>NW_026991712.1:176442408-177684908 GCF_029215605.1 Mirounga angustirostris
ATGGCTTTAGTTTCTCATTCTGTGCATTTGACTCTTTTCGCATATGACGGTAAGGGACGAGTTTAATAATTTGGATTCCGTCTGGAAAACAGAAAACATACTAGTTCAATTACAGAGAGATTTTAATATAGGGAATTGTTTGGAGGGCCATTGAAGAACCAAAGAGAAAAACAGGGAGTGTTGAAACAGAGACCGCAGGTGCGGGCAGCAGCCGCAAGCAGCCGTGTGTCTGAAGAGGACTCGGCCTGTGGAGGGGCTACTGCCTCTGGTACCCCAGGAGCTCTGAGGGGGTGTGGTGTGCTTGATTCTGGAAGTGTGGAAAGAAGCTGATGGTTAGAACCAGCCGTACTGGTTTGTCCTTGAACAAACCGAAGAGCTGGTGGAGGCTGCCGGAGTGAAGGGCTGCTGCCAGGAGAGCAGACAGGAAGGAGCCGGTGTTTTTTCCTCGCGCCCTCTGGTGTCCCTTTTTGTCCCTGTTGGCAGGCCCTGACGGCAGACAAGCAGTGTAGTTCGCACACTTCTGGGCCGGCCATTGCAGGACAGTGTGCGGTGGGCTGGGTTTGGAGGCAGCCGAGGGGTGGTAGTCACGCTGTCACAGCAAGCTTGAGATGAACTCTGGGAAGAATGACCTGTTAGCAAACCCCAAATGACCATTTCAGGTTGTATAGATGAACAGCCCAGCCTCTTCCCCACCTCTTTGACCTGAAAGATTATGAATCTGTTTTCTGGACCATTTCATTCTGGGTGGGGTGGAGTGGAGGCCAGCTTCCCTGTAGATTCCCAAGGACTCCCAGGAGGGGAGCGGGAATATTGCTGTTTTCCCCTCTTTGACAGCTTGCTTTCTCCCGGCTCCTTAATGAGTACTGAATTCACCAGAGTCTAGCTTGGCTGTGAGGAGATTGCTTGGTGTGTGTTTCTTACCCATTTTAGTAATAGTTCATGACACCCGGGGAGCTGCTGCAGGCACAGGTCCTGAGTCATTGACTCTTGGTGTTGCCTTTCCTCTCAAGTACCTGATGATCCAGCAAACTCCGTTTGTGCGCCGTCAAGTCCGCAAACTTCTGCTCTTCATCTGTGGGTCAAAGGAGAAGTACCGCCAGCTCCGGGACTTGCACACTCTGGACTCCCACGTGCGTGGGATCAAGAAGCTGCTGGAGGAACAGGGGATATTCCTCCGGGCAAGTGTGGTTACAGCCAGTTCAGGCTCTGCCTTGCAGTATGACACACTCATCAGCCTGGTACGAGGGGCGAGGGGGTCGGGCAGGGAGAGGGCATGTGATGAGGCTCAGCCAGGTAGGCAATAGGATGGAGGAGTACAGGGCTTTTACATATTCAGAGAACGTCCTGGCCACAGTTGAGCTCAGGGTGGATCCATAATGCTATATATGAAGTGTAGTTGGCTTCAGGATCTGCGATTTCCCCCTCACCATTCTCACTCCTACCTGGTAGTGGTTCCTCCATTATGGGGAGGAGTGGCTTGGGCTTCTTACCTGTTACTGGCTCATATGGACAGGGTTGACCTGGAATTTGCCAGCCTCTGGTTTTTGTCCTTGAATACCAAAGAAATGATGTGTCTGAAGATAAATTGTTCGGACTTTGGGGAAGCAAACAATGTATTGCATGGGAGCCTATAGACGAGAACGTTTTCAGTATTATACATTCCTATAAACTAGTGTCCTTACTGTCGTGCTTTCACAAGAAAGAAGTAAACTGGGAAGGGAGGAAGAAAAGAAAAGAGAGTAAACTGGGTTGTAGTTTCCCATCATGGCCTAGCTTTCCTGCTGTGTTAACTGAGTGGTGTGAAGGGCCCCTGCCAACGAAGGGCATCTGTGTGGTGGGAGCTGAGCGGAGGAGGCTCAGTAAGAGCTGCAGTGTGTGGGCCTTGGTCCCAGGTTCACCGGGGCACCTGGTCAGCAGCCTCGTACAGACCCCTCAAGGCTGCAGGGTGGTAGGTGCGGGTTGCTTGGTGGCCTTACTCAGTTCTGGCGATTGGTTTCCATTTCAGATGGAGCACCTGAAGGCTTGTGCCGAGATTGCTGCCCAACGAACCATCAACTGGCAGAAATTCTGCATCAAAGACGACTGTAAGCAGTGCAGCGACTTCTGGTGGCTGTTGTTCATTCGTTCGTCTCTTTGCGAGCTGTTTATTGAGGCCTGCCCTGTGCCAAGCGCTGAACTGGATGCCAGAGATGAAGCTCTGAGCAAGGCACCTAGATAGAACTCTTGTCTAGCTAAGAAGACAAGTCAAACCTTCAGAGCGATAAGGGTCATAGATAAAATGTGGGGTGCAATGGGGGCACAGGGTAGGAGTCTAAAGACAAGAGGAGCCTGTGGAGTCTAGAGAATCATCCTAGTTGAAGTGGGGGCTGGGAGCCAATCTTTAGGTAGCTGTTGGGATGTTTACCAGGTCATTTCTGCAGAGGACGGGAGTTCTGGGCAGCATCTGGCAGAGAGGACTGGGAATGCAAGCTGGTGGGGAGGGGGCAGTGCTGGCCAGGTGCAGACATGGCTCCCGCGACGTGTCCGTCCAGTGCATTTGTCTCTGAGCTGCGTCCCTGTCTCCTCTGCCTGCAGCCGTCCTGTACTTCCTCCTCCAAGTCAGCTTCCTGGTGGACGAGGGGGTGTCCCCGGTGCTGCTGCAGCTGCTGTCCTGTGCCCTGTGTGGCAGCAAAGTCCTTGCTGCCCTGGCAGCCTCAGCCGGCTCCTCGAGTGCCTCCTCGTCCGCAGCGCCTGTGGCGGCCGGCTCTGGACAGGCCACGACGCAGTCCAAGTCGTCCACGAAGAAGAGCAAGAAAGAAGAAAAGGAAAAGGAGAAAGAGGGTAAGTGTCACTCTCTTGTCTTGGTGACCAGGGCGAGGTGTTCTGATTTCTCTTGGATCCCATGGCTTATGCTGCTCTTCGGAAAGGGCTTTTACTCCGATCTAGGACCTACAACTCCGATGCCCTCCAGTGTCTAGGTTTGGTTTCATTGTCAGTTACACCTTGAATATGTGGCTTCCCATACCAAGGAAAGGTCAAAGTGCACTCAGCAGTTTAGTAAGCCAAGTTTGTTTTTCTGTGAAATAATAAATGACACTTGCCATGTGGAGAGGTTGTCAACATCAAATGATGCTTGTAAACGTGCCTTGTAAATTGTTAAATGCTCTACATATGGAAGCTGTTTTAGCTGACTCCTTACTATTGGAAAGGCAAAAGTCTTCCTGCTTCATTGCTTTTCATGGTCCTTGGATGCCTGGGTCGGGTGATAGGGGTGAAGAGTAGTGGAGGTGGTTTATCCTCTCCCGATTAATTATTCAGCTAGCTGTTTTGGGTAGCAAACCTCTGAAAGGAAATGCCTCCTCCAGGGTAGCTGTGTGTGTGCTCACTGTCAGGCCTGTGTTGGCACTTTATCCTGTGCTTTTTTTGTAGCATGATTATCACGTGTCTCATATGGGGCTGGCCTTTGTTCTCTAATAAACCAGTGAAAGTTATTTTCAAATTAGAACCATTTAGTTGAAGAAACTTTCAGAAGTGGACAGAATTCCCTCCCTCTTCATCTGGGAGCACTGGCTCTGAGACCCTAGAGCACGCTTCCTGCTCTCCAGTCCTCAGTTCTTCCCTGGTCTTGCAGGTGAGAGCTCAGGCAGCCAAGAGGACCAGCTGTGCACAGCTCTGGTGAACCAGCTGAACAAATTTGCAGATAAGGAGACCTTGGTTCAGTTCCTGCGTTGCTTCCTGTTAGAGTCCAATTCTTCCTCGGTGCGCTGGCAGGCCCACTGTCTGACCCTGCATATCTACAGGTAGGGTCCCCGGCTACGTTTTGACGGTCTGCATGGGTCCAGGAGACGAGTGATTGATGTAATTCTGTCTTGCTTTGTGTTGCACACTCACAGTCACAGTGTCAGTATTTACATCAGCCTGGATCCTCTTGACTATTACAGATGTCTTCATCTGGTTATCTGCTTTTAGCCATTAAACTGACGTCTTAAGCAAGAGATGACTGCTTTTCGCCTGAGAGGGCTGTGTTTAGAAGTTTGTGAAGTGACCGGGCTTGACTCTTTAGGCCACCTTCTGAAGATAGGAAAGGACTGAGCTATACCTGTTAGGATTTACTGTTGAAAGAGTGCAAAGTGATTTGAACTTAACCCCTAGTTTTCGGGAGATAGACCTATCTGTAGAAGCAGTACCTGGGCCTTGTTGATAAATAAAAGGGACCTCAGGGTTTTCTGCTTCTTGGTAATGTGAACTGTCCTTTATCTACAGAAACTCTAGCAAATCTCAACAGGAACTCCTGCTAGATCTGATGTGGTCCATATGGCCAGAACTCCCAGCCTACGGTCGTAAGGCTGCCCAGTTTGTGGACCTACTAGGATATTTCTCCTTGAAAACCCCACAAACGGAGAAGAAGGTAACAATCGATGTATGGTCAGAGGGGCTAACTTGCCGTATTTGACCTTTTTTCTCTTGAGTTAAGAACATGACCAACCCGCATAGGTGGTGCCCATGTGCAATCTCTTTGGATGTATGTTAAGCACAGCCAACATGTGTACCACACAGATAACATACACTAGCAAATAAGTACAGGCTGAATTTGCCTTTGCGAGCAGGAGAACAGGTGGGGAGGACAATGCAACCCATTAAAGTTGCTTTAGGAAAGAAGGTGTCCCCGTTTTCCTGGCAGCCCTGATGACATCCCCAGAAGTGTCTGCAATTGGATAACCATTTCATGACTTTTCCATGGGAATAAAAATTCTCTTCATCCACAGGGTCTGAAAAGATGGCTGTCACAAAGATTGTGGAAACCTGTAGGAGTTAGGCCCAGCTTCGTATGACTGTGTGGGGGCTGAGAAGTCTGGTGCTTCTTGGGCAGCATCAGCTAGACAGCAGTTAGTATCGGATAGCAGTCCAGTAAGACTTGCCCTTGGGCTTTAACTGTGGTCTTTTATTGACTTCTGTTTCAGTTGAAGGAATATTCACAGAAGGCTGTGGAGATTCTGCGTACCCAAAACCATATTCTTACCAACCATCCCAACTCCAACATTTACAAGTGAGCTTGTTCTGCTTTTTCCGTTTGAAGCTCCAGCAACAGTCCCAGTTGCTATCTCCACATGGGTTGGCTCTTACATAAGAATCAATACACCTCTGTCTGGTTGGTCTTTGAACCCCTCCCTCGTGACTGGGGCCTTACACACACAGGGTACTCAAAATATAGCTGCTGAATTAGGTTTTGGTAAGCAGTCATTTGAGAATGTCTATAATTTTCAAGTGTCTCAAGTCTAAATCAGGTTAAGGTAAGTTTACAGAAAATGGCTATATTAAAAAAAAAAACTTTTGAAAGAGTATTTATTAGTTAAGCAGCAGTTGTTATTTCCCTGGTTTAATAGTGACTGTTCTTTTTTTTTCTCTAACGTTCACTGAGGTATAGTTTATATACCACAGAATTCACCTGTTTTAAGTATACAATTCAATGATTTAATAAATTGTGACTTTTCTTGGAGTCAGATTTTATTGTCAGTTTTTAGGATTTTTCTGACCTCAGAACAGCTCAGAAATAGGAAACATCTAGGGTTGGTTGGTTGAAATTCCCTCCCTGTGACTTCTAAGCCCTGTTGGGATTTCTCACTTTTCCCCTGTGTTCTTAACTAGGGTGGGGCTCGATTTAGGGAATATTGAGCCGTGGCTCATTCGTGGCTTCTTCATGAAGCTCGATTGCTTTCTAAGATGAAGATTTCCTTATGCTGATACTGGTTTCTTCCTTAGCACCTTGTCTGGCTTAGTGGAATTTGATGGCTATTACCTGGAGAGCGACCCCTGCCTGGTGTGTAATAATCCAGAGGTGCCGTTTTGTGTAAGTGCCGTCTTTAACATGGGTGATCGTGAGGCTTGCAGGGCCAGTGGGTTTCTTGTTTCCAGAGATTGAGTGTGGCCACCTAGGTGTTCGGTCACCAGTGGTATGCATGCTTACTTGCCACACTTAACCACCTTAAATGGAAACTTCATCCATGGATGAAGAGTGGGTTACAGTGATCAGTTTTGAAGAAGGCAGGATGAGCCAGTGGCCTTGAACTGATAGTGTTTTGTGTACTCCCGTGTTTAGTATATCAAGCTGTCTTCCATTAAAGTGGACACGCGGTACACCACCACGCAGCAGGTTGTGAAGCTCATCGGCAGCCACACCATCAGCAAAGTGACGGTGAAAATTGGAGACCTGAAACGGACAAAGATGGTGCGGACCATCAACCTCTATTACAACAACCGAACCGTGCAGGCCATTGTGGAATTGAAAAACAAGTACGGGCCCTTCAGATTTGGGGAGGGGCAGCTTTTGGGCTTAACACCAGTTGTTGGCTTTGATGGCTGGAATCGGGTGAAGTAGCACGTCTCTAGAGGCCTGGTATGTCCTCTTACCCACTGGAGTCAAGACTGGGGACAGAAGTGAAACACGGTTCCTAAGGGTATTGACAAAGGTTCTTTTAAAATCCTGTCCGGTGGAGCCCATGGGGTCTAAGGAAGCAATTCAACAGCCTGCCTTGGGAGGGGAAGCTGAGTTAGGGGACTTCAGACTTTTGCTCCTACCCATGTTTATTAGGGTACTTCTAGTTTTACATAACACCTGTGTTGGGAAGAAGTTGTCATTTCTTGGGTTAAGATGCTGTTTGCTCACAGAGCCAGCAGTATCAAGAAGCTTCTCTGGCGCACGGTCCTTCCATTTCTACATGGCACCTTCCCTCTGTGTCTGCTAGTGATGGATCTTTCTAGCTCGTGTATCCCAGTGTCTGAATGGAGGCACGTCATATGTGGGACAGAGAAGGCATTGGCGTGGGGTAAAGGGTTGACTTCCAGAGACAGCACTCTTGTTGAAATCTCAGGCATCGCTGTTGGGCAGAGGACGTGGGGAGGTGCTGCTTGAATAGTAAGGTGCTGTTCTGCACAGAGCAGAGGTATTGGTATTATTCCGAGGGGCAGAATACAGCCAGAGTTTACCACATCAGCACACGGAGCTCTGTCTGCTCTGTCTGCAGGAAGTTTTCTTCCTTTGAGGAGCAGTTCACATTGGTGATCTGCAAGTAGAAGCTGCTCATTGGGATAACCCACTCCCTTGTGGAGGAGGAGGATTTTCTGTTGTGTAGACTCAGCGCAGCAGCTGGTGAAACTCTCCAACTCTGCTACAAAACCATGGGTTCACACCCCAGCTCTCCTACTGTCTCTGGACATGGGAGAAGTTCTACAGCCTTGGTTTCTTTAACTGTAAAGTGGAGATGAGCCCACTCTCAGGGTGTTTTTTTTTAAGGATTAGAATGAGTTTAGTGTATGTAAAGTGCTGAGAACAGAGCCTAGCACATAGTGAGTGCCCAATAAATATTACCTGTAATTAACATGATTATTCTAAATTCTTATGTGCCTTTTCTTTTTCTCTCTCTACTTGGCACGTGGTACACGGCACATCTTAGGATTATAGGCTGCAGGGTGGCATACTTTTGGAGTAATGTCTTCCCTTGATATGTACTTCGTTGTTTTTCTTGAATCTGGAAAATTATCTAACACCTCAAAGCACTTGTGTGTTATATCCTTTTTTATAGAGAATATTTTTTTTTTTTAAAGATTTTATTTATTTATTTATTAGAGAGCGAGCGAGAGAGAAACAGCATGAGAGAGGAGAGGGTCAGAGGGAGAAGCAGGCTCCCCGCCGAGCCGGGAGCCCGATGCGGGACTCGATCCCAGGACCCTGGGATCACGACCTGAGCCGAAGGCAGTCGCTTAACCAACTGAGCCACCCAGGAGCCCTATAGAGAATATTTTTTGAATTAGGTTGCTATTACTTGCCACATCTCTTCTTAGAGGAACTACTTCACTGCCTTAGGAGAACGCATGGGGGGGACAGTCTTGTTCTTCGTCTCCTCAGACCGCAGTCACCGAGGGGTACATGAGTGGCCTTTAGGCCGTCTGCCGCTCTAGCTACCACTGTCTCTTCTAGGCCGGCCCGCTGGCACAAGGCCAAGAAGGTTCAGCTGACCCCCGGGCAGACAGAGGTGAAGATCGACCTGCCCTTGCCCATTGTGGCCTCCAACCTGATGATTGAGTTTGCGGACTTCTATGAGAACTACCAGGCCTCCACAGAGACCCTGCAGTGCCCGCGCTGCAGCGCTTCCGTCCCCGCCAACCCGGGGGTCTGCGGCAACTGCGGAGAGAATGTCTACCAGTGTCACAAGTGCAGGTGAGGGAGTGAGTGGCGCCCCGGCCAGGGCCATGCATGTCCCTTGTATCCCCTGCAAGAGTCTCAGTGTGGGCAGTTTCAGTGTCTGCTGCCCTCAGCGTAATTGGAGGGTTATGGGTCTGTCAAGTCCTAGGCTGGAAGGTGGGGATGGGAAGAATGGCACACGTGCCTGTCCCGTGGTAATCTGGGAGTGGGGGGTCCTTCGGTTTAGTGCCGGGTCTTCCTTTCTTGTTACCTGGTTGTGTAAGTCACCCTTACCTCTTGTCATCCCGATACAGTTCCAGACAATGCGTGTGGCACTCAGTCACCCTCCCCCGCCCCAACCTCTTCTGTCCCCCCGACCCAAACACTTTGGTTCTTCAGGTCCATCAACTACGATGAAAAGGACCCCTTTCTCTGCAATGCCTGTGGTTTCTGTAAATACGCTCGCTTTGACTTTATGCTCTATGCCAAGCCTTGCTGTGCAGTGGATCCCATTGAGAATGAAGAAGACCGGAAGAAGGTGAGGCTGCATCCGTCCTAGACTCAGGGTAGTGGTTTTGCTCTGAGCTTTGGGCAGCAGGGCTGGTGGAGTGCAGTATGCTTTCCCTTCTGTTCTGAGTCTTCCTCATCTCCGCACTCTCTTCAGGGCACGGCTTTCGGGTGGGGGCAAATAATGGTGTGATTTTCATAGGACTTCAGGGAAGTGCTGGTTGGCAATGAACTAGAATGTCTCCAGGGACAAATGACTTTAGATTTGGGACGGTTGAAAGAAGTCGGATGAGTGCCTTGCATTTGTTCCACAGATATCTCATATTAACAGCTGTTGGCCTTTCCTCAGTGTTAGCTTACCCAGGGGCTGGTTCTCAGTCTGCATGGTGTGGTGGGACTGGGGATTAGGTGACAGTCAAAGTCGGGGGGAGCTTTTGGGATTGCTGCTAGAAGCAGCATGGGAAGCAGGACAACATTTAGCTGTGGAGTCAGAAGGGACAAAAGTTCAGTTCCGGCTATGCCTTTCAGTGCTGTGTGACCTAGTGTCAATGAGTTCTCTCAGCATTGCATACTTATGTATATGCTGTGTTATATAGTATGTTATATGTTGTTACAAATAACACACCAACACCGTGGATTATTGTGAGGAATAGATAACGAATGTATGAAACACAGCATCTGACCTGTAGGAAATGTTTCAGGAAATGGTTAGCAATTGGGATCACTCAAGGAAAAGCCTTCACACATGCCCTTGTCTTTTCTTGCCAGGCTGTTTCCAACATCAATACGCTTCTGGACAAAGCTGACCGAGTGTATCACCAGCTGATGGGACACCGGCCACAGCTGGAGAACCTGCTCTGCAAAGTGAACGAGGCAGCCCCTGAAAAGCCACAGGTAACCCCAGGCTAGAGGGGCACGTGGAGAGGGCTCTGGGTCAGAAGCAGGAGACTCACAGCATGCTTCTTGGGTTGCAGGATGACTCGGGGACGTCCGGGAGCATCAGCTCCACTTCAGCCAGCGTGAATCGGTACATTCTGCAGCTGGCTCAGGAGTACTGTGGGGATTGCAAGAACTCGTTCGATGAGCTCTCCAAAATCATCCAGGTAGAGAAATGGGAGCCACTCTAGAGTGTTCTGTCGTGCATTCCCCATGCTGTTTTCAGAGCAGTCCTGTTGCCCCCCTCCAGCAGTTGGAGTCTTGGGTTTCCCTTGTCCGATTGGCTGAAAAGGCAGGGTCTAGGTGGTTGCGCCGTATAACTTCTCTCACACTGTAGTTTCTGGTGCTTGGCAGAGACTTGAATTTGTTCCAGAAGACTGAGGGTAATAGATTATTTTAGATCTGTTTTCCTTGGCCCGTTCACAACCCATCTTTTAGTAGAGGGGTTGCTAGTTTTAAAAACCGGGTGTCAGGGTTCTGTTGCCTCTCTTTCTGATACGCCGTGTTTGTAGGCTGGAAGGGCAGGGCACACCAATGCCAGTCAACCAGGGTGGGCCGGGCGGCCAGTGCAGTGCTACTGACCTAATGTCCGCGGGACAGGAGGCTGGCCGGAGATACGCCAGGTCCTTGCCGCCAGAATTGCCTTTGCCTCTAATCTTCGTGTTTGTTCTTTATGAGACAGCATTACATGGGAGTTCAGGACATGTGCCTGTGATCAGGGGCTGAGTTCTGCCTCTGCCACTTGCCTTGGGCAAACCAGCTCTCCTAAGCCTCAGCTTTCTGCTTTGTAATATAATAATACATGTAAAGTAGTCCTTCAGACTAAAGCTGATTTCCAGTTAACTTTCTCTTCTTCCTTCTAATTGCTGATTTGTTTTTCTTTTATCTTTTTTTTTTTCCTTAGAAAGTCTTCGCTTCACGCAAAGAGTTGTTGGAGTATGACCTGCAGCAGAGGGAAGCAGCCACCAAATCATCCCGAACCTCTGTGCAGCCCACCTTTACCGCCAGCCAGTACCGCGCCTTATCCGTCCTGGGCTGTGGCCACACGTCCTCTACTAAGTGCTATGGCTGCGCCTCGGCCGTCACAGAACACTGTATCACATTGCTCCGGGCCCTGGCCACCAATCCGGCCCTGAGGCACATCCTCGTCTCCCAGGGCCTCATCCGGGAGCTCTTTGATTACAATCTTCGCCGAGGCTCTGCAGCCATGAGGGAGGAGGTCCGCCAGCTCATGTGCCTGCTAACTCGGTCAGAGCCAGCACCAGGATTGTGGGCCCAGTAACTCCTGCTAGCTCGGGGGTTGGTGGTGGCAGTGATGCTAGGAGCTTGGGGTGCAAAGCATGGTGTTTGTCGCTGCCAGACAGGCCAGCTAACTTATTACAAGGGAGGAAGAGGGAGAGATGCCCAGGGTCTGGGTGAGTGAACACCGTGAACATTTGAGACCAGGTTTCCTTGTAAATAGAATATTTGGCTTGTACTTTGTTGGTTCCAGTGAGGTTTCTTGAACAGTCTCTGGGTTCTGGTGAGAGAGGAGAAAGAAGTGGCTGGGCACTTGGACTCCAGACTCACATGGAAGATGAAGGTTAGGCTCGGTGTCTGATGTTCTGTGCCTTGGACAGCTTAGCTAACTTCTCTGAGCTGAGGTTTTCCTCATCTGAAAAATACCGATAATAGTAAATGCCTTAAAGGCTTATGGCGAGGGTGGGATGGAATAATTCCTGTGGGCAGTAACTCGTATTTGTTGACTACTTAGTATGTGCTGATGTGGTCGCCAGAGCTGGATTTATTGAGTGTGTGGCATAAGTTCCAGAACACATTAGGTGATCGGTAACCATTTCTTGCTGTATTGCTCATTCACTGACTCAGCGGGTGTTTTTTGAGTGTCTGCTGAATGCCAGGCACTGTTCTGGACTCTGAGTGCGCACTAGTAAATGGAGCAGAGTCGCTGCTTCCTGGAGCCTGCAGTCCAGGTAGGGAGACCTGCAGAAGCATACTTGCACAGTCCGGTGTCTGTCAGGAGATTGGATTGTGAAGAGAGGTACAGCGGGGGTGGCGCCCTGACTGCAACAGGGCTTACTGCTGGGAGATGGTTGGGGAAGACCTCCGAGGGGTGATGCTTGAGGAGGCGTGTTTGCAGTAAGGGGACGAGCCATGCAGATGTCTCAGCTGTGGCTGCATGCGTAGGACACATCATGTGTGAGAGCGAGAGGCAGGGCTGCACCAGGGACTGAGCGGGAGCTCTAGAGGCCCGTGTAAGTGGAGTGAAGGAGGCCACACGGGAAACGGGCAGGAGAACCAGGGGTTGCTGGGGGCCAGATCCCGGGTGATCTAGGCCATTGTGTAAGGACTTGGGATTTTATTCAGAATGGGGTAGGATGCGAGAAAGTGACCTGGTACAGTTGACGTCGTCGTGACCAATATAGACGTTGTTACAGTGGGCCTTCGGTAGGAAATGTGGGTGGCTCATGAGAGGGAAATTAGAGGCAGATGGAGAAGACGAGGAAAGTGTCGTGACCCATCCTGGCAGGGGGATGTCGGATTCGGAAGTTGGAGGATTCGGTGTACTGGGCAGCGCCGGGGGGCTCTGCGGCCTGGGCTGTGCACGGGGAGGGGATCTCCTGGATGCTGGTGCTGCTCTCTCCTTGGTGACCACTGCGGGAAAGGTGGCTGCGATGGGCACTCTGTTACAGACTCGGGTCTCGTGGGGCCGGTCTTGTGGTCAGGCCCCTGGAGAGGCCAGGTGGCCCTGGGCATTGAGTGCCTTTTTTCTGCGCTCCCTCAGGTGGGAAGGAGGGACACAGCCAGTGGTAGATAACAGGACTCTTTATTTCTTTGCTTCTCCAGAGACAATCCAGAAGCCACCCAGCAAATGAACGACTTGATTATTGGCAAAGTCTCCACTGCCTTGAAGGGCCACTGGGCCAATCCTGATCTAGTGAGCAAGATAACTGCCCTTTGACTCCTTCCTCTTTCTCTTTCTGCATTCCTTTGCTTTCTTTCTACCAGTCTCCCTGGGGTGGCTGGGGAGGGAAGGAGCAGCAGTCTGCAGAGTTCTCACCCAAAATGACTGTCCCAGGTCAGAGCCAGCCTCAGAAGGAGAAGAGAAATAGGTGGTTGGCCGGATGGAGGACAGGGGTCTCCACTTCTCCTTTTTCTTTCTTTCTTTTCTTTTCTTTTTTTTTTAAGATTTTTTTATTTGAGAGAGAGGGAGATCACAAGCAGGGGAGGGTGGGTAGAGAGAGAAGCAGACTCCCCACAGAGCAGGGAGCCTGATGCGGGACTTGATCCCAGGATCCTGGGATCATGACCTGAGCCGAAGGCAGCCGATTAACTGACTGAGCTACCCAGGGGCCCAACTCCTTTCTCTTCCTGATGGTGCCACCGGGTACCAGACATCTTTGATCTGAGTCCCCTGAGCAGAGCTTGGACATAAGCCCCAGTCCTGGGTCTCACCTGCAGACCGTCCTCTTCTCATACCTCCTCCCGTTGGCCTTCTAGGCAAGCAGCCTTCAGTATGAAATGCTGTTGCTGACAGATTCCATCTCGAAGGAGGACAGCTGCTGGGAACTCCGGTTACGCTGTGGTGAGCTTAGGCCACATCTGGTTAGGGGCTCTTCAGAGAGGGGGTGGGGACTTTGGGTGCTGTCCTAGCCACAGAGGTGGCGGGGCGGGGCAACCGCCGTGGACAGCCTTGCTGGAGCCAGGTACATGGTGCTCTGTGACTGCAACTTGGCCCGCCCTTCCTATCCCTAGCTCTCAGCCTTTTCCTCATGGCTGTGAACATTAAGACTCCTGTGGTTGTGGAGAACATTACTCTCATGTGCCTGCGGATCTTGCAGAAGCTGATTAAACCACCTGCTCCAACCAGCAAGAAGAACAAGGTACTGGGCGGGGGGTCACAGAGGGCAGGGCAGGGCGGCGGCCCCCTCCCGCCCCGGCCAGCACAGTGTCCTGCCTCGTAAAAGGCTCTGCCTTACCCTGCACTCAGCCTGCCCGTGGGAGGGCACCAATGCTTCCTTTGCCATAGCTCAGTAGACAGGAGTTGGGATTTTTGAGAAGGAAGGTTTCTCAGAGGAAAGTCGGGAGTAAAATAGACGTGAAGATACAAGAGCCTAGAACAGGGTGGTTTACTGGAGGACTGTCCAGTCGCATTGGAGGACTTGCAGGCTCCCAGAAAGCACAGTGTTCTTTGCTGTCCCTGTGCCGTTGCCTACGCACATTGCGCAGTGGTTAAGTCCCCAGGCTCTGAAGTGGACTTCTTGATTTCACATCCCAGCTCTTCTCCTCACTCACCTCGTGACTTTGGGCAAGTTCTTAACTCAGGCTCCTCAGTTTACCCGTCTCTGAAATGAGAACACAACACATGGAAGTGTTGTGAAGAATCAGTAATTGATGCGGATCCCGTGCACCGAACCCTGGCTCGTGTTAGTCCGTTATAAACGTTGGCTGTGGCTGCGTGCAGTCTTCTCTGCGTAGGGTCTGCCCTCTCTGCGAGCTGCTGCTTAGAAGAGCCAGTTCTCTGCTAGGCTGCCCATGAGCTCCTTGAATGCAGGGACGTCAGTTTAGAAAATTTTTTTTTTTAATTTTATTTATTTGACAGAGAGAGACACAGCGAGAGAAGGAAAACAAGCGGGGGGAGTTGGAGAGGGAGAAGCAGGCTCCCGGCTGAGCAGGGAGCCCAATGCGGGGCTCGATCCCAGCACCCTGGGATCATGACCTGAGCCGAAGGCAGACGCTTAATGACTGAGCTACCCAGGTGCCCTAGTTTAGAAATGTTTTTAGTGTCCAGGGCAGAGTGTAATATCTAGCAGATGATAGCCACTCAGTGGATCATTAAGTGAATGAGGAAAGCCAAGTTTTTATTTTAATATAACGATAGCTGAGCCCCAGGTTCATCTGCTTGTACTGGCTTGTGGAAAACCCGGGCCGTAATTCTTCTCGGCCATGCCTGAGGCTCTCTGTCCCTTACCTCTCTGTGGTCCTTGGGCCATTTGACCCCTGCTCCATTTCCTGATGGAGTCCTTCGATAGAAACAGAGTCTTCAAAAGTGTAGGAAGGCTGCTTTCTGAGGGGTAAGCACTAGGGAAGAAGCTGGATCCTGAAGAATTGACTACATTTTCCTTGACTCCCGTCTTCCTAGATAGTCCTTAGAAAAGGCAGGGCTGAGGGAACCCATCTTCCTTCCCTTCGATGAGGTTTATTTCCCTACAGAACTCATTCTCAGCAGATAAAAATAGTCCTTGATTGAAGAGGAACCCTATCTGCACCTAACCATCACTTATTCCTGAGGCAACAGATTTGCAGAGTTGCTTACCCTCTGAGCACTGGAGCCCAGTGTCGGTGTTTGCACCGTGCTTAGTTTTAGCCTAGAGAAGGCAGAATTTCTCAAAATTTGGGCTCCCAGGTGCCTGGGTGTTCCCCAGACTATTGGGGAATCTGTGAGGTTGACGTCTGGTTCATAATCTTCCTACGACCCTGTTTGCCCCTAGCGGTCTGGCGCCGTTGGTGCTGATGTTACACAGTCACCGGTGGGTGAGGTCACTGGTGGGTGCCACCGGGGCCCCAGTGGGAAAGGTAGCGGCTCCCAGCGACCCTTAGCCGGGCTCCCCACTGCCGTGCCCTTTGTCTCAAGGGCATCCTTGAGGAAACAGCACAAGCGAATATTAGTAAATCTTGACTCTGGGGTACTCATGTTTTGAATACTCAGTGTGACTGTGGAAGAACACAGAGTGCTCCTGCTGCACGCCGAAGTGCGGTGCTCGTCTTGAAGCACGTGGGTGATTGTTTCAGATGCAGGCTGAGCCAGCTGCTTTTCTTACGGAGCCCCTGTATGCTTGGGAAAATGTGCGCCAGGCCAGTTGTGGTTATTCAGAATCGGGTGTTTGGCAGACGTTTTCTTGAAAAACGAATGAAGCGGGCCTGTCACGTCCAGAGGAATTGACCTAATTCAGTGAGCCAGTATGTCCTGAATGACCAGCACATGCTAAAGAATCATGCACGGGTAAAAGATGAGTTTTAGTGTTTAACGGACTCTGAAAAGTTTATCCATTGATTTTAGTCTCCATGTGACAGCCAATCTTTAAGAACCTGTAACTTGCTGAAAGTAATATCAAAGGAAGAAATCCGCAATTAAATGAGAAGATTACGAAAACATTCTTCTCTTTTCCAACTATGTATCTGTGTGCAGCTGGGTGTTTTTTCATGTACTTTAACCCAAACAACATCTCCCAGCAGTCTGAACACGGAAGCAGGTCGGGGAGTCTACCTGTCTTAAGGCAGTCATTAAGCAGATTTTCAAAAACCAAGTATTGCCACTCCTTTAGATGATTTTTATTTTGGAAACATAAGTGTCGTTTAGGTAAATAGTTAGTGGATTTAATTCTTTCTTTAAGATGAAATTAGTAAATATTTTAAGAATTTCTCATGCTTCATTTTTAACATGGTAAATATCGATAGAACCACACGTGCAAAAGCTGTTTAGGGTCCTCAGTAATTTCTTTAAGACTATAAAGGAGTCCTGAGGCCAAAAGGCTTGAGAACGGCTGGCTTAGAGTGCTGTGTGGGTCCCTCTGCTCCGCACGCTAGTTCTGCTCAGTAATGGCTCTTAAAATTCTGGAGACTGCTCAGGGACTCCTTGAAGATTGACGTTTAGGGAACTGTGAGTCAGGCTTGGGATAGGACCTGGTGTTTGCGGCCGAAGGATGGTCTGTAGGAAGCCAGCTACATCTTATCCTGCACAAAGCAGTGACTGTAAGTCCAGCGTGGAAATGTTGCTCTAACTAAATTGGGCCAAAATGCTTTAACAGGAACACATATTGGAACAGGAACACACATAACTGATATGAATGTTGATCCTTCTGATCTCCTTGCTTTTGCATATGTTCCTCTGGGGCGTCTGGTGCCATTGTATTGGAGCCCAGCTCAGCTGTACTCTGAAGCTCCCCACCCTGTTCGGCTTTCCCCCTGCAGGATGTCCCCGTCGAGGCCCTCACCACAGTTAAGCCGTACTGCAATGAGATCCATGCCCAGGCTCAGCTGTGGCTCAAGAGAGACCCCAAAGCATCCTACGAAGCCTGGAAGAAATGTCTTCCTATCAGAGGTGTGTTTGTCTCTTCAGGACTAGGGAAGTCTGGTCCCCTGACCCCTGTCCTGACACAGCCCTACAATCCCCCCTTTCTGTCACTTCCTTTTCCTTACGCCTTGCTGCGTCCCTATGCCTGCCAGGGATAGATGGCAATGGGAAATCCCCCAGCAAGTCAGAGCTCCGCCACCTCTATTTGACCGAGAAGTACGTGTGGAGATGGAAGCAGTTCCTGAGTCGTCGCGGGAAGAGGACCCCCCCCTTGGATCTCAAACTGGGCCATAACAACTGGCTGCGGCAAGTGAGTGAGCTCGTCCTCGGCCCTCTCCTCGCTGCCCCAACCCCCCATGCCAAGCAGCGCGTTTCTGCTCCTCCCCACGTGTCCACTCTGCTTTTGCTTCCTTTCAGACTGGAAGCAGAGGGAGGTGCTTGGTTGCAGCCAGCAGTGTGATAGACTGGTCAAGACAGGATTTTTCTGTGCCTTTCTCATCAAGCTGGTGGGCTTGCCACTCTCCTCCCTGGCCGCTTACCAGAACTAAGCCTCGGTGCCACCCCTCCCTTTTCTCCTTCTGTCATCCCTACCTCCTGCTGCCCTCTCCCTCTCTGTTCTAGCGAACCTTGTGAAGGATTAAGGTAATTCAGGGCATCCATTGATCCATTCATATATAAGACAAGAAAGACACTATTAGGTTATAAGCATTTAACATATAGTTATCCTCAGAATAGAGTTAACAGCAGTTTGTGCGAGGAAAGTACTTGCTGGCTTGTTTTCCTAGCTCAGTCATCATAGGTGCTTTCTCCAGATTGCTTGAGGGAACAACTTTCCGTGAAATAGGGGGCTCCCGGACAGCCACAGTCGCATCTGGCGTTAGCTGGTGCTTTTCACCTTTAACCTTTCCACGGAGAGGTGCCCAGAGGCCTTCTGGCAGGGTGGCGGTGGACTGTGCCCTGCTGGGGACCTGGCAAGACCAGCCGTCACCTGAGACGGGGCTTCTGGCCTGTGTCCCGCAGGTGCTCTTCACCCCGGCGACGCAGGCCGCGCGCCAGGCAGCCTGCACCATCGTGGAAGCTCTGGCCACCATTCCCAGCCGCAAGCAGCAGGTCCTTGACCTCCTTACCAGGTACTGCTCACACTCTGGGCTCGGCCTTGCCCATGTTCCTGGGGGCGGTCCGGAGGTCAGGGTGATGGAGGGCACAGCCAGGCTCCGTACCCATGCCATGCTGTGTGGAAAGCACAGAAATAGGAAAGGCGTAGAAGCTGAGTGAGTGGTCATACTGGGGGTGGTAGCAGAGCAGGGGCGCTGGCAGCTTGCGGCCGTTGAGGTCTGACGATACAGGAACGCGCAGCCTGTGCCATCTCATTTCACCCTCACGGTGGCCTGGGCTTGCCTCGGCTGGGCACTTGTCTGCTGAAGGCTGGATTCGAATCCAGGCAGTGGGGTTCCAAAGCCCAGGCCGCTGGCCACTAAACCCTGTGGTACACTTGCCTTCTCCACGAGCCGCTCGAAACCACAGTCTCGCTGCCCAGATAAGCACTGTACATTTTGGTGCTGGTTGATCCAAGTGGGTGTCACTGCATCACGCTCCTGTTGTGTGTGCCGGGTTGTCCCCACGTGTGGGGAGTTCCCAAGGGGGAAGTTTGGGGTTTTCTCAGGTGCCCAGAAGGAAGGGGGAGCCCAGGACAGCAGACGACATGAGCAGAGGGGGGCTGCTGGAGCCCCTGGAGCTGCGTTCTCATGGTGTCCTGTCTTTCTCGGGGCAGCTACTTGGACGAGCTGAGCATAGCTGGCGAGTGTGCCGCCGAGTACTTGGCTCTCTACCAAAAGCTCATCACTTCGGCCCACTGGAAAGTCTATCTGGCGGCTCGGGGAGTCCTGCCCTACGTGGGCAACCTTATCACCAAGGTAGCTGCGCCGCTCCCCCCCCCCCCCCCCCCGCTCAGGAGAGCCCTTCCCCGGTCCTGCTCTCATTACAGTCCCCTGATGTAGACTTTGTGCTACTTTTCTTTGTGGAGAAGAAATATTTGTTGAAAAAAATTGATCTTTGTGGCTCTGTGTATCATAAGGAGGTAACAACTTGCTGGGGGCATTTCGGCCATTCTGAGTCTTTAAGCCCTCCCTTAATGTCACTGGCACTGCCCTCAGCTTCTTAGGAGTTCTGCAGAGGTTTAGCTCAAGAGGTCATGGGAACAGAATGGTGACTGCAGAGCGTCTGGTTGATGTTGTGGGCTCCTGGACCGCAGCTGGAGGGGGCCAATGTCAGCAGTCACTAACTGTGCTTGTCATCCCATGTAGGAAATCGCCCGCTTGCTGGCCCTGGAGGAGGCCACCCTTAGCACTGACCTGCAGCAGGGCTACGCCCTCAAAAGTCTCACAGGTAGACATAGCTGCCGGGCCCTTCCCTTAGGTACCCTGGGTCTAGTTTGCGGGCTGACCTTGGTTCCTGGGGCGCGGAGGTTGACTGTTCCCTCTTGTGTTGACTCTGTACATATGTAAGCTCTGCGTGTCCCGTCTCGGGTGGGCTTACATTTTTGAGCCCCTGTTAGCCGGTGACCAGTTCACTTCCTTGAGCACCCGCTCTGTGCTCGGAAGTTGCTTTGGAGTTGCTCATAACCTTTGGAAGACGTGGACCTTCCTTGCCTTCGTTCTCATTCAGAGCCCTCGCAGCAGCTTTTTCCTATCCCCACAGGGCTTCTTTCCTCCTTTGTCGAGGTGGAGTCCATCAAAAGACACTTTAAGAGTCGCTTGGTAGGTACTGTGCTGAATGGGTACCTATGCTTGCGAAAGCTGGTGGTGCAGAGGACCAAGCTGATCGACGAGACCCAGGACATGCTGCTGGAGATGCTGGAGGACATGACCACAGGTAGCGCCGGCCCAGCGGCCCGGAGTGGGGGTGGCGTTCCTGCTGGAGGCTGGTGGCAGGCGTCTCTCCACGTTTGAGGAGAGAGGGAGAGAAGCTCTGGTTCTTGGAGCTGTAAAATTCCAGAGCTGGGCTCAGTCTGTTTAGACATTTTATTTATTTATTTTCTTTACTTATTTATTTATCTATTTAATTAACACTTTATTTGACGAGGGTGGGGGAGTGCACACACAAGTAGGCAGAGCAGCAGGCAGAGGCAGAGGGAGAGGGAGAGGGAGAAGCAGGCTCTCCGCTGAGCAGGGAGCCTGACGAGGGGCTCGATCTCAGGACCCTGAGATCATGACCTGAGCCGAAGGTAGATGCTTAACCCACTGAGCCACCCAGGCGTTCCTCATTTAGACATTTTATATTAAGCTTATAGAACAGAAGGAAGTATGTGTCCTCAAATTGGTATCTTTCGCTGGTTCTGGAAAATTCTCTGCCATCATTTCCTCATTTGCCTTTGCCCCAATCTCTCTGTCATCCTTGTAGAACCCACCCTCTCCTCCGTCTCTCTTTACCGCTCCGTCACGGGGCGCATCTCATCGTCTCTTTCTGCTGACTCTGGAGGGTTTCTTCAGTTCTTTCATTTAGTTCATTTTTTCTTCACTGTGTTAGCTCTTTAGTCTAACTGTTGAGTCCTTGTGGTTCTCTACAGGTTTTATAGGCTCTTGTGTTTCATTCACACTTCCCGTTTATCTTGTAGTTTGCAAGAATAGCAAACATTTCTGTGTCTGATAATTCCAAGGCTTGAAATACTTATCCATTTGATTCTGCTGTTTGTTATTCCAGCTCTTGCTTCTGGTGCCTTAAATCTTTTTGTATTTTGTGATTTTTGACTGTGAGCTCATGAACTCATGTTTCAAGGGTTTATCTGTGGAATTTTTTTTTTTTTTCAAAAAACTTATTTTTATTTTAGAGAGTGTGAGCCAGGGGGAGGGGCAGAGAGAGAAAGGCAGACTCCCTGCTGAGTGCCAGAGCCTGACATGGGGTTTGATCTCAAGACTCTGAGATCACGACCTGAGCTGAAACCAAGAGTTGGATGCTTAACCGACTGAGCCACCCAGGTGCCTCTGTGGAAATTCTTTAGAAGCCAAGCCAAATATGGGTTTCTCCAGTGAGGATTTGTGACCAAGAGTCGGACGCTCAACCGACTGAGCCACCCAGGTGCCCCACAGTTGGACCCTTTTGAAGCATATTTCTTCCTTCTCCTATGACTTAAAATTGTCTCTTTGGCTTGTAGAGGGCAGTCCACCTAATCGTTTTAAGACTGAAGCTTAAAGCTATATATGACTTCCCTTTGATTCTCCTGGAATACAATTAGGATTATTATTTGACATTTTGGAGTACCTGTTTTGGGCAAGAGGATGTGCGCTGAGTAAAGCATAGTTCCTCTCCTTAAGGAGGTGATCATTCGGAGAGGAAGCAAGAGGTGTGCACAGCTAACCGTGATGCACTGTGTTGACTTGGGTGCTGGGGCTTTCAAATGGAATGTGGTCTAAGCATCAAATCATTTAGCTTCAAGTTTCTAATTGAAATACTGATACTGCCACGTAGGGCATTTGCAAATTTACCAAGAAGGAAGAACCTGTTGGTGACTGTGCACGTAAAGTCTCATTGGGGTTTGTGTGTGTGAAGCTCTCTCCTAACTGACGTGGCCACTGATTTCTGGCAGGTACAGAATCGGAAACCAAGGCCTTCATGGCTGTGTGCATTGAGACAGCCAAGCGCTACAACCTGGATGATTACAGGACACCTGTGTTCATCTTTGAGAGGCTCTGCAGCATCATTTATCCTGTAAGCGGTGCTTCTTCCTGTGCCTCCCAGGGTGTGTGCGTGTGTCATTCTGCTAGGAAGCCTCTCAGTCATGGGCGGTCGGACCAGCTGTGGGTCATTTGGTCAACATTTTAGAAAGCTCCACTGACAAACACAGAGTCAGTCTCCTAGTTTTCTGACTCCTAATGATGGGAAATCTGATGACCTTTCTTGGTCTTACTTCCTAGATTTAAGGTCTAGGTCAGTCTTAAAAATGGGGTCTAATTTCCCATTGCTAAGATCCTGTTGCTTTACCCATTCAGTATGCTATGAAAGAAGCAATATGGAGCTAGAGTGAGAAGAAATGCTCACTCTCTTCCTTCTTCCCCTGCCTGTGTTTGGTGCGTGCACACGTGTGTGTGTGTGTGTGCGCGCGCGTGCGCGTGCACGCATTTCCCTTGCCTAGCTATCCGAGAGCATGGTGTGGCCCAAAGATGAAAGCTGAAAAACACTAGCGTCATCAGTTAATGATGAGGGCCTTTGGGGTTAGGCGCATCTGAGCATTATGTGATAGAGGGACCCTCCTCTCAACGTAGGAGTCATTAGTGCCAGAGTCGTCCGGCCGCAGATGGGTTATCATCACTTGAGGTGAGCGGGAGGAAAGCCCCCCCTCCCCTTGGTTCAGTAACATGGCTTTGTTACGTTGCCCACGTGCTGACTGTGGTAGGCTTTCTCCTACTCCACCCTTGAGTTTCAGAGGAGATGCTTGATACTGAAGGCTGTTTGAAGTGTATTTGGAATCAGCCCTGAATTTCCTTTCGTTTATATCTTAAAATGTATAAGAGGCTGGATGAGTGTATGTTTCTCTCAGTGTCCATGGAACAAAGTAGGATGGTCTAAATCTGAAAGGCCTCTGCCGTCCCTCTCTGGTGTCTTTAATGCCATTCCTGCCGGTGCGTCGTTCTTTCTGTCCTTTAGGAGGAGAATGAAGTCACTGAATTCTTTGTGACCCTGGAGAAGGACCCGCAACAAGAAGACTTCTTACAGGGCAGGATGCCCGGGAACCCATATAGCAGCAATGAGCCAGGCATTGGGCCACTTATGAGGGATATAAAGAACAAGATTTGCCAGGACTGTGACTTGGTGGCTCTCCTGGAGGATGACAGCGGGATGGAGGTAACAAGCATAGGACATTGCCACCGTGGTTAAGAACTCGGGCTGGGGTCACATCCACGCTCCTCCCTGCTTAGTAGCCAGTTAACCTTGGGCAGGTAGTTTGTTTCAGCTTCATCCTCTATAAATGGGGCCAGTGGTTCCCACCCATGTACCTTACCTGGTGTTAAGGTTAATTACCTGTAAAGGGCTCTGCCCAGTGCCTGGCATGCGGTAAGCAAATGGTTAGTGGCTATTGCTTGTCACGGAGTAGTTTATTGTTCTTATTGCTCTGACAGAGACTTCCCAGGGATTCCAAGTTAATTAAGCTCCCAAAAACTGGCACAGTGGCCCCTGTGCAGATTCTGGCCCTGTATCTAGTACCTTGTGGCAGACGACCTCCAGGGTCTGGCCTTATCATCTAGGGGTGGGAAAGCGTGTTGGGGGAAATAGAGAAAATGGTTTTTCTGGCAGAGCCTGAGAGGGACTCTGGGTAGGAGAAGGTCCTCAGCAGCAGTTTCTAACGTGGAGTCCGTGGTTTGGGTTAAGGGTGCATGTGGCCTCTGAAATTGTGTCCCAGATTCTGTGTGTTGTGCACACACGTGCAGTTTTTAGAGACGGGGAGGCGATGGGCCCAGAACACAAAAATGATGAGTTATGAACCACTGCTATGAAGTGCCCTTTGATCTTGAAATGTCCTTGCCTTATAATTACTTGCAATAACAGCCTCATTTCCTCTGCTGTTCAGCTTCTAGTGAACAATAAGATCATTAGTTTGGATCTTCCTGTGGCTGAGGTTTACAAGAAGGTCTGGTGTACCACGAATGAGGTATGTGCTTGTTTCCTTGCTTGGAGATGGGGTTGTACTTTTCTGACTTAGGCGGACTTGTACCGGGAGGAGCCGTTGTTAATCGTCACTACCCAGTTGGTAACCGTGCTTGTGCAGCCGGGCTTCCCTGTTTGTGGTTGTGGAGCAAACCGGTGGTCTTGTCCTCCTTTTGAGGTGTCTGGCCAGAGGTGGAAGAGCTTCAGGGGAGGATGAGCATTTCGGGCTGTGTGCAGCCGGGCCGGGCGGTGTCGGAGGAAGAAGCACGTGATGGGGGGTGCTTGTTGCCTCGTGCCATTTATACACGGGCATCTCTTGGCCGAGATGAGCTCTCTGCTTTTTAGGGGCCTGCTCACTTAGAACATTTTCCAGTGCTGGTGTCAAGGAGTGAGCATGGTTCCTGTGTGACTAGCTGCGGAATTGAGATGTAAACAGGCAGTTCTTGACGGGGGGAGAGGGAAGTGAAGGAAACCTGGCCCTCTGGTCCTTTGGCCCCCTCAGTACTGTTTGACCTCTCCTAAGGGTCTCAGATATTCTGCTTCCCCTCTCCCTCCTCTTTCCCTCCCCTCGCTCCCCTGTTCCTTCCTTTCCTCCTCCTCCGTTTCCTTCCCTTCCTTCCCTTTTCTTTGCATCCCTTTGTTGGGGAATTTTTAGTCAGTGAGTCAAACAAATAACTGAAGAATGGCGAGCCAGCGTGCCCTTGAAAGCACGGTAAACTTTTCTGATTTAGTCCCACATATTTCTCGAGAGTTTGAGACACTAAATTGGTCGTGTCTGCTAGTATGTTTTGGCCTTCAGTCTGTCACATATTTTTGCTTGTCTCCTTTCTGTTCTCCCGCTGTGCTGGGAATCCTGGTCAGTGGGTACTGTCAGCGGCAGAGGTCCGCACAGAAGATTGCCCCATCCAGTGATCTTGTCATTGACACTTGAGCATCAAAACAGATGGTACAGATTTGATCCCTGGCACACAAAAAATAAAGACCAAGCTTGTATGGCTGTCCTTAGAAATGGTGGTATGGAACCCAAAGAGCATCCATGGGCAGCTCCCCTTTTGTACTACAAGGCAAGGAAGAAGTTGAGGGTCACCGCCGTTCACATTAGCACTCAGTCCACTGAAGGGTTCTTCTGGCAAAGTCCAGAGTTTGTGGAACCTTTTTATCAGGGCCTTCATCAACTTGCCTTTTTACTCCACCCCTCTGTTTCCATGATAAACAGCCTGTCTCCTTAGCTGCTGACTAGAGCTTGTTCTGTTTTCTTTTTCTTTTTTAAGATTTTATTTGAGAGAGAGTGAGAGCAAGGGAGAGAGCGCACGAGCAGGGGGAGGGGCAGAAGAGAATCTCAACCAGATTCCACGCAGAGCACAGAGCCTGACACGGGACTCTGTCTCACGACCCTGAGACCATGACCGGAGTTGAAATCAAGAGTCAGACATTTAACCGACTAGCCACCCAGGCGCCCTGAGCCTATTCTGTTTTCTGTGTCTCTTTTTCTGCCCTTGTTGTCCAGCTGTTTTTTCTCTAAGTTCCCATTGGGCTCTGATAGCTGGGAATATACTTCTGCAAGCGGCCTTTCTGACAGGTTCTCTCCCAGGACGGTTTCCTCTCCTGAAGCTGAGCGTGGGCTTAGAGGCAGTCAACTTGAATTAATGTGGTACCTGCTCTTCAACTTTATTTCATACAGGGTGACTTCAGACCCCTGTTTCTTAATTCCAAAATAAGAATAATGTGGATGGGAGAGTGCTTAACTTAGTGCCCGGTGTATAAGTGACCTGTCACCATCCTCCAGTCTAGTAAAGTTTACAAAAGACTTCTTTCTAATCATTCCATCAAGTTAGAGGTTTTAACTTGAGTAATTTTGGAAGAACCCTTTCCTTGTTACGTGATTATGTGAAGACCTCAGGATTGGATTATGCTCTTGCTTTTGATTCCTGAGTCTTGAATCAAAGCTCTTTGATCTGATTGATCTTGCTTGTCCTGATTCTTTGGGAAGTGGTCCCCGTTGGTTAGAATTTGTGCTCCTGAAGGAGGCACAGGCTTGGGATTAGACTGTGCTTATCATTGGATAACTCTGAAAAAGCTGTTTAACCTAGTGTAAGAGGATGATGTGAAGTGCTCCATTAGCATAGAACTTAGCACAAAGTTAAACACTCAATACATAGTAGTGATTATTGTTGTTACGTATAGTTTTAATGAAATTAAATGAGAATGTGTTTTTTTTTTTTTAAGATTTATTTATTTGAGAGAGCGAGAATGAGAGAGAGAGAGAGAGTACATGAGAGGGGGGAGGGTTAGAGGGAGAAGCAGGCTCCTCGCCGAGCAGGGAGCCCGATGCGGGACTCGATCCAGGGACTCCAGGATCATGACCTGAGCCGAAGGCAGTCGCTCAACCAACTGAGCCACTCAGGCGCCCCTAAATGAGAATGTGTTTATAAAATGGTTCATACCCACTCTTGGCCTGTAGTAGACACTGCATAAAATTAGCTTCCTTTACCCTACGTGAGTTGCAGTATGCTTGGATTCTAGATGTTGTGGGTAAGACCTTGTAGAGAAATAGAAGAACAAGGCCAGGTGTTGAGTCCTTTGCATTTTCTGGGCCTGTTTACAAGCACCTTTGTCTACCTGCCTCTGCTCAGGGAGAGCCCATGAGGATTGTTTACCGCATGCGCGGGCTGTTGGGCGATGCCACCGAGGAGTTTATCGAGTCCCTGGACTCCACCACAGGTAGGCCCTCCCCACAGACACTGCTGCACATTGGGTGGGGGGTCTGGGGCCAGTGAGTGGTTCACATCCTGGGATTTAGGGGTATTCTGAACACACACTGTTCTGTAGCTCTGATTGGAATTGACGGGAGATTACTTCTCCAACTGAGGAAAAGTACAGGCATCTATGGCCTGATTCAGACCCCTCAGGAGTTAAAAGAACAACAATTACAAACTTGGGGAATAAAGTGCAGTTAGCAACAAACTTGAGTTCAGATTTATTTTTAGCTTAGGTTTTTGGGGGGTTTTTTTTTTTTGCTTTTTTTTTTTTTGTGGTGGTGGTGCTTGTATTTTCATATATTTGAATAAATAATTGTAATTGGCTTTAGTCTTGTAGTTTATTTATTCTTTTTTAAAGATTTTATTTATTTATTTGACAGAGAGACACACAGCGAGAGAGGGAACACAAGCAAGGGGAGTGGGAGAGGGAGAAGCAGGCTTCCCGCTGAGTGGGGAGCTCAGGACCCTGGGATCGTGACCTGAGCCGAAGGCAGACGCTCAACGACTGAGCCACCCAGGCGCCCCCAGTCTCATAGTTTAATATCCAGTATTGATCCCTTCTATTGCTATGCTTTGTTGGAGATAAGAAAGAGGAAACTAGTGGTCAGCCCGGAAAAGGATTATCTGTTTTATTTCCATCCTTCCCTTCCCTGCCATTTCTGTGTGGCTTCCCTCCTCCCTCAGATGAAGAAGAAGATGAAGAGGAAGTGTATAAGATGGCTGGTGTGATGGCCCAGTGTGGGGGCCTGGAGTGCATGCTCAACAGACTGGCCGGGATCAGAGATTTCAAGCAGGGACGCCACCTTCTCACCGTGAGTTGGGGGCAACAAGGAGGGAGCAGCCCTCTGCTTTGAGAGTGGCCCCTGTGGAGAGAAGCTTGTGGCCACTGTGCCACGTAAGCCTAAGAGGGTGGCATGATGCCACAGGCCAGGGCAAGGCAGCCCTGGGCCTGGCAGCCTTCCGAGCCCTCTGTCCCTTAGGATGCCCCCCCCTTGGCCCCTCCCCACCAGAGCCAGTGCGCTGGCAGCCTTCGGCCACGTCTCTCCAGCCACCTGTGGGGCCAGTGCCTGCCTGTCTGCCCGCAAAACTGCACTTGAGTCCATATTAACTACTGTTGCTTTTTAAACTGATTTTCTAAGTAGTTCTTTTATTTATTTGGTAGGATCTTGTTTGGGTCTTCATCCATCTATCTCCTAAGGAGTAGAGGATCCCAAAGACACCATAAATATTACACTGTTACTTTCAGCTCCAGAAGATATGAGAACATGTGTTATTGTAATCGTGTTCTAAATGACCATGTGAAGAATTAAAAAAAAAAAAGCGTTAAAAGAATTACAATCTGAAAATGTAAAAAGAAAAAAACAAACCCATGTTTTGATAAAGGAAAAGTGTTACTTGAAAAATAAATAAATAAATAAATAAATAACTGACTTACATGGTTCTGAGCTCCCACAGGCCATGAGCCTTGGAATCTTTCTGTTCACTATTAGAGTTTGAGTTAGTACTGGAATTTCCCTGGTACAACAGATTGTCACCTGTTCCACTAGGAATTGGTGTCATTGCCATAGTTTTAGAGATGGTAGAGATATGCCAAGCCCACGTAGGCTATTGCCAGAGAATGTTGCTCTTTAAAATGCCAGTCTGGCCTGAGATCCTTCCCACCTTACCATGTCCCCTCCAGAAACACTTTTCCTTTCTTTTCTCTGCACTTTGGGAAGAGTACCTACTGATTGTACGTGACCCCTCTCAGATGTTTCTTTCTTGCTTGTCCCCACGTTTTATACTCTTAAGATGGCCTCTTGGGTTTTGACCGACTTTTCTTGGCAGGTGCTCCTGAAATTGTTCAGTTACTGCGTGAAGGTGAAAGTCAACCGACAGCAGCTGGTCAAGCTGGAAATGAACACCTTGAATGTCATGCTGGGGACCCTAAACCTGGTAAGGAGTATGGGCTGCAGATGATAGAGTGAGCCTCAGAAGTCCTGGGTAGGGGGAGGGACATCTCAGCTCTGGGCTCAGATGAAATGGGTTTGTGGCCTTTTCAAAGCTTTTATCTCTGTCTGGCTCACTGGCCCCAAGGCATGGATCATTTAAATGGTCTCTTTTCCTGCTGGCTCACCTCTGTGCTACTGCCAGGACATGCAGGAGCTTTCCCGGTCCCTTTCCTGAATTCTGATCAGAGATAAGAGGAAGTTAGTCTGTGAAATAGTCCAGACTGCACAGTGTTGGAGAAGTAATGCCAGTGTCCTCAGGGCGATCAAGATAGAGATCTGGAACTGCATGATTTCATTGTTTGCAGAAGTCCACACACTTGTCTCTCCACACACACACACACACACAGCACGATTTCGTTGTCTGCAGAAGTCCACGCACTTGTCTCTCTCTACACACACACATCACACACGCGCACGCACACATGCGCGAACACACGTCACACACAAACGCGCGCACACACGTCACACGCACACGTCACACGCGCGCGCGCACACATACCCACACACGTCTCTGGCAGTAAGGCCATGAAGGACATTGGTGAGGAACAGATCCCATCAGCAATGAGTGGTTGTGGTCTTCTTCCCAGAGTAACTGGGTCTCCTCCGACAGGCCCTGGTGGCTGAGCAAGAAAGCAAGGACAGTGGTGGTGCAGCTGTGGCCGAGCAGGTGCTTAGCATCATGGAGATCATTCTGGATGAATCCAACGCTGAGCCCCTGAATGAGGACAAGGTGCGTGGGGCCAGTCTGTCCATCTACAGACACCGGGAGCACATACTGTGTCTTGTTTGTGTGTCCAGATGTGTCCACCAAGAATGATTGAACATGTTTTGGTCATAGAAATGACAAAGCTCAGCTAATGGTGACATGACGGCATTGAAGCCCGAAGTCTGTGGATTCGGAGGAAACGAAGCTGCTGAGGATATTCTTTCACTCACACGCTGCTCATTAATGGAATGCTGGCATGTTCCAGCTGATAGGCAGGGCCTTAGCCCAGCCCCTCATTGTCCACTTGAGGGAACTCCAAGCCCAGAGAAGTAAAGGCAGCTGTTCAGTGTTCCGTAGTTGGCTGCTGGCAGAATCAGGCCGAGAACCTGGGTCTCCAACTCCCTGGTTCAGTTTCTCTCCACTGATTGCACCCTTGCCGCCTCCTGTCCCTCTTGGTACTCAATGTTTTGGCTAGAGGTGTGACCAAGTATCAGGCAGCCTGTGTTCTCTTCAGGGAGGGGAGTTTGTGTTAACATTTTAACTACCTGACGCTATGAACAGAGTAACACAGAAACTTAGAAACTAGTATCAAGTGGAACTCACACTGTTCATTATTCTGCAGGAAGTGCTAAGACAGTTTTTCTAGGGCTGCTTCTGATGGAAGTGGGTGACATCTGGGGTTCAGATACCGGCTGACCAAAGTCCTGACCCTGTTACTGAGCCTTCTGTCCTCTTTTTCTACTGCAGGGCAACCTCCTCCTGACGGGTGACAAAGATCAGCTTGTGATGCTCTTGGACCAGATTAACAGCACCTTTGTTCGCTCCAACCCTAGCGTGCTCCAGGGCCTGCTGCGCATCATCCCGTACCTTTCCTTTGGCGAGGTGGAGAAAATGCAGATCTTGGTGGAGCGGTTCAAGCCATACTGTAACTTTGACAAGTATGTGCTTAGATTTTAGATGGCTATGTGAGGGTCCTCACCAATACTCTGAGCTAGTTCTGTGAGACTTAGGGGAACAACCACAATTTCTGTTAAATTTTCGTATATGTGTCTGGCCTTTAAGGGGTTCATTGTAAGTGGGGAGTCAGTATGCTGTGTTACATTGGCTCGGCAGGGGGAGTGAAGGGGCTGGTGAGATGGGACAGGGGCATGACAAGATGGAGAGAGTCAAGTGTGAAAAGCATGAAAACGTGAGAGAATGTTGAGAGTTTGGGGGACGTAGCAGGTAAGGAGGAATGGCAGGAACCAGATCAGCAGGCTCGTGTCATGCCAAGAAGTCTAGACTTGATCTTGTAGACTGTTGAAGATCGTTAACCGAGAGAACAACGTGATACATGTGTGTCCTCTCCTTCACACCCTGGGGCTCTGCTCTCTGCTGCAGGTATGATGAAGACCACAGCGGCGATGATAAGGTCTTCCTGGACTGCTTCTGTAAGATCGCAGCCGGCATCAAGAACAGCAGCAATGGGCATCAGCTAAAGGATCTGATTCTCCAGAAGGGAATCACCCAGAGTGCGCTGGACTATATGAAAAAGCACATTCCCAGCGCCAAGAAGTAAGAAACAGTTGTGTTGGGGCGGCTGCTTTTCTTCCCTCTTCTGGTTCCTTTTCTCCTTCATTGCTGTGGCCTAAAGCTTCACGTAGTCCCGTTTGGCCCTCCTTAGTGTCTTCCTCCCCTTCCGGAAACTATCAAGGTGACGACGCAGCCACCGCAGAGCCCTTTGGGGCTGGGAATGGGAGGCAGCTTGTTGGTTTCTGTTCAGAATACTCACTTCTGTCTGGCTGCCTAGCTGAGCTAGGTGATGCTTTGTGATTCTTGATGGCTCTCTTGAAGGGTCATGTTTAAACAAGCCAGAATAGAATCAACAGCTGGTTTCTAGATAGGCTTTGCTCCTCTGGCCTGCTAATCAGCTTCTTTTGCTTTGCAGTCTGGATGCTGACATCTGGAAAAAGTTCTTATCTCGCCCAGCCCTGCCATTTATCTTGAGGCTTCTTCGGGGGCTGGCCGTCCAGCACCCTGCCACCCAGGTGAGTGAATAGCCAGCATGCCTATGGACCTTACTCTGGAAGCAGGACATGTATGGTGAAGGAACCACATGCTCTAGTCTGCCGTGGCTGAATGAAGAGAACCAACTTAGTTAGCCTCAGGATGTGACTTCCACTAGCATGTAAGACCTCTGGAGTAGAGGGCACTCTCAGAGGTCATGTGGTTCAGCTCTGTGTGGAGAGGAGTAAGTATAGTGACTGACTTCCTCCCGCGACGCATTCTTACATGGGGCTTTATTATCTCGTGGGTCTTCTGAGCAGCAATTGAACTGAAGGTATGGCTGGCCAGAGTGTAAAACAATTTTGATTTCTGGTTGTCGTCGTTGGGGTCATTTGGGACATTAATAGTACCATCACCACCATTTCTTGCTCTGCTTTAGGCAGCTGGAAACTTTGTCCTCACAGAGACCCACCATTTCATTCTGCTGCTCATCCCTGATCTGGAGTATCTGGTACCCCTCACAAATCCTCACTGGCCCAGACAGGTGGCCAGGCTGGAGTTTTTCTAAATTAAACTTTTCACTTTGAGATAATTGTAGGTTTACCTGTACTTGTTAAGGAGAAATCTCATGTACCCATTTCTCGACGGTAACATCATACGAAACCACGTACAGTATCATAGTTGGGATATGGACACTGATATAGTCAGGATTCATGACAGTTTTGTCATCACAGAGATCCCCCTTGTTCCCTTGTATACTCTCATCCGCCCTGGCACTAACCCCTGGCAACCCCTGATCTGCTCTCCGTGGCTATAATATTGTCACTTCAAGAATGTTACATGTGGCATCAGAGAGCATGTAGCCTTTTGGGTTGGCTTTTTTCACTCAGCAGCATTTTCTGGGGATTCATCCAGGTTGTGTATATTGGTAGTCTGTTCCTTTTTATTGCTCACTAGTGTTCCATAGTGTGGGTTCCCAGGCTACCTCGCCATTCTCCCGTTAACACCTGGAATGTTTCCAGTTTTTGGATGTTACAAATGAAACTGCCATAAACATTCACGTGCAGTTGTTTTGTGTATGTGTAGAAATCTTCATTTCTCTGGGATAAATGCCTAGGCATGGAGTTGCTGGGTTATACAGTAGTGGTGGATTTAGTTTTATTAGAAACTGCGAAGCTGGTTTCTAGAGTGAGTAGCTGCCCCATTTTATATTCTCACCAGCAGTGCGTTGAGTGAGCTACTGTCCCTGCATCCTCATCAGCATTTGGTGGCACCTAGCCACTTTGATAGCTGATGGTGTTGTATTTATTTATTAATTTTTTAAAAGATTTTATTTATTTGACAGACATAGCGAGAGAGAGAGCACAAGCAGGGGGAGTGGGAGAGGGAGAAGCTGGCTTCCTGCAGAGCAGGGAGCCGGATGCGGGGCTCTATCCCAGGACCCTGGGATCACCATGACCTGAGCCGAAGGCAGACGCTTAACGACTAAGCCACCCAGGCGCCCCCTCTCTGCGATTTTAATTTGTATTTCCTTAGCGGTTATTGGTGCTGTACACCTTCCGTTGCTTTCCATCTGTGTGTCTTCTTCAGTGACCTTCCTGTGTGTATCTTTTGCCCATTTTCTAATAGGATTTTTTTTTAATGTTGAGTTTTGAGAGTCCTCGGGGCTGTTTTTTTTTCTGTGTATGGTGTTCTGCATCGAATGTAATCCTACATGCTCTTTTGGGGATCGTTCTGATAGCTTATTCCAAAAGTAGGGTAGGGTAGCTTGGCTATAGGATTCTTGTGTCTCTCTTGTTTTAAAGTTTTGTTCAGTTCAGTGGGGATAGTCATAATTAGCACACCTTTGTGGAGATAATTTTTCTTACATGGGAGTCCTCACATATATTAGTTTCTGTGTTCCTGTAACATTTGTTTTATATGTGGGTGAATCTAGGAGTGGGGCTGTGATATGGCCAAGCCTGGGTCAGCTGATTTCCAGGCTTCTTTGTAGTCACTAAGTCAAATTACTTTCTTTAGACTAAGACTTTATTTAGTTAGGAACTCAGCATTCACACTTGTGACCATTCACTTCCTAGCAACACATTTTTTTTAGCACTTGTTGTGTACCTGAGCTGTGCTAGGCTGAGGCGACATTGGAGACCAGGGTGGTCACAGCCTGTGATTCTGGGAGCTCACTCTCTGGTGGAAGATACAGCCATGTACCCGGTAATTGTAGTGTGAAGGTGATAAGTGCAGTGTGAAAGGGGCCAAAGGAAGGAGGATGCTTTAGAAGAAAGTATGGCACCTGCTAAGGCTCAGGAACCAAAGGATGCTAGAAGCGCTCAGGGGTTGGGAGCAGTGGCATGGGGATTGGTGGGGGTCGGGGGGAGGTGGAGCGAGAGCTGACCCCGATCCAGGGCACATTCTCCAAAGAGAGGAGTATGCATTTTCTGCCGAGGGCCATGAGCGGACCATGAACTGGAAGAAGGGGAGAGGACAGATTACTAGTAGAGATGGTTGGATGCCTCTTATCATAATCTAGGTAAGAGGTGAAGGCAGCTGAGCTAGCATGTGAGGTGGACAGTGGGTGGGTTCAGCAGTGGTCTGGGAGGCAGAATGAATGGGATTTGGAGATTGGTTGCACATGAGGGGTGAAGAAGCTGGATGAGTCAAGAACTCTGTTCAGTTTTGGGTTGGGCGACAGGAGAGTGGTGGTGCCCTTGAAGGAAACCTAGGGGGTTTGAAGCAAGGTGCAGGAGGGCTCGTTGTGTCAGACTGTTGACATGTGTCTGCTTGCCCAATTAGAGTGTAAGCTTCAGGAGGGTCGGGTTTTTGTACCCCTAGCACCTAAAGCATGGCTTCCTGCAGATGTGTGTGCGCACATGCATGCAGCTACCACCCAGCGTGAGGAGGTTGGCGTATCTGCGCAGTAGTTTTGTAGACTGTTGCACTGTGGGCTCAGCATTTATGATCAGGAGATGTGAGATGACCTGTAATTTTGCTGAGGTGCAGCTTGGAAGTGTACCTGCTATGAGGGCAGGTGTATGAGCCGGTGAGTGATCTTAGTTGAGTGCTGAGCTTTTGCATTACAAGTTGGTTCTATTGTTTGCCATTTATTGTCAAATACGTACGGTAGTAATTAGCATTAATACGCTTGTGCCAGGGGGTGGGGGATTTTGGTGGTACAGTGCTTCTCCACTCACCTGGAGAGCATTGTCAGACCTGCCCTGCCTTCCGTGTTCTGTTCTCCCACACGTGTCGACAATGTGGTGCTGTCATGTAGTGACTGCCAGCCTTCTCAAGCACAGGGGTTTCTGGGTGATACCTATTTTTTTTTTTTTTTTGAGATTTTATTTATTTATTTGTCAGAGGGAGAAGTAGGTAGAGGGAGAAGCAGACTCCCCGCTGAGCAAGGAGCCCAATGAGGGACTCGATCCCAGGACCTTGGGGTCCTGACCTGAGCTGAAGGCAGACACTTAACCAGTTGAGTCACCCAGGTGTCCCTATTTGTGACTAATTTTTAATCTTCACCGCAACCCTGACATTATCCACATTTTTTTTTAAGATTTTATTTATTTATCTGGAGGGGGGGTGGTGACAAGCCAGAGGAGAGGCAGAGAGAGAGGGAGAAGCAGACTCCCTATTGAGCAGGGAGCCCGATGCAGGGCTCGATCCCAGGACCCCAGGATCATGACCTGAGCCAAAGGCGACGCTTAACTGACCAAGCCACCCAGGCATCCCCATTATTCCCCTTTTATAGACAGGGGTACTGGAGCCAAAGAGCAGAGTGACTGGTCAAAGGTCAGTGACAGAGTCAAGCCCTCCTCCATTTGTTGAAATTTTTGAAACACAAATTCAAAGGATTTGATTGAAACTGAACAGATGGCATGAGATTGAGTAGAGTCTGTTGAGTTTTCTGAACCTATAAACTCCTAGATAGAATGTTTATTCGCCTAACTGGAAGCATGTATGTCTCTGGTCTCTGGTAGGTTCTGATCGGAACAGACTCCATCACAAACCTACATAAACTGGAGCAGGTGTCCAGCGATGAGGGCATTGGGACCCTGGCAGAGAACCTGCTGGAGGCATTGCGGGAGCACCCTGATGTAAACAAGAAGATCGACGCTGCCCGCAGGGAGACCCGTGCTGAGAAGAAGCGCATGGCCATGGCAATGAGGCAGAAGGCTCTGGGCACCCTGGGCATGACGGTAAAGCCACTGTCCAGGAGTCTCCACGTTCTTGTCTATGCTGTTGAGGAGGAGATAGCTGTGCTTCGGGTCAGAGCTGGGCTGGGGATGGTGGGGGTGAAGGCTGGCGAGGCGGAGGAGGGAACTAGGTGTGCCAGGCACTGTGCCAGGCACTTTACCTTCTGTGATCTTCCTGACAACCCTCAGAGCTGTGACTATGGTCCCGCTACGCAGATGGGACTCAGAGGCTAAATGACTTAACGGATTCATGGAAACAGTAAAAGTAGGGATAATAATGATAACACTTGCTCGTGGAGGATTTACTATTTGCCAGGCACTATGCTTAGGCACCTTGCTCGTAAGATTTTATTTAAGCCCTCATGTGATTCTGTGAGGGTGATATTACTATACTCATTTTCTGGTTGAAGTAATAGAGGCTGAGAAGCAAAGGAAATAGGCCAAGGTGCATGATTAATAAGAGGTGGACAAGAGTTTGAACCCACGTCTGTTGGACGTGATAGTCTGCTCTTATTGCCGCACGTTGGAAGAAGCCATAGTCCTACGAGTGTCTTCTCCAGAGCACAGGCTTGGGTGTCAGCAGTTTAGAACTCCCATGCGAACCGTAAAGTGAATCCTAATGCAACAGCCCTTGGCAGCTGAGACTGGGGAGTGTGCTGGCACAAAGAAAGGGGGCTTTTCTGATGGTGCATGGCAGCCTGCAGGAAGAGAAAGCAGAAGAATCTGGGTCTTTACCCTCATTGGAAGCCACCTAAAGAGGTTTCCTTTCCATGCATCCTCCGTCTAGTGTCTGTGGATGGGCAGCCCTGTTCCCGAGCATCCCCACGCTAGGGTGGGGGGTGGGTGGAACTCACCTTCTGACATACCACTTGGGTTTCCCCTGCAGACAAATGAGAAGGGCCAGGTCGTGACCAAGACAGCGCTCTTGAAGCAGATGGAGGAGCTGATTGAGGAGCCGGGCCTCACGTGCTGCATCTGCAGGGAAGGGTACAAGTTCCAGGTAGAGTGCTTGGCTGGGCCTGACGCGCAGCCTGGCCGCTTGCACCAGTGGTGGCCTTCTGCAGGCCTTCTCCTTAGATGGGCTGGTGTCAAGGGGTGTGTCAGGGCCAGCTGTCCTCTCTAAAGGGAGGGAAGGCAGACTGCTCTGAACATTAGTTTTCGCCACCCCCACCCCCATCACCATCACCACCACCACCATCCTTGACCCCACCACTCACTGGATTCCTTCTGTATACTAGTCCCCGTGCCCAGAGCTTTCTCTAATTTTGTTTCTAAAGCTACAGAACCCCAAATTACGGATGGGAAAACAAGGGTCATGTGGCAGAGCCAGAATTCTAGCCCAGGCTTCTCTGACTCCAGACCTGGGGCTTTTAAAAATACACCATGCTGCTGTTAACCAGGATACCTGGGGGAAGATCAGGACCTCTACCAAACTAGATTTATGACTGAAAGGAGCAGAGCAGCGAGTGACCCGTTTGTTCCCCTGAAGGCCTACAAGGCGTCCTCTTCCCTTCCAGCTTGAATGCCCTGCTTAGCGTCCACACTGCTGAAGGGCCACAAGCCTCGTGAGTCCTACTAGGGCACCGGCTTCTGGGAGCAGCCTGATAAGTGTTGTAAAGCAAGTGACTTACCCGGAAGGCACTTTCTTCTTCCTTTTCAGATAAATAAAGCAGCAAAAAAAGGGTGACAGTGTAGGCTTCCACTTCTGCTTTATTTTGGTTGCTCCTCATGTTCCTCATCTCCCTGGGGCTGTGCCCAGCCAAGTGCTTAATGAAGAGACCGAGGTGCTGATCCACCACCCCCTCTCTGAGTGCATTCCTTCCCGGGAGGGGAGGCCCGCCGGTCCCCTCTCCTCTGCTTCGCCTCTTCCCAAAGCCTGCCTTGAGGTTCACCTCACCTCCTCCTTTTCTGGTGTCTTTGCAGCCCACAAAAGTCCTGGGCATTTATACCTTCACCAAGCGGGTAGCCTTGGAAGAGATGGAGAACAAGCCCCGGAAACAGCAGGGCTACAGCACCGTGTCCCACTTCAACATCGTGCACTATGATTGTCACCTGGCTGCTGTCAGGTAGGCCTGGGCTCCTCCCTCCGTAGGCTGCTTCCTCAGGTGCTTCCGTCCAGGCCTGTGTCGCTTCAGAGGAGGGGGCAGCTTAGCTTGCCCAGGACCCTGTACTGGGAGGGGGCAGATGCCGACTGAGGGTTTCGTCTCAGGGGAGTAGGGTGTCTTGCCTTAAACCCAAGAGCCACTTGTGCCATATGACTAGGAAAATCCACTTGGCTTTTGGCCTAAGGCTGGAGAAAGCAGCCTTGCTTCCCTGAAGCAGCGAAGCTGGCATTTACCATACTGTAATAGAGAGGGCTAATTCTCTCTGGAGTCAGGTGCATGGGCTAACGTCTTTCCTTAGTATTAGCAAACCCTTCTCCACCCCCACTCGTCTAGGTGCCCGGTTGCCAAATCAGTTCCAACGGTCACTTGTCCCTGCTCTCGTCCCAATCCAGGCTGGCTCGTGGCCGGGAAGAGTGGGAAAGTGCTGCCCTTCAGAACGCCAACACTAAGTGCAATGGGCTCCTTCCAGTCTGGGGGCCCCACGTCCCTGAATCAGCTTTTGCCACCTGCTTGGCAAGGTGAGTGTTGAGCGGTGTGCAGGGCAGAAAAGGGGGTTGCCAGGAGAAGGGGGGGATATCAGTGATCAGCTCGGTCTGGAGGCCTGTCACTGTCCTTGGGAACCCTGGTCTCTGCGTGCTGTCAAGGAAGCTGCGTCTGGAAGAGGGAGGAATTCGGCTGCGAGAGACCAGCACCCTGAGTGTCTGGTGCATCATGTGGAACTTCTGGTTATTCGCTCCCTCTTCTCCCTTGTTGATCTCAGAGCATAAGACACAGGACCCTGACTGTGTCCTCAAAGTCAACATTTCCCAGATTTCTCTTCTGCAGTGTGTGCCTCTGAGGTTTAAATAACACAAATAGCTCAGTGGCATGGGGAATATCAGGCTCCTTTCAAGCATCCCTCGTCCTCAAATCCAGAGTAGAGTTGATGAGGTCCCCACTCTTGCCGGTGCTTTGGGCAGTGGTTCCCCACCCTGTGTCCTATTAGAAGGCTCAGGGATGGGACACCTGGGTGGCTCAGTCGGTTAAGCGTCTGCCTTTGGCTCAGGTTATGATCCCAGGGTCCTGGGATCGAGTCCTACATCAGGCTCCCTGCTTAGCAGGGAGCCTGCTTCTCCCTCTGCCTGCTGCTCCCCCTGCTTGTGCGCTTCTCCCTCCCTCTTTCTTTCTGACAGATAAATAAATAAAATCTTCAAAAAAAAAGGCGGCTCAGGGATGGAAAGGCACCTGGCAGTAATGATGATGGACAATGTATTGAGATGCTTACATGTGCTGTTACTACACACATTCTCCAGATGAAGAAGTTGAGGCACAGAGAGGTCGAGTAAATTACCTGAGGTCGCACAGTCAGGCAGAGCCCAGACTGATGGTGGCATATATTGATGTAGAAAAATACCTTTCATTTGGCGGTTGAAAAGATTCTTACGGATAGATCACCATGTCAGAATGAATACCTTCCACATTTCTTCTTCCAAGATGTACTTCCAGATTTGGCCACGATACGTTCTATGACATTTGTCCATCAAGAAGTGGGCCCCCTAAAACTGGCAAGTTCACCTCAGAGCTTGGAGAGCATCTCGTTCCATCCCAGCAGAAATGGAAATGTCCCCTGTTCCCATCTTCGTGCAGGCGCCCATGGCCGTCCTCAGCTCGGCCCTTCACTCCTCTGTCTGCCTGTGGGGCCTTTTCCACCATCGGGCCATGCCAGCCGAGGGGGCTCTGCCTTCCAAGCCGGGCTGTCCCCAGGGAACTTGCTTTGCTCACGGCCTTTGTTCTCCTGCTCCCCAGGCACAACACTTACCTCCAGGAATGTACGGGCCAGCGGGAGCCCACGTACCAGCTCAACATCCACGACATCAAGCTGCTCTTCCTGCGCTTCGCCATGGAGCAGTCATTCAGCGCTGACACTGGCGGGGGCGGTCGGGAGAGCAACATCCACCTGATCCCGTACATCATTCACACTGTGCTTTACGTCCTGAACACGTCAGTATCTCAGCCCCGCTGGGCAGCGTCCGGCCGGCCCCCCTGTGCCCCTCTGCCCAACGTGGTCTCAGTTTTCTCATGTCTGCCCGCGTTTGTTCGGGAACATAGGGCTGACCTAAGGTAGCCTTTGCTGAAGCAGGCATGTTCATCTGTGGCTTTTTGGAGTCCCACAGAATAAGGTGATAAAGGTGACTTCCTTTCCAGAACAGTTCCATCCCCCGCCGTGGGCAGCCGAAGGCTGTGTCCTTGGACTCACTCTCAGCCCAGAGGGGAGCAGGAAGTGGTCGAGGCCAGACCACCAAAGGACCTCCTTAGCTTCCCTGCCACATAGCTTCCACTCCTCGCGGGACTTGGTGCTCTTGGATGGGGGAGGCCGTGGGTCAGAGCTGCACACAGTCACCGTCAAGCGCACAAGGTGTAACGGGAGAGGGTTTCACAACCAGGGACTGCGGCAGAACCAGGGACCCTTCTCATAAATGGAGGACTGGACTTGCCATCCCTGTTTCCTTTCTAGTGAACAGTGCTTCTGGCAAGTTGAGGGGCAGGGAGTGTTGAAGATTATCTGAGAAAGTCAGCTGATAGCCATGAGGAGAGAGGGCTTGTATTTTTATCTATTTTAACTGTCCTACATGGAGTAGTCAGTCTGATAACAAAAAGTGTAATTTTAGAGAATTACTTAGGGTAGAGAATAGTATCCATTCATTTCGGCCCAGATTTATAAAAGCAAATTAGGAGATTTAATATACTTACGCTCTTAGTTTGCACAGTTTTGTGCTTTAGGCCCTGTTTTCCCACAAGAGTCTGACACCTGCATTGGGCAGGGAACCGGCCGGCTGTTGAAAGGCCGTGTGCAGTCTGCCTGAGGCTGCTGCAGGCAGTTGAGGCAGGAGGACAATCTGTGTCTTGTCCTTTCTGGTCTGCTGTCTTCAACAGTGTTGTTTTCCCCTTCCCTCCCATTTCCCGGGGAGATAGGAGGCTGACCTCCAGACCGCAGCCCTCATTGTTAAAAACGTGCACGGGCAGGTCTCTGTCAGTGTGTGACATCATCTGCTAAGCTGTGGAGACCGTCAGAAGAAACCCGCACATCATTGACAGCACCAATGTTCCCACTGTCCAGACCGCTGCAGCCCTGAGCGGTGCTAATTACCAGTGTTTGTGGGCCTCTGACAGCGCTTGGCTTTGTGGAGACCTGTCTCTTGGCAGCTGTGAGGCGGAGCGGTTTGTTCCACTCCAGGGGAAACGCAGCCGTGCAGAGGCAGCAGAAGGGAGCCAGCGACTCCGGGTGGCCCTGGATTTCCCAGGTGCCCGGTACTAGTAACTCCTGCTCGAGTCCCTTGGTCAGGGTGGGAGTCCGCCCTGCCGTGGCTCTCGGTCAGTTAGAAGCCGACCTGGAAGCTTCATGGGGAGGCACTGTTGCCCAGCCACTGGCCGCTCCCTTACTTAGCTGGTCGCTCCACTGTGGTGTGAGTGTGGTCACAGCAGGGCCTGGGTGGCACATTTGGTCCACGGGCAGGTAGGTCGCACTGAAGTGGAGCAGAGTTGGGCATGTGCTGCAGTGGTAGAGCACTTCTGACTCCCCGTTCTGGAAAGTCAAGTTGGGAAGGTCCCATTTGTGCCATCCGTGTCTGTTCTTCAGGAGCGGAAGGAAGCAGGGTGTCCTCACACCATCCCCTCCCACGGTCCACTCTCTGCCAGTGCTGTCTACAGGCCTGGGGACTCCATCCCCGTGGCTACTGGGGTCCTGTTTTCTTCTCCTCCCACAGGATGAGGATAGGGCATCAAGTGCCCTTGTTGTGAGAGCACCATTCAGGCTATAGGGTCAGGAGTATGTGATCAGGAAGGTCTCCAGTGGCCACTTGCTGAAGCTGGTGGCCAGGGGTTGGGGGGCGGGGGGCGTTCATGGGGACTGAGAATGAGGAGGCCCAGCTCAGCATCCAGGCTGCTGGGGTTCGAAGCTCAGTTCTTCTACTCCCCAGTACGTGACTTTGGGCAAATTCGTCTTCTCTGTTGTTTCCCCTTCTGTGGAATCGGGGTAGTACCTCTGTCCTAGGGCCGATGTCAGGGTTAGGTGAGATGATCCAGTTCATGCTCCCAGAGTGGTGCCTGGTAGTGAGGCTCATGATCACGTCCTCACGCTTCAGGCAAGAGGGAGAACAGGGAGCCGTGCTTGCCCAGAAGTAGCTGTTGTAATGGAGGAGGGGACGCAGACACATAGGGAAACACAGAAACGGAGCGCCCAGAGAGGGGACCGCTGTGGACGTAGCACAGACAACCTAGCTGTGAGGACTGCGTGGGCCAAGCGAGAACACGGGCTGGCTCACAGAGTCAGAATCTGGGCTCACTTGGGCTCCCTCACTTACGGACCTGCTGGCTTTGGGAAGGTCACTGCACTTCTCTAGGCGTCAGCTATCATGGTAAAAAGGTGCCAGCTGTCACCTTCCAGAGTCGTTAGGACACTCTGATGGTGGAGTATTTGTGAGTGTGCCCGCCATATGCAGGCGGCTCAAGAGCCAGCAAGTTGTCAGAGCTGAATGGGGGGTGGGGTGGGGGCAAGGAAAATGCCACCAAGAAGGGCTTAGAAGGGAAGCTGCAGCCCTCGGGGAGGGGGTGGAAGGGGTAGTCAAGAGTGGGTGGCCGTGCTCCATGATCTAAGCATTCCAGAAGCTTAAAAGAAGATGAGAAATTGACCAAATCTCCTTCTCTCTTGCTGCTGGTGCCTTCTACCCTGGTTTCATCATGACCCTTTTGTTCCAGAACCCGAGCAACTTCCCGAGAAGAGAAGAACCTCCAGGGCTTTCTGGAGCAGCCCAAGGAGAAGTGGGTGGAGAGTGCCTTTGAAGTGGATGGGCCCCACTATTTCACAGTCCTGGCCCTCCACATCCTGCCCCCCGAGAAGTGGAGAGCCACACGTGTGGAAATCCTGCGGAGGCTGCTGGTGACCTCTCAGGCCCGGGCAGTGGCTCCAGGGGGGGCCACCAGGTCAGTCTCTGCCTTGGCTCAGTCTTCCAGGCTGCCTGGTGTCTGCTTTGTGTATTCCCCATGTGTGCTAAGGGAGGGCCTGCTTGCTCAACTCAGTCCCTTCTGCCCTTTCTCATCTCAAGTCTGCCCTGCTGAGAGGCTGGGCCCAGTGGCTGGCAGGTGCCTGGCTACCTCTGGGTCTCGTGTTAAGCCACTGGAAAGGTGGAGCCAGGCTTCAGTGTGTGGAAGATTTCAGAGAAGCAGCCAGCCAGGCACAGGGCAAGACTACTGATGAGAAGAATTAGGGCCAGGAGGGAGCTAGGGTAGGTAACTGGCTTTTCCCAGTCCTGCTGGGCTGGCCATTAACTGGGAAGGCTTCCGCATGGCTGCACTGGGGATTTTCTCTTCTGATCACGAAAAGCTCATTATCTCTCTCCTTGCTCACATTCCTATCCCGTCTGCCCCATGTTCCATGAGCCTTTCTTCTGTTCATGTGGACATGTCCCAAAGAAGGAACGACATTTCAGGAAGGAAGTGTCTTTGTTTTCATGACCTTGTGCTGTGATTTGGGTCAAATGGGCGGCATCTTGAGAGAAACAACTATAAACAACAAGAAGCCCTTTGAGATGACTGCGGATTTCCACACATTGCATGGACTCCATGGGCATGACTCTAGGCTTGTGGTGGCCCTGCACAGTCTCTGCGTGTCCTGGGCTCCAGAGTAGGCTGTAGGTTTTTCAGCTTGCTTCTGCCGCTTCCCTGGAGTGGAAGATCTGTGCTCGTCTGTCTGCCTTTGCTCGGATCTGAGGGAACATTTCCACATTTGCAGGCCAACAAGGGAGCGGAAGAGGAGGTTACCAGCCCCTGACAATGACAGACCAAGGGGGCACAGACCAGGGGGGAAGAGCCTTGTGCCTGGATTGGCACACCTGGTACTTTCGCGTCCACCAGCTCTGATTTAGCCCTCTTTGCTGGTCCCAGGCACCTCCCACCCTCAGAGAGACCAGGTCAGGGCTCTGCTGTTGAGTCCAACCAGTACCAGCTGCTTTGTGTCGAGGAGGAGGGGGCGAGTCTTGTCAGCTTCCTGCCTCACCCCTGCCCCAATTCCAGACCTATTCCCTTCCAGTGTTTCCCAGAGTTCAAAGCATTCATGCTGAACTAGCTGCTAGAAATCAAAAGTTAGACCTGGAAGATACCAGGTTGTTGATAAGGCAGGCTCAGCCCGTCTCCGTGGCACAGAAAGTGGCTGTATGCGGGGCGCTGGCTCTCAGTGGCAGGTGTGAAATCTGAAGGCACGGGAGCTCTTCTGCTTTCAGCAGGGAGACCAGAACACGGCACAGTCCCAGGTGGTTCAGGAGAAGCCCGTGGGGCCACAGCTGATGCAGGAACACCGTGTGGGCTTCGCTCCCAGCTGCTGTTTTCTCTGTGGCGGTTTAGTCACCTCTGCTAATTAGCCTGAAATAATTAAGTTGGGCAGGTCATTCACGATTCCTGCTTACCACAGCACAGCAGCCACCAAACCTGGTGTGGGGTGGAGGCCCGAGCGGGGAAGGAGCCGGGTGTGAGCCCCGTATTTGGGACACCCTCCAAGGAGAGACTGTGCTGGAGGGATGCTCAGAGGGTGTCATCCTGGAGGTTGGGTGGTGTCCCTGGCAGGAGACTTTGTCCCGAGTCCATGATGGGGTGGGAGGCAGTAGCCGATAACAAAATCTAGGGATTTGCACAGGAGAATCTGACCTTCTGCATCTCTTAACTGAAGAAGAGTTTCTCTGCCAGGAACTTGCCAGTAGTTAGGACTGGGACTTTCTAGGCTTCCATCAGAGCCTTATCTGGCGTCTTGTGTGCCTCCCTTACCCCCAGGCCTGCCTAAGGCTGCAGAGTCTCCACGCAGGGCCATGGAGAGAGTGGGTGCTTTGGAGGACATTGGGGTGCAGGGAGGGAATAGGAAGAGTATTGTAGCAAACAGAATTGTCTCACTTCGTTATTGTTTTACTTTACTTTTGTTTAATGAATTTATATTTATTGGATATAGGGGTAGATGGCCCATCCTCTGCTCAGCAGTCCCTTTGCTTGAGGCCCATACAGGATAGTCTTGGCTTCTGTGGTAAATAACCTCTCTGCCTGTCTCACTTTGCTGATTCTTACATATACACACTTTAATACTAAATTTTAGTCCCTTTAGTTACGGGCTTTGTTCCAGCGTGTGGTAAGATACAGGATTTCCCTGACAAGGTTTCATCTAGCCTTTACTTACTGCAGATGTGAGGGCAGTGTGCAAATAAAACCTCCTGTAGATCTTGGGTGGTAGAAGCCGAATCCTAGGACGGATCTTTCACTGCCAGTGCAGAGGGGGGTCTGGGCTGTCTATTTCACAGTGGCTTTACCACCGTGATTTAGGGTCATCGCTCCTCACACCAGCAGTGTCTGCCAAGAGGGGACGGTGTCACAGGCTGCCCCCAGCTTTCTGAGGGTCTGCTGGCCTCTCATCCTGCACTGAATTACTGGGTTAAGTGGAGATGGTCCTGGACAGAGGCAGAGGGGTGTGGTGGCAGCTCTAGGATTACCCAGGATTTAGGAGGTGTCGGTTGCACCCTCCATCCTAGATATTACTCTTGCTCAGCACCAGTTTCCCCCCCACAGCTCGCTGTCTTTCTCACACAGCCCGTGGTTGCCAAATTCCTGTGTTTGGCTGGCTTGGGTCTGCTGACTGTTTGTGAAAATTCTCCTGGGGGGAATGTCCGGACTGAGGGAGAACCTTGTTTCCTGCTTCGTTTATGAGGTCCCAGCGAGTCCAAGGGCTTGTGTGGGGGCTGAACACAGGGACACATGGGACTCCTTGGTGTGTCCTCAAGGTAGTGGTCTTGGGTTGCCACGTGCACCTTATGTCCACCCGGCTTTGATTCACCTGTACGAAGGATGAGTATTTCATGGATCATTGTCCAGGCTTCAGAGGTTCTTGCCCACAGCTGCTTTTTTCTGACAAGATAGGCAGGTGGAGGGAATGGAGTGGCGCACAGATTAATGTGATTCTGGCCTTGCTACCGTCCTGCTCTGCTCTGTCCTTGTGCTTATCAGTCCAGGGTCTTCATGGGCATGCAATCGGATTTTTCTTTTCCAGGCTGACAGACAAGGCAGTGAAGGACTATTCTGCCTACCGCTCTTCCCTTCTCTTTTGGGCCCTCGTTGATCTCATTTACAACATGTTTAAGGTAGGGAAGCCACTGGAAGTTCGGCTGGTTTCTGCAAGCGTGTGAAAGTTCTGTGCTCCTGGAGCTGAGCCTGCTCCGCGGCCGCTCACCGCGAACGAACCACCTCCCGTGGAAGGGATCTGCATGCCGGCTTACAGCCTTCCATGTGTGGTGTACGACTAGCCAAGGCCGCTCCTCTCACCCGGTCTTAGGCCTGCTGCAGGCCCACCTCCCTCTGAGGCCCCCCTTGTTGGCTCTTGTCCCCTCTGTCTGGGTTCCTGCATTGCCTCGTGTGAGTGTGACTCACGCCAGCCCGGCTCACAGGGACACTGCCCTCTGCCTTGAGAGAACCCTGGGGTGTGGGGGTGGTTCCTTTTATGGTCTGAGTGGGACCGCTCAGCTGAAGCATGGTGAGAGTGTGCCTTTCCTGGGGAAATGCCGATGTGACCTGTGCAGGAAGGAAGAGTGGTCTCTTGTAGCTTGGAAGTCACGTCACACGGTGCATCATAAAGAGGCTGCCGGAGGAATGACACGAGACTCTGTTGTTCCTAGAAGCAAAACACGTCCTCCAGGGAAACTTTAATGTGGGGGGAGGGAAGAGGGCTGCTTTTTGGCATTGACAAGCCTGACTGACTTGAGGCATTAAGTAATCCAGCCCCGGGCCTGTCTCCTGTTGGTTCTTGTAGAAGGTGCCTACCAGTAACACGGAGGGAGGCTGGTCCTGCTCTCTAGCGGAATACATCCGCCACAATGACATGCCCATCTACGAAGCTGCTGACAAAGCCCTGAAGACCTTCCAGGAGGAGTTCATGCCAGTGGAGACCTTCTCGGAGTTCGTCGATGCGGCTGGTCAGTGTCAGGGTTTTATCTCTCAAAGATCTTCTCCAGAGGAACCCATGTGATCTTAGTGGGGCCGGTCTTAGCTTTCATCTTCACAGCAGCAGACACACGAGCAAGGTCTGGGAGAGTGATGTAAACAGCAGGCCCCTGGTAGTAAACACAGCAGCTGGGACATGCGGGGACTTCCTGCATCCCAGGCCCTGTGCTGCTCACATGTTTGAGGCGGGTACTCTGGTTACCCCCGCTTCACAGATGGGGTAACCGAGGCTGTGGAGATTAGGTGTTTCCTGTGGGGGCATACCTGAGAAATGGGTAGAGCCTCTTTTAAATTCCTGACTTTTTATGATAGTTCAGAGAATTCACGTGGAGCTGACCTGCCTTCTTTCTGCCTCTTGGGGACTGAGACTTTTTTTTTAGATTTTATTTATTTATTAGCAAGCGAGAGAGAAACAGCATGAGAGAGGAGAGGGTCAGAGGGAGAAGCAGGCTCCCCGCTGAGCCGGGAGCCTGATGTGGGACTCGATCCCAGGACCCTGGGATCATGACCTGAGCTGAAGGCAGTCGCTTAACCAACTGAGCCACCCAGGCGCCTGGGGACTGAGACTTTTTATGTCACAGCTACCCTGGGGAAATGGGGAAGAGTTCAACTCTGATTCTAAAAATAAGTGGTAAATATGAAAACAGAGCAAAGAGCATCTTGAACACCCTTGGACAGTCCCTCATCCCACAGCTGGTGAGAAGGAAGTTCCTAGTTCTCTCCCGGCGACAGATGCTGTGTACAACAAATTGGTCATCCTCCTTGCAAACATGTTAGAGTTTGCTCACATCTCATCAGCAAGCCCCGCTGACAGCTGGGGAGGTGGTTGGGAAAATGCACGCAGGTTACAAACGTGAGGGCCCTGTCAGGCTGCGGGTGCTGGTGCATCAGAGCCTGGTCGCTGCCGGCCTGGGGGGTGGGCGTGGGGCGGTGCCAGAGCCAAGGCCAAGCGGATGGGACCTGCCCCGCTCCTGCTTTTTGTGAAGGGTGGAGAAGCCAGGAAAAATTCTCCTCAGATCCTGCTGTCAAGAGTAAGCCTCCACTGGCATTTTCCCATCTGCTGTCTCCTGGGAACCCTACTCTCAGAGGTCTGGAGCCATGCTCCTTGGGAATTCCGCTTTCCTCCCAGCTCAGCGCCACCTGACGGAGTGTTCCCCACGTGCGCTGGGACTTCCAGGTTGGCTGTGCTTTCAGGTGGCCTTGGTGGAAGCTGAGCAGGTCATGGGCCTGTGTTGGCTCTGCTCAGCTCAGTGTCTTAACTGTTAGCCTTGACACCTCTCCCCAGGAATGGTCCCTGCCTAAGAGCAGGTGGCCCGTGTACGTATGTCCTCGGTGCCGCGCTCTGCCTGTCACCAGGGCTCTGGGGGTGTCTGAACCTGGGCTGTGAGTGGGAACGGAAGAGTCTGAGTAAGAGAGGAAGAGGTGTCAGGGGAGGAAGGTGTCCATCTCGGTTTGGGGCTTCCCGGCCGCCCTGCAGCTGGTGGCAGCGCCCCCGGCCTGAAGCCGGGGAGAGCGGGAGCCTGACGGGCGGGGAGCCTCTGTGGCTTCACTCCGGGGTCCGGTTTTTACAACATGATTTTATTACTTTGTTTAAACTGGTAGAAAATTTCAGAGCATCAGACACACCCTACTGAAGTGCAAGGGCAAAAACACCTTCCAAAGCCAGCATGGGTGGTGGGCGCAGCCTTCCCCCCCACTGGCGCGGATGCTGGGGGAGGACTCAGAGCGGATGGCACCAGGCCTCGGGCTTAACCACTCACGGCTGTGAGGTGGGAGCGCCCTGCTTGGTGAGGGAGGGGCGGGGACCACAGCGGCCACTGAGCTCCTTCCGTGCACTGGCCTCATTTAATCCCCACAGTGATCGAACCAGGACATGTTCCTGTCCCCATTCAATAGTTGTGGAAGCAGAGTCCTGAGCTTTGACAGCTCACTCAACGCCCTGGGACTAGTGGTTGGAATGAAGTCCAGCTGAGCCCGGGGACCTAGTACCCTGCTCTCTTCCTTCCAGCCCTTGGGGCCATTGGTATTAGCTTTTCCTTGGCCCTGGCTCCTCTAAGAATAGGCTGAATGCCGTGGACTCCCCCTCAGGAGACCCCTCCACTTCGCACTCAGTGTCAGCAGACTGGAGGCCCCCCCTTGTGGTGGTCCATGGACCTGGGTTAGGACCTCTGCCCCAGGCGGCCGAAGGGTCGGCCTCTGCCATGTTAACGCCTTTAAACACACAGTAGCGCCCAGTTCTGGAATGCAGCTAAGTCCTCTGACAGAACGAGAGTGCTTGCTCGGTGACTGTCGCCCCAGGGGGTGGCCGTGTCGGAGCTTGTCGGGGCATACCGTGTTCTCTGCGCAGATGGGGCAGCCGTGACTCTGGGGCTGGGGGCTGTGCATGCCCGTGCCTAAGGACCTCTGCCCGCCCCTGTTTTCTAGGCCTGTTGTCAGAAGTCACCGATCCCGAGAGCTTCCTGAAGGACCTGTTGAACTCAGTCCCCTGAACAGCACATGGAAGCTGCCGTTGGCAGAGACCGAAGCTAGCTTGCCTTCCATCCTCCGTGTTCTTCCCTCCTGTGCATTGACTCCCTCCACACGGGACGCTGTGGCATCACTCTTCCCTCTCCCCTCATGTCTTCTTGGAGTGGCTTGGGGTTTTTAGGCTTCCTGTTTTATCTTGTGTGTGTGGTGCACTAGCTATGAAGTTGTCTGTAACCCAAACCACGGAAGGACCTGTACATACCTAGGAGCCATGAGCTATCCTGGCCGACTCGACAGTGTGCACATCTTGAGAAATAAACGAATGACTGAGTACACATTGAAAGAGAAGGTGTTGCCTGCTGCTTAAACCCACCCTCAGGTGCCCCTGGCCAGACGCTGTCCTTGGCCGTCCTTGGCCGCGCGGCCCTTTCTGGCGCGAGCACAGGAAGACTCACGTATCCGAGTCGCCGTTCTTGTCGGTACCAGATGGAGCCTGTCTGCTCTCGGCCGGCAAGCTGGGGCAACGCGTTTGAGGAGCTTGAGCTTTCCTAAAACAGACCGCTTGGCCTCTCTTAGTTTTTTGGCCTTAAGAGCTGGAACCCAGGGGCGCCTGGGTGGCTCAGATGGTTAAGCGTCTGCCTTCGGCTCAGGTCATGATGATCCCAGCATCCTGGGATCGAGCCCCGCATCGGGATCCCTGCTCAGCGGGAAGCCTGCTTCTCTCTCTCCCTCTGCCTCTCTTCCTGCTCATGCTCTCTCCCTCTCTCTCTCTCTTTCTCTCTGTATTTCTGTGTCTCAAATGAATTAAAAAAAAAAAAAGAGCTGGCACCCAGAGACTCGCAGAGCTGATGACTGCAGTCCCCGGCCAGTCCCCGGCTGGAGGCAGGCGCGGCAGAGTGAGGGTGCCTGGCATTCCTGCTCGCTGTGTGTCAGACAGCCTCTGGCGACTTTGCTTCAGGGTCGCTGTGTTAGGAGAGGGCCCGGGGCCATCTGAGCCCCGGAATAGCGAGTAGCTGCCCTTTCCTGAGCCGCCCTCTGCCGGGCTCCAGAGAGCGAGAGAATGTGTGTGCGTGTTCCTGTGTGTGCGTGCGTGCGCGCTTCCAGTCTTCCCAGCAGCCGTGCAGGAAAGGGCCTGGGATCAGGCGTCGCCGGCGGGTCTATGCCCCGCACCACGGTGGCAGCTGCCTCTGGGGGCCTTGTGGGCCCCTTTCCCGTGCTCGTGGGCGGTGGCCCTGTGGCTAGCGAGGCAGCAAGACCCGCAAGGGCCTCTCCCCAGATTGTAGGGCAAGGCTGCACCAGACGTGGCCTCACGGGGAGGAGGAGCTTGCTCGTGGCCCTCTTTTGTTCCCTGCGCGCCGCTCTGCCAGTTGCTTCTCCGAAGACGCCACCTCTTTCTCGATGCCCAGCTTGTGTGGCTCATTCCTTAGGCCAGACTGTCCGGGACGGGAGGTCCCTCTGGGCCCCTTTAGAAGACCTGCATGTCCAGGAGGCCTCGGTGTCCCTCCCTCAGAGCCCCTGACTGGATGGCCACAGGCAGGCGGAAGTGTCCTGCTTGGGCCTTGGCCAGAGAGACAAAGGCGATTGGTGGCAAGAGCCCAGCTGGTGCCCCGGCAGGCGAGAGCGTATGTGCCCGAGTGCACAAGTGCACATCAGTGTTGGGGCTGGGCGAGGGGCTTTCTGGGGCACCGACGGACTCTGGGGAGGGGCTCTCCCTCCTTTGCTCAGATGCCGGCTCCACCACCTCGCGTGTCTCCACAGCCTCACGCGTAAGATGGGACCGTTGGCAACTGCGGGGGTCCGTGGGCTTCTCTGTTGCCACGTAGTAAGGAAATGGCTGTTCTTACTAATGAATTCATTTTCAGTCTATGTGATTTTGCCTTTTTCTTTAGCAAAGCTCCGGGTCTCAGCTGAGGTCCAAGTGTGTCTAGTGGAGGAGGATGAAGGACCTTGGTCTCAGGGACACAGGCTTCTCACACTGACCGCCGCAAGCTCACGCCTGCTCTCGCCCCTCGCCTCCCACTGGCTGGTGGTCTCTGAGGGCCCGTTCCAGGTACACGCTCGTGTGCAGGATTGCTGTTCCGTAACATCCCAGCAGGGAGAGACTGGAATGGCTTCATCGGGGACAGCAAAGCCAGAAGGGAGAGTGGGGGAAGGGGCCTGCGTAGACAGTCGGGTGACCCCTGCTTACCAGGTGTCGGGCCTGCTGTTTCGGCATCGTTGAGGCTGAGCCACCTTCAGTGACACCTCAGGGCATCGTGAGTGTTGACAGGGCGCCTGCAGAAGCTTATCCACAGCCTGTTCCTTTGGCCTGCAGAGCTGGAGTTGCCAAAGCTCCTTGCAAGGTGTTGGTTTATTTTTCTCTGCCCTTCATTTTTGTATTTCTTGCAGAGGCCTCGGGGAATTCTGGCTCCAGCCCAAACGCCTCAGCCTCTTGCTTTCACCGCCACAGCTTTCCCAGTGTCTGCCTGGGCCACTTCGCGGTGACTGCCGCAGTCCCAGATGGGCTGCTGGCGTGGGGGCTGCACAGGCCTGCGACAGTCCCTGGGTGGCGCCTTCAGCAGAGCTCAGGCGGGAGCGTAAGCTGGTCCAGGGAGAGCACTCTGCCTCCCTGAGCCCTTGTCTCCTGACCTTAGTGTCGAGGGATCCCAGGCAGAAAGCCACTTTGTCCCTTCCTGCCCCGAGCTGTCTTTTGGGCTTTTTGCTTCTTGGGCCCCGTCTTCCTCAGCAGGCAACCCTGGTCGGGGGATTCAGACGGTTCCGGACTGGCAGTGCGGGGTCATGGCTGCGGTGGTCAGCCCCTCATCTGTGTTCAGCAACAAAGCTGGAGAAGGGAAGTCGGCATGTCCCTCCTGAAATGGCTAAATTAGCTTTGGCATCCTCAGTCTGTCGCGTCTCTCCTGGCGGCGGGCTTTCCGAGTTCAGTTATGGGCTATGTGGGAGGCTGGGTGGCCCCTTCTTCCCGAGGCCCCCTCCTCTGCCCCCAGTTATGTTTGCTGAGAACCAGGGCCTGGGCCAGGTCCTTTGCACGTAGTTCCCACATGGACCCTGCAGGTTACGTGTTAACCCACCTTGCACTTGAGGTGACAGCCCCCAGAGGGAGTGTCTTGCCTGCCGGGCCTCAGGAGCCGCGGGTGGGACTCCAGAGATGTCTCCACTCCCTTACTTAACTTGTGCACCCGAGTCTTTATGTCCACTTGGCACCAGGCATGTGCTGAGGGCGTGACGGTGTGTCGTCTCTGTCCTCATAGAGCCCAGGTTCCCGTGAGGGGTGCTAGGTAGGAGCGGGTGAAGGTGAACGGGCGGGTGGCGGTGCGGGGCTGTGGCCACCACGCAGGGCGATCGTGGGGTGACTGGGTCAGCGTGCTCCCCCCTCTAGCCCACCCACGCCATGTCCTCACGCCCACTTGTAACGGGCCAACCCCAGCAGGGCACTGGGTCTGTCTGGCTCCCGGAAGTCCCTGCTGCGTTGGCCAGGTGGGCCCTTTTGGGGACCACGGACCAGCCTGATAGGGATATTCACTCTGCTTTCTGGTTTCAAAATACAGTGTTCTCTGTCACCCCCCGGCCACCTGTCACCACAGCTGCACCCTTGACTCAGGAGCCTCCTCACAGCTCTCCCTGCTTCCCCTCCGCCCTGTGCAGTCCGCTTAGTTCAGGCCGACGCTGCCTTACTCAGACTCCGGTTCGCCCGTTCACCTCTACGGCAGAGCCTCGGCTCCGCCCCCCAGCCTGCCCTCCTGCCGCCCCCCTGCCGCCACTCCACACCCTTGCCCCTGCTGTGCGCTTGCTGTCCCTCACCATCCCAGCAGCACTGAGAGGACCGCAGATGGGGGACGAGGCCAGGACCGACTCCTCCAGCTTCTCTAGGCCACTTCGACCCTCTTTCTGCCTCAAGACTGGTCTGTCAAGGCTCAGATGCAGCGGAGGGAGCAGAGCGGCCTCTGGACAAGAAAGAGGATGAAGACCAGCCTTGCCCAAGTGCCCGTGAGAACCGGGTGCTTCGCCTGTAGCACCTCCGTCGAGCCTTCGCCAAAGAGAGCGTTGCTGGCATGGAGAGAGCTGGGGGTGCTAATGCTGGGGGGCGGCTCTGAGGAGGATGAGGGTGTAGAGGGAGGCTCGGGGGGTGGGACCTGGCTTGCTCCCTCCTGTCCCCGAGGCCGGGGGGAAACCCTCAGGGGTCTTCGCCGGCACGGGCAGCTAGAAAGAGAGCCTTTCCCAAGACCGAAGCAGTCTGTCACGCGACCTCGGTGGTCGTCGTGCTGTTCTCCTCTCTCCGTCCGTTGTGGGCCGTGTGGTGTCGTGGGGAAGCGCCGGGGCTCGGAGAGGGCCCAGCTCTGCTGTGCGCCGGGTAGCGTCCTCTCGGAGAGTGAGCGGCAAGTCAAGTGGTGCTGTGGAAGGTCCTAGAACTGAGCACGGCCCAGGCACAGGTCCCCTTAGCTGATCGTCAGGGGATCGCAGACGGCCGAGATCAGGGGCCCTTGGGAGGCTGCCTGCCTCGTGTCTCGGCTGCCAGGGCGGATGCTGAGCCCGGACACGCATGCACACGTGGGCACGTGCCTGCCAGCCCCACAGCTGCACCAGAGCCCGTTGCTTTGGTGACTCCTGTTTGCTTCTGCTGCTCTGCAGTCCCTGCCCCGGGCGCTGCTCCCTTTCCTGCCTGGCCTTGTCTGTTGCCGGATCTTGGAGCCTCATGGGCTGCCAGCTCGCCCACTTTGGCCTCCCTGAAGCCTAGAGCGGCTGGGCAAGGCCTGGCCAGGTGCGGGGCACAGGGGCGCAGCAGTGAGGGGAGGCGCCTGCCCTCTGCATTGCCTCCCCACCCCGAGGACCCCTGGGCTGTGCCCGGCCGCCGTCGGTCAGGGCTGGCATCCTCCTACCTCTCACCTGTGCCCCTTTGCCAGCTTCGGGGGCACAGAGTGGAAGAGGAGCTTGCCTGAGGCCCACATCCCAGGCCAACAGGGTGTGGGGCATTTAGGCTCAGGGACTACTCCTGGCCTGTCACCCCGAGTGCCTGAAGAATGGTTTCCACATATTGGCTGACAACAAGAAAGAGGTACTGGTGATGGGCTCGGAGGAGGGGGCATTCTCTTTGGGAAGAGAAAGTGGCCAGTGGGGTGCAGAGCCCATGAATTTCAGCATCTGGAACGGGCCCCATGCTTCTGCCTGAGGTCAGGTAGGGGGTTGGCCTGGCCCCTCGGGAGCAGGAGAGATGAGTGCTTGGAACATACCAAGCAAGAAAACAGCTGGGCGAGGCCAGGGGGCTGGGACAGGACCAAAGTTAGCCTGGGGTGACCAGCTCACAGAGCAATCAGCCAGTGGGCCCAGAACTCCCATCCCAGGGCCCGGCACTGTGGGTGTGGGCAGGATTCAAGGAGATGGGACTCGAGGGTCTCACTGGTTGCTCTTTGGACTCTGTCCTTCAGGTCCCTCTACCACCTTTGCCCAGTGTCCTTGTCACCCCATCTGCCTCAACTGTCCCCTAGCCTGCTCGGTCTTCACAGGAGGCCTCCCTATCAGGCTGTTCACAAATTTAGATATTTGGGGACCCCATCATACTCATATTTTCTGGGCATCTGCTCCGGGCTAAGCACTGTGTTAGACATGATCTTGACCTCGGTTACTATTGTTCTTCCTGTTTCACTCAGGTGAATTCACTTGCCCAAGGCTGCATGGCCCCTAAGGGGGATGCTGCCGCCGTCCAGCCAGCCGGAGCCCTGCTCATTCACCTGGTCCTGCTCCCCATCTGGTCTGGCCATGGATCTGGTCAGATCCGCCCAGCTCCCCACACAAGGCACAGCTCTGGGAGCCAGGGCCCAGCCAAGTGCCCACAGGCAGATGGGGCGGCCGTGTGCTAGGAACCATGCCGAGGGCGGGACAGACGGGATGCAAGGCCCTGGGAACACGCTCCTGGCTGGGATGACAGGGCAGATCTGTGGGCCCCGTTGGCCCTAATGCCAGGGCAAACAGGGCCATGAGGAGGTAGCTTTTGTTTGGTGGGGTCTGAGTGCCGGGCCTGGGAACTGAGAGCGGCCGGTAGCCCGGTCCCCAGTCACATGGCTGCCCTCAGCCCCGGCCTCTCCGTGGGGCAGGAATCTGCACGTTCCTGGGGACGAGGTCACAGCCCCGTGGAACATGACTGCATGCAGCAGGACAAAGACGCTTTGTTTCCTCTCCGGGATCCGGAAGTTGTGGCCAGTGGGCTGATTCTTTTCACGGCACAGGACACCAATCCTTCCCTCCTTCCCTGCTCCCAGTAGCCAGAGGGGCTCTGGCTTCCTTGAGAGCGAACTTATGGGCGGGGGACCCAGGCCACAGGGACCGGGCCCACGAGCCTTCCCTTTTCCCTTCCTCTGCTTTTCCCTGCCTGCTGTGTGCGGGGCTGCGCTCAGCACCCGACGCTCTCGTCTATTATGGGCGCACTCATGGAGGTGGGCTTTAGTAGCTCTGATAAAATGAGGGAATAGAGGATGTGGGGTGGGGGTGTGCCTCACCAGAGTGGGCGCTCTGATAAGGATTGCGGGAGGAAATGCTGGGTGCCAAGCCAAATTTCAATTTCAGATCAACAACGAAAAAACTCTTAGTATGAGTATCTCCTAACTAGTGTGTAGGACTATTTTTTTTTTTTTAAATATAAGTATATCCCATGCAACAGTTGGGACATTCTTATACTAAAATAATTAGTCCTTCTCTATCTGAAATTCACATTTAACTGCACGGCCAGCATTTATATTTGCTAAGCCTGGAAGCTCTAGCTCAAGTGGTTGTCGAACACCCAAATTTAAGCAAACCCAGGCCCTGATTTTGAGGGAGCCCCACAGAAGTGGGAGAGACAAGTCCCAGATGCAAATCCCGATCACTGTGGGCTTGAGGGAGCAGCAGGTGCCCCGACCTGGAAGCTGGGGAGAGCCTGGTGTGTTTGGAGAGCTGCCAGATCGACAGGCGTGGAGTGTAGGGGAGGGGGCACCAGGGCTGGTGAAGAGGTTCTTCCTGAAGTGTGGTGAGCAGGGCAGGCAGGGGCGAGAAGCCTGAGCTCTGGCCTTTCTTCACCAGACTCTGCAGAGACCCCATGGGCTGGCCCCACATCCCTCCCCAGCACACCCACCCTTCTCCGTCCCACCAAAGCTGCTCAGCTCTGGGGTCATGTTCGAGTTCAACTGGCCGTGCAGACTTAGACCAAGCCCTTCTTCTCTCTGGGCCTCAGTTTCTTCCTGTGTAAGATGAACGTGCCTCATCTGGTTAACCAAGAAGGTGCTTGCACAGTACCTGGCAGAGGGGAGGCTCTGGAAACGTGAGTTGTTGGGGTTGTGAATGACTCACCCCCCAAGGAGGGGCTTCCGCAGACGTGGTTTGGGTTCCCTTGAAGGAAAATAGCAGCGGCCATCAGGGCCAAGAGCAGTTTGGAGGGAGTGAGTCTCCTATCATCGGAGGCATCCGACGGCTGCTGTGTGTCAGGCATGCCTCATGGGGGATGATGATGTTGAAGGTCATTTCCAATTCTAACGGCTGGGCAGCAGGTGAGGAGTTCAAGGGCTTTGGAGTCAGACGGCGCTGGGTTCCAATTCTGCCTCCTGTACGCTGTGTGACCTTGGCTAACTGCCGGCCTCACCCTGCAGCCCTCAAGTTACGGCCCCCGAGAAGGCGATCAGCAGTGCTGCCTCCCAGGATAAAGGTGACTGTGTTTGCCAAGTGCCCAGCACAGAGCAGGTGCCAACGAGTTGTGGGTTCTAAGGAGCGTCTCCCTAATGTGGGAACGGAGGCTTTGGAGGAGCCTTTCATGGGGCCCTGCCGTGAGCCACCCATCCCCTCCCCAGTTACTCTGGCTGTCCCCCAGCGTGTGGGGCGAGGCTGTGGTGACGGTCGCCCAAGTGTTCTCAGAGTCCAGAGGGGACCAGGGGGAGGTAGCAGGTCCAAGGAGAGAGCCCGCCAACCCCCGGGGTCTCCCCAGCACCCTCGGGAGGATTGTAGGGCCGAGTCTGGGCTCTGTGCTTTGGGGCAGCTGTGAACCTGACGGGCAGGTTGGGCGCCGGGGCCAGGCTGCCCTCCGGGATGCATTGTGCTGCTCTGGGCTGCTCGGGCCTGGGGGAGCTGCCGGCCCAGGACGCACACACGTGCACAGAGGCTTTCGTTTTATGAACTCCTGGAGGGTGGAGGGTGCACAGGGATCTGTCCAATTAGCAACTTTTGGGGAAACTGAGGCCCAAGAGGGGTGGGACTTGCACAGGCTTGTGGGTGTCTGGCACCGTGGGGCAGGCAGCTTCATCAAGAAGCTGGCAGAGCAGAGGCCCCAGACAGGGATGGGGCCACGGGACGCCTCCCCACTTCATTCTAGCCAGCCAACTTGTGCCTCGTCCCAGGGTAAGTGCTCACGGGGTGTCACCCTGGGGGCTGGAACTCTTGTCATCCCCATTCCACAGGGAAGGAAACTGAGGCCGCCCTGTTAGATCAGAAGCGGCAGAGCAGGGATCTGAGTCCAAGTCTACCTGAGGCCTCGGTCTGTAGTCATTTCCCCCTTTGCCATCTGACCTCCGTCCTGATCCCAGCCGGACTCGGTCTTGGAGACGTTGGGGGGCCGGGCCGGTGGGGGGCCATCGTGAAGAACTTCTTACTGTCCCAGAGGCCGAACGTGGTAAATCAGTTCAAGAAGCGTTTTGGGGGGCGAGGCACATCTGGCCTGCGTTTGCACAGCCTGAGAGTAAGAATCGTTTGTATATTTTTAAAAAAGGTTGGCAGAAATACAAAGCAGAATATGTAACAGAGACCGCACGCGGCCCACAGAGCCCCAGATACTACCATCCGTCTCTTTGCAGAACATGTTGGCCGAGCCCTGGTTCGGATGGGGGGGGTCTGGTGCCTTACAGAAGTGAGGCAGCCTGGGGACTGACACCCCCCCCGAAGTCCCTAAGGCCCTAAGCCATCCTGTGCCAGAGGTCACACTGCTGAGCGCCGTTTTGCTGGGAAACACCCGCAGGCTGACTCCCCAGTGTCCAGTGTGTCCGTGGGTCCGTCCGTTGAGGCGGTGGCCAGGCTCCGGCCGGGGGCTGTGGGAAACAGCCCCGTGACCAGGGAAGGGGGGTGTCGGTGTTGCTGTGGGAGTCGGAGTGGCCGAGAGGCCCCTGCGGTAAGTGCCCGTGGCCCGGCAGCTCGGGGAACCCGCCGTCTCACCCAGCAGCACGTCCAGAGCGGGGGGCCCGGGGCAGGGAGCAGATCCGCGGCTCGGCCAGGCCGTCAGGGGCCGGGCTCTCTGCGGGCCTTGGCTGTTGGCTCTGCCCCCCAGGCTGGCTGCCCGCGGGGTCCAGGCGTCACACCAGCCCGTGTGATTCCTGCGTCCTCTTTTCGGGAAGCCTCTGTTGGAAGCCTCCGGAGTCTTCCCCTCAGGTCTCAGGGGTCAGGAGCTTGGCTCAGACGAACCCAAGTGTCCCTGGGGCTCCCCCAGCAGGGGCAGGGCGGGATGCTGCCGGGTGGGCAGTGACCCTGCCTGCCGCAGTCCATCCTGGGGCTCCCGGCACGCCTCACTCCTGCGCTCTCGGTAACAGAACCGCTCACGTAGGCCACCGCGCTCCACACTGGACGTGCCTGTGCCCCACGGCCACGGCCATCCCCGAGGGCCCTGTTTCTCCTCGCTCTGGCTTCGGAGTCTGGGCAGGGGCATCCGAGGGGCTGAGGGAGGCTGGGAAGGCGAGGGCCTGGACAGGCTTCGGGGGGGAGTGAGGCGGGGCCCCGAGACTCACAGGTGGGTTCAGACGCTGGGTAGTCGGGAGGCCAGACAGAAGGACAGCTGTCCACCTCAGACAGACTGGTGGTGACCTGGAGGGACAGAGAGTGCTTCAGCCTCAGCCGGCCTGAGTCCCCTCATCTATGAGGACATAGGACCCCCAACAGCAGGATTAAGTGATTATGACCGCTGAGTGCTGAGCAAAGTGCTGTCACCGACCACCCTGCGGCCGTGACGGGGAGCCGCCGGTGCCCTCTCAGTTCACAGGACGCGGGGCCTGGCTGCCACGAGATGCGAGGTGCGGACACTGCCTGGGGGTGGAGTCCTGGCTCCGGGCGTGGCCCCCGGTCCCCAGCACCTGAGTGAGCTTGGGGGGGCTGCTTGCTGCCCGACCCTACTGCGTGCCACAGTCCTTCCTGGGCAGCCACCAGGGTCTTCCAGCCCCAGCCCTCTGCTTCAGGAACGCTCTATCTCTCGCCTACTCTGCCTGCTCTTCCATGGCCTCGTGTGGCCTCATTCCCCCATTTTACAGATGGGCGCACCGAGGCCCCAGTTAGGGGTGATGGAGGGACCTTTAGGGCAGGGCTCAGTGAGTGCTTTCCAGAGTCTGGTGCCTTTTTCTTTTTTTCACACGTAGCCTTCCGTTGTTTTTCTAATTCACTTTTACTCTAGAAGCTCTCCCCCCCAACGCAGACAGCTTTCCCCTCCAGCCGTGGCTTCTCGAAGAGTTCAGGTCAGTGGTCTTGGAGGACGTTCCAGGGTGGGTTTGTCTGGTTGCATCCGTGAAAGGTCATTTAACTGCTGCTTCTAACGGTGTTATGTCCTATAAACGGGAGGGCAGGGCCAGCGGCTGGATCGGGGTCTTGTCACGACATCCGGCAGGCGCAGCTGAGGCCGGGGACTGTGTCTGCCGGCCCCTCATGTCAGTCTGAGGGCCCAGCCGCTAGGGATGCCGTCGATCACTCGGTCAAGGAGGGCACCGTGCAGCTGACCAACGGCCCCTCGGCCCCACGAGCACCGCACTCCCTCCTCCACCGCTGTCTTCTGAGCGCGTTATCTGTGCCACGGGCGGGGGTGCCTTCCACTTGGTGTCCGCTGAGCCCAGGAGTGGACAGGAGCTAGGGCTCGTGTGGGAGGATGGAGCGGACACGAGGGGCGGGAAGGGGCCACGAGCGCGGGGCAAAGGGAGGGGACACCTGGGCTGAGTCCTAAGCAACTAGGAGGACTGAGACCAAGGTGCGAGGGGCAGCAGGGGCAGCGCATTTCGGGCCAGACAGCAGAGGCGAAGGTGGGAGGGTCAGAAGCAGCACGGGATTATGGGGGATTGCAGGTGTGTTGGGGGGGAGCACCAGGGTCACCCCGCGGGAGGAGCGTGCGGCCCAAAGCCCGTGGCCGGGCACCCTGAGACCTGGGTGCCTGCTGAACACACTGCCGCCCCTTCCCGAGGCTGCGAGGCTGCTGAGCTGAGCTCTTGGAGGAGCCACCTGCTGGGTGGGAACTGCGGGGCTGCCTCCCACAAGTCCTCCGCCCCGTCTCCACGTGGCATCCCTCTCCAGAGCACCTGCCAGCCTGGGCATCGTAAAACCTGCTCAGAGAGGGGCTCCTCTTCCCTCCGCCCCAGCTCGGCCCTCTCTCCACCTCGTCCTCCAGAAAGCCTCGCTGGCAAAACCCGAGGGTTTCCTGGCTCCCGGCCTCCTGGCAGACACGGACGTGGGCCCCAAAACAGCCCCTCGGTCTGCGGACAGGCCTGGGAAGGGCGAGAGGTCCGGGAGCTGTGACAGAAGCATCTGACACATCTCAGCCCGCCTTCCTCTGGAGTCGGGGGCAGCCTGTTCTTCCTGCCCCGCCGCCAGGACAGCACCCATCACTCTCAGTCGAGCAGGTCCCCGGCCAGATGGCAGTGACATCACCTCCTCTTGGGCAAGCTTCGTCTGCCAGGGCGGGGTCCCGCCAGGTGGAAGCTGGTACATGTCTGGGCACCTGAGCCAGGCAGGCTGGGGGCACAGGGAGGCAACCACCCAGCCAGGATCCTGAGTTCCCTGTCCCTTGAGTCTCGTGAGTGCGGGCCACGGTCCACCCCTGATGGCCTGGACCCTGGTCTCCACGATGCAGGAATTCTCATCTACGACTCTGCATCCAAAGGTTAGAGTCAGGGCAGCTGAGTCTCAGGAGATGGAGGAAACTGAGAATTCGCTGGGTGCGTGTTCCTAAGTGCCAGGATGGGGATGGGGGGGTCAGGCAGCTGCCCCCCAAAGGCAGTGGGGTCGCCTGGCCTGTGAGGAGACAGCTGTATCCACACTGACCTTTCTGTTCCTCCAACAAGCCAAACCCTTTCCAACCCCAGGGCCTTTGCTTGTGATGAACGCTCCCTCCTGAGCCTCATAGATGCCTTCGTGGTCTTCAAGGCTTGTTCACGTGGCATCTCCTCAAAGGGGCCTTTCCCAGGCACTTGTCCAGGGCTGCCCCCCGTCCTCTCTACCCCATTGCCCTGATTTACTGTCTTTGGGGCACCTGCCCCATTCCGAAGTTGCCAGATGGATCCGCTTGGTTGTGTGTTAACAGCTGGCCCCCTGTCTGGCTGTCTCCTGGTCCCAGCTCTCTCTGGCTTGGGTGTAACCGTAGCTTTAAGCATCAGCTCCCTGGTACCCGAAACCCCGAGGCAGGAACGCAATCCTGTTCTCTCTGTACTCTTGGCATTGAACTAGGGACACCGGAGGATATTTCTACCAGTAGCCTCACGGTTTATTTGGCCTTTCAAGGACAAGCACCTAAGGGAAACTGAGGCAGCTCTCAACTCATTTCTGTCCCCAGCCCCATCTTCTGGAACTGTAGGAAGGAGGAGGGAAGGAAACCAGGAGTGGCCTGTGGGAGGCTCCCCCAGGACAGTGGCTTTCATCCCTTATTCTTTTCCAGCCAAACTAAATAAAGTGCCCCCCCAACTCACCCTCACCCCGTATCTGAAGAGAAGCCCTAAGGTCTAGCTCTGGGGACATTGTGTCAGTGGGAGCTGGACTCCTACCTGCCTGGCATGCCCACCCCCCCCACAACAAGTAGGCCATGGCTGCATGTAGAACAGAATAATTACCACTGGCCAGAAATAACAGTCTCATTTTACAGATGGGGAAACTGAGGTCTGGCGGGAGTGATGGGCCCTGGCAGCGCCACCAAGGACCTCTGCACAGGCCTCTTCCCCTTGGCCCTGCCATGCCCCGCCGGCCATGCACCCCCCTGCCGGCCTGTGGAGGGCCTTAGTGTGTGGCCCGCCCTTTCCCGGGACCCCAGAGGACCCTCAGGGCCAAAGTCTGCCTCGGATGGCCCCGGGGCTGGCTATGGCCTTGTCCTCTGCTCTGGGGGAGAGGATGCACTGGGGAGGTGCATTCAGCTTTCTGAAGGGGTTGTGAGGAGGGGGACCGTGCCAAGACTCAGTGCCCCTTCCGTGGAATTTGGGGGACAAAGGCTGTTCCCACCGTGGGGAGTGGTGTCCCTGGCAGGCCAGGGAAGAGGCTCTGTGCTAAGGTCAGCGTGGGGCTGACTCACGCAGGTGCCTCTCCCAGGGGCTCCGCGGAGTCGCCCTGGCTGCCCGAGCCTGGCCTCCCTGGGGCTCCCACGAGGCAGCCTGGTGGCGCGGGGCCCCGTACACGTGCGGGCTGGAGTGTGCCGCCCCTCTGCCCGGCCCCCCTGCCTGTGACGAGGCCTGAGCGGAGTCACAAGCGCTGGGCTGGGGGAGCTGCCCTCATTCACCGGCAGGCCCAGGTTTCGGGCCTGCTGACTTGGGGGTTTTGCGCTGCGTTGGGGCCGGGCCCACACTTTGAGGAGGATGTCTGTCCTGGGGGCTCCTGGCATTCACGGAGGAGAATGGGGCAAGCGAGGAATAACCCCACACAACACACAGATCACCCCTTCGTTTGCTGGTCCGGTTAAAGAAAGTCGGCAGCCAGGCTTCTAGGAAGAGAGGGTGTGGGCCCAGCCCCCCACCGTTGGTAGGCACCACAGTCACCCGTGTGGCCTGCCCCGGAGGGTGAGCTCTGAAGGGCAGGGACAGAGCCGCCCTGCCACGCCAGCCGTGACCAGAGCCCCACACTTGGGGATCCTCGGGAGGCGCTCAGGGCCGAGGGAAGTGGAGCGGTGGGGTGCCGGGGGAGGGGAGGTGCAAAGGGTCCAGTGGATTCCCGGGCTCACACCCGCCGGCTGTCAGATTTCTTTCCCAGTCTGAGCTTTGGTTTCACTGACCACACAACGGGTTTGCTGAGCCTGCCCTCCTAGAGCTGGCGTGAAGACTCAGCGAGTTTACAGAGGGCTTTGTAAACTGTGAAGTGCGGAAAAAATGGTGAGCTGCTTTTATTACCTGCCAAGGGCAGGCAGATGCCTCGTAATTCCTGAGTTCCTCCCCAGCTCGAGGTGGGGGTGCCTGGCCTCCCTCCCCAGGAGAACCTGTCCTGGCTGAGGCTCAGAGCATCCTCAATTCCAGTTCCAATTTCCAGCTGGGGAACTTCCCTTGGAGACAAAGTGTGCTCCTCCTTAGGACTTGGAAGAGAACATAGTGGTGAGCTTAGGGTCTGCAGCAGAGAGACCTGCTTTTGAATCTGCGCTTTGCTGTTTACTAGCTCCGGTAAGGAGAGCGTCCACGGGGGGTAACAGTGGCCCAGAGGATAGAGCCTGCCCAAGGCGCGAAGGCCACCCCATGGAGGGTTGGCCTAGTGGGGGTACTGGAGCCCAAAAGGGGTAAAAGTTTGTCCACATGGGGGAGTGGCCCCGAGGAGATGCCAGAGCACGAGAGGGTTGAGGAGGGCATCCCGTGCGTGTGCGGGGGGCCAGGGGCTGAGTTGGGGGCAGCAGTGGGAAACTGGTTACCGAATTGGCAAATATGCTAGGGATAAAGGAAGCCAGACGTTCACGTCAGAGAAGGGAGCTGCAGGTCCAGAAAGGGAGAGAAAGGAAATGAGCCCTGTGCTGTTAGACTGGAATCTGAGGTGTCCACATGTATGCGTGGTTTTCAGCGTGAGAGATACAGAAATAAATACAGATTGAAATGTGTGCATGAGGTATGCCCCACGCAGACACACGTGTGTGTATGTGCACATGTGTGTGTCTGTACAGAGAGATTTCCTGCCCCTGCCCCCTGCTCTGTCTGCGGAGAGGGCCCGGGAGCAGCAGCTTCCCACTTGCAGTGAGCACATCTAGCACCCATTTGTTGGCCTCTATGTACCATTCTCCACTACAGGAACCAGGGTTCTTTGGAGACATGGCTGATTCTAAGGGAAAGTACAGGATGCAACTGGGATATCTTGTGGCCGAAAGCAAGGAAATGCTCAGAGATTGATGGAGACATGCCCCAATGCCCCAGGAGCCACTTCAAGGGGCACCCCCAGACCCTGGTTATGTTTATCATCACCAACAATGGTAATAGGGGATTGTAAGCTTTTGAATACAGTAAGAAGCCATGGGTCCATACTGCTATAACTCAGTAAGGGAATCAATTGGAAGTCTGACGAAGAAAGGGATCTTTACATAGTTTCAAAGTCTGTCGTCACAAAATACTTATTAATTCCAAGGAAGGGAGTAAGTTGTCAATGCCAGCTTCCTGACTTGAGGGTTTTACTGTGGTTGTGTAGGGAAATGTCCTTGTTTGTAGAAAGTAAACGTTAAAGACTTTGGAATGATGGGGCCTCAGGAACAACTTACTCTCTTACTCAGGGACTTCCTCTCCAGTGGTTCTAGAAAAATCTTCTTCTTATTATACATGCCAATTTTCTACAGGTTTTCAATCACTTCAAAGCTTTACAAGCTTAGTATAAAAGCAAATACATAAATGACAACAAAAGAATTCCAAAACGGAGGTGGGCTGAGTGCGGCACTCAGGCAAATCCTGACGTACTACGTGCTCACCTAATGTCCATAGTTATGCCGAGGTCTTTCAAGCTGCCTGCATCTCCTGGCCTTATCTTCTCTTTCTGCCCATCCCTGCCCCTTCCCTCCCTGCTTGAAAGTCATCTCCTCCAGGAAGTCCTTTAAGAAAATGTCATGGGTATCAGTGACAGTGGTCATCTGGCCTCTTGTGGGTCCTGGGCTCCTGCTTTAATTCACGATTGCTGATGGCACGAGAAGCGCAGGAGGTGGTTGGACTGGATGAAACCCCATCCCCAAGCTCTCCTCCTGCCCTAAATTTCCAGCATCTTCTAACTGGGTGTCTGCCCCTTTCCTCAGAGCAGGTGTGTTCCCAGACTGAGTCAAGGTCAAGGCCCTTCCCATCACTCCTGTCCCAGCATACCTGGGTTCATGGAGCCCTTGGCAGGGCCGTTCTTAAATGGGTTTGGCAAAAGGGGGGGCCTTATCTTTTTTCTCCATTTCCAGGAAACAGGGTTTCAAAAGCACACATGCTCACGCGATCCTGCAGGCTCGGCTGCGCAGGACTGCAGGGCTCGCATTCCCTGGCCCCCGGGCTCCTCACCCACCGCTTCCCACACTGCCACTGGCCGGGGCAGCGCAGCCTGGGCGGGCACCGACGGAGGCCTCGCTCGGTGCCCGGCACTGAGCTGGGGGCTTTCCCCGCATTAGCTCATTTAACGCTCGCGTGTGATGAGGCCGCTACGGTTACATCCCACTCTACAGGCGAGGGGAGGGGGGCTCCCGGAGGCCATGCTTTCTCCAAGGGCCCCTGCCAGGCACCTGGCCGGCAGCTTTGCATACAGCTGCTCACTTCATCTGCACGGGACGGTCCACGGGAGGACCCTGGGGAGGTCCAAATTACTTTCTTCACTTTTTTAGGGGGCCCAAAGCTTCTACAACTCGAGGGGGACGCTAAGGTAAAGAATACAAAAATATTTTGCTTTTGCAAATTATACAAACACACAAGCGAGTGAGCCCATTGTGGGGGCTCCTTCCCGGCCTTGGGAGCTCTGGGAGCTCACGCACCCCTCGGCTCTCTGGTAAATCTACCTGTGCTCAGAGAAGTGCGGTGACTTGCCCGGGTCTCTCAGCTCACGAGGAAGATTCGACCCAGATTCCTGGGAACCTTCCCTCTCCTGTCCTCTCCCCGGGTCACTTTCTGGATCTTGCCACATTCTCGGAGTGAGCCGGGCCAGGGGAGGGTGGGGCTCCGTCTGGCTTCAGGGTGGGGCAAGTTAGAAACCCCAGGCTTGGAGCTTCCCAAGAGTCCAGGTTCTTGGGCCCTGGGACCCCCAGACACAGATTTTGTGGGTGGCGCCTGGGAATCTGTATTTTCAACAGGTGCCCAGGTGAGGTGGATGCGGTCACCCCTGTGGGGACACCTGGCTCCCAGACACCCCCTCCTGCCCCTGTCACCTCTGTGTTTGGCTCCCTGACAGGCTGGATCTGGCATTGTGGCTGAGGTCCGGGTTAACAGCCGTGGGCTGAGCGGGCCTCACTCCTCAGGTATGCAATTAACAGCCCTGAGAACAATGCCCTTGTTTTAATCATTACAGCTCTGAGCTGCCTGGTAATTTGCCGCTGCTTTTACTGCAATAACAAGTATGGCTTGGGAACAGGGGGCGGAACTCTCTCCTTTCATCCTGGCATTCCGAAACAGCTGCTCAGGGGGCTGTGGGAGAGCAGGGGAGATGCCTGGCACCGCCTGGGACAATCTGGGGAGTCTTCCTGGGGGAGGTGGCTGCTGGCTGTCCACTGGCAGGATCCGGAAAAGGGCTGGAATTTGGCCCCACACTGGGGATATAATGGTAGATGGCCGGGGGGGACAACACCCCTGCCCTTGTGGGGCTCAGTCTGTTGGAGGCCAACAAGGAGAGAGGCCAGTACACTCAGAGGGGCAAATGAGGTAGCAGTCAAGAGGGCCCCCAACTCAGTTGGGGTGGGGCCGGGATCAGAGCAGGCTTCCTGGGAAGAGATGACATCTCCATTGAGCCCTGAAGGGTGAGTGAAGGTGGGCCAGGTGAAGGGGGTGGGAGCAGGCTGGGCATATGGCTGTTCTGGTCAGAAGGAACAGCAGGTACAAAGACCAATCAATGAGACTGGTGATGCAAACTGGCCTCACTGGCCGTGCTGAGGGGTTGGACCCCAACTGAAGAGTGACGTGTGGTGGATTCTGGTTTTCTTTTTCTTTTTTTTTTTTTAAAGATTTTATTTATTTATTTGAGAGAGAGAGAATGAGAGAGCACATGAGAGGGGGGAGGGCCAGAGGGAGAAGCAGACTCCCCGCCGAGCAGGGAGCCCGATGCGGGACTCAATCCAGGGACTCCAGGATCATGACCTGGGCCAAAGGCAGTCGCTTAACCAACTGAGCCACCCAGGCGCCCGGATTCTGGTTTTCCAGAGGTGGCTTGTAACACTATTACCCATCTCTCTTGCTCTTCTCTCAACACGACCTTGACCTTCCTCCCATCCAATGCTGGGTCTATGTCCCCTTCCCTTGAACGTGGGCGGAGCCTTGTATACGGCGGAGCTTTGTGTCTAGCACTCTGTGATCTCCAAGTTGAGGTCATAAAAACGCCTTTCCATCTTGCTCTCTTGGGATACTCACTCTTTGAACCTGGCCGTCACGCTGTGAGGAAGCCCAAGTGAGTCCACTTGGGAGAGACCATGTGTAGGTGTCCAGCCCACAGCATCGCTGAGGTCCCGCTGACAACCAGCACCAAGCAACAGCCACACGTGTGAGCAAAGACTCCTCCAGATGTTTCCCAGGCCCACCCCTCGAGTCACCCCAGCCTTACAGCTTTCCCAGCCGAGGCCCCAAACATCACCAAGCAGAATTAAGCCATTCCCCAAATGCCCGGTCGGCGCTTGACCACAGACTCTGAGCATAGTAACGTGGTTGTTTGATGGCACTAAGTTGTGGGTACTTTGTTGCTCAGCATTAGTAACCCGCGCAGATGGCGCAATGCCACAGGACTCATGCCAATGGGGTCGGAGGGATGCGTTCGAAAGTTCATCTGGTCTGCGGGGTGGGAGGTGGGTTGGCAGGGCTGAGACTGGAGACGGGGGGCTTGGTCAGTGATCGAGAGGAACCTCTAAGCCCCAGCCCCAAGGCCACGTTCGTCCAACCCCCAGCAGCGCAGGAATGCCCGTCACCCCATGCCCGGTGACTGATCGGCCTCCGCCTGCACCCACCCGGGGCCCTGACGCTCCCACGTCCCCAGGCTGCCCTTTTTTCTGTCCCTCTGAGTGTCACAGTGTTCTATCTCGGGTCGAATCGCAATCTGCTTCCCTGAAGCATCTCTGTGTCAGATGGACGTTGTTCTGTCCCCAGGATTCCCCTGCAGCCCCTCTCTTCCGTTCTGTTCTTCAAGGATGTGACGACCGGAACCCTACAGCCGACTCTTCTATAAGATGAGCCACTCCGGCTGCTCCTCACATGGCTTTGAGCTGAGGACCCGGGTTCGAGTCCTGGCTCTGCTACCTCTAGAGAACAGGGATAACCGGAGTGCCTGCCTCCTCTCACTGTGTAAGGTGACATGTGAGTGTGCGGGAAGCATCCGGCGCAGGCCGAGGACTCGGCGTCAACTCGGACAGTAAGGCCGAAGCCGGGTCCTGCGGGCTCTCATGGCTGTTGAGAAAATCCAATGAGGCCAAGGGCAGGAAAATGCTTTACAAACGGAATTGCCAGGATGGGCAATGCTGTCGCTCTTCTATTATTATTTTGAAGCAATTCAGCATTGGCCTCATCTGCTCTTGGGGACCAGGTGGTGGCCAAGGGGGTGAGGGCCATCCTTCAGGGGACACTGGGAGGACAAAGGCGGCCCTGTTCGTGGCTGTCATCCTCTCTCCATCCTGGCCCCCTGCCAGGCTCACCCTTTCCGCCTCGGTGTGAGGTCACGGTCAGTGGCAGGGCTTTCTGTAAGGGCCGAGGGTGCTGAGGGTGCAGGGGGGCTGGGGTGATGGTGCGACTGGGGTTCACAGATCCCCCACCTCTCCTTTGTACCCCAAGACCCCACGAGGACACCTGACTTTGTCCAGGCTTCCCCGGATGATACCTGGGCAGGTCCACCAACCTGGATCGTGTTGACTCAAGTGGCTTGGGCTTCCAGAGATGGGAGGGAACAGTGGGGGCTCCTGGGGCCCTTCTGGGGAGGGACTGGAGGGTGAGGGTCCTGCCTCCCCCATCCTGGCTTCAACCCCAGCATCTCCACCTGGATCCGATTTACATAAGACTTTGAAAAATAGATATTTTTTCTTTTAAACTAAAACAAGGTTTTAAAAGATTTGCTCCAGTCCACTGCGCCTAGAGAGGGGAAAGGGTTGCCCAGGTCACTAGCCAAGCAGTGGCAGAAATGCAACCAGAATCGGACGGAGTAGCGATCAGCTCAGCGCTCCCACCAGCACGGGTCGCCGGGGATCCGCGTTACACGTGGGGCGCCAGGGCTGGAGCGCGTCACCCCAACTAGCCAATCCGTGTGCTCCATTTCTCCCGCCACAGGGGTTGGCTCAAGGGCGGACACGTGAACAAAGCAGGACCAATCAGACTGAGCCTCAGGGCTTGAGCTGGGGTGATGGGGAGGAGCCCGGGGGCAGGACTGAGTCCCCCGAGTGGGGCTGGCTCTGCGGCGGGCACGGGAAAGGTGGGCGCTTGGTGATTTTTAGAGCAGCTGTATCCAGCCTCACCTGCTGCCTGACTTTTGGCCTCTTTATTGTCTGGGCCAGATCTTTGTTCAGCTACCCCACAGTGCAAGTGACTATCTTCCTGCAGATGCCGTGTTCCTTTCCAGGCCTGGGATGTTGCCAAAACCGCTGGGCGCTTCCAGGCTCTTGGCCCTTTGACCTCTGAGCAACCTCCTCGGGGTTGCTTTCAGCCCCCATCCTCAGAAGATGTTGGCCGTGGGACGCGGGCAGACGCCCACACGGGGCTCCTGGCCCAGCCCTTGGAACTGGTGGGGCTGCCTTTCTCACCGAGGCCACACCCCCTCAGCCCACCCACCACCCCCAGAGCCACAACCCCGGGCACTTCAGACCCTGAATCATCCACCCACACAGGCCTCTGCACCTGAGCTATGAGGAAGATGCCTTCTCAGCCGAATTCCCCGCTCAGCCTCTGGCCGGGGGCAGCACAAGGAAAGCTCAGAAGGGGCTGCCTCCCAGCCGGTCATGACCCCGCTGGGCCCCAGGTGCCTGGAGGTCACCCAGGGGCTCTTCCCACAAACTGGAGCCAGGCTTCCCCGGGCTCAGATCCTAACAATGCCACATGCTAGCTGTGTGGCCTTGGGCAAGTTACCTCACCTCTCTGTGCCTCCGGGCTCCTGCAAAATCAGGATGCTGCATGACAGACTCTTGGACGAGGAGCTGACATACATCAAGGGCTTAGAACAGCAACGCTGGGCCCGTGCCTGGTGCTCTATAATGTTCGCGATGGTTAGGATTCCTGTTTCACAGGTGGCAAAACTGAGGCTCAGAGACAATGACTAACTTTCCCAGAGCACACCGCGGAGCGGGCCAGGTCTGTGTCATTCCAGAATCAATGACCCATTTTATTGCTACTTGAGTGGTATTTTATTGCCCTCAGCACATCACCTGAATGGCTTTCTGCAGCTGGGACCGGCCAGGGCCCTGGCGTTCGACCCGAGAAAAACGCCTAGGGACCCCCAGCCTGGCCTTTAATCCCGTCACGGTACTTTAGGGGAGGCCCTAGAGGTTTTCCATATCGGCGCTGTCCAGTATGGTGGCCACTCACCACGGGGCTGCGAGGCCCTGGGGCCGGGGCTCGTCTACCTTGAGCTGGGCTCAAAGTCTAAAATGCGTACTGGATTTGGAAGTTGCAGTACAAACAAAGAATGAAAAATCTTACTGCTTTTCGATATTGACTAGGTGTTGAGCTGATAATATTTTGGATACAGTGGGTTAAATAACATGGATTATTAGAATAAATTACACCTGTTGACTTTTCCTTCTTTATGTGGCCGCTAGGACATCTGTGACTCACGTTGTATTTCCACCCGACCCTGCCGATCTAGGCCATTATCCCATTTTACAGATAAGGCAAGGGCGGCTCAGAGGTGTGATTTGCTCAATTTTGGGGTTTCCGAAGGCGGGGCTGGGCCTCCAAGTCCCGCCCCCTGGGCTGCTTCTGGAGGCGGGAGGGGGGCTGCACCCCGTGATAGGAGGCTGGCCACAGAGCTGTCTTCTCCAGGCCACGGTGGCTCTGTCTGTCCCTCTCCAGCTGCCCCCCACCCCCTGCCCGCACCACCTCCATGCTCCTGGCCTAGGCCATCGTGTCAGAGAATCAGCTGCCCCGGTGATTTCTGAGAGGCCCTGCGACCAGCCCCATCTGCCCGAGGGAAACACTGGCCATGCTGTTCTAGACAGGAAACCCATCTCTGCTTCCAAAGACGTCCTGGGATGGAAGCTCTATCACCCTTCTGACTTGGCTCATTCTGGACTCCAACACTGTCTCCTCAAAGTCTTCCTGCTGTCTAACCCACACTCCTCATGCTGCAATGTGGGCCTCCTCCCCTGAGGCTGGCTCCTGAGGGATTTCTCAAGAACAGGTGGGGTGGGGTCATGAAAGAACAGCACAGAACATCTGGACGGGCAGCTCCTGGCAGAGGGAGCTGCTGCCCACCTCCCCGATGGTGGCGGCTGGGTCCCCCTCTCTCCCTAAGCACTCAACAGGGTGCTCTCTCCCTGTGCTCTCCTGAGCCCTCGCTTCTGGGTGCCCAGAGCACGTTGTCACCCCATCCCCGGAAGCCACTTTATAGTAACGTCATGTAGACGACAGTGTAGGGCATTGACTTTCGAATATTTGATCACAACTCACAGTAAAAAAATGTATTTTTCATCACGAACTGGTATACAACACACACACACACACACACACACCTTGTTTATGACGCAGGCCTTCCCTTGCTATGTGCCCTATATTTTCTTACTCTTTTCTACCTGCTTCTATTTATTATTTATTATTTTTAAAATTATTTTATTTTATTTAAAATTTTTAAAGATTTTATTTATTTGATAGAGAGTTAGTGAGAGCAGAAACACAGCACGGGGAGTGGGAGAGGGAGAAGCAGGCCCCCCGCTGAGCAGGGAGCCCAATGCGGGGCTCGATCCCAGGACTCTGGGATCATGACCTGAGCCCAAGGCAGACGCTTAACGACTGAGCCACCCAGGTGCCCTGCTTCTATTTTTTAAATGCTGCTCGTAGTCTGCTACATTGATTTCACACCCCACTAATGGGTAACAACCTGCAGGTTGAAAAATGCTGGTCTACGTGGGCAAGAACTCAGGCTCTGGAGTTGTCTGTGCCTGGTTTCTGTCTGTAAAGGGAGCCTGCTCATCCATCCTGCATTTGGGGCTGTTGTAAGAGCTGGGCCCCTGGCACGCAGCAGGAACACAAGAAGCAGGTAACAGCTGTTCCGGCTGCACAGATGTGCCCGTTCGGGAGGGTGGGCAGGGTAGGACTTCACCTCTGGGCTATGATTTGGGAAGCTGAGGCTGGATGCCTAGGATGGATGTAGTCAAGTATACCATTAGATAGTCATTCCTTTGGCTTGACTATTGCCCTGCCCAACTTGAGTCCTTTTGTGTGTGGGTAGAACTTGTCGGGGAGCAGCTGCTCTCAGGTCCCCATGACTTTGCAGTGACTCTCCCAGCCCTAAGGGACAGAGGGAAGGAAAACTGGGGGCACGAACGTGCCTGGAATATGGGGATGAGAGACTGGAAGGTTCTTTCTGGATACCCGGACATAATGCCTGGCCTCCCCTCCTGCTCCCCACCCTGTCGGGCCAGCCAGCCCTGACCTCCCCGCCGAAGCCACCCTCTGTCTTCACCACACACAAGCTGAGTGCTCTTGGGTTGGTTCCTGGTTCCTCTGAGCTCAAGGTGCCCCCTCTGTAACACCATGCTTGTACTCCCCGCTTCACCGGGTGGGGGTGTCAGGCTTCAAAGAAAGGGTGCATGTGAAGTATCCCACACCACTGCTGGCACATAGTGGGAACCAAGACATCTTAGTTGGCCCTTCTCAACACATCTCCCTTCCCTACATACTCCCTAAAAACCAGCTCTTGGGAAAAGATCTGCCACGTGAAGCAGTGAGTTCCCCATTATTGGAAATATCCAAAAAAAAAAAAAAAAAAAAAAGGCCGGAGAACCAACAGAGTTGTTCTAGAAGAGGTTAAGATAATCCTGGTTTCCGGCACGGAGTAGGGGCTTTGTACACGTCTGTGGAATAAATAAATAAAGAACCGTGATTCCTGTATTGGGAAGGAACCCCACTACAGCTGGGCTCCACAGCAGAATCCCTGGGCGGGGAGCTTGTCAAAGCTGGATGCTTGGCTTTCACCGCCCTGGATTCGGACTCAGTTGGTTTGCAGTGCAGCCTGAGCATGGGGTGTTTGCGAAAGCTCTCTGGGTGATCCCACGTTTGAGGACAGAACACCAAATTTCCTTCTAACCCCAAGATCGCGAGTCCATATCACAAAGCCATTGACACTTTGTGTAAATTTAAGTGCAAGTTATCTCCTACACTATGTGATAGAGTAAATGGTTTACGAAATAATCTCAGATGGCAGAGTCCAGCTGGGTTTTCTAAGAAGTAGAAAGTGTTCAGCTGAGTCCGCTAAGCCTTAATGCTGAAGGTGAGTGGTCCATCGGCATCTACGTAAGTGGTTCAAGAGGGTCCACGAAGCACACCCTGGATGCAGAACCTTCGGGAACCACTGAATTGAACCAGGAATCTCCAGTTTGATGGGAGAGGCCTGGCCCCTATCTCAGGGGTTCCCGGTCTGTTGGGGGAGGCATAGCCCCTGCCATCATCCCCTAGGGATGCCTGTCTCTGCTCCAGCTTCATCCAGTGTTTTTCTATCCATCACCCTCACGAAGTGAAGGTTCTAGTGAGGGGGGGACGTGGTCCCAGCTGCCAGGGGTAGCTTGAGTAGGTCATCTTTCCACCTTGAGGAACTTTCTGTTGAATTCCTTTCCCTGGTATCCTTGGGTGGATGGGATAGACCCAGTGACTGACTGTCCTGAGGGAATCCTTGGTCTGATGCCCTCCCGGGTCCCTGCCCTCCGGTGTCTCGGCAGGGGACCGAAGCAGAGTCCCTGTTCCCTGGGAACCTCCTGGCCACGGGGGTTGGCAGCTCCACGGTGCCTTCAGCTCACCTGGTTGTAATTGTCTCTTTGGTTGGTTGTCTCCTCCCTCAAACAAGAGCTCCTAATGGGCAGGGAGTCTATTAATTTTCTCCGGGTCCCCAGGTTTGCTGACTGACTGGCTGATGGACCAACGTAGTGAATGAACGAATGGGGAGGTGGGGGGCGGGTTGCAGGCAGACCCTCAGAGAGGCAATGTTCCCTGCTTATTTGCCCCGGACAGCCTCGAAACCCTCCCACTTCTCTCCTTGGAATCCTTGAGTTCCAGAGGATTGCGAACATCTGTGCATGTGTAGACTCTTTCACTGGCCTTGTAAAAATATGCCTGGAGGCCAGGTGGAGCCCTGAGGCCCCACAAGGGAAGGGTCACAACCTTGCAAACAGGCTCACTGAGCGCTTCCCAGCATGAATCCTGTGGGGCCCAACAATGGGGGCTGGGTGGGGAGTGGGACAGCTTCCTCCTTCATGGCTTTGTGGGGGATCCCTTGCCTCTGCTCTCTCTGTGCGGAAAACCATACGTAGAAAGAGCTGGAAGGAAATGCACCCAAACAGAACAGCAATTGTCTTGGTGGGAGTAGGGGATCTATAATCACTTCTCTGTCGTTTCCAAAATTCCCAAGCATGGCCTGGATGACAAAGCCAACCTGCATCGTTCCATATTCGTGTGCCAAGCCTGCTCTGGTGAGCCCCCGCCATGGCTCTGCCTGTCCCCTCGGGGTTAGTTTAATTTCTTGAGATGCACTAGAATGTTCTCCAGGCACTGCCTGCCAGGCGCCCACGGCTGCCCTGCTCGGTCTGAGCTGTTCCAGCGGCAGTGGCGGTGGGCGGGGGGCATCTCTTCCTGTTGCTGGCACAGAGTCCGTGCCAGGGGGTGGCCCGAAAGAGCCCCAGCGGCTACCCAGTACCTGTCACGACCTGATGGCTGCTCTCCAGGGGGGCCTCCATCGTGCTGAGGTCCTGGCAAAGGGGTGAGGGCAAAGTCCACCTGCCCACAAAAGCTGCCACCCTTGTGAACTCTGGGCTTGTGTCTTCACCGGGCCCCGAGATCTTTCTCTCCTTCCTCAACCCATTCGTTCCTTTCTTCATCCACGTATTCAGCGTCTGGCCGCACTTTCCTGCCTGGCCTTCCTCGCCGCTTTTCTGGTTTCCTCTCCCGTCCCCTTCGCCTGTGCTCCCCCAGGAAGCTTTGGTGCATGCCCCCTCCTCTGCACCAGGCCCCAAACAAAGCACAGAGGCCAAACATTAAATCAACAAGACCCTGGCTTGAAAGAATGCCTCATCTGGTCGGGAAGAAAGAAGGGTAAATGAATAATCCGGGTGAAGTGTATTCAGTGAAGCAGTGGGGCAGAGGAACAGACAGGGTGGGGTGGGCCATGGCCCTATCAGGGCAGGCTGCCTGGAGGAGGCAATGCTTGCAGCGGAGGAGTCGGCCAGGGAGGGAGGGGAGAAAGACAGTCTGGGCCAGGGGACGACAGGGCTGCTAGCACCACCGGGGTCACCCTCTCCCCTTCCCCTCCACCCTGCCCCTCACCTCCTCCCAGAACCACTGTACGAGGTCACCAGGTGGGGGCAAGGTGAGAAGGGGAATTCAGAGCTAAAGTCAGCTATGGGGATTATCTGGGAGCCTCAATTATCCTGCCTTTAATTTATCTGTCCATCTCTTCCTGGCTTTATTGCAGGGAGTTCATGTGATTATCTATGATATTGCTTTGGGCGGGACCCAGGCAGCCCAGAAAAATCAGCCCCCTTTTCCCTTCTAGATCCACCCCCACCTCCCTGCCTGGGGCTTCCCCGGGGCCACCAGGTCAAGGGGGCGGATCCAGCTCAACTGGGTGTGAGGCACAGAGCCCTCAGCCCTCCGCAGAGGCTGCTGATAAAACTCCTCCATCATGAGGTGACCTGCCTCCCAGGAGGATTTGTTTGCTTTTAAAACAAGAAATAAATAGAAACTGACTGTTACACCCTATGGCAAGCTCCCAGAAGGTATTGAGTATTCTGTGCTGAACTCCAGGGAGGGGTCCAGAAATGCCAGCTGATGTGACCCGAGTGAGTGCAAAGCAGAAAGAGGTCTCAGTGCTGTAGGGAGGGGGCTGGGATATGTGGCCAAGTCTTGGCTCCCGGTGACCACCTGCTTTGCAAACGCTAATATTTGGCTTGCTTTGGGCTCACCACCGGGACGATTTGGCAAGAGAACCCAGGAGTCCTGATTTAAGGGCCAGATGGAAGTATCTCATCCTGGAGAGGTCCTTGGAGAAATGAGGTGTCAGGAGGCCCAGGAGGCCCCTACCCCCAGGCCCCCCACCATGCCTGGCTAGGTCCCATCAAATTCACAGCCCAGTGCCGAGCTGGGCCCTGACTGTAGGGGTTTGGGGGGGGCAGGGCTGGATATCTGCACCAGGTGGGTCCTGCCAGGGAGATCTGAAAACACAACCAGCTACACAGTTAGTGGGGACCCAGTGCAAAATGAAAATGTGGGTCCCTTGTTCAGAAGTTATTAAGAATTGAGGATGGCGGAGCAAAGGGCCCCACACAGGGTCACTCTCTCCCTCCCTGCAGGGCCGGCTTGCACATCCCCTGGAGCTGCTCTAACAAACCAGGGGGCTTGAAATGACAGGAACACATGTCTCACAGTTCTGGGGGCTAGAAGTGTCAGCAGGGTGGGCTGCTTCTGAGCACCCCGAGGGACACTCTGATCCAGAGCTCTTGGTGGGCGGCAGCCTTGGGCATCCTTGGCCTGTAGGAGCATCCCCCTCCCCACCCTGGGCTCTGCCTGCACCTGGCCATCTGCTCACTGAGACCATTACATCATCGTTCCTCAGAGCATGTCTGCATCTGTGTCCAAATGTCCTCTTTCTAGAAGGCCATTAGTCATGTTGGGTTAGGGCCCATCCTAACGACCCCCATTTTACTTATCTCCATAAAGACCCTATTTCCAGAGAAGGCCATTTTCTGAGATACTGGGGGTTAGGACTTCAGCATATCTTTTTGGGGGACACAGTTCAGCCCATAACACGGGCCCAACCAAAAGGCTCCCTTTGGCCGGTTCAGTTGGGGGACATTAAGAGACGCTTGTCTGTGCCCGGCTCCCTCCAGGGGCAGGTGAAGCTGCCTTGGAGGGATTTCTCGTCCCCCTGGAAGCTTCGGAAGGAGGCAGAGTGGTCCTCAGGATGTAGCGGCCGGCAGACCTCTAGAGGTCTAGAGTTCCCGGTGTGACTTTGTGTGGGACGCAGACCCTGACCACCTCCGGCTGTGTCATAACCCGCCGTCCCCCGGGGCCCGCACCCACCCACCTCCGTCTCCTCACTGCGGGTCCTGTAAGGGGCTCTCAGGAATAGCCCTTGATCCTGTCCCTTTTTCCAAAAGGACGCTGCCGTGGGGCCCGTGTTGTGCAGCTGAAAGAGAGGGTCTTTGTCTCCTGCACGGCCACTGATCAGCCACTAACCTTGAGTCCCCGGGCCCCACCCCAGTCTCTGTTTCTCCACCTGCAAAATCAGGTCGCCAGGGCCTGCCACACCATAGGGGCTCAGTGAGAGGCAGCAATTTGAACCCCATTTTCAGGTATCTTGGTAGGAAAGCCAGAGTCGGCCTTGGAGGAATAGAGGCCTCACAAACCCCTCCCCCTGGGGGCTTGGAGGGAGGCAGATGTTTGGGGAATGACGGGATGGGGTTTGAGGGATGAGTCCGGAGGGCGGGGTGGTGTCCTTGGCACGGGAGGCTTGGGCTGGGTTCGGGGCCTGCCACCTGGCACACACCTGGGGCTCTTGTTTTTTGGCTCAAACCAGGGATGGTGTCATCCATTCTTTACGAGTGATCATTAATTACCTCCGAGAAAAAGCACCAGCTCTGGGACTTGAGCCTTTTCCCTCCTATTTCTTTTCTTTTCTTTTCTTTTCCTGAGTGTAATAAGCTCAGTAGGGACTTGTGGGAGGGAAGCAAGGCGTATCCCCTTCCCTGACTCATCACCTTGCTTTCTGGCCCCCAAGCATGCACCTTGCCTGTTAAAGCTGTCCTAGGCGCAGCCCCTCCCTAGGAGGGCGGCCTCCACCTTCGTGTTTGCAAGGCCGACTCATCAGTGAGGTCACCTTTCGGCTTGGTGCTCAGACAAGCACCTTCTTGCCTGGCCTGCCCGGTTCCCACTGGCACCTGGCTCCACCCCAGCTGTCGCATGAGCCTGGACCCTGGGCAGGTGGTCAGCTGTTGTTGGCTGATGCTGACTCTGGGCTGGGCTCCCATGTGGGCACCGGGCTGTGAGGATGAGGAAGGCCCAGTGCCTGCTGGGCCAGGGACGTGTGCACATGGAGACTTCCATGCACTGGACCCTTTGCCCTTGGCCGTGGGAGGGAACGGGGGGAGCAGCACCTGACTGCCCAGAGGTCAGGGAAGGTGATGCCAGACATGAGTCTTGAAGGATGGACCAGAGGCTGCCAGAAAGGGGGAGGGGGCATATTAACCAGCGGGAACAGCACCAATCAGAGGGAAAGTGTACAAAGGCCGAGAGACAGGTTTAGGGGAGCATGAGCGGTTTTCAGGGTGAGCCCGGGAGGAGTGAGCATGGGGCTGGCAGGGCCCGGACAGTGGAAGGCTCTCTGTCCCACCAAGGAGCTCAGGTCAGGGCAGCGGGGACCACGGGAGGAGTAGAGGCAGGGGAGAGACATGACCCGGTTCAGTTTTTAGGGCAGCGATGCTGGTGGCAGGGTAGGGAAGGTGGACGGTGGGTGGAGACAGGTGGCAGAAAGCCTGGCCGGATGCGGTCAGGGTCATTCGGGGAGGCAGAGAGAGGTTCTGGAGCAGGCAGCACAGGGGGACAGAAGGAGGGGATGGGCTTGGCGAGCTCAGGGCCCCCGGTCCCTGGAAGCAGCAGGTGCTTTTCCTAGCGGCCACCGCCCTTCCGTTGTTTCTGGGCTCCGTGCCACACTTGTCCACAATGTCCCCCATAAGTCAGCTCAGACAACGTGTCCTGACGCGTTCAGGCCCACCCTCTGGTCTGTGTCTCCCCCCTGTCGCCTGAGGACGGAGGGGAGTGGGAGGCTCCCGCTGGATAGATGAGGGTTCAGGTCAACTGAGGCCCAGAAGCGTCCTAAGCTCTCCTGCTTCTCAGGGGTGGGTGGGCTCCAGAAGCAGTCCCCCCACCCCAGCCCGGGGCCCTCCCACTTCACTGCAGAACCCCTCCCATGGCTGCCTTCCAACTGCACCATGGGATACTGGCCTCAAGTGCTGCGGGAGAGAGCACCGGCTTCTGAGTCAGACACAGGTTCAGGGCCCAGCTCCCCCAGCCCCCAGCTGTGTGATCTTGGGCAAGTAACTTGACTGCTCTGTGCTTTCAGGTCCCTCACCTGCCAAGTGGGCTGATCCCTGGGCTGGTGTGAGACTTGAACACAGTGGCGTGAAGCCTGGATACGGTTGATACATGTGACTGTATTATAATCATGAGCAAAGCCCCCGTCTCCCCTTGTCCGTCTCCAAATACTGGAGTACTTTAGAACGTATGGAAGACTCCCATCTCTCGGCCTCCACGGCCACGTCTGCCAGGGCATCTAACACCCACCTAGAGAGTGAAGACCTATGTCTCCAGGAGCTTCTGTTTTTTTAAAATTTTATTTATTTATTTGAGAGAGAGAGAGAGCATGAGCAGAGAGGAAGAAGCAGAGTCCTGCTGAGCAGGGAGCCTGACTCGGGGCTTGATCCCAGGACCCTGGGATCATGACCTGAGCTGAAGGCAGATGCTCAACTGACTGAGCCACCCAGGTGCCCCTCCAGGAGCTTATAAATAGCAGCTGCCCAGTGTAGGATCAATGTCTGGTGACAGGCTGAGCCAGTGCCGTCTGGCCCGAAAGACCGTCACATTGCCTTGTGCCCGAGGTCCACTGTGTCGCAGGCCCCAGGTGCCCATCACGTGGGCTCCCTGCTCTGTCTGACCGCGTCCGCTCCCTGGGGCCGGGCCTTGGGATCAAAGCAGGGGCCCGTCTGTGCTGCTTCTGTTCGTCAGCAGCCGCCGGAAAGAAGTGGGTGAAAATAAATACGTGATAAAACCACCTGCCAGAAGCCTATCTTCGCGTCTGCTGTGGGAGGGGAGCCTTGGACCCAGGTCACTAAGATCCATCCCTCTATTTGTCTTTTTCTGGCTCTTACGAAGGGGAGTGAGAACTCGGAGGCAGTACATCGTCTGCCCTTGGTAAATACGCCAAAGCCGTGGCCGGGCTCAGATGCCGCCGAACCACACAGCCGTGAGAAATGTGTCCTCGAGCCGTGGTCAGTGGCGTGTAGCCACGTCCACGTTATTTTGTTAAAAGGAAAGATCCAGGGCGCCTGGGTGGCTCAGTTGGTTGGGCGACTGCCTTCGGCTCAGGTCATGATCCTGGAGTCCCGGGATCGAGTCCCACATCGGGCTCCCTGCTCGGCGGGGAGCCTGCTTCTGCCTCTGACCCTCCCCCCTCTCATGTGCTCTCTCTCTCTCTCTCATTCTCGCTCTCTCAAATAAATAAATAAATCTTTAAAAAAAAAAAAAAAGGAAAGATCCAAGTCCTAAGTAGGATGTAGAATATAATCCTATTTTGTCAAATATATGGAACAGACATGGCCAGAAAGAGCCCAGAGTGAAGCACACCCCAATCGCGGGGAGCAGTGATTTCCGGATGAAGGTTTACAGGCTGTGTTTTCTTTCTTTCTTTTTTTTTTTTAAAGATTTTATTTATTTATTTTAGAGACAGAGCACAAGATGGGGGAGCGGGAGAGGGAGAAGCAGACTCCCTGCTGAGCAGGGAGCCGGATGCGGGACTCGATCCTGAGACTCCAGGATCATGACCTGAGCTGGAGGCAGTTGCTTAACCAACTGAGCCACCCAGGCGCCCCGGCTGTTTTCTTTCTAATCTGTATCTCGTGGGGCTGTGTAGAATGGGCTTTGGCAAACTGTGGCCTGAGGACCACGGGCTGTCCGTGGCCTGTTTGTGTATAGCCCATGAGCTAAGAGTGGCTTTTACATCTTGAAGGCGCTGAAAAAACAAACAAAAACCAGAAGAGTTATACTATAGAGAACATATGCGATCCCCGAAACCTAAATTATTTAGGCCCTTTACAGAGGACATTTGCCAAACCCTTGGTCTAGAAAAAAACCCAAAAAACACATGAGCGTGTCTCACAGCTGTAATAGTAAAAAAACCCAGCTATGTGTTTCCTTCCTGAAATTTTATAAATTTCATAAAATTTAGTAAAATGCTAAATTCCTCCTCAGCGAACAGAGGCATCCGGAATCAGTTTTCTTTTCACTAACACACGTAGGTTGGGCACTGTGCGGGGCTCAACCCTCCCTCTGCTCTCCCCTTCCACGTCCGGACGGATCCCCGGCACCTTCTTTGCCCCAGTGGTTCATCATCGGATAGGAAGATGGTCCCAGGGACAAGTCACTGTGACTCCTGGGCCTGAGTGCCACAGTGTGTCTGTGGGTCCGTGGCAAGAAGTCATGGGGTGGGAGGACGGGCTTTGCCTGGGTTGGTGAAGGGTGTTCCAAGGAGGACTTGGCTGGGAGTTGGCCACAGGCACCCAGGAACCAGGACAGGCCCTCTGCAAGGTGATTCAAAATGCCAGCCGCCTGGGCCAGAGCACCCTGGATCAGTTTGGTGACCAAAGGGGCTTGTTTGAGGATTTTAAGAGTCAAACACTGACACCTGGGAAACAGGAGTGGATGTTCACGGCCAAGACCAGATGAAATGGGGCTCGGAAAGGCATTTTGGGGGAAGCAGAAAGTAGGGAGGTGGGGATCTGTGGGGGGTGAAACTGAAAAGGAGGGCAGCAGAATGCCAGGCTGAGCAGCTGGGCGTCATCCTGGGCTGAAGGGGAGCCCCGAGGGGCAGCCTCACAGGGGCTGGGTGGTATGAGGCAGGGCAGGAGGCAGGGAGGCTGGGAGGCTCTAGCACCCATACCCCGCTCCTGCAGCCGCCTCCTGCAGGCCCACCCCTCCCATCAGCTTGGTCAAACCAGTAGAGGGAATTGGGAAACGGCTGTGTGGGGTGGGTAAGGCCAAGGACACCCTTCCTTCCTCTTAGTCACTGGATCTTACTTTCAGTACATTTTTCAAGCCTTAGTCATGCCTGAGATGAGCATGCCCGTCCTTAGCACCCAGGAGAACTGAGGCAGGGAGCCATGTGGACAGGGAGGCTCTGACCTCAGGCTGCCTACCTGCTGCCCCCTCTCCTGGGAGCTAGGATTCAGCCCAATGAGCCCGATACATAGGCCAGGCCCAGCCATGCCCTTGTGCCACCAGGATTTCTGAACAGCTCTTAGCTCTTGGTACAGGACTAGAGGAGGTGCTGGGGTTTGGGCAAGACAGATGGTGGTTTGAATCCCAGCTCTGCCTAGAGTCTGTGTGACTTTAGGCAAGTCACTTCACCTCTCTGGACCTCAACTTCCTTATTCTAAAACAGGGATAAGGAAATAACCTACCATATAAGGACCGCCTGCTCTCATGCCAATAAAGTACACATTAGGCTTGCAATAAACATTCCTTCCGTCCGTTGCAGACATAAAAGGAAACCATGTGAAGCACAGGCCCCACCCTCAAGGGGTTGCCCATGGGCCGGGGACAGAGCAACGCCCTTGGGACAATTATGTATGCTAATGAAGCTGAATAACATCGCAAGGCTTTGCTCTGCCCTTGGAAATGGCAGTTTACAGCCCAGACCTTGGTGGCTCCTTTAGGTCATTGCTAACTAAGCTCTGGTCACACAGGACTTGGGGACAGCTGCTGGAGCCTGCCAAGTCCCACTGCCCTGGACAGGTGGTTCTCTCTGCCTGCAACACTCTCCTTCTTGCTACCTCCCTGGCGCCCTCCCCACTGGGATCAAATCCAGGAGACATCTCCAAAGCTGCCCTCAGGGTGTAGATGGATGGGCCCGATCCAGTCTTTGCAATGCCCTGGGGAGACCCTAATTATTCCAAGAGGTATCAGGAAACTCTCCAGGCAAGATTCATTTTAATTCACTTTAATTAAAAGAGAATCGACAGCACCCTGGCGCTTTGGTGGGTGGGCAGAGGAGGGACACGGTGCTGAGGAACCAGTAGGGTTATGTCCCCACTGTCCCCACTGTCCCCACCGTCTGGACTCCAAGGAGGCCAGTCCCCACCTGGAAGTGGTTGATAGCTCCCTCCCTGGCATGTCCACAGCCCTGGGGACTCTAGTGAAACCTCACTGCATTGCTTCGCAGTGACTGGGTCACATGCCTTTCTGCCCTGCTGGCCTGGGCACCATCTCCATGGCCCTCACCTTCCCAGCCCCCGTGCCCAGGAGGTCGGTGGTGTGTGGTGCACCATGTCAAGCTCGATGTGGATATGGGTCAGAGTGCTGCTCCTTGTCCCATGTTCTTTGACAGCTTTACCAAGGTATGATTTACACTCCATAAACTTCACTCGTTTTAAACGGGTGGTTCAGCAAATTCCGGTCAATACACACAGTTGTGCATCCGTGTCCATAGTCAAGGTTTGGAACGCTTCCAGCACCCCCAAATTCCCTCCTGCTTCTTTGCAGATAAACACTGCAAATACTGATTAATGCTGATGTAATTCCTGCCACTGTAGATTTGCTTTTCTGAGAATTTCATATAAATGAAATCAGACAGTATGTGATCTTTGGTGCCTGGTTTCTTTACTTAGTATAATGTTTTGGAACTTGTATCATGTAGGCTGTTCCTTTTTGTTGCTGAATAGTTTTCCCAATCAGGTGGCTATGTCCCATTTTGTTCCATGTTCCCCTGTTGAAGGACATTTGGGTTGGATCTTTTTTTTTGGGGGGGGGGTTATGAATAATATGGCTATGATCATTGGCATACAAATCTCTGTGTGGACATAGATGTTTTCAATTTGCTCAGGTAGATACTTAGGACTAGAATTACTAGATCATGAGATAAAGTGCTTTTTAAGAAACCCATCAAGGGGGCGCCTGGGTGGCTCAGTTGTGGGGCGTCTGCCTTCAGCTCAGGTCATGATCCCAGTGTCCTGGGATCAAGCCCCACATTGGGCTCCCTGCTCCGTGGGAAGCCTGCTTCTCCCTCTCCCACTCCCCCTGCTTGTGTTCCCTCTCTCGCTGTGTCTCTCTCTGTCAAATGAATAAATGGAAACTTTAGAGAAAAAAAAAAAAAAAAGAAACCCGTCAAGGGGCACCTGACTGACTCAGTTGGAAGGGGTGTGCAACTCTTGATCTCAGGGTTGTGAGTTCGAACCCCATGTTGGGTGTAGAGATTACTTAAATAAATAAAACTTAAAAAAAAAAGAAAATATGTCAGTGACTGGGCCATTTGGCATTCTCACCAGCAATGCTCAGGGTACCATTTTCTTTTTATCCTCACTCACAGTTGGTATAGTCAGGGGTAGTGTTTGACTTTTAATCTTAGCTGTTCTGGTGGGTGTGCAGTAGCATAATGTCAAATGGAAGTGGTGAAGCAGACATCCTTGCCCTGCTCCTGATTTTAGGTAGCAAGCATTCAGTCTCTCACCACTAAATCTGACGCAAGCTGTGGGTTTTTGCCAGATGCTCTATCAGGTTGAGGAAGCCCCCTTCTCTTCTGAGTTGGCTGAGGGATTATATTGAGAGTAAATGTTGCATTTGGTCCAATGCTTTTCCTGCATCTATTGGGATGATTGTATGATTTTTCTCCTTTATCCAATAATATGCTGTAATATATGAATTGATTCCGGGATGTTATGCTAACCTTGCATTGATAGGATGAACTTCACTTGGGCATGATGTGTTATCCTTTGTATACATTGCTGCATTTGATTTGTTGATAGTTGTTAAAGGTTTTTGTATCCATATTCATGGGGGATGTTGACGTATAATTTTTTCTTCTTCTTGCGATTTCCTTGTCTGGCTTTGCTATCAGGAGAATAGCAGCCTCATTACATGAATTGGAAACTGTTTCTTCCTCCTGTATTTCCTGTTTCTGTAGAGTTGGTAGTCCTTCTTCCTTAAATATTTGTTAGGATTCACTAGTGAAGTCATCTGGACCTGCTCTTTGGGGGAAGACTTTAAGTTACCAATTCAATTTTGTTAGTTGGTATTGACATTGGTAATTTGTGACTCCTTTCTATTTTGTGTTGATCAGTCTACTTAAAGTTTTATCAATTTCATTGATTTTTACTGAGAACAAACTTTTAGTTTCATTGCTTTTTTCATGTTTTCTATTGTATTAATTTCTGCTTGTTTCTTTGTTACCTCCTATCTTGTACTCCTTGTCTTAAAGCCTATTCTGTTGGTTATTAATATGGTCAGTCCAGTCCTCTCATGCTTCCATTTGCATGGAACATCCTTTCCTAGCACTATACTTTCTTGTGCAAAGCATATAGTTGAATCTTGCTTTTCAATGCAATCTAAAGCATCTCTGCCTTTTGCTGTCAGGTTTAACCCATTCATATTTATTGTATTACTGACCTGGCTAAGTTGGTCTGCAATTTTGCTGTTTGTTTTCTACTTTTCTCTCTCTTAGTTGTTTCTCTGTTTCTTCTGTACTTCCTACTTTTGTCTTAAATAATTCTTTTAATGTATGATTTTAATTCTCTTTTTGATATTTTTGTGGTTTTTTGGTGATTGTTGTAGGCACTGCCCTATGCATCTTTACCTTATTGCAATCTAATTCAAGTTAATAATAACTAACTTCCACCAACTATGCACCAGCATAGTTGCCCCTACTTTCCTTTGAGCTATTGTTGTCATATATTACATCTATATATGTTATAAACAGTGTGGTAATTTTTGCTTTCAACAGTCATATATTTTTTAAAGATTTTATTTATATATTTGACAGAGAGAGACACAATGATAGAGGGAACACAAGCAGGGGGAGTGGGAGAGGGAGAAGCAGGCTTCCCGCTGAGCAGGGTGCCTGATGTGGGGCTCTATCCCAGGATCCTGGGATCATGACCTGAGCCGAAGGCCGACGCTTAACAACTGAGATACCCAGGTGCCCCAGTCATATATCTTTTAATGAAATTAAGAAAACAAGAGAAAAAATATGCCACATAATCACCAATTTCAGTGCTCTTCATTCTAACCTATGGATCGGGATCAGGTAGCATTTACCTTTTCCCTTTTGTTTATAAAGTTTTTACTCGGTTTTCCTTTATCTTTCATTGTAATGCAGATCTGCTGACAACACATTTGCTCAGTTTTTATTTATCTGCAACTGTCTTTCTTTCACCCTTATTTTGAAGGATAGTTTTATCCTATAGAGAATTCTTTGTTGACAAGTTTTTTCTTTCATCACTTTGAATATGCCATTACAATGTCTTCTGGTATCCATTATTTCTGATGAGAACCCAGCTGCTTATATTATTAGTCCTCTATATGTGATACATCATTTTTGTCTTGCTGCTTTCAAGATTTTATCTTTGTCTTTCAACAGTTTACGATATATCTAGGTTTGACTCTCTTTGTGTTTAGCTTTCTTGTTGAGTAATAGGATCTGTTAGTCAATGTTTTTCACCAAATTTGGGAAGATTTTGGCCATTATATGTCAAATATTTCTCTGCCCACTTCTTTCTTCTCTCTCCTTGGGCTACGATTAAACACATGTTGGTATGCTTGATACTATCTTGCAGATTTCTGAGATTCTGTTGATTTTTCCTCAATCTTTTGTCTCTGTGGTTTTCAATCTGGAGAATTTCTACTGATTTATCTTCAAGTTCATTGTTTCTTTCTTCTATTATCTCACATCTACTGTTGAGCTCAGCTTGTGGATTTACATTCTTTTTCAGTTATTGTACTTTTTAGCTCTAGAATTTCTATTTGATTTTTTTAAGTTTTAATTTCTCTGTAGAGAGTTCCTCTTCGTTCACTTCCTCTTAGGATATTTTCCCTTAATTCTTTGAATATATATTCTTTTAATTCTTTGAACATACTTATAATAGCTTTTTGGAGTTTTTTCATCTACATTTAACACTTGGGCTTACTCAGAGTCAGTTTCTACTTACTGCTTTTTTTGGGGGGGGTCACACTTTCCTGTTTCTTTGTGTACAGTAATTTTGGTTGAAAACTGGACACTGTGGATAATATGCTGTGGCAACTCTAGATTATTTGGTTTTCCTGAAGTTGTTAGTTTTTTGTTTTCATTAAGCAATTAACTTACCTGAACTCGGGCTGGCTCAATCCACAGAGTGTGCGACTCTTGATCTTGGGATTGTAGGTTTGAGCCCGATGTTGGGTGTAGAGAGGACTTAAAAATAAAATCTTTAAAAACAAAAGCAAAAACTTACCTGGACTCAAACTACAAACTGTTTTGCAGTGTGAAGCTGCTAATGTTTCTGCTAAAATAAAATTTTTTTATTTTTTCTCTTTTCAGTTGGCTCGATAGGGGTCTCTCCTCTGTCTGGATAGTTCAAGGTCAACCAATGATTGGGCAAAGGTTATGCTCAGTCATCTCAAGCTAATGAGGATTTAAACCCTGTGCTATCTGAGCTCTGGGTGGGTTGAGGAGCTCATTCAAAGGTTCTAGTTTCAGGTAAGCTAAGAAGAAGAGGGAGAAAGTGTTCAAGGGTCCCTAGGCTTTCAATTTCCTCTGAGTTCTTTGGGCTCTCCACATTTATGCTTAGCTTAGCATTCAGCCTAAGATGTGTGGGGAATTTGTTGTCTTTGCCTTTCTATGGTGTATTAGTCAGGGTTCTCCAGAGAAATAGAACAATAGGATATATAGATACAGATATATAAGAGAAGATTTATTATGGGAATTGGCTCACCAAATTATGGAGGCTGAGAAGTCCCACAGTCTGCCATCTGCAAGTTGGAGAACAAGGAAAGCCAGTGATGAAATTCAGTCTAAGTCTGAAGACCTGGAAACCAGAGGAGCTAATGGTATAAATCTAAGTCCAAAGGCCTGAGAATCAGGGAGCTGATGGTGTAAGTTCTGGTCTGAGTCTAAGGCTCAAGAACCAGGAGTGCTGAGGTCTGAGGGCAGGAGAAGGTGCATGTCCCAGTTCAGGCAAAAAGAGCAAATTCATCCTTCCTCTGCCTCTTCGTTCTATTCAGGTGCTCAGTGGATTGGATGATGTGAGGACAACAACCTTCTTTACTCAGTCTACTTACGCAAACACTAATCTCTTCTGGAAACACCCTTGCAGACACACCTGGAAATAATGTTTTACTAGTTATCTGGACATCCCTTAGCCCAATCAAGTTGACAGAGAAATTAGCCATCACATATGGCTCTTTCACTTTCAAAATCTCCCTGTTAAATAGGCAACCCTCCAACCATGTCCACTGCCTTTGGCCAGTGAGGCTATGGTTTCTTGCTGCCCTTGCTGGGAGAAACCCAAATACCCCCAGGCATAAAGGTCACAATTTGCTCCTCCTATCCTCAGTAGCAGTTTTTCCTGAGTAAAGACTAGTCAAGTTGTTACCTGCCTTGGGTCATTTCCAGTGCTTTGTTAGTAAAATAACTTTGTCCAGTTTTAGACTTGTTTTCTATGGAGGAGAATTGCTAAGGCCTCATGTTGATATTACTAGAAATGTTGCTCATTGCATTTTTTTCAGGATTTTATTTTATTATACAACTAAACCAAATTCATCATAAATATTTAGAAAATAAGATAATATCTCAAATCACTCATAATCTACTAAGAGGAGATAATTGCCATTAACACTGTAGATATATCCTTTCATATATATATTTAAGCATATACATTAAAAAATAAAAAATGGGATAATTTGATGTATGCTTTATTGTTGTGGTAAAATACACATGACATAAAATTTACCATTTTAACCATTTTAAGTATACAGCTCTGTAGCATTAAGTACATTCACATCACTGTGCATACTCATCACCACCGTCCATCTCTAGAACTTTTCCATCTTCCCCAACTGAAACTGTGTACCCAAACATTTTCCTCTCTCCCAGCCTCTGGCAACCCCCATCCTACTTTCTGACTCTATGAATTTGACTACTCTACTACCACTACTCATGTAAATGGAATTATTCAATTATTTGTCTTTTTGTAACTGGCATATTTCACTTAGCTCAATGTCCTCAAGTTTCATTCGTATTGTAGCATGTGGTGGAACTTCACAATTAGGTCTGAATAATATTCCATTGTATGTCTAGACCACATTTTGCATATCCATCTTGGGTCGTTTTCTTATTGGGGATATTTCCACCTTTTCGCTATTGTGAATAATGCTGCTATGAACAAGGCCTACACATATCTGTTGCAATTTTTTTGGGTATATACCCCAAAGTAGAAATTCTGGATCACAGGGTAATTCTGTTAAATTTTTTTGGGAATCACCACGCTATTTTCCACAGCAGCTGCACCAGCAATGCACAAGGGGTCCGATTTCACCACATCCTCACCAACACTTGTTATGTTTTGATTTTTGATAATAGCAATCCTAATAGGTATGTAGTGGTATCTAATATGGTTTTGATTGCATTTCCCTAATGATCAGCGATGTTGAGTATCTTCTCATGTGCTTGTTAGCCAATTGTTATATTTTCTTTGGAGAAATGCCTGCTCATTTTGCCCACTTTAAAATCAGGTTGTTTTTATGTTGTTGAATTATAGGAGTTCTTTATATATTCTGGGTATTAATCCCTTATCAAATATATAACTTTCAAATATTTTCTCCCATTGTATATATTGCCTTTTCATTCTGCTGATGGTGTCTTTTCATGCACAAAGTTTTTAAACTTTGCTGAAGTGCATATAATCTATTCTTTATTTTGTTGCTTGTGTTTTTGGTGTCACATCTAAGAAATCATTCCCAAATCCAATGTTGTGAAGATTTTCCCCTATGTTTTCTTCTAAGGGTCTTATAATTTTGGCTCTTCCATTTAGGTCTTTGATCCATTTTTCAGTTAATTTTTGTATGTGGTGTTAAGTAAGGGTTCAGCTTTATTATTATTATTTTTTGCATGTGAATATCCAGTTTTCCCAAAACCATTCGCTGAAAAGCCTGTACTTTCCCTATTGAATTGTCTTGGCACTTTTGTTGAAAATTATTTGACTGGATAAGTGAGGGTTTATTTCTCCTTTCTATTCCCTTGGTCTATATGTCAGTCTTTATGCCAGTATCATATTATTTTGATTACCATCCCTTTGCAGTACGTTTTGAAATAAGGAAATGTGAGACTTCCAACTTTGTATTTCTTTTTTCAAGGTTGTTTAGCTATCCAGGTCCCTTGAAATTTTGCATAAGTGGATTTTTCTTTTTCTTTCTTTTAAATTGAAGAATAATTGACATAAAACATTATGTTTGTTTCAGGCACACAACATGATTCAATATTTGTACATATTGCAAAATGATCACCACAGTAAGTCTAGTTAACATCTGTCACCATACATAAACATATTTTTCTTGTGATGAGGGCTTTTAAGATCTACTCTCAGCAACTTTAGATGCATTTTTTTTTTTAGACTTTTATTATTTATTTGACAGAGAGAGAGCGCACAAGCAGGGTGGGGCAGCAGGCAGAGGGAGAGGGAGAAGCAGGCTCCCTGCCGAGCAGAGAGCCCAACCTGGGACTCGATCCCAGGACCCCGGGACCATGACCCGAACTGAAGGCAGATGCTTAACCAACTGAGCCACCCAGGCGCCCTTCTGCAAAAATGTTAGTGGGATTTTGATAAGGATTCCATTGAACCTGTAGATGATATACACTGCTTTTAAACTATCTTTTTTTCACAAAATATTATGAATATGTGAACAGTATATCATGAAATCTTTTTTATTCATAATATACTTCAATGATTTGACTTGTAATGGCTGCATAATACTCCACTGTGTGGATATATTATAATTTATTTAATCATACCCTATTGCTCAGCATTTTGGTTATTTCCCATTGTTGATATTATAAAAAAATGCCTGATGACTATCCTTGTACATTATCTGTTCACATATGGCCCTTTTCTGGGGGTGGGGGGTCATCACTGAGTTTTATTTTTTTGAAATTTTTTATAGATTTTATTTATTTATTTGAGAGAGAGAGAGCGCACACAAAGGGAGAGGGAGAAACAGGCTCCCCGCTGAGCAGAGAGCCAGACGCAGGGCTCCATCCCAGGACCCTGAGATCATGACCTGAGGTGAAAGCAGACACTTAACCGACTGAGCCACCAGTGCTGAGTTTTAATTATACAGAGAACATTGGCATGAGAAGGAGCTTGAAAAACTGTTTTGTGTATCTCCTCCATTTTACAAATGGAAAACCAAAAGGTCCCACAGTGCAAGCGATTTGTGAATGGTCCCGCACCTAGCTATGGCTGGGTTTGAATCCTAGCTCTACCACTGATGAGCCAGATGCATTTAAACAACTACCTTAACCTCCCTTCATGGGGAAAATGGCAGTAACAGAACTCTGTTTGTAGGGCAAACGGGGCAGCTCTGAACCCAGCACAAAACAGACATTCCGTAAATACTTCTCTCTCTCCTTGGCATGCCGGGAACTAGAACCCAGGGTCTTTCTTAACCTAGTCTTCTTGTTTCTGCGATCAGAGGCCTGAGATGATTTCTGGGTCCACAGTCTCGCTTGAAGGGAAGGGAAAAGCCCTTTCTCCTTTTTCTATGTAACCCAAACTCTTGACTACTTTAATCAATTACTCTTTATATTGGTTACAAGTCATATTTTATATGTTATATTTTATTTGTATTAGCTTATATTTTATGTGATATTAAATGATAGTTTATGTTAATTATCTGCCAGGCACTGTTTAAGCACTTTACAAGTGTTAATGCATTTAACACCTTGTAGCTGAGAAAGTGAAATTAGCTGGGACCGAGAAAAGACAGACCCCTGGCCATTTGTCCGTCTGAGATGGCAGACAGGGAGAAGGCAAGCTGCAAGAACCAGGAAAGGACATTCTCCTGCAGCAGGACGCTCTGCAGCTGTAAAATGTCATAACAACTCATGTCTTTCAGTGACTCGCTGAGAAACTGCTCTCTAAGATCACACACTCCCTGGAACTTTGCTGCTTGAAATTTTATCAGCAGGAATTTGGGGGAAGGATGGAAGGTAAGAATGAAACGCCCCACTGTTGCCCTGAAGATCGAAGTCACTTTGACACAGAAAAGCAGCCTCATTTCCAACCCAAGCGTAGGGCTTCAGATAAGGGGTTTCTGAACACATCACCCCACATCTGTCTTCATCATGTCATTTCCAAGGAGACGGGACTCTGGGTCCACTTGCAGTCCAGACTTGATGTCGATCCCTCTCAACATGGTCCTGCTTTGCTTTGAGGTAAAACACCACATCGTTTAAATTCCACCCTTCTCCAAAGTCCTATAGTAACTCCGTCTTTTCTTTTGTTCGGTTCCTTCAGTGTGTGTTCTTCCTCATTGGGATTGATAAATCTGACTTTGCCAGACTAAGGCTTGCTTTCAGTCTTAGCTTGATTGGGCTGGGATGCAATTTTTAAGCCTCAACGCCAAGGCTGTCCTTGAGCAACGCAGGCTGCATGTCACCCCTGGACCAAGCTTTCTCAAACTTGAGCATGCATCCGAATCACCCCAGAGAGCTTGGTAGAGCACACATTGGTGGCCCCCACCTCTCAGAGTTTCTGCTTCAGGAGGTCAGGGTGGGAACTCTAGAGGTTGGATTTCTAGCAAATTCCTAGGTGATGCTGATGCTGTGGGTTCCAAGGGACCACAATTTGGGAACACCGACCTAACTAACCCACATCACCTTCACATAATATAGTTGTAAGGAATAAGTGAGAAATGTGTGAGGAGGTTGGTTCAGGATTTGGCCTATAGTAAGTACACAATAAATGTAAACTATTAACTATTATTTTTAAATGAACCACTCAGATTTTCTAGTAATTCCATGCACCCATCTGTTTTTTCTTCCAATCCACTGACAAGTTCACTCTTGTGGTCCTCAGGGAGCTTACGGTCTGGGGGCAGATAGACAACCAGTTAATTGCAACACGAGGCAGGAGGAAACGAGCTCCTTGCACAAATGTTGCACAAATTCGGAGTCATATAAATATGTAATTTTGTGTATTTTCCCCCCACCAACTCTTTTCCCCCATGTCATGATTAGAAAACCTTCTGGGGCGCCTGGGTGGCTCAGATGGTTAAGCGTCTGCCTTTGGCTCAGGTCATGATCCCAGAGTCCTGGGATCGAGTCCTGCATCGGGCTCTCTGCTCCTTGGGAGCCTGCTTCTCCCTCTGCCTCTCTCTCTCTGTCTGTCATGAATAAATAAATAAAATCTTTAAAAAAGAAAAAAAAGAAAAGAAAACTTTCTGAACCAGAAACATTAGACTGTGTCTCTACCGAATTCTGTTTAACCATTCTATTGTTGGACGTTTAATTTCTTCCAGTTGTTACTAATATAAAGAACTCTCCTGTCAAGATCTTTGTATCTAAACTATGTTAGGACCACGGATGACTTCCTTAGGGAAAAGGCCTAAAATGGGGGAAGTGATTGGGTCCAAAGGCATGAACTTTTAGGAGTCTTCCGATAGCTATTGTCAAATTTCTGTCCATCTTGGAACAGGAGGGTTGCTGGTAAGAGCTTCCAGGTGGCAACATCTGTGCCCCTTTCAGCTGATGTCCATGATTCTAAGCACCAGGCAAAGATGATGGGGGTCCCCGCAGCGGTTTCAGTTTTGGCTTTCATTGCTTCTTGCTGCGACCGAGTGCGCGTGGTGGCTGGATTTCCCCTGGCATCTGCCCACCATTTTCTTCCTTGGTTAAATGGCAGTCCCGGGCCAGTGTCTGCTGTGCTAGAAGGGCCTTAGTTAGCTTCCTTTACCAGGCCTTAGTTAGCTTCCTTTACTAGTCCTTTACCATGGTGCATGAACTGCTTTATGGGTTTCAGTGAAATATGAAGCTAATGGGAGTGAAATCATTTTCTGGTGACCTTAATTTAAACCAGGGCTTGGCTGAAGTTTGAATAAACTGAGGCAGGAAGTGGCTAAGTTTATGATCAGCTTTCATTCAAAATAAATCACTCTTCAAAGGGAGTAGCCACCTCCACCACCATCACCAAGGTCTAACGAACTGGCCTTACCTGTGTATATAGAAGTGGGCACTAAGTACCACCTGTTCAGTCCTGCCCTTGCTTCTAAGCCCTTGTGCCAACCCCACAGGAGAAACCTCCCCAGATGCCCACAGCCCACAGCCCACATTTGTCTCTCCACCCCTGAGGGCTGCACTGGGGACAGAGTTCTTTGCATACCTCATCTCACTCAATACTCACACCTATTGGTGGCCCATTTCACAGCCAAGAAAACTAAGACTCAGAGCAGAGTGGGAACTTGCCCAAACAACAAAACAGGAAGAACAAGCGTTGGAAGCCAGGTCACCTGTGTCCAGAGGGTCATCTGTGGACCATGTGCCCTGCCCAGAGTCTTTTTTCACTGCTGATTGCACCTGTCCTGTCTTACTATTATCTCAGAACTCGGATGCCTGACTTGCTATTCTCTGGGTAACCCAGACTAAGCATGGGGCTGGGCACAGTGAGGATGCTCAGAGATGCTTGAGTGCATTTGCTTTGCTCTTCATTCCTTCCTCCATCTCTCTGCCTCTAGAAGGAATGATATTGGCTGACCATGCTTGTTTAAAGAAAATATATTGAAGAGGGAGAAATGTCTTCATCTCTACCCCATAGTTCAACTCTTTTTAGAGAGAGACCTGAGTTATCTACATCACCTTTCCCGTAAAACCACTACAATCTTTTAAAGACAGCAATAAAAATTCTAGATAGTTCAATATTTAATATTCACAAAGTGGATCATGCAATTTCAGCCCTGGCCTCCCTGTGCTAAATGCCAGGCTGGAAATGCCAGGGGGAAGCAGATGGCCTTGGCTTTCCTGGTGCTTCTCCCTGGGTCAAGATGACAAGCACTAAGCATCAAAACCTGTCCAATGCGAGGTCACTATTTGGCACATTGTTTTTCAGCCTTATTAGTAAATAAAATGATAAGATATTTAAAGTGTATAACGTGATGATTTGATATATATAGGATTCCTCCCATCCAGTTAATTAACACTTGATCACTAAGTGTGTGTGTGTGTGTGTGTGTGTGTGTGTGTGTGTATTGTGAGAACATTTAAGTTCTACTCTCTTAGCGAATCTCCATTATACGATCCGGTGTTATCAACTACATTCACCATGTTGGACACTAGATTCTCAGACCTCATTCATCTTAGAGCTCAGAATATGTACCATTTTACCAATCTCTTTCTATTTCCCTCACCCCTGAGCACCTGGCAACTACTTTTCTCCTCTGTTCTCTGAGCTTGACATTTTGTTTTTAGCCTTCACATACAAGGGATACCATGCAAGATATGTCTTTCCTTGTTTGGCTTGTTTCACTTAGCATGATGCCCTCAAGGTCCATCCATGTTGTAAATGGCGGGCTTTCCTTCCTTCTCATTGTGTATACGTACATACATTATATCTTCTTATCCACTCATCTGTTGACGGAGCCTTGGGCTGTCTCCACATCTTGGCTCCTGTGAATAAGGCTGCGATGAACATGGGAGAGCTTTCTTTGAGATCTTGTTTTCATTTCCTTTGGGTAAATACCCAGAAGTGGAATTGCTGGATTGTAGGGTAGTTCTATCTCTAGCGTTTTGAAAAACCTCCCTCTGTTTTCCATAATGGCCACACCAGCGTATACTCCTGCCAACACAGCATGAGGGGCTCCCTTTCTCTGCATCCTGTACTTGTTACCTCTTGTCTTTTTTTTTTTTTTTAAAGATTTTATTTATTTATTTGACAGAGAGAAACACAGCGAGAGAGGGAATACAAGCAGGGGGAATAGGAGAGGGAGAAGCAGGCTTCCCGTGGAGCAGGGAGCCCGATGCGGGGCTCGATCCCAGGGCCCTGGGATCATGACCTGAGCCAAAGGCAGACGCTTAACGACTGAGCCACCCAGGCGCCCCAGCCTCTTGTCTTTTTGAGAGTAGCCATCCTGACAGGTGCAAGGTGGTAGCTCATTGTGGTTTTGATTTGCATTACCCTGATGATGAGTGATGTCGAGCACCTTTTCACGGACCTGTTGGCTCTCTGCATGTCTTCTTTGGGAAAATGTCAAACCAGTTCCTCTGCCCATTTTTTCATTGGATTGTCTGGGGATTTGGGGCTATTCAGTTGTGTGAGTCCTTTGTACGTTTTAGATATTAACCCTTTGTCAGGTGTATGACTTACTGAGAGTTCCTCGTGCTCCGTGGGTTTGCCTTTCATTTTGCTGGTGGTTTCCTTTTTGCTGTAGAAACATTTTAGTTTGAGGTCGTCCCACCTGTTTATTCTTGTTTCTGTTGCCTTGGCGTTTTGGTGTCAAATCCAAAAAAAAAATCATTGCCAAGACCAATGTCAAGGGGCTTACCCCCTTATGTTTTCTTCTAAGCAGTGTATTCTTTATAAGACAAGTATTGCCAGGCTCCTGGACGTGAATTTTCCTGTGCTCTCAGAATGAAATCAGGCCTACTTTGGGCAGCCACCCAAGGATTCCTTTGCCCCTTCTTAGGCACCACCTGATGGCCCCTTGCAGGCTGTGTCCTAGGAAGGCAGGGGCTGAGTTTAGCTGGGCTCCTACTGGACTCCCACTGTTCTATACACTGGGCTGAGGTTTTCTATCATGAAATCAAATCATGATAGGGTTCTTTCAAATCACAGAAAAATTAAAGTAAGGGAGAGAGTATTTTCAGTTACAAGGCTTTTCCTACCTACTGCCTTTCGTCCACACCATCATTGGGTATATAATGGCGTCTGATTTAGCCCCAAATTAAGTTTGATCCGTTGATATTTCATACTGTTCTCTGCAAGGCCACTTGAAAACACTGGGGAGGTGCTGGCCTGCAGTATCAGAGCTGGAAACTGCCCTCAGGGGCTGCAGGCTCCGTCCTGATTCTGGCCTTCTTGTGCCCACAGCCCCATGACATCTGTGCTCCCCCCACCCCTCACCCCTGTGCTGAAGGTATGCTGCCCTTCTCCCATGGGACAGACCGAGGTTCAGCTTCTCTTAAGAGGCTCGCTCACAGCTTCTCCCTGCCTGGCATATCTCCTATCTCCCACTCAGTCATAGCCCCTTTGGGAGGTCTTCCCTCTCCCACTGCTGCTCACCCCAGGCTGGGTGCAGCCCCCATCACGGGCTCTTAGAGCACCATAGAGCTCGGCGATAATCACGGCCGCATTTTAATATTCGTTTATGGCATCTTTTGACTCGTGTGTGTGTGTGTGTGTGAGAGAGAGAGAGAGAGAGAGAATGTGTGTCTGTGTGCATGTGTGTGTGATTCCTTACCACAATCTCCATTGTGCCCACCACAGTGCTTGATGCATAGAAAGCACTCGATAAATATCTGTTGGTTGAAGGATTGTGTAGTGCTGGGTATTTCTACAATCCTGGTCAGAGTGACTTCATTTTACAAACGGAGAAACTGAGGCCCAGAGATGGGACTCGCGTTGGCCATCGTCCTGCAGCTGGATGGGGGCGGGGCTGGGGTTTGAAGCCTGGCCTCTGACTCAGTCTGGCGCCCTATGCCCTGTTATAGGCTGCCAGCTTCCCTCGAGGTCTGGCGGGTTAAACAGAAATAAAAAGTTCAGAGGAAATTTACCGCAAGGCAGAGTGTTTACCAGCGATGACTTCACCTCAGGCCAGTGAGAGACATTGCAGAATGGAACCCAAAATACCTTTGCCATGAATGAGCTGGACTGCTGGGCTCTGGTTGACTCACAAGAGGTTTTCACTCTATAAGGACTTTCTTGGGGTCCCCTGGGCGTGCCTTCTGCCCTGCATCCAGGTCTGGGAGAGGGTAGGTGGGGTGAGAGCAGGTTGCACGGCTCAGAGCCCACAGGCCCGGCTTGGCTACCTGTGTATCCAGGGGCCCGGCCCTCCCTCCTCTGTCTGGAACCTGTCTCTCCTGCCTGGTGTATAAACGGGCTGGAGGTCATAGCACCCACTCAGATCGCAGCGGGCCTGGCTGCTGGCTGCTCCTTGGGGCGTCTGGACCCTGCAGAACCCTGCCGGGGGGCCCAGGAGTCCTGGGTGCTCAACCCTGCTCCATTCACCACTAGCCCGTCTATCTGTCTGTCCTTTCTTTTGGTCACTCCTCTACCCCTCTGTGTCTTTTGTCCTTGAAGTCACTTAAGGGGCCTGGCCGGTGCTGTCTGCAGGAATGTGGAAATTCATGCCAAGAGCTGTTTCCCAAAGCTCCCCCATCCCTGCGCCCATGGAGCTGTGTTCTTGGCAGAAGGAGGGTAAGGGTTCTCTTACTGCTCCGTTCACGCCTTGGTCCCTGCGAACAGCACTGTCTGCCCCTGCCGGGCCACCTCCTCCCAGGGCACCCACACCGACCCGATCTTCCCTCCTCTTTTTGCAAACAACCTCTTGCCCCTGAGAGCCGCTCAAGCAAATCCATGCCTGTGAACCTGGCCAACCTATCAGACAGTCACCGGCTGTGTTCTCATCCAGGCAGAGAGAACTGTGGAGACCCCTAGCCATTTCCATGCACCCCTCACAGCCTGGGAGGTTGGATTATCAGCCACCCATTTCAGAGGTGGAGAAGCTGAGGCTCAGAGAGGTAGAAATCTGCCAAGATCTCACAGCTGGAGGGACAGAGGTGGCCCGGGAATGGTCCCACTCTCCTGTGTCCATTGACGGGGCATAAGGCATTCCCTCGGACCCCAGCCTGCTGCAGAGGTTCACATCTGGGATCAGGTGGAGCAGAACCTGCAGCAAGAAAGTTAGGAATGCACCAAGGCCGTTTCCGGAATTCTTGGCACCTGCCAGCTGATAAAAATCACTGAGGGGGTGATGTCACACATTGGTGACCCATTGATCGGCATGTGTTCCTGCTTGTTCTGTTCGGTTGGTATTGGATAATGATTAAGCCAAAGGCTGAGGGTTAGGAAAGGGAAGGAAGTGCGGATTATGACCCAGGGCCACAGACTCTCTCGGGTGGGAGATTGGACAGGCGGGAGCCCAAGCAGTGAGTCAGCAAACCCTGACAGGCCATGTCCACTGGGCCGGGAGCAGCCTGTGGCTTTGACATCAGGCAGACAGAGCTGAATGCCATCCCATGTCTGCTGTCTCCTAGCTATGGACCTTGGGAAAGTCTGCTCCTATCCCTGAGCCTTATATTCTCACCTATAAAATGAGAATGTAAAACCCCCTACTTTATAAGGAGGTCAGGCAGATAATGAGAGATGAACCCAGTTAGGGGTTTTGCAGGTAGCAGATGCTCCATAAATGTAGGCTTTCTACCTCCTCCTGCCGCCTGGAGCATCAGTATTCATGAGCTCCAGAGAGAGACAAACCCCAGGTCTGAAGCCCACCCGTCTCCTTTCCTGGATGTTCAACCTGGGGAAAGTTATTCCCCTCCCAGAACCCCCGCTTTGTCTGTAGTAAGAGGGATGATGACACAGCACCTGAGGAGGGTTGGTGGAAGATTCAAATACGATAAGGCTTGATGATACCTAATGTTCATCAGCCTCTTGGCTGAGTGCCAGGAGTCTGCATTTTTTTTTTTTAAGATTATTTATTTATTTATTTGAGAGAGCGAGAGCGAGCACAAGCAGGGAGGAAGAGCAGAGGGAGAAGCAGACTCCTCCCTGAGTGGTGAGCCTGACACGGGGCTCGATCCCAGGACCCTGGGATCGTGACCTGAGCCGAAGGCAGACGCTTAACCGACTGAGCCACCCACGTGCCCCCAGGAGTCTGCATTTTTAACAAGCTCTTGGTGATACTGATGCTTCTGATCTGAGTAGTGAGGCTATGGATGAAGGTCAGAGGGGGTGTGGGGGGGAATGGGTGGAACAGGGGCGCCTGCTTAACAGTGGGCTGTTGCCTTCAGCATGCCCCCTGAGTGAGACAGAGCTAAAGATTACCTGGCAATTAAGTAATCTACTTAATTATTTGTTCACTCGACAAACATATCAGTGCTGGGGATTGGGGGATCAGTTTCTGTCCCCTGGGAGCCCAGGCTGCCGTGGCTTCCAGGACAGGGCCCTGGGCCAGCCTAGGGGTCATGCCACCGCCTGCAGGCGAGGGCCCTCGAGCTGGTGTCCAGGATGGGGAGGAATCAGCAAAGACAAGTGTCCGGGCAGGCATGCTGTGGGGACCGAGTCACACAGACATGCCCTAAAGACAGTCTGCCTTCACTGTCATCATTTTACAGCCTCCCACGGAGGGGAGCACCCTGGCTTGGGGGGCAGGGAGAGCCATGGACGAGCTGTGTGACCTCAGTGAGGGACAGCCCCTCTCTGGGCCTCAGCTTCCTCTTCTGTAAGCTGGAGGCAACGCGTCCTATCCTGAGCGCTTTGGGCAGCGGGAAGGTATGAAGAGCAGGTGTGGCACCCGGCTCCCAGCAGCTGGCCGGCCACCGTGGAGTCCCGGTCCTGGCATCACAGACAGCCAGCGTCAGGCGTCAGGGTCCTGGTGTCCCAGTGGTCTTCCCCACCCGGCAGGGGAGCCTCTGCCCCACGGCGCTCCACACGCCTCCCCCTCTCCCCCAGGCAGTCTTCCGGGTGAGGGGAGGGCATGCCAGGGTCCCAGGGAGGCTAGTTTTGTCAGAGCCTCAGACCTTAACCCCCTGCACTATCCGACAAGAAACCAGAGACCTGGCTGAGCTAAGAAGGCTGTTACCATAGTAAACAGACTCCTCCTGGGATGAAGAGAGGTCTTCCCCTGGCATGACACCCAGTAGGCTTGGCTGCCGGGACCTGGGACCCCGGCCCACCTGACTTCACAGCGGCCCCTGCCTTTTGCCTGACAAGTCTAAAGCAATGAGCAGAGGTGGGTTAGTAAAGAGACACAGAATAGAAAACAGGAGGCTAGGCCCACTCTCTACTCTGTCCCTAGCTTGCTGTGTGACCTCGGGCAAGTCGCTTTGCCTCTCTGGGTCTCAGTTTTTCCATCTACAAAATGGAGAGCTGGACTGCAACTTCTAGCTCTAACACTCGATGATCCTACAGTTCAAATGCTCATCACCCTGCATGCTGTTACAGAGGAAATATTGAGGACAGGAAAGATTGGTTGGTGCCAGGAAAAGAGTGAGGAGGGAGGAGCCCAGCTATTCTGCACCTTCTTAAGCACCAACCAACATTTGGAAAAATCACAACGGCGTCTTACAGAAAGAGCAGCTGGTTGATGTCTGCAAAGCAGGCTGGGCAGGGTCTCCTGATGCCCTTTGTTTACTCGTTCCTCTGTGTACCTGTTCATTCCTGCGTTCCTTCCTTCCTCCCTCTGCTTGTTCATTCTTTTACTGAGCAGTTCGCCTCATGATCGCTAGCATGGATTCTGAAGCTGATTTGCTTGAGTTCAAACCCTGGCTCTGCCAATGACAAGTTATTTGTCCGCAGCAAGTTGCTTGACTTCTCTGTGCCCCTCTTTCTCCATCTGTGGAATGGAGACCACATACCTGCCTTGGGGGTGGGTTTCATGTCCAGTGTGTTAACGTGTATGAAGTTCTCAAACCAGTGCCTGGCAGTTACAAGGTGCAATATTCATGTTTGCTGCTATCGTTCGTTTTCTCTGTCATCATTTACTAAGAGATAAGAATGTGGCAGGCCCTGGGCTGGGCAGCGACCCGGGATTGGGATCTGAAGTGCAATCCCCAAACTTGAGGAGGTCACACATGCATAAATAGGCAATTATAGTCATGTGGTCAGTGTTGTGCAGGTAAGCTCAGGGTGCCATGGGAACAAAGAGGAGGGGCACCCAGCCTGGGTGGGGGTGTGCGTCCAGGAAGGATTCCTGGCAGAGGTGTCACTTGATCTGGGTGTGGAGGCACAAGGACATGTGTATCTGCCAGGAGGTGAAGGGGGTGGGGTGCCTAGAAACTCTGGCGGGGGGAACAGCTTGTGAATCGACTTGGAGGGGGGTACTCCTCCCTCCAAGGGAGGAGGGGGAACGTGGATGTCCAGGGAACACACGGGGTTTGGTCTGGCTCGCGGGGTTGGGGTGGGGTAGGTGGCAGATGGATCTGGAGGGGAAGCAAAGCCTTCACTCTGCTGAGTATTCCAGGACTGCTAAAGAGCTAATATTTTATCAGTTAGGCCAGTATCCCCAACTTCTAGGATCATGCTTGAAATAAAGGAAAAAAATCTCCATGAAATGGACATTTATTTATTAAAAAAATTATGCACGTGTGCTACCATGCAAATACATCACGTAAGACACACACACAGAGAAACATTTAATTGGATTGTTTTGCTTTTATTCTCTCTTGAATTGTATGATATTTTGGATATTAATCCCTTATCAGACGTAGGGTTTGCAACTATTTTCTCCCATTCAGTAAGTTGCCTTTTCATTTTGTTGATGGTTTCCTTTGCTGTGCAAAGGCTTTTTAGTTTGATGTGGTCCTACTTGTTTATTTTTGCTTTTGTTGCCTTTGCTTTTGGTGTCAAATCCCCCCAAATCATCACCCAGACCGATGTGAAGGAGCTCACTGCCTGTTTTTTCTTCTAGGAGTTTCATGGTTTCAGGTCTTATGTTCAAGTCTTCAATCAATCCACTTTGAGTTCATTTTTGTGTGTGCTGCAGGGCTGTCCAGTTTTCCTAACAGGAAAATATAAAACACGAGATAAAGAGAACGCATATAAATAGAAATTCTGGTACCTTTTCTCCCTCGAACCAGTGGCTCTTGTCGTGTATTTCCTGGAATGCATCCTTCCTCCACTTGGGAGCTTGGGGTGTATCAAAGGAGGATAAGTGGAAGAGAGTGGATTTCTACCTTTAAAAGACATCATGACATGTGTACATGCTGGTATCCCTGCAGTCATCGAAATGAAGAATAGTTGTATATTATTAACCTTGGAAGCAAAAAAAAAAAAAAAAAAAATTGCAGGGTGACAACTATCTCGATTTGCTCATGACTGAGTGCTTTCCCGTGATGCAGGACCTTCAGTGCAAAAACAGGCAGTGTTCTGGGTACGCCTGGTCACCCTAGTAGTCTAGAACAATCCCATTTTGTAAAGAATACAAAAGAGTGTTTAGAAAAGCACTGGGAGGGTGTTCATCCAAAACATTAACAGTGGTTATCATTGGGTGATGGTATTTTACTTCTGTTTATTAAATGATTTATTTTGGGTTTGCTTGCCTGTATTAAATATTTTCTCGGGAGAAAGATGTATCATTGTGTGACTTTTAAAACATGGAAAACAAAGAAGTTGAGCCTCCCTTCATGTGCAGGGCATAGCATAGATGGGAGGCAGAATAAAGCAGAAGTCCTAGCGCAAGTCAGAAGGTGTGGGAGAACAAGGTGAGGGATGGGAAGGGGCCCTGGATTTGGCACTGGAGCGGGGAGGGGGAGAAACAACACGTTTGAGAGATCAGTGCGAGAGAAGGACTCAGGGTGTCCCAAGACCTCCAGTGGATACTGGGATAGAACCAGTATTTAATTAAAACTATGGTTTTTCCTAGACATTCATACTAGTAATAAAGTTTAGTTTATGAATTAGGCAGAGTAAGAGATTAGCAATACCAATAATAAAATAGAACAACCCTCACAAGATACTGTAATGAAAGTTACGGGAATGTGGTCTGTCTCCTGGAAAATATCTGATCGTGCTGTACTCACCCTTCCTGGAATGACGCGAGATGAGAAAATGTCTGCGTGATGAGATGAAGCGAGGTGAGCGCTGCGGGCATGTGACATAGCTTTAGGCGACTGCCGACCTTCTGATAAAACATCAGAAGGAGGGTCACCTGCTTCTGGACCGCAACTGACCGCCGATAGCTGAAGCCTCAGAAAGCAAAACCGGGGGTATCCACAAGTTTCCCAGTGATGCTGTTAACTGAGATGGGTAATTCGGGAGAGGCGGCGGTTTTGAGAAGGAGGGCTAAAGAGGAGGGGCCGGGAACCTGCGGTCCACTTGGTTTGGGACGCACGGGCCTGTGGGACACCCAGGAGGAAATGGAGGAGACGGATTGAGCACTAGAGCTTAGGCCACCAGCTATCTACAGCCCTGTTGCTCGGCTCAAGCCACCATGACCAGCACTGTCCCTTTGAAAAGTTATCCAGACGTTCAACAACATGTTCTACTAGCTGGGCTTCCCTTCTGACTCATGGCCTAGTTTGAAAGGAGTTCAGTTTAAAGACACACAGCAGTAATCCATTGCTATCACTTGTAAGCAGCAGATGACTCATTTGCATTATATAGAAAGTTTCTCTTCTCTTTGGGAAAAAAAAAAAAAAAAAAAAAGCTCGGGCACCCCCCCTGCTTATCATTTTTTTCCCCTCCAGAATCAGTGTGGTGATTCCAATCCTTTGAAATGTATTGAGACTTGTTTTATGGGCCAGTGTCTGGTGTGTCTTGGTGTGCCCTTGATAATGTCTACTCTGTAGTTGGGTGGCGTGGTCTCTAAATGTCAATTAGGGAAGTCAGTCGAAAGCGTTGTTCAGGTTTTCTTTATCCTTGCTGACTCTCTGCCTACGTGTCCTCTCAATTATGGGAGTGTTAAAACTCCCAGTTCTAGTTGTGGGTTTGTCTATTTCTCCATTTTGGGCTGCCAGGTTTGCCTCATGTATTTAGAAGATGTGTTACTAGGGACATACATACCTGGGAGGTATATCCTCTTGACTGGTTGATCCACTTCTCATTAATACTTCTTAATCTCTGGTCATATCCCTTGTTCTGAAGTCTACTTTGTCTGATATTAATATAGCCAGTTTTCTTACGATTAGTGTTTCCTGACTATATATTTTCTCATCTTCTTACTTTTAACTTATCTTTCTATAGAAAGTGGATTTATCTTAGGCAGCATGTAATTGAGCCTTGCTTTTAAAATACAATCTTACCATCTCTGTCTTTAAATTGGACTGTTTAGACAGTTTACATTTAATGTAATTATCAATAAGGTGGGGTTTAAATCTACTTTCTTAGAATGCTAAGCAAAATAATTCAGTCAGAGGAAGACAAATACCAAATGATTTCACACATATGTGGAATTTAAGAAACAAAACAAACAAGCAAAGGGGGAAAAAAAAAAAGAAAGAGAGAGAGAAGCAAACCAAGAAACAGACTCTTAACTATAGAGAACAAACTGATGGTTGCCAGAGGGGAGGTGGGTGGGGGGGGATGGGAGAGATGGGGATTAAGGAGTGCACTTGTCCTGACAAGCACTGAGGAATGCACAGAATTGTTGAATCACTATATTGTTCACCTGAGACTAATATAACACTGTATATTAACTATACTAGAATTAAAATAAAAAACCTGATAACACATATGATAGAAAAGGATGCTTATCTAAATAAAATTAAATAAATTATTAAAAAATCTACTATCTTGCTGCTTGCTATTTGTCCCATCCCTTCTTTGATTCCTTAATTTCCCTTTGCCTGGCTTCTTTTGGATTAATTATTTTTTTATTCCATTTTGTTTTCACTCTTTGTTCTATTTTTTAAAAAGATTTTTATTTATTTATTTGAGAGAGAGAGAAAGAGAGCATGGGGGGGGGCGTGGAAGGGCAAGGGAGAGGGAGAAGCAAACTCCCTGCTGAGCAGGAGCCTTACTCGGGGCTCGATCCCAGGACCCCAAGATCATGACCTGAGCTGAAGGCAGACGCTTAATCAACTGAGCCATCCAGGCCCACTGTCTCTTTGTTCTATTTTTTTTAGTGGATGCTTAGGGTTAATTAAATGCACCTTACTTTATCACATCATATTTACATAATATTATGGCACTTCCCATATTTGTTAAGGGTCTGATCCAGAAAACAGAACCATTGGGAATGATCTAGAATGTGGGATTTATTTTAGGAATTTGACCTTATATAATTATATGGAGCTGGCTAAACAATCTATAAAAGGCCATTTTCTTTGTGTCTGGTGCTGGTATACTACAGACTGAAGGGAGGGAATTTGGGAAGGGGAGATGGATTTAATGTGGGGAAAGAGTGGGTGAGAGCAGGAACAAACCAGCAGCCACATATCATCTCTCATCTCCTCTATGATGCCAACTTCAATGATGTCAATGACCTATAGGAGAAACTGGGGCTTTTCATCATTTAGCTAAACAGAGCTAGTCTAGGGATCAGAGAAACTTGAAGGACAATCCGGCAGGAGGTAGAGGAGTTGTCTTTCCAACTCCTGCTTCATGACGACAAGGTGACCCAGCAGTTAAGTGATAGTGTGTGAACTGCGCTTACTCTTCCTGTACCAACATTTTGAGTGGGGGAAGAAAAAAACAAGTGGCAATTGCTTTATTCCACCTTCCAGATGTTGCACAAAATGTCTTCTGTGACCCACACTAACTTGGAACTATATAGGGAGAGGAATTCTGGGAAACAGAGTTCCCAGAACAGCTTAGCTGAGTTGACGCAAGACAAATCCACTACAATAGCTCACGTAAGAAACTTGTAGCCACAGTGCATTTCCGTTCCTTATTCTGTCCTTTTTTGCTATTGTTGGCATACATTTTGCTATTTCATACATCATAAACCCCAGCATACACTGTTAATATTTTTTTATCTTTTAAAGAAATTGACAAATCTACTTTGTGTAGATTCAAGTTTCCATCCAGTATAATTTTCCTTTCACCTGAAGAATTTCCTTTACTATTTCTTATAGTGAAGGTCTGCTGGTGACACATTCTCTCAGGTTATGTTTTTCTGAAAAAGATTTTATTTCTCCTTCATTGTTTAAAGAATATTGTGGCTGGAAACCTAGAATTTTAGATTGAGAACTTTTTCTGTCAGTGCTTTAGAGAGGTTCCATTGTCTTTTGGCTTGCATAGTTTCTGATAGAAGCCTTCTTTTTAAAGAGTTTATCTATTATCTATCTATCATCTATCTATCTATCTATCTATCTATCATCTATCTATCTATCTATCTATCTATCTATCTATCTATCTATCTATCTATCTATCATCTCTCTATCTAGAGCACAAGTGTGGAGAGGAGCAGAGGGAGAGGGAGAGAGAGAATCTCAAGCAGACTTCACGCTCAGCATGGAGCCCAACGTGGGGCATGATCTCACGACCCTGAGATCATGACTTGAGCCGAAATCAAGAGTCGGACGCTTAACTGACTGAGTCACCTAGTTGCCCCAGAAGTCTTTTAATTCTTACCGTGTTCCTCTGTAACTAACATGGTTGTTTCTCTCTTTGATTTTAAGATTTTCTTATTACTGGATTTCAGTAATTTGATTATGATCTACCTTGGTTTAGGGTTTTTATGTTTATTCTATTTGGGATTTCCCTTTGAAGTTCTTGGATCTGTGGGTTTATAGTTTTCAGAAAATTTAGAAAATCTTTTTTCCCAACATATTTTCTGTTTCTCTCCAACCCCCCTCCTCTCCCTTTTCAGTTACTCATGATAGACTACTTGATGTCATATCACAGATTACTAAGCTCTGTTCATTTTTTCTCAGTCTCTTCCCCTGTTGTGCTTTAGTTTAGATAGATAATATTGCTGTATCTCCTGGGTCAATGATCTTTTCTTCTGCAGTGCCTAATCTGCTGTTAGCTTCATCTAATGAATATTTTATTTTATTTTTATTTATTTATTTTTTTTGGTGGGCAGCAAAGCAAAGTTTATTGAGCAATAGTAGAGTTTATTGAGTAAGAGTACAAAGCTCCCAAAGAGGGAGGGGACCTGAGAGGGTTGCCCGTATTTTTGTTTTAGATATTATATTTTTCATCTTTAGAAATTCCATTTGATTTTTTTTATGTCTCCATTTCTCTCCTCATTATGCTTATATTTTTCTTTAAATACTTCAACACAATTATAATAACTATTTTAACATCTCTGTGTGTTAATCTCATCATCTCTGTCACTTCTGGGTCCATTTCTATTGACTGATTTTTCTTCTGGCTATGGGTCCCATTTTCCTGATTCTTGGCATATCTAGTAATTTCTGACTGGATGCTGGGCATTATGGATGTTATGTAGTTGAGGATTTCAGTTTTGTTGTCTTCTTTTAAAGAGTGCTGGGTTTTGTTGTAACAGGCAACTAGGTTACTTACAAATCAGCTTGCTCTCTTTGAAGCCTGTTTTTAAGCTTTGCTATAACTGGTCTGGACTAGCCCTCACTCTAGGGATAGCTCAGCTTACAGCTAAGGCATGACATTTACAAAGTCTTCACCCAATGTTCTAGGTTTTCAGTGACTTCTCATCACTCTGGCTGGTTGCAACTCAAATGCCTCCTGTCCTGTGTGAGCTCTGGGAATTGTTTAGCTTGCAACTTCCTAGTTTTTCTTTGCCCAGTATCATGGAGTTTCACCCTACTGCTTAGCAACAACTCCAGAAGGCCAGATGCAGCTTCCTGGAGCTCTTTTTGGACACAGCTTTCTCCTTTCTAGAACTTTGGTGCACAGCTTCTAGCTGGGTGCCTGAACTCCAATCTCCAAATCCTCAAATCAGCAAGATTACTGTAGTCTGCTTGGGATCCCTCTCCTGGAACCCTGGTCTGGAATATGACTCCATGCAGAAAACCAGGACAATCAAGGGTTCCCCTCTTTTGTTTCTCTTCTCTTAGGGATCACATCCTTCCATGCTTGTTTTTAATTGTTGGGAAACAGTTGTTTCCTATATCTTGATCAGTTTTCTAGTTGTTTGGGTGGGTAGGTAAGTTTAATCCTTGTTACTATATCACATCCAGAAGCAGAAGTCAGGAATTGATATAAAGAAAAGCTCTCTAGTGGCTCTTTAAATGCTACCCCTCTCTCATTAAGTTTTTAATTTCTGTCTCTTTTGTGTTTATGCCATCATACTTTGCCTTTACTTATAATCACATACATATGTGACTCAATGGACTATATGGGCCATGTAGGTGAGCACAGAGTCTCTCAGTAGCTTCTCTGAATCTAGTACATGATAGGCCCTTGGGAAGTGAGGCTGAGTTTCCTTGTGTGGCAATGAACTGAAGTGACCCTGATGAGGTAATGGGTATCCCAAGCTGAAACTCAGGAGGACCAGCTCTCTCCCTTGTGTGATCAACAGTAGGCATACTCCCAGGTGAAATCATGAGGGTGCACAATTCTCCCTTATTAGGCAGGAGACCAAGTGATTGGTTACAACAATCCAAGCCTGTCCAGACTTGCCAAATACATCATCATGACATTAGAGCTCACAAAGCCTCAGATCTTGGCATAATGGAAGGGCTTGACCACAGGTGCCCTGACAGTGTCGCATGATCCCCCAGAGTGAGGCCAAACCATTCCCCAAGGGGCAGGTCCTGGAGTGTCCAGGAACTCAGACTGTTGCTGCTCTTGCCCACTTTCCCTGGAAATGGAGCAAGGATGGGGAGTGATGAGGTCTGGGCCCTTGCCCTAGCTTAATCAGCTGACTCAGTTTCCCCACCTCCAAATGAAGCCTCAGACAGGTTGGTCTCTAATGCTTTTTCTTGCTCTAAAGAGCTGGTTCTTGCAACTGATGGCTTGATGGTCCTGGAAGTCTGTGATTCCCCAGCTGCTGAGTCTGAGCTTATAATTGATGGTACTGGGACACTGGCTTTTTGTGGCTCTGTGATTAGAATAATCGGTAGCTCTTGAATGCTCCATGATGTTATGAACCTAACCTTCTATAGTTCTGATGGCCACAGTCAGTGACAAATCTATGACACTGTTGGGTGTCTCTGTGGCCCTGAAGCATACACCTCATTCTTCTCCATCAGCAGCAGTGGTGCTGGGGTGCCTGGGACCCAGCTTCCTATCTGCTCGAGAGCTCAAACCTGCTCCTCATTCGTTGCTCCCAGGGTCAATTAATCCGAGTGATTCACTTGCAGGAGCCAGTGAGAAACAGAGGTACAGCAAGTGCCAGCCTCGTCGCCTTCAGCCTGAAAGGGCTTAATTGTTTGCCTGCCTGAGAGAGCCGTTGTGCTCCGCCATCTAGTGAGGGCCTGGCTGGGCCAAGCCTGGCTGAGCTGGCGTGAGAGCGCAGGGCAACACTGCACTGTGCCCATCCTAGAGGGACGTTCTGCCCTCCCTGCCCATCATCCAGGGTGACGCTGTGCACTCTGAAGAGGGATGAGCCAGGGCCCATTGCTGATTCTGCCCCCAGTTCCTGGGGCCACCTCCGGCTGGGCTGGTGCCTGTTTTGCCAGCCCTGGGTGGTGGCCCTGGTTTGCTTGGTTTCTGGCCTGACCCCACCAGAGAGTCCTCTGGGCCTGGTTGTGCTGTCTGGGTCCTCTGGACACACCCCCTGGAATGGCTTGTTTCTATTTCATTTTCCTGTAAGTGAGGACTCAGATGTTTCTCCCTGATCTTTGGCCTGTGGATCTGGGACAAACTTCTGGCAATCCCATAAGCCTGTCCCTGACGCTGTTTGCAGTCAGATCCTGATCCACAGGGACAGGTTGGAGGAGAAGCCCCCCACTCCGTCACCTGTTCATGTGGGACAACTCACATCCCCTCTCTGAGCTGTGGGATTGTCAACCTACAAAATGGGAGTGTGGGATTTCCCTCCCGGTGGCTATGGGGAGAAATTCATGAGAACCTGTGTGCAAGCGTGCTCTGGGCATGAAGGGTTGGGGATTACTATGCAGACAACAGGGTGGGTTCTCCAGGAACACATGTGAGCCTGTCTCCTATACCACACCACAGAGGGGGGTCCCCTGCCCCAGGGGGAATGTCTCGTGGGCACCTGGGTCTGCCTCTCCTGGCAGGAATTAGAGACTTGTTCCTTCTGAGAGGGGAGAATGTCATCAGGAGAAATTCATTCATTTATTCATTCATTCATGCAACATCCATTAGTTCATTTGTTCATTCATACATTGCCAGTCACTGTTTTTGCCGCTGGTTTTTGTCTTGGCAATTCTACCTCGAGAATGATGTCATTACACTCTGGACTTGGAGGGGCGCAGGGTGGGGAGGTGGGAGTGGCCACACTAGCCCAGCCCCCCTGGGGGGAAGCATTCCAGGCAGGGGTTAGGAGCGAGCATGTTGGAGTCAGACCCCTATGGGTCTCTGCCATTACTCTCCTCGCTGAGTGGCCTTGGGCATATTACTTAGCTTCTCAGAGTCTCTGGCAGCTCAGCTGTGAAATGGGGGAAAGTATCGGCGATCCCCCTGCCAGGGTTGCTGTGAGGCCTGAATGTAATCAGGTGTAGTCCTGAGGGACCAAAGATGGGCTCCATAAATGGGGTGGAGGTTAAGGTCATAGGAATCAGGTGACCAGTTTGAATTTCAGCTCTGCCACTGGCGGGTCGAGGGGCCTTGGGCAAGCCACTTGGCCTCTCCTGCTTCCGTTTTCTCTTCTGTCAAATGGGACTCATAAGGATATTGTGCAGTTAAAATTTTGTAAAAGGTAGATCATGTAGCACAAGGCCCGGCACGAGGAAGACCTCAATCATTTGTAGCCAGTAGCATTATTAAATATTCCTCATGATACCTGAGGACTTCATTCAAGAATTTCTCAGGGAAGCATGTGCCCCTGGATGGCTTTGGAGAAAGACTCTGTCCACATGGCAAACAGGGATTTGTCTTGGAGCTTGGGATTTCTTTATATGGAACGAGTGTCCCACACCTGTCTCCCAGTGGGCCCCACTGGAATTTCTAGATTCCTAAGTTACCGGTGAAGGAGGCACCCTTCCTCACCCCTTGAGTTTCCAGGAAGGGTTTGGTCTCTGTTTTGGTGCCTTGTTGCGGGGTTTCCATGGGGAGACGGAGCTTGAAGATTGCATTGATCTCAGCTGCAACACCCCTGAGACCAAACCCAGCTCACCTTCCAGTGTGGGAGGGGGCTGAGGGAGGGCGCAGCCAGTGCTGAGCCTTGACTAAAAACCTGTAACGGATCCGCACTGCTGGGCTCCAGATGAGCAAGAGGACTGCTGCATCCAGGTCCTGCCCATCTGGGCGCTTAGCCTTCCTGGCTCTGACGCCAGCATTCTGTTCCCCGTCTTTTCCAGTCTGTTCCAGTTCCCGATGATGGGGCTGCCAAAGGGTCAAGAGTGAATATGAGCCTGGTACCCAGGCTCCAAAAGCATGCATTCATTCACGTATTCATTCCAGATCTCACCAAGATTCTTGCACTGGCATTTGGGGGAACAGTAGTGGACTTGCCTTCGAGCAGCCCGCAGTCCAGAAGACCTGGTCAAATTATAACCCAACTGAAACAGCAGTGTTATGACAACTCTTTTTTAAAAAGTTTTATTTATTTTAAGTAATCTCTACACCCGATGTAGGACTCGAACCCACGACCCTGCAATCGATCAAGAGTCACATGCTCTTCTTACTGGGCCAGCTAGGCGCCCCATGACAACTCTTTAGTGTGTTTGGGCATAACCTCTTTAAGAACATGACGAAAATAAAGAAACTTCCCGCTCCCCCCAGGAAATGTAATAAGCACACGCACATGAAATTTTGCCTACAATTTTAGGATGTTTGCGGATTCCCCAGACATCCACTCAAGAACCTCAGATCAAGAATTCCTCAATCATAGTGGGAAAATTGCTGAGAGAGCCAAGCCAGGAGGCTGTAGAAATGCAGAGTTAAGGAATGCTCCTTAGTCTAGGAATTCAGGAAAGACTGCCTGGAGAAGTCCTACTTACTCATTTAGCAAGCACTTCCTGAGCGCCTGTGAAATGCCATCCATTGGTGATATGCCATCAAAGAAAAAGGCAAAGTCCCTCCTCTCCTGGAATTTATGGTCTAGTGGGGAAAGACAAATCAATGAACGCAGGGAAGCAAACAAATCAATGAACACAGGGATGTCTGGGGGTGAGGAGGAGCCCACTTTAGGGGAAGTGCCAGGCAGAGGGAACAGTTAATAGAAAGGTCCTGGGGTGGCTGTGAAAATATAGGGCTGGAAGAATGCGTGAAAGAAAGCCAGTGTGGCTGGAGCTTAGCGAGTGGTGGGGGATGGGCGAGGTTGCCAAGCAAGGGCCGTATCACACAGGCTTTGGGGTCCAGGGTAGGGATTAGGATTTTGCTGGGGAGCCCTGTTTCTCTTAAAGTTCAGAATTTTAAATTTGTATAAATGAAAGCAATGTGCACATTTCTTTTCACAGCTGCCTTTTTTTTTCATCCGACAATGCTTGATAACTGTTGAATTAATTTATCTTCATCTGCTACTGAGGATTATATGGCACATGTACTTATCCATTCTCATACTGATGGGCGTTTAGGCTGTATCCTGTTTTGTGATTGCAGCTGAATCCGAAATGGAAGATCAGTGGGTTGAAGGGTGTGCACATTTTCAACCTTACAGGAAGTTGCCAGATGGTTCTCTAAAGTTCATGTACTAATTTAGATTCCCACTAGCAGCGTCCGAAAGTTCCCATTTCTTTATATCTTTGCCAACAGTTGATATTGTCAGCCTTTTAAGGTTTTGACAATGTTTTGGGTATAAAATGGTAACTCGCTTTAATTTGCATTTCCAGGATTACTAGTGAGGTGAAACATGTAATTTCGTATTTATTGGCTCTTGGGAGTTTCTTCTCTTGAGAACTGTCTGTTCATATCCCTTGTCATTTTCCCACAAAGATGTCTCTTTCTAACTGATCGATAGAAGTTGTTTATATATTCGAGTTACTAATCCATTGTCTTTTTTTTTTTAAAGATTTTATTTATTTATTTGAGAGAGAGAGAATGAGAGAGAGCACATGAGAGGGGGGAGGGTCAGAGGGAGAAGCAGACTCCCTGCCGAGCAGGGAGCCCGATGCGGGACTTGATCCAGGGACTTCAGGATCAATACCTGAGCCGAAGGCAGTCGCTTAACCGACTGAGCCACCCAGGCGCCCACTAATCCATTGTCTTTGATAAATGTTGCAAAGCTCTTCTCCCACGCTGTTTACTGGAGGGTTTTAAGAAGAGGAGTGACATGCTGTGATTTACATTTTTAGAGATCACTCTAGCTACCGTGTGAAGAATAGATGGGGATGATGGGCATGAATGCAAGTGGATAAACCAGTTAGAGGTTCATTGCCGTGGTCCCAGGATGAATGATGGTGGCCTTGACTAGGGTGGTAGAAGGGGAAATAGAGAAAGGTGGACAGTTCCAGAGTACATTTTGGAAGTAGAGTTGATAGAACCTGCTGATAGATTCGATGTGGGGCAAGAAGAAAAGATAGGAATCAGGATGACTCTTAGGTTTTTGGCCTGAGCAGCTGGGTGGATGGTGGTGCCATTGACTGAAATGTAGAACAGCAGGTGGAGAAACAGGTTTAGGCTGAGAGAGGGGGGAATAAACTCTTCTGTTTTCAACATGTGAAGCTTGAGACAGCCTGTGAGCATCCAAGAGGTAAAATCAAAAAGGCAGTTGGATCCGTGAGTTCAGGGGAAACAGCCAGGGCTCAGGATAGACATTTAGGAATCATCAACACATGGATGGAATTTAAAGCCATGAGACTGGCTAAGATGGAAAAGACAAGAGGTTCCCAGGTGAGCCTCAGCACATGACAACATTTAGAGGTTGAACAAAGGTGGAGAATCGATAAAGAATGCCCTAGAATGTAAACTCCCTGGAGCAGGGTTTTGTTCTGTTGACTGTCTAATGTCTAGCATAGGACTTAACAAGTAGTAGTCTCTTAGCAAATATTTGTTGAAGGAACACATGATGGAATAAATGAACGAATCAAGAGATTGAGAAGGAGTGGCCAATGAGATAGAAGGAGAACAGGTACCATAGAAGCCAAGAGAAAGAGAAAGGTTTCAAGAAGGCAAGAATGGTCAATTGCATTAAATGTTGTCAAGAAGTTGCGTAAGAGTTGGACAGAGAACGGACCATTGGATTTGGCAACACAGACTTCACCAGTGACCTTGACAAGAATAGTTGAGGCTTGAAAGAGGTGGAGTTTGCCAGATCCTGTGAGGTAGGGGGCAGGGTGAGGGTGGGGAGTGAAATGATGTTCCGAGCAGTGGAAGAGCATGGGACAATGCCAGGGGGCAAGTGGGGCTGGTTCCTGTCACTGCAAGTTGTTGCAGCTGAGGGGAGGGTAAGAGAGTGGCCAGGGGAGATGAGGCTGGGGCCCATGGTAAGACAGGCTGAGAGGCTGAGGGCAGCCCAGTGGTTTTGAACGTGATCACTTGGTCTGGAGTTAAGGGGGTAAGTGTCCACATGTTATTCAAGATTCAGGAGACAGAATTCCAAATCTAGTTGATGTCTTTCCTCATGCAACCGAAAAGTCCAGGGATAGATCCTGGCTTTAGGTGCAAGACTTGGACTGTCTTCATTCTTAGTTCTCCTTCTCTCTATGTTGGCTTCCTGTCAGGCAGGCCATTCTCTCAGATGCACAAAATCGAGGCTTCCATCCTGCTCCATTCACCTCAGGGGGAAAGCCGGTTCATTTCCACTCCCACCATCAAATGAAGTCTCATTGGTTCTGCCTGGTGGTCATGTGTCATCCCTGACCCAATCACTGTCGGCAAAGGGAGGGTGCTCTTCTCTGATTGGCCAGGCCTGGGTCATATGAGGAGCCCTGGAGCTGGTGTGAAAATGGGTCTACCAGAGGTAATTTCCCGTTGGAAAATCAAAGTGCTCACACAAGAGCAGGGTGTGTGGTGGAGGGTAATGCCGAACGAGTTAACCCACAGAATTTAATGATTACCGAGCACTAGAAGGACATAGATTTGTAGAATATTAGGATATTAAGAAACAGGGAAGTGAGGGGTAGGGAGAGATTCTTTAGGGAATTCCTACAGAGATTCCCTAATTCAGTGCTTTCCAACAAAAGTGGAACGTGAACCACAAATGTAACTTTAAATCTTGTAGGACCCACATTAAAAACAAAAAGAAAAGAAAAGAGAAACAGGTGAAATTAATTTTAATAATACATTTTATCTAACCTACAAATCCTAAAATATCATTGGAAGGTAATCAATATGAGAAACATTAAAGAGATATTTTATATTCCTTTTTCCTATTAAGTCTTCAAAGTCTGTATTTTGTACTTATAGAACATCTTAGTCCAAAATCTAAATTTTCCCCAGAAATACTTGATCTGTGTTTAGAGTTTATCAAATTTACAATGGAAAAAAGTAGGTTCCAATACCCAAGTTGTTCCAAATGTACTTGAGAATTCTCCAATGACTTAAGACTTGTGTATCTGTTTTAAAATTCATATTAATTAAAAGTAAATACAATTTCAAATTCAATTCCTCAAGTCCTACTAGCCATATTTTAAGCAAGGGGTTACCATATTGAACAGCACACCCTGATACGATGTGTTTGTCAGACAGAGGAAAGTGACATCCAGGGAAGAGATTGGCCCTTCAACGGCACTGAGCTGAGCAGGCGCAGACCCCAGGTCTTCTGACTCTGTCAGGGGCTTTCCACTCCACCTCACACCCGCCCTGTCCTGAGCAGGTCAGTGAGCAGCGACCTAGGAAGCAGTACTAAGGAAGTGGGAGTCCAAATCTTATCGAGGCTCAAATTCTTGCTCAGGCTGTAAAAAGTGTTCCTTTATTTTATGTTATTCTTGTCTGTAACCATCCCTGCCACTGGATGATAAATGTGTTTGGAATGAGTGCATAAATGCATCAGCAAACAGTATGCATTTATTGAACACCTCCGTGTTCTAAGCACTGCACCCAGCCTTGGGACATGGAGATGAGGCTGGCCCAGCTCCTGCATGTAAGGGGCTCACCATCTGGCCGAGGGGCGACAGGGTGGTAAATGCATCATTTAGGGTGCACAGGATGGTGTGGGGCAAATGCTTGTGGGAATGAGCAGATCGAGTGCCTCATGGATGGAAACCACCAGCAAACAGCCTCTGGGCCTGGTTGAGTCCTTGGGAAAATCCACAGGGAGCCCACACCTGGTGCTGCTGGGTGTTGGGCCTTGGCCTGTGGGTGTGGGGGTGTTTGGGTAACAGCCGAAAGGCTAGGAGGAGTTGTTTTGGTTGTTGATGTTTGGAACTGAGAGGGGCTATTGTTAGGTGAAGTCTCAGCTCGTTGATGTGTGGGATTGGCTCGGGACCATGGGGTGGATACTGGCTGGGGTGTCGGCCATCAGTTAACATCGCTTTGTTGATGAGAACATCTCTTCATTGAGCACCCACAGCATCCTCCTCTCCACTCACCATTGTATGCTCTCTCTCTCTCTCACACACACACACATACACACACATATGATTGCTACCTAATTTAATTTGTGGAGTCCCATGAACTACAAAAATGCAGGATCCCTTGATCCAAAATTAAGAATTGCAAGATGGTGGCACAAAAGCAGAGTGTTAACAAGTGCAGGACCCTAAGCGGGGGGTCCTATGCGACTGCCCAGGTCCTGAGTCCCAATTCCCGAGTCTGGGAAGCCAACCCTCCACACACGCAACACACAAGGTCCCTGCTGGTGGTGCTGGACTCGTGCCTGCCCTTGGAAAAGTGCAGCAAGTGGTGCCAAGTGCTGTAGAGATTTGTTATCTCTTGCAATCTGCCCACATCCGGATGTCAACGATGACTATCATGCCCACTTTACATATGAGGACATGGAGATGCTGAGGACGACCTGGCACCTGAACCCCAAACTTTGCTGAGTCCGAAGCTCAGACTTGTTCCTCTGCCTGCCCACCTCTCCTGCGGAGAAGAGTAAGCCTCCTTTCTTGGTGTCCTTTCTGATTTTTTTCTAATGTTCTTTTCCTCTGACATTTTAGATGGTGAATCTGATAGAAAAATGGAATCACAAGGTTCCTCTAGCCATGTGGGGTTGGTCACTCTTCCTGTCAGTGAGTCCCCACCATGAGGACCTGTGGTGTCCCCACACCCGGCCTAAATCACCAAGGATTCTCCGGGGGCGGATCTGAGTCACCTCCTGCACTTGTCTTCTTCTCTCCACCCCACGTGGACTCAAGAGCAGCCCATTTTCCTTTAACTCCTTCTCAAGGTGTCACTCACCTGAGCAGCATAGGCTTTTACTGAGATTTGGGCTCACGGGAGAATTGCATCACAGAACAGCAAACAATGGGAAAGTAACATTAGATGCTTCTCCTCTTAGTCATCTCCGGGCCCCCACTGCCTCCCCGGGCTGCTTCCTGACCAAGGCTTCGCTGGAACCTCCCATGTTCTGTACCTCCTTACTTCTCTCCTGTTCCTCCCTGCTACCCAGGCTGTCTCTACCCCATCTTTCCAGGGATGTCCTGTTCATTCATTCATTCACTCACTTATTCATTCCTCACTGAGCATGTAGTATGTGTCAGGCACTGTGTTTGGTGCTGGAGATACAGGGAAGAAGTCTCTGCCTTCATGGGCTCCCAGGTTGGTGGGAAGATGGACCTGAAATGCCTGACACAGACACACAGCTTCGCTTCTGAGTTTTGGTTGTGACAGATGCTGTGAAGGCGAAGGATGGAAAAGTAGAACAAGATGGGGAAGACCCATCTTAGATTGTGTGACATTTAAGTCAAGACCTGAAAGATGAGCAGGGGCCAGCATGGGAAGAAAGTGACAGAAGGATGTCCTTAACAGAGGGCACACATGGGCAAGGTCCCTGAGGCATGGAGGAGCTAGGGGGTGGTCTATGCAGAGTAGAAGGGAGCCAGGGTGCTCGGGCTGCAGTGAGCAAGGGGGACAGCAGAGGAGATGGGGTCAGGGAGCAGGTGGGGTCCATTGGTGCAGGGCTCCATGGCCAGGAAAGGGGCTGGGGTGTGATCCCCAGTCCAGCAGAAAGCTCCAGGAGGCTTTTGAGCGTGGGAGTCATGTCTGAATTACATGTCAAGAAAGACTTCTCTAGCCATTGGATGGAGAACAAGCTGGAGAGTTGAAAGGACGAGTGGACGTGGGGGACAATGGCTGACAACTTCAGGGTTCACGTGCTGGATGAGGATGGCTGGGTGGGGAACGATGATGATGGAGGCAGAAGAGGTGGATAGATTGGACATTTCTTATGGAGGTAGAACTGGATCATGCTGGAATTGTGTGTGGTGATGGAAGATGATTTCCACATTTCTGGAACTTCTGCCCTCTCTACAGCCCCATGGGCCCTCCTTCCCTTGCCTTCAGATGTAGCAATGATGCATGACAACAACCACCCAGGGCCCAGGGGACAAAACTGTGTTCCTGGGTATTTGAGGTGGGCATGAAAGGTTGGACTGTGTTATAGACCCAGTCAAGCACCATGTGGAGAGGTTAAATGGGGTGACCTTTGATAACCCTCTTTTCTTCCTTATCATTGAAGGAATGCACAACAAAGTAAAAAAATGGATGATGTCCGTGTTGTTGGCAAGGACTTGGAGAAAGAGGTAGCTTGAATACCATTAGTGGGAAAACCACCAGGCAAATCTTATTTTTGGAAAGTACTTTGGGGTTATATATTTACATTTAAAATACATGTGACCATAGACTGGGCTTCTTAGAATCTCCTCTAAGAAATGAGTATGTATGTACCTGCATGCTTGTAAGCATGGCCTGGGATCTTCACGACACTGTGGTGTTTCCATTAGTCAGAAACTGTAAACCAACACCCTAAATAGTCACCAGTTGTGGATAGGTAGGCAAACTGTGGTCCTTCCATACAGTAGACACCACATAGCAGTTAGAATGACTGAGGGAGCTATCTTTACCAAAAGCTCTCCCAGGCCACACCGGGTAAGTGAAAAAGTAAGTTACTATCAGTATAGTTCCTACTTAGGAGGCCAATTATGTAAAAAAAGAAAAAAACCCCTAAAGAATGCTGCCTCTTTCTAAATGTACATACATATCCATGCAAAATGAACAGAAAAAGGACTCAAAGGAATGACATTAAGCTGCTCACAGCGGTCACTGATGGGAGGGGATGGGCACTGGGGTGGGGGTTAAAGATGATGCTGGCCTTAGGCATTTTCCTTGACTGCTTCCCCATGAGTCTCTTTTTGTGCATTACTGGTGTAATTAAAAAGTTCAAACAAAATCACATATTCATTACAAACCCTCTGAAAATGCAGTTATGTAAAATGAAGGGGAGAAAAATACCTATAATAATACATCCCAAAGGTAACTATTATTAAGGTCTTTGTTTCCAAATCTTTCCTGTATTTTCCCATGCTTTAAAAATATGACTCTATTATTAAACACACTATTTTATGACCTGCTTTTTTTTTACACTTCATATCTTTCCATGCCATTAAAATTCTCCCAAGCCAAGTTTTTTTTTTTTTTAAAATGCATTGTCTTATGCTGCTGGGTTTTACCATTTCATATTTAAATCCTCTATGGTTGACACATAACACATTTCTAATTTTTCTTTATTATATACAAACTTTTAAGCACCTCTTTATTATTTTTTTTAAAAGATTTTATTTATTTATTTGACAGAGAAGGAGAGAGAGAGCACACAAGCAGAGGGAGAGGGAGAGGGAGAAGCAGACTCCCCACCGAACAGGGAGCCTGATGCGGGACTTCGTCCCAGGACCCTGGGATCATGACCTGAGCCAAAGGCAGGCACTTAATGACTGAGCCACCCAGGCGCCCCTAAGCACCTCTTTATACAATTGTCCAGTTGTTTATTTAGGGGAATTTTATTAGGAAACTATATGGGTTAAGGTGATTTGGAAGCTCTTTTCTTTTATTTTTTTTAAGTAGGCTCCACACCCAGCATGGGGCTTGAACTCACGACCCTGAGATCAAGAGTCACATGCTCTACCAGCTAAGCCAGCCAGGTGCCCTGGCAACCTCTTAGTGTGCAATGCCCAGTTGCCTTCCTTGAAAGGGAAAGCACTGCAGACTGAACAGGACAGTATGTTCCTGACAGTCCTCTTTGCCTCAAGGTTTTTCAAGAGGAGCTTCTTGTTCAAAGCGAGAAAAGGTTCCCAGGAGAATCAGTGGAGTCTTCCTCACAGGAAACCTTCAGAGAGGGAGGACATGTAAGTCTGTCCAGATTGGTCTTCAGAGGCAGAGCTGGCAGGAGACCCCTGAAGTCCCTCCCAGAACTGATAGGAGGTTTCAGTGACAAGAATACCATGGAAACGGTGTCAGGGTTAACCATGGGGGCCAAGGCCCCTGGGTGGATCTCCAAAGACTCTGCCCGCAGAGGGAGGCCAGGAGTCAGGTTCCCTTGAGGCCCACAAAGACAGAGTCTCTCCAAGTGTAGCCACTACACGCAGTGTGTATGCCTCCCCAGACAGGATTCTAGGCATTGTTAAGAGGTAAAGACCAGGCCATGTGAGAGAAGCGTTCTGTGCTGAGCCCAGGGGGTGACCAGTAAACTCTCCAGAGTTTGCCTGAGGACTGGAGTGGCTGTGGACTGTGCACTTGGCTGCCAGGACGGGCTTGGGGACAGCTTCTCCAAAAAATCCTCGACCCTCCATCCTTCATCCCCATCTACCCATCTTTGGTCCAGTGCACGCAACATATTGATAAAAGTAATCATTCACATGGTCCTTTTGCTGTATATACAAATATCGAATCATTATGTTGTACACCTGAAACTGATATAATGGTATGTATCAATTACACCTCAGTAATAATAGTAGTAGTAGTAGTAATAATAATAATAAAAACAACCTGAGGGGCATCTGGGTGGCTCAGTCGGTTAAGCGTCTGAATCCTCTTGATTTTGGCTCAGGTCATGATCTCAGGGTCGTGAGATTGAGCCCCGTGTCTGACTCTGCACTGGGCATGGAGCCTGCTTGGGATTCACTCTCCCTCGGCCCCTCCCCCACTCACGCTGTCTCTCTCTCTTTCTCAAAATAAAAAAAGCAACCCCAAACCATCCGCATGATTCAAAGATGCATCCAGAACAGCCATCACCCCTGCAGCCCCCAACTGCTTCTCCTCTGCTGGTCCCTGCTCGGTTTTCTGCAAATACTAAGAGTATTCATTAGTGCCATGAAATCATAGTATCACTGTTGACCCCCACTTTGCAGTCACCCTGAACTGCAAAGATCGCTCAGATATATTCCTTTTTCCCTCTGTACCTGCTACGTCACCCCAGCCACGCACTCATCATCGCCATAAGAACAAAGACTCACATGGGCAGGGCATTCTGTTGAGCACTGTAGCATTCGTGATTTCACGTAATACTCACAAGACCCCGGAGAGGTAACAGCCTCACGGCAGGTCTCCCCCGTCATTTTGGGTTTGCAGTCCACACCATCCTCACGTTTGCCAGAGTATGGGTGTCTGGGTGTGGTAGTTGCATTTCCTTTTTGAAATTAAGAACATTTCAGGGGCTCCTGGCTGGCTCAGACAGTGGAGCACGCGACTCTTGATCTCGGGGTTGTGGGTTCGAGACCCATATCGGGTGTAGAGATGACTCAAAAATAAAATCTTAAAAACAAAAGAAGGAAATTAAGAATGTTTCATCCACATAAACCATGCCTTATATGTGAAATATTAATAATGATGATGTTGACAATGATAATATTAATAAATTCATACACCCACATCCATCTTGGGAGAGCTGACATTACAAGTTCCTGAAGCTTCCCCTGTGTATGTCTCCCTAGCTCTTCCTCTCCCTCCCATCTGGAGGCAATAACTACCCTGGATTTTGCATTTATTGTTCCTTTACCCTTTTCTTTATAGTTTTCTCACAGTGGGATGCAGTCTTGAACAATATATTGTGTAGCTTTGCGTGCCTTTGAAATTCAGAGAAATGGCGTTGGATGGCATCTTCTTACAGGGCTTGTGTGTGTTTGTTGCACGTTTGTTTGTGACATTCACCCACACTGTTGAGTGCAGCTGTGATGCGTTCGTTTTTGCTGCCGTAACGCACTGTCTTGTATGAATAAACCACAAATCATCAATCCATTCTCCTCTATATGGACACAGTGTTGCTGCCGTCCGCATTGATTACATCTCCTGACGCACACATGGAGGGGTTTCCAGGTGAGGCACAAAGGAAGAGAAATGCTGGGTAGTAAGGTGTGTGCATCTGAACTTGACCTGACGATGCGAAGTGGCTTTCCAAAATGGCTGTATGAATCTATGCTCCCACGAGCAGTGCATAAGAGCTTGCATCCTTCCACGGTCCTGACAACACTTGGTGTTGTCAGACTTTAACATTGGTGCCAATTTGGTGGGTGTAAGTTGGCATATTATGGAGGTTTTAGGCTTGCATTTCTCTCATTCCTGATGAGGTTAGGAGTCTTTTTTCTAAAAATTTTTTATTGTTATGTTAATCACCATACATCCCATCATTAGTTTTTGATATAGTGTTCCATGATTCATTTTTGTGTATAACACCCAGTGCTCCATGCAGAACGTGCCCTCCTTAATGCCCATCACCAGGCTAACCCATCCTCCCACCCCCCTCCCCTCTAGAACCCTCAGTTTGTTTTTCAGAGTCCATCGTTTCTCATGGTTCGTCTCCCCCTCCAATTCCCACCCTTCATTCTTCCCCTCCTGCTATCTTCTTCTTCTTCTTTTTTTTTTTTTAACATATATTGTATTATTTGTTTCAGAGGTACAGATCTGTGATTCAACAGTCTTGCACAATTCACAGTACTCACCATAGCACATACCCTCCCCAATGTCTATCACCCAGTCACCCCATCCCTCCCACCCCCCACCACTCCAGCAACCCTCAGTTTGTTTCCTGAGATTAAGAATTCCTCATATCAGTGAGGTCATATAATACATGTCTTTCTCTGATTGACTTATTTCGCTCAGCATAACATCCTCCAGTTCCATCCACATCGTTGCAAATGGCAAGATCTCATTCCTTTTGATGGCTGCATAATATTCCATTGTGTATATATACCACATCTTCTTTATCCATTCATCTGTCGATGGACATCTTGGCTCTTTCCGCAGTTTGGCTATTGTGGACATTGCTGCTATAAACATTGGGTGCACGTACCCCTTTGGATCTCTACATTTGTATCTTTGGGGTAAATACCCAGTAGTGTAATTGCTGGGTCGTAGGGTAGCTCTATTTTCAACTTTTTGAGGAACCTCCATACTGTTTTCCAGAGTGGCTGCACCAGCTTGCATTGAGGTTGGGAGTCTTTTCATGCTTATTGGCAATATTGTTTCCTTGCCTGTGCAATGCTTGGTTATGTCCTTTAGTCCTTTTTCTAGCATGTTGTCTTTTTCTTATTGATTTTTTAGGAGCTCTTTATATATTAGGGCCCTAATTTTTTGTAAGTTACTTGCATTCCAAGCATCATTTCCAAATCTGTGGCTTGTCCTTTCACTTTCTAAGTGGTGGCTTTTTGTGAACAGAAGTTCCTATTCTTAACATAGGAGAATGTATCCAGGTTTTCCCTTATGGTGTGTGCTTTTTGTGTCTTTTTAAAGAAACTTCTCCCTCCCCTGAGGTCCTATATTTTCTTTCAAGAGTTTGCCTTGCACATTTAGGTCTTTTTGTCCACCCAAAATTGATTTTATATAAATAAGGATCCAATTTCAGTTATTTTCCAGGTGGATAAGCAACCATTCTGGCTTTATTTAGGGAATGCTTCCTTTTCTTCCTTAGTTTGCAAAACCACCTCTTCTCTAGATCACATTTCTATTTATGCTTGAGTCTGCTTGTAGAATCTCTAGTTGGATCCACTGGTCTATCCTGAGCCAAACCCACACCACTCCAATTACTAATGCTTTGAAACGAGTCTAAATGATCACTTTGTATTGTGCGTATTGATACCTGGTAAGCCAAACTGTACACCTTGTAATTCTTCAGGAATGTCTTGGCTCTTTTTGGCCTTTTGCTTTTCCTTATAAAGTATAGAAAGAGACTGTCACATGCCATGAGCACCTTGTTGGGATTTTATTTGAAACTACACTGAGTGAAAATGGATTTGTGCAAAAATATATTTTATATAGTTAATATTTATTCATATTTACCTGCATGGTTCTCTCTTTTCTTCTCATTGTTCTGTCTTGCATTTTGGACCTTTCATCTGGGATCATTTTCCTTCTTCCTGAGATACATCTTCATTTTTTAAAAAGATTTTATTTATTTATTTGAGAGAGAGAGAGAGAGAGCATGAGAAGGGGGAGGGTCAGAGGGAGAAGCAGAGTCCCGGCTGAGCAGAGAGCCCAGTGCAGGACTCAGTCCTGGGACTCCAGGATCATGACCTGAGCCGACGGTAGTCACTTAACCAACTGAGCCACCCAGGTGTCCTGAGCTACATATTTAAAAGTGTCTTTGTGCGGCGCCTGTGTGGCTCAATCGGCTAAGCATCCAACTCTTAATTTCAGCTCTGGTCATGATCTCAGGGGTATGGGATTGAGCCCTGCATTGGGCTCCATGCTGGGTGTGGAGCCTGCTTGGGATTCTCCCTCCCTCTCCCTCTGCCCCACCCCTGCTGCTTGCTCACTCTCTCTAAAAAAAAAATAAATTAATTTTAAAAAGTAAAAAATAAAAGTGCCTTTGTTGAAGCTTTATTGGTGGTCAACACACCCAATATTGGCTTGTTTGAAAATTTTGTCCTTGTTCTTGAAAGATAGTTTTGCTGGGTATATAATTCTAGTTGATAGTTATTTTCCCTTGGTCTCTGGCTATAGTTGTTACAGTTGAAAAGTCAGCTGTCCACAAACTCTTGTGTTTTTTTGGTTGGTAAATCTCTTTTTCTTGGACTGTATTTTCTCTTTGACCATGCTCTCCTGTAGGTTCATTATGTTCTATATGGATGTGGATTTGAACTTTTATCTGGAGTGAGATTCATTGTGCTTTTTGAATTCATGAGGATTCACATCTTTCATCAATTTGGAAAAATTCTTAGCCATTATCTTTTTGATTATTGCTTTTTCTCCCATTGTATTCATTTCCTGCAGCCACAAACTTGGTGGCTAAAAACAACAAAAATTCATTTTTTCACAGGTCTAGGGGCCAAAACCCCTTAATAAGTATGTTTGGGCTGAATTCAAGGTGTTAGAAGGGCCATTTTCCTTTGGAGCCTCAAGTGGCCATCTACTCCTTGTCTCTTCCAGCTCCTGGTGGCCACCAGTGGCCCTGGGCTGGCAGCCATTGTACTCCAGGCTTCAAGGGCAGCATCTTCAAACCTGTCTCTGCTTACCTTCATACTGACTTCTCTTCTGTGTGTTGTCAAATCTCCCCTGCCTCCCTCTTAGAAGAACACATGTGATTGCATTTAGGGACCCTGGATAATCCAGGATAATCTCTGCATCCTAGGACCCTTAACTTAGTTACATCTGCAAATACCTTTTTTTTTTTTTTTTTTTTGCCAAAAATGGTTACATTCACAGGTTCCAGGCATCAGGTCATGGAAATCTTTTTTTGCGGGGGGGCACTATTTTCAGTCTACCAATGACATGTGTGTTACACCCTCCCTCTGGCCCCCATGTCTTTAGCCTTTATTTCATAGTTTATCACATTGTCCCTCTGTGCTAAGTTCTAGGCAGTTTCCCCAGATTCCATTTCCCTGGATGATCTTTTCAGCCCTGTGTAATCCACTATTTAATCCAGACATTAATGTTTACAATTTCACTCAATATATTTTTCTTTCCTAGAGGTTCTATTTGGCTCTTTTTCAAATTTCCATGGTCACTTTTATAATCTCTTTTTCCTTGCTCAGTTTGATTGTCTTTAAAAAAAATTTGTTTTTAAAGATTTATTTATTTGAGAGAGTGAGAGAGCATGAGTTGGGGGAGGGGCAGAGGGAGAGAATCTTCAAGCAGACTCCCCACTAAGCATGGAGCCTGACACAGGGCTTGATCCCGTGACCCGTGAGATCATGACCTGAGCCAAAACCAAGAGTAGACCCAACTGAGCCACCCCGGCACCCCAGTTTGATTCTCCTTTTAATTGATTCAATTCTTTACATTGAATGTGGCTGCAGAAAAATTCACCACTCTTTTATGAAATTTTCCTGTGGAAATGATCAGAGAAATAGGCCAGTAGCTGGAGAGGAGTGTAGGGTCAAAGTAATAATCATGATGATGATGATGATGATGGTGATGGTGATGGTGTTGAGGAGGGGTAGAAATTTATATGGGGATGAGAATGACCTAGCAGACAGGGGTCAGTTCATGGGGCAATGTCCTGTGTGGGGGAGAGCAGAAGGGGTCCAGGGCATGAGGGGAGATGGGGCTCAGGTATAGCTGGAGAGCTCACTTATAGCAACCGAGGAATGCAGAGTACAGAGGCAAATAGGTTGGCATGAGGTGATGGATAGGTGTGGGCCATCTCTTCCGGTTGCTTTGCTTCCTCAGTAAATAGGAAGGAAGGTCATCAGCTGAGAAGGAGGATGGGGAGGAGGTGTCCAAGCTATGAGAGAGAGAAGGTGTAACATGATCATCTATGAGAGTGGGAATTCGAATGGAATGGATCGTCCAGCAGCACAAAACACCCTGGATGTTGGTAGGCTGAATTTAATTAGAGACTGATCAGCGTGGTTGTATTTTTCTAAAGCACAGATTTGACCATGTCCTTCCCTTGCTTAAAACACTCATTCACTCCGCTGCTCCACACTCCTTTGTGTGGCATTCAAGGTCATCCATGACCTCAGCTCCACTTAATCCCAGGCCTTCCTTTCACACCCCAGCAACTCAGAGCTACTTGAAATTCGCCAAACAGATCTCACACTTCTCTGCCTTGGCTCTTACTGTTCCCGCTGCCTGGAACGCCCTTCCCTGCCTCACCCACCCACAATGAGCTCCCCTCCAACGATGAGTCTGCCCAGGGAGTGGGCTTCACTTACGCCTCTTGATCCTCGCCCCACGGTTCCCTGGACAGAATTTTCTCCTCCGTTACAGTGCCCACAAAACTTCACTGGCTAGCAATCATTTATGGTTCTACCTTGTCCACCTCATTGAGGGCACAGACTGCATCCTGTCCTTTCTGTGTCCCTGGCATCCTGCACTGAGCAGGTGCTAAGACAGTATCCACTGAGAGGACAGACTGATGGCTTCTAGAGGAGAGCTGGGTCAGGCCAGCAGGGGTGTTACCCAGAGGGCCATTAGTGGGATCACTGGACTGTAGGGAAGAGACAAGAACATTAGCCAGGAAGCAGAGCCAAAGCCTGAGGTCAGGAGAAAGCAGGCCAGACTCCTGAGTGAAGGGCTGAGAGGGAAGCAGAAGGGGAGACTGAGGGAGTGAGCGGGGAGCAGGCAGGGTGGAGCCTCATGGTCCATGACACACATCTTCAAACTCCGAGCACCTGGCAGGGTGGTTCTGTGCTGGCACCTGGTCCTTATGCTGGGGAGGGGCATGGGCTGCAGCGAAGCACCTTTCTCTCTGGGAATTTTAGCTTTCTAAAGGTAAGAAATATGTGGCCCCCCCCCAGCCCCTCATTTCCAAAGAACCAAATGCTCAATTCCCAGCAGCTCCAAACATGCCTTTGGGGAATGAGGTCAAATGGGCGCCTGGACACAGCCTGGAGTATTTGCCAAGGGCAGAGCTTAGGGGTCAGGCGGCCTGTCACCCCCAAGCTGTAGCACTGTGGGCGACAGCTCTGCTTCTCAAAGCCACGGTTTCCATTTATAAAAGGGGGATGATGAAGAAGACACATCGCTAACTAAAAATAGGCAAAGGAGTTTGCAACAACATGGATGAACCTAGAGGGCATTATGCTGAGTGGAAGAAGTCAGACAGGCAAATACCATATGATTTCACTTATATGTGGGATCAAAAAAAAAAAACAAAAGAGATGGACAAACAGAAAAAGCCAGGAACAGTCCCATAAATACAGACAACAAACTGGTGGTTGCCAGAGGGGTAAGCGTGGGGGATGGGTGAAATGGGCAAAGGGGATTAAGAGGTACAAACTTCCAGTTATAAAATAAATAAATCATGGGGACGAAAGTACAGCACAGGGAATATAGTCAGTAATACTGTAGCGACTTTGCAGGGTGACAGATGGTAACTGCACTTACCGTGGGGAGCATTTTGGAATGTATATAAATGTTGAATCACAATGTTGTATGTCTGAAACTAGTATCATCTTGTATGTCAGCTCTACTTCGATTAATATAAATGGGCAAATGATTTGAATAGATATACATCCAAAGAAGATCATACACCTGGCCAATAAGCACGGGAAAGCTGCTCAACCAATCTGTTAGGGAAATGCAAATCAAACCCACAATGGGATACCATTTCACATCCACTGGGCAAGAGTCCAGCATTGAAACCTTCCTGCATTGCTGGTGGGTATGTCCCATGTGGTCAGTCTCTTCGGAAAAAATTTTCTCAAAATGGTAAACATGAAGTTAGCACAGGACCCAACAATCCCGCTCCTAGGTATCTACTTAAGAAAAATGAAAGTAAGGCACCTGGGTGGCTCAGTCGGTTAAGCGTCTGCCTTTGGCTCAGGTCATGAGCTCAGGGTCCAGGGATCGAGCCCCACGTTGGGCTCCCTGTTCAGCAGGGAGTCTGCCTCTCCCTCTCCCTCTGCCCCTCCCCCTCCCCCTGCTTGTGCTCTCTCTCAAATAAATAAAATCTTTAAACAAAAGAAAAAGAAAATGAAAGCCTATATCTACCCAAAAACTTATACGTGAATGTTCACAGCAACATTATTCATAATAGGCAAAAAATGCAAATGATGCAAATGTCTGTCAGCTGGTGAATGGAAAAGCAAAATTTGGTATATCCATTCAGCAGAATATTATTTGACAATAAAAAAGAGAAATACTGAAGCATCCACAACATGGATGAACCTCAAGAACATCACGCTAGGTGAAAGAAACCAGATCCAAATGATCGCGCAGTAAATGATTCCATTTATGTGAAATGTCCAAAGAGAAAAATTTATGGAGACAGAACATGGATTTGTGACTGCCTAGGGCTGGTGGGGGGTGTTGGTTGGGGGGATGGGGAGCGACTGTAAATGGACAACATTCCAACATTAGGTTGTGGTGATGGCGTCCCACTCTGTAAATATAATAAAATACATTGAGGTGTACACTTAAAATGGGCAAATTTTGTGGAGTGTAAATTATTCCTCGATAAGGCTATTTAAAAGGGGAGGGATCCTTGCTGAGATCAGTGGAAAGTCAGAAAAAATTTAAAAAGAGAGAGAGAAAAGGGGAGGGAGATAATGATGTCCACCTTGCAAGGCTGCGGGGGGACTGAGTGAGAAATCTTGCAGAGGGCACCGAGTGCCTGGAAGGGAGTAGGCGCTCGCAGCTGGGGCAGTGGCTACCCCCAGAGGCCCTCACCCTCACCATGCCAGAGCACGCTGGCCCCACCGCAGGCTGCCGGCCCCTTCAGTTCCCGGCCCCTGGGGCTTTCTTCTGCCGCATCCACAGCAGGCATGATGTGCTGGGGAATGAACCCCTCTTCCCAACACACTTAATGACAGCCATGGGTTGGTGTATGAAGATCCTGCCTTGCTCAGTGCGGGGTCAACACTGGCTTCCAGAATTGCCCCATTCGTGCTGAGCTCTAGCTGCCCAGGGCTTAGCTGGTTGCCTTCCCCACTCCCCTATCGGCATCTCCTGGGATGACCTTTCCAGGAAACTACGGGCTCAGGTAGTGAATCCTTACATGGGGTCTAAGGCAGCGCTCCCAAGCACTAGCTGTGACCACGGTCCTAATGGAGCTGACCCTCGTGACCCCAGCTGGCCTGTCCCCATCCTGCTCCCAGGGTGCTGTCCATTCCCCCGGCTCTGCTCTGCTCTGAGGAGGGAGGTCCTGTCGGGGAAGGAGCTGAGGCCCAGGGAGGGATTCTCCAGATGAAGACAGAACTGGATGAATTGAAGATTTACTTGGTGCCTGGCACTTTTGCAAAGTACCTCCCAGGTGTTATCCTCACAGCGGCTCTGTGCCTCCCTTGACTGAGATGGAAACGGAGGCTCAGAGAGGTAAAGTGACTTGCCCAAGGTCACACAGCCATTAGCTGTGACGTCCGAACTTGAAACCAGGGCCTGCCTTCTTTGTCACTGCACTACTCTGCCTTTCCCAGAGCCTTGTTTGGCAGGGACCCAGCTTTTTTCCGTTTAGACTTATGGGGAGTCTGGCTTTACTTGGGAGGTTTTGCTTCGCTCTGCATGCTGCTGCGTGGGGCCCGAGCCCAGCTGTAAGGACACCATCCAGGTGTGTCTTTGGTTGGGTTGTTTTCCTACAGATTTATGGTTTGGGGGAACCCCCTCTCAGTAGAGGACCTGGGCCTCCTTTGAGGTCCCACAACTTGTGAACAGGGCAAGCCTCTCAATCTGTTTCCTGGCCCATAAATCGTGTTTACTGGGTACCATCCTCGGATTTGGAAGGGCCACTGTGAGGGCAGCCTTTGGCCTGGTCCTGGAGCCTGGGGCCCCAGGTTTCAGGTCAGAGACCCCCCGTCCCCATGAGAAAGCAGAGCTGTACTTCCCTCCCCGACCCCATCCCCAGGCCAGTTTACTTTGTTCAGCTGAGAGCAGGGGTTGGGGTGGAGGAGAGGAGGGACAGGTGCGGGGGAGCCCGCTTTTACTGTGTACTTAGCCCAGACCTGCTGCCGCATTAAGCACTGAGAGCCAGTTCCCACACCCACAGACCCCCGACACTTGGAGGGTGGGGGACCAAGAAACTGCCAATTATAATGACAGTGCAGTCGTGGTAGCATTTATTGAGCACTTACTGTATGTAGGAGCTTCACAGGCATTCTGTCATCCAGTCCTCACACTGACCCACTCCTGTTGTTGCTGCACAGCAAGGCTCAGTCACTTGTCCAACGGTAGAGCTTGGACTGAGAAGAGCCAGATTTGAACCCAGACTGTCTGGCTCCAAGCCTCCCCCTCTATAGCCTCCCCAGAAGTGGGGGCATGGAGGCAGCCTAGGGGAGCCTGCACTGTTGGGGGTAGGAGTGGGAAACACAGCGGTCTTCATACTGATGCCTGATTGGGGCTTTGAAGGATGAATAGGAGTTGGATGCAGAATGGGTAGAGAGCGTGTCCCATCAGAAGGAACAGCCTGTGCATAGGTAGATAGGCCTGAGCTGGCATGATGGGTTTGGGGAGTTGCAAGCTGTTCTGTATTGCTGGAGCATAAAGCATAAGCAGGGGAGAGGTGAGGTGAGGCTATAGACCAGGCTCTAGGCACGGAGGGCCTGCCCTGTCCTGCTAAACCATTTGCTCTTTGTATAAGTCGCAGTCCCCACCCTCCAGGGCCCTTACCTGAGCTCGGGGAGGTGAGCCATATCGTCAGGAAATGATGAATAATCCATGGCCTTGTAGGTGCAAGTGGGGGGAGGACAGAGGAGGGAGCTTGCCCTGGGTCTGGGAGGGATGGGCCATGGGGAAGACTTCCTAGAGGGGGCGCCGTCTTGCGGGGCGTTCGTAATGGAGGAAGAGGCATATGGGCAAAGGCACAAAAGTACCAGGTGTGTTCTGGGGTTGTGGATAGGATGGCGGGGCAGAAGGTATGGAAAGAAAGATCAGCAAAGCATATGTTATGTTCAGCCCTGCCTACCTAAAGCCCTTTGCCGTCTGCCCTGGGTTCAAATCCCAGCTTGCTGCTTCCCAGCTGGGACACCTCAGGCAAGTCACTAAACCTCTCTGCGCCTGTTTCCTTCTCATCTGTAAAATGGGTGGAAAGAAATGATCGTAACCTCCCAGAGTTCAGATGAGGGGTTCTCTCAGTCTGGTACCATCACGAGGATCTTTGCTGTGTCGGCCAATCACCTCCACCAGGGGCTGGCAAAATTTTTCTGTAGAGGGTCTCATAACAAATATTTTGGACTTTGCGAGCTCTTTGGTCTCTGTTGTAACTACTCAGCTCTGCCATCGTAGCGTGAAGGCAGCCAAACAAAATGAGAATGAATGAGGACGATTGTGTGCCAATGAAACCGTATGGACACTGCAGTTTGAATCCCAGGTGTTTATCATGTATTCTTCTTTTGATTTCCCCCAGCCACTTAAAAATGTAAAAGTCATTCTCAGTTTGTGATCCATACAAAACCAAGCAGTGGGCCAGATTTGGCCCGCGGGCCCAGTTTGCCAACCCTGACCCAGACTATGCTTTCTTTAATATTTTCTTTAGATTCACCCTTTCCTTGCTTAAATTTATCTGAAAAGGAAGCTTTCCCTCACACCAACACCCCTTAACATAAATAGGAGGCGACTGTAAAAATAGCCTTAAAAAGCGAACGGGCATCATTAAATTCTCACTGGATCCAGCTCTGGGGGGCCTGTTCTGTCTTCGTTAGAGCTAGGGAGAGGTGTCAAGGACAAAAGAGGACAAGACAGACTTTCTCTGGTCAAATTCAGGACAAAAGTGGAAAAGGAATGAACAGGAGGGTACTTCATTATAGAAGCCAATGTTACTTACCTCGGTGTCTCGTATGGCCCAGCCCTGATGTGGTCTCCTAAGTGCCTGGTGGTGGTGCTGCGCACTGCTGGGCAGCACGGTCCTGAGTACTTATCAGGAATCATTGACCTTCTGAGCAGAACAATGCTGCCTCGGACCAGCCCATCGGGTGCCTGTCAACACCTACTAACTGTTTTGAATCATCCAAGAAGACAAGATGATGTCCAGAGCAGGGGATTATTATTATTAATAAAATAGGAATCACAGCAATGGTGGGTGATGAGATGTCAGTGTCCAAAGACCTCAGAGCATCTTTTTAAAAGCATCTCTAAAATAAGAATTAAAATTGCAACAAGGGTAAGTCAAGTTCAGAAGAGCAACTTAGGCCTGGTGAAAAAGCCAAGTGGGACAGCCTCGGGACCCCAGCGGCCCCTTCCAGGCAGAGACTACTTAGGGCTTCTGGAGGCTCAGGAGATGAGACAGCAGTCAGGTGGTTGGGAATTTTAAGGCCCCAGGTAAGCTGGTGGCTTCTAACATGTGGTCTTTTGTTGGAGGTTTCTGGGCCTCTGTGGCCTCATCTGGAAAACGGGGATAATAATACTTTGTGTGCAGGAGAAAAGGGTTAGAGCAGACAAGCTCTTGAGGTCCCATCCCAGTCCTGCTAGCTCTTCCCTGGTGTGCCCTGTCATCTTGGTAGTCGGGAGCTCTCCATCTGGGAGAACATACTTAACTCAGGGGCTGCCAACTTGCAGCCTGGGGCCCGGATCTGGCCCTTAGCTGTGTTTTATTTGACTGGGATAGTTAAACGTCAAAAAACAGGGGCGCCTGGGTGGCTCGGTCGATTAAGCATCTGCCTTCAGCTCAGGTCGTGATCCCCGGGTCCTGGGATCGAGCCCCGCATTGGGCTCCCTGCTCAGCGGGAAGCCTGCCTCTCCCTCTCCCTCTGCTGCTCCCCCTGCTTGTGCTCTCTCTGTCAAATAAATAAAAAAAATCTTAAAAAAAAAAAGTTAAAAAACAGCTTTTGGGACTTACCATGTGTTATGAGGTACTGACATATAGACAGAAACATGCGATCCGCTAGCTCAGTGATCCGTCACATGGCGAGCAGCTGGGTAACCACCAGCCGGGCCAAGAGAGAGCGCACGGCACGGAGGGCCCCCAGAAGCCCCTTGTGCCTCTTCCCATCACTTTTTAAATTTTTCATGATGTGGTGTCTTTTTTCTGCACCATTTCTGACACTAAGCGGTGTGGGGTTTTTCCACAGGAATTCTGCAATTCTCTGATACAAGCTAAGCTTGCAACAATTCAGTTCAGTTCTGACTTGAAAGTACTTGGAGTTCTGGGTTTAGTTCTGTAAGACTGTCCCCCGCTTCGGACACCAATCGCAAGTCCTGGGGGGCACTTGTACTTCTGACCAACTGGCTATAAATTGAGGGTTCCCATGACCCCTTCCTTAGGTGTGATAACTCACTAGAACAACTCACAGAACTAGGAAGATACTTCCCTTATGTGTACCGGGTTGTTCTAAAGGACGTAACTCAGGAGTAGCCAAATGGAAGAGATGTGTGGGGGACCTCTCACGTGCTCATGAACTCGGAAGCTCTCTGAAACACGTTGCTTAAGGGCATTTATGCAGGTTTTGTCATCCAGGTATATGACTGAGTAAAACCACTGGCCATTGGTGATTGCAGCCCATCTCCAGCCCCTCTCCCTTCCCAGGAGCTTGGAGAGGGGAGGCTGAGAGTCCCAACCCTCTAAATCATGCCTGGGGCTTTCTGGCCACCAGCCCCTGACGTGAAGCTATGTTGCCTCCCCATCCCCATGACTCATCTCATTAGTGTGCAAGGGACAGTAAATTCCAAGGGTTTTAGGAGCTCTGTAATAGGAACCAGGAACCAGAGCTAAAGACCAAATATTTATTTTTTTATTAGACCACAGACCATCTTTAGGCAGGGGCATGCACGCTCCACTTTGTGACAGATTCCCCCCACCCCCCCGGTTGATCTGCACGGGCCCAGTTCATAGATTAGTGTTACCTGATCAGGCTCAGCAGGCACTTGAAGGGGTGATCCCTGCTTTAGACTTGCTCTTTGTCTTAATAGTACTAGAAGCAGTTGCCATCATCATTAATAATAGTAATAATAATAATAAAGTAGAGATCAACTGTTGGGTATTTATAACATGCCAGGGACTATATTGAAGATATAAGATACAGTATTCCATTTACTCTTCACAGAAATCCTTCCAAGTAAGGACTGTTATGCTCTGTATTTTCAGATAAGGAAAGCAAGGATCAGAGAATTTGAGTACATTTCCCAAGGTGACATAGCAAACAAAGCAGAAAGCTGATGGAGCCCAGACCTGGAGGTGGGATGAGGAGTGGGACCTGCTCTAACCCTTCGCGAGCAGTTTTGTATTGGGGAGGCACAGGTTAGGGGGTCAGATAGGCCTGGGCTCAACCTTCACACCACCACCCTGGACGAGTGGCTCAGTCTTTGGAGAAGAAGCCTCCCTATCTGTCTATAGCATGGGCACAGTAACAATAGGGTCACTACTATTAGGAATGAATGAGCTAGGTATTGGGCAGACGTTCCATAAATAACTCTTCTCTGCATCTGGCCTAAGCAGAGGGGTTGCTAGAAAGCTGGGATCCCCATGAAGCATCCCATGTGTGCCTCCTTCAAGACCCAGTTCGAGGCCACCTCCTCCAGGAAGCCTCTCGAGATTCCCAGCAGCCCCACTCTACTTGTGCTTCCTTTCAAATTCCCCGAGACTTTGGTTTACAGAACAACATCCCATCCTGCACCTCCTGCCCCTCCTAGCCTGGTATACTCACTCCTATCTCTGAACACCTTTGACTTCCCAGAGCACCCTGGACCATGTCACTCATCACTTTGACCTGCTGTGGGCATCACTGGTAGGAGGTCAGAAGGTCCCGTGGATGGATTCCTGTCCAAAGGCAGAGGTTTGTCTCAGCTGCAGGGGAGGTGGGGACCTGTCTGACTTTGGGGAGCCAGGGGATAAAGGGAGGTGTATGTCCATCCACTGCGTCAGGGGGAAAAGTCAAAGGGACAGAGTGTGGGGTTCGAGAGAGAACGTTGACTTTGTAGAGCCCAAGGTGCAGTCCTAGCCGGACCATAAATCAGCTGTGTGGCATTTACAAGTTGTATGAGCTTCCTGGGCCTCAGTGTCCTCGTCTGTAAAATGGGGAGCTGAGCACGTGCTCATGGCATCGGTATGAGGATTAAATGGTTTCCTGCACGAGTAAAGCAGAGTGATGTGCCTGACCCATAACAACTGTTCAGCAAGGTCAGCTATCATCATTACTATTTTCTGCCCAAGGTCAAGCTGCGGGATTGGGCTGGGTGAGGTGCTAAATGGCGGTCTTTCCTCCTAAATGAGGCTCTCCTCGGAGAGGTTCTGTCCTCCAAGGCCCCTCTGGCCCCCCCAGCCTCTGTCTCCCATTGTTCCCTGTGACACCATCTCCTGCCCCTCTCCAAGAGGTTGGGATGGAAAGTGGTGGTTGCTAACCTTCCCAGGGGTGCTCTCATTTAAAAGGGTCCTTTAAAAGCCCCAACAGCAAGGATCGGAGTCTGATGACTTCAGAAGTCTTTGGAGTACAAAACAGCAACAATAATAATAGCTATTTATCTAAAGTGCCTACTATGTGGCCCGCATTGCTTCAAATCCCTATTATGTGTGTTCCCTTATTTAATTATCCCGACACAAGCATGAGGGCGGGACTTACATTATCACCCTCACTTTATAGATGAAGGAAGTCAGGCACAGAAGGGTTGAGTAACTTGCCCCATGTGGCACAGTAAGTGGCAGGGAGGCGACGAAGCCCAGGCAGCCTGAGTCTAGAACCCCTGACACCAGACATGTTTTCAAGATGCTTTACACACATAATTATCTCGGCTGCCTCTGCCTTGTAATACACTGGATTTCCCTTTCCTTGCACCAACCCTGTGAAGTAGGTATTACTGCCCCCAATTTCAAGATGAGAAAACAGAGGCTGCAGAGAAAATTGCCTTCTGTTGCCTCTGCTGCTGTGGAAATATTACTTATGAAGCAAGTCTGGACCCAAAAGCTGCTTTGTCCTGAACGCCCCCCCCCGGGGCTGGCTGGTGGGGGTGTATGAGTAGGAGATAAGGTGTTGGCTTTGGGGGCAGGGGTCCAGATCCAGTCTCTGCTGCTAGCTTCGTGGCTCTGGGAAGATTCTGGAGCCTCGCTGAGCCTGGATCTCCTGTGAGGGCAATGAAAGGAGTTATGCCCATCTCGAGGGCCGCTGTGAGCCTGAAATGAAATAAGAGGCTCACAACAGAAGGCACATAGCAGGTGCTCAATAAATTGTTCCATTGCCCCCAAAGCTATGTCTTTGGTTCCATGGTCTCTTAACACTTTGCCCCCTGCCTCTCTTGTCCCACTTACCAGATGCGAACTAGGATTCTAGTTATTTAGATACCTGGGGCTGGAATCTTCCTGAAGCCAAGGGCCACACCCACGCGTCTCTAGATCTCCTACTTGGCCCTGTGCCTTTTATTTCGCTGTATGCAATCAGTTCCTTTCTCAGAGTGAAAATGGTTTTCCATTTTCTCCTTATAAGAGCAATATGGGCTCATTGCAAAATGGGGAAAGAATTTTACCGACCTTGTCGTCTCAATGTGAGGATTAGATGAGAGAATACTGATGAAGTGCTTACCATTGTCCCTGTGGCACAGAGCTTTGTGACGACCGTTCCATTATTCAGAAAATACACAATGGTATTTTTTTAAGAGGTAAGAACCATCGGTTGACCTTTGGGATGTCCTTACAGACTTTTTTTTTTCCCTGTGTATATACAGAGACAGCCCCACAGACAGAAAATAAACACTTTTTAAAGTCTGTTTTATAGTGTTTTATCATGTGCTTCTTCACTTCAGTGCTAAATGGGGGGCCCCTTCCTATGCCGATAAATACCAGTGTGTATTGGCCTCTGGATTGTTTGCGTATTTCTTCTATGGATGCGCCGTGGCTTCCTTCGTCAGTCCCATGTCGCCCTGGAGTTGGGCTGGAAGGTGCAGGGCAGTTGCAGACCGGGGAAGGCTGGCTGAGGCCCTATAGTTACGAAACAGCCATCCGGGAAGTTACCAAGGCTGACATGGTGACTTTTCCAGAGAGTCATTTGGAAGTTGCGCTGAGGACAATTAGGGAGCTGGTCCTGTCATTGGCCCGGGATGAGCTCAGACGCATTCCTTCTTTTGTGGTACTGGAAGGGGCAGTCCTCCGGGAAGAAGACCTTTGTTTGACTCACCCCATTCTTGCAGTCCCTTCCCAGGAGGTGTCCCCATTGCTGGGACATCTGTTTCAGCAGAAATAGGTCCACGAGGCCACCGAGGACCTGCCCTGCCTGACTGTGAGGGCTTTCCCTGACACGTGACATAGCTGATTGCAGACCAGAAGTCAGAGGTGAGGTGAGTGCAGATTTACCCCGCTCCCCTGCTTATGGGGGCAAAGCAGCTGGTGGAGGAGGAGAACATAGGATAGACCCCAGGGGGCTAGGGACTTCCTTGCCCTGCCTTGTGGTTTCTGGAATTGCCAGGGGCCTCCCTGCAACAATCCACTCATCCTGGTCCCCCACGCGGCTGCAGGGCCCCACTCCCTAATGTGGGTGTGGGCAATGCAGTATCCACAAAGGACCCCACCTAAGGTTTCAGACCTATGATCTCCGGGCCCTGGAAAGGGGACACGAATCTAGCTGCTCCTCTCCAAGTCTCGGTTCCCCATCTGTAAAAGGGGAATGGTGGTCCTTCCCCCAAATTGATGAGGCTGGGGTAGAATATGACGATGCACATGAAGCCGTCGTACCAGGCCTTGCATGCAGACTTGGCTGCTGGGACTGAGCCGAGCAGGGGAGCATGAGGAATGAGTGAGAGGCCGCACGGGGAACAGGGAGAAGGCTCTCGGTAGCTGTTGGTCCTTGACATCAGGGACCCATCTCTTTGAGCAGAGATGGATGAGTCGCTTTGTGCACTTGGGCACTTGATGAAGCTTTCTGGTAATGAGAAGACAGCCAGGAGAGGCGTCTCCTCTGAGAGGCTGCAGGCTTTAGAATGACTTCGGAGAGCCACCCCCCAGCCGGGGACCCCAGCTCACATTCACCAAAAGACCAATAGGTGGCATTTCAGTTCGCTCTTGCCACAGCCTTAAGGTGCAGAGGTAGCCTTCCCATTTGATAGCTGGAGAAACTGAGGCTCAGAGAGGTCTGGTCTCACACACCCAGTAAGGAGCCATCTCCTGGCGCATTGGGCTTGAAATTAATTAGGGCCCCTGAAAGAGAGGGGCCCTGCGTCCTCCGGGCCTGGGCTTCTGGCTGCCCTCAAACACGGTGAATGGCTGGGGACTGGGGTGACGGGGTCTGGCTTCTCCTTCCTGAAGGAGCAAGGGGTCCCATACATACATGGTGTCCTCTCCTCCCGCAAGGAGCCCTCCCTCCAGGTGATGAGGGTGACAGTGAACTGGTGGAAAGCCCATAGACAAATGAACCCGCACAGGGGAAGAACAGGAGCCCCCTAATCTGGTTTGGGGGGGTGCAGAATGGCTTGCAGGGGCAGTGCTACCTTTCACATTCACCAGGAAGTTTAAAATGAAAAGGACCAACCATAGTAAATACGAACTAGGATGTGGAGCAGTCAGAACTCTCAAGCACTGCCGACGGGGGTATAAATTGCGTAGCCAGCTTGGAAGGCTGTTTGGCAGTATGGACGAATTCTAAACACGCACATGCCCTGTGGTACAGCGGTCCCGTCCCCTGCCTCATCCCCCACGTTCACCAAAAGACATACATGAGAGCGTTCATACAGCTTTACCCTGAAATGCCTCCAGGTGCAAACCACCCAAATGTCCATCCGCAGTAGAAAGGATAAATAACTAGGGATGTGCTCATACCCCACACTATGCTACACAACAAAGGGTCGGAACAACATGCTGCTACACAGAGCTACGCGGATGGATCTCATGCAGATGAGACTGAGCAAAAGAAGCCCAAAACGTGCTGTGTGATTCCACTTACATAAGGCTGGCAGGGAATCCATGGTGAGAAAAGTGAGAATCTGATATCCCCCTGGGAACCTTCGGGTGTGTGGGCAATGATCTGGGGGGCGAGTTCATTGGGGCGTGCACGTGAAGAAATGCATTGGGCTGGACATGTCATATTTGTGCACGTTATTGAACGTAAGGTAAACCTCCATGCAAAGTCAAAACGAGACAGCAAACGAAGAAGGAGAGGTGCCATCAAACTAAAATTGGAAGGGTAAGTAAGAACTGGCCAGTAGGAAAGGGGAACCGTGCTCCCGGAGGAACAACCGGCATATGCAAAGGCCCAGAGGCAGGAGTGCATGGTGTTGCTTTCCGCCTTGCTCTGGGCTCATTTGATGATGCCCCTGGACCTCTATTCTCTATGCCTTTTTCCACCATTGGAAGGTTTCCAGTGTGGAATAGGTTGGCAGAAATCCCTTCAGCAGCTCACCATTCTGGTCTACGTTGGCACGTTCCTCCTTTGAGTTGTTGAGGAGGGAGGTATAGCCAGAGAGGCATGGACAGGACTTGGAGTTCAAAGCTGGGTTCAAAGTGTAACTCTGCCATGAATTGTGTGTTCTTGGGTAGCCCCTCCACCCCCCCCAAAGCCTCAGTTTCCCCATCTGTAAGAAGGGTCTTTAACACATGGAGTTTTGGTAATAGGATAAAGGAGATGCTCGACAGATGTCTGTCACATGGGAGTCAGTCAGTAAAGCCTGGACGTGAGGGCCACCCAAAGTCATGGCTCCCCCTAGGGTGATCCATTGTGGTGCCGATTAGGCCTCTGCAACCCTTGCCTTGATTTCTTGTCACAAGGAGCTCGGATCACCACCTAGAATGGCGCCTGGCGGGGGTTCAGGGAATGTTGGCTCGCGATAGCTAGCGCTTATACGTGCCAGGCACTGCTTTAAATTCTTCACACATGTGGACTCGCTTAATCCCCATAGTAACCTTGAGAACTACTACCCTCCCATTTTACAGAGGGGGAAACCGAGGCACAGAGCAGTTGAGTGACTTGCCCACGGTCACAGGGTTAATCGATGGAGCCTGGCTCTGGATCCCCTCCTCATCACCCCACTGTCATACAGCCCAGGCTGGCCTTCATGAGACAGGCCTGGAGAAGGCGCTGGAAGCAACCGGGGCCCCCCCAAGGCTGCTGACCAAGATCAGCGCTGTCTGGACAGCCAGTGGGACATTCTGGCGCCTGACGGTGGTGAAACCCACGCCCTTTTCGAGGAAGGCAAACCCACCCAGAATAATTGTCGAGACAACATGCAGCTTAAGCCGCTTATAAGCCCGGAGGTGCCCAGGAGGGGTGAGGCCTCGCAACGTGCTGCTACTATGGGCCCAGCCAGAGTCGCCCTTCTGCCAAGCCTTCTTCTTCTTCTTCTTTTTTTTTTTTGGCTGTTGTTGTCATTATTGTTTTCTGGGAGGAGAGACAGGACATCTCAAGAATTTGCCTGTGCTGCTGAAAGAATTAATACGGGGCTTTCAGCCACTCCCTTTCTTCTGTGCCATCATGTTTTACTGCACTGTTTTGTTTTATCAGGAAGAAACCTGATGGGAATGTTCTAGAAGCTGCAGCCTGAGGGGGTCGGGTGGGGGATGCAGGGAGAGGGAGCAGTTTATTCTCCCTCACAGCAGCACTGATCTGAGATGCCAGAGAGGGTCCCTGGGTGTGGGATGGTGAGAGACGCTTTTTCCCCCTACCTCTTTATATATTTGTGGGCTTTTTGTAGGCGCATAAGCAAAATGGAAAAAAAATTAATGGTGCTAATAGCTAATATTTATTGAGCATTGACTACATGCCCATTTTACATGTATGAACTCATTTAACCCTGACACTCACCCTGGGAGGGAAATATTCATACTTGGTCCTATTTCCAGTTGAGGAACTGAAGTGCAGAAGAGTAAGGTAATGAAGGATCCAAACTATCAAAATCTAAAAAGAGGTTGTCAATAACAAGGAATGATCATCCCGGAAGGCTACAACATGGCAAAAACATGATGCTCAGTGGAAGAAGCGAGACACAAAGACCACGTATTGTATGACTCCATTTATATGAAATGACCAGAAAAGACCAATCCATAGAGACAGAAAGTAGATTAGTGGTTGCCTGGGGTAGGAGGTGGAAAGAGGGAATAATAGTAAATGGGCACTAGGGATGTTACTGGGAGAGATGAAATATTCTAAAACGGATTTATAGTGATGGTTGCACAACTTGGTAAATTTACTGAAATCCATTGAAATGAGTGAATTATGTAAGTTGGTCTGGCAAATGTTGGAAGGTTGGGGCAGGATGGGGTAGAGATGCAGATGAAAAAGCCAGCAATGACAAGAGAGTGTACCTGGACCTGTTACGGGATAGGCGGGGTGCTAATGGAGCCTAAAGGAAGCACTCCACCCCAGACCTGGAGGGTTCTGGGAGGGCAGAGGTTTTATGCATGAGTTTGGCACCTGCAGGTTGAGGGGTAGTTACCAGGTGAAATGGCAGGGGAGTGGGGTGGGGAAAATGAAGTTGTTTGTCCTTTCATTTATTAATTCTTTTAGCCATTCATTCAGCAACCGTGTGCCCCCAGCACTTTGCCAGAGCAGGCAGGATTGCCGTGACGAGAGGCAGAGGTTATAAAAAGGGACTCATGGGTAAAGTTATGCCCTTTTCACTGATGAGAAAACCCATCCTTGTTAAGCAGGTGGAAGGAGGCTGGCATCCCTCTTGGGGATATTCCTTTGTCTATGTGAGTGATCCCCCCACCCAGTGAGGACCCACCTGCATTCCCTTTGGATGATGGGTGGGGGAGGTGAGGGTGTCCAGGGCTGAGGGGATGGAAACACTAACCTCACTGAGCAGCTTGGGGTACGACTGAACACCGGCCAGGGAGTAGGACCAAAATGCTAGCCCAAGTTTTACCACTAATTTTCTGGGTGACCTGGGGCTCGTTCCTACCCTTCTCTGGACGTTGATTCTCTTGTCTGTAAACTGGGAGCTCCAGGCTTGCTGCTCTCCGAGCTCCATCTGGCTGACATGGATGACCAGGACTTCTGGCCTCAGAAGTCTCCAGAGCTCCATGGGCTTGTCTTGGTGTGCCTGGAACTTTCTGGTTTTAGCATTGAAAACCCTGCATCAGGGGGAAGCCTTGGTCCTGAGCAAATGAAGACAGTTGGTCACCTGATTAGAAGGACATTAGGTTAGCCTCCCCTCTCATCTTACCCACAAAGAGCAAGACATATGGCTTCTCATTTTTGCTCCTATGTGGCCACAGCACTATTTTCTAGCCATTTCGTTGGTACATATCATATTTCCACCACTCTGTTGGAAGTTCCTTTCAGCCTGGTTACCATTTCCCCCATTTCCTTTAGATCTTCTGGTCTCTGCTCAGCCACCTCCTCCAGGCCAGGTATCCCCTCTTGCACCCCTCCTCACCAACCCCTCGCCACAGGAGGATCTTTTTGGTTGTTTTCGTTAGCTCTCCCGGGACTCCTTAGACTCTTGCCTCCTATTAGCACAGGGTCTGTGCTGAAGCAAGTGCTCAGTGGATGATCATGGAATGTCTGAATCTCTCCAATGTCCAGGACAGGGCTGGGTGCTCCCCCCCTCCGACACCCCAACTCTAGGGCAATGCTACTAGGTAGGACATATCCTACCTGGAACAGGACTGTAGGGCAGCCACTCCCCAGGTGTGGCTTCTTAACCCTTTCTGTCCCACAGGCCCCTTGGGTGACTGGTGAAGCCTGTGGGCCTCTTTTCAGAATAATTAAAAAAAATAGTGTTAGGATTACAATAAAAAATTTTTTTTAGTAAAATACAGTTACCAAAATATTTTAAAAAAATTTTGTGATATAGTAACATATGTGCTGCTTTACTAACATGTTAAATAATAAGATTTAGCGGTGAGTCTAATACGATCTTAATTTCAGAGTTGTGATAGCTTAAATGGAATTTTGAGATATCTACAGTAACCGTAGTTATTGATAGGAAAATATCTTTGATTTCTATTAGTGACAAAATTTCAGGGACTTCTACTGGTTGCCTGCACTCATGATCAAAGAAGATGCTAAATACCGTTTAGAGATTAGTGAAAATAAAGATATAACTTTTGTCCATCTCAGTGTCATGAATTCTTGGGTGGGGGGGTCCGGAACTCCTGCTTTAAGGCCAAGGGGGTTTGATTCTTTAGGTTAGAGGAACAAAATCCCCAAGAGCTGAGAGAACAAAGAGTGAAGAACAGTGACCACACTGGGTGGGGCAAAGCCGAGGAAGGTTTTTAAAACAGGTGAGTTTCGGTGCTGAGTGTTGTAAAGTAACCCATTTTGGCAGGGAGCAAGGAGCTGTGGTTGAGGGAAGGAAACACGGGGAGGGTTTGCTCTTGTGACCAAATCAAAAGCATCAGATGAACACAACAACCACAGCCTCATCCCGGAGCAAACCCAGGTCTCCTTTGTGTCTCTTCTGTCACTGAGAACACCAAACCATTGTCCCTGTAAGATTGTACCTGCCCTCAAGCTTACACAGGAGATAAAACACAAAAGTTAGTAAGACAAAATTAAATTGCAATTCAAAAAATGCAGCTGGAAGAATCTGGAACATGCCACATGTCTGATGAAGTATACACAGCGAAAGCCACAGGCATTCAAAGGTGTGGGTCACCTCCCCTCTGAGGTTTATGGAGAGGATCAAACGGGAAAATGCGCAAGAGGCCAGCAGTGTAGGATTGCGGGTTAGAGCATGTGCTTTGGGATGGCTTGTTGCTCTTCTGGTCTCAGTGACCTGCTCTGTAAAATGGGGATAATAACTATGTATGGCACCTGACATACAGGAAGCGCTCAATAATGAGAACTATTATTATCATTAAGAAAATAATGATAGATATTTGCGATTTGGTTCAAGAGACTCCAGGAGGCTGGAGAACTTGGGTCTTTAGGGTGGTAGATCTGAAAAGATTGAATGAACGAACGAATGAATGATTGAATCCTCGGGTTGGCTCAGCCCCCGACTGGTTCCGCCCGCATGCTGCCCCCTAAGTGGTTGGATGAAATGTACCCCAGCTGTGGGGTCCCCTGCATCTCAGCGTGTGAGTGTGCAGTGGTGGGGAGGTGGTCTTTCAGGGCTGGGAGGGGCAGCAGCCCAGGCTGAGCTTTTGGGTGTCATATTCTGGGAGGGTCTTCATTCAGTCTCCCCCCCTCCCCCACCCGCCACTCGGCGCGGCGCCTCGGTGGGCCCGATGACCGGCGGGCTCGGCAGTGCCCAAGCCGATCTCGGGACTACAAGCTCGCGCCTATAGGTGGGGGCAAGCGGTGGAGGAGCCTGCCCGGGTCCACCACGTGGGGAACGTGCCGGCGGAAACGCTGCCTTATCCCGGGAAGGTCGATCTAGGCCGCCCCAGGTTGGAGTGGGGGTGGGGTGCGGATGCATCTTCGGACGCCATGGCCCCCCAGCCCTTCCAGGACACGCCTTGGGAATTTAGGGCCGGGGGATCGGGGTGGGGATAGGAGAGAAGCGGAGCCTCCTTGTTAGAGGACGTGGGGGGAAGGGGCGCCCTAACGGGGAAACGTGCGCTGCTCAGGCTGCCGGCCCCTTTAAGGGGCCGGGCTGACTCTGCGGCGGTTCCAGCTAACCGTGGGCCTGGTGCAGCTCTGCGGTCCGCGTCCCTACGCAAAGCATCCGAGCCGCGCCAGGCGGCAGGACCCGGCGCGGGAGAGGGCGTGGTCCAGCCGGGAGCTGGGCGGAGCCAGAGCTGCAGACAGCGGGTCTACCCAGCCCAGAAAGCGGCGGAGAGCGGGAGTGGGCGGAGCCACGGGCTGGTGGGCGGGCCCCGGCGCTGCGGGCCTCGGGGGCGGGGCCTGGGGCTCCGGGAGCGCCGCAGAGGGAGGCGGGATGGGCGGGGCGAGGGCGAGGGCGGGGCCTGTGTCTGCAGTGGGCGGGGCCCGCCGCAGAGGGGCAGTGCCGGCCGAGAGTCCTCTGCGCGCCGCTCCCGCGGCGCCTCCACAGCGTCTCTGACAGCCGCGGCGCTGGGACCCACGGCCCGCACCACCTCACGCAGCCTTCGCGGCCTCCACCGCGGCCCGAGTCCCGTCCCTCGCCTCGGCGCCCACATCCAGGGGGCGGTCCGGTCCGCCGTCTCTGCGGAGGCCGCATCTGGCGCGCATCTGGAACCGCCCGGCCGGCCGCGCTGGAGCCCGCGCCCGCCCTGGCCCGGCCGCGCCGGGAGCCCTGCCCGGAGCTGGAGCCGCACCTGGAGCCGCGGGCCCGGGGCCCTGAGCCGCGCAGCCGGCGCATGGTGAACTCGCTGCTGTTCGGGGAGATGGCCTTGGCCTTCGGCTGCCCGCCGGGCGGCGGCGGCGGGAGCTGCCCCGGCGGTGGCGGTGGCGGCGGCGGGGCCGGGCCGGGGCCGTCGCCGGTGACGGCGGCACTGCGGGACGACCTGGGCTCCAACATCCACCTCCTGAAGGGGCTCAACGTGCGCTTCCGCTGCTTCCTGGCCAAGGTGCACGAGCTGGAGCGGCGCAACCGGCTGCTGGAGAAGCAGCTGGAGCAGCAGCAGAGCGAGCGCGAGCGGCGGCTGCGCTACAAGACCTTCTCCCGAGAGCAGGCCGTGCAGACCGGGCCCGAGCTGCTGCGGCCGCCAGCGCCCGGCGCGGGGCACGGCAGCGGCAGCGGCGCGACGGCGGGCGCCAACGCCAACACCGTGGCCCTGGGCGGCCTGCCCCCCGGCGGCGGCTCGCACCCGCAGCACTACGGCCGCCTGCCCGGGACCATCTGGAGCTACACGCAGGTGCGGCGCACGGGCGGCGGCGGCGTGGAGACTGTGCAGGGCCCGGGCGTGTCGTGGGTGCACCCCGACGGCGTGGGCGTGCAGATCGACACCATCACGCCTGAGATACGCGCGCTCTACAACGTGCTGGCCAAGGTGAAGCGCGAGCGCGACGAGTACAAGCGGAGGTGAGTGGGGACCTGCCCTTCCCCCCACCCAGCGGCTCCTGGGGAGGGGGCGTCCAGGTCCGGGAGGCCGCGGAATGCGTGCGTTCGGGAGGGGCTGGGGGCGGCCAGCTGGTCCTAGCAGGTGTGCTGGAAGCTGTGTTTGCATAGCGCCCTACACACGCTTGGAAAACTCACTTACTAGTTCCAAGAATGGGGGCGGGTGCTTACTACCATAGGGGACACGTCGGTGCTGTCATTGGTCGGGGCCGGTTGTTTTCTAGGTGACATAATGACCGCTGGTGTTTTATGGGATGTCATTTATCCTCACACCAACGCAGAGTGTAAGGCATTCTTATCCCCATTTTGTAGATGAGAAAACTGAGGCACAGCGATGGAAGGGGCTTGCCAAAGGGGGCTTGGCCGATAGTGGCGAAACCAGGATTCAAACTAGTGAATTGAACGACTTTTGGCTAGTTTGTCTCCCATAGGTATTTCCCCAAGGATGTAGGAGGTGGGCTCCCCTCCCTCCATGGGTGAAAAGAAGAAACTCTTAACCGACCCACTGGCTTTTTTTTTTTCTTTTTTTTTGGTCCCTTGAATGAAATGAGATCATGTGTTTGAAAATGGGTAAATCTGTCCCTACCCACTAGGGCCAGAGTCTGCCATCTTGCTCCAGCTCTGCAAGGTCCCGTTGGTAGGTCTGGATAACCAGACTACCATCAGACTGGCCACAGGCTTTCAAAAACCCCTCTCTTCACCCCTCTTCCCCCCACCCCCTACCGTCATGGCTTATTGAGTGCCAACAGACGCAGCCCTAAAGGCGCACAGGAGGAGAGAACCTTGGGCTGAAGACTGGATGTTGATTGGACCCAGACCACCATCTCTGGCTAGTGTGCAGGGCAGACTGCCTGCAGGACTGGCCTGAACATTCTTGCCAGGTCCCTATTCCCCAGCTGGGAAACTGACGCTGCTTCCTGCCCGCATCCTGGCTGACAGGACTGATGGCTAGCTTCCAATAAGAGGAGAGGGGTCTGTCTGTAGCCTTGCAGGCCTGGGTGGGGGCAGGACCCTCTGCTGTCCCAGGCATGGGCAACTCTGCATTGGGAGCCTCGGCTCCAAACTCTAGGGCTTGGAGGGTGTTGTGAGAAGGCCCTTGAGTCCTGGTGCTCACATGAGCACAGAGGTCTGCTCAGGGAGCGGGGCATGGGTCTCCTCCATCACCTGCCAGGGAGATTGTTGGACCATTTGGAAACCTATTTGCTCATTAGACAGATAAGAATAATAAAATCTATCCCCAGTTGCAGAAGGGGAGAGTAGGTCGGTGGTGCTTTTTGGAAGGGATAGAGTAATCAGTTGATGTTATTAAAGATGATAGGCTCTGTCAGGCCAGCATGGAGCTGAGGTCCCGAGAGGAGAGTCTTGGGTCTCTCTCACACAGGGCCTGGCTCTCTGTGGGGAGGTCTTACACCCCGCTGGGGACGAGCCACTCTCCTGGGCCCGTCTTCTCGTGAGGACTTGAGAATGGCCTGGTGCCCCGCCGTGGCCAGGGGGAGGCTACCTGTCTCTGAGGGAAGCTTCGCTGGGGTGGGGTAGGGGAGCAGGCACTTGCTCTCAATGGTGAAACACAGAGGGATGGGCCCTTCTGTCTCCCACTGTTGATTGTGTCGTCAGGCCTCAGGCTTCTGCTGTGTTTATTTTATTGTGTGTTCTTTTTGGACCTGGCTACTCAGGAGATGGAAAAACCGTGCCCAATCTCAGAGGGAGATAGGTTGGTGTTGAGCAACGCTCTGTTCAAGTTGCACCCAGGGTGTGGGGTGTGATGTCAGCTTCTGGCGCTGGCCTGGAATGAGACGGGCACTGCTGGGGCAGGTGGAGTGTGGGTGCCCCTCCTCCCGTCCCCTGGGCTGTGTGAACTCCTTCTCTTCCTCCATTTTTTGGTGAACTGGGGAGGTGCATCTTTTCCGAAGTCAGTTCAGGGCTCAAGTTGGTTTTTCCAAAGCAAGTGTACTCCCTTCTTTGGGACTCCGTTTCCCTGTCTGTAAAGTGAGGGGTGAGTGGGCTAGCACTGTGCTCCTTGAAACCCCAGGCTTCCTTGGAGATGGTCTTGGGGTTCCTTGACTATTCTGTAAGACTTAATATTTTAAATTATGTTACAGTGTTAATAGGGTTATAAAAACGTGCTCACTTTTAAGTTCTTAATGTCAACTCATTGTTAATTGCTAACTTGTTAGTAGTTGGCCTCAAGTTAAAGCCACCCCGCCTGCCTTCTCTATTTGTCTGAAGAGTACTCTGAGATTGCAGAGCAAACCGCTAAAAACCATTCCCATTTGTAGCCACTTATCTGTGTGAGTCAGGATTTTCGTGAAACGCTGCAGCCAAAACTGGAGATAGAATTAAACGCAATATGGTGCTGTCATCCGTGGGTCCAGTTTTAAATGTTAATGAATCAAAATAGCCTCATCAACTTTACTGATGGAGTTCAGAATAGGTCACTGTTCTGTATGTGAACTTACAGTATAAATGTATACCAGTGACATTCTGTTTTTACTTGTTTCTGTATTTGGGTTTCTTGTGAGAATTTGCTTTCAGGAGGAGGGCAGGCATCTCAACAACTGAAAAGAAAAAAATTTAAAAACCGCTGGGCTAGATGATCTCAAAAGGTCTTCCCAGCTTTGACAAAATACAGTCTTGAGTTTGAGCTCCCAGCCCACTTCTGGTCCCCTGTCCATGAGAGAAGTTTCTCTAGATTTGCCTTTTCTGGACACTTCATATCAATGCAATTACACTTTTGTGTCTGGCTTCTTTCACTTAGATAATGTTTTGGAGGTTCATCCACGTTGTAGCATGTTTCACTACTACATTCCTTTAGACTGGTGAATAATTTTCCGCTCTGCAGACAGGACAGTTTGTTTATTGGTCCACCTATGCCGTCAGGAGAATTTAAATGTGAGGAGTCACTCCTATACCCCCTCACATCATCTCGGGTGCCATTAGTGGTATGAGAACAGTGCTTTGGAAACACCACCAACCCAAACCAGAGCCGCTGGCCTGGGCCCTGGGCCCTGGGCCCTGTTCACTACGGCTCTGGTTTTCCCTTGGGCCGACCAGCTCTGAGCTCTTTACCATGAGGGAAATGTGGTTGCCCAAACTGTACCGTCGACAAGGTTGTCAAGCGTTGATTTGGAAACCAAAACAAACATCTCTGTCCTGTCACCACCCAGTGCCACCAAAATGTCCTATTCTGAGTTTGCAAGCCGGGGGCTTTTCCCTGGAGATTCCTGCTGAGTCTGTCTGAACTTTAAACAAGTGGGGATTTCTCTGCATCGTTTCTCAGAGACCCAGACTCCAGGTCAGGCTCTGGTACTAGGTGCTGTGTGACCTCAGGCCAATTGCTGCCCTCTCTGAGCCTTAGGTCCTCCACCTTTACAGGAGGGGGTTCCTTTTGGTGATCCCTCCCAACTCGCCCTATACTTTGGTCTGTGACTCAAAGGGGTCTGGGGCAGGGCTGTTCTTCCTGCCTCACGGACTGGCAGTCTTCCCCCCACTCCTGCCCCAGGCCCAGTATGGTTTGGAACTGTCTGGGTTTCCCTCCCCCCCGTGCAGGTTGCCAAGTGTCTGCACCCCTGACTCAAGTCAGCATGAAGGGCTTGGTTTGTTTTTCCTTGGTGGTTGGGTGATCCGGAACTTTGCTTGAGAGCCAGGAGGGACCACAGTGATCATTTAGCCTGATGGTTCCCAGAGGGGCCCTTTGGAATCCGGGGATCCAGAGCTGGGTGCCTCGGGGCAATTCTAGAGACAGTGAGTGGTGGTGCTGAGCACTTGGGATTTGGCCCCCATCAACCATAGCAGCTCTATTTCCCCGACTGCCAGACTGGTTTTCTGAGGAAGGTTCCATTGGAAAACAGGGTTCTACAGCTTAGAAAAAGAAAGAGAGAGAGAGAGAGAGAAATTGCTGATTTAGTTGAGTTACTTTCATTTTTGAGGTGGGGAAACTGAGGCCCAGAGGGAGCTGACCCACAAAGCCAAGTTGGGAAGACCTTGCCTGCCGTTGAAAGCTTTCCCACTACTCTGAGGTGATGCTCCCATCATCTGCCCTCGGCTGGGGTTTGGTAGAGTTTGCTCCACCTTTTTGTGTGTCTGCCTTTAAGCATTTTTTAAAAAGCTACTTTCAGGGATGGGAGGGACTTTTGTCACAGCTATTTCTGATCACGAGCCGGAAGGGGCTGGGCTGGCGGCCTGAATGAAGAGCTCCAAAAAGGGCTGGTGGGTGAGCCAGCTGGAGTGTCCCCTGCCTTTCCCCATCACGCCCTGGGAGGCCCTTCAGCAGGTGCGTGCTGGCCCCTGAGTGCCCCAAAGCCAGAAGACTGCCCCGGAAAGCTGGTTGCAAGGCATCGTTTCCTGCCACTTCTGTTATTCCTGAAGCTGTCACCGATACGGATTCTTTATTTCTGATTTTCCTGGGAGGCAGCGTGGGATGGTGGGAGAAGGGTTCAAATCTTGGCTCTGCCGCTCTCCGTGTGACTTCGGGCAATTGCTTAACCTCTCTGAGCCGCTGGAGCCATCACTTTCTGTAAAAGAAGGGGAAGAACTTTGCTCCCCTAGGAATCAGGGAAGAACGAATGAGGTCCTGTGATAAGGCACCTGGGGCTTGGTAGGCTCCGGGTAGGTCCCCTCTCCTGGCTCCCCGCAATGTCTGTTCCCTTCATTTTATAGGGATTTCCCGGCACCGTGCTGGACTGCCCAGCACATCCATTTCAGGACACGTCGCAGCTCTCTCTGTCCCGTGGAAGGCGCCAGACATAGTGTTGAGGGTGGAGAGAAAAAGGGCTACTTCTTTGTCCAGCATCTAAGGAGGGTGTTCTTCCTACTCTTAGCAGTTGATTTGTGCCTCCGGAAATCTCTGGCCAACCCCCCACCCCCCGCCCTTTCTTCCAACCTCCGTTGAAAGAAACACACAAACCCCCTCCATCCAGCTCCTCAGTGCCCCAGAGTCTCTTGGCTGTGCTGGCATTCTCTTTGGGGACATATTTGGGAGGGATTTTCAGAGCCTCAAGCCAAAGGCAGGGGAATGAGGTCCCAGAAAAGAAAGGGAAGCAGGAAGCCGGGAGACAGCTGACGCTGAAGATTCCTTCCCTGAGGAATGTGAGGCGGGGCTTTTGCCTTGGCCACCGGATGCGAGGCCCCTGGGCCCCCCCAGCACAGCACACAGACACACACACACACACACATACGTGCACACGCACACCCGGGCTCACACGCTCTCAGCCTCTCTCGGCCCGTGGCCCGCCTCCGCACACGTGTCAGTATTTGAAGGACATAGAAGGGGAGACCCAGAATGTGAACACGCTCTTTGCCGCAAGGAGATGCGTTGACTTCTAGGGGAATCGATTTAAACTGTACCGTGTGTCAGGGACACCGCAGGCTGTGGACTTTGCCTTGGGAGTCCTGGCTTTTGATCACATCGGGGAGGCGACGCCGGGCTGGTGTTCTCTTGATTTCCCGTGTCATGGATGCCTGGAGGCCTGGTGCAGGGAAGGAGGTGCTGCTGTCCCCTCTGCTCAGCATCAGGATGCGTTGGTCTTCCTTGACCTTCTTCCATCAGGTGTTCTGAGCGCCCACTGCCTTCGCCATCACAGCAGGCCACACCCTGATCCCCCGTGGCCTGGGAGGTCGGCTCCCCCACCGACTGTAAGCTTGTGGGGGCCGGCTCCCGGTCTGTGTACTGGCAGAGCCCAGCCCGGGCCTGGCCCGAGTCCATGCTGAGCAAGCATCTTGCAGTGAGGGAGGGCGCTGTGCCGGGCTGCTGCGTGCTGGTAGGCCCCCAGTGTAGCTGGGGGAATGTAAGGCCCACACGACACAGATGGTCGACACAGGCTGTACATCCAGGCGCTCACAGCTCCTGGAGGGAAGGGTCTGGATTTGGAGTCAGGAGACCCACCCTCCGGTCCCCCCACACATCAGTTTTAACAAATTTGAACAATACCCATCACCTGGTGCCAGATGCTGGGCTGCTGGCATAGGAGTTAAAAGCTGAGCCATGTTGGGTTAGTCACTTTGCCTCTCTGGGTCTCCGTTTCCTCATCTGTGTCCCAAAGTTGTGGACAGGGTAAATGGGCTCACGCAGCTATGGCACTTTATAAATGGGGAAGTTCTACAAGAGTTACATGACAAGATTTCACAGGGCAGATGTGCGGGTGTCCTCAGGGGTGAGTGGGGCTGGCTTCGTGAAGTGGGCAGAAGTCAAGAACCAGGCTGGAAGCTAGAGGGAGGGTGGCCCATGCCTTTGCCAGCAGCATCAGGGTGTCATGTAGCCTCTGGGCATTGCTGGTTGTGTGGTGCTTAGAGGATTCTGGGCCAGATTGGCGGGGGTGGGGGGGATGCTGGTGAGGATTTCCTACCTCCAGTGGGCACGGGGCATTTGGCTTCCTGGGCAGGATGTGGTTACTTACCCTAGTTCCTGGTACAAGAGACGGTAGTTGTCACCCAGCAGTAAACCTGGTGAATGCCTCTGGTCCCCTTGAGGGTCTATGGCCTGACTGAGCCCCTGGCTGGTGGCACGGGGCAGCTAGAGCCCTGTGAGGCCATGGTCCTGGCTTGCCTGCGGTGTGACCTTAGCTTCTGGTTGCCCACCTGGGAATGGGGGTGGTGGGAAGATGGGCCTGCCCAGTGCCCTGTGAATCCTGTTCTCTCTGTAACTTTGTCGGAGTGGTCTGGAATCTGCACACCATATAATCTTTTGTACCTCAGTTTGTCACTCTATAAAATGGGGATACGTTTCCTCATGAGTTCTGCTTCCCAGGGTTGCTGTAAAAATCACCTGAAGTAATGGAGAAAGCATTTTGAAAAAGGTTTAAAAATAAATCATAGTGACTTAATAGCCACCATTGACTGAGCAACTACTATGTGCTGGGCTCTGTGATGACTTCTTTAAGTAAGTGGTGAGATTTAATTATCAGACAACCCCAAGAGGTGGGAATCAATTATGCCCATCTTACAGGTGAGAGGTTATTTGTTTTCTCTTTAAAAGATTTTTTATTTATTTGAGAGAGAGAGAAAGAGAGAGAGAGAGAGAGGGGGAAGGAACAGAGGGAGAGGGACAAGCAGACTCCATGCTCAGTATAGAGCCTGATGTGGTGCTCGATCTCAGGACGCTGAGATCATGACCTGAGCTGAAACCAAAAACTGGAAGCTCAACCCACTGAGCCAAGGTGACAGGTTCTGAGAGGTGGAAGACCTCTGCCCCAGATCTTGCGGCAAGCGTGGTCTGGGTCTCTAGACCCCAGGTTCAGTGTTCTTCCTAGCGGGGACAGGCTGGCCAGGTTCCATGCCACCGGAGGGCTGCCGAAGGCGGGTCCAGGGTGAGGAGGCAGGCTGAGGCATGGGGTCTCCCCAGCGCCTGTCACAATATGACGACCACAGGTGGCAGAACAGGAGGCAGCTGCTATGCCGGGAAGACCTCCTGCTGTCACTTGACAGTAATGATTTCTTGAGAAACCAGTGAGTCACTGGCAATGGCAGGCAGATGAGCCTCCCGGGCCACCATAGAGGGCAGTCCAGCCCCCCTGCTGTCTGGAGGTGATCCTAGTGGGGGACCGGACCCTGGGTTGGGGGGAGTTCCTGGTCAGCCACAGAGGGTGGCACACCGAGGCTGGTGGGCCTGGCAGGGGGAGGAATGGGGGCGGGGCAGGGAGCATGGGTTATCACCTGGCTGGCACTTTCCACATGATCAGCTTCAAATCTTGTGCCAACTCTGTAGATGGAAACCCAGGCTCAGAGCAGAAAAGTAACTTGCTCCCAGTCACACAGCAAAGCCGGGGCTGGATGTGGGTCTCAGATTCTCAGTTAAGGCTCTTTTGATCATGCCTGGCACCTAACGCGTGCCCAGGGCAGCAGCCAGGGATTTCTCAGGAGCTGATAACAAGCAGGAGAGAGCAACAGGCATCTGGTGCCTGGAGGGAAACTGCCCTCCACCCTGGGGTTGGGTCTCCTGAACTGGTGCTTTTGTTTGGGTCCGTGAACCTTGCCTGGGTGCAGGGAACTTGTTACAGTCGTTCCGTGCCTCTTGTTGGGGAAGCTGAGCCTGCTGGGTGTGGATGTCTGAGAAGCTGAGGTTCTCTTCTCCCGACAGTGGCTGGGCCTGGGCCGTGAGCCAGGTCCTGTGCTGGGCACTGGGGTAGAGCAGACATAGCCCCTGCCCTCAGGAGCGCAGAGTCTGGGGACACAGGCACATGTGACAAAGCCGTGTGGCAGGTACCTGCTCAGTACCTGTGCACAGTAAGGGCACAATAAATATTAACTAATTAATGAAACAAATATTTATGTAGCATTTACTCTTTGTCAGGCTGCATTCAAAGCAGTTTAGGGACGTTTGATTCATGTGACCTCATAATAACCCTGTGTGTTGGATACTGTCATTAACCCCGTTTTAGAGAATGAAACGGAGCCACAGAGACATTGACAGAACTGAGCCCAGATGCCGCTAGCAGGTGGGAAGCGAAGGTTTCATCCAGGAAGTCAGGCTCCAGATTGAGCCTTTTATTGCTGTACCCAGGAAGGGGCATGCCCACTGCACGTAGCTTCTGTGCTCTGAGCCTCAGTTTTCGCTTCTGTGAAATGGGGATAGTACTTCTGACCTCACTGAGCTGTTTGCGAGATGAAATGAAGCGATCGATGTCTGTGGAAGCACTTTATAAACTGTCAAGTGTTTGCCCTTGGGGTCGAAATGATTAGAAGCCTGGGTCCTGCCTACGCAGGAGGCTGTTTCCTCCTCCCCCCCCCCCCCGCCCCCGGCTTCCCTTGCAGCCTGGGGCTCCTCGAAGCCCCAGGAGATATCCCGTCCTCCCTTGCTTTTACATTCATGCGGCCCCTGGGTCCCGGGACAAGCTCTGCTGGGATGTTGGACAGAAACCTGCAAAACTCGACAGCTTGGAGTGGAGCGTTTGTGTGCAAGTTGGAAGCTGGGAAGGGAGGAAGTTGAAGAGTGTGTCTGCCGCTTCTCGGCTGCGTGAACTTGAGAGCGTCGTTTACTTCTCTGAGAAAGGGGGACGGTCCTGTGCGTGGGTGGCAGGGAGGGTGAACGGGATGGCAGGGCTCAGAGGTTAGCAGCTGCCATCGCAGTTATTAAGTGAGGCTGGGGGCTCTGGGGAGAGAGCAGGGGTGGGATTTGGGTCGAATGGCCTTTGGAACCTGGCTTGGACAGGAGTCCCCCCCCCCCCCCCCAAGGCTGCACTGGGTGGGGGCTGTCTCGGAGCTCTCTCTGAGACGCTGGCTCAGCGCACTCCGGCCTGCGTGCTCTGACTTCGGGATGTTCCCATTCACACAGCCCCCCGCTCATCTGCTGCTCGATGGAGAGACGCCCCCACAGTGGAGACACTGCCTTCCGCCCTCTTAACTGGCCATTTTTATTACTTGGGTTATTTAAGACGGTACTTGGCTCGCTGCCGCCTGTTTGCCGTCTTGGGGGAGGGGAAGAGCCACTGGTCTAAGTGGACCTTGTGAAATTCCCCGGCAGACAGACTCCTCTCAGGGCAGGGTTGGTATATCTTCCCAGGCCCCCTGTCCGCTCCTCCTCTTTGCCCCTGGCCTGCTATGATAATGGGCAGAAGGCCATGCTGGGCGGTGGGGGGAGACTGACTGGAATAGCTTTGGGGAAAGCTCGTTGCAAAGTCAGACCACAGGACCAGAGAGCCTTGGAGCTCTGGGTGGGACCCTGCAGTGCTCGAAACCCAGGAGTTGTGAAAGATGCCTGAGCCAGCTTAGGGCCAGTCAAGGAAGGCTTCCTGGAGGAGGTGTCACCTGCATTGTGTTTCGGAGGTCTAGTAAGAGTGGAAGAGAAGGGAAGGGTGCTCCAGGTAGAGAGAACAGCTTGTGCAAAGGCCTGGAGGTGAGGTTGCCGTGCCAGCGCGCAGTCCAGAGCCTGCTGCTCAGGCAGGACCTAGCCTGCCTGCCCATTCTTCTTCCCTTTCTCGTCCTCCCTCCCTCCTCCTGCCCTTCTTGGCGCTCTTTGTTCTGTTTTGCTGCCTCTCATCCTCTCTTCTCTCCCCCCTTCCCTTCTTTCTTGTTTTGGTCTTCACTTGCTATGGCTGGTTCTCACCTCCCTGTCCCCTGTGTGAGGCAGGGGAGGGCTGTGAGGGGGTTCCTGTTCCTGTCCCTCTGCCCTCCTGATGCCAGGCCTCTGTGGGGGGCTCTTTTGTCTGCTGCTGGGGCTTTGTGAGTCTGTATGTGCACACGTGTGTCTGGGAGCCTTGGTCTGCACCGTGCAGACTTGGAGCCCTTGGGGTCAGGACCCTGCCTTCGGCCACCCCAGACCCCTTTGTACTACCCCTTGTATATCATTGTGGGGGGCAGGAGAGGCTCCCTGCTGAAAGGGATAGCTGTTGGGTCTTGGAGGTCAACACTGGTCAAGGGAGACCTCAGCCCCCAGCTCCCAGCCCCCATCAAAGATGAGCCTAGGATTAGACACGGAGAGGGGCTTGGGGCCCGGGAGGCTAGGCTGCTTGCCTTACCTCCCGGGCCTGCCCGCCCTGCCTGTCCCTGCTCCCTCAGACCTGTGACTTCATCTTACCCCCCAGTGAGGGGCTCTCCGAGGTTAGCCGGTCCATCCCCCTGCTTCCAGGCAGCATCATTCCCCTGTCGCGGCAGATGAGATGTGCCTTTGTCTTTGAAAAAGACCTTCTGAGAGTTCATCCCTCAGTGTTTTATATTTTTCTCTCCACCCCCATGCACATACCTATGACCATTTTCAGATGAGAAAACTGAGGCCCAGAGAAGGAGAGCAGCTCCCTTGAGGTCACAGAGTAGAGTTGGGTTTCCTTTGAAACCCTGAGCTCTAAGGGATCCTTCCCAGGTCTGACAGTCATTTAAGGAGGGGTTTTGAAAACTCCCGAAGGCTGGGGCTCTTGGGATGAAGAAGCCTCAGAGCCTGTGAGGTGGCATCCACAGAGACTGAGCCCTGCCCCTGAGCCAGTTTCCAGGTCCCGGTGCAGATGAGCCTCTGTCGGCCTGCGGAGGACACATCGGAGGGTGCCTTAGGCTTGTCTGCTTACAACAAAAGGCACTTCTCTGGCCTCAGCCTGGCGGTCTTAGGGTGTTGACTGACTGCCTAACAGTCCCTGTCTGCCACCGTGTGCTCCACTGTGTCATTTCTCTGTGCCTCAGTTTCCCCTTGTGTAAACAGGATGACAAGATTCCCCCAGTGCTATCGAAAAGCCTTGCCCAGGCAGGGCCGTTCCCATCCCTCTTTTCTCTGGGGTGAGCCCTGGAGTGGGAAGGTCGGAGAATTTTGCCTTCAGAGCTGGAGTTGTGTGAACTGGAAAGCCGGGTCCCCCAGCCCCATGGAGATCCCCGCTCTGGGGATGTGGCTGACAAATAGTCCTTTTTGCGTTTGTACCGGTTTATTGGGAGAGTCTTAATAGTTTGTGCTTGGCTCTACACTTGTCTTCAAAGAAAATACTGACGTTTAAAACATCAGGACTTTTCCAAGCTGGGAAAATTGAGGCCCTAGCTCAGCAGGCTACTGGTAAGTTCAGGGGACCCCCAATTCATAGGCTGTTCCTTTCTGTGCCTTAAGGCATAATAAGCCCATCGGCTTTCACTTGGGTGGGAGCTCTGACTCTGAATTGAGACCACCCTGAGCCTCAGGTCTCTCATCTGTAAAATGGGGATGACACCCTGAACTCACAAGGTTGTAATGAAGGTTCAGCAAAATAGGGCATGCCAGGTCCTGAGTGGGGTGCTGACCCCCTAGCTGTTATGGTTCTGTCCCTTCTGTCCCAGGCCCCATAAGTAAGAACTGCCTACCCCCTCCCCCTTCTGGCTACAGACTGGCCTTTTGTGTTCAGGGCACTTCTTTCCCCAGCAAAGCCGCCTGCCTGACCAGCAAGGAGGAGGTCACATCCCGTCTCCTCCCCAGCAGATTGTCAACGCAGGGTCATTGGTAGGGCAGGACCTAGCATTCAAGGCCATCCAGCACAGTGTGTTGCCTAGAGCCTTTGGCTCTCAGTGGCCTTGTTGGACGGGGGAGTGTGTCCCTGTTCCTGCTGCCTGGAGGAAGGGTCGTCTCAGTCCCAGACTCCTTGTATGGATGTGGAGGCAGCCTCAGGAGGTCACATCCCTGGCCTGAGTTCTCACCGTGAAGCAAGGGCAGAGCTGGGATTTTTTTTTTTTTTTTTAAAGGTTTTATTTATTTATTTATTTGAGAGAGAGAGAGAGAAACAGCATGAGAGGGGATAGGGTCAGAGGGAGAAGCAGGCTCCCCGCCGAGCCGGGAGCCCGATGCGGGACTCGATCCCAGGACTCCAGGATCATGACCTGAGCCGAAGGCAGTAGCTTAACCAACTGAGCCACCCAGGCGCCCCAGAGCTGGGATTTTAATCGGAGTCTGGCAGATTCTTCCAGACTACTTCCTGCCACACTCACAGGCTCAGTCTTCCAGGCTGGGCAATGGGCCGCACATTCCCAGCCCCAGTCCCTGGGCTGAGATGGAGGAGCTGGTAGACAGGGATTCGAGTCTGTCACCCCCCGCCCCCCGGCCTCTCAGTAGTGGGGGAGGGGGGCAGCTACTCTTCCTTCTGGAACTCTGTAATGCCACGGGAGGATGGTTTCTGGATTCTGGTCCGGCCCACAGATTGCCTCTGTGGGGCCTTGGGGGGAAGCGCGCGCTCCCAGACCTTGGCAGAGAGGTGACGTTGAAGGCCATGTTAGCATTGTTTTTCCAGGGGTGACGTCAGGGCAGCTGGTTTAGAGTTTCATTCGAGACAAAGGCTGCTTTGTAGCTTCTGCCTTTGAGCCCAGGCACATCACCCCCCCAAGGTGGGAAAGGAGATGGAAGGGATTGCAGGGCTCAGGCAGAGAAGCCCTGGGAGGCGTGGCTCACCCTCAGCTCCTCCAAGAAGGAAGCCGGGATCTCATTATCCCAGAACGCTCAGCGCTTGGTTTCCCAAGAGCATCTCTTATGCCCAGTGCGGTTCAAAACTTCATGGACGTGTTCTCTTGAAGGGTGACTGTAGTCATGCCCATCGCACAGATGAGGACACAGAGTCTTGGCAGGTGGAGTGACCTGCTGTTTGTAACAGCTAGAAAGTGGGCAGAGCTGGTGTGGGAACGTGGGTCTCTCTGGCTTTAAAGATCACCACTGGGGTCCACTGCTGTTGCATGTCATTTCAAACCCAGCTTCGGGCGTGCACTTCAGAAAGCCACGATGGCCTGGGGGATGGCTGGAGCAGTTGAGTCTCATGGCTTTGGGGGTCCAGAGCTTCTGTCCTCAGGGCTCAGAGCTGGGCCACTGTGCTTGGAGCATGTGTTGCGAATTCAAGTATGCACAGGTAGATATGTGCACATGTATGTTTAAAATAGAGAAGGGGATTGGTTGCTGGAGGGTCTGTAGTTGTGGGAAAGCGATCCAAGGAGGTCTTGTGGGCAAGTGTAAGGAATCATCCCAGGGGACGCCTAGGACCTTCTGCTCTTCTTTTTTAGGAATTACCCCACTTGATCATCCATCCATCTACCCATCCATCCGTTTGCAGGCCCTGTGCTTGGGCCCCGACAATGATGCTGCATGGGCCAGAAAGGCAGACTCCTGTTCCTAGCCAGCTTGCCAAATGACTGTTAAATCAGCGCTGCAAGAGTCCTGACAGATGTTTTGTTTCTCCCCCAACACACACTTCAGAGACGGGCAGTGACTTGCCCCAGGTTGCACAGCAACTTGCTGGCAGAGCTAGGTCTCAGGGCCAGGTCTGTGGCCCCCCGGCCCTGTGTTCTCGCCTCTGCCATGCTGAGGCTCCACTCCTGGCTGGCAGTCCTCTTGCCCAGCCCTGCCTCCTCGCCTATTTTGATGTGGTCTTGGGGATTTTCTGGATTTTTCTGCAGCCTCTGTCCTGAAAGACACCCAAAGATGCCTGTTGGATCAGTGTGCCAGTCTCGGGCTGGAGCTGAGCTTGGCCATGCTCTGCCCCAAGATGACAGCCCGTCTGGAACACCAGATTGGCCGGGCACCTGAGTGCAGAGACTCTGAGGCCCTGCTTTACTTCTTGTGGACACCAGCTTGCTCTCCCCCAGGGGTCTCCAGAAGTCATCTGGTCCTCCCTCGCCTTGAGGTTGGGACCTTTGCAGATCCTACTAGAGATCTTACTGCTTAGGGAGGGCATTCCAGGGTCTTCCCCTGGAAGTGCCTTGTAGCTTTTTCCATTGGAAAATGCTTCCTGGTCTCTAGCCATAATCCCATTTGCTGCATTCCCCTGTGTAGCCTTCCATGGAGTAGGGGAATGGGGTGGGCATCAACCTCCTGGGGAAGACAGCACCACTCCCCTCTGAGCCCCTAAGCTTACCCTCTTCCCTCCTAAAGGCCCTCCTGACTCAATGCACACTTGTTAGGGCATTCTCTTGGTTTAGGAAGGATCTGGCTGGTTCCTTTGGGATCCCACCAATTGCTGGGAGGGTGGCACATGCCTTCTCCCGGAGTCATGGAACCCTTGGAGCTGGACGTGGCCCTGGAGCCCAGGGATCACTCTGGCTCCACCTTTCCTGATGGGGAAACTGAGGCCCAGAGAGGTTGAGCAACATGTCGAGGGCCACTGAGCCAGCCTGGTGGAGTTGGGTCTCCTCTTTCCCAGGGCAGTGCTGATTCTGGGGCTTGGGCCGGGGAGTGGGTTTTCCGGCCCGATAAAGTGGCTGGTGGCCTTCTGGCCTGGCAGTCCCTGCCCCATATGGGTGTCCTGGAAGCAAAGCGGCTGGCTCTGCGCAGCTCCCCTCAGCTCCTCTCAGCTCCCCGGCCAGGAATCAGTGCCCTCCCCTGCTTGCCCTTTGGGTTGGCACATTCCTGGCGGTCTGGGACTGCCCTCTGGGCCCAGTGGCGGCACCTCCTCCACTCCCCCCTGTCCCATGGCTCCCTCTCACCCCACTGCCTCCCTGACTCCCTTTTGGCCTCAGGGAGGCCACTCACCTCCAGGGGTGGAGGGCATGAAGCCCGAGTGTACCGCAGTGACTGAGTTACCAAGGGGATGCTAAGTCCTGTGCCTGGGACAAGAAGGGGTTAAGCAGCTCTGCCTGCTGGGGCTGGACACCCAGCTGGTGTCCGGGCCCCTCAGGCCGACCAGGCCATCTGGCTTGACAGACGCCACACCGTGCTCCATCTGTCCCCAGGCAAAGTCACCAGGAGGAAGCCTGCCTGCTGCCTTTGTTGGCTTACAGGGGACGTGCACTCAGCTGTCTGTCCCTAGGAAGCCAGGCCTGCTGGGAAAGGGCTCACCTCTGGGCAGGCTGCCCCGGGGGTGACTGGCCTACGGGTTTCCCAGAGGCAAGAGGAGGGAGAGCCGGAGCTCCTGGGGGGGCGGTCAGAGCTTCCTCGGGCAGTGAGGTCCAGAGAGGTGCTGGGACGGGCCCAGGGTCACACAGTGAGTCAGTGCAGGTGGAGGGGCAGGACTCGCACCCAGGCCCTCTCGCTGCTCTACCCCATGGCTCCAGCTCCCAAGGTGATTCATCTAGTAAATACCAGTTGAGGACCTACTATCTGCCAGGCACTTAGAGAGTCTGGATACCGGACAGCGCCCCCCTCCCAGGGCGGGGGTGGGGAGCCCAGAGGATGTACTGTCTGCAGGGAAGAATGGCACGTCCCAGCCAAGCCTCGGACGCTGGACCTCGAACCAACCCCCAGCAGCCGGAAGGGGGGCCCCCTCACTAAGATGACACTTGGTGTTCACCATCTTGTGCCATTCCCGCAACCTGGGAGGTAGGAACTGTGGCTGCCCGCATTTCCCAGACGAGGAAACCAGGGCTCAGAGAGGTAAAGCCACTTCTACTAGGTCATCAGCTTGGAGGTGGCCGAGTCTGTCTGTCTGATGTCCAAGTGTTTTGAGGTGAGGGGCAAGGGAGCTGTGTGAAGGGCCTCATCCCTTCCCATCCTGCTCCTTCTTGTCCCTCTGTCTTGGACCGTCTCTTTTTTCGGCTTCTTGCTCGGTTTGGGCCAGGAGTTGTGTGGCTGGGGGGGCGGGGGCAAGTCTCAGGGAGCAGAGAGGCTTTGAGCTGCGAAGAGAAGCCTGCTGGTTCCTTGGCAGGGCTGGGGATGGTGACCGTCTGCTTCCTCCTTGGCTGGGCACCTGGCAGGATCTGAGCAATGCTTGGGGGACCCCCTTTGGAGGATCTCTGGTCTCTAAAGGATTCCCTGCCCATCGGTTGGCTCTGGAGGCTAAGCCAGGGCTGTGGGAGCCTTACTTCGGGGGCCACATGGTCAGGGCCAAGCTGGGCCCAGCCCTGCAGGTCGGCATGGAAGCCTCAGCACTTTGCCCTTGCGGTTTGGAGGTGATGCAACTCAGGCTCCATTCCGACCCCTGGGAGACTGAGATACATTCTTTCTGACCTTCTCCCTCCTATTAATGAAGCCAGCTGGCACAGAGACAGGAGCCCAGGTTTTGGGATGGGAGAGACTATGTTCTAATCCAGCATTTGCCACTCCATAAGGGTCAGTAGGGGAGTCTGGCATCGTGCGCTTGGGCGCTGGAGCCAGACTGCCTGGATTCGAGTCCTGGCTCTCTACCACTTTCGAACTCTGATCTTGCACAAGTCACTTCCCCTCTCTGGGCCTCAGTTTCGTCATCTGTAAAATGGGCAGAGTAATAAGCACCCACCTCCTAAGCCTGTCGTGAGGACTGAATGAGTTAATAGTGCCCATCACAAACTACCACTTCATGATGTGAGCTATTTTGATTATGTGACCTTGGACAAGTCACCTCCTCTCTGTGAGCCTCAGTTTCCCTATCAGCAGAAACTAGAGGCTCCAGTAAGGAGCTCCCCAGAGGCTTTACTGTCATAGCAGCTTCTCCGGGTGTCTGCTCCATTTCTTTCCCCTCTGTCCTTGGGGGAGCTGACCTCTCTGTCCTCTGAGAGGGGTTGCCCAGCCCCACGGATGGGCAAGAGGGACATTGTGTGTGTGTGTGTGTGTGTGTGCGTGTGCGCGTACGCTTGTCCCAGTGCCCTCCTCACTGGCTGGGCCCGCATGACGACAGGGGGCTGGTATTAAGCAATGAGTCTGTCCCCTCGAGCTGCGTTTAGTCACTAATCCCTTGTGGTGCAGACGGTGGCAGACTAATCACCTGTCCGGCCAGTTGGAACAATTAGGATGCTGTACACACAGGCAGTGTCTGCCCCAACCCAGCCTCAGTGGCACAAGCCCCACGTGTAATTGGCTTCCTAGGTCCGTGTCACTCTTCCCTCCTTCCTCCCTGGCGATTGCTTAGGAATGTCTTCCTCCCCTTACCGCAGCGTGGCAAGGAAGCATCCAGGTTCTGGGTTCCGGTCCCTGCTCTGCTGCTGTCTGGCTGTGTGACCTTGGACATGTCATTTAACCATCTGAGCTTCAGACTTCCCATTGATGAATGACCTGGACTTCAGAGCATCCCTTTCTGACATCCTGGGATCCCACGTTTGGAGATTTCTTTCTTTTTTGCACACATGGAATCTGCTGTGCTTGCTCGTCCTCATATAACCCTGGTGGGGGTCATTGTCCCCCATTTCATGGATGAGGAGACCAAGGCCTGGAGAGGGGACTTGCTCAAGGCTGCAGAGCCTTGGTATAAATGCCAACTCCTGTCCGGTGGGCTCTCCTTGGCTTCAGCCCCTTACTTGTGCAGGCTGCAGATGTTAAGGGTAACTTGGACTCTGAGGCCGCGGGCCCAGGGCTGCTCGGGGTGCACAGCGCTCCCAGTGAGTGATGTGGCTTTGGGGGGGGTTACACGGAGCTGCAGACCCACAGTGCTTTGCACTTACCTGGGGGGCGGCACAGTCACTTGAAATAAACAACTGGAGACCCAAAGTGCACATTAGGTTTCTAAAATAGCCTTGGGAGTTGCTGTTTTTTCCTCCAAGCTGTAAACATAACTCTGAGTGGGGCCTCCCCAGCCTCCTGGGCTCAGAACTGCCCCCCCCCCCAGCCTCCTGCTTTTTGGCCTGGGTGCTCAGAACCCCTGCTGGCTTCTGGGCTTGAGCAACAGCTGGAACCCCAGCATCTGAGAGCTGCTAAGAGTGCCTGATGCTGGGGAGGGGAGTGGGGTGGAGCATCTTTGGGGGCTTGGCTGGGCCTGAGCAGAAGGGCAAAGTCCTGGGGGTAGAGAGCTGTGAGCTCACCGTCCTGTCGTTTGTCCTGCGGGAGGTAGGCCCAGGTGACCAGGTGAGAGAAGAGCATTGGGGGAGGAGAGGTGGCAGGGACTGTGGAGGTTGGGAAACTGAGGCTGGTAAGGGGCAGGCAGGGAGGTCATGCCCAAGGCCACACAGTGAATCAGTGCTGCACTGACTCCAGATTGGGTGTCCCAAGAAAGGCCCTGGAGGTGACACTCAATGCACCCTTTATCCAGGAAACATTTTTTGGTGCCTACTGTTCCAGGGCCCTTGCTGGGCTCTGGAGTTGCAGTTGGGAGCCAGAGACTGGCCTGATCTTACGAGAGTTAAATAGGGAGACCACCTGAGTAGCAAGTGACTGGGACTTTTGGAGTACAGAAGGAGGGCACTTGACCTTGACCAAAGAGTCAGGGAAGACTTCCGGGAGGAGGGGGCATATAAACTAGGTCCTGACGTTGGTATAGGATGAAGAGGAGAGAGAGAGAGATGACAAAGGAGGCATGTAGAACAGAGCCTTCTGGGCAGAGTGTATAACACATGCAAAAGCATTGCAGGTGTGAGGCGGCTTGGCACACCGGGAGCTGGAGGTGCCATGGGGGATGCTGTTTTATCTTGCCCCGGGCTAGCATGAGGCTGCTTGCTCCAGGGCTCATCACACACTAGGTGGGAAAACCTCTACCCTTTGGGAAGAGAGGTGTCGGGCCCATTTCCCAGATGGACCTGATCTCCCAACACGTTGCTCCTTGGGGGCAGGGGGCAGAATGCCGCCCCAGTGAGGGTGAGGAAGGGCAGTATTTATAGCAGGGTCTTCTCCCACCAGTCTTTTGATTAATGGGGAAACTGAGGCACAAACCAGCGTTGCTGCAGGCACTAGGATGGGGGACCCAGGACCCTGCTCTTCCTTGGTTCCCGGAGCAGGCTCCAGCAGTGGCCAAGCCCCGCAAGAATTCAGCCTTGTCACGCACGGTGCTTTAGAGGGGCACACATCCACCCCCTTGACCCAGCACTCACTCCACCCAGGTAACTGGACAGATACACAGATGTGTGTATACCAGGAAGCTCTTCGAGGCGTTGTTTAGACTGTTAGGACTTGGGAATGACAGCACATGACCTGTTAGATCAGCGGGGCCACAGCCACCTGCCGCGTGACCCGCCCAGAAGCCCAGAAGGATGCTTGCTGTATATTAAGTGTAGAAAGCACGCTTAAACGCCACGTCCTGTCTGATCCTGGATTCACTTGTAAAAGATAAGCTTTCCTAAGAAGGCACTGGGAAGGACGTGCAGCCAGTGTGAAGGCGATTCTCTCAGGGAGGGGGGACTGGGTGGGGTCTCTTGTTTTGTTTCACTTACCTGTTCTATTTCTGGTGTAATCATTGTGAAATACACATGCAACCTAAACCAGAGGGAGAGGGAGCAGGTGTTTTTGTCTTTTTAAGGTTTAAACGGTTTTGATTTTTTGACCAACGGACACATTATATCATTCAAAATGGAAAAGATCCAGGAGAGGAAATTCTCATATACGCTACAACATGGGTAAACCCCGAGGACCTTACGCTAAGTCACAAAAGGACAAATACCATATGGTTCCACTTCTGCGAGGTCCCTAGGAGTAGTCCATTTCACAGAGACAGAAAGTAGAAAGCTGGGCACCAGAGGGCGTGGGGAGTTATTGTTTAATGGGTGCAGAGTTTCCGTTTCGCAAGGTGAAGACGGTGGGTGTACTGAATGCCAGTGGGTTGGACACTTAAAAATGGTTATGGTGGGAAATTTTATATTTGCATTTTACCATGACTTAGAAAAAGGATACAGCAGGGAACAGCGTGACCAGTCTCCCTCCCAGCCCTGTCCCCCAGCCACGTGGTTCCCTCTGTTTCCAGTGTGGTGGTAGATTCCTGCTTTCCTCCCTCCTGCCCCTGGGTTCGACGGGGCAGGGGCGACTCCCCTCTGCTCGTGGGCAGAGCAAAGATGCCGCCTGGCCCCGACAGCAGGAGCAGCAGGCCCTTCTGTCCCCGCTTCCAGGGCATGAGGCAGCTGGTGCCCAGACTGTCCTGCCTGTGGGCTGAGGGATTGAGGACCTGAGGCTAAGGGAGCCAGAGGTGCCAGCTGGAGAGAGCTCTGGAATTGGCCTCCCTGTCCCGGTGGGAGGGGGATACTCTGAATCCACTTCTTTGCCCCCACCCCCCAGCCCTTGGCTCCCTGAGCAGGTACTTGGGAAATGTTTGTTGAAACTGTCATGGTGGGGAAGAAGATGGTATCCAAGCCAACAGCCAGGCAGAGCTGGGCTGCAGTGGATGCTGTGAGGCTGTATGGCTCTGTGACCCCCAACATTCATTCCCTGGGGCGTCCTTGTGCTGGGTCTTCTGTCGGTGCTGGGTCTTCTGTCGGTGCTGGGCTGCGGGTGGCGCTGGGTTGGATGCCAGAGTGATGACAAAGTCCTCCTGTGTCTTTGGCATTGATAACATCCGTGTATTACCAGGCATTGATAGCAGGGGTTCGGTTGGGCATCCAGGTATCCTGTCTGGTGCCCTGGGGCCCTGGCCAGTTCACATAGTGGACTGCCACCCCAAGGTGAGCCACCCCTTCTCAGTGGCGGGAAGACCCCATCCCATGACTAATCATAGCTTCCATCAATTGAGCGTTTACTTAGGAGCTGGGCTCTGTACTAAGCGCTTAATGCATATAGACTCGATACACCAGCCCTGCGAGGTAGGGGCTTCCATTAGCACCCACCTTAGAGGTGGGGAACCTGGAGCGCAGGTTAGGTGCTTTGCCCAGAGGCGCGCATCTGCCCTTCCCAGCATCCCAGGCTCGTGAAGGAAAGTGCCTGCGGGTCTGATGACACACTGCAGCCTCCCCCCGACTATGGTTTCCATAGAGCAGCAGAGCGAGAGGAAACAGACCATTTTACAGATGAAGAGACTGAGACCCAGGGAGAGCTCAGAGCTAGCTTGTGGCAGCAGGACAGGGCAGGGAAGCAGAGCCTCCATTTATTCAGAGCCTGCATATATCACCTCTTTCACAGACTGGAGCAGCCCTGAGGAGGGTCCTTCATGATCTCCATGTCACAGTGTCCAAATAGGGAGGCTCAGGGCAGGAAATCATTTGCCCAGAAGCCTGTGTGGCCGGTCGTGTTGGGATTTGAGCCCATTTCCATCTGACTCCAAAGCCGGTGCCTCTTCTGCTGGTCACGTGCTGGTGGTCGGGGTGGGGGTGGGGGGGTTGGTGGGGCTGCCCGCAGATCAGACTTGGCCACTGGAGGCGGAATGCTAAGGCCTTTCTCCACCTGGGTTCTAGGGTCTCAGAAGTGAGTAAACGGGCAAAGCAGATACCCTGGCTAAGCAGCTCTTTCCAAGTCAGTGATCGAGACCCCATGAGTCCACAGCTGTGCATCTGACCCTGGGGTGGTAATCTGGGGTGTGCTGTGGGCATGATGGGGAGAGGGGTTTATGGAGCTGGTAAGACAGTTTTACCCCTGAGAGGCTGTTCAGCCTGGAAAGTCAGACGGACTGGGCTTGACCTGGAGCCAGGCACTACATCTGGACCTCTATTTGCTCATCGGTGAAGTGGGCATGTGAACACCAGGCTCACAGAGCTAAGGTGGGAAAACAGTGACTAGACCAGCACGTAATAAGCATTTTCCAGTCAATGTAAGTGCTTCCCCTTCTCCTAGGAGAGCGAGTGGGATGGGAGAGGCAGAGAAGTGACTGTTTACAGCTCCCTGGATGCCATGAGGAAGGCATGTGCCAGGACTGGAAACCCCTGATGGACATAGTGACTCACCCTGGGGAAGTCATGAAGGGCTCCCTGGAGGAGGTGATGAAGGCGTAGCAAGCCTGGAAGAGGTTGGAAATGGTGCCCCAGAAACCTCACGGTGGCCTACAATTTGGGGTGCAGATTCCTCCTCACCATGAGATACCCTTTGAGTTACTTTCCTTCTTAGAAGCGGTCTGGCTTGTGTGTGTGGGGTAGAGCCCCCTCAAGTGTGGTTTCTAGACAGCGGCACTGGAAGGAGGGTGCTGCCCAGCGCACAGCTCTGGATTACGGGCATGCAGAGCTGTCAGGTCTCTCTGTAGGTGTTTCCATACATGGCACCAAAGTGGGAGTGGTGCTAGGAATCTGGGCGAAGATGGACACTGGGTGACTAGAACAGGGGACCCATAGAAATGGCTGAAACCTCAGATTGGCCCTGGGACAGGTGACGGGGGCTTCTCTGAGCCCACGAGAATGCCTTGTGCCTGCTGGGGTGGTGTTGTGAGACTAGCTGGCTCTGGCGGGCGGGACCTCTCCTGCCTTGGTCTCTCTTGCCGTCAGGGGACCCTTGTCGGGACAGACAAAGGGCTGGCACATGCCCGTTCATTCTTGGGGAGCGTCTGGGGGCATGGAAGGCAGAGGCGGGACACCGGCTGGGTCTTGCTTGCCGGCAGTGGACTTGGTAGTACCAGCATCTGGCTCCTTTTCTTCTGCCACCCCTACCCCCAGGTGCCCCCGTCACCCAGCCAGCTGATGGTGGCATCTAGCTCATCATCACCACCGCCATCATCATTATCATGATTAATATGGCAGCATAGTGGCTCTGGAGTCAGCCAGTCCTGGGTTCAGGTGTGGCGCCTGCACTGCGGTCCAGGACCAATCTGTCAGTCTCTGGACCTCTCTGACCGTCTGTCATTGGGAGGCCAGGAGGATGAGGACGAGGACACTGAGTGCATGCTCATGGGGTGCCAGGCACTGTTCTAGGTACCTGTCATACATGAGTCCACTGAAGAGTTGGGAAAGCCCCACGAGGTGGGCAGTCTTACCAAGGCTCGGGGAGGGTTGGTAGCTTGCTCTAGGATGTATGGCTGGGGTTTGATCCCAGGACACTCCAAAGCCCCTGTCCTTCTCTTTACTACACACATTGGTTTGAACTCAAAGACTGATATCCCAGCTGGCTTGAGACTTTGTGGTTTATCAGATCGCTTTGTGGTCAGCGTGGCGTTTTTGCCCAGGGACCACGGAAATTGTTTCTGGCCTGGCTGCTTGGGCTCTTAGAATTTATTCAGCTGGACATCATTGTGTTAAGAATGGGAAAGTGATGCTTGAGGAGGGAAGGAACTTGCCCAAGGTCACACAGCAAGTTAGGGACAGAGACAGGACCAGATTCAGGGCTTCCTGCACAATGCTCACCTGAGGACGTGTGGGCCTGGGGCATGAGGTCCAGTCAAGGGCTTGCCAGCCCCTCCCAGCTGTCTCAAGGCCTGGTGGCTCCCGTGGAAAGCCCCAGAGGCCAGCCAGCTGCCTCCACAGGGTGCCCGTGGCCACTGGGAACAGGGAGGGAGAGCATGGGCAACTCCATGCAGCTTGCCTCCCACCTCGCCACTGATGGGCACGTCTGCGCGGGGTCCGTTCCCTGGGATCGGGGGCTGTGACAGTCCATGGGCAGGGCAAACTTTCACCTCCGTGCTGGGAAAACTATGGGCAGCTGAATTGCAGGGCTTCCAGGTCCCCAGAGTCGGGGCGGGATGGAGAAGTAGCCCTGCTCCAGCGGTCTGGGCTGTGCCACCCTGGGTCTCCCTCCCCCAGGCAAGCACAGGCAGGGTGACAACAGTTGTAAGAATGGCCATCGTCCGTCAGGTGTGCCTGTGTCCCTTCTTTTGAGCTTACCGAGTCTGCCCATGTACCGCACAAGGTGGGACTGCCACCCCCATTTCACAGAGGAGGAAACTGAGGCTCCTAGGTAGTGGTAAGTGGGCCCCCAGGAATCACAGAGTAGCAGTTGGCTTTCGCAGTTTGCCTGCCCTTCTTAGTGGAGTCCGTGGAGACTCCTCTTATCTTTGATTCCGGAAGGCCCGGGTCGCTCATGGCAAGCCTTGTCTGCTCTGCTCCCTGGACCAGGCTGCCCTTTCAGGTTGAAAGCAGGCCTGTGCTCGCATGCACCTGTGTGTGCGTGCGTGCGTGTGTGTGTGTGGGGGGGCAGCATGGCGGGTAGGGGTGCACACGCGGAGCGGTGGCTGCTCACAGCCCATGAGGCGGCCTTCTGCGGGCCATTACTGCCCGCCTGTAATGGAATCGGCTGCCCTGGTTAAGTGTGCACATTAATTTAATATCTCCTCCGTGGAGACAATCAGTTGGCATTTAATTTGTGTTTCCTTCTGAGCAGCGGACTACAGCTGGGCAGCCAGGCTGCTGATGGGCACGTCCGCGCGGGGTCACTTCCCTGGGATCAGGGGCTGAGCGCAGACGGGAGGAGGGCGGTGAGCCTCAGCAGGGCAGTGTCAGGAGGCCCCTGTGAGAGCCGGGCTCGGGGGCGCGGAGGGCCTCTCTGCTCGCAGGCAGGGCCACCCAGCCCTCCTTCTGCTAGAGGGAGAAGGTGCTCACGGTAAACCACGTGTGAGGAGGAAGTCAGGATGGAGAGGGGAGTTTGAGCAGTTAGCTGCCTGGGAGGAGGGCTGTCTTCCCAGCCCCACCACCCCCACTGCCTTTTCCGCTCATCTGTGTTTCTTTTCTGCCACAAGTGGGAATTGTTTGTGATATGGGCCAAGGGGGTGCTGGGGCATGGGAAGTTGACTCAGTTGTGACACTGAAGCTCTCTAGCGGGGCTCAGCGGAAACTAAGAGGGTGGGCGGCTCTGGATCTTCATCTGTAACTGGGGCTCCTTTGACGCGCCCGCTCTGATCTCCTGCCCATGGGCTTCGGTGAGACTGCATTTGAAGAAAAGGCCCCCTGGTCTGCATATGGGCCGGGCCGCCTTGTCCCCCAGCTCGGATGTTAGTCTGGACCCTGGCTCTGCAGTGAGGCCAGGGGCAGGACACGGTCCATCCGCGTGGGAAGGGGAGCAGTGCCTTGTGCATCTGTGGGCGGGGCATACACAGAAGCCCAGGGGGAGCCCAGGGGGGTGGGCAGGTTGGCCCTGGCACGCTCCTGGCCTTGGCGGCAGCCTGCACCCAGCTGTTGCTGCAAGGGGGTGAGCTCCTCGTCCTTCTGGGTGGAAATTATTGTCTGCCACCTGCCCTCCACTGGAGGCCAGGCCCATGCTTGCCCCAGAATGAAGTTTTCCACTGCGGCTCCGGCCTACCCTCACCTGAGCTCACTTCCCATCATCTGAGTGAGTCAGCCAGGGTGTGCCAGCGACTTACCTTCTCTGAAAAGGTGTGGACCATTCCTGGGCCACGCTCCCAGCTCTCTGAGGTCTGGGCTCTGGAGCCAGCTGTGGCGTTCCATGGCTCACACGGAGCTGCCAAGCATCTATTGTCTGCTCTGCGCCGGGGGCGGGACTGGGTGTCTTCGTCCATACTGCCCACCTTATGTCATCCTCACAACCACCCTCCAAAGGGGTGGAGTGCTTCTCATCTCAGAGATAAGGAAACTGAGGCCCAGGGAGGGTGATTGTTTTGCCCAAGATCACACAGCTGGGAAGTGGCCGGGGGCAGGATTCAAACCTAGTCCTTTGCTGCCTAGGCATCTTCAGGAGTTTCTCCCTAGCAGCCCCATGGCTGTCCCTGAAGCCTTAATTGTTTTTCTGGGGCTGTACCCACTTCCCTCTGGAGCTGGAGCCCCAGACCTCCTTTCTCTGACGGCACAGGAAGTGAAAACTCTGTGAGTCAGCCCCTCTGCCAGTGACTTCAGCCTGGCTTTCTGCCCCCCTGCAGGCCAGGCTTTGTCAGTCCCTTTCCTGAGGCTGTGTGTGTCATCGGGAGCTGATAGGGGTCAGGGGGAGGAGACCCTGGCTGGGGGGTGGGGGTTGGGGGTGGAGGGGAGGCTGGCGGTGAAGCTGCCTCTCCCCTCCCCCCTCCCCCCCAGTGGCCTGCCAGACTTCTCGTCCATCCTGTGGTTGTGGCAGTGGTTCTTCTGGCATGCGGGGAGACCACATCTGGCTGGGGCTGTGCTGCCACCCCCCTGTCCCAGCCCCTGGCCTACATGTGTTCTCCTTCTGCTAAGGTAGTGGTTCAGCCCCAGACCTCAGCTGCCGAGTCACTTTGTAGGGTCATTTCCTCTCCCGGCCCTCTTTGTCCTGACGTCTCTGCCCCCCCTCTTCAGCCCCTAGGGCAGTGGGAAGTGGGGGAGGGAAGCTTTCTCCTTCTCCCTGCCCCCTTCCTGCCCTGGAGTGGACAGAGCTGAGCAGAAGGCTAGTGCTCGGAACTTGGCTCCTGGGAGCCCCTGGCCCGGGGTGGTGTAGGCGGAGAATGTTCCAGGCAGAAGAGGTGAGCAGGAGGGCTGAGGAGTGATTGTGGTTCGGATTCATTCATTCATTCATTCATTCATTCATTCATTCATTCATTCATTCAACAAATCCATACAACTGTTAGACTCCTCACCAAGTGCAGGTGGGTTTTAGGTGCAGGAGTACGGCAGTGAGTGCAGGAATGGTAATTATAACCACTTCTCAGCCCTGCTGGAAGGGCCGGACCTCCGGCCTTAGATGCGACTCCTCTGAGGAGTTGTATGAGGAGCCCTCCTCTGTGCCTCTTCTCCCACTAGAACAGGCCTCTCTCTCATGTTTCCTTCATGCCCCGTCAGGCCAGGTCACAGGGGGCCTAAGACTTATGAGATGGGTGTTGGAGGGCTTCTCCATGCTGCCCGCACACAAGTCCCAAGTTCCCGATTTGTGGACTCCCAAGTCTGAGCCCCTGCTCACCCTCTAAACTGGTGCAGAGGCTCTCCAGGATGGCCCTTGCCCTTGCCCGCTACTCCATCTGGCCGCCAAGCTGTGGGTCATGCTGGGCTGCACTCCGGGAGCTCTGGGGGTGCCATGCGTCAGCCCCTTCCTCACTGGGATCTTGATTTCCTGTTCAGTTTAAGGCTCCAGGCAGTGGGAAGGTTTGAGCACAGGCCACTGGAGGGATTGGGGCGATGAGTCGCAGAGGGCAGGAGGCTGGGCTGGGGCCAGGAGATGCACCCTGAGGTCCAGTCCAGCCAGAGCTGAGGGCTGGTCGCATGACCTTCAGAGAGTGTGGGAACAGGATGGGTTCTTCTTAAGTGTCCCTGGTGTGTGCTGGGGCTGGGTAGGTGGAGAGACCCAGGCTCTGAAAGATGGAGGCAGGTGCTCAGGGAGGCCGAGCCTGGGTTCAGACTCACATTCCTCCGCCTCCCTCCTCGTGAGCTGTGGCCTGGGCTAAGGGAGTGGAGGGCACTCTGCCATTCACTCCCTGTGGGACCCCGGGCCACAGTTTCCCTATCTGTACCCTCAGAGGTGTGGACTGGGTGAACTCTGGCCCCTTCCAGCCTTCAGTTTTGGAGATAGAGTCTCTGAGTAAAGGTGTGACATAGACATGACCCCACCTTCCTAGCTGTGTGATCTTGGGTAATGGTCTTGGCCTTCAGCTTCTTCATCAGTAACATGGAGATAATAATTGTACCTGGAGGTGACCGTGAGGCTTGTTTAAGTGAGGTTGTGCACGTGATGCTCCTAGGAAGGGTGCCTGGCACATGGTGCACGCTCGGTCCATATTAACTGCTCTCTTAGTGTTCTTACCCTCCTCCTCCTCCATCATTGTCTGCCCTGCTGCTGCGTGGCCGTGGACAGAGAGCCCTCGGACACTGCCATCCGAGGGCGTCTGCAGGGTGGGGAGGGAGAGGCTGCGGGGGGCGAGAGCAGGTCCCCGTGGTGTGGTGGGGGCACAGCTGGTGCTGGGGCGGGGCCCTGAGCACTTTCTGGAGGTGGAGAAAATGAAAGATGGAGGGCAGTCCATCCCTGTCCCCCACATCGCAGCTGGCTCTTTGGGTGAGAGCCTTGCGGGATGAGGTCCCATGGCCAAGCGGCCCAGGAGGCGGGGATCCCGAGGCCCGGCTGCCTGGAACCAGAGCTCAAGGAGGGAACGCAAGTGACGTCTGGGGAAGAGATGGCATTGGAGACAGCGAGGGAATGAATAGGATTCAGGAGGCTGAGGAGGAGCGGGGGAGGGCGACTGGCTTCGGTCCGAGCCTCTGCGTCCTCATCTGCACGATGGGGACAATCCTTGGGGGAAGGTTAAGTGGTGCTTTCTATTTTACGTGTATATGAACGCCCGACATGGTGAACGCCACCCAGAAGGTGACCAAGCAGTGTGCCTCTTCTCCGTTCTCGTATCCAGCACTTTAAGGAAGAAAAGTTGGAAGTTTCATGAGCCAGTGGGTCAGGGCGGGCAGGGGTGGCTCCCAAGGGATTCAGGCCGCCTCAGCCCTGGCTGGAGTTACCTCTGTGCTCTGGGGCCTTCATCTCCCCACCTGTAAAATGGGGCGGGGGGGGGTGGGGTTCTCTGTAGCGTCACAGCCTACAGTGTGCGTGCCTTTGCTCAGCGGGGGCCAGGTGGGAGAGCCGGCTTATGGGACACGCTGTCGACCAAGCCCTGGCCCCTAGCAGGTGTGTCTCCTTCTGAATGGCTCCTCCCTGGCCTCCCTGCTGCCCATCTTTGCTTCTGTGGGTGCCTCTGCCCGAAACACCCATCCTTACTGAAACCTTATTCCTGCAGGCAGATCCAGGGCAGGGGAGGGGACTGTCCCTGGGACACAGGTGTTGCAACTGAAGCGGCTGCAACTTGGTTGACCAGTTTGCGGTTAAGCTGCCTGCTCCCTCCGGGGCTGGGCTGCAGCGAATGCGGGGACGTCTGTGGCCCCTTAAGAAGCCCATCGCTGCTGTCCTTCCACCCCAGTCAGCCAGAGCAGCTGAAGGGCACAGCTTTTCTGCACCGTCAACGCTGGCGCGAGCAGAGCCAGCCCTTCTCACCGCGGTGTGGGCCGCGGATTGGGTCTGTCAGGCCGGCTGCCGCGGGCACGCGGGGCTCTGTCCTAGGTCGTCCAGGAGCAGGCCTGCTGGCTGCCTACCCATCCCGGCTTTGGAAGTCACAAAGGCCCGTGCAGTCATTGGTGCGAAGCTCATCTGTCGGGATGCGGCTTAGAAACACCAGTGAGATGTGGGGCCTCTCCAAGTGCGGTGTGTGGTGGCGGGTGGGCGGGGGGTGCTCATTAGGAATGCAGTGTGTCCGCCCCACCCCAGACCTCCCCAACCCGGACAAGATCCCCAGGGGATTGCTGTGCCCATCACAGCTTGGGCCTTGCTGCTGCGTTAGGGCGCGGGCAGCGCTTGAGTCCCGTCCCGGCTTACTAGCTGTGCGACCTTAGACAAGTTACCTCACCTCTCTGAACTTCAGCTCTTGCACCCGCAGGATGGATTTGGGGAAGAATTCTCCACCCGAGCAGGTTAATAATACTTCACATGAAAGCCAGTGAGATGCGTGTGAGGCCCTGAGCTCGGAGCATGGGATGCAGACTGAGCTGGCCCGTCAGGGGTTCTTGCTCTTGCTACTGTCTGGAGATCCAAAGGCCTGGCTCGTGTTTTCGCTCCGGCCTGGACTCGGGGCAAGTCGCTTTCCTTCTCTGGGCCTCCTTTTCCCTGTCTGTACCATGGGTCTGTGGAGCCCTGCGGCACCTCATCAAAAGGTTGCTCGAAGGAAAAGTGAGAGGGGCCGGGTCTCATGTCTGGGAAGCGGGTATGTGGGCGTGAGAGGCCCCCTGGGTGCCCTCACCTCCGCCCCTCGCTGCCCCCTTCTCTGCGGCTCCTGCTGTTGCTGAAGGCAGGCCACAACCCTTCCCTGCACCTGCTCAGCTCAGCGGCTTGGAGCTGAGTCCCCTGCCCCCCCCCCCCCCCCCCCCGAGCAGCAGGGCCAGGAGAGATGATTCAACTCGGACCCGTGTTCTGGGCCTTGGCCTCCCTCAACAGAGGCCCCAGAAGCCCCGTGCTGCCGGGCAGGTGGAGGGCGGACTGTGAACTTCTCCCCACCTGGGATCCCTGTCTCCCAAGGTGCGGTGTCTCCCCCCACACCTCAGGGATCCCTGTCTCCCACTGGACTCCTGGCCTTGCCCCTGACGTACCGGGTGACCTCGGGCAAATTGCCTGTACACTCTGGATCTCAGCTTCCTTATTTGTACAGTGGGGGTACTCCGTGAGATGGTCTCACCTGGGTTTGACCCTTAGGTTCTCTCACTGCCCCTCCTCAGCTTCCTCTGTGTCCTTCATCCCTGGTAGGAGCCCCAGCCCCCCTGCCCCCCAGGTGCTGGACCCTGGAGCCTGTGGCAGATCTAGGCCTGGCTGCAACGCCAGGGGGCTGGTAAAGACCAGAGGGAATGAGGGAGAAGGGGAGCGTGCGGGGGAGAGGAGGAATTTTCCTCTGTGTGTGCAAGCAGTGTCCGTCTTCTCTTGTTTCCAAAAGCCAGTGACGTAACGCACCCTTCATCCATTCCTCCCTTCTGGCCTATTTTTAGCTGGCCCCGACAAGCATCCTAAAAGGCTTCCAGACTTGCCTGCTCTGAGGCCATGCAGGGAGACGGCCCTAGGGTGAGGAGAGAGAGGAGCTCATCTGTCTGTCCCAGGATGCAGGGAGGGAAAGAACCTGCCCCAGGCTTCGTCTGGGGAAGGAAGGGAGCTGGGGGGGGAGCCCGGTGAGGGCTCTGATGGATCCTGGTTACCAGTGCTCAGTTGGAGCCTCAAGCTGGGTTTTGAGTCCTGCCTCCACCCGTCCTCACCCTGACCTTGGGCCCCTGACTGTCTGCCTGGCTTTCCTTTCTTCACTGTAACACGGGCTAACAGTACAGCTGTGCTGGGGGGTTGTTAGGAGGATTGAATTATGTCACGTGGAACGGTGCCTGGTGTAAAGTAAGCACTCAGTTAAGGTGAGCTGGTATTGGAATGGTGATTAGGATTATTATTTTTTTAAGACTTATTTATTTGAGAGAGACAGCAAGGCCATGGGGGAGGGGGAAGGGGCAGAGGGAGAGAGAATCTCAAGCAGACTCCCTGCTGTGCACAGAGCCCTATGTGGGGCTCGATCTCATGACCCTGAGAGCATGACCTGAGCCAAAATCAACACTCGGACACTTAACTGACTGAGCCACCCAGCCGCCCCCAGTGATTATGATTATTAACATCCCATTCCATCTCCAATTAATGTTGGGGTTACACCGTGAGCCCCTGTGTGCCTCCTGCCCTTTATTCTTTCCTGTGGGGCTTTAACCAACATGTACTCGAATGAGACAATACAGAGAAAGCCCTGGAACGGGGCCTGGCACATCTTAAGCGCTGACTAAGTGAGAGCTGTATTTACTGTTTTTGTTTTAATGTAATAAAACAGGCCTGAGTTTGGATTCCAGCCCCATCCACTAGCTAGCTGAGTGTCTTTGGGGAAGACACGTAACCTCTCTGAGCCTCAGTTTCCTTGTCCATGAGACAGGGATAACAGCTGTGTAGGAGATTTTTTTACTGATGAGGGTTGCCCCTGGACAGAAAGACTCCCGCGGAGCATGATGATCAGCACAATAAAAGTTTCTTTCTTGTGGTGCTGGCTTCAGCCAGGCTCCTGAGTGCCAGCCTCTATACGGTGTGATACACCAATGGCAGGAGCAGTGGTATTTGCACGGCACTTTACAGTTTGCGTGAAGGGGACATGGTGGTCCCTCCTGCCTTTGTCTCCCCGGGGTGCAGTGCTCATGCTGGGAACCTGGCACTTGTCACCCCCGCCTGATGTTATGGGTATGTGTCGACCTGGCTGTCCCCCTTCCCTACAGCGAGAGCTCCTGGAGGGCAGGCAGGGAGGGATTCACGGCTGCACCTTGCTTGCCCAGCCTGGGGACAGGCCCAGGGTGGGTGCTGGCTTGGTGTCTGAGGGCTGGACTGGCACGGGGAGACCACCGTCTGACCACCTGTCCTTCTTGGCTCTTGCAGGTGGGAGGAGGAACTGGCCAAGCGCATGAATCTGCAGACCATGGTGGACACGCTGCAGGAGGTGAGCATCCCCGGAGGTCCCGACCACGAGAGGCTTGCGGGAGCTGTGTGGCCTAGGGATGCAGTCACCATGGGACAAAGTCAGAGGCCGTTCCCAGCTCAGCCCCGGCACTCCTGCTGCCTCAGTCACTCCTTGAGGGAGCCACAAGGCCTCTTCCTTGTCCTCTGCTTTGGACCTAGGAAGGGACCGGCACAGTGTTGCAGAAAAGCTTGGGGACGGGAGTAGGGAAGCCTGGGTCCAAGTCCCAGTGCTGACCCCAGCTTGCTGGGTGATGTTGGTCCAGTGACTCTTTCCGACCCTCTGCTCCCCACCTGAGTTCAGGACTGGATGGTCTCTTGAGCTGTCCTACCCCAACTTGCAGGAACTGACTTGGGGCTGAATGCCTTAGAGAGGGTGGGTGGCATGTCAGTGGGTGGGCTCCCAGTGAGAATATTCTGTTGCGGTTCTGGCTCAGTAGCTCTGGGTCTGGGCTCTGCTTCTCACCCACCTGCCGTGTACCCTGGATGGCAAACTTCACTTTCTCGGCCTCTGAATAACGACCCCATGAGAAGGCAAGGACAAGTTATTTCAAACATTTTTAGAAATTGCTTTCCGATATTTAAAGCACTGATCTAAGAGATAGAATAAAGTAATGTCAATACGTAGAAGGAAAAGGATGAATGCCTGTTCCTCCCCTTTGTTTTATAACAGAAGTCTTATTTACAAACATGACATGTTCACGGTCAAATATTTGGAAAATTCAGAAACAGAGAAAGAAGAAAATAAAACTCTCCTCCAGTTCTACCTGCCCTCCTCCCTGCACACTTGATAAATTACCGGGAGACCTTCTGTCTTTTCTGTGCAAACACACATGTACTCTACATGTGTACATGTGTTTGTTTGGTTACATGGACACACGTGGTGTTGCCATTTTTGAGGTGGGAGATGGTCAACTATTGGCAATTTCACATGGACCGAGCTCACATTTTGACCTATTGGAATCACTTGTTCCACTAACCTGGCTCTTTTTCTTCTTAATGTCTGCTGGGGATTTTTCCACGTGATAGATATTCCTTGGAGAGGTGTTTTAAGCTGAGTGGTGCCCTGCAGTGAACTGGGCTTGGTGGGAAGCCGGGCAGGGGGGAGGTGCTCGGCACCCCTTTCTTGGCATGCAGGTGCCTGGCCTGCTTGGACATCAGGTGTCCAGGGCTGTGGACTCCGGTGTCCAGCCCCTCGCACCCCTCTGGGTGGCTGGTCCCCTAAACCCGCCCCCAACTCTGTCCTGTGTAGGCGGCGCAGGAGGCTGAAGCTATCCAGGAGGAGATGAACGAGAAGATTGAGCGGCTCAAGGCCGAGCTGGTGGTGTTTAAGGGGCTCATGAGCGATGTAAGTACCACTGGCTGCCGCCCCAAGCGTCATGACACCCCCCACCCCCGAACACCCATCATGCAAAATGCTTCATTCACTCCGAGGCTCCAGAGCTCGGCTTCTAGTTAGAGTCCTGGCTGGCTGCGTTTGCCCCGTGAGGATGACGGATGCATCGAGACCAGCCCCCCTCACCCCACTTCCGCTTCCCTTGGTCTGAGTAGAGATGCATTAATCTGCTGCTTAACCCATCCCGCCCTCCCCTGGGCTCCTCTGACGGTCTGTTTGTGTTTGCTCCGACTCGTCCCAGCTCGCCACATTGAGGGCGAGTGGCGGCCGTGGGCCTCGATGTCTGGGCACAGTGGAGGGCCCAGTGGCAGGTTGCAGGAAGGCCCCTGGGTCCTGTCTGTGTCAGCCGAGGAGGCTCCCTAGGCCAGCAGCCTGCAGCAGGGTTGCTTTGTAAAGTGGGGGAAGGCCAGCGTCTGCATCCTTTTGAAGACTGGAACCTCTCTGAGTGACTGTGGGTGCCGGGAGCTGTTGGCACCCAAAGCCTCCTTCCTGCTGGGGACCCAGGTTTCCTGCCCCCTTCAGGCAGCGGGCAGCATGTAGGGAGGGCCGCCAGAAAGGAGAAGGAGCCCGATGGCGGGTGACTCAGCCTGGTGTGGCTTCTGGTCCTGAGGGTTGTGGACCTGGGTGTGGCTGGCAGAAGCCTCCGGGGGAGGGGGCTGCTGAGGGAGCCCACGGGGCTGCTGGGGGAGCCCACATGGCTTCCCCTCACTGGGGTCCTGGGAGACCCCCCTCATCTTTGGTGAGACCCCGCGGCCATGGGAAGAAGCCTGGGGAGAGTGCGCCACCTTGGCAGGCCCCTCTGTTGGGGCGGGGGGGACAGGTGGGGCACAAGGGATGGGAGAGAAGGGAAGTCTTTCAAGAGTGGGAGGTGTCTTTCTTCTTTGCTCTGACAAAATAAACACTGGCACTGTGTCTGTTGAGAGGACGCCTTTCAGCCCTTAGGGAGGCCGGCAAACATGGCCTCACATTGTCCACTTGGCGCCAAAGCCTTTAGCTCCCACGACCTCTCCACTCCCTCCCCCAACCTGAGCAGCGCTGGCCCCACCCTCCTCCCCAGAAGCTCCAGGCGCCCCCCTTGGACTCGGACTCAGGGTTGCACACCCCTCTGCCCAGCAGGAGCCTGGGAGCGACGGCCCCGCCCTGCCCCCCCATGCTCGCTCACGTAACCCCCCTGCTGTCCTCCCTGCAGCCCATGACAGACCTGGACACAAAGATCCAAGAAAAGGCCATGAAGGTGGACATGGACATCTGTCGCCGGATCGATATCACGGCCAAGCTGTGCGATGTTGCACAGCAACGGAACTCGGAAGACGTGTCCAAGATCTTCCAGGTGAATAGGGTCACCCTGCTCACCAGCCGCCACTCCCCCCCCGCCACTGCCCCCCCGCCACTGCCCCGTCCCAGAGTGCCCGGCCTCTACCCTGCATGGCCAGGCCCTCTTCCCCTCCAGTCCCGCCCACTCCCCTTCCCCCAGAGCTAGCTTCGGCCCCCACTCTGGCCTCCCCAGGACGACATAGAGTCAGGGACTTGGTGACTCGTAGGCTCTTTGGGCTGAATGCTTCATCCTGTGGCTGAGGAGGCCACTCGCCCAGCGGGGGGACGTGACGGGCTCAGGGAGGGACAGGCCCAGCTGGGACTGGCACTCAGGTCTCCTGACCCTCGGGGGCTTGGTCCACAGGCCTGCTGGGCGCCGTCGCCAAGGTTGAGAGCCCTGGCCAGGCTGTGGGAGCGCCGGGTGAACTGGCTCAGCCCTGGTAGATGAGCCTCAGAATTCCCGAGAGGAGCTGGTGGCCTCTGTTTTTTGTTCCCACTGAAGAGTCTCTCAGGGCCCACCCCCAGCCCTCAAGGAACAAGTGTGTGTCCCAAGAGAAGGCGATGGGGCAGTTTGCACTGGTGGGCTGTCCTCTGGGGAGGGCACATGTCATTCTCCAAAGGCTGCTTCTTGAATTCTGGGTCATGGTTTGGCTTTTGCTTGAGCCCAGGGCAATACAGCGTCTTGTCGCTTTAAGTGTGTGACTTTGGGTGTAGCAGGAGAGATCTGGGCACGTCTGCCTCCGTGCCTTTTTGCTGCCCCTCTGCTGGGAAGCACGGGTGACCATTCCAGGCTTTGTTCGGTTTGCTCTTGTCTTGTCTGCTTGGAGTGGAGGAAACTTGGTGACCCTCGGGCTGCCTGCCCATTGCCTTTGCATGTGAGCAGGAGGGCTCTGAGGCATGGAGCCCTCTGGGCCTCTGTGAGGGGTTCTCTCTCTTTCTCTGGCTGGCTCTGAGACATCCCAGGGGACTCTGCACCCCGGTCTGGCCCGCTGCTCTCCCCAGATCCTGCAGGTGCTGCTCTGGTGAAGGGCCCAGCTGAGCCGGCCCACCCACTACGGGAGGGAAGGGTCCGGGCCGTCTGTCCTCCCTCCTGCATGCGTCCCACCTCACGCTTCCTGCTAATGCCGCCTGCTTCTCAGAGGAGCTCCACATCTTTCCCGGCAGTGGCCGCCCCAGCCACGCTCCATCCATCCCATGGGGTGCCGACTCCCTTCCCGGCCCACCCTCCCTCCTGGCAGAGCCTCCCACTTAACCTCCATCTCTTCCCTCCCGGGCCAGGTGGTCCCCAAAAAGAAAGAGCGTAAGGTGGCTTCGGATGACGACATCTCCGAGCAGGACGGGGAGGTGAACCGGTTCTCGGACGACGAGGTCGGCTCCATGAACATCACAGACGAGATGAAACGCATGTTCAACCAGCTGTGAGTATCTCCGCTGCCCTGGCCCCCGGGGCTCCGCTCCACTTGTCCAGGCTGCCGGGGGCAGGGCTGCAAACCGGTGGCCTGCTCTGACAGTGCCTTGTCCAGCCAGCATGGGGTTCCGAAAGAATCTGGATTTAGTCTCAGCGTTCATAATTTGGGGAGTTCCACATGTTCAGAAGAGGCTAAATGGTAAGCGGTGGGTCCTGTGGGCTCGAGCCTTACACTCCCACCGGTTTTCCCCCGGGGTGGGATCGCTGGGCCGCTCGCCGCACTGGGGCCCACCATGCTGGCCGAGGGCGGGCTCCTGACAGCCACTGAGCATCCTCCGTGGGCGGGCGGCTTTACAAATGAGGCTTCGGTGACTCCAGACAGTGAGCCGAGGAGGTTGGATTGCCACACCCCTTGGTACACGAGGACACGGAGACGCACAGACCGGAGGCCCTTGGCCACGACTGCTCCACTTGTGTGGGGAGGAGCTGGGGTTCAGAGCCAGGCCCGTCTGCCGCCTGAGTTCTGTCCCGGAGATGCTGGGGGCTAGGGGCGGAGTCCGGGGCTAGCTCTGGTCCGTGGTGGGCTGGAGCCGGCCTGCAGCGGCTCACAAAAGCCAATCGTGCACGCGGCCACCCGCTCCGGCTTCAGCCATGGCACAGAAGTAGCTGAACATTTGCCCCAGTGGGACACTGGCAGATACTTACCCTCGGGACTACCCTCCCCTCTGCTGCCAAAAGCTGGTTTACTCGAACCTCATTGGGTGGAGTCACCTGGGGCAGGGAGACACTGTGGCCTTGGTCTGTCCAGGGCCATATTCTCCATCCGAATCCGTCTTTGACTCTAGTCCACACAGAGCCCTGCGGTGGGGTGGGGGAGGGGGGAGGAGGGTGCCCCTGCGGGCATTAGGTGACTTGCCTGAGGGCCTGGAGTCGGAGGGTTGGGCTGCGACAGGGTCTCTGGGGCCCACATTTATTTCCTCCTGCCCCTCTGGTGGCTCTTGCCTGTTCTGTCTCTGGAGCCCCTTGCAGTTGGGCGCCCGAGCCCTGAGAACTCCGCTTTCCCCCAGGACTCTGGGTTTTCAACGTTTGAGCTCTTGGCTCTAAGGAGCCGTCACAAAACCCCATAGAACCCCTCCCCAGGGGCTCGTGTCTTTTAGGCAGTGGCCTCTGACATCGTACTCGGTTCAGAAGCCGGGGCACAGGTCTCCCCAGCCTGCTTCCTGCAGAGCCCTGGGTCTGGCTTAGCATTACAGAGTCCAGAGGCCACTCAGCCCAGCCCTTTCACATTCAGATGGGGAAACTGAGGTTCAGAGGAGTGTGCCAGGAGGTGGAACAGAGCTGGGCCCCTGGCACGCGGTTGAGTCCTTTGTCCCCAGCTAGCTGTCTTTGCACTCAGAAGAGAGTCCCCCTCTGCCTTCTCTGCAACACCATTTCTGGCCTGGTCCCTTTGCCGCTGAGCCAGGTGACTCTTAGGGAGGCAGGAGTCAGACCCAGGCGGGGATGGGTTTGTGTGACACTTCCTTGTACTTGTCATTCCCTGGGAAGAGAACTGAGGTGGTGCTGTGTTTTGGGGGCTTGCTGTTGGAGCGGGACAAGGAGACTCCTGGACTCCTGATTCCATCTTCCGACATCCCCTCCAAATGTCGTATTCTCATCTTTTGGTGATGACAGGGGCTGTGGAAGGGACCCTTGACTGGATCCAGGTTTTCTGAATGTGGCGCTGGGCATTCCTGAGCCTGAGGTGGGATTGTCCACCCCACACACCCAGGCTGGGTTCATTTGGGTGAATTAAAGGGCTTCTCTGAAGAAATTGTCCCCGTTTGCAGAAAGCCCCCAAGGGATAGTTAGGCTGCCTGGGGATGGGGTGGGCTGAAAGGAACAGTTCCAAGAGCTGGGTCTGGGGACTCCCTGGCAGCACTACTATGGTACAAAAGAGGTCTGATGCTAAATCAGGTGCCTGGGGTCGACAGGTCTGAACTAGGCTCAGTATCCAAGTAGATTTATTGGGTTGTAAAGTTGTCTGGTTAAAAAAAACAAAACAAAACAAAACAATATATATGTATTTTTTTTTGTTGTTTTTTATATATATATATATATATGTATATATATATATTCTTTGATCATCCCCTCCACCCTTGCAGTTCTAGCCAAGGCCATGCTGACCCCACCCTGGGCAGGGCCCTGACCGCCCCCCCCCCATATCTCCACCGGCTATGGGCTGGGCCGAGACCCAAGCCAGAGGCTGCCCCCCGCCAGTTCCACTGAAGTGTTTGAATATTGTGCCCCATGTCAGGGCTATTTGTTTTGATCAAAATCTGTTGCTTGGGCTTCAGACCAAGGAGAAGGGGAGGAATTTGCTACTTTCCCTGCACCATGGCCAGCTCCTCAGCCCTGCCCTCCCAATCTCCCGACCCTTTTCTCTTGCCCATCTTCCTGTCCTTTCTGGCTCCCCATTCTTCAGCTGGGTTTCCTTCAGATCCCAGACGCTAGAAAGGAAGTGAAGTCAGCGGTCGAGTATGTGTTGCGGTGACGGTGGACCCCAGGGGCTAATCTGGAGCTAGTCCAGGGCAGCAGTGCCTTCCTATGCTGCTCTGCGCGCCCCTCCCCGCCGCCCCACTCTGGTCCTTGGGCTCATGGAGCCACCTACAGGCTCTGGCAGAGACTGCTTTTTGGTGGGGGACCTGGCTCCAGGGGGTGCTCTAGGCAGCTTTTAACCAGAAATTCTTCTTGGGCCCTGCCCGGTGGCCCCCCAGCCTGATCCGTCATGGGACGGTAGGGAGCAGTGCCCTGGAGGATCGGGGGTGTTGACAGAGAGCCCTGGGACCTACATTCTCCTCTGTGGCTCATTTGATCCATCAATTGATTTAAGCCCTGTCGATATCAGCCATCCCATCTGATCAAGTTCCCCTTCAGCTGAGGGAGCCAAGGCATCTCCAGAAACCCCTCAGTCCCAGGCAAGTCCCTATGGTCCGTTACCCTACTTCCAGTTCCAATGAATAGGGAAGCCCTGAATTTGCTCAGGCTTTGAATCCAAGCCCGATTTCAAGCATGTATTGGTTCAGAAGTCTACCTAATCCCTGCGCCCTTCAGTTTTCTCATCTGTATGCTTAGCGGCCAGTCCCGCACCCAGCACGTAATGGGTGCTTGGTGTATTTTACTGGGGGAGGAAAATGCCGTAGGAGACATCTGGTTTTCTGCCCCAGTTTCTTTGACAGGCTAGCAGTGTGACTTTGGACAAGTGGGTTATTCTTTCTGAGCTGCAGTTACCTCATCTGTAAAATGGGCATGATAGCAACCTTTCCGAGTTGTGGAGAAGACTATAGAAATCGCCTCTTGCAAAGTAGGGGCTCCAGAAATGAGCTATTACGTGAATGAAAACAGTCACCAGATTGGAGTTGGGAGGAAAATATCTTTAGTCTCCACTGATTAAAGACTGGCATCTTTACAAAGAGACATTTTAAACGGTATAAGTAATATATCAATACTTTCTGCATTTTTTTTTTTTTTTTAGATTTTATTTATTTGACAGAGAGAGATGCAGCGAGAGAGGGAACACAAGCAGGGGGAGTGGGAGAGGGAGAAGCAGGCTTCCTGCTGAGCAGGGAGCCCGATGGGGGGCTCGATCCCAGGACCCTGGGATCATTGCCCGAGCCCAAGGCAGATGCTTAACAACTGAGCCACCCAGGTGCCCCACTTTCTGCATTTTAAAAGAGCTGACCGCCCCCTCCCCCGGATAAGGCATATGCCCTCTTTGGCCGGCACTCCGTCTGTGTGGGACAGCTGCCTGGCAGGAGAGTACCCATCGGGGCGGTGCCCCTTTCTCCCCCCACCCCACCCCCCACCAGCCCAGCCTCTGGAGCCAGGCTTTGGGTCAGCCCTATCCTCCGCTGTCATCCCACAGGCGGGAGACCTTTGATTTTGACGATGACTGTGACAGCCTGACGTGGGAAGAGAACGAAGACACACTGCTGCTCTGGGAGGACTTCACCAACTGCAACCCAACCATTGACCTGCAGGGCGAGGTGAGCCCCTGGCCCGGCTGCCCTCCCCTGTCCCTGCTCATTCCGGCAACCCGTGCCACCCGGCTCATTGTCCCCTGTGCTCTGTGTCCCCAGCAAGAAGAAAACTTGGGCAACTTGATCCACGAGACAGAATCCTTCTTCAAGACGAGAGACAAGGAGTACCAGGAAACGATTGGCCAGATCGAGGTGAGGGCTTGGGCTCTAAAGCCCTCTGGTGAGGCTCTGGGGTCTCGATTGTTAGTCAAGGGGAATGGGGTGCTGGAGGGGTGCAGCGGGCACAAGGTCGTGAGTTGGAGGCCTGCAGTTCCCTGCCTGGCACCAGGCGGGTCCTGCCCCTCCTAGGGCCTTGGTTTTCTCGGGTGTAAAATAGATCACATGGGGGTGGTGATCCCTGTCTGTCCCAGAGAGTTTTTTAAGTTACTCCATGGAGATAGTGATCCCAAACAATGAGAGAAGACATTTGAGTGACATCGAGTGACGCTAGGCACTCAGTAAGCCTCCCTGGTACCCACATGCCCTCTGTACATGCCTAGAGGTACATAGGTGCCTCCAGACTGTGCAGTGGGTACCATGCACCCCATTATGCAGAGGAGGAGATGAGATTGACAGAGACCCAAGTGGCTGCCCCAAGGCCTCCAGCTGGGAAGCAGCCTTCAAGCCTGCTGTCTGCACATGTGGCCATGTTTCAGGGAGAGTGACTGCTGGAGAAAGAGAAGGCCGGCTCCTTCCCTGGGGGCTGTGTCATTGGTAGAGGACAAGGGTCAGAAACATAACGGAGACCTGAGAACATTCCTACGCAAGTCCATAGAAAGCAGTGCGGGATGCTGAGCGGGGTGGAGTTGGTAGACCTGGCGAAGGCAGCCCCTAGGGTCGCTAAGCAGCCATTCCCCTTTCACTGGAAGCAGTTCTGGGGGTTGGGGGCTGGCATGCAGGGAGCGGAGGGCATGGCATCCTCGGGGTGGGGGGGGCTTGGCATAGTCACCACCGAGGACGTGTGGAGGAAGTGGCCGAGGGTTCTGGAATGAGAGTGACTTGGCCTCACCTCTCTCCCACCTGGGGCCTTTCAGCTGGAGCTGGCCACGGCCAAGAGCGACATGAACCGACACTTGCATGAGTACATGGAGATGTGCAGCATGAAGCGCGGGCTGGACGTGCAGATGGAGACCTGCCGCCGGCTCATCAAAGGCTCTGCAGACAGGTACCTAGTCCCGTCCTCCCTGCGGGTTCAGCGATTGCGTCCTTGGGGGGTATTTGTGGGGCTGCAACTTACAGCCTGGACCATTGCATCTGCCCAGCCCACCTGTGCACCTGTCCACCCCTCCCTCATGTACATCTAGTATTAGCCACCTGCTGTGTGCTGGATGACTTACGTGTCTGATCTCACGTAGATCTCTTGGCAGCTACTTGTCATGTCCAAGGCCTGCTCTGTGCCAGGCCGCGGGGACAGTGATGCACAGAACAGTCAAGTCCCTGCCCTGTTGGGGCTCGTGCCCCACTTTCTGCCCAGTTGTCGGGCGGAGGAGGAATGCAGCTGCTGGTGGGGCTCCTAGGGTCCGTGGGAAGCAATTTCCCTTCCTTTCCCATCCTCCGACCAAGGGCCACTGGGTCTGTCCCCAGGAGACTGACATGCCTCAGGCCCCTTGTATTTGCCGGGGAACGCCAAAACAAAGACAGAGCCCCTGCCTTCTAGGAACGCGCAGCCTTTTGCAGGGAGAAAGATATGCCAATAATAAAATGAGATGATACATGAAAAATGCTGGGCATAAAGCACAAATATGTTCATTGTAATCGTTCCTCTTTTATGACTGTGGTTCAGGCTATAAAAGAGGGAGGGGCAGCTCAGTGGGAAGCTGCGTGGGGGGCCCTGGGCTTAGCATGTCGTCCCTTTAGCTCACTGTTGCCCCCGGAACCCATTGTCATCACGTCCACGTTCAGATGGAGGAGCAGGTTAAACAGCTTGCCCACGGCCCCCCGGCTCATCAGGGAGAGGGCCAGAATCCGAACCCAGCACTACTAGCCACTCTCCTGTATGGCCTCTCGTTGAGCTCTGAGTTAATTGGGGTTTACTGAGCACCTACCATGTGCGCAGACCTGCGTTAGGTGGTTGGAGAGTAGGACTGGAGCCTGATCCATGGCTCCTGCCCCTGGGGAGCTCTCGGCACCCGAGCAATCAGAGGCGGCGCAGGGGGTCCCGAGAGGTCTTGAGGGCCACATTCAACTCATGAGCTTAGAAGGTTCTAAGGAAAGCAGAGCGAGGGCGGGGTCTCAGGGCAGGATCATGGATGAGTAGATTTTATACAAGGGGCCGCTCAGTCTTTCCCGGCCCTCGCATCCCTTCAGGAGTCCCCAGGCTGCCCTCTGCATGACCCCCGTTTTCTCACGCCTTCCAGGAATTCACCGTCCCCCAGCTCCGTGGCCAGCAGTGACTCAGGAAGTACAGATGAGATCCAGGATGAGTTTGAGCGGGAGGCAGATGTGGAACCCATGGTCAGCTGATGACGGAGGCCCCCTGTGCCTGCTGGTCTTGGTGATGGGGCCTCTGCCCCCACTCCCCGTGGGTCCAGGAAGGCTCCTCGGAGTGGGGCTCCAGTCCTCACCACACAGACTCCCTCTGCCCTCCCTTCTCTGGAGGCCCCGAGGGACCGCTGCTTCCTTCCTTCCACCCCACCACCAACCAGTGCCCCTTCTCCATCCACCCACCCAAGGAATGGTGCTGTCAATTTCTATTGTTCTCCACATTACAAATGCAGACTTCTGTCCGGACGATGCAGTGTTAACTGTGCCTTTTCCCTTAAGCTGAGCCACTTTGAGCTCCAAAGAATTCTTCCTAGCAGGTGTTTTTATACAAAACTCTAAGGTGAGGGCGGGGCCCCTGGCGTGGTATAATGTGGATTTCTATCCTCCCACCTGCTCCTCTGATTGGCCATGAGCTCTGCCCTCCCCTCCTCTGCCTGGCCAGTGCCAGTTGGCCTTGGGGCGGTCCACCTTCCCACCCGCCAGGAAGGAGCTGTTTGCCTTTGCAACCTTTCCAGGCCTGGGTGGGGGCCTCCCAAGTGTTTTTACTTACTGACAAGAGAGAAAAGATGGAAGGAGGGAGGGAAGACAAAATTTTACTTTCTTTCTGAATCGAGTGGCGAAGCGGAGGGACAAGGCACTGTGGGGGAAAGTGGAGTCTCACTGTGTTTAAACTACTATGCAAACAAAACAAAAGAAAACAAAAAAAAAAGCAGCTTGCCTTATATCATTGTGGAAGGTAGGCCCTCGCCCAGACTCCCCGTTTTCCCCTGGAGCTGGGAGGGAGGCCAATGCTAGGGCGATCTCTCTTGCAGCCTCTGAGGGTGAGCACTGACTTGGGAGGGGGCGGTTCTGTCAAGGTCGGTAGTGAGGCCGGGGGCCTGCAAGGCCATGGGCCCACCTGACTGCTTGCTTTCTTGGGACCTTTGTGGGGTGGGAGGGGTCTTTTATTGCCCTGATGACTTGATGTTTTTCTCTCCCTTCCCAGCCAATGATAAGGGACTACAGATCTGTAATTTCTCTGTGAGAAAGCCTGAAGGGGGCCAGGCCTGGTATCCACCCCCTCCACAGTGGAGCTGGGTTCGTACGGCCTGCAACCATCTTGGTTGGTTCTCCACTGCCCCAGTTGCCGCTGTTTGGCCACCGGCAGGCACTGGAAAGGGAGGGGGAGGGAGGTAGTGAGGGCTGCTGGCTAATCAGAGGAGGCAGGAGCGGAGCTGGAGTGAGAACCATCCTCTGTTCTGCTCATGGACATACGCAGGCCTGTTCCGTACTTCACTCGATTGACCGACCAGTGGGGAGCTAATGTGAGCCAGTATCTCCCCAAGGCCTGGGTGGGCCTGTGTCGGAAGGCACTGTGTTGAGGCCAGCTGCCAGATCGCAGCTTGGAGCCAGCCAAGCAGGTTTTGCTTTTTTAAAAGAATGTCTTTTCGTACCCACTCTTGTGGGTGCGATTGCCGATTTTTGGTTTTTTATTGGCCCAGGAGCTCTCCCGGGAGGTCCAAGGGGCAAAATGTGCCCGGGGCCCAGAACTTCCCACCTCCTGCTCTCCTGTGGAGGCGGAGGAGGGACTCTGGCTTTAAATGGGATTGCAGCCCCCTGTCTTTCTTCCTCAGGGTACCAGCGACCTGTAAGGGCCTTCTCTGTCTTCCGTTTCCCCGCCTGTTTTGCAGTCTTAAAACCATTGTACATAATACTCATAGGATATATATATATATACACACACACACATATATATATATATGGAGAGAGAGAGTGTATGTTAGTGACTGTATGTAATTTTTATTTATCAGAACTTGGTGGCCTTTATTGTGAGTCTCCCCCCCCCCCCCCTTTTTTTTTTTGTGTTGTGGTTGTCGCAGGAACCTGCTGGTTCCCCGTGGCAGTCTGGCCGAGAGGCTTCCATTCCCAAACAGTCCCTGGGTAGGTACGCGGAGGGACCATGGGTTCAGAGGAGAGTCAGCCCCTTCCCCTCCTCCTCACTGACCCTTGTTCTAAAGGTTACAGGGTTCAAACATACCTGATTATTATTGTCATTAGTGTTATTGTTGTCTTAGTTTTAGTCTTATTGTAACCAAAGTTTGTCAGAGCCAGTCAGGCTTGGACCTCAGCTGCTGGAAAGATTTTCCGTTTCCGGGAGGACACCCCCCGCCTCCCAACCCCGGCCTCCTCTGTCCAGGGCTGAGGGGGGTAAGGGAATGGCGTGGTTTGGGAGGCAGAGCAGAGGTCAGTCCCGGTTGTTTCTCAAGGTGGTGGGGAGGGTGGCAGACCTATCTTTAGTGTTAAGACATAAGGCAGCAGTGTAAGTATTTGAGATTAAGGGGGCCTCGGCAGTCAGCGTTCGATGGTATTATGTATGCTTTCCCCCTCATGTACATAGGACGTTTGCCTCTGGGACTGGGGTGCTCGAAGTTTGTCCAGGGAGTATGGAAATGGCAGGAGCCCGAGATAGACGCTGGCCGAGCGGCTCCTTCCTGCTGGTTTTCCATAGCTGCTCTCCCCTGGGGAGCAAGGATTGGGGCAGGTGGATGGGGCTGGGGGACGGCAAGGGTGTGGCAGACCGGTCTCCTGGGTCTGAGCCCGGCTGCCTCTCGCTCTCCCCACCAAGTTCTTTTTTGAGTTTGTTGCCAGTGGGCCCTTGCTCGTGCCCCCGCCATGAGCCCACAGCTTGCCAAGAAAGACCCCAACGCTTGCTGGGGCAGCACCGGATCCAGTTGGGATGAACTGGTCCGTCCTTTGTAAAGCTGTAAATACTAAAATTTCTATTTCTAAGCCCAGTGTCATATTGACATTGGTATTTTAAGGTTGTTCTCAGATGGGCTCTCCTGTGCTGCCCTCTCTCACTCTCCTATTTTTGGGGGTTTTATAAAAAGAGAGGATTGGGGAGGGGCAGGGAGAGTAGCTTCCTTTTGGCTCCCTGGTTGTGGAAGACACATGCGCGCGCACGCACGCACATACACACACACACACTCCTCTGAGACTCCAAACGGGGAAAAACATCATTGGCAAGTGAATACACTTTGTTTTCTTGTAGCAATATATCTTGAGGGCTTTGAAGGGCGGACTTAGCTCTGACCTACAGAGAAGCAAACCATTTTGGCTTGGAATGGGGGAGAGGGTGTGGGGTAGGGGGTAATATAAGGTGTAACTTAAGCTAAATGTAATGTATTTATAAAGTAAGAGATTCTCATCTATTTTTATGAGAGGAAAGGGTTTTTAAATTTAGGGTAGGCAGTTATGGTAGCCCAGCGTTGTCCTGTGAACAAGAAATGCATGTTGCTGCTGGACTGAATATAATCAGTGCCCCTCCACCTCCCTGGTCTCACCACCCACTCACCTGTACCCGTGAGCGGCTTCAGCAGAGCCTAGGTCCCACTTCACCCCATTTCCCTGTTCCTTGACCCCCCAGCTCCTTGGTCCTTGAAAGTCTCTGGCGGGGGGCACTTGTGGAAGTGGGTGGGCAGTGGAGAATTCAGAATTGAGGTGGGTGGGGAGGAGGGGAAAGGGGGCACCAGGTAGGGGACAAGCTCGGCTTCTGAGGGTGGGCTCTGATCGGTGACTCACGCTCTGGTCTGCCAAGGTCCATTTCCAAGTCAGCTGTGTTTGGGAGAAGTTGAGAAGCAGCAGACCGTGGGTGGCCATGGGACTGTTGGTTCAGGGAGCACTTAGCTTCCTTGGGGCCTGGGCCCTGGTGGGTCCCAGGTGGTCAGGCAGTTGGAGCAGGAATGGAAGGGCCAGAAGATGCCCGTCACCCAGCCCCAGCTGTGCCTACTCCAGGCCTCGGCCTGGGCTACAGTCCTTGATGTGCTCCTCCAGGGCCTGGGGCAGGAACCGGGGTGCTGGGACTTCCTCAGACCTGGGTTCACCATCTTGAGACACCGAGCTCTTGTTCTAGAAGGGCATTCTCCTGACGTGGGGAGTCCGGAGGCAGCTGGGTGGGTATGGGTAAAGGCAAATTCTCTCTGAAAGGGAATTTTCCTTGGCTGGAGGATTTCCAGGTTCAGGGTGGACTGTGTGTTGGTCTTGGGCAAATCCCTCACCATTCCCACTGCCGGGCCCTCAAAGAAACGAGGTAAGGCACCATCCCCACCCCCGGCAAGACCCCTTCGTGGACATTTTAGCATCTACCTGATTTTTAGCCCCATCCAGGGAGACTTTATATCCTGCAGTTCCATCCCACCCCACTGTTGCTGTTTGTCTGCCAGTTGGGTCTATTGTCAAGGGGGAAGGGGGGTTTATACTCACTGAAAGACTACTGATCCTACCGGAAACCAACCTGTTTACTGTACTGTTGTAAATATCATGCCCTTTATATCCTGTATATTGGCTTCTTTTAAATAAAGTGAAATGTCTTAGAATTGAGGGTGCTGCTTTTTTTTTTAATTGAGGATAAAGTGGTGATGGGGGAGGGGCAGGAGGACTGAGGGCCGCATAAACCCCAAAACAAAGTCATTAGCCAGTTGGTGATAAAATAGGGAAATTTCACATCCCCTGTTATATGGGCACCTGACGATGAAATCTTTGGAAGGCGACAGAGCGGGATTTATTATCATATTATCATATTCACTTTATGGAAGGGGAAGAGCGAGCCAGAGAGATCACAGGCTGAGTAACTGGTTTGCAGTTGAGGTCCTACTAATCATAAAGGCCCCCATTTGTTTAACCTCCTTTTATGGTGCCCTCGAGGGGCCACCTTCTGGGACTCTGGATTTGACACTGTCCAGTGTTCTAGTTTCTTCTCGTTAATGGCCAAATTCGGGGAGAACTGCCTCCTGTGAGCAGCCCTGCTCCCCACTAGGGTCTTCTGTAAGGATTCAGAGAGCCGCCAATTCCAGTCTATTTTTTACCATCTTTAAGACCTGTACTTGATGGAACTTCCTTTTCTCCCCACTCTTTAAATTCCCCAAAGTGTCTTAAAGGGTGTGACTTGGAGAAAGAGGAGTAGCATGAAATAATGCGGGCGATACCCCCCTTCTATAGAAATGGAAACTGAGGCCCAGGGAAACGAGGTATTTTGCCAACGTCCTAAGGAGGAACCACGATCAGCGTCCGCACTCTCACTCCTCAACAGGTTCTCCGTTGCCCTTGGAGAAAGTATTAACAGGTAAATCTGAAGAGTGTTCTAAAAGCTTCAACTAGTTTAGGAATGGAATGAATCCTGAAGAGCCCGCCATCAGGAAGGCTTCAGAATCCGATACTTTAAAAGATTTATTTATGGGGCGCCTGGGTGGCTCAGTCGTTAAGTGTCTGCCTTTGGCTCAGGTCATGATCCCGGGGTCCTGGGATCGAGCCCCCCATTGGGCTCCCTGCTCCGCAGGAAGCCTGCTTCTCCCTCTCCCACTCCCCCTGCTTGTGTTCCCTCTCTCGCTGTGTCTCTCTGTCAATTAAATAAATAAAATCTTTAAAAAAAATAAAAGATTTATTTATTTGTGAGACTGAGAGCGAGCACCAGCAGGGGGGTGGGGTGTGGTTGGGTGGGGAGGGGCGGAGGGAAAGAGTCTCAAGCAGACTCCCGGCTGAGTGTGGAGCCTGATCTGGGTGCTCCATTTCACAACCCTGAGATCATGACCTGAGCTGAGATCACGAGTAGGTCGCTTAACCCACTGAGTCACCCAGGCCACCCCCAGAATCTGAATTTTATTTTATTTTATTTTTTAAAGATTTTATTTATTTATTTGACAGAGAGATACACATTGAGAGAGGGAACACAAGCAGGGGGAGTGGGAGAGGGAGAAGCAGGCTTCCTGCAGAGCAGGGAGCCCGATGTGGGGCTCGATCCCAGGACCCTGGGATCATGACCTGAGCCGAAGGCAGACGCTTAACGACTGAGCCACCCAGGTGCCCCAGAATCTGAATTTTAAAGTGTTCAAGCAAACAACTTCTCCAACAGAAAACCAAAATTTTAACAGGATGGGGAGTGGGTGAGGTGGAGCGCCAGACAACCGATTCTGAGTGTTACAGGATTTCTTTTCCTTCGGTGCCCCTGGTTCTAGGTCAGGCTGCTTGGAAGAATGAAGACGTAGACCAGACAGAGTGGTGGGCAGCAAAGCAAGGTTTATTGAGCCACAGTAAAGTTTATTGAATGATAGAATACAAAGCTTTCAAAGAGGGAGGGGACCTGAGAGGGTTGCCGATCTGGCATTTCGATCTAGGGGTTTTATGGACTTTGTTGGTGGGCTATTTTAATCTGATCAACCCTCCATGTGCCTGTCATCCAATCAGTTTTTTGTCATCTATTTGTCATAATGGGAAGGGATGGAGGGCTCCTTCCAAGGTGGTATAAAATCCTTTTAAGGGTGGTTTCCTCTTAGGGTGGGGCCCCTTGACCCTACCTGCCTTTCTTCCAACTATCCTTCATCATGAGGTCAGGGGCTTTGAAGGGAAAGCTAATCGTGGACCGGCTGGGGTTTTTTTAAAGATTTTATTTATTTATCTGAGAGAGAGAGAGAGAGAGAATGAGAGCGAGAGCATGAGGGGGGGAGGGTCAGAGGGAGAAGCAGACTCCCTGCCGAGCAGGGAGCCCGATGCGGGACTCGATCCTGGGACTCCAGTATCATGACCTGAGCCGAAGGCAGTCACTTAACCAACTGAGCCACCCAGGCGCCCGGACCGGCTGGGTTTTATCTCTCACTGATTCTAGTCCGCCAGGAAGCCGGCCGATTTATCTAAGCGCCAGGCCCCAAGGTGCGGGGTGGCTGGGTGCCGACCAGGGGGAGGCTGGAGGCAGGGTCGGTAGGCTCATCCCAGGGGCTGCAGCCCCCCAGGTGGAGGCACGGGGCTGGCTGCGGGGATGGCCACCCGGCCAAGGGCAGACCGACTGATCAGGCCGGGATGCTCGCGACGCCCGGCGCACCGACCAGCGGTCCTCCCGCGGCTCCTCCCACGTGTCCCATTCCGGCTCTCTCATTGGCTCTTTCCGCCCCTCGCCGGCCCAAGGAGGCTGCCCCAAGACCGCCCATCCGATTGGCCCACAATCTTCGGTGTGTCATTCTGATTGGTCGAGGAGGCTCACGCCCCCTCTCCCCGCCCCCCGGAGGGCGGCTGGGCATACCATAACAGGCGAGGGGGAAACGTGTAAATGTCAAAGCTTCTCTTTGGGGCTGCCTTGTCCTGTGTCGCATACTTGCCTCTGAAGTTCCCTCGAAATCAGAGTTATCGTATTAACAGGAGGAAATACGGGGTCATTTCGGGTGAGCCCGACACGGAGGACGGCGTGTGACCCATTCCCCCCGCCCGCCGAGGTGGTGCGCTCCGGGCGGGGCTCCGCCTTCTGGTCGCGCCCCAGGCTCAAGGTCTGTGAACAACCCCGGGGGCTCACCGTCGGCGAACAGTTCCGCCGCGAGCTGGGGATGCTGCTAGTCCGACCAGCGCTCCGCGGTGCCCTGCTGGCCCGCCCCTGGAGGGAACCCGGGTGAGTGCGCCCCGGGCCCGCGGCGGGCGGGAGGGGGGTGCCCGGGGGCTTCTCCCTGCCAGATCCCCGCCGCGATCCCGAGGGTTCCCCCCGCCGGGGGTCCCTTCCTCTAGCCGTCTGCCCCTCACCCAGGCCGTCCTCCCGCTGCGACACCCCCCCCCGTCTCTTTCCTTCCGCGAGGGGGACCCCTCCCGGATCCCACGCTCGGAAAGTCACCTCCTTCGCGCTCGTTTTCCTCCTAATGGGAACCCACCGACAGAATGCATCTCGATTTTTCGCACAGCGCTTCTCAGCTCCCCACCCTGGGTCTCACGTTCAGGACTCGCCTCTGGGATTCCCTGAGTCTCCTGTCTCCTTTCTACCGGGACTCCTCTTTCCTCTTCTCCCTTTTCCAAATTAAGTACTGGGCAGCAAAGGGACCCTTCCTTTTGGTAGGTGGGAGAGTAATACTTAGGGAGTGCTTATAATGTGCCAGACGCTGGGCTAGGCACTTGGTGCATGCCTCACTGTGATGGCTAAGGGAGAGACACTGCATGCGAAGTGCATTGAACAGTGCCTGGCACTTGGTGCCCAGTTATTATTAGTCAGATCATCGTTTATCACTCTCATTTAAACTCTGCCGATTTTCCAAATTACAGGTGAAGAAACCAAGGTGTAGTTTCCGGGTGGATCTGCCCTGCAAACACCTGTGTGGTGGAGTTGGGTTCCTTCACCCTTGCCCACTCAGTGACACATGTTAATAGAACTGCTCTGGGCTAGATGGTGGGGTGGGGGGGGTGGGTAGGTGGGACACAGATCCTGTCCCAGAGGGCTCAGTCTGATGGACGGGTGTTTCTATGGGCCTTTCAGGGCAGGGCAGCCCCCGCCCCCAGTTTTGAGTTTTGTTTGCCTGACCACTAGGACTGTGACCAGCTCTGTCTCCCATGCTGAGCTGTGCCTTTTCTAAGTTAATCAGTTTCCCAAGGGATGGTGGGGGTGGGGGGGGGAGGGTGCCCTGGGCATGGGTCACTTTCAACACTGCTGGGTGTCCTTTGTGGGTGGGGGCTTGATAGGTAAAGGCAAGGAAGGACAGGAAGAACACATGGGGGAGAAGGACTTCTCTCCCAAACCAAGGTTGGGGGCCACACTTGCCACACCTTCAGCGCAGTCTCTTTGGCAAACTTCTCCCTGCACTCGGGACAACCCCCCCCCCCCACCATAGGGGGAGGAAGCCCATAGATTCATATATTTACTGAGCGCCTATTGTGTGCGATGTTGTGCTAAACCCTGGAAGAGAGGGTACCCAGGGGACTTCCCACGTGGATGGGGCCTTCCAGAGAGTTTTCAGTTTAATGTTGGGGGGGAGGCCTTAGCCATAAAAACCTCTAATACCTGGTAGAAAGCAATCCATATTCTTAAAAAAAAAAAAACTTATGATAGCAATAACATCAAGCGATCAAGAACCGCGGACCTGGCACTGTGCTGATAAGCACTGTATTATTCCCATTTTTACAGATGGGAAACTTATCTGCCAGTTAAGGCCAATGGAGAGTGAACATAGCAGTCAGACTCCAGCTTCGTGCTCTTAATTACAGAGCCTCCGGAGTGGAGCTGAAGCGTTTTGCAACCCGATCTGAAGGCTCACGTTACCTCTTTCGATGGAGCAGCTGGCCCAGCGCCCTAGACAGGGTTTCTCAACCTTGGCACTATGAACATTTTGAGCTGGGTAATCTGCATTGTGGGGGCTGTCCTGTGCCTTGGAGAATGTTTCACAGCTTTCCTGGCTTCTGCCCATGAGACGCCCGTGAGCACCCCGCAGTTGGGACAAAATAAAAATGTCAGGCACTGCTGACTGTCCCCGGGGCCAGAATTGCTCCTAGCTGATAGCCCCTGCTCTAGAAAAACAGGTCTTATGTTTGGCCACTTTTTAATTTATTCAACTAATATTTAGGATGCACCTGGGGCCATTTGTGGAGAAACAGTTTTAGAACATGTTTAATAGTATCTCTCAGTGTCCTGTTTGTAAAACTAGTGCTGAGGAAAACCACCTCTTTTGAGGACCTGGTGTGGGTAATGTTCATAGTGTTTCCCTTTTTGCGTGGAGTGCTGGGGATCTCAACCAGTTTTTAAAAATAACTTTTTTTCTCCCCAAATTTACTTTTATTTATTTATTTATTTATTTATTTATTTATTTATTTAAAGGGGTGGGGGGAGGTGCAGAGGGAGAGGGAGAATCTTTTTTTTTTTTTTTAAGATTTTATTTATTTATTTGCCAGAAATAGAGAGTCCATGTGTGCGAGAGTGAATGCACAAGCAGGGGGAGTGGCAGGCAGAGGGAGAAGCAGGCTTCCTGCTGAGCAAGGAGCCTGATGCGGGGCTCGATCCCGGGACCCTGGGGTCAAGACCTGAGCCGAGAAGGGCTTAACCGACTGAGCCACCCAGGCGTCCCAGGGAGAATCTTAAGCAGGCTCCACCTTACAACCCTGAGATCATGACCTGAGCTGAAATCAAGAGTTGGATACTTAAACCTGAGCCACCCAGGTGCCCCTAAAAATACTTTTGATTGTGCATTTTCTTTTTTTTTAAAGATTAATTTATTTATTTGAGAGAGAGAGAGAGCGCGCGCGTGTGAACACACACAAGCAAGCATGTGCATGAGTAGGGGGAAGGGCAGAGGGAGAGAGAGAATCCCAAGCAGGCTCCATGCCCAACACGGGGCTCATCTCACAACCCTGAGATCATGACCTGAGCTGAGATCAAGAGTTGGACGCTTAAGGGACTGAGTCACGCAGGCCCAGGCACCCCCGTGCATTTTCTTTAATGCAATTTCTTTAATTGTAAAAAAGTATAGATAAAGCAAAAAAGAATCCAAAAATGGCCTGGAATCTCACCACACAGAGGTAACCACTGTCCTCACTTCAGTTAATTAAGTGGATTATTTTACTGAGCTCCTCAGCAGCCTATGAGAGTTTTATAGGCGTTACTATTCCCATTTCACGAATTAAACAACTAAGGCCCTTGGAAATTAAGGAAGATGTGTCTAAGGCTTTAAGCCAATAAACACCAGGCCCCAGTTGACTGCCTCCTGTCTCCTTTGGCCCTGACTTCCAGCTTTTTTCTCTATTTCATTGACTTTATCAGGGCTGTCTTCAGTTACGTCTCTGCAAATTCTTGTTGGAAAGAGGCAAGATACATATTTATATTTATATATAAATTTAATAAGTAAAAGAACTAGCCCAGGCACATAGTAGGCTTATACTGAATGTGAATTTTTCTCTATTACTTGCTTTTGTACCAGACCCTGCTGGGTGCCAGGGTTCCCCCCACCATCACAGAGTGGGCAGGCTGGAATTGGCTACTGTCCTGTTCCCTGCAAGAATCCAGGGTCACTTTGGACTCCTCGCACCCCACCTGCCTGCTTAATTTTCAGCATTTCAGAACTCCCCAATGCTTGTCCCAGCCTGCCTGCCCCTGCAATGGGCTGGGCAGGGGGCTGGCACATCCCATTGCTCCCTGGACATACTCATGCAGTGCCTCTTTCCTGGAATAGTCTCCCCTGCCACGTTGGTGAACCCACACTCACCCAGCCCTTTGTGGCCTTGGCAAGGTGGCTCTCCTCTGGCCCTTTAGTGTCCTGTCTGTATAATGGGGAGAATCCCATCAGCCGCGTAGCAGAACGATTAGAGACGATGTGACAGGTACCCATTATGTAACTGAGTGACGGAATAACTAGAATCTACAGTGATCCTAATACTGGCTTCAGAGGTTGTTAGAACCCCCACTTGGGCTGCAGTTGTCACTGGCGTACCCCGAGCGCCTGCTTCTGGTACCCACCCCCTGGCCCAGCACATAGTAGGGGCCGCACCCTTGCTGTTGGAATGGCCCAGAGGACAGCCTGGGGTGGATTCTGGCTCCACCTCTTAGCAGCTCTGTGGCCCTGGGCAGGTTATTCCACCTCCCTATGCTGCCTGTGTTCCCACGTGGTAGGGACAGTAGTAGCCGCCTCATAGGGATCGCCTTGGAGAGGAAATACGTTCATACACAAAACCACTTTGAAGAGTATCTGCACCTGGACAGTGTTGCTTTTTTTTTTTTTTTTTTAAATTTTACTCATTTACTTCACAGAGAGAGAGAGGGAGAGCACAAGCAGGGGGAGCGGCAGAGGGAGAGGGAGAAGCAGAGCTGAGCAGAGAGCCCGACTCAGGGCTCGATCCCAGGACCCTGAGGTCATGACCCGAGCCAAGGGCAGACGCTTGACCGACTGAGCCACCCAGGCGCCTGGACGATGTTGCTTTAAGTATTATTTTGATCCCTTCCCCCAGGCATGGGCTGTCCCGAGTGATCGCCCTGGATCAGGCGTATTCAGACAAGAGGGTCCCAGCAGCTCAAGGATGGAGGCAGGTGTGGAGCTCGGATGCCCTTGGTGCTTTCCCGTTATCCTCATTAGTGACGCCGAGGCAAAACGCTTGGTGTTGGGGTTGAGCCTGCTCACCCCAGGGGAGGGGGCAGACACCCGCCCATCTTGGCAGTTTCTTTTTTTTTTTTTTTAAGACTCTATCCATTTATTTGAGAGAGAGAGAATGAGAGAGAGGGGGGAGGGTCAGAGGGAGAAACAGACTCCCTGCCGAGCAGGGAGCCTGATGCAGGACTCGATCCCGGGACTCCAGGATCATGACCTGAGCCGAAGGCAGCCGCTTAACCAACCGAGCCACCCAGGCGCCCCATCTTTGCAGTTTCTTACCCCGCCCCCACCTTTCCTTTCCTGGCACGAGCTGTCAGTGCCCATGGACAGCAAGCCGCTGCCCACCTCTTTCGTGAGCTGGGAAATGCTGGGAAGGAGGAGGCCCTAGCTGGGCCGAGAGGAGGACGAGCCTGTCCCCTCAGCCCTGTTGCTCAGGGGTCTCTGACAGGTGACAGGTGCTTCTGCCCTTGTGGGAGGCTCCTGAGTGAGGAAGCCCTGGGTTTCTGTGCTGCCCTGTGGGGAGTGGTGCCCCGGAGCCATGCGTGAGCACCGGGTCTCAGAAGTAGTTTTCTCATCTGTAATAATAATCATAACAGTAGTAATCCTGGCCCCTTCCTCATGCATTCGTAGCTGGATTCGGGAGATAATCACTTCGCGCAGTGCCAGGCATGTTGTAAGTGCTTAATAAATATTCCTTGATGTTTCGAGGGCAATAAAGTGGAAACAGCTCAGCCTGGGCCTGATGCCCCACCCTTCTGGACCTGCCCTGGCCCCCCCTGCACTTTCTCTCTGCTCACCGCTCACCGCCCCTTATCTCAGGGATAAGGAGGATTGGCCTTATCAGGTCCCAAATAACAGCTGGGAAAGTGTGGAAGCTCAGTGAAGCAAGGGTAGTTTCCTTTCTCCTCCTCTCCTTGGCCTTGGTCACCCCTGACCCCAGGCACTAGGGGGCCTGGTGCTGTTTCCACAACACTTTGGGTGTTCATTGTTTTTCTCTCCTGCCCCCCCCTCTTTTTTTTTCTTGATGAGTCTGATAAAAGGTTTATCAGTATATTCTTTGTTTTAAAAGGTATTTCTCCAAAATCCTGTGTGCCAGGCGGGTGTCCATGGGGAGTGGCGGGATGGGGGGCGACGGGGGGGTGGCTGATGGCCTGGCTGGAGCCACGGACAGCCAGAGCACTGTTGGTGGTGCTGTGACCAGAGCGTGGGCTCTGAGATGACCCGATATGGCCCGTCCAGGCGCTGGAGGGTAGCGTCCCCAGCACAGAGGGCTCCAGAAAGACCCAGGTGGCTGGATGGCGGCAGACGAAGTGGGCAGTGTGGAGGGATGATGGGAAATGAGCCTGGAGGCCTCAGTAAGGATTCCAATTTTTTGTTGTAGAAGAGAGGAGAAGCCCCTGAGTAGGCAGGTTTCATTGCCCGTATCTGAGTTGTCTCTGTGCCCTTGAGATTGCTGCTGATGAGTGAGGAATGCAGTCCTGCCTGGAAGGGCCTCGCAGATCCTCACAGAGGCTCCAGGTTCTGTGAGTGATTCTTCTCTGCCTTCCCCAGAGCCAAGGGAAGAGTGCTCATGTTAATCCTGAATGGCCCATGAGCCAAAATAAAAGGCGGGGGGGGATTGGTTTTGTCAAGTGTCCTTGGATTATTTTTGGCTCCAGTTTTGACTGAGGCTGATCTTTGAATTCTGTTCCCCACATTTGGACTGATGGGCAGCTGGGCCGGGGCTTGGAGACTTTCCAGGCAGAGGGGAAGCCAGGGGGGAATGTGATCCTGTGATCACAGTGGGCCTCTGCCCTGGGAAGGGTAGAGAGAGGCCTGCAGGATTTCTGCTTCTGACACTGCCTGGGAGGGAACAGGTTCAGGAGGGCTGGTAGCTACTGCATTTTAAGCTGGGTGGAATGTGGTGCTAAGTTTATTCCAGCACTATCTGTTGAGTGTCCAGGCTAGCCCCTGATTGTTGTGACCTTGGGGGTGTCTGAGAACCATTTTGCCGCTGAACACCTGGCCTGGTGCGGTAACATTCTGCATGTGTGTTTGCATATATACGTGTACATATATATACACATATATGAGACAATCTACGAAGACAATTTTCTTTTTTTTTAAATCATTTTTTTTTTTTTAAGATTTTATTTATTTATTTGAGAGAGAGAGAATGAGAGACAGAGAGCATGAGAGGGAGGAGGGTCAGAGAGAGAAGCAGACTCCCTGCTGAGCAGGGAGCCCGATGCGGGACTCCATCCCGGGACTCCAGGATCATGACCTGAGCCGAAGGCAGTCGCTTAACCAACTGAGCCACCCAGGCGCCCCGAAGACAATTTTCTTAGAAGTACAGAGCAGGAGGGGTGAGGAAGGGCAAGCACTTTTAACCTCACAGTGCCCCTGCAGGGCACACAGTACCGCCCCCATTTTTCAGGTGGGGAATCTGAGACCTGCCGAGTTTCTAATAATGGGCTGATGTCTCTCGGAGAGCGTGGGGGTTTCGGTCCCACAGATGTCTGCTTCTGGAGCTGGGCTTTCTGCACGCCCTTCGAGCCGGGGTCCAGGCTGGGGTTGGGGCACGCACCTCCAGGCTCCCAGCCCACACTCCTCCTCAGCGGCACCCTCCTGGCTATAGCTGATTGATTGGTGGTGGGTGCTGCTGCTGGAACCTTCCAGAGGGCCCTGAGGGCACACGCCACCCCCGTTTTCCTGACGTGTGGAGGCTTGTGGCGGCTGGAGTTTTCCAGCCTCTCTGTTCCTCCCCCACTATAGGTGTGTGTGTGGGGTCAGTGTAGACTTGAATTTATGGGATGTACCTGTAGCTTTGTGTGACTGTCTCCTCGGCTCTTGAGAGTAACCCAAGGGAGGCTCTTCAGAGTAACCCAAGGGAAGGGCTGGTGGGAGGCTGGCCTCACCCCACGTTTCTGCCCTTGGTTAGGGGAAGGGCGGGGCCTGAGGAATGTGACCTGCCTCTTAGCGTGGGGTGGGTGCTGCCTGGGGGGTGGGGTGGGGGAGGAGGGAGAAGGCCCAGCTCACTTAGAGCCGTTAGGCAAAATCTTGGGCAACCAGGCCCTGCCCTCCTCCCTCCTGGACTGCCCGGGCCCCTTTCAGCGCTTCCTGTCACGCTTCCTGCTCTGGGCCTTTGTACTTGCTCTCCTCTGTGCCCGGAATGTTCTTTCCAGTCCTTCTGAGATCCCAGATGGCGTTCAGAGGACGCCTCCCCTGAGAGGCCCTCCCTGATCACCTAGGCTTGAGCAGCCCTACCCTTCCCCTAACTCGTTCTCACATCCCCTCTGTCCTCACCTGTTTCTTGCCCATGGTCCCCATTGGAGGTGAGCTGCTTGTGATGAAGTACAGTTGGAAGAAAGGCAGGTAGGAACAAGGCGCCCCACCCTTAAAAGGATTTTGCACCACCCTAGAGGGAGTCCTCCATCCTTTCCCACTGTGATAGGTAGATGACCAAAAACCGATTGGATGATAGGCTCAGGGAGGATTGATCACAGTAAAACAGCCCACGCACAAGCCCATAAACACCCCTAGACTTAGAAACTGGTGGCAACCCTCTCAGTCCCCTCCCTCCTCGGGAGCTTTGTACTATCACTTTGCTATCACTCAATTAACTTTGCTTTGCTGCCTACCACGCTGGTCTACCTCTTCATTCTTCCAAGTGGCCTGACCCAGAACCACGGGCACCGGAAGGAGAAGGAAATCCTGCAGCCCATGCATCCGAGGCCTTGCTGCCATGGTCACTGCTGTCTCCAGTGTTTAGAGCAGTGTCAGGCATAGAGGGTGCCCAGGAACCTTGTAGAATGAATGAAGGACCAGTCCTCATGGCCCCTGGTTTCATGTCCTTCCTCCAGGCCTTTGGTCCGTGAGCCTCCAGACCCATGCCCAGGGACAAAGAATAAAAAGGACCCCCAACACTCACAGCCCAAGTGACACTGAGGCCTGGAGGACCCCCCCAGCTGGGGCCCCAGTTCAGGAATGAATGATCTCAAGTCTTGGCTCTTACCCACCTGTCCCCCCACCTCGCCATCCTCAGACATGTTAGGGTCGGTGGTCACCAGTGGTCACCAGTCAGTGAGGTCATAGGTTCAAGACTGAGCAAGGTCTCTGGGACGAGGAGTTCTTGAAACTCAGGACCCTGGAATCGGACCCTGAACGCTGAAAGCCGCCCTCCCCGTGGCTGCGAGCTGAGCTCAGGGCACTCCTCCAAGGTCCTGGCCCATATCCTGGATGTTCTTGCCCACCCGGAGCTCAGCTCTTGGTGCCAAGGGAATCCCAGCTGGGTCCCATTCTGATGAGACTGAATTCTGGAACAGGTTGCCCTTTCAGCCCAGAGAAAGCAGTAACTCAGGGCCCTTGGGATAAGGGCTGCATTGTGGGGAAGGAAAGGGAGAGTCACCCTCTCCATGTACAAAACGCTTAGAAGTGGTTTTGCATTGATTGAATTTAAACTTAAAATGGCCCTGTGGGTTTGTATGGTGGTTCTCACTTAGTAGATGTAGAGACTGGCCCAGCGGAGGCAGGTCACATGCCCGAGGATGCACAGTGTCAGGTCTGGGCCTGGAACTTGGATTTTGGACCCCAGGGCCAGTTCTTGCCCCCCAGTTCTATACTTGCTCTGGATTTCAGGATTCTGGGCCAACACAGAACACCCCCCCCACCCCCTCCCCACCCTGGTGGAGATAGAGGGGCCGGATCTGGTTGCGGCCACCACTGACCTGTCTGCCTCTCTTCCCTGCCCTTGTACCCCAGGCTGTGGTGGAAGCACACGGCCTCCCTGAAGGTGGTCAATGAGCCGGTCTTAGCATTCACGCAGGGCAGCCCCGAGCGAGATGCGCTGCAGAAGGTAATGGGCCGGTGGGGGCACCCAGTGGGGGTAGGGCACGGAGCGAGGACAGCCTTCAGCAGCCCTCCACCCCCCCGGATGCCTCTCCGTGCCTACAGCCATCACCCCCTGTTGCGCCTGCCCCCAGCCTTGGAAGGAAACCGGGTCTGGGACAGGCATGTGTCTGGAGGACGGAGAGGCTGGGGGCAGCAGGGGGGCAAGCCGGGCCACTCTGGGGCTCCGTCCAGGTCGGGGGTTGTAAACCCACAGACGTTTTCTGCTTAAAAACATTGTCCTGTTAATTGCCAGTATTTTAAAAATTGTGAGATGTCACATACATTTCAGATACAGTTTTCTGTCTACGATGGGAGGACCTGGCAACCCTGGCCTCCCCTTCCGTCAAGACAGGAAGTGACAGCGGACAGGGGCTGAGTCCTGCTGCCCCCTGGGCAGAGCAGATGCTCTCTGACCTCAGAGCCCGGCCCCTTCGTATTTCTGTTCCCGCCTGGGCATCTGTGTTTGCAGGCCCCGCACCGGGGTTTTAGGGGGAGCAGAGAGGCGGGAGGAAGTACCCATCCACCCTGTTGTCCCCTCCGTAGGCCTTGAAGGACCTAAAGGGCCGGACGGAAGCCGTTCCATGTGTGGTGGGGGACGAAGAGGTGTGGACGTCAGACGTGCAGTACCAGGTGTCGGTGAGTCCAGTGGGCCGGCGGGGCTCGGTTTCTCCCCGAACCTGGGGTCCATCTCTCAGGCAACAGATCAGCTTGTCACACGGGTCTCTGCCTCCAAAGGGGTTTATAGTCTGTTCCCTGCTTTTGAATTCTGTGCGCCAATATAAAACTTCCAGAAGTAGTCTTAGGGGTACCATCATAAAAGATGCCGACTTCACGCCTGCCAGGAGGGAATTAAAACAGGGACTGCCACAGCTTTGCCTTTTCTTTAGAAAATGGACCCACTGGCCACCTAGAGGGTGGGAAGAAAGGACAGAATGTCAGAATTAAAGATAATCCTTCCAAAGAGAGGACAGTCTCCAAAGCCCTGGCCTCTATTTTGGAACGGCTGCTCTAGTGGAAGATAAGCTCATCTGAGGTGAGCACCTAGGACGTGGCCGGGCCTCCTCCTAGAAGCCCTCCAGCTGGAGCCATGCTCCATCCGCAGATACATCTGAGAGGCCCTGTGCCGTCTGCATGGGCTCCTCTTTCGGTCCTTGCCACTCCTCTTTGAGGGAGGAAGAGCGGGGAGTTCGCTGCCCATTTTACAGATCAAGGGACAGGCTCAGAGATATTAAATGGCCCGCCCAGGATGGCACAGTTAGATCTGGACTAGGGATGATTAATCCTGGTTCTCCAGAACCACATCCCATTGATTTTGATTCAGTGGATTTTCTAGGAAGGATTTGGAAACAGCATATTAACTCATACAGTGCAGTAGGATCGTCTTGCTGTGGCCTCCTGGTCCCGGGATGAGAACCGTGGAGCTCTACGTGCTGGAGACAGCCCAGACTTGCCTTCATGCCTCCCAGTGACCGCAGGGAAGCGAACATATTACTTACACTAGTCAGAGTGTTCTGGAAATAAATTCCAGCTGCATGATGGGAGAAGCACAGCCCTTCCCCATAGCGGCCCCAGAGAGAAACGTCTCCCGAGGGTGTCAGAAGGACGCAGTGATGTGATGAGCAGCGTCCACACAGGAGTCTCGGCTCATGCACAGAGGGCACCTTTTGTGCACTGTCACCGCATGCAGGCCAAGGACATCCGCAAAGCCCAACGCCTGGGGATGCCGGGGGTCACCCTGCAGGTCCGTGTCTGCTGCTGGGGGAGCTTTTCCCTCTGGAGTTCAGGGTACGAACGGACACCGGCAGCTTTGTTTCCAAACCTAACGAGGGGGAGATTTCCCCTACACATTCAAACGTCTGGCTCGTCTGGAAGGTGGGGTGACGCGGCCGCACCAGGCTGGCACGGCCACAAGGCACCGTGTGGCTGGAACACGTCCGTGGGCAGCTCGGGGGTGGGGGCAGTGGTCCCCACCACCCCTAGCGCATGACGCCAGCTCTGTGCACTCACGGCTCTTGCCTCTCTGGCCCCAGCTGGGCAGTGGCCGGCCTGCGTGTCCCTCGGGCACCCCGCCCGCGCTTTCCCCTTGGCCGGGCTTTTGCTGGACCCGGGACAGTGAGCCAGAGGCCGGTGGTCTGTGCCAGTTAAGAGGTTGTCACCTGCTCCTGTGCCCCCCCGCCCCCGTCAGTTCGAGGGTGGGAGGGACCTGCTTTTGTGAGAGTTGGGGATCTTGACCAGGACTCGTGGCTGAGTGGACATTCGCAGCTGGCCCGTCAGGGAGCCTGAGCCCCAGGCAGAGGACTCACCCCAGCCCTTCTTGTCCCCGGCGTGGCCACGACACTTGTAGCCCAGGAAGGCTTAAAGCAAATACCCACCTCAGCTGTGGGAAGAGAAAAGTGTGTGCGTGTGTGTGCGCGCACACACGCACGTTTTGAGACCCCGTGCAGATGCATTTACGTGCAGCTTCTAGCTTTGTATCCAGCAACCAGTTGCAAAATGAAAGCCATGGTGTGTGAGCCAGGTGCTTTCCTCTGTGGCAGCATCACCCAGAAACCTGTTTGAAGCTCGAAGAGACGCCAGCTCTTCTTTCTAGCAGGGCATGTGTAAGTCAGGATAATAAAACGCGGCCAGCCAGCCACGCCTCTCGGGCCCAGGCCCAGGGCGGACGGCGGGCTCTGCCCTCTTGGAGGTGCTCTGCTGGAGAGCAGGTGGTCCTGGGTCGACAAAGAAAGAAACTGGAGTTCCAGCAGGTGAGGGACAGGGGAAGGCACGGGCACTGTGCGGGGGACGCGGGGGCCACATCAGGTAGGGTGGTTGGAGGGCTCCATGGAGGGGTGACCTCTGAGTCAAAGCCCGAGGATGAGGGTGGGGGGGGGGTTCGCTGCCAGGCAGAGGGCTGCTCGGTCCTCGGGCTGAGTCTCGAGCTGGGAAGAGGCTCAGTGAGCTGCACAGCAGAGAGGAAGCCAGTGGGGTGGAGGATTCAGGGCAGAGGGGTGGGCAGACGTGACTTCCTGAGGTTCTTACCACCTGTGCTTAGGGAACCTATTCCATGAGTTCTGGGGAGTCACTGGAGGGGGGGTTAAGGAGGGCCAGACTTTGCAGAAGAGCCCTGTTGCTCGTTACAAGAGAATGCTTTCTAATTTCAGGACAGCAGAGTGAAGAGGTGAGGGCTTGGCAGCACCTATGAGTCCAGACTTAGACCCGTGGGGGTATGGGACTCCTGGGTGGCTGGGGAGTTGGGCGGGAAGGTGGGGAGAGAGCCAGGCGAGGAGCCGCGATGCAGGGGGCCGTGAAAGAGCCGGAACAAAGCCCGGGGAATGGCAGCCCCAGGTGGGGAAGCGCAGCGCACCTCTCTGGAGGGTCTGCCCACATCTGTGAGCTCCCCACCTGCCCCCATGGTGGTGGGTGGTGGCCGCCTTCGAAACCGTGGGCCTCCACTCCTTGGCCCCGAAGTGGGCACCTGACCGCAGCTGGGCTGGTTGGATTTACGGCCCTAGAACTTAGAACTGGCAACAGACATCTCGAAGCTACGGGGAGGATACCTTCCACCTCTGAGACACACGACCACAGTGGGTCTCTTGAAAGGTGCAGGGCGCCGCCTCACAGAGGAGGAGAGAGGACGAGAGAAGCCTCAGTTTTTAGGCCGGGCTCCTTGAGTCTTCCTGAGGCCCAGCTGCAGGCCACCCGAGTCTCCATTACGGAGGCCCCTGTGTGTAAAAGGTTCCCCTTCTTGCCCGCTGGCTGACCTCCCTGTGCCTCAGTCTTCTCGTTTGTAAAATGGGGGTAGCAGTCGTGGTGCATAGGGTTGTTGTCGGGGTGAACGGATTGATCCGTGCCAAGTACTCGGTGCCCGCATGCACGCCGCTGAGCAGACGTCAGCTGTGACAGAAACAGTCCTGTTTCCCTCAGAGCCTGCAGCTGGTTCATCCAAAAAAGCACGAGGGGCAGACCCATCTGTGTTTCAAACCTCTGGAAGCCATTGACCGTGATGGCAGGAGGCTTTCTCCTGCAGGTGTAGGGTGGGTTTTCTGTGGTGTCCCTCACTCGCCAGATGGCCGCACTGCCCAGCCCATAACTGAGTCCTGCCCACAGGCAAGGAAGGTCCTGAGGAGTTCACACAGCATCTTCCGTGATTCCTGATGGATTTCTCCAGAAGGGGGTTTAGGGGTTAACAGTGGGCTAAGCCCCGTGATGACATTAGCCTAAGAAGCCACGTGCTCAGGGTCATTGAGCCAGGAACTGACCTACACTTTGGCTGGACTAGCAAACTCCTAGATCTGTAATTTGGGGGAGAGTAAAGGGTTGGCCCTTTTGCAGATGGGGGAGGCACATTCAGGCTCTGTCCAGATGGAACCCTGAGCAGGTGCATGCAGGGTAAGGGTGAGGACCCTCAACCCCCAGCTCCGAGGGTTCTGAGGATGCCCCGGGAAGGAGTTGCCCACAGGGGGTGTCCTGGAGCCCCCACTACTGGATCAGCGACCAGAGGGCCTGACACCCGCAGTCCTGGGAGCACAGCCTATGATCACTCAGTTCACTCGGCCCCTCAGCGCTGTCCCAGCTGCCAGCTAGGGTTCTGGTCACCCTCTGGGCAGGCACTTCCCGTTCTCATGGCCCGCGGTGCCTCTCTGACTTGGTCACGTGGTAACTGGGGGAGCCCAGGCGTGGGAGGCCGTGGCCGGCACGTGGCTGCTGGCATGGGGGAGCTGCGGTCCACGGGGGCTGAGTCGAAGGGCCTGGCCCCGGGGTGCCGCCTCAGCCCCTGAGCATCACAGGCCAGTCTCAGGTGTGGACAGGATACAGGTGACTCTGCTGGGGGTTGAAATGAGGGGGGAGAGGGCCACTTTCTCCTGAACCCTAGACCAGCACTGCCCAGTAGAACTTTCTGCAGTTATGCTGATCAGTATCCACACGCTGTCCCACTATGGCAGCCACGGGCCACGCGCGGTCATCCAGCACATGGACTGTGCCGGTGCAGCCGAGGAACGGGGTTGACATGTCAGCGGGCACGTGTGGCTAGTGGCTGCCACGTTCCACAGGAAAGCCCCACACAGCCCGTTGGCAGACTACTAGGTGGCAAGAGTACCAACAAGTGTGCTCGAAAGACGTGAAGTTTCTCCCCGCTTTATTAAAGCTCACGTTGGCATCTGGCGCTGCCGGGTTCTTTTTGCAAATGTTTGTGGAGGGTCTTCCCTTTCCCATGAGTCTGTGTGGGTCCCGAGCCGGGGGCTGGAGAAGCGGTTGGTCTGTCCCCCAGGCACTAGGGACAGTGGAAATCCTGAGCGGGTCTCAACTGCAGTGCATCGTTGGGGGCCTCGCGGGGGGACAGCGCCCAGGCCTCAGCCACGGCCGCGTGCCACACGGGCTCTGGCAGCATGTTCCCCTGTGAGCCCACTTGGGCCTTGTCCACGTGCTGTGAGGCAGGGCGTCCCCATTTCCCACAGGGGGGGACTTGGAAAGGGGAGCTTACTTCCCTCCGGCCCCCAGCTAGTAGGGGGCGGGGCTGGGATGTGAAGCCGTGTCTGACCACAAAGTCCACACTTTCCCTCAAAGACTGCGATCCATGCTTTTCTCCGGGACCGTGAACCTTCCAGAGCAGGAGTGGTCTTACTCACCGAACAGCAAGTGCTCCGTAACCCTTGATCAGACAGATGGATGTGGGGATTGGAGGGGAGAGGGCGAGTGTGCTGAGGACTCTTGTCTGGAAGGCGAGCTCTGAGCCTGGCCACGTCCCCACCTGTCCTGGCACCTCCCTGCTGGCAGTGACCTCGCTCTTCTCTCATCTTGCAGCCCTTCAACCATGGACACAAGGTGGCCAAGTTCTGCTATGCAGACAAGGTGAGGCCCTGGCGACTTCGGGTAGGGGCGCTGGCCCTCTGTTCCCCACTGGCTGCTGGCATGGAGGCAGATGTCAGTCGCTGCTTCCCTCCCTGGCCGTGGGGGGTGGAGTCTTTCACGAGGCTGGGCCGGCCGGGGCTTCATTTGAGGCAGATGAGAGCTGCGTGGGCCAAGGCTGACATCCCCCGACATGCCTATGGCCGCGAGGCAGCCAGGTTTCCAAGGGGAGTAGATTCTGCAAGGCTGAGTCAGGGACATTGGAAACACCATGGATAAGAAGGCAAACAGAGGATCGGCTTCATGGAGGGGCAGCGAGAGGGGTTGGGGTGCCCTGTGGCAGGGGGTCTAGGAGCTGGCTCATGGGGCAGCGAGGGCATGCTGGCAGCAGGTGAATGACTCAGGCTGTGGTTCTGGCCAGGCACTTGACCTTGAGGGCTGGCGGCTCTAGCGGGTGGGTTTGGGGGCCCCAGGAGGAAGGTGAGGCTCTGATGAGACCAAAAGAAAAAGCAGAGCTGGTTTAACAGCTGAGGGACTTGGTGCCAAGTCCCTGGCATGCAGACCTACCTGGCATGTCCCTTACACAGGCTCGGGGCCTGGGTTGGGCCGGCAGGTGATGGGACACTGTATTTGCCACTGTGTGTGGGGGGAGAGCACTGGAGCTAAGGGAGCCCCGGGTCCCTGGATGGAGGGTGGTCTCCAGTCTCCCTTGCCCATTCCCTTGGGGCCTTTCCCACTGTGGGAGACAGCCCTGAACCTTTTCCTCTTCATTAGGCCCTACTCAACAAAGCCATCGAGGCCGCGTTGGCCGCCAGGAAAGAGTGGGACCTGAAGCCTGTTGCAGACCGGGCCCAGATCTTCCTGAAGGCAGCAGACATGCTGAGCGGGCCACGCAGGGCAGAGGTCCTTGCCAAGACCATGGTGGGACAGGTGAGGTACCCGTGGGCGCAGTGGGGTGGGAGTTGGGGGAGGGAGGCTGTCCCACTCCATCCAAAATGGCAGCCATCAGCTGGGCTGCTTCTGGGTGCCAGGAGGTGCTCTGTGTGCTGGAGACTTAGGCCCCGTGCCGTCCTCCAGGCTCAGTCAGACCTCCGCAGCCCTCAGGGTGGGCTCTCTGACACCTCCAGCAGGTCACTCCAGGCTTACAAACCGCCAGGGTCTCTCTCTCACCGACAGTCATGTCCCAAGTCCTGTGCCCAGCACTCAGGGCCCTCTGTTTCCGGCCCGTGTCCAGCTCGCCGGCTGCTCTGCCCATGAGGTCACCAGTCTGGATTTAGCAGGATCCCTGGACAGTGCAGGCATCCCATCTCCCTGCCCGGCTTCTGCCTGGTGGCCCTGCCTGGAATGCTCACTCTCTCTTCTCTGTCCTGTGAACTCTTCCCTTCGAGCTCCAGCCCAGATATCACCTCCTCTGTGAGGCTTCCAGAATCTTCTCTGTCCAAGAGGATTCGTCCCGCCCCTATGCTCCTGTAGCATGCTGTTCGTTTGCCAGTTACAGCTCAGATCGTATTGGGTATAATGAGTTCCTGTGTGTTTGTCACCTCTCTACAAGCTTTTTGGAGAAAATAATCGAGTTAGCTGTTCTCCGTCTTACTGGGCCTTGCAGTACATCTCCCTGGAGTCAGAGAAGCTTTTTCGACTGAGTGCATGAGGAGTCAGGGAGTGGCACCAGCAGCCCCAAGTGGGGAAGGGAGCCCAGGGAGAAAGGGTTAATTTCGCCCTCCCTGGGGAGGGAGCCTTAGGCCCTCGTCCTGGGCCAGGCCAGCTCCCTGTCCTGTAGTGAGGGCCCCCTCTGCTGCACGGAGGTGGTATGACACCTCCTTACTGGCCAAGGGTCTCCTGATTCTCAGCGGCCCTTGGGGTGGTTGTAGGCTCCGCACGTGCTGGGGGAGCCACACACACTTGACGGCCAGATTAAGATGCCTTATTGCACTAAAGAGTCAGGAGCTTGTAGGAGGCGTGGTGGCCTCACAGAGCCAGGGCCAGAGCATCTTAGCTGCTATGGCTCCAGGTCCCAAGCAGGGTGACCACCACCAGTGACCCTGTGTGCCAAGGAGGGGCTGCCCTGATCCGGAGAAGCCCCATTCTTGCAGCCCAGAGGCCCTCCCCGACCCTTAAGTCTGTCGGGAGGAACGGGTTTGCTGTTGTCAGGCCTCCTGCTTCTTGCTCCAAATGTCCTAGTGGGGGCACCTGCTCACCCAGGGGGACGGAGCCACCAGCACCGTGGGCACCATGTCACCGTGGGCACACGGTCAGTATTGGAAAAGTGCCGGCGGGAGGCGCGTCTGTCGCCGCTGACCGTCTGGCTGTCGGCACAGGGTAAGACGGTGATCCAGGCGGAGATCGACGCGGCGGCTGAGCTCATCGACTTCTTCCGGTTCAATGCCAAGTTTGCCGTGGAGCTAGAGGGGCAGCAGCCCCTCAGCGTGCCGCCGAGCACCAACAGCGTCGTGTACCGGGGACTGGAGGTACCCACTGGCGGTGGGGTGGCCAGGAGCCTGCAGGAGGAAGCCTCGAGCTTGGCCTCACTACCTCCCCCTCCCCCTTCCCCAGGGCTTCGTGGCGGCCATCTCCCCCTTTAACTTCACGGCGATCGGCGGCAACCTGGCGGGGGCACCGGCCTTGATGGTAAGATGATGACCTTGATGGTAAGAGGATGACCTTGGTGGTGAGATCAGGCGGGGGCGGGCGGGGCCTCTCATTCCTGCCTCCGCAGACGACAGCCACCCCGAAAGGCAGAGGCAGTGTGGGCTCCCCCCGCCAGAAAGGCTTTGGGATCCGAGACTGGTTTGGATCCCAGCTCTGCCCCGTGCTGGAGGATCCCCAGGAAAGCCCCCAAACTTCTGAGGCGGTTTCTTCCTCCTCCTCGAAGTGGAAATCTAGGAAAGCCCAGGGTACAGGGTTGTGGGGAGCAAGTGAAGCTGTGTGTGGGACACGTGCATGGGACACGTCTGGCCTGGTGCGGGCTTCGTGTGCAGGGAATGTTGATGGTGATGGCAGATCGCTTTCCAGCGCCTACTGTGTGCCCTGCCAGAGATCTGTCAGGTCTAGGAAACGACCACACAGTAAGGGTTCGGGCTTAGCTTCCAAGTCCCTGGCTCCTCTGCCCTTGTCAGGGAGAGGGTGGCCGCCATCCTCATGAGCTCCCGCCGAAGGGGGTGATGCAGCCCTGCCCTTAGAGGGCCTGGGTGGCTCGTGGGGCACCAGGAGGAAGGCTGGCAGGTGGTGGGGGCCTGGGCCCCACATGGGGCGGCTGGCTGATCTCAGGGATGCTCCTGCCCAGGGCTGTCCTTATGCATCTGTGCACAGATAGACACGCACATACCCAGGTGCCCACGTGTCCTCAGCCAGGACATGTGTAGAGACAGGCCCGTGAGCCCTTGCCGGCCATGCTCAGTGAGTGCGCAGCGACGTGGAAACACCCAGAACAGACCTGCCCGAGGGGCGCTGGCAGGACCAGTTGGTACAGGCTTCCAGAAGAAGGGGGCCGTGGCCAGAGTGTGGGAGCAGTGGGGGCAGGGTGTGGTCCCACTGGCGAGGGTTTTTAGAGCACAGTGCCCGACACCTGGAGTAGTGGGGACATCCCGGCCTCCTGGGGGGCCTGGTGGCTCCACGTGAGGGATGGCTGTGCTTCAGGATGAGGGAGGGGGGCAGTCGGGTGGTGACCCCTGGCCTTGTGAGTCATCACCGTGCCTCCTGGGCAGGGCAACGTGGTCCTGTGGAAGCCCAGCGACACGGCCATGCTGGCCAGCTATGCCGTCTACCGCATCCTCCGGGAGGCGGGCCTGCCCCCCAACATCATCCAGTTTGTGCCAGCCGATGGGCCCACATTTGGCGACACTGTCACCAGCTCGGAACACCTCTGCGGTATCAACTTCACAGGCAGCGTGCCGTAAGCCCCTGGGGTGGGGTGGGGTGGGGTGGGGTGGGCCAGGCGGCATGGGGACATTCCCCAGGCAACCGCCTCATGACCTCTGTAGGAGCCGGAGGTCAGGCACTGAGCATACCCACTGACTCACTGTGTGTCCATGGGTGGCCCACTTCACCTCTCTGAGCCTTCATTTCTTGACCTGCTCAACAGGAATATGGTCCCTGCCTCGCAGAGTAATTGTGAGGCTCCAGTGGGTTAAGAGGAAGAACTTCACAGGCTGGAAGCAGCCTACAGACATTCGGTGATGTCAATGTTGGTGCCACCTCTGTCACTGGGAAGGGCACAAGGGAGCCTGGAATGAATTGGAGGAGAGTCAGGAAGGCTTCTTGCAAGAGGTGGTATCTAGGCAGAGGAGATAGCCAAGCAAAGAGGGGGTAGGGAGAGTGCTGTGGGAGAGGGAGCAACACGTGCAGGGCCTCGAGGCTAAAGCTCTGTGCTCGGGGAGCCGGGGGTGGTTCCGTGGGGCTGGAGTGTGGGGTGCTGGGACCGAGGTAAGCATGTGGGCAGGAAACGGTTCGATCGTGACTGCTCGTTTATTCAGTAATGAGCAGGTGTATGTGTCCAGTGAACGTGTGGACAAGTCCTGGTTCTTGGGGAGTTTAGTCCCGTGACTATAAGACCCTATGAGCCCACAGAGGTGTCTAGACTTTATCCGGAAGGTGACTGGGAGCCACAGAAGGTTTTATACCCAGGGTGTGCATGAAGCAGCTTTATTTCAAACAGAGGCTGCAGATGGTCGTTCTCTAGTTGAACCTGGCAAGTGGCTCTACTTTGGCTCCTTGTACAGTTGGGACGGTTTCATGCAAAAATCTTTTTGAGATCTCAGGCTGCTTTTGAGAACCTGCCCCTCTGGGCCTGCGTGTCCACGGGGCACCCCTGGCTAGAGGTGGGGATGGAGTGCTCTTCGATCCTTGGCAGCCTCACAGGCGCTGGGCCTCTGCGTACCTGGTCCTTCTTTCCTGGTCTGGCGCCGTGGGGGCCTCTGCATTCTCAGCCTCTGTCCCGGATGGCCACTCTGGCTGCTTTGTGGACAAGTCACCAGTGGCCAGAAGCAGGAGAGTGGTGAGGAGGCTGTCCACGTCCAGGAGGGGACAGCAGAGGCCTGAACCAGGGTCGACGGTGGGAGTGGATTCAAGTGAGCAGGTGGCAGGGAGGCGTGATCACGTGTCCGTGGGATTGGATCAGTGGATGGGGCGGGGGTCCGTGGGAAAGTCTAGGCTCTGGGCAGAGGGGTACCTGGAAAGCGTGGGTGAACATGACAAGTCACCTGCTGGTCACTTTGTGAGGTGCCTCACGGTCATCTGAGTGGAAAGGTCCGGGGTCTGCACTAGGGGGGGTCCTTCCTGGTGTCCCTGGGGACACCTGTGGTGGCTTCCAGTCTCCCTCGCCTGGCCTCAGGCTCTCCTACCCCCCTTCCCAGGATTTGCCGGGTGTGATGGAGGCATTAGAATTGCTGAGGAGGACCATTTTCCAGAAAGGCCCACTCTGCCAGTTCAGGCCCCATGGGTCCCTGCCTATTAGCGGGCGGAGCGGGCCTGGCCCCCATTTGCCATGCTCTGATGAGCAGCGGGCTTAAAGGTAGGAAAGTCATAAATTAGTATTAGCTACTGTGTCGCAGGCTCCCTGGTGATTAGCATTTTTATTGTTTTGTGGTGCTGAGGTTGGTCACACTCGGAGCTTGGGAAGGAGGTGGGGGCCTGCACTCCCTCTCCCAGGACCCTCCTTGGTTTGGCCGCCGGAGCCGGGGCGCTGGGCTGGGGGCGCCCCTCTCAGACATGGCCGCGTCTGTCCCCTACCAGGCACCTGCAGCGTGTCTGGCACCGACCTAAGCACTTGACTCCCATTAGAGCGATCACAGAACAGCTCTGCCAGGTGGGAATGTTCTCTGCAGTTCCCAGATGAGGTGCACAATTTGAGGTTGAGTGATGAGTGCAAGGTCACATGGCCGTGAGTGTCGGAGTCGGGACCCCTGGCCTTGTCTGCATCATCTTGCCACCAAGCCTACCTTTGCTCCCTCCCCACGGGTCCCGAATGTAGCCTGTCTCCAGCTGCCCCCACCTACTCCATTCCCGCCCTCCAGGCCTCGCTCTGACCTCTGCCCCCACCTGCTGGGCTTTGGGGCCCCTTCCTCTAGTAGGGCCTCCTCCCCACCCCCCAGGACCCTCACTGTCCCAGGGGCCTGAGCCTCACTTCCTAATCCTTGCCCTGTCCTCTGCTTTCAGCACCTTCAAACACCTGTGGAAGCAGGTGGCCCAGAACCTGGACCGGTTCCGCACCTTCCCACGCCTGGCCGGAGGTAAGGGTCCCTCTCCCGGCGCCCTCCCTGTGGCCCCTGGGGACCCCTTCCTGACTGTCATGGAAGAGGAAGAGGCAGAGGTGATGCCCCCATAGAGGGGGGTAGCCCTGCAGGAGCTGAGCAGTGAGAGGCCTTAGGGGCGGAGTCTCAGCTCTGCTAGATCCTGGGGCTTGTGCCCTAGAATGTGCAGTTGTTCGTTCATTCATTCATTCATTCTTCATTCAGCAAATAAAATATTAAACAGCTACGTAGGCACTTTCTGGGCACCAGGGATGCCTTGATGGCGAGAGACGCAGACCCAGCCCTCAGGAACTTGTGTTCAGTAGAAGGAGGCAGACAGTGGGCACACGGATGATGTGCAGAATCCACGAGAGAAAGGAGGCATGCAGAGGCCCCGGGACCGGGCGCAGTGGGTGATCTAGGGTGGCCGGCTGAGTGGCTCTCTCCTCAAGGAAGGAGCCTTTGAGCTGAGACCTGGATGCAGGGTGGAAGCCAGTCAGCCTCGCAAAGACCTGGGAGGCAGAACCGTGCAGGCCCCGGTGCTGTGCTGTAGAGCTTTGTGTGGTGATGGAAATGCTCCGTGTCTGCTGTCCGGGCCGGTGGCCGGTGGTCGGTGGCCACGGGTGCCTGTTGAGCACTTGACAGGCAGCTGGTGTGACCGAGGAAGTGAATGGCTTGTTTTGCTTCGTTTAAATCAGTGTGAATGTAAATAGCCACGTGTGACTGGCGGCAGCTATTTACCGAGATGGAGGCAGAGGGACCTGCAGGTGCGGAGGCCACGAGGTGGGAATGAGGCCAGTGTAGGTGGTGTAGGGGGCGGGGGCCGGACGGCCGGGGGCCCGAGAGTTCAGCAAGGCTGGAGCTTACTGAAATATTACTAAGTTTCCCACAAAGAAACACCTGCAAGGTCAAGGAGATTTGCTGTGTTGAAGCAAAACAGATTCCGTGTCTGCAGGACTTCCCAGAGCCTTTAATGCTTTTAAAGGCATGAGGTATCTTCAGGAGCAAGGACTGATGAGTGTTTCCCAAACTCTGTGGCTCATAGAACCCCATTTTTGCGGAGGCCCCCATGGACCAAGATTTTTTGGGAGAGGGCTGAGCACATAAGAGAGAGGGCCGTCCAGGGTCACACAGCAACTGCAGAGCGGGGGCTGGTGGCTCAGGGTTCTTGCTCCTGTGGATGATGTGGGGCCCGCGGGGAGACTGGATCCACTCCTGAGCTGGTGGGCGCTCTGATTTGGGGTCAGGGAAGGTGCGCCCTCAGCCACTGTGGCATCTCTACCCCAGTCCACCCTTTACAAGGTGGGAGCAGCGAGCTGTCTCTGGGTTTCTGTTCTCTGCCCCCTTCCTGCTGTGCTCTGAGGGAGGGAGACCACCACTTCTCTACCACCTCCCAGCCTCCAGAATTAATCTCTCTGTGTTTTCTTTTCTTTTCTTTTTTTAAGTTTTTATTTATTTAAGTAATTTCTATGCCCACCTGGGGCTCGAACTCAGAATCCAGAGATCAAGAGTCGCACGCTCTTCTGACTGAGCCAGCCATGCACTGTTTTCTTGTCTTTAAAAATGCGGATGATAACAGGGTTGCTTTGGGGCTTTCATGAGACAAAGCAGGAAGTGCTTTGAGTAGAGCTTGGCAGGTGGTTAGTGCTTTGTGACCGGGAGCTGCTGGTCACTCGTGTTTCACGGAGGGAGGAAACCAGGGCCCAGGGGCTGAGAAAATGAGGGGGGTGGTTCACTGCCATGAGTAGGAAGAGGGACCAGCCCTGGTAGCCGACACGGAGTGGAGCCCCTCCCTCTCCTCTCACCGGGTTGGGGGGTCAGGAAGGCGCCAAGAAAGCTATGCCTGCTTCTGGGAATGGATTGGCTCCTGGGAGCCTTGGGTTCTGGTCCTTCTGTCTTGATGGGAGCACCCCTGCCCCAGCCTCAGTTTCCCCAGCTGTGGGGTGGGAGATGGGCCTGGCTCGCTGGCTTCCGGGGATGGGGCTGCGCACACCCGCACACAGGTGCAGGTGGGGCGGCGGGCGGGCCGGGAAGCCGGCTCCCCTCACGCCCCCCTCCCCTGCAGAGTGTGGGGGGAAGAACTTCCACTTCGTGCACCGCTCGGCCGACGTGGACAGCGTGGTGAGCGGGACCCTGCGCTCGGCCTTCGAGTACGGCGGCCAGAAGTGCTCAGCCTGCTCCCGCCTGTACGTGCCGCGGTCGCTGTGGCCGCAGATCAAAGGGCGGCTGCTGCAGGAGCACGGCAGGATCAAAGTGGGCGACGTGAGTGGCGCGGCCTCCCCGCCGCGGCCCAGCGGGTGGCTGATGGGATTGGAGGCTCCTGGGCAGTGTGCGGGCCGGGGCGGCAGGGGCCGGGGGGAGCTGTGCGGGGCGGGGGCTCCCTTTGTCTCTGGCCTGCGGTGACTCCAGTTCTTCTGGTGCCTCCCTCGCCTCCAGCCAGCAGAGGATTTTGGGACCTTCTTCTCCGCCGTGATTGATGCCAAGGTACAGGCAAGAAGCAGGCGTTCCTGGGGGGCCGGGCCCTGCCCCGGGTGGGCGAGGGAGGAGGAGATGTGGGGGCCTTGACTGGGGCCGACGCGGCCCCACTGCTTCCGGCAAGGCAGCCCGATGGCCACACGGACGCCCCCACCCCGTGCTTTGAAACCAGCAGAACCCTCTGTAACCAGACAACTTGCTTCCCGCGCATCCCGCACCCAGGCCGGACAAGCCCCCACTAAGTGTAGGTCCACACGCGCACGCAGACGGGCCTGCAGGGCTGCGGCATGCTCCCAAACACGTGTGCATGCGTGTGCCCACGAACACACTGATTGGGTGTGTAGGCAGGTGTGTGGGTCACCCGTGGAAGCAGACACACCCACACACACGCCTCCGTGCCTTCTCCGCCATGAACAGATACACCTCGTGCGTGCACACGTGTTCATGTGTATGTTCGTATGCGTATAGATGGCCGTCTGCATTCACACATGTATGTGCAACAGACGTGCATATAAACATGTTATGCACGAAGGCTCGTGGCCGTGCACATGCCTGTGTGTTGTTCCTGTAAGTTTAATTGTGGTTCTCCACACACACACACACACACACACACACACTCTCTCTCTCTCTCTCTCTCTTTCTTTCTCTCTGTCTCTCACATGGGCGTGCGTGTCTGCCCTTGTTTCTGCCATGGCTTAGCCGGACCCTGGCTTTGCCCTCTCCCCACTCCCTGTTCCAGAATTTGAGCCCTTCAAGGACAAGTGTGTTGGGGGCACCGCTGTTGGGAATGGCGTCCCAGCCGGTCTGTGACACCCCCTCCTTCCCACCCATCCCAGTCGTTCGGTCGCATCAAGAAGTGGCTGGAGCACGCCCGCTCCTCACCCAGCCTCACCATTCTGGCCGGGGGCAAGTGTGACGACTCTGTGGGCTACTTCGTGGAGCCCTGCATCGTCGAGAGCAAGGACCCTCAGGAGCCTATCATGAAGGAGGTGAGCGGGGCGGGCAGCCTGGGACACAGACGTCAGTCTCTCCCCCGAGCACAGCGCACACGGGACCCTTGTGTGGCTTCCTTCTTGTGGTGCTATCCCGTTTCACAGATGGGAGTGTGAGGTTCTGGAAAGGGAGCGTCTCGTTCCCAGTGAGAGCAGAGCCAGGCCTTGAACTCAGGCCTCCTGACCCCAAATCCAGGGCTTTGTCCTTGACACTGCTGAGCCTGGCGGTGTCCTAGCACTTCCACGGCCTGTGGCAACAGCTGGGCCCTTGACTGAGAGGAGAGGGTGTTAGCATTCCCATCTTACAGATGAGAAACTGAGGCTCCGAGGGGTCGAAGCTCTTGCCCAGGATGACGGTGCAGGGGTGGCCAAGGGGACCGTGATATTGCCGGGCAGTTCCTGTGCCAGTTGCTGCCAGGAGTCTTGCTCTCGGGTGTGGGTTTGGCTGGCACCGAGGGCCAGAAAGCCTCCTGGGATCTTCTGCCAGGTTGGGATGGGGTCTGCGGGGCAGGAACCGGGTGTGGCTCCCTCCTGAGGGAGCCCGGCGGGAGGTGCCTGGCCTTCTCGCAGGTGCTGAGCTGGGGACCGAGGCGGGGGGACAGCGAGAGGCAGAGGCCGGAGCAGGGGGACTGGGAGGCCTTGGGGCTCCGGTCCAGGTGGGGTCTGACCCTGGGGCTTCTGTCTCAGGAGATCTTCGGGCCCGTGCTGACCGTCTATGTCTACCCGGACGACAAGTACAAGGAGACGCTGTGGCTGGTCGACAGCACCACCAGCTACGGCCTCACGGGGGCAGTGTTCGCCCAGGATAAGTGAGCGGCCGCTGCCCTTGCGCTCTGGCCCGGTGTCCTGCCCCACCCTGTCCCGCAACCACCCCCTGGACGGGGATCCTAGTACTAATGCCGCCCCTGCCCCTCTTCAGCCCTGACTGGCAGGGAGGCATCCCAAGCACGGGGACACAGAGGCAGCGGAACTAGATCTCTAGGGGCGGGGCCGCAGCCTACGAGCTTTTGACCAGCTCCCCTGGGTCCGATGGAGCCCCGCTCAGCAAGGTCATTGCCTCATGCTGCAGAGCAGAAAAAGTGGGCTCAGGGGCCAGGGGCTCACTGCTCATCTTGCAGAGGCCACATTTGAGCCAGGACGCCATGATCCTAAACCCTTTTCTTTTCCTTCCTCGGTGGACTAGCTGCTGCCCCGTCTGCCTCTAAGAGGGTGGAGATGAGATTGGAACCTGGGGGCAGGGTGGGGGCCTGGGGGTTCCCCCAGCTCCTGGGGGGCCAGGAATACTGGACAGGATGGGCCACTGAGTGCACGCAGCCTGACCCTCACCCTCCCGTTCCGCTCTTGTAGCAGCCCTGTGAGGGAGGCATGCTAGCCACTTCCCAGAGGAGGAGGGGCTCAGAGGCTCTCAGACCCCGCCCGAGGGGTCTAGCGCCCCTGTGGCCCGGCCCCCGTCAGCCGGGCAGCCGGTGTGGGCTGGGCTGGGGGCAGGTGAGCCGGCTGCCCTCTTACCGCTGCCCTGCCGTGTAGGGATGTTGTCCAGGAGGCCACAAGGATGCTGAGGAACACGGCCGGCAACTTCTACGTCAACGACAAGTCCACTGGCTCCGTGGTGGGCCAGCAGCCCTTTGGGGGGGCCCGAGCCTCTGGTGAGTGGGTCCTCCTTTCCAGAGGGGAGGCAGGTTCTGTCAGGAGACTCTCAACCCCTCACGTCAAGGGTGTTAAGAGTAATAGCAAACACTGTGGGCCGGAGTTAAGGAAGGTAGAATTCTTCTTCCCATTTTACAGAGGGGTAAACTGAGGCACAGGGAGCTGGAGTGACTTGCTCAAGGGCACATGGCTAGGAAGTAGTAGAGCTGGCATTTTGGTTCCAGCACTCATGCCTTTTACCACCGTGCTCTGGGTCACCTCAGTGCAACTCCTCCTATTTACAAATGGGGAAACAGGCTCAGAATGGGGCAGTGACTCACCCTGGATCCCAGCTGCCTTGGTGCAAAGCCAGGGCCAGAACCCAGGGCTCCTGGCTCCCAGTGCAGTGCTCTCTCCACAGTGCTCCCAGACACCCCTTGGCAGGTGGGGCGCATGGACCCGGGGAGCGTGGGTCCTGCCTCACCTGACCTCCGCCTGAGCACGCTCAGGAAACCCTGGCCTCGTGGACACACTCGGTTTTTGTTGAGCTGCTTATTGCCTGTGCTGGTGTCCTGGTTAGTCTGTCAGCTCTTCCCACCCCTTCCCTTCTGCCTGGACTGCCCTATCTTTTCAGAGAAAAGCAGAGCTGTCTTTTCCACAGGAACCAATGACAAGCCAGGGGGGCCCCACTACATCCTGCGGTGGACGTCGCCCCAGGTCATCAAGGAGACCCACGAGCCTCTGGGGGATTGGCGCTATGCCTATATGCAGTGAACCCCGCTCGGTGCCTCTGCTGTCTGTCCGGACGGCTGACCTCAGTGCCCTGGTCCTGCTCCAGCCCCTTTGACCTGCTCCCCGTGGGACGGCCGCCTCTCCAGGGCCGAGACTGCCCGCTCTCCCTGACTGGGCTACATCCTGGCCTGTCCCACCCCTCGGGGGCAGGTACGGGCTCTGATTTGAGACCATGCTGGGGAGGAACAGGGCTGCCACCCCTTTATCGCGGCTGTCCTAGAGATTTCTATCTGGCAGGTTCTCCGCCTGTCTTCTTCTGCGCTGTGGCCCAGAGGCTTAGGGACCTGGGGAATGGCAATAGAGTGCCTCCCAGGATCCCTTACAGGACAGGGAAGCAGCTCTGGGCCCCTTGGCGAACCTGAGCATCCACAGAGTCTCCTGGCCTTGGCCTTGGCTCCTCCAGGGCTCCAGGATGAGATGTGACCTGGGGTGGCTGCGGGGCATGGGGGCACCAGCTGGCCTGGCCTTCTTTGGTCTGGGCTGCCCACCTTCCTCACCAGCAGTTGGCCCACGCCCACCTGGGCCAGCAGGTACCTGGGCCTGACCATATGCCTTAGACACTCGTGCGCCTTTCCCCAGGGCACCTGTGTTCTCCTGAGGCCCACGTGATTCCTGGCAGTCTTCGTGTGGTGGGCTTGGGGGGCCGGCAGAAGCTACCTGCCGAGGTGCAGGATTTGGTAGGCCTTCCCGTTTGGGCTATGGTTTTGGAAAACCCTGGGTGGGCCTTTGTGCCATCTATCTCAGCTTGCCATCAGCTCGCACCTCCCTGCCTGTGTTGGCCCAGGCTTTCCTGCAGGGGCTCGGCCCTCACAGGCTGTGGTAGAACAGGCCCGGGGAGACTGCTCCCACCTTCTCCCAGCCCCGAGAGCTGGCCTTGGGTTCCCGTCTGGCCTGGGCTGAGGATGGCCCACAGAACCTTCCCTCCTTTGCACAGAGGTGGCTCTGTGTGGACTGCCCCTAGGCGGCCTGTTATTCGACGTAGCCAGCTGGTGGACACTCAGAACCCCTGCGAATTGGACTGCAGGGGGCTGAGGATCAATAAGGGGTGACGTTGGAGGACAGTTTTTACGGGGCCCCAAGAGTCCTGGCCCTTCATCAAGGACAACTAGCAGGGGTCCCCGTGGGGCTGGCCCCGAGCACCATGGTTGCACACTGTGGCCCGCGACCCGGGGTCAGGCTGCCGGGGCAGAGCGTTAGTTCTGCCTGGAGAGGCCAGGGCGGTCGGCTGGGGAGAGGCGCTGGAGGTGGGCCTTGTTCTACTGGTGTGACACTGTGAGGTGGTGGTGTGATTCGCTCTGCTGCCGTCCTAATAAATACTTGTGACTTAATCAGATTGCTGGTCTTTCTGGTGGGGGTGGTGGGGGCTGGCCAGCTTCTTCAAACAAAGGCTGATATGTTGCTCATACGTCCTTCATGTCAAGAGTGCACAGCCCGCGGTGTGTTGGAAGGAAGGGTGGACGCTGATGTTGGGGAATATGGGCTGGAGGTATGGGAATTCGGGAGTCAGATGGGTTCAGATCCTGGCTCTCTGCCTTCAGAAAGTTGTGCAGCCTCCCTGATCTTCTCTCTCTTTATCTGTGAGATGGGGACTAATACACAAACACATGCACATGCACGCTGATTGTTGTGATGACTGAATGAGTTCATACAATTGTTCAGAACAATGCCAGGTACAGAATTAATGATTCAACCTTGTTAACCACGTACACATTGCAACAGCCACTGTTACTGTGTTGTGATGGTTAAGTTGATGTGAAAACTTGGCTAAGCTAACTTAGCTGGTGCCCAGGTATTTAGTTAAACATTCTGGATGTTTCTTTCTTTTTTTTTTTTTTTTTTTTAAGATTTTATTTATTTATTTGAGAGAGAGAGAATGAGAGACAGAAAGCAGGAGAGGGAGGAGGGTCAGAGGGAGAAGCAGACTCCCCGCCGAGCAGGGAGCCCGATGCGGGACTCGATCCCAGGACTCCAGGATCATGACCTGAGCCGAAGGCAGTCGCTTAACCAACTGAGCCACCCAGGCGCCCCTGGATGTTTCTATGAAGGTGGTTTTTGGATGAGATTGACATTTAAATCAGTGGACTCCGAGTAAAACCCATTGTCCTCCATACTGTGGGTGGGCCTCATCCAATCAGTTGAAGGCCTCAATTGAGCAAAGACTGACCTCCTTCAAGCAAAAAGGGATTCTGCCGATGGACAGCCTTTGGACTCAGCTGTGACTCTTCCCTGGGTCTTGACAGCCCGCTGGCCTACTCTGCTGATTCTGCACTTAACCAAGCCTAGAAGATGGTGCAAGCAGTGTCCTTACAATAAATCTGTGTATGCTGTTGGTTCTGTTTCTCTGGAGGACTGTGTTTTCTCACACAGTCACACGCTGCCGTGCTCCCATTTCACAGAAGAGGAAACGGGTGCAGGGGATGAAGGGGCTTGCCAAGGGTATGGTCTATCACTGGGACATAAAGCCACGCCTCTGGTTCCCAAACCCATTTGCTGTCCTCCCACCCAGATGTCCATACACAGCACTGACCTGCCTTGGAAAGACCTCAACTGGCCAAATGACGGGGGTGGGGGCTGGCGAGCAACCCCGGCCAGTTAGCCTGAGCCCACAGTCTGTGGGTCAAAGTCCACGTGGGCCGGCCAACGTGGAGGGGAAACTGGCCTGGCCTGCCTCCAAAGGACGTAAAAAGGGATCCTAGCCGCGTGACACCTCCCTGTCCCGGGGTTCATTGATCGGGGCTGTTGGTGGGCAGGATCCCAGAGCTGTGGGGAGGGGATGGAGACTCTGCCCTTTGGAGTGCCCCCAACTGGCTTCCCCAGGGGCTACCAGGGATTTGTGCCAGAGGGGGCTTCTTCACTCGGGGACAAAGGGCCGCCCCCAGAGGGCCCCGGCTGGAGCTCCCGGGCGGGAAAGGTGGTGGCTGCATTTGTAGGGGGTGCGTGGGGCCGGTTAGTGTCTTTGAGCAAATGGAGTGGCTTGCTCAGGCTCACATTGACACAGCAGAGTTAGCTTTATCTATCTGGTCTCATCTAGCCGACACTGACCTTACTGGCTGTTACCTGCCTTCTGTGGAAGGACTAGTAGACGTCACGCGGCTGGTTCGTAGGGGGGCCGGGGTTTGAACCCGGGGCTGGGTGCCCACAGCCCGTGCTCCTTGCCAGCCGCTCTGTCAGGTCCATGATTTCTAGCTGTTTCTTTTCCACTGCACCGCCCCCACCTGGTGCCTTTGCCTCCTTTCAACTATAGGGCCGGGGGAGGAGGGGGAGGCGGGGAGGCGGCCCCAAGCCCTTCCTTCCCTTCCTCCGCTCTGGCGCCCTGACTTGCGGCTGGTGGCTCCTGAGGGCCCGGTGCCCGCCCCCTTTGCATGGCCGCCCCTGTCAGTGCACGTGTCCGCAGGGGCCTAGGAGCCTCCTCGTTTCCCTGCAGTGGTCGGCGGCCCGGCCACCAGTCGGGCTCGGAGCGTGAACCATTTGACTGGGGCCGGATGTCCCTGCCACCAGTGTCCCGCGGGCCACCAGTCGGGCGAGTGCTCCAGGGAAATGAGGGGCCGCCTGGGCCGGCTCCTGGCCTCCAGGCTGACCCAGAGCCTCCGTGGGGAGTGGTTTGGGGGGGACTCAAGGAAGAGGCAGGGTGGAGACCCACCCTCTTCACAAGCTTGTGACTTCGTTTTCCTGAAACCACGGCGGGCGCAGTTCCTGCGTGTGGTCTGTCAGGAGCCACATTCCGTGGCTGCAGCCGTGGGCCAGGCCTTGTGCCACGTCTTCAGAGCCTCACCGCAGCCCCTGGAGGCCCCTCTGCTACTCCCTTCTTACAGATGGGGAGACTGAGGCATGGGTGGCTGAAGTAACCCGTACACCAGCCGATGGTCCCCATCTCCGCCTGCCAGGCCTGGTGTCAGGCAGGCCTGGGCTCCAGTCCCGTCTTAACCACCACCCCCTTCCCTGAGCCTTGGCCCCCACTCCCACCCTCAGACTTGGCATTTCTTGGTGAGCTGAGGATCACATGACACGGTCCCTGCAGACCGAGGTGCTCGGTGAATAAGAACCTGTTATGTTCCACCCTCCCCCACACCTTCATCCTGGATGCCCCGGGCGTCACCAAGCACCTGTCACTGGGCCAGTGGCTCCCGCCAGTTATCTGGGGCCATACAGGAGGCGGTATTCTTTTTGCCCCATTTCCCAGATGAGGAAACAGGCCCAGGGAAGGAAGACCCGCTCAGTAAGGGGCAGGGACAGAACTTTTCCTGGGGACCATACCAGCAGCCCCTGGTCCCTTCGCCCTGGTCCCTTGCAGGAACCCAGCAGCTTCTGGGTGGGAGCCACCCAGCGAGTGGGCGGCATGAGGCGTGGCTGTCACCATGGCTCCAGACACAAGCAGCCTGTCTTCACTCTCACTCAGGTTGTTGGCAGCCTCCCTGGGTGGTGGAATGGGTGCCATACACCCCCAGGTGCCCGACGTACATTGGAATTCTGCCCAAGGGCTCTGCCGTATCCTCCCTCCAGGCCCCCTGTGGCCCGGCAGTCGCCCTCAGCCCCTGGAGCGCTTGGCACGGGGGGCCGGGGCAGAGTGAGGGAGCCGAGGTGCCGTCGGGCACCTGCTCCTTGACGTGCATCCAGCAGGCCTCAGGATCAGAGCGGGGCTCAGAGAGGGACAGGCCTGGGGGAGCTCACACAGCCTGTAAGTGGCAGAGCCAGGATCGGAAACCAGGCTGGGCAGATCGGAGCCTCAGAAGGGCCGTACAGAGTCCTAGAGCCCAGCGTTTTATCAGGGTTAAAATCGAGAGCGCCAGGCCAGGAACAAGCCCTCGACACTGTGGCGTATGACGTTTGCGATCATTCACCGAGCAGATTCCTGACGCATTCATCTCATTGACTCACCCTCATCAAGGGTGCCTGTGGCCATTTTAGAGGCGAGGAAGCGGAGAGGAGTCAGGGCCTGCTGCCTGGCCCCCGGCCCCCGGGCTGGGCTGGACCCTTAGAGCCGCAGGGAACAGGACCACCCCCTTCCCTGTCTCGGCCCTTTCCGCTCCTGGCAAGAGCTCGCTGAGTCTTCCTCCCTGGGCTGAACGTCCCTCATTCCTTCATCTGCTCCCTGTAGGACACGGTTTCTGCTTCTTGCTCCACCCTGTGGCCTCCCCCAGGGCCCACACCATCCGCTTCACTTTTGACTTTGAAACTTCTCTCAGAGGAGTGACTGATGAGGCTGGGGTCCCTGAGAACTGGCTCTGAGGCCTCCCCAGGGACCCTCTCCTCTGGGGTGTCTCTGAACCAGGGCGCTGTTTGTCTGTCAGATCTTCCCGGGGGCGGAGGTCCTGCTGCCCCTGGCCCCCCCCACGCCCCCCGCCGCCCTGGGGCCAGATTGGAGCTAGGTTTCCAGGTGCCCAATTTCGTTCTGGAGGAGGCGGCACAGGCAGGGAAGAAAGAGAAGGAAAATGCTGGGGTGGGTGGGAGGGGGGTTTGGGGGGTGCAGAGCAGGAAAGGGAACGATGTGCAAGTCGGTAGAGAGACTGGAGGGTCGGGTGGAGGAGAGGAGCTGACGCAGCCCCCAGTCCCTGGGTCAGGCCTCTCTTCGGGGCGCCCCCTGGGTTCCATCCCCCCTCCAACCACCATGGCAGGGGGAGGAGGAAGGTTCAGGGCAGCTCCTCCAGCCCAAAGCAAATGTGGCCAGTTTCTTTCCGTGAGCACAGGGGGGGAAGCAGATGCAAGGCAAATGGGCAGCTTTTCCTGATCCCCGTGTCCTTGTCCCCTCTCCCCCGTGTACTTTGCATAAGCCTGTCATGGCTCTCTGCCACCTTGGCCGCCGATGGTCACACAGGTGTGAACATGGGGACTCGGGCCTGGACTGGGCCGTGAGGGTGACAGTTGTGCCGGGTCCCGGCCACCTTGGAGCACGTGCTGTGCGTGCAGCCCTGAACGAGAGTCACAGCGCCGCGGGTTCCCAGGTGCCTGTCCTCAGCGCGGCCAGCGCCCCAGCCTCACTCACTTGCCCCTCTGTGTGCATCCATGTCCGGGGCTTTCGTCAGACTCTCAAAGGGACCCTCGGCCCTGAAATGTTAAGAAGCACTGAGTCGGTTTTACAGGTAAGGAGACTGTAGCCCAGAGAATGGCAGTGACTTGCCCAAGGGTAGTTGGGGCAGAGCAGGCCCGGAAGCCAGGACCCCTGACTCTCTGTCCAGTGCTCCTTCTTCAAGAGATTTTGGTCTTCAGAGGGATCATCCCTGTCAAGGGGGCCCCTTATTCCTTTCTCATTGGAGCCCCTCAGGCACCACCATTCCCTGCAGCCCCTATTAGGGTCCCGGATTTCTCTAATCCACATATTCGCTGTGTGGCTTTGGATAAGTTACTGTCCCTCTCTGAACCTCATCCTCCTTATCTACCAAATGGAGACGTAACAGTAGCACATTGGAAGAATGACGGAGATGGAGAGGACTCTACTTTGTGCCTGGCATATCGTGAGCCCGCAGAACACGTTAGCAATGGAAGTGACCGTGTGCATGGCCACCATCGTCCTCCCAGGCCACGTGGCACAGACCCACCTCCTCCACGGAGGCCATATCCCTGTGTCCTGGCTGTGGCCCTTGGACCCCACCTGGCCCTGCCACATGGGGGGCTCACCAGTGCCCACTGGGTGAATGGCTTTCCCGGCCATCCCTGTCTTCCACCCCCACCCCGCACCCTGGGGTCGGGTCCGCACCCAGGGGCTCCAGTTAATTTCGATGCTTTCTTTCTCTACCATCTGCTTACCCCCCGGCTTGGCTGATTTTGCTAGGAGTCTCCAGGATGTCCCAGAGCCTCTCCGCAACCGGCATCTTGGTTCTCTCTCTTCAGAACTGCAGTGTGTGGTCATCATGCCCTGGAATGATTGGTCCTTCTCTAGCACGTTGGCCTCCAGGTGGCACCTGCAGAGGGGAGGGCAGTGCACCCTCCTCCCCCATGGTGGGCATCATGGTGACAGCTGCTGTGGGAAGACCATGCCAACGTCAGACAGCTCGGGGGTTAAGAGCTAGGACAGCCTGGGTCTAAATCCTATTAGCTGTGTGACTCTTGGCAAGTTGCTTAACCTTTCAGACTCAGTTTCCTTGTTTTTTTTTTTTTTTTTAAGACTTTATTTATTTGAGAGAGAAAGAGATCATGAGCAGGGGGAGGCGCAGAGGGAGAAGCAGACACCCTGCTGAGCAGGGAGCCCGATGTGGGGCTCGATCCCAGAACCCTGGGATCATGACCTGAGCTGAAGGCAGATGCTTAACCGACTGAGCCACCCAGATGCCCCTCAGTTTCCTTGTTTTTAAAATGGGAGTAAAAATGGCTGCTTTGCAGAGTGAGAGAATTAAATAATATAATGCATACAAAGTGCTTGACACAATGCCTGGCCTATACCACCCTAGAAATGTGCTCTTTTGTTACCCTCCCAACTGCCCAAGTGTCCGGCATGGCAGGTGACTGGTCTCCGAGGCTCCAGCAGGCCATCCTGGGGACAGCCTCCAGGGACCCCATTCCAGGGAGGCCAGTGTGGCTGTGGTTTGGGGCACGTGATGCCGGAGACAGCAGGCTGCAAAGGCAGGGTCAGGGAGGACGGATGAGCTGGGGCCAGGCTGGGAGGCCTCAGACCCCAAGGCCAGGAGCCCAGCCATGACCCTGCAGGCAATGGGGAGTCCTAGGAGGTGGTAGAGCAAGGAGGGATAGAGCTGTGCTCTGAACTGACAGAGAGGTCTGGAAAGGAGGAGGGTCTGAACTTGGGTGTAGCAAGAGGGGGAGGGGTCTGGAGAGAACCCCGGGGGCAGAGGGTGAACTCACGTTGCTGAAGGGGGAGGATAAGGGCAATCCGAAGAGGGCCTCCCCTTGTACAGATGAGGAAACTGAGGCCCGTAGAATTGAGAGCCAAGCCCAGAACCCATCTCTCCAGACAGCTAGGCACAGCTCTTCCTTTTGTGTTATGGGTTGGGTCTCCTCTCCCAAGCGCTGGTTGACATCGGTACAGAGAGGGGCAGCGACAGGCCCAAGATCACACAGCAAATCCTGCGTGTTTCCACAACACAAGGAGGCTTTTTGTGTCATTCTAAATGTCTGTGGGATGACTTCACAGGGGCCAGGGACGGTCTCCTGGAGGAGGCAAGGCTCCGACGAGCCCTTGAAGGAGGAGCCGGGCTTGGCTGGAGCGGGACAGGGTGAGACCGTGGGGTCTTGGGTCAACTTTTTGTGCCCTGAAGCCTCCTCTCGCCATAGCCCTGGACCCCAGGGGCCCTGATGGGAGCTGTCTGCTTTGGGTGTTCCACAACAGGGGCCCCGAGGCTCTCACTAGGCATGCATCATTAGGGCTGGCAAGGACCAACACGACATTACGTGGACTGGGTCTCTGATTCAGATGGGTGCCTGGTTTGTGGGAACCATCCCCTCTCCATCCCACTCCTTGGGGGTAGTCGCCTTTGACTTTGGAAATTTTCAGCTTTCCTTTTTGACAGGACCCCTGCCCCTTGGTGCTGGGTGCAAAGGGGGTGCCCCGAGGGGGCTCACTCAGCAGAGCTGATTGATGGATTGTTGGGCTGACAGATGGTCTCTGCCTCCCCATCCCCTGACCCCCATTCTCTATGCAGCTACTTTCCTGTTTTTTTTTTTTTCTCAAAGGAAATCACTTCATGATGTAATATATCATGGAGATTAAGAGCCAGGCCTTAAAATCTGACTGTGGGATTTGAATCCCAGCTTCGCTGGCTGGGCAACCAGGGGCGGGTTTCTTAACTTCTCTGTGCCTCAGTTTCTTCATCTGTGAAATGGGGCTGGTAATAGTCCTGGTCATCGTGAGCATTAAACGAGATGGTGAATGGCAAGCACGTAGCATGATGCCTGGTTCTTATTGACAATGGCTGCTACTTCTGGAACTCCTGCTATCAGATGCCGTATATGAATTACTATACGCCAGGCTCCACTTGATCAGGCTCTAAAGCTTGGGATCCATTTGCCAGCCTACTCTGTCTCCTGGGTGAGTATCTGTGTCCTGGACTCCCAAATGTTGGAAGGATTAGGGGCATGGAACCTGTTCTCAATCAAGTGGCAGAAGGCTAGGGAGTGTCCAAGTTAGCAGGACATGCTTTCTCTACTTCCACATGGGGCTCTCCCAGACCACCCAGGTCCCACCGTGCCCGAGGAAGGGATCATCTTGGTTCTAGCCTCCTCCTTTTCCCCAGAGTTCTCAAACCTCTCCACCTGTCCCAGGTGCTTTCCCCACCCCATGGGCCATGCACATGTAAATGTCTGTGCAAATCCCCTGGTGTCAAGCTGCCAGCTCTCTGATGAGGTAGGGCCACCTCCGGGGACCCCCACTTCCCAGCCATGGGACCCCGGGCCAGGGCGGTCTGCTCCATGTTCATCCTGCTGCAGGTCCTGGCTGTGCCGGCTGATAACTCAGACTTCTACCTGGCTGGGGATTACCTCCTGGGTGGCCTCTTCACCCTCCACGCCAATGTGAAGGGCATCGTCCACCTCAACTTCCTGCAGGTGCCCCAGTGCAAGGAGTGAGTCTCCAGTGTGAGGCTGGAAGCGGCAATGGGGGTGGGGTGGGAAGCCTGCACTGGCCCCGCGGTCCTCAGGGGACCAGGCCAGGACCCAGGGCTCAAAATGCTCCTCCTCATTCATTGCCAACTCCTCATCCTGGATTATCCCCACTGGCTCGGAGGGAGAACCCACATAGTTCATGTTACCAGGATCTTCGGCAATTGTGTTCTGAAACATGGAGACCTGGTTGTCCCAATGTCACATCTCTTAATAAAGAGTTACAGGATATTTGAGCCTGGAGAGGTTGCAGAGACTATCAAAACCACCCCCACCCACTTTGGCAAGGGAGTCCATGCCAAGACCCAGTGTAGAAACCAAGGGTTATGCCTTTGGAAGGCATAAATGTGGTATTTTTGCAGCAGGTTCTCAGACTAGAGGGGAAGGTTTGCATTTCCCTAGGGCTGTGGTTAGGTTGTGGTGGGGAGGTGCTTCCAGGACTGGAAGGGATTTCCTTTGCTCACCCTTCCCCTGTGAGCCCCATAGGGTGGCGGCATCACTCGAGATTAGGTGGGCCATCTTCATGCAAGCATGGGATTATGAATTAGTGACCTGGTACAGAGAGGGTGAAGGCATTCTGAGAGAGAGGGATAAAGGAAGGAGTGCGCAAAAGATGATGAAGGGCTGACTCTAAGAAATGCACCCTTTATGTGATGTTGGGAAAAGTTATAGGCTGGTTTGAGAATGGTGAGGGTGATGGTGCCCGTGATGGTACTGGGCTCATTGTTGAATGTTCTGATGCCTGTGATGATGGTGGGGAGTCCAGTGAAGTGATGGTGGTGAGGGTGGTGATATTGATAATGTTGATAGCAGTAATACTGGTGATAATGCAAATGGCAAAGAGTATGTGATGGTGATGGTGGTGAAGATGACGGTAATGATGGTGGTGAAGATGATGATGGTGATGGTGGTGGTGGCAGTGGAGGTGAGGGTGGTGACGAAGATGATGATGGTAATGATGGTGATGAAGATGATGATGGTGGTGATGGTGGCGATGGTGATGAAGATGACGGTAATGATGGTGGTGAAGATGATGATGGTGATGGTGGTGGTGGCAGTGGAGGTGAGGGTGGTGACGAAGATGATGATGGTAATGATGGTGATGAAGATGATGATGGTGATGGTGGCGATGGTGATGAAGATGACGGTAATGATGGTGGTGAAGATGATGATGGTGATGATGGTGGTGGCAGTGGTGGTGAAGGTGGTGACGAAGATGATGATGGTAATGATGGTGATGATGATGATGGTGGTGATGGTGGCGATGGTGATGAAGATGACGGTAATGATGGTGGTGAAGATGATGATGGTGATGGTGGTGGTGGCAGTGGAGGTGAGGGTGGTGACGAAGATGATGATGGTAATGATGGTGATGAAGACGATGATGGTGGTGATGGTGGCGATGGTGGTGATGGTGGCGATGGTGATGAAGATGACGGTAATGATGGTGGTGAAGATGATGATGGTGATGGTGGTGGTGGCAGTGGAGGTGAGGGTGGTGACGAAGATGATGATGGTAATGATGGTGATGAAGACGATGATGGTGGTGATGGTGGCGATGGTGATGAAGATGATGGTAATGATGGTGGTAGAGATGATGATGGTGATGAAGACGATGATGTTGGCGGTGATGGTGGCATTGGTTGTGGTGGTCACAGACATGTAGTTTTAGTGATGGCATTGGTGATGATATTGTTCATAGGAATAGAGGGTGTGGCAGTGTAACAGTGACGACAGAGACTGTAGTGGGTAATGGTGATCTCTAGAGTGGTGGTAGAGATCATAGGGAAGGCGGTAGTGGTAACAATGGTAGTGATTGAGGGTAGCCACAGAGATCATAACGTCAGAGGTGGTCATAGGGATGATGGTGATTCTAGAGATGTGGCATGGTATGGGGACCATGGTGTGATAAAAATGCCAGAATCTTCTGGAGCACCTCCTTGGACAACTCCTGGGTTTTCCTATGGGAGGCAGAGGGGACAAGTTGGCTCTCCCATCCCTTCCCCTTCTCACTCTGGACCTGCTTCCCACCCCACCCCACGCGGCCCCCCAGGTACGAAATGAAGGTGCTGGGCTACAACCTCCTGCAGGCCATGCGCTTTGCGGTGGAGGAAATCAACAACCATAGCAGCCTGCTGCCCGGCGTGGTGGATGTCTGCTACATCTCCAACAATGTCCAGCCTGTGCTCTACTTCTTGGCTCAGGGGGACTATTCCCTGCCCATCCAGGAGGACTACAGCCACTATGTGCCTTGGGTAGTGGCCGTCATTGGCCCTAACAACTCCGAGTCCACTGCAACTGTGGCCCACTTCCTCTCCCTCTTCCTCCTTCCACAGGTGAGGCCCCAGGCTCCTGGGAGAAGTAGCTGGGGAGGGCGCAGAGGAGTGGTTGTCCAGAGGGCTCACTTCTCCCCACCAGTCATGGGGGTAGGAGGAGGCGGGAAGCAGGGTAGGGATGTCAACCCCAGCCCTGGGAAGGCAGCCTGGCTGATGGGTTAAGAGCTCAGACTTTGGAGGCAGACAGACCTGGGCGTGCATCTTGTCTCTGAGTCTTGGCCATCGTGAGGCCTTGCGCAGATCTCTTAACCCTTCTGAGCCTCAACTTCCCCACCTGTAAAACAGGATGATAAGAGTTCCATCCCAGGACTGTCTGAAGGTTAAAGGATTTAACCTCTGTAGGAGTTTGTGGGGTACGGTATCTCTTCAGTGATGCAATGGCCATTATGTAAAGCACTTTGCACAAAAACGAAGACTCAAAGTGCTCACTATTATCCTGTACAGTTGCCTAGCACAGGGTCTGCCACACAGTAGGTCCTCAAAAAGGGCCATTAGTATTAGTACTATTATTATAAGTGTCATTGTCATCATGATTGAAAATGCCTCGACCAGAATTGGCCCGAAATTTTCATGCATTAACGAGCAGTAGCACAAGAAGATAGCCCACAGTTGGGAGTTACAAATACTATAATTTCTGCCGTCGTTTTTATTATGTAAAGCACCAAGGGTCTGACACATAGTAGGTGCTTAGTAAATGTTAGAATACTTATGTGAGGCATCCAGTCTGGGACTGAACTCATTCTTTCATTCACTTAACCAATATTTATCGAGCTCCTCTGGTGCTAGGTGCTGTTGTAGGGCTGAGGATACAGGAGGGGACAAAACATAAGAGCCCATCTCCTAGCGGGAGAGACAGGCCATGTCAGGAACCACGTGATAAGGCTGCTGGAAAGTGAGAAGTGCAGTGCAAGTAAAGCAAGTAAAGTAAGCAAGAAGTAAAAGGCAAGCAGGGTGAGGGAGGCTGGACAGGTCGGTGGACAGGTGGAACGGGTAGAGAGGGACTGCAGTTCCCAGCAGGTGGTCAGGCGGGTCTCGCTGACAATTGGATGAAGACCCGAGGGAGGCAAAGGGGTGAGGGAGGCATGCAGGTGTGTAGAAGAGCCCCCCGGGACGAGGGGGCAGCGAACGCAGAGGCCGGCAGGTGCCTGGTGCATTCACAGAACCCGTGAGCAGAACTGGGACCCCGGGAGAGTAGGAGGAGATGAGGTCAGAGAGGTGAGGGCTGGGGTCAGTGATGGAGCCTCTTGGGGGCCACTAAGGACTCTGGCTGCCCCTGAGTGACTTTTGGAGCTGTTGGAGGGTTTTGAGCAGAGGAGTAAGTAAGGTGACTGACACGTGCGTGCTGGATCCCCTGGCTGCCACGTTCAGCAGAGACCACAGGGGGAAGGATGCGGGGGATGCTGTGGGGACCCAGGCGGGGCGAAGGGGGCCTGGGGAGGCCCTCGCTCACGCTGATGGCGGTCCCCTCTGGCAGATCACCTACAGCACCATCAGTGATGAGCTGCGGGACAAGCAGCGCTTACCCGCCCTGCTGCACATGGTGCCGGGCGCGGATCACCAGATCGAGGCCATGGTGCAGGTCATGCTCCATTTCCGCTGGAACTGGATCATCGTGCTGGTGAGCGGCGACGACTATGGACGCTACAACAGCCAACTGCTCAACGAGTGCCTGACCACCCGCGACATCTGCATCGCCTTCCAGGAGACGCTGCCCACGCCACAGCCCAGCCAGGACGTGACCCAGTGGGAGCGCCAGCGCCTGGAGGCCATCGTGGACAAGCTACAGCAGAGCTCGGCGCGCACTGTGGTCCTGTTCTCGCCCGACCTGGTCCTGCACAACTTCTTCCACGAGATGCTCCGCCAGAACTTCACGGGCGCCGTGTGGATCGCCTCTGAGTCCTGGGCCATCGACCCGGTCCTGCACAACCTCACCGAGCTGCGTAACACGGGCACCTTCCTGGGCATCACCACCCAGAGCGTGCCCATCCCGGGCTTCAGTGAGTTCCGCGTGTGCCCGCCCAGGCTGGGCAACCTGCGCCCAACAGGACCAGCCTGGGGGCCACCTGCAACCAGGATTGAGACACTTGCCAGGACACCCCCACGTCCTTCAACACCATCCTCACGCTCTCTGGTGAGTGCGTGGTCTACAGCGTGTACTCAGCTGTCTATGCCGTGGCCCATGCATTACCCAGCCTCCTGCGCTGCACCCAGACCACCTGCTCCAAGAGGGTGGTCTACCCCTGGCAGGTGAGGCCCCGCCCATGGAAAGTCAGGGCCCCACAGGGCAGGCATGGAGTGGTCGCCATGGAGACCGCTGGGTGCACCTGCTCTGCGCTAGCCTTCCCCTCGCTTGCTGGCTTCGGGGCAAACTGGTGGAGAGGCCATGGGACCATGCCCTGCCTCCAGACACATAGACCAGACAGAAGTCCTTCATGGTGACAAAACTCCTTTTTGTATTAATGTAATCATTGCCATCCAAGATGGCTTGTCCTAGGAGGAGATTTGGGTGACATTCCCTGGAAAGAAGCCTGGCAGGCAGTGGGCGCCCCAGGTCCCCTGCCGTCTCTCTCTGGGCTGGAGGCCTTGGGGGCGGGCTTATGTATTCTGTCCACTCTCTGAGGCCCTGCTTGGGGTTTATGCATCTTCTCTTGTCCCAGGTTTGTGTCGTCTGGATTCAGACTTGGAGTTTAAATCTATGTTTTTCTGATTTGTGCGCACACACACCCACCCACCCACACACCCACACACCCCAAACCATGAAATCTTCACAGGGGTAGAAGATTTTCCTGAGGATCTGGAGGAGCGGAGGGATTTACATCAGAGATGTACACTTCATACCTTGTTATCCAGCATCTCTGAGCTCTCACAGGGACCAGCCAGCCAGGACCGCACGCTGGGTCATTTGCTCACCACTCACTCTCCACTGCATCCTTCTCTCTGCCTCTGTCCACCCCCAACATCTCAGCTACAGCCCCTCTGTCCATCTGTTGGGAGGCAGAGCTTTGTACTCAGGCTGACCTGGGTTTGAATCCCAGCTTTGCCACCACTAGCTGTGAGACCTTGGGCAAGTTATTGAGTATCTCTGAGCCTCGGATTTCTCATGTGTGAAATAGAAGGAATAACAGGCACCGTGCTGAGTTCTGGGGAGGACTGACCATGCTGTGTGTCTGGGACCTGGTGCAGAGAGAAGCTGAATGTCTTCCTCTTTGTTCGCATCCATTTCTGACACCAGTGTCTGGACTATGATAGTCCAGGCCTCCTCCCACTCAGGGGAGTTGCAAGGACGATCCTTCCTTCCCTCCTTCCTTCCTTCCTTCCTTCCTTTTAAAAATATTTTATTTATTTATTTGTCAGAGAGAGAGAAAGAGAGAGAGAGGGAAAGAGAGCACAAGCAGGGCGGGCGGCAGGCAGAGAGAGAAGCAGGCTTCCCGCTGAGCAGGGAGCATGATGTGGGGCTCCATCCCAGGACCCTGGGATCATGGCCTGAGCTGAAAGCAGGAGTTTAACCAACTGAGCCACCCAGGCGTCCCAGGGAGGATCATTTCTGACCCCTACCTTGGAGCCCTGGAATCCCAGGTTGCTCAGCCCGACCTGGCCAGGTCAGTGTGGGGATATGACCTGGACACCAGGACCTGGCTCCCTGTGGGACTCCACCATCCTGATCCCCATCCATAGGCCTACCACCTGGGAGGAGCCTCCCTCCTCTCAGCTCCCAAGACCATTGCCCTCAGTCTTAGCAACACGTGGAAATTCCAGAGAAGCTTCCAGAGCCAGGACCTCACTCCCTGGGCAGAGTGGGAAGAAGGCTAGGGCCCCAAATTCCTTGGCTATCTGTCTGTCGGTCCCAGAGGAGAGGTGAGCTCCGGGCTCCCGAGATACAGCCCAATAGACTCTCCCAATTATGGAGGGAAAATCTAGGAGCCAGATTGATGGAGTATCTACGCTGGAAGTTCTTTTGGGGGTCAGCCCAGAGAGGTTCAGTGACTTGCCCAAAGTCACACAGCAAACTAAGGAAAGAGCTCAGATTGGAATTCAGGCCACAGGATGCCCAGTCCAAAGCATGTTCCAGCTTGTACCAACTTCTGCATACTCAGAGTGATGGGGGATGGCATGGGGAGAGAATGGAGAGTGGCCTCTACCGGTGGGGAGGCAAGAAGCACCCAGAGGGCGGGGGCAGGTGCAGCTGACCCTTGCAGGTGAGAGCCCAGGTATTGGATCCCCGAGGGATGGCGGAGGTGACTTCCAGGGAGAAAGAATACTACCAACACCGCGGTGGGAGGTGAGTACTTACTCGTTTTCAGGGACTGTGCTAAGTTCCCCAAATAGGTAAACTCACAGATGGCTTCAGAGCCCAGGAGACAAGGTTTTTGTTGTCCTACTTTGCCAAAGAGGAAACTGGGACTCGCAGAGATCAAGCGACAGGTCCAAGGCCCCATAGCAGGTGGCAGAGCTGGTGTCTAAACCCAGAGGTATCTGACTCCAGAGCTGTGCTCTCAGCCACTGCCTCCCGGATGGCCACCTGCACAGTCCTACGGCCCCTTGGGCAGCTGTGGAAATCAAGGCTAGTAGGACGGGAGAATTTCCCCCAGGTCTGGCCCAGCCTCTGGTGCCAGCCTCCCTTCCTTTCCCTTTGGCCCCTCCAGCTACTTCAGGAAATCTGGAAGGTCAACTTCACCCTCCTGGGCCACGAAATCTTTTTTGACAAGCAAGGGGACCTGCTCATGAGCCTGGAGGTCATCCAGTGGCGATGGGACCTGAGCAAGAACCCGTTCCAGAGCATCACCTCCTACTACCCCGCGCTGCGGCGGCTGAAGACCACCCACAACGTCTCCTGGCACACCGCCAACAACACGGTCAGCTCCCGCATGGCTGCCGGGGGGCCGGGGCCTGGAGCTGGGCGGCCCGCTCGGGCTGGGGCGGCCCCGGGCGCTTCGGGCCCGAGATCCGTCATCGACAGCCGGTGGAGGCTCTATTTGTGGGGGGAGTGTCTGGGCCCTGTCCCTCCCAGTGACTAAGCACTGGGGACGTCTAGGGCTTTCTGGCTGCTCAGGACCCAGGGGCTCAGGGGTTGTGCCAAGTGAACGTTTGCTGGCCCCGTGGTTGCTAAGGACTTCAGTTCTCACGTCAACCAATGCTCACGATTTTGCTACGTTTGCAGTCCCCTTCATCGTGCCTGCCACCTGTCATTCGAAAGCTCCTTTGTTTTACCCTCTTAGATAACAAGCTGTCGGGAGGGCGGTGGTGTGGGGAGGGGCAGAGACCCAGGCTTGTGTGGAGGGGGAGGGGTAGAAAAGCTCGAGGAGACTTCATCGGCATCCTCCCCACCCCCACACACTGTTCATCCTCGTTTCTGGGGGTCTTAGTGCTGCTAGTTCCTGTGCTTTGTGGGGATTTTCATGGAGTCAGTTGGGTGGGTGTCTTGATTAACTTGCGAGGGCCGCTCTCCCAGGGGACCACAGTCTGGGGGCTGAAACAACACAGATGTACTGTCTCCTGGTTCTGGGGGCTGGCAGTCCAACTCAGGGTATCAGCAGAGTTGGTTCCTTCTGAGGTCTGTGAGGGAGAATGTTCCGGGCCTCGCTCCCAGCTTCTGGTAGTTTGCTGGCCATTTCTGGCTTTCCTTGGCTGGGGTGGTCTCCCCTGACCTCTGCCATCGCCTCCATATGGCCTTCTCCTTGTGGGTGTGTCTGTCTCCAAATCTCCCCTTTTGTAAAGACTTTGGTCCTATTGGAGTAGGGCCCACCCCTCTCCGATAGGACCTCATCTTGACTACATCTGCAATGATCCTATTTCCAAAAGAGGTCACATTTGTAGGTCCTGGGGGTCCAGACTTTAATCTATGAATTTTGAGGGCAGGCAATTCAACAAATAACAGTGTCTTTGCCTGGGTTTCTCCTAAAGCAGAGCCTGAGGCAAGGGTTTATGCGCAGATAGTTTATTCCAGGATCTGCTCCACGGGAATAGGAGTAGGTGATAGGGGAGAGCTCGTTAGGGACACAGTAGAAGGGAACGTTCTCAAGCTGCTGTGAGCTCAGTCTGACCAGGACCTTCTGAGGGGGTCACTTTAGAGTTGTCCCCAAGGGAGGGAAAAGGATGGGATGGGTCCATGGGATCTGTACCACCCCCATCTGCTGTGGTCAAGGGTCGCCCCATGGGGCATTAACTCTCTTGTGCTTCCGGGTCACACATGTATGAGTGCCCAGCAATTTCCCACCAGCATCTCACACCCCGGCCCCAGGGCAGAGAGGGAAAGAGACAGAGTGTCACTCAGGGGAGGTGCTGACAGGTAGCGCCCACACGATGCAGTTGCTGTGGCCGTGGCAGGAATAAAAGGAGGTTGGAGAAGACATGAGGGAGGCCAAAGCGATGGGATGCTGTCTTTCCCCTGGCCTGTGGGGTGGAGTTTTGAGGGCAGAAGCCAGCCCAGTCCCTCCACCGGGAGCTGAGCGGACCCCCCACAGCCCCTGCTGCTGCAGCGGGGTCCCAGGTGGAGCCCCTACTCCTCATGTCTCCCTCTGCCACCCATCCCGGAGTGTCCTTAACCCTCAGCCATTTGGCTGCTGGGGTGATCCAGACACTCGTCCCCAGGTGTCTGAGCCCGTGGTTGCCTTGTCCTTGCCGGCCTATGGCTGTGGCAGGTGTCCAGCGAGCAGTGAGGACTGGGCCGCGGCGGCCAACCTCCCGGATTCCAGACCTAGTCCTTCGTACCCCCTTGAGTGTCAGCCACCTAGCTGCTTACACTAATCCAAATCGGTTACCTCCTCCTTCCTTGGCCATCTTGTTCACTGGCATCAGGCCCCTGAAATGACCAAGGGGGGACCAGACAGCCTCTTTTGTCTGCTGGTGGAAGTAGTCCCTCTTTGGAGACCAGAACCTGTGTTCTAGCAGAGTCCAGGCTTGTGGGGACGAGACACCCCAGCTCCACTGTGAGCCCCCGAGAACCATGGTGAGCGTGGCCAATCCTTCCGCCCCATGGTTGCTGGACCCCTGTATTCTAGCTGTTGGGGCCACAGTGCTATATACCAGCCTCCCATTCAGTGCTTATACCTCATCCTAAAGGGCAGTGGCCCCACCATCAAGGTGTTTTCCGCAAGCTGGTACCTTACCTGAACCCTTCGGATGCCATACCATCATCTCGTTAAGCTGGGTACTTCCAGGAGAAGTGGTGTATGTTGGAATCAGTGGATCCGGGGGTCACGTGCCCAATCACACCCCCTTGCCATACAAAGGGTCTCTTGTCTGAGGGGATGTTCTGGGGGGACCCACGATGGTGACTCATTCAGTCCGTCCAGCCTTGGAAGGTGGCACTGCACTGCGGATGGGGGAGGCGAGTTCTTACATGGATGCATCAGTGCTTCCTCCAGGGAAGAAGACACCCGACGTGGTAGACGTGCCAGTGTCTACGTAGAGTGGAAGCAAATCCAGGGTTCAGCATGGTCTCTGGGCTGGAAGGCTGGGTGCTCAGCCGTGGCCATAGCTCTGTCGACCACGGAGACAGGGGCCCACGCTGCTGCACTCACGCTCACAGCCTCCATCCCTGACACCGTGGGCACTCTGCTCGTGGCCCATTGTGCGAGCCCCGGGGAGGAGGTGGGGGCGAGGGCAGAGGCCAGCTGACCTGTGCTGGAGGCTTCATCCTTTCCGCCTGGTTTTTTCTCACTCCCTGCGTACTTGGATTGGCATTCACATGAGACACGAAAGTCATCATCACTGGTTTGAGGAATATACTTGCTCCCCCTGGGCCTGTTTTGGCGTGATCCTGAACACATCATTTCGGTTGCATGGAGACTTGCCACTCTTCCTGCCTGGCCCCACGACTCCGTGCGTCTGAGGGTCACTTGATGTCCTGAGGCCACGTGCTCTTTTTCCACGAAGGCCTGACAGGACACAGGAGCTGATTTGCAAACGGTGCGTCGTATCTTGTGGAAGGCATGTTGTAGCTGCATCGTGCAACTCTCATACTGGGGCTTGCCCATCTTGTCCTCTGCAGGTGACCTTGGCCTCAGCACATCTGCCTGGCCATATGAGGAGAGCTTGCCCTGCAGCCAGGTCCTTCTTCAGAGTCTTTTTCTAGGCTTGGCATTCTGTACCTTGAAACCGGAAGCCATCTGAGTCGCCTGCTAAATGTGGGTTGGAGCAGTATCTCCAAGAGCAATTTATGCTGTCTCCCACCTCTAAAGGTTCATCAAGTGCCATACTTCTTTAATGGTAGGAGATGTAAGATGTAATGACTCATCCTTTAGCATAGAGAGGATGTCCTGGCATTTCCCAGATCACGGGACCGCTAAAAGCATCACCGGTGTGGCAGGCCCCCTTTGAATCTTTGGAAGGTTTATCATATACCCTTATCCCTAAGGATTCACGTCCTAGCGGGGCTACTTCTTACTCACCAGATCCAATGAGTACGATGCCGTAGATACAGTGGACCAGCATGACGTTCTGCAGAATTCCAGAGTGCTCTAGTTCCGTATAGACCAAACCCTGACAGAGAGAAGCATAAACTTAGCTCTGCCGTGAGAGTAAACGCTAGTGATTTGAGAGCTTTTTCTTTTTTCAGTAGGCATTTAGAGCTGTATATATCCCTCTAAGTACTGTGTTCACTGCATTCTATAAGCTTTGGTATATATTAATTAAAAAAAATTAAATTATGGGAAAAAAGACCCTATAACATAACAGTTACCGCTTCAGCTGTTTTTTCCCCAAGATTTTCTATTATGGCAAGATATACATAAATAGTTTACCATCTTAACCATCTTAAAGTGCACGGTTCAGCGGTATTAGGTGCATTCACATTTCTGTGCTAGCACCACCAGCCTCCCCCTCCAGAACTCTTCATCTTCAGAATGGAAGCTTTATGCCTGTTAAATGCTAACTCCCCATTCCCGCCTCTCCCCAGCCCTGGAAACCACTGTTCTACTTTCTGTTTCTGTGAATTTGACTAAGAACTGCCTATAAATGGAATCACACAGTATTTGTCTTCTTGTGACCTGCTTATTTTACTCAGCATCATGTCCTCAAGGCTCAACCATTTTGTAGCGTGTGTCAGAATTGCCTTCCTTTTCAAGACTGAATAATCCATTCAATCGCTTATCCGTTCATCCATCAATGGGCACACTCGGGTTTCTTCTACCTTTAAGCTATTGTGAATAATGCCACTACCAACATGGATGTGCAAATATCTCGTTGAGACCCTGCTTTCAACTCTTTTGAGTATCCACCCAGAAGTGGAAACTGGATCATGTGTTAATATTCTTTATTTATTTATTTATTTTTTATTTTTTTAAAGATTTTTTATTTATTTATTTGAGACAGAGAGAATGAGAGACAGAGAGCATGAGAGGGAGGAGGGTCAGAGGGAGAAGCAGACTCCCTGCCGAGCAGGGAGCCCGATGCGGGACTCGATCCCGGGACTCCAGGATCATGACCTGAGCTGAAGGCAGTCGCTTAACCAACTGAGCCACCCAGGCGCCCCAATATTCTTTTTAATTTTTTGTGGAACCGTGTTCCTCCACAGCGGCCGCACCATTTCACATACCCAGCCGTGGACAAGAGGTTCCAGTACCTCCACATCTTCGCCAACACCCCTTATGTTCTGGTTTTTTGTTTGTTTGTTTTTGTTTTTCATAGTAGCCATCCTAATGGGTGTGAGGTGGTCTCTCACTGTGGTTTTGATTTGCATTTCTCTACTGATTAACGATTGAGCATCTTTTCAAGTGCTTATTTGTCATTTGTATCTCTTCTTTGGAGAAATCTCTATTCAAGTCTTTTGTCCATTTTTGAATTGAGTTATTATGTTCTAGGAGTTTTCTCTATATTCTGGATATTAATCCCTTGTCAGATATCTGATTTACAAATATTGTCTCCCATTCTGTGGTTTGTCTCTTGGAGTGTCACTTGATGGACAGAAGTTTTAAATTTTCATGAAGTCTTATCCAGGACATCATTGCCAGATCTGGCGTCATGAAACTTATGCCCTATGTTTTCTCCTAGCTGTTTTTATGGTTTTAAGTCTCCTATTGAAGTCATGGATCCATTTTGAGGTAATTGTATATGGTGTTAGGTCCAACTTTATTCTTTTGTATGTGGATATCCAGGTTTCCCAGCACTATTCATTGGAAAATGATCTTTCCCCCACTGAATGGTCTTGGAACTCCTGTCAAAAATCATTTCACCCTATGTGTGAGGGTTTGTGTCAGTACTCTATTCTATTTTATCGGTCTGGATGTCTGTCTTTATGCCCGCACCACATTGCTTTGATTCTGTAGCTTTTTTTTTTTTTTAAAGATTTTATTTATTTATTTATTTGAGAGAGAGAGAGAGAAACAGCATGAGAGGGGAGAGGGTCAGAGGGAGAAGCAGGCTCCCCACTGAGCCGGGAGCCTGATGTGGGACTCGATCCCAGGACTCCGGGACCATGACCTGAGCCGAAGGCAGTCGCTTAACCAACTGAGCCACCCAGGCGCCCTGATTCTGTAGCTTTGTAGTAAGTGTTGAAATCAGGAAATGTGAGTCCTCTGGTTTTGTTCTTTTTCAAGACTACCTTGGGTATTCAGTGTCCCTTGAGATTCCATCTGAATTTTAGGATGGTTTTTTCTATTTTTGCAAAAAAAATAAAAGTCATTGGGATTTTGATAATCCCAATTTGATAATCCCTTTTGATAAGGATTGCATTAAATCTGCAGATTACTTTGGGCGGTATTGACATTTTCACCATGTTAAGTCTTCCAAGGCGTAAACGTGGAATGTCTCTCCATTTACTTAGGTCTTAGTTTCTTTCAGAAGTGTTTTGACCCCTTCTTCTCTCTTCTGCTGCTGCCTGTTTAGCTAGAACCACCACCATTTCTCACCCAGGCTCTTGTGACAGTATCCTACCTGCTCTCTCACTTCTGCTCTTGTCCCTCACAGTTTAAACTCAACATGGAACCCAGGACAAACCTGTTCAGAGGAAGTCAGATCCTGTCATTCCTCTGTGTGGAAGCCTCTCGTAGTTTCTCGTTTCACTCAGAGTAAAAGCCCAAGTATTTGGATGCCACCTCTTCGAACTGATCTGCTGCTGTCCTTTGTGTTCATTGTGCTCAAGCTATGTGGGGCTTGCTGCTCAGCGACCATGCCGCGTGCCCTCCGCCATGAGGCCTTTGCATATGCTGTTCCCTCGGCCTGTACAGATCTTTTTGTCACTTGGTCCCTCACAGCCTCTAGGTTTCTGCTTCAGTGTCAGCTGCTCAACAAGGCCACCCTTGCCCACCCCATTCAAATTTGCAATCAGCCCCTCCATCACTTTCCATCCCCACTGCATGGCTCTACTTTCCCTCATGGTGTTTATCACCACCAGTCAAGTTACATATTTATATGTGTATTGTGCCTCTTCCCCATGAGAGTATTCATTCCTTAAGAACAGAGACTTAGCCTCCTTGCGTTCACTGCTGAATTCTCAGTGCCTGGCATTGGTATGAGCTCAATACCTTTTTGAATGAATGAATGAATGAGTGAATAGCAGATTGAGAGTCCATGATTAAGAGTAGGATTAAGTTAGCTACTTAGGGAATAGTGAAGAGATGAGTTTGGAAGGTGGTGGTGGGGACCATACATGGCAAGGGGGTGGTAAGGTGTAGGTCTGGATAAGGCGCGCATGTGTGTTGGTGTGCACATGTGTGTGGTCCCATGGGAGGCAGAGAAGACTGCCGACAGCCTGGAGAGGCTGGTGAGGGATCAGATGTTTCATTTTGGCTGATGGAGAGCCCCTGAGGTTCTTCCAGGAAGGAGCTTCAGGCAGGAGACAAGACGTCTGGAGGTGTCACCTGACTGCCATGAGCAGGAGAGACAACAGGGGTGGAGCAGGAAGGCAGGTGACCTGTCAGAGGCAAGAAGGGAGGGGCTCTGGGGTCAAGTGGTCCTACTGTGGCTCCCGTTGTCTGGCCCCTGGCCCTTCATATGTGTGCTTTTGTAACAACACCTTCTATTTGTGCATCAGAACGATTTTTGTACCACCTGGATCTAATCAGGCTGCCCACCACTCAGGGACCCTCGTTGTTTCCCACTGCCCCTTCATTCTTAGTGTGCCCCACACGAGCCTTCAGGATGTGACTCTCCCACTCTCCACCCTTCTCCTGGGGCATGCTGACTCCCTTCTATTCCCTGCCCTTACTGTTCCCTCTGCTTGTAATTCATTCTTGTGCTCAATAAACCATCAGGGGGTGGGGTTCCTCTGTTCTCTAGAAATAGAGCAGTAAGAACAACAGACATGGCCACTGCCTACCTGCTCTTGTTCATCTGAAAACCCCTGCCCCTCCACAAAGGTTGTGTTAATTAGACTCTTATATGCACATGGCAGAAGGTGATGTAAGCACAGAGTGAAGTTGTTGCTTCCTATCATTGAAAACTCCAGGGGTAGACCACGTGGACTTCAGGCATGGATGGATCCAGGGTCTCTCTCCAGATCTCAGTTCCTTCCTTGGGCGTGTTCCCCCTCCATGGAGACAAGGTGGCTGCTTGCAGCCCCAAAGTCACATCCTATCTCCCCGGCAACCTCAGGAAGTCTCTGTCTCAGCAGTTGGGTGCTGTTACCTGAAGAAGTTGGATTAGGTGTCAGGCAGGCCAAACTAAGAGGGTCCCTACAAAGGTCCAGTTCTAATGGCAGTTCCTGCTCCTTCCTTATCCCAGACAGGGGCCAGGCTTCCCTCCCCTGAGCATCCTGCTAGTTGGGCTCAGGGTCTCTTGTCCTCCTCCCTCCAGATCCCTGTGTCCATGTGTTCCAAGGACTGCCAGCCTGGGCAAAGGAAGAAGCCCGTGGGCATCCATCCCTGCTGCTTCGAGTGTCTTGACTGCCTTCCGGGCACCTTCCTCAACCGAACTGCAGGTAGGACTTGCAGAGCCACTCCCCTGCCCCGCCCTGCCCTGCCCTGCCCTGGGCTCTCAGGGCCCTTCATCTTTGGCAGGGTTTCTGGAGTCTCCCCCAGGGACAGGGTCTGATTCCAGTGTATATCCCTAGGAGCTGGTGTAGAGAAAAATCTTCAGTGCACACTATTAGGGAGGGTGGGAGAAGGAACAGCTCTCAACCAGGCAAGGCTGTCACTGATCCTCACCCCATACACATGTAGCTGAGGGCCCAGGGGTGTCAGACCAGAGAATGTCCACTGGATGGATGAATGAATGAATGAATGAATGTCTCTGTCCATAGAAGAGATGTTTCTGGCAGGTGGGGACAGGATCTGATTTATCTCTCTGACCTCCCAGTGCCTAGTGTAGTTCAGAGCATAGAATGTTTGCTCAGTGAATATTTATTGAATGACATCCTTGGTTAGACGAATCAATATCTCCCCCTATAGATTATAAACTCCAGGAAGGTGGGGACAATGTCCTCTCCCTGTCCATATTAGTGTTGAGCACGGTTCACAGTTGGGGCTCAAATTAGTTTTTTTATGACTTCCCTGATTAGTAAATTAAGTGGACATAGACATCTACCGATCAGTAGATTGGTACTTACATAGTACTTACTATGTGCCCAGCAGAGCCCAGGGCACAGAGTAGGTGCTCAACAAAAGTTTGTTGAATGATTTCACAGGCTTTTCCTCTCCTGGTTGGTCAGTAGCCTGAAGGCAGGGGCTAGGTTTTATCCATGTCTGTGGTCTCCCACCTCAGATGCCCACCACCGTGGAGGATGCTCGAAAAAGCATTTGTTGAATGAATTCTTTGATTAAATGCTTGAATGTCTATCCCACCAGAGGGTAAGGTCTTGGAAGGAAGGGATTACCATTGTTAGGATCTGGGTCAAGGAAACCTCGGTTCAAATCTTGCCTCTGTAACTTACTGGTTTTGTGACTGCCTGGCTGAGCCTCAGACCTTTGTAGGGACCCTCTTAGTTTGGCCAGCCTGACACCTAATCTGACTTCTTCAGGTAACAGCACCCAACTGTTGACTTCCTGAGGTTACCCGGCAGATACGATGTGACTCTGGGGCTGCGAGCAGCCAGCCTGAGCATCGGGTTGCAGTGAGGAGCTGATGGGCCGATGGATGTAAGGGACGCAGCGAGGGGCAGCTAGGACTGTAGGCGTTTCCCTTCAGCTCCGCGTCCCAGCCCCCGGGGCCTGGCCCGGGACAGGTGCAGAGGATGTGGGTGCCAGCAAGGCAGGTGTGGCTGACGGGAGATGCTGTGGGCTCTTGCAGACGAATTCGACTGTCAGTCCTGCCCAAGTTAAGAGTGGTCCCATAGGAATGACACCTCCTGCTTCAAGCGGCGGCTGGCTTTCCCTGAATGGCACGAGGCGTCCACCATCATCGTGGCCATGCTGTCCGTCCTGGGCTTCCTCAGCACCCTGGCCATCATGGTGATCTTTTGGAGGCACCTGCATATGCCCATGGTTCGCTCGGCCGGGGGACCCATGTGCTTCCTGATGCTGATGCTGTTGCTGCTCGCATATACCATGGTCCCCATGTACATAGGGCAGCCCACGTTCTTCACGTGCTTCTGCCGCCAGACCTTCTTCACCCTCTGCTTCACCATCTGCATCTCCTGCATCACCGTGCGCTCTTTCCAGATCGTCTGGACCTTCAAGATGGCCAGGTGCCTCCCAACGTGCCTACGGCTACTGGGTGCGCTACCATGGGCCCTATGTCTTCGTGGCGTCCTTCACCGTGCTCAAGGTGGTCATCGTGGTGGGCAATGTGCTGGCCATGAGCGCCAACCCTACCGCCCGCACTGACCCCGATGACCCCAAGATCATGGTTCTGTCCTGCAACTACCTCAAGGCACTGCTGTTCAACACCAGCCTGGACCTGCTCCTGTCCGTGGCGGGCTTCAGCTTCGCCTACATGGGCAAGGAGCTGCCCACCAACTACAACGAGGCCAAGTTCATCACTTTCTGCATGACCTTCTACTTCACCTCCTCCATCTCCCTCTGCACCTTCATGTCTGTCTACGAGGGGGTCCTGGTCACCATCATGGACCTCTTGGTCACTGTGCTCAACCTTCTGGGCATCAGCCTGGGCTACTTTGGTCCCAAATGCTACATGGTCCTCTTCTATCCAGAGCACAACACGCTCAGCAGCATGATTCAGGGCTACACCATGGGGAAGGACTAGCACCGTCCACTGGCTGCCCAGGGGGCTGGAAGGCTCCGCCCTGGGGGATGGAGATGGGGGCGGGGGGCTTGCTTATTCAGCCCCAGCTGGGCAAAGGGATGCTATCCCTGACTGTTTTTGCCTCACCCTGCTCTGATTTGGTCTTCCCCCCAGGTTTCTTTGCCATGTTTACCCCCCTGGTGGCGGATGCCTAAAAATATTCACACTTTCCCTATAGCTGTTTGGCTTGCCAGGCACTGCCACCCATTCTAGGAAAACCATCCAGGGTGACCTGTTGGTCTCCAAGGCAGAGATGGATTTAAGCAGCTGACAGTCGCCATCTGGTGGCCACAGTTGGTTTGTCTGCAGGTTCGGGCTCCTTCCCTTCAGTCCTGTTCACTTGGTGGGGGGAGGCGGCGCTGGTGTGTGGGGATGTCTGCCCGGGGTCAGTCACTAGCTGCCCACGGGTCCGTGCCTCACCTCCCAGACTCCCCCAGAGCTTGCGACCCAGCGTCTCTGAGTAACGGCTGGGCATTGGGGCTGCTTCATAAATGCATGGGAATAAACCTCACTTGGGTGAAGTGAATGAGTTTCCTTCTTGTTTCCAGAGGTCCTCGGAGAAAGAAAATTTCAATCGGTGACCTCAGTTTCTCTCCCAGCACTGCCGCTTCTGATCTGTGTACTTGGGGCCAATTATTTACTCTTTCTGAGTCTCTGCTTCCTTGTCTCTACAATAGGAACAATAGCTGCTTCGCTGGGACATTGAAGGATCAGAGAGAATGGGTGTGGGGTGCATACAGTGGGTACTCAATAAATGCCCACCACTGCAAATCCACATGTCCCTTGAACCATCAGGATCAAAAGAAGGCTGTGTTTCCTTTTTACGCCCCAATGTCCATGGTACACATTCTAGTCGATGGGGTATTGCCTCCGTTGGAAACTAACTTGGCCCCCAGGAAATTCTGGGTGTTGTCTGGGGGTGCTTGGGCCTCATGTGTGTGGCCATCTCGGCACCGTGGAAGATCAGAGACGGGGCTGTTCTGGGTGAGGCTGTGCCTATGCCCATCACCCTCGATGGCAGGAGGGGCCCCCACCCTTCTGTCCGGGGGTCACACCTGGCCTCTCAGAGCTCCGTGGGGAGCCAGAATTTCAGCACTGAGGCCTCTGAACTGCTGCCCGGAGAGGCTGAGTGACCGGCTCCGGGGTGGCCAGGTGGAAGGTGGGGGCAGGAGCGTCAGAGGCTCAGGCTCCCTGACGACCCAGTTACTGGGGTGACCTTGTGACTGTCTCAGAACCCCCCTGGGAACGGTTTCTAGATTGGTCCCACACCATCCTTGGCAGGAGCAACTTCCCGAAGCTTGTTTGCAGCAGGGAGAGAGGGCAGGACTATCTCCTTCTTGTCCTGGACTTACCCCTCTCACGCTTCAAGGAGGTGGGTGCTGGGATCTTGGTTTGAATCACCTGCAGTTTGGGAGAACTGCCTTCACGTTTGGGGGCTGCTTCTTCATCACGGCGGGGATAGTCCCTGTTTCTCTTGCCTGAGCTGACCCAGAGCAGGTGCTGCACGAATATTGACAGAGCAGCTAAGTCACTCTGCCCCCCCCCACCCCCGTCCGCTTCCTTGAGCCACAGCATCTTTAATTCTGTGCTTGTCTCGTGGCCTTTGGTGCCAGATCCTGAGCGGCATCGAGAAATAGAAAACAAACCCTTGTGCTCACCATTGACGAGAACAACAGTGAACATGAATTACTCTCCCTGTGGGCTTTGCTACATCATTCACTATTTCCTCACCAAACTCCATCAGTCCCATACTGTTAGGGTCCTTGTTTTACAGATGGGGAAAGAAGGGCCCTCCCAGAGGTCATGAGCCTTCCCCAGCCCCTCCCAGCCCGTCCCCGGAGCCACGACCCTCTGTGGAGTAGGACCCAGACGTCCTGCCTGGGGAGCTGGTGTGGGGGGAGCCGTGATCGCAGTTGGGGGGGACGCAGTCTCTCCAGCAGGTGCTGTGGTGTGCTGGGGGACCTCAGATTTTAGGGAGACGGCTGGAGGATGCGGTGCCTGGGGAAAACCCTGGGGGAAGCTGGCATCTGGAAAGAGCAATGAAGGGCAGAGAAGTGCCTGGAAGGCAGGGAGTCTGAGTGTGGGGTTAGCGGGTGGGGACCGCAGGGGCCAAGGTGGGGTGCCAGGAGGCCCGGGCAGCCTGAGTAGGAGCACGGGGCTGAGGGTGGCCGGTGTGAGAACCGGGCTTGGAAGGCTAGCTGGGGCTAGACGTGGGGGACCCTGACCGGGGGTCTGAGCTTGTCCTCCTGGTGCCCACTGCCAGCGTCCGTGTGCATGCTGGCTTGTCCAGTCCTGGGTCCCCCGAGGGGCTGTTCCTGGCTGTCCCTTGCCTCTGTCCTCTTCCCACAGTCCTGAGCCTGGCCCGACGGCGGGAGACCGTGGGGGAAGACCCTAAGGATGGACTGCTGTGTGTGTGCATCCCTCCTCCATCCCCTGCTCTTGGGTCCCAGGGGGAGACCTCACCCCAGCCCTGAGCTTCCAGCAAGCAGCTCTGCCGTCTGTTCCTGGATGTGTCTGTACCCCGTCCCCCTCGCCCTCGGGACCAGATTGGCAGGCTCAGGGAGTTTTAAGCTCTTAATTCTCTTTTCTTGCATGCTTCTGACGCCTTGGCTTAAATTTTTTTTTAAGAGATAATGACCTCCTTTTCCTGGTTCTGCCTCCCGGACCGCCATCAGAGAGAGAATCCTGGAATCCCACTGACCTCAGAGGCATCTACTCCACACCTCCCTCTACAGCTGCCCCGAGCTGAGAGCCTCATCCTTCTTGTTCCCCTCCAGTGATGGGAGGCTCACGGAGGACGCCAGTGAAATTTTTCTTAGATTGAATCAAACCTGGCTCTTTGGGATTTCTATTTATGGACTTAGTTTCATCTTTTGGGGACCACAGATTCAATCTCATTCCTCTTTCTCATGATGGTCTTTTGTACGTAGTGGCAACAAGTATAATTGCCTCTCGAGGGGTGCTGACCCTGTGACCGGTGCCTCACACCTGCGAGCTGTAATCCCCACGACGCCCCTGCCCGATGGGTACCCGTGAGCATCCGTGGCCACGTGCTGGTGCCTGCCAGCATCCTCTTCTCTCCCGCCCTACCTGGCAGCCCCTGTTCTCCCAGGAGAGATCTATGTTGTTCTGGGGAAGCTGATTCTGTCCTGGCTCCAGGGGGCGGAGCAGGAGACCCAGGCCGAGGGTTGGTCTAATCAGAGGGACTCTCAGGACGTTTCCTGGGACAGGAATTCTTTCTGTAGGAACTAGTAAGGCTGAGACTCGGCAACTCCTGTGGGACCACAGGGCAAGTCAGCCTTAGAGGGAAGCTGGACTTTGCAGAAGATAAAGTGGGAGGATGGAAAAACGGGGTCCTTGGAACCTTTTGAGCTGACGAATCCAGCTTGAAGGCTGCGCCCCCTCCGAAATCTTCTTGAGTCCATTCATGTGCTTTACTGTTTACGGTAGTTGGAGTTGTGTGCTCTGCCCCTGGCAACCCAACACATCTTTATCCTGCTGAAGAGGAAACTGAAGCTCAGAGAGGCTGATTAATTTGCTCAGGGTCACCCAGCTTGTAAGTCAGGGAGCTGGGATTTGGAGAATTGGGGGGTATTGTATTGTGTTTTCAGATCATCTCTTTTTGGTCTAAAGGTCATCAGTTGCTCTTCGGACCCTATTTTGAGCGCCGTCCTAGTCCTCTCCTTTGGGCACATGCTGACCTGTAAACATCTCTCTTAGAGCATCTCTGGAGCCTCCCTCTCCTGGGCCCCTGACATCCTTCCCACACCAGTCCAGCTGAGTGATGTCCCCTTAGCCCTGTCCCGGTCACAAGCTTTCCCAGCTTGGACCCCTTCCGTGGTTCCCCGGTGCCTACATGACACCGCCCGGCCTCCTTCCTGTACCAGTCAGGTGCTTTGAAATCTGGCTCCCGCTCACCTCTCCAGCCTCACCTCCCAGTGGCTCCGGAGGGCTCCTGGCTCTTCCCCAAACACTGGCCTGGCTTCACACCTATGCTCAAGCTCTCCCTTCTCTCTTCTCCCTGCTGGCCTTAACCTTGACCCCTTAAGGCCCAGTTTAAATGCTTCCTCCCCAAGGAAGGCTTCCCTGCCTTGGGGCAGAGGAAATCTTTGGTACTCCCTGAGCTGCTTGAGTTCAACTTCCGCTGGTCCTGCTGACATACCTTTCTGGTTTGGGACCACCTGAGTCAAGGGACAGGCTGTTCTCTGTGTGGCCTTTGTCTCAGCTGTCATGTCCCCTCCGATGCATTTGTTGCTCGAGGCGCTGGGCGCTTGTTGGCTGGGCAGGGAAACACCGGGGCCTTTTGCAGGGCACCAAGCTGGTGGGAGCTGGTGGGAGCTGGTGGGAGCTGGTGGGAGCTGGTGGGAGCTGGTGGGAGCTGGCTGCAGTCTGGGGCTTGGGGGCCAGGCCAGGACAAGTGTGCTCTTCCCTTGTGGCTGGGCTGCAGGGAGAAGGGAGAGGGTGACAGGGAAGGCAGAAAGCTGGAGCTGGGCCTCCCAGGCAAGGACAGGTCTGTAGCGGACTTGATAGCCCCTCCACCACTCAGACCAGAAACTTCAGTCTCGCCTGACTACCTTCAGAAGAGACCCCAGTCCTGGGGTAAGCCTCGGTTCCAGCAACAGCCTCCTAGCTGCTCTCCCTGCTTCTGCCTTGGTCCCCACAATGTGCAGGCTGTTCCTTGTACAACCTAGGTCACTTCCTATACCTCCTCTGCCCAGCGGGGCTCCCCATCTCTCTTAGATGAAGAGCCGTGGTCCTTGTGCTGGCATCAGACCCACAGGGCTCCCTGCCACCTCTCCCACCTTGCTGTGGACACCCCTCCCTCTACACCTCTGCAGCCATGTTGGCCTCCTCACCATCCCAGACGTGCCATGTGTATGCCTCAGGGCCTTTGCACTGGCTGCTCCTTCTTCATGAAATGCTCCTCTTCAGATTGTCACGTGGCTGGTTCCTTCATTTATTTTCTCCTCCTGCTTAGCCTTTTCCCTTAACACTTACCACTAACATACTATACGTTTTACCTCCTTGGCTTATGTGTTGTTTTTCTCCCCCAGTAGACCGTAAGCTCCTTGAGGGCAGGGAGTTTCATCTGTTTTGTTCACCGATGCATCCCGAGCACCTAGAAAAGTGCCTGGCACAGAGAAGTCTCTCTGCAAATGCTGGTTGAGTGAATGAGTCAATGAACGGGCCAGAACTATAACAGATCACGGGGACGGAAGCCAGGAGAACCAGGCGCAGGTCGGGAGGGGAGGGAGGTAATGGTCAGGGTGAGTGGTTCAGGTCCGCAAGCAAGGGAAGGCTGTTGGAAGGGCCATTCACTGGTGCATTCATTCTCTCTCACTCATTAATTCATTTACTCAACCAGTGGTTCGTGAGCACTGCTAGGGTCAGGCCCTCGTAGCACATGGAGGATACAGAGCACGGTCCCTGTGCCCAGGCAGCTCGTGTTCTAGCGGAGGACTCAGGACACCACAAGGAGGGAGATGAAGGGAGACAGGGGAAGGGGCAGAGGGATATAGAGGGAAAGAGAGACAGAGAGAGGGAGGGAGGGAGGAAGACAGATGGGGCAGAGAGAGAAGAGACAGAGGACGGAGGGAGTGACTTCTGGCTGCGTGACTCTGGGGTTCACGGACACCCCTCCCCGCCTCTATAGACTGGGGTGATGGCCACAGCGCCCACCGCCCAGGGGCGCACATGAGCTGCCCCACGAGAATGCTTACAGGATGCCTGGTACAGAGCAAGTGTCAGGTGTTAGCTACCATCATTGTCAGCAACTTGGACTTTGTCCTAAGAGAGACGCTTGAACAGCTTTTGAAGGGAGGAGACAGGAAACGTGGGTCTGCGAGAGGAGGCGGGAGGCCCCCTGGGTGTCAGCCACCAGGTCCCGCTGAGCAAGGATGGTGGCCTGGACCCGTGGTGCCATGGAGTTGGGGCACCATCCTTGGTGACAGGTGGGCCCGGGACGAATCCTGGGGCGGGTGGGAGTGGCTGGAGAAGCGGTCTGTGGGTGGGCTTGGGCCAGCCGAGGGACCCCTTTGTTCACACCTCCCCGTGGCCAGTGCTGACCTGCTACGTAAAGCCCTGGGATGGAGGAAACTGGCGGCGGCAGCTTGTAGACATTCTGGGAATTGGGGGCCGCGTGGGTGGATTCTCATCCCGGCAACAGCAGTGTCCTCCAACTCTGGGAATCGGAGGTGGGGCCGACCCTCCCTGGTCAGGTGTCCCACCCCAGGCCCCCCGAGGAGGCCCCCAGACCTGCTGCCATCTGGGGGTGTGTGCAGGGAGGGCGGGCGGAGGAGGGCTTCTGGAGGGGAGAGGGCCATGCAGGGTTTCCATACAATAACGTATAGGCTCATCTGCTTCCAGTTAGCAGCTCCGGGGGAGCCTAATTGGCAGATCAAACCATTCGATGTTCCATGTTAGATAAGTAGTCCGAGGAGCCCCAGCGGAGTCTGACACTTTCTGGACGGAGCCCAAGCCCTGCGTCCGACCACCTCGGGGCCTGGGGTGCTAATGCGAACCAGACCCTCTTGCACGGAAGCGGGAAGACATTAACAAGTGTCAAAGAGCTTTGAAGCATTGGGCAGATGCGGCTTTGCCTCTGACCCCCGCACCGACGAGGGGGGCCCAGCGCTCCCCACACGAGCTCCGACGTTGAGGAGGAGGGAGGAGCTCTCTGGTGGGCGGCTTCCTGATGGTGGTGGCCGTGGCTGGGACATCCAGGAGTCAAAGAGATGCTGGGTGTGTGTGGGGGGGGGACCTTGGTCCTTGCTCCCTGTGGGACCTGCTGGGGGGGTCACCCGACATGAAGGCGCAGGCTCTAGCTGTGGGACTTCGGGCCCCCCACCTCACCAGGCACATTTCCGAGGCCCAGGGAGGCGCTGAGGCACGGCTTTCCTGTGTTGGTCAACACAGGTGTTTTAGGAAGAGGAAGAACGACCGCGACGGTGATGGTGGGTGCCATTTATGAGTGTTTCCTGTGAGCCGGGGCTGTGTCTAGCATCTCACACACATCATCCCGTTTAATCTCATAGCCACCCACTGGGGGGTTCTTATCCCCACCTTACGGATGAGAGGACTGAGGCTCGAGGGCGTCCTGGGTCCCTGTTTGGTGATGGATCCAGGTCTAAGTTGAAAGGGACTGGGTGCTGCTGGAATACCAGGGAACGTCAAGGCCAAGGCTCTTAGGTACAGTGCAAGACAGCTGTGAAGAGGTCCTCGTGGGGTCTGCCGAGACCTTTGTTGAGCCAGCATTGCAGCCGGGTCTCTCTCTGGGCTCAACCCCGCTCCTTTCCCCAGTAAACCTGCCCACTAATGTCCATCTCGGGCTCTGCTTCCCGGGAGAAGAACCCGCAAGGGCATCCATCAAGTGCACGAGGGAGCGCGCCATCAAGGGAAGAAGGGAGAGGGGCCACGGACGGGCAGCAGCAACCAGCTTCGGGAGGCTGGCTTCGTGGCCAGATAATGGGATGTGTCGTGCTATCACGAGGCTGTTTGTTGTGATGGTGCTGGCCGTGGCTGTGACAGGAGTGGGAAGCCATGATGGTTCAAGGTTGGTGTTCGCTCCCCTGGGGCAGGCTTACCTGCCTGCTGAACCCCAGCTGAGGAGCCCCTCACTCTGAGCCCTTGCCTTATGAGCGGGCGCCTGGGGGGCTGCTCTCCTCTCTCCATTTGAACCACTGTCCCCTGTGTTCTAGCTGTTCAGACTCTTAGTCCCTCCTCCTTGTGGTCATCCTGACCCCTGCACTGGAGAGGTCCTCTCTGCGGCTTCTACTCTCTAGTTCCCGCACTAGGCTGTCCGATCCTGCCAGCTCCACTTCCCTCTGCACGAACCAGGCCATCTGGCCTTCCATGGGGGGAGGGCCTGGGACTCAGCCCCCTCGTTCTCTCCAGCTAGATTTCTGGGTTCAGTGTCAGCTGCGGGGCGCTCCCTCAGCTCCATGGTGCAACCCAACTCAGGTCCACTCGGGATGGTGGAAAGGGTGACAAGGTGTGGATGGTGATGATGATGAAGATGACTATCATGATGGCGTTTATGCTGGGGGTGATGGTGATGGTGGCAGTAATGACAGTGGTGGCAGTGCTTATGTTATGGTCGTGCTATTGGTAGTAACAGTGGTGGTGATGGTGACGGGTTAGCTGTATTGGCGATGTCAGTGATTGTCCTGGTGATATTGGTGATGGTGGTGATGGTTGTATTGGTGTTGGTGGTGGTGATGGTGATGGGTTGGTTGTGTTGGTGATGTTGGTGGTGATTGTATTGGTGTTGGTGGTGGTGATGGTGATGGGCTGGTTGTGTTGGTGATGTTGTTGGTGGTGATTGTATTGGTGTTGGTGGTGGTGATGGTGATGGGCTGGTTGTGTTGGTGATGTCAGTGATTGTCCTGGTGATATTGGTGATGGTGGTGATGGTTGTATTGGTGTTGGTGATGGTGATGGGCTGGTTGTGTTGGTGATGTTATTGGTGGTGATTGTATTGGTGATGGTGATGGTGATGGGCTGGTTGTGTTGGTGATGTTGTTGGTGGTAATTGTATTGGTGTTGGTGGTGGTGATGGTGATGGGTTGGTTGTGTTGATGATGTTGTTGTTGTTGGTGGTGGTTGTATTGGTGTTGGTGGTGATGGTGATGGGCTGGTCGTGTTGGTGATGGTGGTGGGTGACGGTGATGGGTTAGCTGTATTGGCGATGTCAGTGATTGTCCTGGTGATGTTGGTGATGGTGGCAGTGGTAGTGGTGGTGGTGGTGGTGGTGGTGACGAGCATGTTAATGCTGATCCTTTTCTTTCTGGCTGAATGCCTTCATTAAGCCTCTGATTTAGGGGCCAAAGGCCAAGGTCACTTCTTTTGTCTTTGCTTATACCAGCAGGGTGTAGACTTTGCTCTTTGTCAGATCTGGGTCATTAGAAGATCCATCCAGATTCTGGCTGGGGCAGAGCAGACGTGGATGGAGTAGAGTAGGGATGAAGTCTGGTGGACAAAGCTGTTCCTTCCCAGCCACCACTTCAACCTCCTTCTGTGGAAAAGGGTGGGCAGGCCTGACCAAACCCCTGACCTCTGTCACCACAGTCCTCGGGGCAGGCCTTGGGCTTGCAGCATGAGAGAGAGAGAGCACTGGGTGGGGAGCCAGGAGACTGTGTCTTGGACCTGACTCCCTGAATGACTGGCAAATCCCTTTGCCGTTCTGTGCCTCAGTTTCTCCACTTAGGTAATGAGGGGATGGGGCAAGAGCTGAAGGTTTAAATGGCACAGGACTGCCTCTGGGGCAACAGTTATGCAGGGAGTCCGCACTGGGCTCCCTTGGTAACCCTGCCTGGGCTTGCCGTCAGCTTGCCTGTCTGGGCCTCTGCCCTGGTGCAGTTTGATCACCTGAGGACCACGTGAGACAAAGCGAGTGGTTTGGTGTAGCTGGTCCCTTTACAGCTGTGGGTGGGTCCACTTGTGGCTTCCCTTACGAGTGTGTGTGTGTGCGTGTGCATGCCTACCTTCAGAACAGATCACAAATATGACCTCTTCCAGACTGACCCACCCTCAGCTCTCCCCCAGATTTCTGGGCAGCCCCTCACTGGTCTCCCAGCTTCTGTCTGTGCTCCCTCTATAGTCTGTTAAGCACAAAACAGCAAAGTGCCCTTTGAGACTTAAGTTAGGGCTTGCCACTTGCCCTGCTCAGAATGGCTCCCCATTCCATCAGAGTGGAAGCCAGAGTCCTGATGGGGGCCCACAAGGCTCTACCTGATCCCCCTGTTACCCTCTGCACTCACTCCCTCCTGCTCTCCCCTCTGCTCGCTCTGCTCCAGCCACATGGGTCTCCTTGCTATTTCTCGAGCACGTTAACCTCACATGGTTCCCCACCTCAGGGCCTTTGCACATGCTAGTTCCTCAGCTTGGAAGGTGCGTCCACCTGGCTGGTTCCTTCACCTCTTTTGGGTCCCTGCTCCAACAATCCCTCCTTAGTTACACCTCCCTGAGCCTCTTCCGCATGTAGGGTCACACCTGCACCCCATACACACGCTCCCTATCCTGCCTCCATGCTGTGCTTGGCTCCACGACCTGTATCACCATCTGGCGGGGTGTGTCTTTCGCTGATTCATCTTGTTTGTCTGTCTCCCAGTAGAAGGGAGTTTTGTTGGTTTAATTCTCTGCTGTATCCTCAGCATGTGGGACCGTGCTGGGTATACAGCAGGTGCTTAATAAATACTTGTTAATGAACTTCTGTGTGTTTGCGTACCCGTGTCGCAGTGGGGTGCCAGTCCTGCTGAATGGATTCAAAGACGCAAGCGCTGTCCTGGCCTGTGTCTGGCACAGGGGGCCGGGGGCGGGGGGGCTTGGACTCGGGGCGAGAGTCCCAGCTCTGAGTCCTGGTGCAGACATTAGGGGTGCTGGACGGGCAGGAGACTACTGCAGCTCCCCACGGCTTGCTTTCCTGGTCCCTAAGTGGGATAGAAGGGTACACGTGCAGGGACACGGCCCCACACCCCCAACAAATAGCTACCGTGATCTGACCACTGATGTTAGGAATCCCTCAGCCCCCGAGAGCCTGTGACATCGACCCCTTCATAGGAGGCCGCCAGGGACAGGGATATGGGTTGGCCTAGGGCTGGGCTCAGGAACCTGCTCGAGGCCGCCGAGTCTCCGGGCCCCTGCACCGTGAGGCTCATCAGAGCCCTCTGGTCTAGGAGGGAGGCCGGCCAGAGCCTTCCAGGGCCTCACTCAGCCATGGCCACCAGGGATGCGGAAAGAGCCCCCCGCCCCCGGAATGGGTGATTCTGAGCCCCAGCGAAGGAAGGGGCCAGCCATGTAGAAGGCAAGAGCTCTGGGCTGGGAGTCAGAGGACCTGGACCAATTCCCAGCCAGCCATCGGCTCCTGTGACCTCGGGAACCACTCCACCCCTAGGCCTCAGGCTCCCCATCTGCAGAGCGGGGGACCAAGTTACCTCCTGCATTGGGCCAGTGTCCCGCGCCATGGGACTGTGGCCAGGCCCTCCGCACATCCCTCATCCTTGCATGGTTTCCTGCCGGGCTCCCCCACCTCTGCTGTTCCTTTCATGGGGATTAACTGTGTGTGCACCCATTTGGGTGAGGCCACCGTGGGCCTTCCCTGCGAGGGCAGAGCCCAGAGTGTCCCCCGCGGTCTCACCCCAGCCTGCCGGCACCACCACGTGGCTCCCCCAAAGGAGTCTGAGAATTTGAGAAAGCATTCCCTTTGTTTTTTTTTTTTTTTTTTTTTTTTAAAGATTTTATTTATTTATTTGAGAGAGAGACTGAGATAGAGAGAGCATGAGAGGGGGGAGGGTCAGAGGGAGAAGCAGACTCCCTGCCGAGCAGGGAGCCTGATGCGGGACTCGATCCCGGGACTCCAGGATCATGACCTGAGCCGAAGGCAGTCGCTTAACCAACTGAGCCACCCAGGCGCCCCGAAAGCATTCCCTTTGTGAAATTGCCATGCCCTTCTTCCCGGGACAACCAGTGATCTCATCACTCCCTGACTTGGGGCTTCAGTTTCTCCATTCATAAAAGGGGAGTGGTGCCCAGCTTGGGTACGAACCTTCCCAGAAGGTTCTGATGATGAGCCCTATTCTAGGCCTTGGTTCCAGGGTGTTCCCTCAAACCCAGCTTGTTCTCAGGATTGTGACCCTGGCCCAGGTCAGCTGAGGGCCAGGCAGAGGCCCTTTGAAGGACAGTTCCAGAAGCTGACAGCAGATGGTGCTGTTGACCCCAGTCCTGGGCAACCGGAGGGCTCGCAGCGGCTGGTCTCTGGGGCTCCTGGCTCCAGGTGGACTGGTCGTCCGGCTTGGCAGGGCTTGGGGTCCCCTCTCCTCAGACCCCGAGCCCAGACTCTGGGCACACCCTCTGTGGCCCATCACCTGCGCTGGGGAAAGGCCCTGGTGGGACACTGCTGAGCGGGGAGCATGGCTGTGCAGACATGTGCAGACACGCGCCTTCAGGGACACATGGAGCGCACGCGGCTGTTCACCCCTATCTGCGTGGTGCCGAATGCCCCTCGGACTGTGTTCACGGATCACGCGTGCGCTTCTCCGAAACCGACGTGCGTGCGGGTCTGCCAGGCTGGGGGTGCGTGAGGGAGAGGAGGCCTCCAAGGAGGGCGGTGGCCGTGTGCGTTCCTGTGGATAAGCACGCGTGTGCAGATGCTCACGTCTGTGGTCCGTGTGTGCGTGCACCTGTGAGAGGTGGGGCGGGCGGGCGTGGGCACACAGGTGTGTCTGCGTGTGCACGCGTGTGAGTGGGTGTTGTGTTTGTGTGAGTACTCCAGCACTGCGTCCCCCGGGCACAGCTCTGCAGCTGTGTGTGCGGACGTGTGCGTCCACGGCTGTCCATGCACGCACCTGTGTGCGTGTGCTAGCGTGAGGATCACAAGCCCCAGGCTGGGCTGAGGGACGAGCAGCCCAGAAGGAATAACACGGCGTCTGAGCAATGGAGAGGGTGCGGACAGACAGGCTGGGAAGACAAATGAGCCTCTTGTTAGGAGAGTGGGGCTGAGGCAGGCGGACCCGGTGCCCCAAGACCCCGGCCCAGACCTGGGAGGGATGAAAGTGGTGGCAGAGGCGGCATCGTGCTTATGAGTTAAGGGGATGTGCCGGGCCCTGGACTCTTGCTCTCCCCTGACGGTCTCCTAAACTCCGCCTCTTCCAGATGAGGAGACTGAGGGTCAGGGGGGCAGAGGTACTTCCCAGGAAGCAGATGGCGAGGAAGTGATGGAGCTGGGTCTTGAACAAAGGTCCGGCACTGAACTTTGTCACAAAATCACCTCCGCCTCAAGCTGGCCCAGCCGGCAGGCTGTGGTGCTGCTGAGCGTCCGGCCTGAGGCAGGGGTGGGTGAGAAGGGAGGTGTCAGGGCACAGGGGGATGAGGGAGAGGAGCCCGTGCACTTGGCGTGGATAGGAGGCATGCGGGGCAGCAGAAGGATCCCCGCTCTGTGGCAAGACTGCCTCCGAGCCTCTGCCCTCCATCGTGGGGCAGCCTCCGGGAGCCTCGGTTTCCCTGTGCTGAGCCCTGACCTCACGCAGGAAACTGGTGGGGCACTGCCCATCCCCCTTCTTCCACAGACGTTTATTGAGCACCTACTACGTGCCAGGCACGGTTCTAGATGCTGGAGCCACAGCAGGGAGCCGGACACAGGCGCTCCCTGCATGCCTGAGCCCACATGGCGGTACGCAAGAGAGACGATGAAGAGAAAAGAGAGAGCACGCACGAGACACGTGAGACCGAATGCTGGGACTGTGGCAGTGGCGGGGTCGGGGCGGGTGGCTCAGGGGGCGGCCAGGGGCTGAGGCCGGAGCAGAGGAAGCAGCAAGTGCCCCGGGAGGGCTGGGGGGCAGGCAGCAGCCGCAGATGGGGCAGGGCCTCCCGGGCGCCCCAAGCTCTGGGGATTTTAGCCGCAGGTCTCGGGGGAAGCCACGGGAAGGTCTAAGCAGGCAGAACTCTGACACCCAAACCTAGGAGGAGAGCTCCCCAGAAGCGGGGGGCCCGTGAAAACCGCCGGGCCTCACACGCAGGAGATGCGGCAGCTGAGAGCTCCGGATCGTGGGCGAGCCTTCCCCCTGGTCTCTTGCTTCCGCGTGGGTCCGTGTGTCCTGGGATTTCCAGCTCTTTTCCGGAGCCAGTTTTCCTAGGCCTGGCGTGTTTCCTTGGCCGCTGTGGATCCGGAGGCTGAGGGCTGCAGGTGTAGACCCTCTACCCGCACGGAGTTCCACCCTCGGCTCGTCTCTTGTTGGCAGGGCGGCTTTGGCCAAGTTACTGCCCCGCCAGCCTCAGTTTCCCTGTCTGTGCAGTGGGGCCGGTGATGCCTCCCGAAGCATCAGACGGGGTGAGGATTCGATGTGCTGGCTCCTGGAGGGAGCTCCTGACGATGCCAGGCCCGGCGTCGGGGCTCGGAAGCATTCGCTGTTGCTGTGGTGGTGATTCCTTCATCACCCAGATGGCCTGCCTGGGCCGCTCCTCTCTCCCAGCCGCAGCGTCTCCCCCTGCAGATCACACTCGCTTTGGGAAGGGATAGCCAGAAATTCAAATGGGACCTGGGCAAGTTCACAGCGCAGAGTAGGTGCTCAGAAAATGTGCTTTCAGGCTTCTGTCTCTGGGAGGCAGGCACCATGCCAGCTCAGCAGAGAGGTGGCATCCGGGGGGGCAGGGGTGCGGCCAGGCCCCTCGGGCTTTCCCTCCATCTGCCTCCCTCACCCTCCAGCATGCCCCAGGGAGTTGGCGACTGGCAGTTTCTCCTCTTTCTTCCCTGCTCCTGATTTGCGTGTTGAAAATGTATCTGCAGACGCATGTTGCATCTCTGGCCCAGGCTCCCTCTCTCCCTGCCCAAGTCTTCGGGAGCTGAGCTATCTGCGTGCACAAGAGCTCAGGAAAGCACATCCTCCTGGCCCTTCCACGCCAGCGCCATCTGGGATGCCCCGTTTCTATGAGGGGGTGTTGGGGTTTCTTTTCATTTCCCCATCTTTGCCTGCACCCGTGGGGCCGTGCACTCCCTTGCCGGCTGCTGGGGGATGCTCTCAGATCACAGGCCTGACATTTCGGTGTTTGTGTCCCTGTGCCAGGCAGGCACCAGCCTGTGCAATTGATTCTCCCTGCATAATCCGCCAAGCACCATCCATAACGGTTCCTCCGCCCCATCAGCCCTTCTGGCTGCTTCCTCTGGGCCTCACCCTGGCTTGCCCAGCCCCTCTCTTCTTGGACCGGGCACTCTCTTTCCCAGTGCCAGAGATAACCGCCCCCTGTCCCCACCACCATCTGTCCTCCACTCTCCACGAGGCTGGTAGGACTTCCGTAATTTCCGGTAGCTCCCACCTTCCCCTGTGTCCACTTGCATCGTCACCTTATGCTCCCTTTGGTTCTTCGAAGAGGAGGTGCTTTCCCACCTCAGGGCCTTTGCACATCCTGTGTCCTCCACCGGAACTCCTGCCCGGTAGCCCCAACATACTCTCTTTTTTGCCTAAGCTCACTCCCACTTGCCATTCAGGTCTCAGCTTAATTGTTACTTCCTCCAGGAAGTTCCCTTGGATTTCCCAGACTAAGTTAGGTTATTCTATTCCACTCCCATTTTACAACCAGCTCCTCTCTTTGTTGCTCTGTCCCTCCTGGAATGATTGATTTGAAGTCTGTCCCCCGCATTCTATTTGGGTAGGCCCTGTTCCTCTTCTGTTTACTTCTGTGTCCCTTTGGCTCACCCAGTGGTGCTCAAAAAATGCAGATTGAATTGAATGAATGCTTATTGAATGCCGTCATTCAAACAAAGGCCTGACCTTTTGGCCAGGAAAATTTCCTTCCCGGGCACTCTTTGTTCAAGGTGGCTACCTGGGGACAGGAAGGAGTGGCCATGGTGGCAGGCAGGGCTGGGCTCCTGAGGCCAGCCGAGGCCAGCACCCAGGCTCACTCCTCTGTCTTGGGCTAGCATCTCTGAGAGGGCTCTGAAGAATAATGATGCAAAGTGATGATAGTTTTGCTGTGGTTTTGGGGTGATGGGGTAAAGCATTTCAGAAAATGGACTTGAGTCAGACAAGCCTGGGCTTCTCTCCTGACTCCATCACTTTAAGGATTCAAGAAACCCTTCAGGGAAGCAAGCTCAGTGTCCATCAGCAGACAAGTGGGTAAGGAAGATGTGCTATATATACATATACGATGGAATATGACGCAGCCATAAAAAGGGTGAGATCGTGCCATTCGTGACAATATGGACGGACCTAGCGGGCAGTGTGCTAAGTGAGGTAAGTCAGACTGAGAAAGACAAGTATGATTTTACTCCTATTTGGACTCTACAAAACAAAACAAATGAATAAACAAACAAAAAGCAAAAAAAAAAAAAAGAAAGAAAGAAACCCTTCAGTGTCTCAGTTTCCTTATCTGTAAAATGGGTACAGCAGATATGAGTACTCGCTCCACAGGGCAGGGCCGGGTCGCTGGGAGGAGTAAACGAGAGGCTGTGTGGAAAGCTCCTGGCACAGTCCTTGGCCCGGGTGAGGTGTTGAGTAGACATGTCTGGAAGGAAGCTGTGGTGAGGGCCTCAGGCCTGTTGCTACGGCTCAGGATGACGATGGTAGCATTTGTGATGAAGGTGATGGAGGGGGCGGTGTTGGTGCTTTCCTGCTGCAGGTGGCTAGCGGTGGCGAAGCAGGGCTGGGGATGGTGGGGGTGGGAAGTATAATCTACTGATTCCAACTGTCAGTTAAACAACCAACATATGTTTTGTGCCAGCAAATGTTTGTGCAAAAAGGGATATAACTTTTCATCTTCAGGAATCATCGATAAAATAGCAATTTCACACATACACACACACACACACACACGCACACACACACTGTAGAAAACAAGGTGGCAGGTGACCGGATGTCAGGTGGATGTGTTGCGTCAGAAGGGACGCAGGGGTTGGAGGATCAGGGCGGCCCTCCAGGGGGAGGTGGTTCGGGGCTGGGCATTCCAGGACAGGTGTGAGCACAGATATGGTGCTCGAAGGCCCAGGGAGGGTGAGAGGCAGGGAGCAGAGGTGCTGGAGAGGGAGGAAGAGAGAGAGCATCAGAGAGACTGGAGCCGTGGCCAGGTGTGAAGGGTGACAGTGCCCTGTGTCCCCATGAGGTACCCGGTGCCACATGAGGAACCCCGGCCTCCAATCTGGAGCCCTGGCTCTGGTCCTGGCTCGGCCTCATGGCCCGGCCCCCTGGGTGACCCTGGGCACATGCTTTCCCTCGAAATAGGCCCTGGGCTCCCTGTGCCTCCAAGGCTCTCAGCTCCCATTGCACAGATGGGCACACTGAGTATATTTGGACCGTCAAATGACAAAGCAGAGGGTGAGCTTTCAGAAGGCACCCTTGGGGGTGTTGGCCTGGCACGTGTCACGGCAGGGTTGGGTCAGTTTGTGAGGAATAATTGCTCCGGACTGTCTGAGCATCCTCCCCTTCGTTCTAGCTGCATGTTTAAAATGTATCTGCGATGTGTCTTGGATTGCCAGCCTCCTTCCCTGCTCTGCCCATGTCTCTGGGAGCCGAGCTGTCTGCATGCACAGGAGCCCAGAAAAGCACATCTGCCTGGCCCTCCACCCCAGCACCTCCCCTTCTGATGTTAGGGTCCAAGATGTGAGTCGCGACCAGAGAGGGCAGTGCCTTGCCCAGCGCCACACAGCGAGGCGAGGCAGAACAGCGGCTCCAGGAGCACAAGGGAGAGCCGGGGTGTGACTCCTGCCTTACCCAGGGCTCCTCACGCTGAATAGACTAAATGGGTGGAGAGCAGCTGAGGACTAGAGAATTACGGACAAACAGAACTAACCCTTACCCAGCAGACACTTTAGGGGTAATTAAGCCTGTGGACTTCGGGGCCAGAAAGGCCTGGGTTTGAATCCCAGCTTTGAATCCCCTGTGCTAGCTGTGTGACCTCAGGCTATCCACTCAACCTCTCTGTGCTTTGGTTTCCTTGTCTCTACAACGGAGAAAATGCTACCTCAGGGTTCTCGGGAGGATTAAGTAGGTTTGCACCTCGCCCCGAGGACAGGGTTGCCCGTGGTATCGGTGGCTATTACTATGGACCCTGCACTTCCTATCTACGGACTTGCCTCTTGAATGTCCCCCTTGAGGGAGGGGTTGTCCCCATTTTGCAGGGGAGGAAACTGAGGCTCAGGGATTGTGCCCAGCCCTGGCTGGCCCCATGCCCACTAAGCTGCTGTGGCAGGGGTACACGCAGGAGGGGGTCTGGGGAACCGGTCGGGGTGGGGGGTCTGGGAGGGGAGTGGGAAGCCAAGAGCCTGACACAGGCCCTCAAGAATGCAATCCACTTCCTCCTGGGCCCCCAGGGGGCCTGGGAATCCTGGGGCGGGGATGCGGGAGACAGCTGTGCTGGGTGTGCTGGGGGGCAGGGTGGAAGGAGGCCCCAAGAACATGGACCCCCCTTCTCTGTTTCTCCTGAAAGGCAGGGGGAGGGGGGAGGCTGCCGGCTGATTAACCCTGGCAGGGCCAGAGCCAGAAGGTGGGAGAGGGAAGCTGGGGGTGAAACAGGCCTGTGGGGGGGGCCCGCCCCGGGAGCCCTTCCCAGGTGTGACCAGCTGGCCCGCCCAGGGAGGCGCCGGGAGACTCGACTCCCGAGGTCTTTAACAGGGTCACAGCTGGAAGGGCCATCGGGGGTCAGTTAGCCTAGTCCCCTTGCTTTACAGAAGGGGAAACTGAGGCCTGGAGGGGCAGTCACTGGCTCGTGCTCACACAGGAGTCAGTGGCCTAGCGGGAGTGGGCGGCCCGAGCTGCGCCCCGTCCGTCCCTCTGTCCTGTCTCAGGGCAGGAGTTCCCCTGGGCAGTGGGTGCCCCCGCACGGGGCCCTGTGCCCACCCACAGCTGGGAGCTTCCCCGGAAGTACAGTCACAATGGCACCGCTAATATGTTGCAGCTTTTGATTTTATGGTTTACAGTATTTTACAGCTTCCGGAGCCGTCTGTATCCTTTACGTCATCTGGTCCTCACCACACTGCGCATGAGTAGATGTGCGGGCTCCCATTCCACAGACGTGGACACTGAGGCTCAGAGAGCTGAAGCGACTTACTTAGTCATGCCGAGAGCGGTGACGCTGCTGAAGCTCTCCTTCCTAGAAGAGGCTCCGGGTTTCCCAGACAGCCCGAAGGCCCCGCCACGGCCCGGCCCTGATCTCATCTCCCATGGCTCTCCCCTCACTCTCGGCACTGTCTTATTGCTCCAGACACAAAGCTCTTCCTTCCTCTTGCTCGCACCCACTGGCCTTGTTCCCCACCCCAGGGCCTTTGCACATGCTCTTCCTGCTCCCGCTTGGTGTGCTTTGCCCCACATCCACACATGGCTGTCTTCTTGTCTGTTCCACTGACTTTCGCTCACCACTCTGGCTAACGCTGGTCGGCAGCTGCATCACTGGGCTTGACTTTCTCCCTAGCACTTTCCAGCGTCCGAAATCATCTTGCTTATTTCTTTTGTTCCTGAGTTTGTGATCTGTCTCTCCCCGCTAAGGTGTAGATGTTCTGAGAGTGGAGACTTCATCTGTTCTGTTCACTGCTGTGACCCCACTTCCTAGGACAAAGCCAGCACAGAGTAGGTGCTCACTACGTAAGTGTTAACCGACTGACTCCATGACCAAGGTTGTTGTGAGCTCAAATGGAGTAGGTTTCTTCCTGATCTGCCCACCTGCTGTCTGACACTGACTCCCGGACTGGGACCCCCCTCGCTGTGTCACTGCTCCTGCCAGAGGGTGAAGGACACTCGGGGCCCAAACCCTAGCACACTGGAACTCAAGCTTCTTCATTTAATGTTCAAATCTCGGACTCCTTGTGATGTGCCAGGTGACCCTCTGGGCCCAGAATTAAAAAAAAAAAAAAAAAAAGTGAACAAAAGTAAGATCCTGCCTCCCAGGGGCTGGAAATGTAGAGCCTGATAAGAGAGGTAGAAAAATGCAGGCAAGGTAGCATGATTGAGGACCTACGGTGTGGTAGGTGCTTTGCAGACATTCGTACATTGAATCCTCAGGGGATCAGGAGCTGTTTGGTGGAGGATGGGATAAATCTTCACCCAGTCCCAGCACGGCGGGGATCTTGGCCTCCATGCTACAGATGGGGAAGGTAGAGTGCAGAGGAGAGTGACCCACCCAGACATGCCCACCCACCCAGTAAGTGGCAGAGCTGGATTCAAACCCAGGTCTGCCTGACTCTGAACTCTATGCCTATGAGTGGGAGGTCAAGTGTGCCTCATCTGGGGGAGGACATAACTGAACTGAGTCTAGAAGTAGGTTAAGGTTTGGCTCCAGGGAGGGTGACTTCCTGGCGTGGGTCCAGTGAGGCAGGGAGACAGAGAGGCAGGGAGGAGGGCTGGTCATGGGATCAGAAAGTGGCTTGGTTTTCCTGGGGCATGCAGGGCAGTGTGGAGGAGTGAGGGAGACGAGGAAGGAGGGTGGCCTGGGCCAGCCCCTCGTTGTTTGTTTTAACATCATGATGGCAGTGTGGGGCGACAAAGGGAAGTGTGGGGTTGAAGTCGAACTCCAGAAACTTTCTAGCCCGGAGAACTATGTGCTGGGTGGGGAGGGAGCCTCTCTGAGGGGCTTGGGGGGAGTGGGGAGGAGAAGAGGGTCCCACGAGAAAATGGTGTGAGTTGGAGGGCTTTGCATTCTGAGACTTGAGTTTACAGGGCCGGGAAGCAGTGGCCCGTCTGCTTTGAATGCAACATAGCAGGGGCTTTGGGTTTTGGGGGTTGCCGGACCTGGGTTTGGGTTCCAATTCTGTATTCTGGACTGTGACCTTCGTAAGCCAGACGTCCGGCTGAGTGTGGGTTCTTCATGAGTCGGGTCACAGGAATTCCCATCATGAAGAGGACTGAAGTCTTAATGTCTGTGATGCACCCAGATCGGGGCCAGCACAGCATGAACACTCGGTAAAGATTCGTTTCCATGTTCCCCCAAACCCTTCCCTACCCCAGGAGAAACCCCACCTTAAGGGTTTGCAAACTGAATTGCCCAAGGAGGCCAGGCTGATCCTGTAAGGGGACTGTGGGAAAGGATGCAGCCTTAACATTGTTTTCAAGAGAGGCTAGAAATATGGATTTTAATGTGAAATCTTCCACAGCTCTGGTGTGAGAATCTCCCTCCTCTCCAAATAAAATGCCCGCAGGCCCCAAGCCTGCCAGTTTGCAAACCCTCTGTAGAGCCCCAGGCTGAAGAGATTTGGGAGGACCTTCTGGGGTTGGGGTGGGAGCGTGGGGGCAGGGAGGGGGCAGGGGGGATGGGTCAGTCCAGTTTGAGGCAGTGAGTGTTAACCGACAGGTGAATGAAGGAGAAAAGCTTTGTTGACCTGGTCAGGCTCACAGGCAGCACAAGTCTCCGGAAACAGCGAGGCTGGGGAGCAGACAGCCAGGGATCTGGCCTTGGCTCAGGACAAGGCTGCTGTGTGACCCTGGGCCAGCCCCTCGCCCTCTCTGAGCCTCTATGATGGGAGGGAATAGGTTCTCTCAACAGTCCTGGCTTTCTGAGCGCCTGGGTGGGTCAGTTGTTAAGCACCTGCCTTCGGCTCAGGTCATGATCCCAGGGTCCTGGAATCGAGCCCCATATCAGGCTCCCTGCTCAGCAGGAAGCCTGCTTCTCCCTCTCCCACTCCCCCTGCTTGTGTTCCCTCTCTCGCTGTGTCTCTCTCTGTCAAATAAATAAATAAAATCTTAAAAAAAAAAACACCCCAAAAACACCAGTCCTGGCTTTGGGGGTGGGGTCTGGAGCAGAAGGTGGGGGAGAACTCTGATCCTGGGAATAGCATGAAGTCTAATCTGCTTTTGACATTCCTCTGGGCCTCGGGGCTTGGGTTTCTCCTGGCCTGTGGGATCTCCAGCCCCTTGTGCCAGGCAGGTGCTGGGTTGAGGCACTTGCCACATGTCACTCTGGGGTGGATTAGGGTCCCCGGGGCCCGGGGATTGGGTGTGCTGAGAAGCAGGGAGATTGGGGCAGGGCTGAGGACCAGCTGCCAGCTGAGGGGTCTTCTCCCTTCAGAGTCCGTTTGTGGGATCAGACTGGGCCCTGGAAATCACCATCGCTCAGATGCTAACTGAGCACCTACTATGTGCCAAGGATAGACAGGAAATCAACAGTCTGCACTCTCCTACCACTGTTACCCCAGTTAACAGAGGGTTAACTGAGGCTTGGAGAAGGGACTCGTGGCTGTTAGATGATGGTGGGATTTGAATCTGGGTAGCCAGGCGCTCAAGCCGGCACATTAAGGGCCCATGCAGTCACATGACCAACGCTGGGGGCAGAACCTGAGAGTGATGGACGCCGAAGGGGCGTAGCCTGGGCTCTGGTCAGTGGGGGTCGGGGCGGGGCTCCCCATAGGAGCTGGCACCCACCAGGGTCCTGGGGAGCTTCAGAGAGCAGTGGTGGGCCCTGAGGGTCTTTGGTGGGGTTTGGTTTGTGTCTAAAGAGCTCTCTCCTGGCTTGGTTCTTCGGAGGCTGACCTGACCAGGGCTCTCTGCTGAGCTGGGCCAGCTCCCAGGGTGTCCCCAGGCTGGATTCTGCATATCGATGGCTGACTGGGGGCAAAAAGAGGGACCGCACTGGTCTGTGAAGACTGTTTCTCCTTGAGCTGCACCTCCAGCAAAGACCCTGGGGCTACCGACCCTCACGGACCCTCTTTATGAGGCCGGGAGGGGTGATGATGAAAGTAGTAAGTCTCCAGTGGAGGCTCGCAGGAGGACAGGAATGCTGTTGCCTGAGCCTCAGTTTCCCCACATCACACCATCACAGATGGGAGTCAGATGAACTGTCATGTGGAAAACACCTAAGGAAGGCTAGCACACCCGCTTCATTCATTCACACAGAATGCCAGGCCCTCTTCCAGGATCTGAGATCAAAACTCAGATTAATTACCTGCTTCCTCAATGCCAGGCCCCGTGTTGAGAGCTCTATGCTCATGACCTCTTTTGTTCCACACTGGACCTCCACATGGTAGACACTGTTCTCAGGCCTACTGTGCAGATGAGGCATGGAAGGGTCGGTCCTACGTGGCAGAGCTGGGGTTCAAGCCCAGGTCAGCCTGGAGGGAGAGCCCAAGCCCCAGGCAGCACTTAACCCTTGACCTGGTCCTCAGTCCTGGACACCATGGGTGGGAACGAAATTCTAACTTTCTTTTTTTTTTTAATATTTATTTATTTGACAGAGAAAGAGACAGTGAGAGCAGGAACACAAGCAGGGGGAGCGGGAGAGGGAGAAGCAGGCCTCCCGCCGAGCAGGGAGCCCGATGTGGGACTCGATCCCAGGACCCTGGGATCATGACCCGAGCCAAAGGCAGACGCTTAACGACTGAGCCACCCAGGCGCCCAGGAATGAAATTCTAGACTCATTCTTTCATGGGCCTGCTGGATTGAAAGCTCCATGGGGCCAGGGACTGTGTCTTGTTCTGTTCACTTCTCAGGCACCTAGTAGGTAGTTGGGAAATGAATGAATGAATGGACAAGCAGCTGCCCAGGCCAAGGCTCCCAGGGGTACTGGAGGGGAGCCCGAGGGCAATTCTCAGGGCAGGTGCCAGGCCCAGGAACCTTCTGGTTTGTGGTAATCTGTCTGGCCTTTCCACTACCCAGCCTCCTCTGGGGCTCACAGGGTCCGTGGAGATGGGCCCGTGGTAGGTTCCAGAAGGCCTCGGATAGAATATCAGTGGCTGAGCCCTTGAAAATCTGATCTTGCTCCAGCCCACCTCCCCAAGTTTCTCCCCAGACCATCAATCAGCAGTGAGACACGATCGTATTTTATAGCCAGGCCAGTGGTGGGGGGTGGCATGAAACCCAAGCCCCCATTCCTCCTGCCTGCTTAGGAGGATCAAGGCAGACCCGACAGAGCCTTAACTCTTTGTGACCCTGCTCCTACCAGCTGTGGGCCCAGCTCATCTGTCCCACAAGCCTCTGCCAAACTGAGCCCCTCAGGGGTGATGGAAGAACTTATGGGGGGGAGGATAGATGTTCTGGGGTCTTGACTGCTCACAGGGACCTTCAGGAAGGCCTGTGGATCAGAGTAGGGTTCTGACCCCACACTTGGGAAATGTAGGCTCTGCCTCAAGGTCTACCCATTGTGGCTGTGTGACCTCAGGCGGGTTGCATCCCTTCTCTGGGCTCGACTCCTCTCTTACCTTCCTAAGGGTCATCCTATTGCCTTCAACATGGGTGAAATGTGATTCTTGGTCTTGGCTCCCTTTGTCTTTATCACTGGGTCCTCCCCACTGGAAATAGTTTACCCATAATAAGAGACTCTTACCTCTCCTAGGAATTGGTACTTTCATTTTACAGACAGGGAAACTGAGGCCCAGACAGGCATTTCCATGACCCTGGTCACTCAGCAAATGGCTGTAGAATCAGCCTGGAGCTCTAGTTCTCTGCTGCCGACCCTAGAAATGACCTCTCCTTCCCTCTCCCTTCCTCCTCTCCGTCCTGGGGCCTGGATTGCTTTCGGCACTGAGGAGAACAGACTTGGGTTCAATGGGAAGCTGCCACGTGTCGTCGGGACAGCCATGGCTGGCGGGAGAAACTCTGGTGGGTGAAGGGGTTTGTTGACACCACACAGCAGGACTGACACCCCCAGCTTTGGGGTGAGCGAGTCCTCGGGCGGAGACTGGGCCAGGTCACCTTAGAGCCCAATGTTGTCGTCTCCAGAACAAGAAGGATGATACCGATCTGCCTCATGGTCTCAGTGGAGCCCGTTGTCATCACCAGCACTGCGCCGGGAGGGGCTGAGCGCCCCGTTGCTGAGCGGCATTCAAGGAGACCCATGGTTGTCAGGCCAGAAAAGCATCTTGGGGGGAGGGGTGAGCCAGGCGACCCTGAAAGGCCCTCTCAGGGGTGCTGGGGGTGGGGGGAGTGTGGCAAGGGAGGTGCTTTTCTGGTCTCCAGTTACCAGCTCCTGGAATGACAGAGGTCATTTTGAGGAGGGGACAGCTCCAGGAGCGGTTTCCTCAGGTGGCCGAGGCCCTGGGGACCCGGGTGTCACAGCAACAACTGGATGTGCTGGGCTGATGGATGGCTGTTAGAAAATCAGTTTTCTGAAGCCCAGTCAGTGTGGTGGGCTGGCGGGCCTTGGGGAGGCTGGGGCCAGCACGGGGAGGGGCTCTGTGCCCCGCAGGTGGAGCGCAGCCTCCACGCCTCCGCAGTTCCAGAGCCCCATCACGTCCCCCTGCCCCCTTCCCCAGGCTGTGCCTCCAGCTTGGAGACGCCTCCCCTGTCCCCTCCTTGGGCTCCTGGGCAGGACGAACGCCCAAGCCCTGGGCAGGTGTCGAGCCGTCTGGCGCCTCGTCCCAACTCGGTGGCTAACTGGCTGTGTGAGCTCTCTGGGCCTCAGTTTCCCTATCTGTAAGTAGAGGACGGTGGGCTACATTTTCCTCATTTCCCAGGCTGGACCCTCCTGATGCTTCGGGTCTCAGTTTAAGCATGAGAGAGACGACCCTCCCCTCCAAGCACCGCATCGCCCGAGGTCCCCTGATTCCCTCTTCGTGGCCAGCTGCCTGCTTTTCTGGCACTCTGTGCCCTGATCCCCCGCGACTCTATCTGTGCCGGTCCCTCCCACTGGAAGGTCAGCTCCAGGGGGGCAGGGGCTGTGTGTAAGGAGACACTGTCCTATCTCCAGGGCCTACCCAGTGGCTGGCACATGGTAGGTCCTCAAATAAACGGTGGCCGAACGACTGAATCAGTGGCAGGCCCTCTGCTTGGGGCTTGGGGGGCTCAAGAAAGCAATAATCAGCTTCTGTCCCCGAAGAGCTACGGTATGACACAGGTGGGGGAGTGGTCCCAGAGCCCTTGACTTCTGAGCAGTGAGCACAAGTCCAGGAATGGGGGAAGGAGGGAGGTGGCCTGGGGCACAGGGGGCGATCAGGGGAGAGGGGATGAGGGCAACTGGAGGAGGAGGGCAGGAGGTGATCTCTGCCTCTGGCCCAGGGTTTGGCAGGAGCCTGGACATTCTGTCCTGGAAGCGGGACCTGGGGTGAGGTCCCTCCTGCTGTGTCAGGGGCTCCAACTTTCATTCAGAGCCCTTAGCATTTGCTTGAGGTCCTGGGATGAGGCTCAGCATATACAGCTCCAGATGCTCAGGTTGAAATCCCAGCTCTGGCGGTCTTGCTGGGTGACCCTAGGGCAAGCTGTTAATCCTTTCACAGCCCATCTGTGGCCCTGCGGCTGGGAGCGGGGCGGGGGGGCCGGTGAGCCACTGCAGATCCCTAGGTAAACACTCAGCAGGCCTTGTGTCTGGCACATAGTCCGCACACCTCAGTCCTGTCTCCATGATCAAAAGAACATTCATACCCATGTCTCAGCAGGGAAGAGTCCCAGAGAGAGGTCCTGCATTTATTTAATATTGAATCGAGCGCCCCACTACACTGCACACAGGAGTGGGGGGTGTCAGGGCAGAAGCCCACTCTGTCCCATTTCTCTGCTCTTGACTAGGCTGTTCAGGAACTCCAGGGGAACCCCGCCTCTGCTTGCAATAACCCTGGGCTGGTAGGAAGGAGAGCTGGAAGGGCCTGGTCTTAAAGCTCTGTGGCCCATCCATCCTTTGGCAGAGCGAGGAAGGGGAGAGCTGCGGCCCGGCCCCAGCCCCACGGGCCGGTGGGGGCAGAGGGCAGGTCGCTGAGGAAGCCTGAGGAGGAAGCCACCTCCAGAGCTGGCTGGTATCTCCTGGCTGAGCCCGTGACAGACAGCTGGAGTTGGGGACAGTGCTACGGAAAGTCTTCCCTCCTTCTCTCTCTTTCTTCTTTTCTTTCTAAAAAAAAAAAAAAAAAAAAAAAAAAATCTCCAACAAACAACCAATCTCCCATGACTTGGAAAAATGGCCTGAATCCCGTGTCTGGCTCCGGAACGTTTTATGGCCCTTTCCAGCCGAGGATGTGAAGCCTCCTGTGACATGAGCCCTCTGTTCCTAGGCCCTGGCCGGGGACGGCCCATCCATCTTCCCCAGCTGGCGGCCGCGTGTGGGAAAGGCCCCTGCTGGGGCGGTGGGGGGACAGCACCTGTTGCTCTCACTCTTCCTAAGCTGGTCGTTCCAGTCCCTCGCAGAGGCGATGATGGGGGAACGCACAGGGCGGGGGGAGCCCCTGGCATGGTTGCAGACTCTGAGCACCACTGAGGCTGCCCAGGGTGATGGGGCTGTGTTAAGAGTGAGGGTCTGTCCCAGGCCCCAGCTTTCTGGCTGCTGAGCTCTGCTGCTTTCCTCCCAGGAGAGGTAGCAGGGCCCGCAGAGGGTCCCCAGAGAGGAACGGAGCCAGCCCGGGTCTGGTAGGGGAGGCAGCAAGTCAGGGGACGGTCGCAGTGCCATGTGGAGCCCAGGCAGTGAGGGGGCGAACAAGCCAGGCTGAAGGAGCAGCGTCTCAAAGCACAGTGGGGCGGGGCATGTCTGGGGGACTTTGTATAGGGTGTGGGGCTGGGAGGGGAGCATCTCGCAGGGGACGGAGACGGCGATCACAGAGACAAGGCCAAGCACTCAGACTAGTCTTGAAGCCGATGGGAGTCAGCGCGGGTCCTGCAGGAGACCAGCATTCCACAAAGAACCTCTCTGCTGTCGGGGTGGAGGAGGGCTTGAGGCTGGTAGATGAAGCCAGAAAAGCATCCTGACTTGAAGGCAGGGAGGGTAGTGGACTGAGAACCATCTCCCGGGTCAGACACACCTGGGCTCACGCCCAGCCCTGATCCTCCTGGCAGGGTCCTCCTAGCAAGCCGCCTCTGCTCTGGCCTCAGTTTCCCCACCGTGGTAACGAGGGAGTTGGACAGGCAAAGTGTGGAAGGCCTTAGAGCAACCCAGGCTACTCCCAGCTGTGCTGTTCATCAACGATGGGGACAAGCATCTTACGCCTCTGAGCCTGTTTGCCTGTTTGTAAAATGCCAACTTCCAAGGGTGTGGGGAGCCCTGATTCACCACGTGTAAGGTGACCCACACTAGCTGGCATTCACTGGGTGATCAATGATCGAAGACTTCCTTTGCTTAAGCCCCTCCCAGGTTGTAAGGTCTCCCTTTTTGTGATTGCTCTCACTGGGGGCTTGCAGGGAAACCCGGGGAGGGGGGCAGTGCAGGAGGGATGGTGCCTGAGGGATCCCTGGGTGGGGTGGTGTGGGAGGGCCGGGGTTCTGCAGGGGCCACTCAGGTTTCAGAGGTCCTGGGACCTGCAGAGCTCCTAGGAATTTTCCCAGGCTGGGGCGGCAGGCAGCTGGAAGCCATCCGTCCCAGGGAAGGAGAGAGGATCAGGGGTCTTGCCAAGGTCTTTCGCTGGGAACGAGAACTTGGAAGGGGGGCAGGATTCCCCCATTCAGTCTGGAAAGATGAAACCTTTCTGCCCAGGCAGCTGCTCGCGGGGATGCCAAGAACCCAACAGGCCTGGCCCCCTGGGCTCCCTTGGGGCCGTGTCAGGCTTAGGGGGGCCTCTTAGGGCCCCAACATCCCTGGAAACTGGGAGGGCAGGCTTGGAATCTGCCACCTTCTGTGCCCGAACAGCCCCTGGCATAGACCCATCCAGGGTGGCGGCCTGAGGGCATTGCCCCCGGGGTGCTGAGGCTCCTCCTGGTTACCTGGGGTGGCACAGCCTGGGAGACAGGGAGGCGGGGGCCCTGAGGCTCCGTGAGAGCCTCACTTTGGAGCTGGCCAAAGTGGGGAGCCCAAGTTCAAGTTCATCTCAGGGTCAGTATTATCTGCTCTGCAAGGTTATGAAGATCGGAGATGCTCCATGGGAAGCACCAGCACGTAGTAGGTGCTTTAGCTGCTAATTATGTTACTGGAGGGGATATAGATAGTGATCAGGAGCACAGGCCCACACTGACTGCCTGGGTTCAAATCCCACCTCTGCCACTTCCTGCTCATTATTTAATGACCATTCCTGAGCCTCGATTTCTGGATGCGCCACACTTAGGACGCTGCCCGGCAATGCACAGAGCCCTCCATAAGCACTAGGGGTTATTATTACGATTGTTGCTACCAACAGCATATGAATACTTTGGGTCCCGATCTGCAGAATGAGAACATTCATTTTTTTCTTGCCAACCCTAATAACAGTAACAGCTGCTCCCCACGCCATGCCTTCTGAGCACTGGGTGCCCTGCCGGATGACTTGCTCTATCTTGGGAGACTGCCCACCACTCTGGAATATAATGATTTACTGTCCAATTTTGACAGGTGAGGAAGGAAAGACCCTGAGATACATAGAGACTCACCTAAGGTCTGGCAGCCAGTAAGTGCTGGGGAGAAGAGATTTCCGGCCAACCTCACAGAGCGCCAAGAGCAGGCTCGGGGGCCGTTTCCGGGTCCAGAAGATGGACAAGGATACAGTGGGGAGAGCACTGGGCTGGGAGTCAGGAGCTGGCACTCTTGTTCTAACACACCGTGCATAACCTTTCTGAGCCTCTGTCTTCTCTGGGTTAAAGTAGAGGTGTTATTATTGGTACTGCGTGGAGTTGGGATGAGCCTCCACTGAAGTCATGTGTGCGGAGTGCCTGGCCCAGTGTCTGACACGAAGCTGGGGCGCCGTTGGTGGTGGGGTGTCGGTAGGGGGTTTGTGCTGTTGATGTTAATGGTATTGTTGGGTTTTCTATTAGCGTAGAAGTTGGTGGTGGTGGGCTGACGTAGTAGGGAGTGGCTGTTGTTGGGATAATTTTTGTTACTGTTGTTGGTGATGGCGATAGGGTGTTGGAGATGGTGTTACTGGTGTTGGTAGTGATAATACTCTTGTTGTTGGTGTTGGAGTGGGTGGTGGTGTCGCTGGTGGCGTTGATGGTGATGGTGTTGGTGTTGGAGATGGTGTTACTGGTGTTGGTAGTGATAATACTCTTGTTGTTGGTGTTGGAGTGGGTGGTGGTGTTGCTGGTGGTGTTGATGGTGATGGTGTTGGTGTTGGAGATGGTGTTACTGGTGTTGGTAGTGATAATACTCTTGTTGGTGTTGGAGTGGGTGGTGGTGTCGCTGGTGGCGTTGATGGTGATGGTGTTGGTGTTAACACTCTGATTGATGGTGGTGTTGTTAGGGATGGTATTGTTGGTTTCGGCGGTGGGGAAGTAACTGGTGTGGGTGTTGAGGTTGTCCTTTGGGTCATTACCAGGCATCGTGATGTTAATGTTGGTGTCATTGGTGCTAATATTACTTCTGGTGGTGTTGGTGTTGTTTGTGGTGATGCCAACATTATTACTGGTGGTGTTAGTGGTGTTGGTGCTAACACTATTATTAGTGGTATTGGTGTTAATGGTGGTGTTAACATTGTTGCTGGTGATGTCGGTGTTGATGGTGGTGCTAACAAGATTACTGGTATTGCTGCTGGTGTTGGTATTAACATTGTTACTGGTGGTGTTGGTATTGATGTTGCTGATGGTGTTAACATGATTACTGGTATTAGTGTTGGTCTTAATATTGTTACTGGTGGTGTTGGTGTTGACGTTGATGATGGTGATGTTAACATTGTTACCGGTATTGGTGGTGTCGATGGTGGTGGTGGTAGGGATAACGTGAGTACTGATGCTATTGTTGGCTTGGTACTAACACTATTACTGGTTTTGGTGATGTTGGTCTGGGTGATGGAAGGGCTGACACAATGACTGCTGGTGGTGATGTTGGTGGTGACATCGCTAACATGAGTAGTGGTGTTGGTCCTAACATCGTCACTGGTGGTGGTGGTGGTGGTGACATCGCTAACATGACTACTGATGGAGGAACGCCCCATAGTTGAAGGAGCAATCTTGACTTGGAGGCACCCACTCTCGCTTCTCCTCCTACCCCTTCCTAAGACTGTTGGTGGAGGTCTTGGGCTGGAGGGCTGGTGGTCTGCCTTCCTGGGAGGGTGGGGTGTGGTGGGGGCTTGGCCAAAGCCTTGCCTGTGGGTGTTAGCGTGGGCAGTGTGCTGCTTAGGGATGTCCTAAAATCCTCACAGAGCCTAGAATATTAGTGCTGGAAGGGCACCGAGAGGTTGTCGAGCCTGGTGGTTACCAAACTGGGTTCCTCAGAGCCCTGGGTTCCCCTGTGGCATCTCTGGGAAGGAGAGGGGCACCAGCCTCGGGCACAGCAGCACCTCTTTTGTCTGCTTTATCCATGTGGGTTCTGGGTGGGAACTTTTCAAAAATGCAGACCTTATCCTATCTTTACCATCAATCGCTGGTTGTTGTTTTAAAGATAAAGATCAAAATCCCTACTGCTGCCTGCAAGCCCTGTGCCAGCCCCCAAGAGCCTTTGATCCTCACCACATAGCAGCTGTCCCTGGCTCACAGTGTCCTCGAAGGAGTCATGCTCTGTCCCACCCACACTGCTCCCTCCTTTGGGCCACGAGGCCAGACCCTGCTCATTCGGGGAAGCCCACCCCGGTTCCCCAGGGAGGCCCTGCCTCCTGTCATTCCCAACCATGGCACCTGGACCTTCCCCTCGGGTCTGTTCCCTACCTGGTGCCACTTTTCTTACTGAAATCCTTTGATGTCTGCCTTCCCCACAGACCCTCAGCTCCCAGGGGGTCCATGGTGAACCCCGTGAGGTAACACCAGCCCATCAGCCCTCTTGGGATGTGGACAGAGGAGTGAGGTCCTGAGAGAGGGACATGGCCTGTTACACAGCATGTCAATGACAGAGGTGGCCTGTGTCCTCGGTCCCATGCCCTTCCCCCACCCCGCCTCCCTCTGACCTCTCCCATCTTCCCTGGGCATATCTCCCTATTCCCTGCCTTAATCCCTGCACTTCCCGAACACTCCCCAAAACATCTGCAAGCTGGGATGGCCATGGGAAGCTGGCAGTGGTCTCGTCTCCCCCTTGGGGGCAGGAAGTGCCCACCCCCAAGCCCCAGCTCTGGCCACTTGGCCTGCACCCCTCTCATCTAAGCCCCAGCCTGGGAAAGGCTCCCCTGGCCCCAGTGTGACATTCCTGACCCAGCCTAGCCAAGGGGCTAAGCTGGTGAAGGCTGGGTTAGGGGGTGGGTGGGTGGGGTGCTGGCATCCAGACTCATGGTTGGATTGAGGGGTGGGGGTACTTACGGGAACCAGCTTCCTGCCCCAGCTGCCCTCTCATCTCAGTCATGACGGAGGTCCCAGATGTAAGAGGTGGGGAGGGTGGAGAGGGTTTGGCCAGGAGGTGGCTGGCGGCCAGGGTAAGATGAATAATGACACCAGGAGGCCAGACCACTGCTGGGAAACACCCTTCAAAATCGATTCTTAGTGTGGCAAACCGACGGGTGAAGTGGGGTCTTTCGGGCTCTTTGGAGCTTGTGGGCTGCGGTGCGTTCCCTTCAGTCCTGTGGGGCTGCCATTCCCAGGGAGGCTCCATTCCTCCCCCCGCCCCGGGGGCCGCCCAGTTTCCAAGGCACCACGCCCGTCTGCATGGACACGGCTGCAGCCAGCCAGCCAGCCAGAGACAACAACACAATAGCAATCGTGGTATTGTTTGCTTAGCTTTTCTACCGTGCTGTGTTCCAGGAGGGACGTGAGCCTGTTGGTGACATTTGGGTTCCATTTTGCGAATGATGGCGTGTTCTCACGTAGTGGGTACACAGTAAGTGTTGGTAGGATATACTCCATCTGCCTTTATAACAGCCCTGAGAAGTGGCAAGTGTTACTGGTTCTCATTTTGTAGCTGGGGAAACTGAGCTCTTGCCCAAGGGCTCCTAGATGGTGTGGAGCAGACCTGGGGCTCTCACTGCAGAGCCCATTGTCTGCAAGGGGGACGTGGGGTCTCATCGTGTCAGCAGCCAGGATAGAGCGTCTTTGAGACAGAAATTGTAGACTTGTGTCACGGGCTCCAGAACAAACAGGCAACCCACCAAGGAACACTTTCTAGTGTTTGCTTATTTTTTCTTCTGATTATTGCAGTAAGACATGCTTATTAGAGAAAATATAGAGACATGCAAAGAGGAAAATAAACACCACCACCCAATGGCGCACACGGCTAAAGGGAAGGCAGTGGGGAGCCGTGGAGAGGCAGATATTCTGGGTTCATATCTTTGTTCTGCCCCTGGGATAGGCACGCAAATTCTCCATGACTCAGTTTCCTCTTCTGTAAGATGGCGATAATAATTCCCTTCAACATCATGGGAAGACTGTGGGGATAAGATGATGATTAAAAAGTGCTTTCCATAGGACATGCGGTCAGAACTCCAAGTTTTTCTTAGGGTGTCACCATAGAAGGGGAGCTCCCCTTTCCCCACAACCATCATCCCATCACGAAGATCATGCCGCATGTACTTTTGAATCCTGCTTTAAAAAAACTTCTCGGAGCACCTGGCTGACTCAGTTGGTAGAGCATGCGACTCTAGATAGAGGAATCGTGAGTTCGAGCCCCACAGTGGGTGTAGAGATCACTTAAAAAAATCAAAAAATCAAAATCAAATCAATTTGTCTTGAAATAATTATAGATCCATAGGAAATTGCAAAGATAGGACAGAGAGGTTCTGTGTACCCTTTGCCCAATACCCCACAATGGTTATATCTTATAACTGTATAACTATGGTGGAATTGCAAAGCTGGGAAACTGAGACGGGGGCACTGCGCTGTATGGTTCTCGGCCACTTTACTGCGTGTGTAGGTTTGTGTAACCACCACGGTAATCAAGGTATGGAAACAAGGATCTCCCTTGTGCTATACCCACCTCTCTTTCCCCCATCAGCCCTAACACCCTGGCAAACACTCATCTGTTCTCCATCTCTATAATTCCGGGTTATTTCGAAAATGTTATAATAAATGGAATCATACAGTATGTGACCTTTTGAACTTGGCTTTTTTTTTTTTAACTCAGTATAATTCTCTAGAGATTCACCCATGTTGTTGAGTATATCAATACTTCATTCCTTTCTATCCCTGAGGAGCATGGATGTAACCTCCTCTTTGTTTAACCATTCACCTACAGAAGGGCGTTTCGGTTGTTTTAAACCTTTGGCTCTTTCGAATAAAGCTGCTATGAACATTCATGCACAGGTTTTTGTGTGGGCATCAATTTTCATGTCTCTGGGATACATGCCCAGGACGGTAATTGCTGGGTTGTATGGTTAAGTGTATATTTAGTTTTTAAAGAGACAGCCAAACTATTTTCTGGAGTGGCTGTAACACTTTACATTCCCAGCAGCCATGTACGAGAGATCCAGTTTCTCCTCATCTTCACCAGCATTTGGTATTATCCCTATTGTTTATTTTAGTGGTTCTAATAGGCATATAGTGATAGCTCGCCGTAGTCTTTGTTTGCATTTCCCCAAGGACTGGTGATGTTGAACATCTTTTCGTGTGCATATTTGCCATCCCAAATCCTGATATTTTAACCGACATTAGCCTTTGCTGCTTATGTTGTTGCAAACTCTCCAAAGCATCATTTGTCGTGACTGCATAACCCTTCATCAGATTTAATTCCACCATTCTCCTATTTTCCCTGTTATAAATAATGCTGTGATCAGCATCACTGTGCATAAATCATGGTCCACATACCGCATCACTCCCCCAGAACAGATTTCTCGAAGGAGAATTCCTGGATCAAAGAGTGTGGACTGTTTTCGAGGCTTTGCTACACATCACCAAATGGTCCTATGGGAGGACAATTTCCCCATAACCTCTTTTGCAACAACTGTTTTAGAGCACAGAACATTCTCAAAAGGAGGTCATACCCTGGGGCCAGGCTTTTGGAGGTTAAATCCTGGCTCTGCCACCCACTTGCTGTGTGACCGTGGGTAAGTTACTTAACCTCTCCGAGCCCCACTTGCCTCCTATGTACAATGGGGGTAATTAAAGAATCTTCCTGAGTGAGCTGCTGGCCCTGGGACAGAAGATGGAAGCAACACTCCAGGTTGTTGACCCCACCTAGCTTCTGGCTCCTGTACCCATTCCCCATGTCACCCCCAGCCTTTCCGCCAGCGCTCAGACAGTCATGCCGCTGAGACCTCCCAAATTTCCTTCTCCACTGACCTCTTTGGGGGTTGCGTTCTTGGCCATTAGCCAGATTTCACAGCTGAACTCTGAGTGACTAATGGAAGCTGATGGCTGAAAGGCCTCTCTATTAATTGGGACCTAATCAGAGAGGGCTGTAGCCACAGCTGGACTGTGGGAAGGGTGCAGCCTGCAGCCAGTCCCCCTGGTATCCCTCCTGCTACCATCACAGAAGAGGGGGTCCGAGTCCCAGGCAGTAGGGTCTTCACAGACCTTCCTTTATTCATTCCACAAAGATATATGGGTCAGCCACAAGCCAGGTGCCAATGACACCATGCAGCAGACAGCCACGTCCTGCCTTCACGGGGCTGAGAGTCTAGAAGCAGAGTCAGATGGTAACTGGTAGACAAAGCATTGTCAGCTGGTGACAAGTGCACTTGGATAATAAAGCAGAGAAGGCGGTGGAAACTTCTGGGGAGGGGCTGGGACTATGCTTGAGGAAAGGTGACTTGAGGACTTGAGCTGAGACTTTAAGGTTGAGAAAGAGGGAGCCAAGCAAAGAGCTGAGGGAAGAGCATTCTAGGCAGAGGGAAGGGCAAATGCAAAGGCAGAACTTGGAGATGGAGTCAGAAATCCTGGGTTCAAAGCCAGACTGTGCACGACTTGCTATCCTGATGGGGTTGGACTTGCTCATCTTCCAAGCCTTAGCTTTTGTGTAAGTGAAAGCTATGAGGGCCACAAAGTGGGGTGGCGGGAGGAGAAGCTGGGTGCTGGGCAGCTTGGGCCAAGGTGTGGGAAGTCCAGCCGGAAGCCTGCTGGGCTTTGGCTGCAGGCAGGCCTGATGTCTGAGCTTCACACCTCCTGGCTAATTGAATTAACTCTTAGCACTTTAGCAGCCAAGGCCCCAGCTCTAGGTTTCTCACATTCAGCCAACCCTGGCAGTAATTTAGGAAAGGGTATTTCATTTCTCCCAGGCCGATGGAGAAGGTCAATGAGTGGGTGGGGCCGCTTGGGAGGTAGACCAGATGTCTCTGGGAATGGTTGGCCCTCAGATGGGAGATAAGGACAAGCAGGTGCAAACCTGAGGTGAAAATCAGTGCTTGCCTCCTGTCCTCACCCCAGGAACTCCCAGAATGATGGGGAGAGACAGCCCCTGTTTTGGGGAACTCCCTGTCTGACGGGAGAGACAGCAGACAGAGACGAGGGAGGTAAGGCATTTACCCTGGGACAGTTCCCAGTCTGATTTTAAATCAACAAACATAAAAACACATACCAAGAGATTTAAATTTTTTTTTTTTTAAGATTTTATTTATTTGAGAGAGAGAGAATGAGAGACAGAGAGCATGAGAGGGAGGAGGGTCAGAGGGAGAAGCAGACTCTCCACTGAGCAGGGAGCCCGATGCGGGGCTCGATCCTGGGACTCCAGGATCATGACCTGAGCCGAAGGCAGTCGCTTAACCGACTGAGCCACCCAGGCGCCCCATACCAAGAGATTTATGGAAGAAATCAGACCTGGTTGCTGAGGACTCCAAGGGAGCACTGGAGATGCTTTAGTTATCCACGAATGCGGCAGGTGCTCCTTTGGGCCGGGTTGCTCATCCACCTGGGATCTGAGCAGTGGAAAGAGGCAGTGGGGCATGACGGCTTAAGAGAGCGGGCTCGGAGCCAGACTGCCTGGTTTGTACCTGGCTCCAGTACCCACACTGTGCGACCTTGAACATGATATTTGACCTTTTGTGTTTTTGCTTCTTTCGTCTGGAAAATGGGAGGTGATGGGGCTTAACTTAATCCATACCTGTAAAGAACAGTGCTTAGAACAGTGCCTGCCTGGCATGTAGAAAGTGCTGGACAAATAGCTCTTAGTTGGAGTCTTTATACTCTCCCCATTTTTCAGCTGTGCAGACAGGCTCAGGGAGGGGCAGTGGCTGCCTGGGATTTGAACCCAGACCCCCTGACTCTGTGTTGGGTCTTCTTTCCACTGATTCCCCATTATGACCACATTAACAACATCCCAGCACCCTCACAAATGTCCAGGAAGACACGGGTGCCCCATTCTGCAGATGAGGAGACTGAGGCCCAGAGAACTTTGCCTGAACGCAGGACAGTGCCTTACTCGCTGCGTGTCCCTAGACCTTGGCACACAGCACGTGATCAGACACCACTTTGTGAACTGAAGGTACAAAGAGGAAGGAACAGACAGGGGGTGTGGCTGAGACTCAGGGCAATTTAATGTTCCCCTGGGCTGGAGCCCAGACTCCTGGGACTCCACCCCTGATCATGTGCCCCTAGGCCAGCTTCCCTCCCTTTTTCTCTCTCTCTCACCCATTCCAGATCCAGATGTTAGAAGTAGGGTCCTGCCCCAGGCCCCTTTTCTGAGCAGGGGGCGATTTGTGTGAAGGCCGTGGGGAGGTGGGGGCAGAGACTGGGCCCGGATGCCGAGGCCTTATGTCCAGGGCCGTGGGGAACTTCACACCTGGCTGGGGAAGATGACAAACACGGCAGAACAGTGTCTGTGACATCCTGCGAATTAATCTGAGCGTCCTGGGCCTCGGGCAGTACACGCCGTGGCAGCAGGGGGACCCTGTCTGCAGCCTTGATTAAATCAGAATGTTCTGCTGCTCCGTACCTGTTAGTACAGCCAGGGGGGCGGCTCAAGTGGGGAAGATGCGGCTGACACGTGAGGAGAAAGGGGCGCCAGGGTTGGGGTGCAGGGCCAGCCCAGAGAGGGCAGGAGCGGAGGGGTCTCTTTGGTCTTGGGCTCCCCATCTGGACAGCGGTGCTGCTCACCCCAGCCTCCTCCCCTGGTGAGGCAAGCTGCTCCTGGGGCTCCCGCCTGGGCGCTGGCTGAGCAGGTTCACTTGGTCTCTGCGGACCCCAGAACTAGGCATTATCGCATGGGTCCAGAGGGCACCTCCTGAACTGGGTATTGTAAGCCGAGTAGGAGTTATCTTGGGTAACTATGAGTTAACTTGGGTAACTTGGGTAACTACCATGGCTGCTAACTCACACCTCTGTGACATTTTTTTTAAAGATTTTATTTATCTGACAGAGAAAGAGAGCGAGCACGAGCGGGGGGAGCGGCAGGCAGAGGGAGAGGGAGAAGCAGACTCCCCACTGGGCAGGGAGCCCGATACGGGGCTCGATCCCAGGACCCTGGGATCATGACCTGAGCCGAAGGCAGACGCTTCCCCGACTGAGCCAGCCAGGTGCCCTCCATGCCTTTTTACATATTGTTCTCTCCACCTTCTTCTTCTTCTTTTTTTTTAATTTATTTTTTTATTCTTATGTTAATCCCCATACATTACATCATTAGTTTTAGATGAAGTGTTCCATGATTCATTGTTTGTGCATAACACCCAGTGCTCCATGCAGAATGTGCCCTCCTCAATACCCACCACCAGGCTAACCCATCCTCCCACCCCCTTCCCCTCTAGAACCCTCAGTTTGTTTTTCAGAGTCCATCGTCTCACATGGTTTGTCTACCCCTCCGATTTCCCCCGCTTCATTCTTCCCCTCCCGCTACCTTCTTCTTCTTCTTTTTTTTTTTTTAACATATATTGCATTATTTGTTTCAGAGGTACAGATCTGAGATTCAACAGTCTTGCACAATTCACAGCACTTACCAGAGCACACACCCTCCCCAGTGTCTATCACCCAGTCACCCCATCCCTCCCACCCCACCCCCCACTCCAGCAACCCTCAGTTTGTTTCCTGCGATTAAGAATTCCTCGTATCAGTGAGGTCATATGCTACATGTCTTTCTCTGTTTGACTTATTTCACTCAACATAATACCCTCCAGTTCCATCCACGTCGTTGCAAATTCTCCACCTTCTTCTTCGCCTACTGTGGCACCTGGTAAACTCCGACCCATTGTGGAAATACACGAGACCCGCCAAATGAGAGAAGCAAAGGCTTTTCATTCTGCACCTACCGCAGCAGCGGCGTCTGGCAGAGACTCAGAGGCAGGCTGAGAAGCGGGACAGCTTTACAGTGGGGAGAAAGGGAAGGCTTCAGGGGTGCCCTGACGGGAGGCTGCTGGCATGGGGACGTGCAGGTGGGCTAACTGGAGGCAGGGCACCCTATGTGATTGGTTAGGGGCACATATGTGACTTTCTCTGATTGGTCCTAAGTTGGAAGTGGGGACAACAATCAGGGAAGTCTGTTGGTTACTAATCAAGTCCCAGCCATTTGATGCTGACTGTCAGAAAGTCATTGTTTAGCTTCCGGGTCCGTCACTAGAGATGGCAACCTGGCTTCCAGCACGTCTGACTTATAGCAGGCTGACTGGCTGGCTGGTCTGTAGATACGGGGTTGATTTCCTGGGCAGGTTGTTGCCAGCTGTGGGTCAACATTCTAACTTTTACATAAGGTCGGGCAATTGTCCATTGGTGTGGTCAGCCTCTCAATGTCCTTCAAGAACGAGAGTCAGGGCCACCTCCTCCAGGAAGTCTTCCTAGATTCCACCAAGATCAGCACAGCATCCTTCCGTGCTCCCCTATTCCTCCACTCTTACGGAGTTGTTGTGGCTCTTAGTTCAGACTCTTAAGGGTTTAAATCCCATTTTCCCCACTCCTTGGCAGCGGATCTTCTGAGCAAAGTGATTTCATCTCTCAGCTTCCTCGTCTGTAAAATGGAAGGTAATAATAATACTATCATGAAGAGGAACGGACACAGAGTGCTTAGAACCCTGCTATTAGTATTATTAGCATCATTATTACCACCACCCCAGTAGGCACCAGGGGGTGGGGTGGGGATCGTTTGTTTACGAATCTCTTGCCCCTTCAGACTGTCACTTCCAGGTCCCACCCCTCCTCTTCAGCCACCCCTGGCTCCCAGGGCAGCCCAGGCACTACACAGACAATCCTCACCTGCCGACCTCATCCCTACAGAACTGGGGGCAAAAGCAGTTGCTTATTCAGCTTTGTTCTTACTGCATCGCTCAGAGTCTACACAAGAATGGGAGCCCAGAGGACATTTCCTGAATGGATGAATGCATGAGTGAGTGAATGAATGCCCAGTGCTGTGCTAGAACACCCTCCTTCTCCCCCGCCGCCCACAGGCCTGAGCAAGCCTCCTCTTCCCTGGCTCTGACAGCCTGTGTATTTGTGTTGGGGGGTGGCTGGGACCCAGGCTCGTGGGCGGGGAGGTTTATTCTGGAAGGGGGTTGAGGATGTGGGAGGAGAATGAGGTTGGGGTGCTCCATCCAAGGGCAGGCTTCTGACAACTGGAGCTCTCCAGGGTTGGGCTCCCTCCAGAAGGGATGAGTTCCCTGTCACTGGGGGTGTGTAACCAGCATCAGAGCTGCTGTGGTACCTTTGTTTTATTCACACCCTTATTTTTATATGCACTCGTTCATCTACTGAGTGCCTCTACATGCTGGGTACTGAGATGGGCTTTAAGGATGGAGGGTGAGCAACACCAGGCGGAAAACTTCGTCACATCAGTGGTTCCCAAAGAGCAGGGTACGGAGAACCCCTCTTACTCCTCCTTGGCCAGAAGCGTCCGCAGCCTCCTGGCTTTGGGGGCCAACTATTATAGAAGTTATTGCTTGGTTTCACGAGGTATTTCTGATGGAGCCCTCCATCTCTCCCTCTCTCCCCATCCCTCTCACAAATGCCAGAAGAAAAGGGAAGAGCCACTCTCTCGGAAAAACATACCCCTAACTGCAAAGAAAACCACTTCTCACTAGAAGCTACCGCGTGTTTGGATAAGTGGCTGTCACTTCAAGGTGCCAAGGAGCTCGTGAGCTGAGCCCCAGCTTGTAGGTGGGCAAATTCTGACTTTAAAGTTAAAATAAAATTTTAATTGAAGTGTGACATAAATACAGAAGGGAGCACAAATCGCAAGCATACAACTGGAAAACTTTCCACCGGGTAAACACCCCTGTGTAGCTGGTACCCGGATCAAGAAACAGAACATGGGGGGCGCCTGGGTGGCTCAGTTGATTAAACGTCTGCCTTTGGCTCAGGTCATCGTCTCAGGGTCCTGGCATTGAGCCTTGCGTGGGGCTCCCTGCTCAGTGGGGAGTCTGTTTCTCTCTCTGCCCCTCCCCACTGTTCGTGCTTTCTCTCTCTGTCTCTCTCAAATAAATAAAATCTTAAAAAAAAAAAAAAAAAGAAAGAAAGAAAAAGAAACAGAACCAGCCAGCTCCCAGGGACACCTCTCACCCCATGGCCCCTTCCTCCAAAGTTAACCACCTTCCTATCAGCAGAGTCCCCCAGCACTTGGTGGGGGACAGGATTGTGTGTAGTTGTACTTCGTTCTTTCATTCTCATGGCCACGTGGCATTCTATCATTGCAAGAATGTTCAATTCGAGGCTACTGTGAAGAGCACAATCGTGGGCGTGCCAGTAAATGGCTTTTGGTGAACATCGGCACTCTTGGTGGATGCATGAGTAGGAGTGGAATTACTGGATTCTGGGGGAGGTGTATGCTCAGCTTTACAGATGTGGCCAGTTTTCCAAAGGGGTTACACCAGTTTACACGCCTAACAGCAGAGTATGAGGGTATCAGTGGGTCTACATCCTCGAGAACCATAGTGTCTCCTCCCACGCTCATTCCAGAATGTAGTTCTGCTTTAGATTTCCCCAGTGAGGAATGAAATCAAGCACCTTTTCCTGTTTATTGGCCATTTGGGTATTTTCTTTTGTGAAATGTCTGTTCAAGTCTCTTGATCATTTTGCTATGACTTTCTCTATTTCTCATTTATTTATGAGAAAAAAAACTTTGTCATGTTCTGGTTGTGAGTCCTTTGTCAACTCTAGGCAAATGTCTCCTCCCTCTCTGAGGGCTGCGTTTTCACCTTCTCAGTGGTTTGTGACTTGAAGAGATTTTAGCCTACCTCAAGGTCACAAAGATACTCTCCTGTTTTCTTGTAAAAATTTTATTATTTTACCTTCCACGTGTAGAGCTGCTGCAGTCCATCTGGAATTGACTGTGTATGGTGTGAGGAAGGGCTTAAGATTCATTTTTTTCCCATGTGGCTTTCCAGTTGTCCCAGTACCGTTTATTCTAGTTGGGGAGGATGGTGTGTGGGGGGGGGGCATGTGTTTGCGGAGACATGGGAGCTGCGGGAGCAGGAAGAGCAGGGTGGGGGGAGCATCTCCTTCTCCCCCGTGAGCAGAGCTGTCACCTTGGTCTGTCTGTGGCATGATTGCTGCCTCTAAACCCTGGGACGTAGGGTTTGTCTTCAAACTAGTCCTTGACAGAACCCCATGCAAGGGGCTGTTCTCAAGGAGAGGCTGCCACTGCCCCTCCCATGCTGGAGAAGCCCGGTTGCCCAAGACTCTGAAGCTCTGGGTAAATGAATTGGTGCTGTGAATGCCCCTTTCTGGACAAACTGTGGCTTTTACTACTTGTTCACTCACTTCATCTCCTTCCTTCTTTCCTCCCTCCCTCCTTGCTTCCTTCCTCCCTCCCTCCCTCCCTCCCCCCTCCTTCCCTCCCTCCTTCCTTCCTTCCATGGACACACTATGTAAAATCCCAATCCCCCACCCCTGATTTCCTTCTTTACTTTATCCTTAGCACTGAGAGCCATCCGATACTATATATCTCTTTCATACATACACATTTTATTTATTTTTTCCAAGGCTTAATTCATAGACAGTAAAATGTACAGACCTTACATGTAGAGTTTGATGAGTTTTGACAAATGGATACACCCATGTTACCATCGCCCCAGTTAAGACATGCATTTCCATCACCCCCAGAAAGCCCCCTCGTGCTCTTCCGGAGAACCCCCCCCTTCAAAGGCAGCCACTGTCCTGAGTCCTATCACCATAGGGCCAGTTTTGCCTATTCTTGGGCTTCGTATGAATGGAATCCTACAGTAATTCTATATATCTCACTCATTTATCTTGATTATCTGTCTCCTCGACTAGAATCTAAGCACTGTAGGCACAGATTTTTGTTTGTCTTGCTCATTGCTGAATTCCTAGCTTCTAGAATAGTGCCTGGCACATAGCTGGCAGCAGATTTGATGAATAAAACTACAGTGTTGCCCTTTTCCTCATGTCTCTGTAATAGGGGTCAGGATGGAGGCAGTGGGATGGCCCCAAAGCTACACTGCATCCCTGCTTCCCCCGCCTATCTGCTCTCCAAACGAGGATGCACTGCCTTTGCTTTATCTTTTGTACAATAGGGGTGTGAGGGGTTCCTACCTCAGAGGGTAGGATCAAAGGAGTTAATATACATAAAACACTTTAGTAAGCTTTGATTAAATGCTAACGATTGTAATTAAGTGATTAATCAACTGCTAATATGTCCTTAGAGTTCATCCAAATCAGTCATTCATTTATTTGTTCTACCAATATTTATTGAGGATCTACGTGGTGACACACACTGGTGTTATAACAGCGAATGAGACGAAGTCCTGTCTTCACAGGGGCTGGCATTTTGGTGAAAGACTGTACTAGTTGGGGTCCAGGCTAAGCTACTAGAATAAGCAAACCAAGGGGTGCCTGGGTGGCTCAGTTGGTTAAGCATCCGACTCTTGCTTTTGGCTCAGGTCATGATCTTGGGGTCGTGAGATTGAGCCCCACATCCGGCTTCACGCATAGCATGGAGTCTTCTTGAGATTCTCTCTCTCTCCCTCTGCCCCTCCCCTGCTCTCGCTCTCAAAAAAAAAAAAAAAAGAATAAGTAAACCCAATAATACAGTGTCTTAAACAAATTAAAAGTTGTTTGCTTGTTTACCTTGAGTAACATTCCAGAAGTAGGTGGGTCAGCTCTCCTAGGGCAACTCTGCCATCCTCAATGTGTGGCTTCTACTTCTGGGTTCAATATGGCTGCCACACCTCCTGCCATCTCATCTGCAACCCAGCAAGCAAGAAGTGGGAAAATGTAAGAGAAGTATCTGTCCTTTCCCTTTAAGGCATGGCCCCAAAGGGTCCAATATCACTTTTACTTAGATCTCACTGACCAGAACTTAACTTATGTGACCACACCTAGCCACAAGAAGGTCTGGGAAATAGAATCTCTAGCTGAAGTTTGTTTTTTGTTCTTGTTTTGTTTTGAGAGAGCGAGATGCAGGGGGAGAGCAGTGGGGAGGGGCAGAGGGAGAGAGAGAGAGAATCTTAAGCAGACTCTGTGAGCTTGGAGCCCAATGCAGGGCTCGATCTCACGACCCTGAGATCATGACCTGAGCCAAAGGCAAGAGTCAGATGCTTAACTGACTGAGCCACCCAGGCGCCCCTCTAGCTGAAGTTTTTTAAGAACTTGGGAACTAGTGGTTTGGGGCCCTGACTCCAAATTCCCCAGGTGAGCCAGGCCCCTTGTGGGGAGCTTGGGACATCTCAGAGGTAGGACTGCCAGATTTAGCAAATGAAAATACAGGACCCCCTGTCAGTTAGAATTTCGGGTAAACAACAATATTTGGGACACGTTTATACTAAAAAGTTATTTATGGTGTATTTGAAATATTATATTTTATCTGTCATTCCCATTCAAAACTTCCTTGGGTGGGGCCTAAGTTAGTCTTCCCACTGCCTCCTCCCGCTGGGTCCAAAGCCACACGGGACAGACAGCCAGTCCACAAGATGTCACGTGAGCCCAGGGAGTGCTCAGTGTTGCAGAGGGAGGCAGGGGACGGGACGCTTGCTCCCTGGGGGCACGGCCGTTGGGACAAGCAGCTGCATTTGGCCATGAAGTTACATTAAGCAGAGGCTCACGGTTTGCCACGTGGGGTGGCTGGTCCTAGGGCAGCCTAGAGCTGCCCATCCCCGGGATCTGGTCACAGCGGGCTGAGGCCTGCCTCTGAAGGCTTCTTGGAGGAGCTGAGCCTTGGACTTGGAGTTTCCCTCTGGTGCCAGGGCAAGGCCCAAGTCTGGGAATCCCCCTAGCCCCAGGTCAAATCCCAGCTCTGCTCCTTCCTAGCTGTGTGATCCTTTCACCTCTCCAAACCTGGGTTTTCTTGTCTGTAAAATGGGGATCCAGACAGAACCCACTTCACAGCGTGGTGAAGACCAGCAGACACATGCTCACGCGACACTCCTGGCGCACATTTATCTTGCAAAATCAGCTCTGGACGAATGTCTCTTGCTGAGTTGTTTTTACTGTTTTTATCGAGGCTTTGAAGGGAACAAAGGATGGGGGATTGGTATGCAGGAGGCGGCAGGACTCACGAGAGGAAGGGGGCTCACAAAGATGTGAGAGGGGCTGGTCATTGCCCTGGCCACCCAAGGGGGCTGGCACCTCAGGGTTGCGCTTGGCTGGGGACAGATCAGGACCAGCAAGCCCCTGAAGGCCAGCAGCACTGTCCCTTCTCATGTCCCCACGCCCATGCCCCTCGGTACCCCTCTCACCCAGTCCTGTGTGCCTCTGCTTCCTGCGCCCTGCTGCATCCCAGCCCACCATGGCCATGGCCACGGCCACGGCCACACTGTGGAATTTCCAATTTTCAGCTAATGTGCGGGTCGTGACAGAGGCTCAGAGGCCCTGGTTGGACATAATGGCAGAAGAATTGTAAATGTCGCCCTGAGTGAATGGCAATGAGGAAGGGCAGGGAGGGGACATTTTCCATCGGCCGCGTGGCAGAGCCCGGGAATACATTTTCTCTTGGAGTGTGTCGCATTAGACTTCCAGAGGTGCTCGGGCTCCAGGTACATGTCATTAGTAACAGTTTGGGTGATAATGAATCCTTTTATTTCTTTTCCTCACAGCCCATGAATACATAACAAGGCCCCGCTCAGGCGCATCTGGCCTGGGCCCCAAGCCTCCTGCCACCTAATCTCGTCCCGCTCCAATATCCAGGCGACCCAGCTGGGGCCTGCCTTAAAGGAGCCGCATGCCCTTTCCTGCCTGGGGACTCGGGCCGGCCGAGGGGCTGAGCCCTGGGCTGGCCGTGGCCGCTGGCCGAGGGTCAGGCACCACGGAGACCCAGGACGCGAAGGGGTCCCCAGGTCCTGACTCAGTCGTGAGCACCCCGAAGTGCATCCAGCAGGCAGTCAGCCATGCTGCTTGGTGAACAGAGGCTGCCTGGCTGGGGGAGGGCCGTGCGAAGGCTTTCTAAGGCTACCTCGTCGCGGCTGGCCAGTCCCTCTACCAGGTGGGATGGGGAGTTTGTGACCCCCTCCTATAGTGAGGCCTGGAAGTGTGGGGGCTTCACCTGGGACTCCGAAAGGCAGACCGAGGCAGAGCCCAGCTCGTCCCCAACTGGCCATCGCCTAGGGAGGGTTCCAGGGAAGGGCCTGTTATCAAGTGGTTCCCGGCATTACAAAATGTTTGCTACCGAGAATTCTGTTTCTCCATCCGTCATGAATCTGCACAGCTCTGTTACTTTACTGAGCAAATGCTTCGGGGAAGAAAGGAAGCATGAGTTTTTTACAATCGCTTTCCCAGATGTCTACACCCTTTGGACCCACTCTATTTTTCTTCATGGTCCTGTCAGGTCCTCACAGCCTCAATCGTATCTCCCGTTATGTTACCATTGTTTACTGTCCCACTGGGATGGGAGCTCCGTGAGCGCAGGGCTGTTGTTCTCGGCTGGATCGCCAATGCCAAGGATGATGCAGGTGGTCAGCAAACACGTGCAGAAGGACGCGGCAGTTTCCACCACGGTCACGGTCACGATGCCCGAGAGGCCTGGCCGCTGGACTCCGCCGGCCCTAGGAGGACAGACTAGTGGCAGGCCCGGTAGAAGCCGCCCGCCTCCAATCAGTGTGCGGCGTCGCGTCTGGGCTTGCTCTTGAGGACTCTTGGGCTGTGTCCAGGCCTGGGGGGCCTCCTGGACGTGGCGGGGTGGGTGGAGGAGGGAGGGGGCAGGCCAGCATGGCTTCCTGGCGGGAAGAGTGGGGCTGAGATGATAGCCTCTCTGCTGATGGCCTGGGTCTCGGCTCTCCTGTGGTTCTGCCTCGGCCAGGGGCGCCTACCCGAGTCCTGGTATTTGAAGGCCGCTCTGATGCTGGGACCAAGCCGGGACATCCCTACTGAGTGCCTGCCGTCTGCCACGCAACACTGTGAGCACGTTAAAACGCTAAAAAACTCAATTCCTCTGAGTGGCGGGTATTATCGTGAGTCCATTTAGCCACAGAGACACAGAGAACTCAGGCAACTTGCCCAGGGACGCACAGCATTGAACAGCAGAGGTAGGATTTGAACCCAAACTGTCAGGCTTCAGCGTGCAGGCTTGAGATGGCCAGAGACCGTCCTGCTTTTCTGACGTGGCTTCATAAGAAGCAGTATTATGAGTACTGTCTCCCCACAGCCAGCCAGCCTGTCTTTCTGGATCCGCTGAACACAGAAACTCTATAGTTTCGCTCCTAAAGCCGAGCGGTGTTGGTGTGAAGTCTTGAATGGACCAGGGGCCTGGGCAGCAGCGTCTGGAGGTTGGCCGTGGGGGCCCAACAGTCAGGTAGACCTGGATTCTGGATCCGCTTGGATCGGCTACTTACAGCTGTATGATTTTGAGCAAGCCACTCTGTCTCAGTTTCCTTGTCTGTAAAATGGGGGTGATATGGTACCACACCAGAGGGATGCTGGAGAGAGCCATGTGCCAACTCATGGGAAGCTTGTAAAGCAGTGCCCACGAAGCTCAGTAAGTGTTAGGTTATTTTACAAAAAAGCATGAGGCGGGGAGGGGTGGGACTCAGGTTAGAGCTCCAGCACGGCCTCATCATGGCGCTCACCTGTCATCACCTCTTTTCTTTTTTTTAAGATTTATTTATATATTTTAGGGTGGAAGGGGCAGAGGGAGAGAGAGAGAGAGAGAATCTCAAGCAGACTCTGCGCTGAGCATGGAGCCTGATGTGGAGCTCGATCCCACGACCCTGAGATTACTACCTGAGCTGAAACCAAGAGTTGGACTCTCAACCGACTGAGCCACCCAGGCCGCACCCTGTCCTCACCTCCCCCATCCTCATGGTCACTCCCCAACTCCGCTGTCATTGTATTCCCACCGCAGTCCCCAACACGCACTGACCTGGGACCAGAGGCGGGGCCTGGAATAGCTGCAGCCCCATCTGGCCGAGGGCAATGGCACGCACCTGCCTCGGATGCGCTGACGCCAGGAATGCGGAACCTGCTCAGGACGCGGGTCTCACTGGGATCACCCAAGGTGTCACACGCTCAGTCCCCAGACTCTAACCTGATGATTACTGAATACCTACTATGTGCCAAGTCCTGGGGCTAAGTACTTTGCATTTATAACCTCACGTAATGCTCGCAAAATTCCTGCGGGGAAGGCATCATTAGTCCTACTGTATAGATGAGGAAACTGGGGCTCAGGGAAGTTAAGAAATTTGCCCAAGGTCACACAGCGGGTGTTAGGAAGAGCCTGGACTCAAACCTGGGTCTGTCTGACCCCAAAGCCCACGATCTTAGCCACTGTCTTTCCTCCACCCACCCATCTCTGCCTCTTGTCTCTGAAATTCCACTGAAGCTAGGAAGCCTTCCTTGACTGGAGGACAAAGGAGGAATAAATGTCCCTTGTCTTCTTGCCATCATCTGTATCCAGTCATTCGTGGTCTGAGGCTTGTCTTATGTAGACTTTGTGCAAATCTTGCACCAGGGCCAAACCCTCTCAGGGGCATAGCTCAGAGCTGAGTGTCTGGAGGGCAGGTGGGAGTGGAGGGTCAGCAGGCAAACAGCCCCTCTGTGACTCAGTTTCCTCATTTATAAAGAAGGGCACCGTGATGCTGCTTCCCGTGCTTTGAGATTGGTGGTCACTCTGGGATTTCTTCTCCCGGTCCAGCCCTCCCCCAGTGCCGTGACGCCTCCCACGGTGAGGACCCCCACCCAGGCCCTGCACAACCCCACCAGCCTCACTGTTGACTTTGGCACTCGGCCCTCACCTGGCCTGCCGTGACCGGCCTGGAATTTCAAGCTGAATTTGATTTGACCTGTTCCGCAGGGCTGGCCCCTAAACCAAACCATATTCCCGCCGAGCCCTCAGTGCCCAGTGTTCCCCTGAGAGGAGGGGACGGAGCCTGGCTGGGCCACCGCCTGGGGCCACCTTCACCAACCCCTGCCCGGCGCTGCCTCCTGAACTAATTCCATAATCCTGCCTCCCGCCGGGCCCCAGCGGCTCAGGAAGGGTTCTCTGGCCTGCTCTGATCCCACCTTCCTGCTCAGCCTGGACCTGCAGCCCCTCAGCCCCTCACCCGCCCATACCAGGGCTCTTCTGAGGTTCTGAAACTCATTTAGGTCCCGTGCTCTGCTGCCTTGGCATCCCCGCCGCCCTGGACCCCCAGCTAGGCTCTGTAACAGGATCCAGATGTTCCCTCCCCTGTCCCCAGGGTCCGTAGAACAATCTGTGACAGTTGGGGGGCCAGAGGGGGCAGGCAGAGCTGCAGGCACTGCTGGGGTAGAGAATGAAAATGGGGTGTGAGGGCCGGTGGAGGGAACACGGAACGTGCCCTGGGGCGGGCATCTCTGTCTGGGCAGCCACACCCTCCCCCAGGAAGCATCCTCATCTCCCCAGGTGAGGGCGGGAGCTCCCGTGTTTGCTGGCTTCGGGACCCTGGGTGGGTTGTGGGCCTCCTGGAGCTCATCTTCCTCCTCCGGCTGAACCAGCTCTGACCTCCCAGCATCGCTCCAAGACCATGGAGGTGAAGGGCTACTTTGGCACGGGAGCCTGGCACATAGTAGGAATTCACCAAACAGTCGTGGATGAGTCACCCTTTCCCTTGGGTCTCAGTTTCCTCATCTATAAAATGGGCATAGTAGTGCCTACCTTTCAGGGCTTCAGGGAGAACGGGCACATAGTAGGAGTTCAACTTCTGGCAGGTGCTTCTCTCTTTCCTTCCAGCGTCACTGGCCAGCACCTAGGCGGCCGAAGGAGGGGCGGTGCACCTCCAGGAGACAGCTTCCGAAGGTCTGGACTGGCTCGGGGAGTCCCTCAGCCGATGGGGAACTCGGCACAGAGACCAGGTGTACCTGGCCTAGAGAGGCCAGTCTCTTCCCCTGCCTGGTGCCGGCTCTCCCATCTGAAACGTAAGGTCTCTTCCAACCCCAGAACACAGTGGGTGCTCAGTACAGACCTGCTAAACGATACTCAGAATGCCCCCTACCCTCTTCTTCCTCCTTCTTCCCCTTGCCCCTCCCCTGCTGCCCCCCCAGAAGGCAAGGGCCCCTTGGCCTGACCCCCTCCACCCTGCCAGTTCTCACGGGCACCCGTTTCAGTGCTGACACTCAGCAGAGGCGGGACTGAGGACCGGGTGATGGGCAGGAAGGCTGGCCCCGGGGAGCCACATGGCCTCTCGGGCCCCCTGCAGAAGAAGCTGTGGGACAGAGTGGGAGCTTATGAGCTTTGGTGTGGTGGGGACCTCAAAAACTCATTCGGCCTCTCTCTGCATCTTAAATTCCTTCCTGGAAATAGGATAAGAGTGGCTACCAAGTGCTGAAGCTTCCCGGGGGGCAGGTCCTGTGTTCGACTCCTCCCAAGCCAGTTCTCCTCCTCCCGAGCCAGCTCTCCTCCTCCCACAGCAGCATCCAGGAGTCTCTGAGTGGTCCCCAGGCGGCAGCTTGTTAGAGATGAAAATTATCCCGCTCCGTCTCGCTGAATCTGAAACTCTGGAGCTGGGGTCCCCGGTCTGTGTGGCAAGCCCTCTCGGTGACACGTGCTGGGAACTCAAGCATGAGAAGCACAGACCTCCACCATCCTCATCCTCACCATCTTCACCCCAGGACCTCTGAGACCGGCCCTGAGCAAGTCCTTCCCCTCCCCCACGGACCACAGGGGGCTCCCCGCACTTCCCAGTGTCTCCAGTGCTAAGGGCTATGCCCTTCCCTGGTCTGGAAGCAGCAGCTTGTCACCAAACACCTGTGAGGTCCCTGCCAGCAGATGTCTGCCCGCCCCCTAGGGCATCTCTAGTCCACACGTACCCCGGTCTCTGTGATGGGCCAGGTGCCAGCCCACCTCCTTTGTGAGTGGAGGAGTGCCCCGCAGCCGTCAACAGGACACTCTCCACGCCACCCTCTACTTTGTGAGGCAGCGAAATGAAGTGATTTAAAGCATCGATAGCCTGGGCTTGAATCCTCCATCTTCCGCTTACCAGCTGTGTGTCCTCAGATATGTTTCTTAACCTCTCTGTGTCTGTTTCTTCTCATCCTTAAAGCAGAGATATTAAGACCCATTTCTAGGATGGTTGCGGAATTAAAGATGATAATGCGGGTAAGGCTGAGAACGCCTGTCACGTAGCATGCACCATAGACATGTTAGAAATGATGGCTCTCTGGGCCCTGTCCACCCACACCCTCAGCCTTCCCTGCTCCTCCTGTCCTTCATGTACCCCGCGCACCAGCCAGTCTGGGCTGCTGGGAATCCCTGAACTGGCCAGTTTTTTTTTCATGCCTCCATACCTTTGTACATGCTGTGACCTCTAACTCTGACCTCTTCACCTGGAAAACACCTGCTTGCTCACCCCTCCCCTCTGCCTTGCTCCCTGTCTCCAATCACAACCTGATGGGCTTTGCTGCCTGCCCCCTCCACCACATACACATGCACATCCTCAGATGCCCCCTCCTCCAGGACTTTAGTCTCTGGGTGCTTAAATGCTTAGCTGGATGCCTGCCTCCTGTCCTAGGTTGTAAGTTCCCTGAAAGCAGGGTCTGACTCTTATCTCCATATCCTGGGTCTGGCTTTTGGTGGGTGTTTAATAAATGTTCATGGAGTCCAACTTAGGAGTGGATTTTTTAAAAAAATGAATTAAAGTTACAGGGGCTCACAAAGGTCTTCAAGATACAGTGAGTAAAACATCAAACTGGCAGGAAAAATACATATGATGTTGTCCCATCTCTTCACTTTCTGCAAACCGCATTTCTGCATACATGCTGAATGCATGGAAAGGACTCTGGAAGTGTAAATGGCAAAGTGATAACAGGCATGGTGTTGGGCAGGGAGACTAATTTCAGTGGTGGATGAAGGGGGCTCCATCACTTTGTATGAATTTGTACAGAGAGAATGAATCGAGGTGTGAGCTATGTGTTAAAAACAAATAAAATAGTTCTCCTCCTGCAAAAAGTTTGGTGTGGAACCCTTCCCTCACTGCTCCAGACTCCAACAGAATATACCCTTTCCACCACAGGGCCTTTGCACCGACTGTTCTTCCTGTCCAGAAAGCACTTCCCCAGCTTCTCTGAGGTCAGGAACTGTGGCCCTGTTGTGGTTCCCTGCTGCAGCCCAGTGCCCAACACAGCTCGGGGACGTAGTAAGAGCTCATGTAATATTTGTCAAATGAATAAACTCCTATTTAACAGCCTCTTTCTTGTTCTTTTTTTGTCCAGTGTTCTTGAGCTTCTCCCTCTCTCTCCCTCTCTTTCTCTAGCTTCCCTAGTCTAAATCTTAACCATCAAATACATCCCTGCCCGTGGAGCCCTGGGACTCTCCCTAACTCAGTCTCCCTTAGAGATTGTCTGATGGTGCAAACAAGCTTCTCAGGCAACGGCAGAGAAGAAACATAAGTCAAATCCCGTGAAACTAAAATCTACTCAGGAGAGATGGCTCAGAGCTTGTTCTAATGAGCATGTGGCTGGTGATGACTGCCTATTTGCGAGTGCTTTCAAAACCAATGTGCTCTTTGTCTTCCTTACATTTCAAAAAATTCCAAGTTTTTATTTATTTAGTATCATGCAATCCTGTGATTCAGAATTCTAAGGACAAAGCATCTGTCTCTGTCCCCCTCTCCGGAGGTAACCAATGTAGCAGCTTCTCATATAGCTTCCAGAGATTTCTCACGCATGTACAAGCAAGCACACTACGTATATTTTTTCCTCTTTAATACATAGATGCTGGTATACCACACACATAGTTCTGCACTTTTATTATTATTATTTTTCACCTTGCTGGATCTCTTGGAGCTCTTTCCATTCTTAGTGACTACAGAGCATCCACATATTGCTTTCCTGCGGCAGGGAAAGGACCTGTGCTTTCTTAGGAGTAGTGGTCCAGTTGCTATTTACAGGCTCCTGCCTGGTGAGCTGTTCTTGGTGGTGGTGAAGGTCAGAGAGACTGGGGCTTGGATCCCAGTTCTGTAGCAGCTCCTGGATGAGCCACTTAATCAGAGGAACCTCAGGGCGCATGTCTCCAAAGGGCGACCGTCCCACCCACCCCCGCCTCGTGAGCTGTTGCCAGGATTAAACAACGTGATGCACGTTGGGGTCTTCGCTCTTACATATAAGGTGTCTGATAAATGGTGGCTGTCGTGACAGGAGTTATTAATGATAAAAATAGGTGTTATTGCCCAGTCCCTATTGCTCAGCCAGATGAGGATTGCTGGAGGTGGTGACGCTAGTGTCTTGTTGAAATGACCCTCTGCTTAGAAGGAGCCTTACTGATGGTTCATAAATGGTGGCCTTGGCATATTTGCACGGGAAGGGCCCTGGGAGGGGGACATCCACCCCATCAGGGTGTGGGGATGGGGGAGGCGGGGGTCACCAGATGAGCCCACGAGTTCTCCCCGTGCACCATGGTGAGAGCTTTCCTCTGCAGTGTTTCGTTTGTTCTTAGTCACTGGACATACTCAGGCTTGAAGCTTTGGGGAGTTTATTAAATTACTTGCCTCCGTTTTCCTCTCTCTGGCCTGGGGCAATGAACCAGCCTGCATGATGCCATTCCCGGTGGCAGGCCCGGGAACTTACACCCCGCCCCTTCCAGTCTACCTTCTAGGCACGCTAAAGTGTTGGAGACCATATCACAAAGTCAGTTTTCTGTCCTAAGTTATTTGGATCATCATTGGATTATCAGATTTTCTCTTTGTTCTTGAAGATGTTGTAAATGACCATTAAAATGTCTGCAAAGCAGCTCATTGAGTGGAGACACCGTATTTATCATTAACCATCCCTCTATGCTTGGACCTTTGGGTTCTTCTCATTTTATTTCATTCTCCTGGCCTCCCCGTGGAGAGAGCTTTGCCTCCATCAGAGGTTTTTCTCCCGGAGGCTGGGATTCGCAGGAGCGGAGCACCTTGGCCAACAACTATGATGTTATTTATCCCCCATCCCCCACCCCATCACCTCTGCTCAGCTTTGTTTTATTTTTTTTTTTAAGATGTATTTACTCATTATAGAGAGAGAGTTGGGGAGAGGGGCAGAAGGAGAGAGAGAGGTAATCTTAAGCAGACTCCCCGCTGAGTGTGGAGTCTGACACGGGGCTCGATCCCAGGACCCTGAGATCACATCCTGAGAAGAAATCAAGAGTTGGATGCTTAACCAACTGAGCCACCCAGGCACCCCTCAGCTTTGTTTTAATATGTGGCTTTGCAAATCCTGCCTTTCTAACAGGATTCTGACACCAACTTCACATTTGTTTTCCCTTTGCTTCACATTTTGTTTTACCCAAGGCCATCAGAACCTGGCACAAGTGACTTCCCAAGGCACCCAGGATGGCCCTGGGAGGCTGGGTACCACCCTGCTGTGGGGGACAGACCATCCTGCCATGTGCAGCTGACCTGTGTTCCATCCACCACCCTGTCCCCGTCACTTTGTAGCTCTGTGATCTTCTAGAATATCTTAGCCACTCTGAGCATCTGTGATCTTTAAAAATAGGGCTAACCCTCCACTCATCTGAATGTTGGCTGGTGGTTTCTGAAGGCTGGTGCAGTTCTAAGTGGACTGTTGATTCACTCATTCATTTACAATAGACAATTAATTAATGCAGTGTCCAGCTCTGGGTTCGATTCCTCATTCTCCACGGGTCCTTCTCTACTCACTGGTTCAACAGAGCAGTGAGCTGGGTTCAGATAGTCACGGGCTAGAGTCCTGCCTCTCTCCGTAATTAGCGGTGCGACTTGGGCATGTCAGTGAATCTCTCTGAGCCTCTGTGTTCTCTTCTGGAGATTAGGAACAATAATAGAGCCAGTAAACATACAGTGCATATAGAATACTTTTAAGCACCCAGCAAATGTTAGCTATAATAATAATTAGATGCTATTATGTTACATAAGATCTCAAACAACTTCTAAGGGGGGTCATTTTGCCCCAGGACCAGGATGACCAAATGCCTTAACTATGTTCAAGTTGCATGGGTGTGGAGGTAGGGGGCGGGCTGATCCGCATGCCCCCAGGAAGGTTCCCCAGGGCTCGTTCAAGGGGCTAGTTTGCGCTCCCAGGGGCAGGGAGGCCACCGGGGGCTGAGTGCCTTCCTGCCCGTGACTCAGAACCAGACACTGGGAACAGGTGAACCAAGATTCAAGGACCTTGCTGGAGACTAGACAGACTGAACGTCTAGGCAGTGCCCGAGCATTAGAATAATGTCATAATCAAGGGTGACGATGTTACAATGTTAGGATGTTAAAACGATTCAGTGTTAGAATGTGTGGCTATTACAATAATAGAATGTTATACTAGAAGAACTTTGCCTTTGGAAGGGCAATTAAAGAGGATGTGGTCTTTCGGTGAAACTGCCGGCATGCAAAGCTGCAGGAAAAAAGTGTAATATGACCTTCCTAGGGGTTGGTGGGGGGTGGGTTTGACAGAATTGTGAGAGGGAAATTTTTATATTTGTGTTTTATAATTACAAATATGTAAAATATATTATAAATATATAAAGAGATATCATTATATCATTATTTTACATGTGAATTATGTAATTGCAGTTTTTATATTCTAGCATGCACTTGGGAACAGACTGTAAATTTAGAACGCGATTTTGAGTGAGATGAAAAAAGTTTGACCATTTAAATGAACGTTGGTTTGGGGTGGGCTGTTTGGGGTCATTTGCCCACCCTGCGTGCCCCTGGGCATGGACACTCACCGTCCCTTTCCCCTTCCTTGGGAGGCTCATGGAAATGTGTGTAGATGGCTGATTTCACGTCTGCCCCTTCATTCTATAGGTGAAGATGCGGAGGCCCAGAGACAGCAAATGGTCTGGCCAAGCCGTGTGGGGGCTTTGCAGAGCCCTGAGTGGAATCTGACTCCTGATTATGTGTTCCCCACCCCCTCCCCCACCCCCGCTGCCTCAGTGGCTCACCGAGTCTTGTTCTGACCTGAGTGGCATGGGCGAGCTTGGTAACCCTCCTTCCTGTACTTGGCATCCGTGAATTCTGGTTTGGAGGAAGGCTAATTGTATACATGTCAAACTCAACCCATTAGCTGTTGACTTGCCTTCGGTTCCAAGGTTATAGCTTATGTATATCTTTGCACTGAGAAAATAAATAATTGGGAAAAGGTGGTCATCTGGTCTGCCTTGAGCCCTTGAGTTTTGCAGTTTTTGAGAGCCGGGAAGCTTGGGTTCAAATCCCAGCTCTGCCACTTCCTAGCTGGGGCAAATGACATAACCTCTCTGTGACTCAGTTTTTCCATTTGTTAAATGGGGTTAATAGTGATCTCATAATAGTGTCATGAACATTAAATGAGATAAAGAGCCTCAGCATGATGCCTGTAACAAGTAGGTGCTTAATAAACATTATGTTTACAATAATATTCTGTCATAGCAAGACTTCCTGCTTCTGCTCCACTCCCAACACTGTCCCCGGATACTCACACATGTATGTTCCGATACCCTGGGGTGTATTCCGGGCATGGAAACATGGCTCACCCCCAATTACCAACAATTTTCTAAGTGATACACATTTTGGAGCTCAGGTTTTCTTGATGGACTAGGAAGATTTTTTTTTTAATATCTCAAAATCCCTTAGCAAGCTGGAGCCACAGCGCGAGAGCGGGCGTTCACGGCTGCTGAAGGCCTGCCATGTGCTGTCAGAGTTAATTCTCACAGCCTCCACGCACAAGTATCATTACCTCCATCTTACAGATGAGAAAACTGGGCAGAGACCAAACTGGCCAAGGTCGGAGAGCAAAAAAGAGGTAGAGACGAGACTTTGTAACCCCGAATGGTTGATCCTGAAACCCGTTCTCTTTCCACCAAGATACCCCGTTTTGCTTTCTGAGCCAGAGAATGACCCAGTCTTCGTCTGGCCCTGGGGTCAGGAAGGGGGTGGGAGGGTGGAGTGTAGGGATGTGGTCCAAGTTCACAAAGTCCCATGAAGTACCTTCCAAACAAACAGCTGGAAGACACGGCCCCGGGTCCAGAATTGCTTTGATAATTTCCTGCGTTGGTCTTTGATACCTGGTTACTTCCTCTGTAGGATGTTGAGTTTGTCCCTCGTCAGCGAGGTCCTCCACGCAGGGCAGTTGCAAGATGGGACCGCGTCAAAGCAGGTGCGAATGCTCCAAACCAAAAGCAAAGGTGCAAAGTATAAAGCAAAGGGCTCTATGCTCTGCTTCTTATCATAGATGTTTCTCCTGAGGCTCCGTTTACATCTCAGAGAGAAAGTGGGAGGGCAATGCTGCTGAGCTGGGGAGAGGGGCCAGACTCTCAGCTAACCCAGGCTGGGCTGGGGAAGAGCTGGTATTCCTCTGGAGGAGGGAAAGGCCCCATGCAGCTGGACTGAGAGCGAGAAGTAGGACCACACAATGGAGTGGAACCGAGTCCCAAGGGTGGCGGGGGAGGGGAGGGCACTGGGAGTGGGGAAGCCCACCCAGCAGGCCATGGTCAGGGCAGGAGGCTCAGAACCAAGACCAAGAACCAAAGGGGTGGTTGAGGTCTGCTTTTCGGTGGCCTGGATGCAGATCCAATGGCTCAAGAGGTCCACCCAAAGCTCAGACCACAGGGATGGGTCATTCACGATGATAGGCTTACAGACACAGGGAAGAGACAGATTAGCCTAGGAATGACCTTCATCAAAGTCACCCAGCTTGGGCAGGGGACAGAGACCCCCTGCCCTGGGAGTTGAGACCCACTGGCCACCTCCCCTGTCCACTCCTGCTGAACCCCAAAATTCCCTGTCTAGCCCATGGGGCTGGGGCGAACCCCAGGCAGTGGCTGCTCATCCTTCTGTCTCCAGCCATAAAAAGACAACAGAATGGAAAAATAATTAAAAAATAACAGTGGAGGTGGGGGGGCACGTTGGTAGGGGAGAGAGCTGGGGGCTGGGGAAGCGATTTCCAGAGAAGAGACGGGTGGAGGGTTGGAGTGGCTGGCGTTGAGATAACCAACAGATGCGATTCTTCAGATAAGCGTAGCAATTTAGATAAATCTCAGGCTTTGGAGCTGGTTGCCTGCGTCTGCCTTTTTTCAATTTTATCTCTGAGCCAAGGGAGGGGGAGGGGGAGGGCAGGGAACTCCGAGGGGTGAGGAGATGGGAGGAGGGGAGGGCAGGGAGGGGGGCCAACTTCATCTTCAGGGACTTTGGCTTTTCTTTTTAATGTGTTTTTCCCAGAAGGTGGGAAATGCCAACACACACTCGGAGACCTAGAAGGCGGCCTATGTTTTTTAAAAAGCGGCGGACAAAAATCAAAATATTTGAAAATGTATTTCATGGTAATTATGTCATATTTCATGGGCTGGTGCCACTACTGAAAGAGAGGCTGAATGCCTTAATTTGTATAGAAATTGTAATCATTTGTTCATTTCAAGGTGAAAATTGCATTTTTTAATTTAAATTGTATCCTGCATGATAGTCTATTATCTAGTAAAATTGTCTCCATGTCTGAATGCCTTATATGCAGCTGCAATGCTTGTTACAAATCCACTTATATTCATAAAAGCAGGTGGACATCTCGGGAAATGGAAGCCGTTGTGTGTGCGCGCGCGTGTGGATGCGTGTGGATGCGTGTGGACACGGTGGCCCCTCTTGCCTGGCTCTCACTCCCGCCTTCTCGTCCTCCTTCCACCCCCCACCTCTGACTCTCATGTCAGCATTTCCAGATCTACTTAACAAATGAGAGTTAGTTGGAATAAATGAGGAATAAATGCACAGTGCGGAAGAGCAAGCCTCGGTCCGAGTCCAGGGGGCCGGGCAGGGTTGGGTCTCTCCCTTGTTGTGCGCCTTTCCCTGGGCAGCTTGCCGCCTCGACGATCCCCACTCTGGGCCTGACTGCTCGACTCTGAATCCTGGTTCTGCCCCTGGCTAGCTGCGCTCTGGGACTTAGTTTCTTCGCCTTTAAAATGGGGTAACAACAAAATCTACTTCTGGTCATTGTCAGCAAGACATGGCAGGGGTGGGGGGGCAAATCTGCCTGCCACCTGTCTATGATCTGCCAGCTGAGAGTGGCTTTTAGATTTTTTAGTGGGGGAAAAATAAATCAAAAGAAATGATAGGAAATAACCTCAAATTCAAATTCAAGTGTTTATAAATAAAGTTTTATTGGAACACAGACATGCTCATGTGTTTACACATGGCCGCCCTCCCGCCACATCAGAGCTGAGTAGTTGTGACAGAGACCGTAGCCCACAAAGCAGAAACGACGTCTTTATAGACAAAGTGTGCCCATTCCTAAAATAACATAAGTGAAGTGCTTAGCCCAGCGTCTGGCGTGTCTAGGCATCCATCCTCGTTAGCGGTTACGACAGGCTGGGGACTTAAGGAAGTTTGAGTGTCCAGAAGAAAATCAACCCACCAATATTTCTGTGGCAACAGTTACCATCTACCCAGCTTACATATGTGGTATGTACTGGCCAAAGATACAGAGTTTCTCTCTGGGGCAAAAACTGGAAATGGGGACCTTGTTTTCTTAAAAATTCTGACTTTTTTTAATCCCTGGGATGTCAGAAGGGGTTCTGGACCAAGAGTTAGATACTCTATCCATCCACTTCTCTGGGGCTTAGTTTTCCACCTGCAAAATGGGTCCCTTCCAAGGGGCGTCTGGGTGGCTCAGTCGGTTAAGCGTCTGACTCTTGATTTCGGCTCAGGTCATGATCTCACGGTCATGGGATCAAGACTCCACAGTGTGGAGGCTGCTTGAGATTCTCCTTCTCCCTCTCTCCCACCCCCTGCTTGCATGCACTCTCTCTCAAAATAAATAAATAAAATCTTAAAAAAAAAAATGAGTCCAGCTGCAAGTGCCTTATGACATGTGCAAAGGTCAGCATGTTCCTGGCATATGGCAGCTGTCCAGATGGTCCTTTTCTTCCTCTCCTTTCACTGGGGTAGGTTCGGTGGTCCCTGCAGGACCCTGTTCAGTAGCACCAACTACCTATCTTTTAGTCCGTCCATCCATCCATCCATCCATCCATCCCTCCCTCCGACAATTTCCAAGCATCTCCTATGTCCCGGGCACTGTCTTGGAGGAGGCTCTGTTGTGGTGTCTCTCAATTCCAGGCAACCTTGGGCAAAGGAGATAGAAAATCTGCACTCAAACACAAGCTGGGTGTCCTTTGGTGAGTGACTTCATCTCTGAGCCTCATTTCCCCAACCCCCAAAATCATTGCCCTCTCCCTCACAGGGTTACGGGGGAGTGCTAGAGATGGTGTGTGTCAAATGCCTCAGAAACTCTACAGAGCCACGCAATTGTTATCTAAGGATTTACCTTCCCCAGGAGTCAGGTCGGGGATGACTTGCCCAAGGCCACACCGGGGAGAAAGGAATGCAGTTAAGTTTAAGGCCAATGCTTGGTGTTACAGATTGGATGTTTATGTCCCCCCACACCCCAGTTCCTGTGTTGAAGCCCTAACCCCACTGTGATGGTATTTGGAGATGCGGCTTTTGGGAGGTAATTGGGGTTAGATAAGGGTGGGTCCCCCACGATGAGATTAGCGCCCTTATAAGAAGTGGAAGGATGCTGGGGTCCTCTCTCTCCATGCGTACCCACCAAGGAAAGGCCACGCGAGTACACAGCTGGACACAGTCTGCAAACCAGGCAGAGAGTTTGCACCGGAACCCAACCACACTGGTACCCCGATCTCACACTTCCAGCCTCCAGGACTGTGAGAAAATAATCATTTATTGGTTTTAAGGTAATTTTGTATAGAGTCCAAGCAGACTGAGACATCCAGGTTCTTAGCGCCACCCCACTTCCTCCCTGGAGGTATTTTATGAAGGGAAGAGAATGCTAGCCTTTTTGTGTAGCCTGGAGGAAACTGGGGTTTGAGGGAGTCAGGGGTGGGGCTCTGGGGCCTCAGTTTCCCCATTGGTTGTCAATACCAGCTGTGTGACAGAACCAACAGGGGAGCTAAAATAACAATAACAATAACAATAATAAAAAACATGCCTGAGTGCCATTCCCAGAGGGTCTCCTGTATGGGTCTGAGAGGGGCCTGGATGTTTAGCGCCCCTCCCCTGCCCCTCTGCAATTCCACATAGAAGATTTAGTGGGTGAAGGCCCACCCCCAAGCAGCAGTCCCCTGAGCATGAGACCATCCCAGCCCTTCCCGTGAGCCCAGGGGAAGCGGAGGGGCGCCGAGGGGAGCAGTTCCCATGGCAAGTCCGCCCATGCCCCAGCCCCAGCCAGAATTCCTGGAGGGCTCCCAATGCTCCCTGCCAACTCCGGGGAGTTTGGGAACATGGGAATAATTCAACTGGGATGGATCCTGGGGCTGGGAAACTGGAACCTGGGGCCCCGAGCTTGCACCTCTTCCCCAGGAGCACCTGCTCTGTTCAAGAGCAGTCTACGTGGGTGAGGTGCTCTCCTGGCCATCTTCCAAGCACGGTTCCGCATTCACAGGGGCATTTATCATTTCCTATGGGCCTACTACGTTCTAGATGCCTTGCTGACCACCTGCCACAATGAGGACCTCACCAGTCGTTCTCCTGTCCTGGCTTCTGGTGCCATTCTTCCTGCTGTCCTCTTGCTTCCTCTGCCTCTTTGCACCTTCCTTCACTGGATTCCTCTCCCTTCGACCTCAGACGGCTGGAGTGCCTGCAGCCCGGTCCTTGGCTCGCTTTTCTTCTCCTGTCTCTACCTCACTCACTCCCTAAGGGGCCTCAGACAAACTTAAATGCCAACCGAATTTCCCGAGTCAGCCGCTGCGCCCCCTCTCTGCCACCTACTTTTTAAGCCAAGGCCCTGGCCAGTTGCCTCCCACTCCTCCTTTCTTACCCGCTTCCACATCCCAGGTCATGAGCAGGACCGGCTGGTTCCTCTTCCAAAACGGGTCCTGAATCTGTCCTCTCCTCTCCACCACTGCATCTTTTTTAAAAGATTTTATTCATCTATTTGACAGAAAAAGAACAAGCAGCAGAGAGACAGGGAGAAGCAGATTCCCCACTGAGCAGGGAGCCCGACATGGGACTCGATCCCAGGACCCTGGGATCGTGACCTGAGCTGAAGGCTGATGCTTCACCGACTGAGCCACCCAGGCACCCAGACAACCTTTTCTTGACATAAATCAGATCACGTCATTCAAGATGCCCCCGTGGCTGTCATTCACTCTGGAAATAAAATCCAGCCTCTGCCAGGGTCTACAAGGCCCCTGCCCATTTGGCCCTTCCCATCTCCCACCCCAGATGAATGACTGACTGCCTGCCTGAATGAGCAGATGAATGAATGCATATCCTGGGAAGGGCCTGGGCTGGGAACTGAGAGGCAGGGTCACAAGCCCTGGTTACTCTGGAACTTAGGACAATTCCCTTTGCTCTCAATATTTGTTGCAATAAAATCTCCTGTGAAGTAAGGTCTGTTACACCCAATATGTAGATGGAAAAGAGGAGTCTTGGAGGGGTTCCGTCCCAAGCCAAGGTCACCCACTGGAAACTAAGAGGGGTAGGATTTGAACACAGGCCCATGTGGTTCCAAAGCCCACACACCTTCTACTCTGCTTCTGCTCTGACTGTGCCTCCCACCCGAGACCCCTCTCCTGTCTCCAGGTTGGGGCCAGAGGCACATCTAGCTGCTGCCTGACGCCCCCCCCCTCCCCCCCACACACACCTGACTCTGACTGGGAGCGGGAGCCCTTACTCTGCAGAATCCTCCAACCCCCAGGACCTGGCCACTCCCAGACCAGCTGCACGGGCTTGGAGAGGACACTCTGTAAACCACAGTATACCAGATGGCCACATCCAGCTGTCTTCCTGAAAGACCAGCTCAACTGCTACGCTGGTAAGGATGGGAAAATTCCATTAACTTAGTGGGTCTGGAACAGTGTAGGACGGCCGAGGCCTCTGTCTCCCAGCCTCTGGGCAATGGAGCTAACCCCTCCTGATCCCCCTCTAATCCAGTTTCTCAGCCTCGGCACTATTGACATTTAGGGTCAGATAACTCTTTGTTGGGGGCGGTGCTGTGCATTGTAGGGGGTTTAGCAGCGTCCCTGGTCTCTACTCACTAGATGCCAGGAGCAATCCACTCACTCAGGTGTGACAACCAAAATGACCTCCAGACTGCCAAATGTCCTGGGGCACCAGTGAGAAGCGCGGCTCTCATCTTGGGTGTGGCTTAGTCCTTATCTGCCCTAGCTTACAGCATAGTAACCGTTCTCCTAGATCGTACCATGCTACGCTACAGGCTTCTAAGGTTAGTGACTCATGTTGAGCACCTGCTAAGTGCCAGGTGTTAAACATCTAACACAGATGAACTCACTCACTCCTTACGGCAGCCCTCTGGGGAAAGTATGATTATTATCCTGTTTTACAGATGAAGAGACACAGGCCCGGGGCATTGGGTGAGTCGCCGACAGGGCTCTGTTCCTGTAGATGGTGTGTGCCCACAGCCACATTCTCACTCAATCCTGGCACCTTTGCAAGTCATGGCATTATGTTGCCCAAATTCCAGAGGAGGAACCTGCAGTTCGTGCAGTTCCCACGAGCTCACCTAGTGCCCCCCAGTCATGGCAATTGGCAGAGTCAGAGTCTGAACCCCAGCCCTTATGATAAAGCCCATTATCTTCCCACCACTCCCAGCTGCCTTTTAGACTCATGAATATGCTTCCAACTTGACAGGTGCTTGGGGATCGTTCACTTATTCAACAGATATTTATTGATGTCTACTCTACACCAGATCCTGTGGTTAAGAATGTGGGCTCTTCTGGGATGCCTGAGTGGCTCAGTTGGTTAAGCATCTGCCTTCGGCTCAGGTCATGACTCCAGGGTCCTGGGATCGAGTCCCGCTTGGCGGGGAGCTTGCTTCTCCCTCTCCCTCTGCCTGCTATTCCCCCTGCTTGTGCTCTCTCTCTTGGACAAATAAATAAAATCTAAAAAAAAAAAAAAAAAAAAAAAGAATGTGGGCTCTTCCTTATCTTTTAGACACAGGTGCTGACGTATCTAAGGATGAAATGATGGGGACCTGGAATTTGCTCCAAAGTAGCCCAGGATGTGGAGGGGAGGTGGGAGAGGGTACAGATGAGATGAGCTTGGTAGGGAGTTGATAATTACTAAAGCCAACAGATGGCTACATCTTGTGATCTACTCTCATGAAAGTTTCCACCGTATAAGGCATCTAGCAGTGTGGACGCTGATTCCTTGTTTGGGTTCAAATCCCAGCTTCACTACTAGGGTGTAATCTTGAGTAATTCTCTTTGCCCCTCTAGACCTTGGTTTTCTCATATGTGAAGTGAGGGGATAGTGATTTGTAGCTGCCAGGGTCTTTATGGGGATTAAATGAGGAAACATAGAGAGGGCAGGCCCATTCCTGTACAGTGTGGGGACCTGGTCAGTAGTGGGACTCCTGGGGGGCGGGTCATAGCAGATCCTTATTCACTGTCTACAGGGGGAAGTGGGGAACCAGTCTCATCGCAGAGCTGATCCTAGTGGTCTCCTTGTCCTCCTCTAGCCGTGGTCACCAGGGAGGCTCTGAGCCCTGTGATGGCCCAGGAGGGACTATAATCCCGAATTACCCACAGAGCGAGGAGGAGACAAAGCTCCTAATCCCCATGAAGAACCCTGACTCTGTGCAAGTCCGTCCCCTTGGCCCCAGCATGACGAGGCCTCGTCTGGAATTCCTGGTGGCCGAAGTGCCACCTTCCCACCCATCCAGTCCTCTGCCTCTTCCTCTGTGCTCCCTCGGGGCTGGCCTCTTTCCCTCAACAGCTCTCTGGGCCACTTGAATTATTCCCATGTTCCCAGACTCTCTGGAGTTGGCATGAAGCACTCGGATTCCTCCAGGAATTCTGGCTCGGGATGGGGCACAGGCGAGCGTGCCATGTGAACTGCTCCCCTCGGAGCCCATCTGCCTCCCCTGGGGATCGACTCATGCTCGCAGGGCTGCTGCTTGGGGAATGGGCCTCCAGCCAACAGGTATTCCATGAATTGCCTTACATTTCCCAGAAGGTCTTGTGCTAACAAGTTGGAGCCATGTGACCAATTCCATATGAGAAAATAACGGTGTAACTTCTGAGTTGAGGCAGCTAAGAGCCAGCATGCCCCGGCCACCCTTCTCTTCCCTGACTACGGAGACCTGGGAGGCCACGCATTCCAAATGGCACAGGAACACGGAGGAGAAAACAAACCCTTCCAATGTTGGCCCACTGAGATTTGGGGTTTATGTGTCTCGCCTGGTTAATATAATAGGGCCTTTAAAGGGGTCAGCTCCACCTCCAGAGGGTCTGGAGGCTAAAGATGAGCTACGCGGGCAAGGACATATCTCCCCAATAAAATCTCTGCACACTAAGGCTCAGATGAGCTTTCCTGGTTGGCGATAGTCTGTGTGTATTGTTATATCCCGTTGCTGCAAGGACTTATCACTGGCTTTGACTCCACAGGGCAAGAAGCTCTGTGTTTGGAGGCCCCCCATGTTTGGAGGCACCCCCTGGATTCCAGCATGCATATCTTCCCCAGCCTGATTTGTCTCTGCATCCCTGTGCTGTCGTAAACCGTAACCACAAGTGTAACAACTTTCAATGAGCCCTCTGAGTCCTTCTAGCAGATTATCAAACCTGAGGGTGGTCTTGGGAACCCCCAAACTCCAAAAGAAATGAGTGTAAGAAGTAAGGGTGGTCTGGGGGCACTGTCTTTGCCTTCTTCTTTCATGGAAGAATTATACCCCGATGTGGTACCAGGTGAACAGACCCGTGTACCCCGGAGGTGTGAGTCATAGGCCAACCTGTCTTCTGGAGACACAATCATAGATGAGGAAAGTGGGGATAGAGGTCACCCTCAAGAGCACGGTGTTGTCCAGCAGGGCTTGATGCCCCCCATTCCACTCCCAAGTGTTTAGGCCATCCCATAAGGGGGCTGGCGCGAATGTTCAGCCAGTACCGTTTACGGGAGTGGAGGCAGAGGTGAAATCGAATGGACTGTTACCTAGTACACAGCGGTGATGCTCAAATATAGTCCCATGGAGGAAGTTCAGCGTCACCTGAACATGCGAAGAAATGGAAGAAAGTCTACAGCACAAAGATATTTATGTAATTCTTCACACACACAAGGGTATTTTTCAGGAATCTAAGGATGTACATTCAACATGGAAGACACTAATGGATGAAGAAAATGATCAACAAAATAAGACCATGACAATTACATTTGATTAGAGCTTACAGAGCTATGGGAGGGCACCATAGATTATAAAATTACTAGCAGAACTGGGGCCCAATTGTCTCGTCTCTTTTGGGAAGTCTTCGCCTTGGGCTGCCCCCTTTTCTGGCTTCTATCTCAAGCGAGTGCACCAGCTAGCATCGATTTTGATATAGTTCCTTTTGCTTTTTGTGCCTCATGTCTCCCACCTGCCTTCAGCACCCCATGAACCCAGAAGTATGGGTAGATCTTGATGCCTCCTCCCAGCTAGTCAAGGGGTCTCAGTCCCGATTGCAGCTTAAAAGCACTTGGGACTTGGGCGCCTGGGTGGCTCAGTTGGTTAAGCGACTGCCTTCGGCTCAGGTCATGATCCTGGAGTCCCAGGATCGAGTCCCGCATCGGGCTCCCCGCTCGGCAGGGAATCTGCTTCTCCCTCTGACCCTCCCCCCTCTCATGTGCTTTCTCTCATTCTCTCTCAAATAAATAAATATAATCTTTAAAAAAAAAAAAGCACTTGGGACTCTTAAAAATTACCTGCACCCCCCACCCCTGCACCAAAATGCTGACTCATTTGTCTGGGGTGGGGTCAGGCATTGGCCCTTTAAATGGCCCCAGGTTGAACCCATGGATGGGAACTAATGGGCTGGATGCTCCTCATTCCGGCTTCCCTCCGTCAGAGCCTGTTCTCTGGCCATTGCCATCAGCCACGTGTCTCTCCCCAGCTTGGCTCTTTCTAAAACACCTTGAACAGGACCTGGCATAGACTGGCCTCTCAGGGGAATGTTTCTTTGAGATGAACTGTGTTACAACTGTTCAAAGAGATGAGTCACACACATCTTACTCAGTTCAGCCTGGTGCTGCAATCATATATAATTTTTTTTTTCGGTTGCTCCCAGGTTCAGCAACTAATTCCCACCTGGATCTTAGATCTCTTACTTACAGAGGAAAAAATAGTCATCTTTTTTATTTTTCAGGTTTTGAACAGCTGGGATCCACCCCCTTGCCTGTGAGCCTACTGCTTTATGTGGAGTCCATGGGTTTGAGGCAGTAAGTGGGTAAGGGCAGGCTCTGGGGTCATTTTGGCCTGCGCTTGATGCTTCCCAGGCATGAGATCCAGAGCAGGATACCAACTGCTTATCATAACATGGGCTCACTTGAGAACAGAGAGAGATTGTATATGCGGAATGTTTAGTGCGCTATCTAGCTCATATAAAATATATCATGAATAAAAACGTATTCTTACCAGCTTCTTTTGGTGATATTAAACACCTCCAAGCATGAAGACTGCCTGCAGAACCAGGGGCCCAAGAGGGCACAGAAACTTGGGGCCAGTAGGCAGAGAGTTTATGGAGAACTCCAGGACCAGTGGTCATACAGAGCCCATTTACCTGCACGTGGGACAGAGCTAACCTTGTCTTTCTGGCCGGAGGATCATGAGAAAAACTTCCTGTGAGCCAGAGAGTGTGAGAAATCTCTGAGGTTTTTAAAAATTGACTTTTTAACCTCTGCCCAGCCCTGAGACCAACCCCGATGGTGGAGCAGCGTTGAGGGGATGGCAGTGGTTGCAAGTGGGCCTCTAAAAGCCAGAGAGAAAACCCTTCTGTCTGGATGGAGGAACCAGGCAAAGGGCCCCCATGTTGTGAGGAATGTGGAAGGAGTCCCAGAGTTTAAAAAATATATACATATATTTCTCTCCTGTGTCTTCTCCCTGAAGGCAGTTTCAGTCACATGCAACTGTGACAGTGTGGGAAGCTAAGCACTAACAGAACCCCATCTTTCCAGCTAGAAGGACCAGAAAAGGGGGCCCCTGGGAGCCAGGGGATATAGGGAAAATCTCCAAGAGGAAAGAGATGGAGAAGAGGAATCCTTAATTCTGTGTATGAATTGACACAAATACTTGCCTCACCCTCAAGCTGTGAGTGCACAGAACACACATTAAAATCCAAAACAAAACACAGCAAAGGCTTTGAGGACTGAAAGATGCTATAAACCACTACCCCAGTCCCAGAGTGGCACATGAGTGGGATAGACCCAAACAGCATAGCAAAGGCTTTGCATACTGGGCTCAAGTTGAAACTGCTCTTCCTGAAAGGCAAGACAGATCTTAAGATCTGAACTTAAATGGGTTGATTGTCTGCTAAATTAAAAGGGCAACAAAACAAACAAAAACCCCATTCTCCAAAGGATTTTAACAGGATCCAGAGTCTCACAACATAATGTTTCAAAAGTCCAAAATCACTTGATGTATCAAGAACCAGCAAACTCAACCAATTCTCAAGGGAAAGGACAATCAATAGATGCTAACCTTGAAATGACCTAGAAATTGGACTTATTAAAGATTTTAATATGGCTTTTATAACTGCACTCCATGAGGTAAGGTGAACATTCTCGAAATGAGTGGAAATATAGCAATTCATAGCAATGAAATAGACACTACAAAAAAGAACTAAATAAAAATTTTGTAACCAAAACATACAGTATCAGCAAAATAATAAAAATCACTAGATGCATTTAATAGCAGGATAGAGATAACAGAAAGTAGTCACTGAATTTGAGAAATGATTTAATCTGAAGAACAGAGAAAAAAGATTGAAAAAAATGGACAGAGCTTTGGAGACTTGTGGGATAATAATGAAAGACCTAGTATTTCTATCATCAAAATCCCTGAATAAGGGCAGTAAGAGATAGATACAGGAAAAATATTAAATAAAAAAAGTGATGGCTAAAGTTTTCCCAAATGTAAGTGAAAAAACATAAATTTACAGATTCAAGAGGTCAGTGAGTCCCAAAGAGGGTAAGCTCAAAGAAAACCATGCCTAAACACAATCGAATCAAACTTCTGCAAATAAAAGATAAAGAAAATGCTTTAAAGCATTCAGAGAAAAACTACACTTACACAAAAGGGAGCAACAGTTTAAGTACCTGTGGGTGTTTCAGCAGCAACCACAGAGGCCAGAAGACATTGGAACATCTTTTCTGAAAGAAAGTAAACTGTTGACCCAGAATTCTATACCTAGCAAAAAAAAATCCTTTGGAAGTGAAGATGGAAATATATATACTCTTGGATGAGGGAAAGCTAAGAGAATTCTTAACCAGCAGATATTCTCTAAAAGAAAGAGTAGGGACGCCTGGGTGGCTCAGTCAGTTGAGTGGCTGCCTTTGGCTCAGGTCATGATCCTGGGGTCCTGGGATTGAGCCCCACGTCGGGCTCCCTGCTCAGTGGGGAGCCTACTTCTCTCTCTCTCTCTCCCTCTGCCTGCCTCTTTCCCTACTTGTGCTCTCTATCAAAAAAATAAATAAAATCTTAAAAAAAAATAAAAGAGTAAAGGAAGTTCTGGCTGAAGGGAACTGATTCCAGAGGGTAACTTGGAAGTTCAGGAATAGAGAAAAGGCAACAGAAATGGGAGATATCTGGAGAAATATAATAGACTATTTTTCTCCTCTTAAGTTCTTTAAAATATATGATTGTTCAAGGGAAAAGTATAATATTGTTTGGGAGTGTTCAGTGTATGTGCATGTAATACATGCATCAGCTATAACATCAAGGGTTGTAAACTTCTATATTTTATTTGAAATTGTAAAATATTAACTCTAATTAGACTGCAAATGGTAGGTATATAATAATCACTAGACCAATCACTAAAAAATATTAAAATATGTGCCAAGAAGCCAACAGATAAATTAAATGGAAAACTAAAATATACTTAAAGAATCCAAAGCAAGGCAGGAAGAAAGAAAAGAGAAATTTAAAAAGGAGATTACAAAGAAATAAGATGGTAGACCTAAATCCAATTACATCAATCATACGTTAAATGTAAAAAGCCTAAATATAGACCTTAAGGACAGAGATTGTCAGACTCTAACAATGCTGTCTATAAGAAACCTGTTTCAGTATCTGTATAATTATACTCTAAAAATTCTCCAGGATGTTTACTGTCCAGCTTTTTTCCATTCAATATTTATCAAAAGCTCAGTTGGGAAAAAAAAGTCATGTTAAGTGTGATATTTTGTTTATGAGCTTACCCTCCCTCTTTAGGAATTCCAAATGATCCTTGGATCAAGTGAAGTCATCAGACAACCCAGTGTCCAGATCATATCTTGTTCTTATCTCTCCCCACCTGCCACCAGGGTTACTTTTACTGAATTACCATCAACCTGTATTGAAGACCTTTATAAGAAACAATTCCTCAAGAACAAATCAAAACCACAATGAGATACCACCTCACACCAGTCAGAATGGCTAAAAATAACAAGTCAGGAAACAACAAATGTTAGTGAGGTTGTGGAGAAAGGGGAACTCTCTTACACTGCTGGTGGGAATGCAAGCTGGTACAACCACTCTGGAAGACAGTATGGAGGTTCCTCAAAAAGTTAAAAATAGAGCTACCTCATGACCCAGCAATTGTACTACTAGGTATTTACCCAAAACATATAAACATAGTGATCTGAAGGGCACCTGCACCCCAATGTTTATAGCAGCAATGTCCACAATAGCCAAACTATGGAAAGAGCCCAGATGTCCATCAAAAGATGAATGGATAAAGAAGATATGGTATATATATCCAATGGAATATTACTTAGCCATCAAAAAATGAAAGCTTGCCATTTGCAATGATGTTGATGGAACTAGAGGGTATTATGCTAAGTGAAATAAGTCAAAGAAAGACAATTATCATATGATTTCACTCATATGGGGGAATTTAAGAAACAAAACAGAGGAGCATAGGAGAAAGGAGGGGAAAAATAAAATAAGATGAAATCAGAGAGGGAGACAAACCATAAGAGACTCTTCATCATAGGAAACACACTGAGGGTTGCTGGAGGGGAGGTGGGGGGGGGATGCAGTAACTGGGGGATGGGCATTAAAGAGAGCACGTGATGTAATGAGCACTGAGTGTTATATACAACTGATGAAATCACTGAACTCTATCTCTGAGACTAATAATACACTATATGTTAATTAATTGAATTTAAATAAAATGAAATTTTAAAAAAGAAAAAGAGAGGAAACAATCTCTCACAGCACATCTTTTACACTTCGGGAGTTTATTCTTGAGTTCTTATTTTTGACATCACACTATCCTATTTAGGAAGACACCAGGGAGAACTATCCTTTAGCAAGTTTCTTATTTTCTCATTGACATCAATACTTGCATAACTCATGGGTTTTCCTATTTTCCATTGGCTGCTAGGAAACTCCAGGCATCTCTCTATAATGTTAATAAACATTCCTACAATAAAAGATCCAAGGGTCACATAAGTTTGTGAAACACAGGGCTAAAGAAAGTGAAATTGGTTTTTTTATTCTTGATCTCATATAATCTTCACAATTGCCTTGGAGGTTGGTACCATCGTTATGCCATTTTTATAGATGATGAGAAAACTGAGTCCTCAGAGAGACTACTTGCCCAGGGTTAACTAGTAGTGGCATTAGGATTAGAACATGCTGTTTGATTTCAATCTGCTCTCTTAAAACCATAGGCAAATCATGTATATAAAATACCTAGCAAAAGCAAATGTTTATCCATATGACATAGGCAGCTAAAGAGTTGGCCTTAAGGGCTAGCTTCACAAAAGTAGGGAGTTCTATAGGGTCAGGTGGATGTGGCCCAGACAAGAATCAAGGAATCCAGCCACCCATACCCCAACATTTACCTAAGCCCTTCTGCCTGGGAATGCTCCAGTTCATGTCAATTTTACCCAAAACTGTTCTTGATAATCCACAAACTTCATCCTGGTACCTGCTCCTCACCCTGACTTCTCCCAGTTCTTATTTTCCTTTCTTGGAGGTCTGCTCTCCGTGGACCAGTTTGACAGGGCTGGGAAAGGGGGCTCCATGGGCTTCAAATGTATGATGGAGGTAACTGCTTATGGTCAGCTGTGTACCAATGGACATGAAGAAGGTAGAACCAGACAGAGGGATTTTTGTGTGTGTGTGTTAAATTTCCCAAGTAATGGGTCCTAATTCTTAACTCCTCTATAATAGATATCCAAACTCTGTCCATGCCTCAAGGTAGGTGGAATGGACTTCCTGGTCCCTTGATCTTGGGCTTGATCATGAGATTTGCCTTGGCCAATGGGAGGTTAGTGGATCTGACAAGAGAAGAAAGTTGAAATGGGGCTTGAAATGGACCTTCACAATGCCCTTTGAACTCTGGTGATATGTACTCATGGCCCAGTAGCAACCTTCTTCATGGGCCCCCAAGAACAAATATCAGACCTAGAGCCTTAAGTCTTCTTATTATTAGTTTTCTACATTAGTTTTCTATTGCTGCATAACCAATGACCGCAAACTTAAGAGGCTTAACACAACCCCCCTCCCCGCTTTATTATCTCACAGTTTCTGTAGGTCAGAAGTCTGGGCACAGTGTAACTTGGTCCTCTGCTCAGGATCTCACCAGTCTGGAATCAAAGTGTCACCAGAGGCTGTGATCTCATCAGAAGGCTCAACTGTGGGAGAATCTTATTTCCAAACCCATTCAGGGTGTTGGTAGAATTCAGTTCCTTGGGTAAGACTGAAGTCCCCACTTTCTTGCTGACTGTTGCAGTTCCTAAAGTGTTCCCTAATATCTTAGCAATGGTCCTGTTGTGTTAAAGCAGCTTACTTCTTAAAGACTGCAGGAGATCTCACTCCAGTCTGCTGTGATGGAATCTTGTGTAATATAATGTAATCATGAGAGTGACTACACCATCATCTTTGCCAGATAGTGTAACCATGTCAAGGTAGTGACCATCCCATCATGTTCACAGATCCCACCCACTCTCAAGAACACATATACCAGGGAGCAGGAATCTTGGTGGACATCCTACAGGTGATCTGCCTACCATACCACCCAAGCCTAGATTAGCCAAAGCATTGTTGACCCACAAAACTGTGGAAGTGAGAATTAATGTTTGTTGTAAGCCATTATGCTTATTATGCAGCATTACTGTGGTAATAGCTGACTGATACACTTCAAGAAGTATTGTCCTCCTGGTTCACACAGTGTCCTATCTGCACTTTGGGGAGGCAATCTGTTATGATGGACAGGACACCGGGACAAGTCATGGGTTTGAATCTCTACTCTTCCACCTCCTAGTTGGGGACCTGGGGCCAATTGCCTCACTTCTCTGGGGCCATTTTCTCATCTGTATAGTAGGGTCCACAATGCTTACCACAGAGGTTTAGTGTTAACTAAAACAATGGCTGAGGATTACCTGGTACACGTAGGCACCATAAATGTTAACATCTTTTCTCTCTAAAGCTCATATTTCTAGCCAACATGACCTTGTCTTCCAAGAATGAGTGTGGTAAAAATTCTGGGAGGGGTCACTGCCATGCTGATACCTGTGGGTTATCTTGCTGGTGTCTCCTCATCAGATGACAGGGGTGACCTGTAGGGCTCTCTAATCCTGAGTCAGATCGTGGAAGACAGCCCTACTTGGTCTATGGGGTATAGACCATTGGCATCCACCCTCAGACAAGACCCCTGCTCCATGTCTCCAGCACTTCAATATTAGGATGTGACATGGAAGCCTTCTTTTGGAGAGTTCAGTCCCTACCGGTAACTAGCTGTGTGAGCTTGTGCAACTTTCTGACGCTTGGCTGCTTTCCCCATACATTAATGGTGGGTGAATTATGCACCCCCCCAGACATCGTTGTCATGCCGATGATAGGACAAAAAGTGTATGCATGGGCACACTGCAGGAGCTTTGTAGTCAGTGTTTTCTTTCCCTCAGAGAAGAGACCATCTTTGTGGTTCTTTTAGTGCCACTCTCTGCCCCACCCTACCTCCAGGGTCCACCCTGGCAGGGTGCTCAGAGCAGGTCCTTACAGAAATATTTGTTTTCACATCATTAGACTCACTTGACTCTCAGGAAAACCCCCTGCATAGGTGGGCATGGTGGTCCCAAGTGCTGTTCCTGATAGTCCCACCTCTCATCTCCCAGGCACAGGATGGATTACACTTCCTTTCCCCCTTTCAAGGTCAGTGTGGCCACGTGACTTGCCTTGGCCAATGGAGGGTGAGCAGAAGTGTACACCAGCCACTTCAAGTGGACGCTTTAAGAGCCAGTGCACAATTTACCACATCTCTCTTTCATTCTGGTACCAGCAGCCAGTAATGCTCAAGGCAACGCCCATTCTCCATCAGGCTGACTATGATGAGTAGCGGTCACAAATATGAATGAGAAAAAAATTAAGCCTTTCGTGTTTTAAGACACAGAGATTTGAAGTTGTTGGTTACTACATTCTAGCCTGATACACTGGGACAGATATTATTCCCATTTGAAGGATCAGGGGAAGTGGCTTGTCTACAGTCACACAGAGGATACCTGGGACCAAGGACAAGGCTTTACATGAGGGAGCATTTTGATTCTTTCCAGGGGAGAGAGAGCGCAGAGGTGACTGGAGCCCTGAACATACTCTCCCTGGTGCCTCTGGGAAGTGAGTCCCCCTCCCTGCCACAGGTATTTACATCACCAGGGCCAGGAGATTGATTCTCTGCTCAGAGCAAGCCAGTGGCAGCCTGGGGAGTGGGGGTGGGGGGCGGTTCTGGAAGCTGTGCTCTCAGGGGGACCGGGTGTTCTAGACTCAACTCCACAACAGATGGATGCCTCATCTCTCTGTCTTGTGTGTCCCTCCCCACTCAGGGCTCATATATCTCCTGTCTCAGGAATTTCTTTCCTTCACTAGTAAATTTTACTCCAGGAAAGATTGTGAAACTCATTCATATAAGATGTGCATGAGCAATGAGACCAGGAACAGAGGCTACTATGTTACACAGCATTACTGTGGCAATAGCTGACTGATACACTTGTCCATCCAATAGCCATTCTTTCCTTTTCCTTTAGACACAGAAAACTGGTTTTATTCTGGGCAGTAGTATGCCTGGGCAGAAGATTACATTTCTCAGCTTTCCTTGGTCTGTTGGATGGGATTCTTAGAAAAGGTCCCTAAGAGGAGGGGCAGAGAGCTCCAAGGGGAAGTTTGTGTCTGGGAGCAATTTGGCATCACTCAGCACCCAGTACTGAGTATTGCTTTCCCAGCACTGGTAGTGGACAGCTCTGAGCCATTGGGGCACTCTCTGGGCCACCTTCCAGACCAGCTTTCAGCTCAGTTTATTATCAGGGTAACCTGAAAGATCCTTAGGGATTATCTAACCTGCTTTTTAAAAATATATAGAGGGGCGCCTGGGTGGCTCAGTTGGTTAAGCGACTGCCTTCAGTTCAGGTCATGATCCCAGAGTCCTGGGATCAAGCCCCGCATAGGGCTCCTTGCTCAGCGGGGGGCCTGCTTCTCCCTCTCCCTCTACTTGCTACTCCACCTGCTTGTGCTCTCGCTCTCTGTCAAATAAATAGATAAAAAATCTTAAAAATAAATAAATAATAAAAATAAAAATAAAAATATATAGAAATAGGGTCTGAGACAGGGAGAAAATTTTCTCAGGACCCACATCGAGTCACATGCAGAGCTAAGAGCAGAACTTGATCAGTTCTTGACTCTCTCCCATATCTTTCTGACTTACTGAGTAACTACACAGTTGGGGGTGGGGGGTAGGAGGGTGGGGGAATGTGGCTGGGAGCCCTGATTCTGACATAAGTCTGTCTGGGTTCCTAGAGAGCTGGTACAAAACTCTGTAGGGATACTGCAGGGATACTAAGTGGGGGAGGGAAGACCCAACCTCCCTCAGTCCTGCCCTGGAGCACTTGGCTGGGTTAGATGGACTCAGGTCCATAAAAATATCTTACTAATACTTCATGTACAATTTCTCCCAGCAACTCTCCCACCTTGCCCGTCTTGTTCAGATCATCCAAGTAAACCAGTATACTGGAATGACATGGGTATCGCGGTTTAGAGTGAGGGGAACATATGTGGAGTAGATGTTGCTGTTCCTTGCCCAGATCCCTTTTACTGGGCCAGTGTACCTGTCCCCTAATGGATGTGATGTTGCTGCTAAGGGTGCATTGCCGCATCTTTCTCTGGAGAACTGCCCTCAGCCCACAGGAGCCATTTTGACCAGAGTTGCTTGGGCACATTAGCCTTTACCTACCTACCTACATCCCCAGGGACAGCCAGCAGTCAATGAATGACTGACACTTTGGAACAGAAGACCAGTCCTCCAGGCTCAAGGTGAAACTAACTCTGTGCTACTTATGCTCCAGAGTTCCCTGCACTATCAGGTTGAAACTAGATTCCAGTTAAAGCCCCCTCTTTGCTTAGCTCCTTCCCCTGTCCTTTGTCATTTCCTTCACTCCCTTATGCATTTCTCTTGAGGGTTCCCCCTTCCATAAATCTGCCTGCCCATGAATCCCCATATCAGGTTCTGCTTCTTAAGGGAATATGGAAGCTTCTCCTCCTCCTCCTCCTTCTTCTCCTTCTCCTTTTTTAAAACATGAACGCTTCTGAGTGCTCTCCTACCTTCTAAATTCAATGTACTGGGAGAGGGCCACAGAGGGCTCTAAGCTTAGCCGCAAGAAGTCCGGCCTAGTGAACAGAACTGAAATTTCATCAGAGATGCTTAAGCAACAGCATTCATTGATCAAATATTGATTAGGCATCTACTACATGCCTAACAGCTGCTTGGCACTGGAGGACCCAGTGGTCCTACCTTGACCCTCTAAATTAGGTCAAAGGGCTTCTCAACCACCCCTTGGTTCCTTTTAGGGCAGCTGCCTAATGACAGTCAATTGAGTACATGGAACCTTGGAAATGCTTTAATTTCTTTTAATGTATAACAGTTACGCCTGAGTTACAGAGGAAGCGCTTACAAGCAGGTAGTTAAAGCAAATGCCAGTTTCTCTTTCTAGTCTACTACTCCATATAGCTGAATAAATTATGGTGCGATTATATTTAAACACACACCCTTGCGCCCACAGGCCCACGCACACACCCCACTCATACTCTCATGCACACACACTCACTTCCACATGGAGGAATATGGCTGTGAGTCAAACACGGAAGCAACCAAGTTGCAATTATTAGGCAGAAGGAATGATCTAGAGTGCTATGTAGGTATTTCCCAGGTGGGGGATTGGCCATGTTAGAGTTGACAGAAAAAGCATTCAATACACAGTTGTCTGAACATTTCAAGATGGTGGCCAGAGTACTCCCCATTTGGTCTTGGGTTAGGTGTCTTTGCAGGACAGGGCTGTCAACTTCAACAAGCGTCCAGTAGTGAAGGGCACATCGGGAGCTCAGCGAGAACATCAACCTGAGAGAGGCTCCAGAGAATGTCTTTTTTGGGCAATCACGGAATTTCACCAAGTTCCAGGATCCAAATCTCAGAATGCTTCGCCAGCTCCAACTAAAACAACGTTGGATCTCAGTGGAGTCTGGGCAAAGTCTTGGACCTGTTCTGCTCTCAAGCCACAGTCAGATTAGAAATCTGACCTTCTCATTTTTCTTCTGGGCAAACCTCCCTCTTCATCCTTCTTTCCTTCTCTCTTATTCCTCTCTCTCTCTTCTTCATGTTCTTCTGGCAAAAGAATGGCAAAGGTAAATCAAGTAAAAAATAAGAGTATAAAGCATAGCTTGGTTCTTACACATCACTTTTTTTTTTCATAGCAAGAGAGAAATACCAAATGAGAAAACAAAGCAATAAAAATGATAGAACCCAGCAGAGCCTGGAATGTATACTTGGAAACACACAATATGCAGATATATCCCTACAGATGGTCCCTGGCACAAGCACGACACACACTGTGGGGTTTTCTTTCTTTTTTTACTGTGTGTATATATATATATATTTATATAAAAGTCAACTTCCTATAAACGAACAGCACATCACCACATTTCCAACTAATGTACAATGAGTTCAGAAGAGGGACCCCCCCCCATAGGTAGGACCAACAGCTACTTGTGATAAGTTGGAGGAAACATCTCTTATTTTGCTACAGATTCTATTTACAGGAATGGATAGGGATTGTTTCTGGGCTGGCCTGGCCACTGGGATTCAGGTCTTCTTTTTCAGGCTGTGGTCAACCCTCAAGAGTTTGAAGCCTTGTACATCTTGTCCCATGTTATCTCTCTGGTAAAGGTGTGAGCTGCCAGCACGAGACCGAGTTTTATGAACTGAGTTGGCTAGACACGTTAATACACAAAGTTTTAGGGAAAACCTGCCAGGGTCAGGGTCTCTTTCTGAGGGGGGTGGGGCTCCAGGGGGGAATAATCCCATTTACTACCAAGATGGCGGCTTGGGAGAACTCTGGAGAAGTTGGACGTAATGAGAAGTCACTTGGTTTATTCCCATTTCATCACAGGGGGCAGATATTTGGGATTGGTCCTAGCATAGGAATGTCACCTCCTTGGGGTGAGGCTGGGTAGCTTTGATGTTATCTGCCTGAAAGCCCTGCTCGTGTGTATATAACGGGCCTCAGATGATTTCTGAGCCAGGCCTCCAGGGGGGAGGATTGACCATTCAAGGAATGTCAGTGAAGACCGTGGTTGATCTTAAGAGCTGCTTCCTGGCTGGGATGGTTACAAACACAGGAACTGGGTCATCAGGAGACGACACAGTCTTCCTTTCCGTCCAGAGCTTGAAGAACCAAAAGTCTCCTGCAGTAGATGCTCCAGCTGAAAGCTTGGCTGAACTCCATGGGCTACACATGTCCAGGTATCTGCTGCTACCAGAGAGTCTATTTGTGCCCATGTATGAATAGGTTTCTCTAAACAAGAGATACGAGCCACCCTGGCCACAGTCCAGGGCAGGCTTGATATTACCACGTCTGAAGATGAGAAACAGGTGAGCATCTGTCACAGAGGTGGCGTCCATGCAGGAAAGTGTCCTAGCATCTTGCCAGTCCTGTTCTCCAGTAGGGAGGAACTCAGGTTGACTCATAAGGCAGCAGCCCTTCCTTCCAGGAATGTCTTGTTGGCTGAGAGCAAGCGGCATGGGTTGAGCAAAGAGGTGGCCTCACGTACCCAGGTGGGGACAAGCAATCTGGCCCAGTCTCTGCAGATTCAGTGCTGTTTCTCCCGTCACAAGTGCCTTTAACCTAGTAGCACTTGATAAAGGCGATCCAAGTGTAGATTATAATCATGGTGATGGTGAAGATGAATATAATTTTGATAAGTAGGTGAAGGTGGTGAAAAGTCCCAAGGGAGGTATAGTCAGGGGTTTGAACCATTCCCCAAAGGTCTCGACTTTTAAAGAGAAGGGATATGAGGAAGCCAGGGGTGTGGCCAAGGAAGGCGTCTTTCCCCTATTCTCTGAACCTTTTGGCATCCCCCACCTGTCCAGGAGCAGTGGCCTGAAGACTGGTCACATATGCCCCCACCTAGCTGTGCTGGATGAGCAGACAGGGCCCTCTCAGCCTAGAGTGGATCCACACTGAAAGGTGCCACTGTCAGTGGGACAGGGACATGTCCCCTCTCCTCCCAAATGTTAAGGGGAATCTGTGGGTAAGCAATCCTTGCTGGTCCAAGAAACCTCCTCCAGAGCTCCAGGGGAGCTCTCTGCACTCCAGAAGCCTAAAGGGCAGATGGAGGTCCCCTTCCCAGAGGGTCAGGTCTCCGAGGGAGACTCTGTGAGAAATCACAGCTCCATGGGTTGTGGATTCGAAGGCAAGCGCTGAAGCCTTTTGGTGACAAAGGTCTGCTGCCCATAAGCAGAGGGACCCCAGCTATGAAGACCCTTCTGGGCCGGCCTTATGCCTCTTCACACAAGACTTGCTCCCCTCCCCCTCCCATCCGATTCAGAGAATGAGAAAACTGAAGTGCCCGTGGGCTCCCCAGGCCCCACACGGGGTGGGCAAGGTTGGAATCTGGGCTTCAGTCCAGGAGCCTGCTGCCTCTGGGTGCCTGGGTTGGGTCCTTGTACCCCTGGCGGCCCACTGCTGGTGAGCCCTGCCCCCTGGTAGGCCTCTTCCTGCCCTTTCTGGTACCCCTGCCTGGGCTAGATTCCTCTCCTACACCCAGCAAAGGTGTGTGGGGGAGGGTCCTGGAGTCCTCAGAATTCCTGGGTGATTCTCCTGGGAAAACCCCAGGGCTAGGGTCCCCTCTCGGCTGGTGTCCCAGCATCCAGAGGAGGAATGGGCTGTGGTTCTGGCCCTAAGCCAGAGATCCACCTGGAAGGGCTGGCTCCCAGCACTTCCAGCTGAGAGTGACCCTGGGAGGTCCACCCTCACCTCTGGCCAGGGTACTCACTGGAGTCAGGTCCAAAGGGCTCCCGTACCTCATCCCAGACACCATCCTCGTTTGGGTGCCCAAGGTGGCCTATTCAGGGTGAGCTTCCATTTCTGTGCCTGGGATAGCACAGAAGCCAGGATTTGACTGGGTTTGACTGGGGGGAGGACTGCAGGCTGACCTGAAACCCTCCTGGGGAGAGAGTGGAGGGGCAGACTCCAAGGGGGTCACTCTGGGTTCCTAAACATAGGTGAATGGTAGACTTGCTGCACATCTCCAGAGGGTTGGCTATGAGAAGGGAATGGGCTCCTTCCCTGGTCTCCTGGGACCCTAGGGCGATGAAAGGACTGAGGCCGGGTGGCTCAGGGATCAGTAAGGGTTGGGCTGGGACTTGGTCTGGGGCAAGTCGCCCCAGGGGCCCTAGTAGGCCTGGCCAGTTTCCACAGGCAGGAGTCCCAGCACAGCAGAATGCTCCCCGAGCTTCATACGACGCTGTGTGGAGAGGCTCACGTTTTTGGCCAGGTAATCAACAGCAGCTGGAGGGAAAAAAAAAAAGAGAGAAACTCCTAGAAATTGACGTTCTTTTTACCTAGTCTTTCATCTGCCCCACATCCATCCATCCATCTTTCCATCCATCCATCCATACATTTATTCATTCATTGATTCATCCATTCACTCTTCTGTCCACCTGTCCACTTGTTCATCCATCCAACCATCCATCCATCCATCCATCCATCCATCCATCCATCCATCCATCCATCCATCCATCTATCCATCCATCCATTCATCCATCCATCTCTTCATGAAGCTCTTTCTCTTACTTCCTCTCTAACCATTGAGCAAATAGTTACTTAACACTTATTATTTGCCCAGCTCTCTCGTAGGTTCTGTAAGAAGGTACAGAGGATATCCACATGGCTGAGTGAAGAATTAGTTCCAACATGCCTGTATGTATGTATGTCTGCGATGGGGAACGTCCTACATCCCACAGAGCCCAGGTAGTAATGAGGGCAAGGTCCTTCTGCCTTCTCTGGACCTGAGCCAGCTCATGGATGAGGCAAAGCAACATCCCTTACTCAAAAGCAAAGCAGCTTTTGCTGTTGAGCTGAGGGGTCCATGCAGAAGGAGGAGCCAGGACCCTGATATGCAGGGAGCTGAGACCTTTAGTCTTGAAGCTCTGGCCAATCCAGAGGAGGGAGATGAGAGTCTGAGGGTGTGTACTTGTGTGTATTCCTGAACAGTGGAAGCAAAAATCTCTGTGTAGTAATGGGCACTGGATCAATGTTCACACATGTACATGTGGATAGATGCGGGTGAGCTGTGCGTCCTGCGTGAGTAGAATGTGGGGATGCCTGTGCACACACAGGTAAGTGCGTACAGGTGAGTTGCACCTAAGCCAGGTACCCGTGTGTGTGTGTACGTACAGGTGTGACTGCTAGGTCTGCGTGTGCATGTGTCCTGTCTTGATTGTATGAGCTGCGCCTGCCTGAGGCTACAGCAGAAATCAGCCCTGCCCAAGTGATTTGGCTGGCATGTGACCAAGGCCTCTTGAGGTAGAGCTGCCTCCGCCCAAGCTGGAACCCGTGGCTGTGGCCAATGCAACCCCTGGGACCTCTCGGATCCAGAGGTGAGAAGAAATGTCATGAGCGCTGCCTTGGAATCACGAGGCCTGGCCCAATACTCTCCCTGTCACCTGCCCACCGAGGGACCCTGTGGGTAGAGCCAGGAGGTGTGGGCACAGCCAGTGGGCAAGGCCCAGAGGGGTGGGATGGTCAGTACCAGTAATTGGGGCCATATTCCCTAGGCGTTCAAATCCTGCACCCGCCAACTGTTGCTGTGTGATTCGGGGCACACCAGCTCACCTATACAAGCCTCAGTTTCCTTGTCTGTAGAGTGGGGATGATGATAGCACCTACGGCAAAGAATTGTGGGGATGAGGTGAGAAAATGCAGATGAAGAGGTCAGCACTGCGCCTGGCACCCGGTGAGCTCAATGGCCTTGGGCTCTCATGTGACTGGGATTCAGTGAGCAGATGTGACCTTTGATGGAGGCAGGAAGGAAAGGAACAGCAAATGGAGCAACTCAAGGGTCCCACCTATCTCCTGTTCATGCGGCTTTGGGCAAATCACGTTGCCTCTCCGGACCCATTTCCTTGTCTGTAAAATGGGTAGAACAAATCCCAGCCTCCTCGAGGGCTCTTATGAGGATCAAACGAGATGATGCGCTTTAAGATGCTGGGCATAGAGGGCTCAGCGACTGCACCTAGATTCGCAAAGGATATGCAAATGTCCTGGGGCTTTGGGAGTGCCTGGCTGGGCCCCGTGTTCCTCAGCTTCCCAGGCTCTAGGGCCGGAGCTGAGCCCCTGAGTGGTGCCCCTGAGGTCACCCAGCCTCCAGACTCCCAGCTGGTAGCACAGAGGTGGTGGTGGCCAGCCTTGCCCTGCCTTGGGGCTGCCCCTTGCTCCGGGTGGAAGTGTGAGAAGCTCTGATCTCTGGCCTCAGGGGGAGCCTGCAACTCAGGCATCTCATCTCTGCTACTTGGAGCAGGTCTTATCTGAGTCCCGGGCGACCTCGACCTCACCTCGCAGAAGCTGATCTGCAGAGTAGCAGCAGAAAGAGAGGGGGATCCTGGTCTAAGCCCTTCCGTGCACTATCTCAGGTCCATGACCCCATTTTACAGATGATGCAGCTGAGGCCCTGCCCTAAGACACTGTGTAACTTGAAAGGCCACATGGCTCTCAGGTTGTGGAGCCAGGATTCAAGGCCAGGCGGTCTGATGCCAACTCCTAACCACCCCCATGCGCTTCACCCACAGCCTCCTACAGAATAACCCCTGGTGTGTGCACAGCACTTTAGAGGCTAGGAAGCACTCTACACCCCAAATCCTGCATTGGCCCCATTTTTCTCTTCCAGGAAATGCAAGTGACTTGTCCAAGGGCACATGGCCAAGCCAGGTGACCTTTCCTGACTCACCGAAGGCTCTGCCTACTCCCCCTGATTCTACCTCATGCCCGACTCTGTACCCGCCTCTGCAATGCTCCCTGGGGGTGGAGTGGAAAGGTCTGGCTCCGAAGAGCAATCAGAACGACAAAGCCTGGTCCCCTGCCTGTTGTGTGCTCACCGTGGGCTGGGTGGACACAATCTCATTTCACGTCTCACCAATCCCAACAATCTCAACAATGGTACAGCTGTTCCCATTTTACAAAGGTGGAAACTGAGGCACAGCAAGATTGCTGACCCCCAGTCAGGCATGGCATGTGAGCTAGAGGAACCCGAATTTGTCCTGCTTGTGCCTGTGGTCACTCTGTGTCATCCTTTTTAGCCTCTCCCGGCTGCCAGCCCGGGCTCAGCGCACAGTAGGACCCACGCCCTGTCAAGGTGGGCAAGGAGACACCAAGAAGCCCAACTTTACTGATGAGCAGCCAACTTCAAGGGCACCCTTCGTGCCGCAGAGCCTGCCTCTCCCTGGGATCGAGCCAGGGGCCGGCGAGGGCAGGGCTGTGACATTTCTCATTATGGCCTCTGTCAATGGCCCTCCCTGTCCCTCTGTCTCTCCGTGTCCCCTCTCCTCTGCCTTGTGCCCGCGCCTGGGCTCTAAATGTCTCAAATTAGATTAATCGGGAGTTGGCAGGAGATGCCAACCAGTAAACAAATCTCAGCCGTCAGCGCCTCGTCAGCCCGCGGCCCCAGAGGAGGACCCTTCTAGACACAAATTCTTATTAGACTTGTCAGATCTATTAAAATTCTTTTCACACTTCTGCGTTCTATCAGCCCCATCATTAGTACGGCCCTGGCCTCTGGGAACACCAGGGCCATATTAATCTGCCGTGTGCCCCATCCCTGCCCCCTGCCCCCACCCCCTTCAGGGACGGGAGAGACAGACAGATGGACAGATGATGGCCGGGAGCAGAAGAGAAGGTGTGGAGGTGTCCCTGGGAAGACAAGGGGCCCGGGAAGAGCAGTGGACTCTCCTGCTGAGGAGTCTGGCCACGGGCACACTCCATGCCCGCCCGCAAGGGAGCCTCTCCGAGGGCTGTAGGCGTGGCTCTGTTCACGTGGATGCGGGCTCTCAGGCAAATAGCCTTTCTGGGATCCACTTCCTCATCTGTCCGGGAGGAATAACCACGTACACCACACAGGGCAGCCGTGACTGCCAGACCCACAGTAGATGCTCAATAAACCTCGAAGCCATGTGTAACAGACACACATTAGTGAACCCTCAGAAATAAATCGGTGTGTGTGCAGCTCCCCATGCGTAGGTGCCTGTGAAGTCATGGACGTGAATCCACACAAAGGTGGGCCCAGGTGTGTATCATTACTGAGTGTCCTACACGAGTTTGTGGTCTGGCCAAAAGAGAACCAGGTTGGAAGTCAGGGGACCTAGGGTCCACCATTCACCTAGAGCCTTAGCTCTTGCAGCTGTAAGCTGAGGACAAATAAAATCTACTTTGGGTGGGGTTTTGAGGATGGCATGAAATGAGGAACATGCAATTTGCTGCATGCCTGGGCTAGACTCATGCACAGGACAGATGGGAGCAGGTGATGGGTGGACCTAGGCACGCACAGGGGCTGTCTGGGATGTGCACTCTTGCACATGGACTGGGAGCGCAGTCATAGGTGTATTCAGTGTCCCATGAACATGGGGCAGGTGGTCAGCGGCAACATGATGTGTCCCTGTCCCTGAATGTCCCGGAATGTCAAAGGTGAGGAAGACGGCACAATGGAAAAACTCTGGGAGTCTAATCCCTGGACTCCCATTTCCCAGATGGCAAAACTGAGTCTCAGAGGCAGGGTGACCTGGCAGCAGAATCAGTGGTAGTGGGGCCAACTCTCCCTTGCGCCCCTCCCAGCCGAAGCCTGGAGCCTTTGTGGGGGCAGGGTGGGGTCTGCCCCGGGGATTCCCTCTGGATAGGGCTGGAGAATATGGCTCAGGAGGAGCTCTGAGCCCCCCCTGGAGGAGCCAGGGGGGGCAGGGCTGGAGCTCAGGGGGAAAGTGGGGGGAACGGAAAGGAGGGAGGGGGGGGAGGGGAAATGGCTCTGAGCAGCTTCTCCCCTAGCAAAGGAGGAACAAACACTCCTTTCTCGCCTCCTGGGCCCTTTCCCTTTTGATCCCCCCTCCCTTGCAGCCCCCATGCTGACTTTGGGGTTAATTTTATTTCCGACTCGGGCAGGCACCCCTGGAGCAGGGCGCTGGGCTCCGGGTGTGACTAACGCCCGCCCCAGGCCGGGGCTGCTGCCTCCGCGCAGCTGCTCTCAACTCTTTATCAAGAGCATGTGTGTCCCGCTCGCTCTGCCCGGGAACGGGGCGGGGGCCGCGGACTGCCCGGGGCCCCCCTGGAAACGCTCGCGTGCACGTGGGCGAGCCCCGCTCGCAACCCTACCTGCGCACACGGGCTCTTGCTCCTCCCGCGCGCAAGTCCACGCAGTTACGCGCACAGGCAACGCCACGTGTCCACGGCCCGACGCCCAGCTAAACACAGGTGCGCGCAGCCTCGCCTCTTGCGCCCCGATTTCCGCACCGCACGCGTAGCGTGCATGCCCGTCACGTGTACCCCAGAACATCTATGCACCCGCAGACACACACGAGCATCTGTGCGTGCCGTGCAGGTACACACGCACACACGGAGCCACGCATGTCCGCACACTCTTACACACATCTGCACACGCGCATACGTTTGTTACACATGTCCGCAGAGTGACATCTGCCCAGCACACACGTCACACACGCAGGCACTCACGGAGACACCCAGCCACACGGACACACCTGAATGTACACTGAAGCACACGTGTGTGTGTGTGTGTGACCGACATACACTCACGGGACCAAACGTGAGCACTTGTGTGCTCACATACAGACTCACGTGCATATCACGTGGACGCAATAGGCTCCTTTACACTCAGCTATGTGACTAGCCAGGTGTACACGTGCGTGTGCCACTCACACGTTCACACATACACACACACAAGGATGCGTGCGCAAACACGTGTGCTGAACGACACGATACACACAGACACACGAATCATACGTATCCGTGACACACGTATTCTCGCACACACACACACGTGCGCACACACACGCCAAACACACACATCCATGGGGCGGGGGCCGTGAACACAGCTCGGAGGTGGAGGCCGGCACAGCTGGCCCTCATTTAGCTGTGGAGGCCAAGGCCGAGCGAGGAGCGGCTGGTGTGGGGGCAGGAAGCAGAGGTCAGTGAGGCTGGGCCGGGGGCAGGGGCGGCGGAGGGGGCAGAGGACACCCTCGGGCTGGGACCTCAGCCTCACCCCGCACGCCCTTCTGATTAGTTTGACACCAGCAGGTGAGGCCTTTGCCAGGAGGGGGGCGGGAGGGGAGCCCGGTGACCTTGGCTCTCGGTGCCTCGTGGCCTGCCCTGACGCTGCCCCATCTGGCAGCCTTTTGCTGGCTCTGGTCCGAGGGTCGGCTTCCCCCCTCCACGCCGCCCCCCTGCATCTAAGCAAGGTGCCAGGGGGCTGGGGGCTGGGGAGGGCCCAGGAGACCTGCTCAAAGTTTGGGGCAAACAGGGCTGAGGACGGTTGGGGCTGGGGTACAGGACAGAGATGAAAATCCAGCTGTCGCCCACACCCAGGGGGCAGAAAGCAGCAGGGTCTCTAGCACCACACCGTCCAACATGGCGGCCGCCAGCCACACGTGGCCACCGAGCCCCTGAAACATGGCCACATCGCCAAGAAACCGGGTTTTACATTTTAATTTAATTTTATCTAATTTAAATGTGAACACTGAAATTCGATTTAGCTTAGTGGTTGGGAAACTTTACAGTATATTTGGAACAACTTGGGTGTGGAAGTCCATTTCTCAGTTGTGATTTTATGAAATTTAAATACAGATCGAGTAGTTCCAATGAAAACTTAGTGTCTGAATTAAAATGGGCTGGATTTCAAAGACACCGCATGAAAAAAGAAATGCAAAATAGCTCGCTCATAACTGTATGGGTGACATGTCAAATGATCATCATTTCAGATATATTGGGTCAAACAAAATATGTTAGCGAAAATCACTCCACTTGTTTCTTCTTGCATTTTAAGCTGTGGCTACTAGGACATTTTAAATGCCATTCTTGGCTCCTGGTACCGTTCTCTGGGACAGCGCCGCCCCAAGGCCACAGGAGGGGGAGGGCAGGGGCCGGGCTCAGTACCAGCTTAGGACAACAGTCCATTCTTCCCCGGCCTCGATTTTCTCATCTGTGAAATAGGCACCCGCACCCCAACACCGCCTCGCAGCGCTCTACAAATAAACAGACGGTCCTCGGAGGGGGGCAGGGAGGGGGCGGATGACGCCTGGGGCGCCAGGCACTCACTCTGGTTGTACTGGCCATACTGGTAGCCAGCCACGGGGTCCACGCTGTAGCCGGTGGTGCTGTAGGTGGGCGGGCAGTAGGACTGGGAGCTGGGCAGGCTGTCTCCCGGCTTGATGGAGTCGGCCCGCTGGCTGCAGCTGGCCGAGATGGAGGGGGCCGAGTCCAGCCCGCCGTGCAGCGGGGAGATGGAGAAGTCGGCCTGAGGCTGTGGCGGCACAGCGCTGGGGTTGCTCAGGATGCTCATCACCTGTGGGGGAGAGACGGTCGGTGCGGCCCGAGCAGCAGGCATGGGGGGCTCGGAGGACGGTGTGTCGGGGGTCGATGCCAGGCTGGCCCCGAACAGGCCTTGGCTGGGGTTGCTCCCTTGAAATCCCTGCACAGCCCCAAGAGCCTCAGTTTACCTGGTTTGCTTGCCCTTATGGGTAAGACGGTTAGTGGTTTCTCCTGGTTAGGTCCTGACCCATGGAAGCACCCCTCGCCGAGAGCTCCAAGGGGGCAGGGCAGGGCCTCCTTCCCGTCTTGGATATCCCCAGGCCTGGTTCTAAGGGACATCTGGTGCCTGTCTGATGAATGAATGAATGCATGAATGAACGAACTAGCTGATGATGTCTCTCCCATCAGACAGGGGCTCCTCCAGGACAGGAAGCCGAGCCTCCCCTGTCAGACTTGGATGCCCCCATCTTCCAACACAGAGTTAGAACAGGACTCTGGATCTAGTCTGGCTTCACCCCTGGTCCTGTGGTAAGCCTGCTCTGCTCTTGACTTTGAGATCCTGCTCCTACAATGCCAACATCCATGGCCAACGTTTTCAAAGAGCCTTGCGGGTACCCTTCCTTGACTCTGGTAGCTCTCAGATGTCTGTGATCATCAACCCTTCCCTGCTGGGCCAGGACAGCAAACAGGAACTCACCATCAGTGCTGGTGACCCCAGACTGGCAGGGTGAGGCTCATCTCTAGATACTCAGCTTAAAGAACCTGGTTTGGTTCACTGATGTGTTCACTTATTCATTCAACAAACATGCATTGATGGTGACTGCAGCCCCAGGCCTCAGGCAGGGCCCTGGGTCTTCAGAGGAGGAAGAACCATGGTTCCTGCCCTCGGCAGGGGGGATGTCTGCATAAGGAGGGGGAGGCAACTGGGAGCAGACCATCAAGATATGAAGTGGTGAGGGGCATGACAGAGGCCGCTCAGGGGGGCTGTGGGAAGGGAAGGGAACTCAGCCAGTCTGGTGGTCCAGGCAGGCTTCTGGAGGAGGTGACACCTGCTGTCCAGCTCTCCAGGACAGAGAGTGGGGAAAGGTGGTGCAGGCAGCAGGTGTCTCTCCATGTGGGAGCACGGGTGTCCCAGCCAGTCCCGGGAGACAATGGAGAGGCAGGCCCTTGTGCAGCTGACCTGCAAGGCCCAGGACCCTGGTGACCTCCTGGTGATGCCACACCCCCTGCGGGAGGGAGGCTTCGGTGCCAGGTGGGAGGCCGAGCTGCTAACCTGCCCAGCAGCAAGCTAAAGAAGCAGGCTGTGGTCCGTGCTGGGCACACGGCTGTGTTCTCTGATTTCCCCACTTGCCTCTCGGGAGAAGGCAGGCTAGGGGCATTGCTAGAAGCAATCTTGCTGCCGACTGGATACCTTCTGGAAACTGCTACCTTCTCCTCTGTGACTTGTCCCTACCATAGGCACTGAGGCAGGGTGGGGGTGGAGAGCATGGATGTGGAATCCTCAGGCCAGGGACAGCCCCTGGACTTCTCTGCTTACAGCCTCAGATGTCCTTTAGCACCTGTGACTGCCCGCAGTCTTGAGGAAAAGACATGACAACTGTCCCTAACTCAGAGGGTGGCTGGGGGGATGAGGTGGGGTCTGCGTGCAGAGGGCTTTACGCCTGGCCAGCGCTCCCGGAAACAGGGCCCCAGCTCCCCGAGGCTTCCTCTTCCCTTTCTCCTTCCTTTCCTTCCTCTTGGCATGAACTCCCATGGCTCGCCCAATCCAGAGCCCTACAGAGGTGCGTGAGGCTGAGCCGTGATGCCCCTTCCTCAGATGAAGGAACAGAGGCCTTCAAAAGGCTGTGTCTTCTCCAGACCTCACTGCAAATCTGTGGGGAGCAGCTCAGGGTCCAGAGGCCTGAGCCCACTCGCCTGATAGGGTCAGGACTGGCTCTCAAGGATGCATTTGGGCATCTGAGCCCTTCAGAGGTCCTCAGTCCAGGGGCCAGCAGCAGTCTGTACCCTGGGCAGCCGCTGGCTGAGGATGATTGAGGCTGGGGCCCCCCGTGGCTGGGGCATGAGCACAGCCTCTCCCTGACCCTCCCCTGGATGCTCCCAGCACAATCCCCTCACCCTGGGGTCACCCTCCTGGGTCCCTGTACTCCCCCTCCCCCCAGAGCCAGAGTCAAGGGCACAGGGCCTGGGGGGCTGGTCTTTGCCTCCACTGCAGGTGGTAGGGCTCAGGTGGGACTTGACAGTGTATCAGCCCTGTCCACAAGGCAAAGACCCGACGGGATGGGTGTGTGAGAAGGGGAGAGTCTGGGCAGGTGTCCGGCTACTCTGGGCAGTGGCCTGACCCGTGGAATCTCCTACGTGGGAGGGTCCATGTCGGGGTACAGGGGTGGTGGCAGGAGGGACCCCATGAAGGGGGTGTTGCTGAGGATGCCTGACACCGTTGGGCTGTGTCTGTTGCTTTCTGACTGGAGATGGGTTCTCTGGGGCCTAGGAAATTTGGTGTATGTTTGGGTGGGACCTTAGGGGGAACTAAGGAATCTAGCACTTGCCAGGGGGTTAGGAGACCTGATTCTCTTCCATGTTGCCTGCCAGGTGCCCAATCTAGACTCCACTTTCCATCTAAATTAAGAAAATCACCGGGGCGCCTGGGTGGCTCAGTTGTTAAGCGTCTGCCTTCAGCTCGGGTCATGATCCCAGGGTCCTGGGATCCAGCCCCGCATTGGGCTCCCTGCTCCGCGAGAAGCCTGCTTCTCCCTCTCCCACTCTCCCTGCTTGTGTTCCCTCTCTCGCTTTGTCTCTGTCAAATAAATAAATAAAATCTTTAAAAAAAAAAAAAATCACCAACCCCCTCCCCCCATAAACATTAACCCTGTTCTCCCCTCGAAGGAGGCCTGGACTCCAAGAATAGACTCAGAGGCTCAGGGAAAACACACAGGCCCCATTTCCCTTCCTTCAGGAGGATAACTGTGGGCACAGGGAGACTCTCGGGAGGGTCTGTCAGTTCTGCTGAGACCCCAGTTTAATCCTTCCCTCCTGCACACCGCCAAGATGCCAAGGTCACAAGAGACAATGGAACTGGAGGGGAGTGAAGGGGGAGGGGTTCGGGAGAGGAGGAGCATGTTTTGGGATGGGCTGGGAGCTATGCACAGACAGTACTCATCCTGCAGGACAGAGACCCACAGAGAACTGCCACAAATCTGACCACAGCACTCAAGAATTATCAGTGGCGGGGCACTTGGTGGCTCAGTTGGTTAAGCGTCTGCCTTTGGCTCAGGTCATGATCCCAGGGTCCTTCTTCTCTCTCTCCCTGTTGCTCCCCCAGCTTGTGCTCTCTCCTCTCTGGCTCTCACTCTCACTCTCAAATAAATAAATAAAATCTTAAAAAAAAAAAAAAAGAATTATCAGTGGCTCTTCATTACCTCCCAGATAAACAGGACAAAATCTAGTGATCAGACCACTACCTACCTGTGTCAACCCCTACCCTTCTTCCTGCCTTACACTTTGTGTCCCAGCTAGACTGCATGATATGGTGTTTCCTGAAGACATCTGTCATTCATTCATTTATTCATTCAACAAACATTTCATAGAGTGCTACCATGTGCCAGCCTGCAGAGAGGGCTGGCCCATGAGCTCTTTGAGGGCAGGACAGGACTGTGGCTCACCTACCCTTGCTGCCCCAGCACCGAAATTGTGCCTGCTACATACTATGAGCCCAGAAAAACCCGGCTGAATTCATAGATATCACTTAACAAATCTTAAGTGAGCACCTATTATGTGCCAGACACAGCTGGGCATGGAGGATGCAGCAGTGAGCACCAGCCCTCCATGCCCTTCTGGAGCCAGCTTCTCATGAAGGAGGCTGACAATAAACCAACAAATACATAATATAGTTTCTGATACCAGGAAGTGTTTATAGAGGATAAACAAAGGGGACAAGTGCAGTAGTCAGGCAAGAGCTCCCCAAGAGGTGATATCCAGCAAGACCCAAAGAGCCAGCTACGGGAGGATGTAGCAGAAGAGCTTTGCGGGCAGAGGAGTCAGCAAGTGCAAAGGTCCTGGGGTGGGAACACACCCAACAAGTTTAAGAAATAAGTTCAATGTGGAGAGTGAAAATCCTGAGAGCTGCAGGGCCTCCTAGAGTTTGTCAGAAGGGGCTTGTGTGGTGCCCAGTAGCTCGGGAGGTCTCAGAATCAGCTCAGGCCTGGGGAGATTTTCCTGTAATGGGATTTGTTCAATGGGATTTGCCCTGGAACATCAAATCAAATCCACATCTGGGATAGGTGTGAATGGGGATGCGAGGAGGCTGCTTACTCTCTCTCAGAGTCCCTGGTGGCCTGTGGATCAAAAGGGCTGCCATTTCATCCAACCCCCTGTCTCCAAGCAAATGGGACAGGACCCACCTGAAGAGACATGGGAGCGTTGACTCCTTGAGCAAACAGGCTATTATTACCCCTATTATGCAGGCGGGGAAACTGAGGCTCAGAGAAGAGGAAAGGCACACCCGAGATCACAGAGCCTGGAAGAGGCAGGGTTGGGATTTGAACCCTCATCTCCCTGACCAGGAGCTGGGCTGCTTCCCACCAGGCTGTGCCAGAGACTGTGGGGAGAGAGGCCCTTGACAACTCTGCGGTGGGGAGTGCTGTGGACCTAAGTGGCCCTCCGCGGCAGCCGGTTGGCCTCTGGGCCCCTGGGAGCCCCTCTTCGCCCGCAGAAGCAGGAAGCTTTGCCCAGGGTTAGGGGCCCAGCTGAAGTCTGGGGCCTGCAAACTTTTGAACTTGAGGAAGTCCCAGTCTGATGCGGTAATCCACCCCCCTCAAGAATGCTAAGGCCTCTCCCCCGGTGGGTTTTACTTTTTTCCCGGTGACCTTGCTTTCGCTAATGTATTACTTCTTGGTACGTTACCGTTACTAACTCAAAATCAATACCGACCTCCACATCTGTAAGGTTTTATCTGAAGGCAAATCTCCGGGCTGTCCGTCAGGCTGAGTGACAGCCATCCCTTCCTCGGCCCCCACCCGCCACGGCCCCCGCCCGCCCCCAGCCCCTTCCTCTCCCTCTGCTCTAAATCAGTCCCAGCCTCCACCAGACTAAATCAATAAGGGGCGGCCTCATCCCCCTTCCGCCGCTGGGGAGAGGCTCGCAGGTTTGGGGGGTGGGGGCTGCGGGAGCCCCGTGCCAGCCCTCCTTCCACATCCTCCGCTCACCACCCCCTCCCTGGGACGCGGTGGCGAGCTCCCCTCCTTTAAAAGAAGGGGATGGGAAAAATGTAATTAATTCCCTCCGCTCCTGAGCTGGCCCCAGGGCCTGGGACCGAGGAGGCTGAGCGGTGGGATCTGCACCCTCTGTGATAACCGAGCGCGCTTCGGGAGTGAGGCTGCAATTAGAAGGGGATCGCCATCACTGGGGCTCCGTGGCACGGTGCGGGGTGGGCGGCTGGGGGCCGCAGGGGAACACAGAGGAGACAAGGCGAGGCAGGGATCATGCCTGGAGAGGTCAGAACACTGGGACCCGGAGATGGGACCAGGGCTGGAAGGAGGCCAAGGGCCACCTGGACCCGTGGGCAGGTCAGGGAGCCCCACCTCCGCACGGCCAGAGGGGACCCCGAGGCCCCAGAGGGACTCAGCCATTCTGTGCTCCCAGGGGCTTCCCTGTGGTGCCATGGGCCAGAGTATTAGCACTAGCATCCGGGCTCCGCCTCGGGTGAGCTGTGACCCTCCGCAATTTCTTTAACCTTCTGTGCCTCAGCTTTCTCATCTGTAAAACGGGCATGGCAAGAATTGTAGCTACCTGTAGGGGCATTGTAAGAAATAACTGAGTAAATGCACCTTGCACGCTTAAGGCAGTGCCGGGCACGCGGTCTGTTCTCAGCACAGGCTCGCTCTCCCCCTCCGCTCTCACCTGGATGAGAAGGCACCGGGCCTGAGCTCGAAATCATCGCTGGAAGGCGGACTCCAGGAACTCCTCCCGGTCCTGACTGTGTCTTTCTCATCTCTTCTTCCCCAGGGGCCTGGCGCGCAGTGGGAGCTTTCTGAGTGGAGAGGCCCTGCCCCCACACAGAAGGGCACAGGGCCCCGATGGCCAACCTGCGAAGTCTCCAGCAGAAACTGAGGCCCAAATGGGACGGCGACTTCCACTCCAGGAGAGTCACCACAAACTAATGGCACACCGTCCCGGGCTTACTGCCACTCCCTCGGGCCCTCCGCCTGGGGGTGGGCTCTGAAAGGACCGGCTGGTGTGGCTCACTGAGCACCTTCATCTCCGCCTCCAGCCCTGGGTCCCCGGCTCACTAGCTCGTTCTCCTAACTTCCACAAGAGCTGAGGGAGGGGGGCAGGTTTGGGGGCAGCCTAGCTCACCACATGAGGGCCTGGGGTCCCTCCTTATGTGCAGATGGAGTTCATGGGGGCAGGCTGAGGGCTGGGGAGGAGGGACACGACTGCCCCATTGGGCTCTGTCTGCTCGGTTACCGCCTCCCCACCTTGGCTGCCCACTGGAATCAACCAGGGAAGTCTTTTAAAATGACGATGCCAGGGGGACGCCTGGGTGGTCAGTCGGTTAAGCATCTGCCTTCAGCTCAGGTCATGATCCCGGGGTCCTGGGTCGAGCCCCGCATCGAGCTCCCTGCTCAGCGGGGAGCCTGCTTCTCCCTCTCCCTCTGCCCCTCTCCCAGCTCATGCTCTCTCTCTCTCTCAAATAAATAAATAAAATATTTTAAAAAATAAATCAAATGCAGATGTCAGGATCTCACACCCTGTAGATGCTGATTAGTTGGTCTGAGGGTCTGGGCATCAGGAGCGTTTCCAGCCTGCTGCCCCAGGTGATTCTAATGTGCAGCCAAGTTTGTGAAACCCTGCTTTCAAATCATTGTTATTCTCGCTACACACACATAATAATGACTTCAAGTCCTCACCCACACAGATGAAGACATGGGCGCACACACAAAACACACTGACACACCGGTTGCACACGGCATTAAGCAGACACGCCAACACGAACACACAAAGAATGATACACATGAAAATGTGCACGTGTGCACACAGCTAGGCCACAGCCCATCACGTGCCTCATAGACCCACGCTCGGGCCAACACGCACACACGTTCACACACACCGCAACCTCACAACTCCACAATCGTCAGCTCACTGATGCAAGCCGACAAGCCTCTGTTCACCCTGCTCCAGCCCCCAACGGACACGCAGACACACATCACACAAACACACCTCCAGCCCGTCCCACCGCCTGTCCCCAGCTCCACATTGGGATTAGTGCAAGCGAGAAATCACCCACCCAGGCAGCCAAGCACCCGCCCTGCTCCCCCTCTCTCCTGCTCCCGGCTCGCTAAGAGGATCGGGCCCCCTCCCCTCCCCCTGCCCCCTGTGGACAGCGGTAATGGGCTTCGGGTGCTGACTTTGAGCTTCCAAACAAGATTTCCTGCAGGTCTCCCCGTCCCCACCCCCCTTTGCCTTCCATCTCTCTGCTTATGGCCCTCACCCTCCCTCCACCGTCCACATCTCAACCAGGAGAGCTGGTGCCCCGCCTGGCCAGCAAGCTCCCCTGCCCCCCTCCACCCACCCCCAGACCCCAGCCCCTCTCCTGCGTTACCACCAGCCTTCCGTGAATGCTTTTCTAAGCCTGGCTACTGCCATTCTCTTGCCCAGCACAGCACCTTACAGTTTCCAAAGCATTTCCCTTCAAGCCTCAAACCTTTCCAGATGAGGGACAGGCTTAGGGGCTCACCCAGAGTCACCTAGGGAATGAGTGGTATCAATGGGGCAAGAGCCCTCGACCTCTGACTCCTAGTCCAATACTCTTGTCCTGCACCTGACTGTGGTCTTTGTTTACCATAGACAGCTCTCGGTCATTCTTAAGTCCGTGCGTGTGTGCATGCGTGTGTACATGCACACATGCATGTGCATGTACATGTGTGCATGTGTGCGCGCGTGTACATGCATGCGTGTGCATGTGTGCACGTGCGTGCATGCATGTGTGTGTGCGTGTGTGCACGTGCATGCATATGCGTGCGTGCGTGCATGTGCGTGTGTTCGGTGGGGTGCACGTGGGAGTATCACATGTGGGAATATTGCTCCCCAGCCCAAACTCCTTCGGGTTAACTCTCCTTCCACGTACGAGTCCAACATAGCTGACCCAAAAAGACTCAGGAGACAGGCTCTGTCTGATTGCGGAGGGAGGCAGGGAGGGGAATCTGCAGAGAAAGGCTTCAGCCTAGGCTCTGGTAAGAACTCCTGGAGTGTGGAGGAAGATGCAGGCAGGCTCAGCTGGAAAACAGTGGGAAGTCTTGGGCTTGGGCCTCACCCAGAGGATGCTATCACCCTTACTGTGGCCCTACCCATTGATCCTGATCCTGACCCTGACCCAGGAGGTCTATCCTATTCCCAGTGCCTGGCACGGAGCAGGTGTCCAACTGATATTGGTTGAGTGAGTGAATGAATGAATGAATGAATGAATGAATGAATGAATTTATCTGTCATCCCCGGCGCAGGGCCTGGCATAGAGTTGCATAAATGAAAAGAAAAAATGGAGGGGTCTTGTGGCACACTCACACGGTCCCTCAACTCCATGGATTTCAGAGCCTCCTCCCCACCCTGGAGGTCCTTGAGGCTTAGCTAAAGACTAGAAGTCGGAGGGGGGGATTGACAGAATGACTCCCACTCGTTGTCTAAGAAGTTAAAGACTTTCTTTCTCTCTCTCTCTAACACACAAACACACACACACACACACACATTTCCAATGTTTGCTCTATGAGATGTCAATCTCCAAAATCTGGAAACATCTAGAAATATCTGGAAGCACTGGAGGGGGGCTGGCTTTGGCGTCCCCTCCCTGGGTGGTGCCTGGGTTAGGTGTCACCGCCAGGATGAGTCCAAGGACTCCTGGCTCCTGGTAGGGGCTGGAGCTAGTGGGGTACGGTGGGATTTGGGGACCATCTCTGATGGCACGATAATGGTGGAGGGGGATTAGAGCGACCGCTCTGAGCGGTGGCGGTGGCGGGGCTGCAGAAGGAAGGGGCCGATCGCCGGGAAAGATATGACTATTTAAAGATAATGATTGCATAAATTTAATTAGCACACTTTCACGCGGCAAATGGCCGTTTTGTAATTAATGTATCTGGCCTTACTAAGCATGAAAGATTCCATCTCCTCCCCCTCCCCTCCCTCTCCCCCTCCTCCGCGGCCCTAATGAAAGACAGAGAGCAAGTGACAGAAACAGTTTGTCAGTGGCTCCAGGTGTCAGGGGCCTAATTGGCTGAGCTGAGGGGAGGGGGGGTGGAAGGGCTGAGAAGGGGGCCACGGGGGGGGGCCTCCTGGACTCCGGGCCCAGGTTGGGAAAGGAGGAGGAGGGGGAGGCCCAGGCTCTGGCCCCCCTGGCGTGGGGGGTGCTCCCCCTTGGTAATTGCCGGAGACGAGGACGCAGATTGGCCGTGGCAGGGAGGCCTCGTTAGTACCTGGGCAAACAAGCTGGCACATATCACAATGCGTTAAGGACTCCCAGCCATGATAGCTCAGGGCCTGCTCCCCCTCTCCCAGGAGCCAAGTCCCTTGAGTAGAATGAACGAATGCCCTCCCCTCCCCGCCGCCCCCGGGTATTGAGATGCTCAGAAGGAAAACTGATGGTCAGCTTCCATTATTAAGCACCTACTGTGTGCCAAACACTTATTATGGGCAGGCAGCACTGTGATTCACCCCTTACACCTGCATTCAGGAGGATGGGTGTTTTCATCTTCCTGAAATTGGAATGCATTTTACCACCCGGAATGTCTTGCTGGGGCTGTCCTAGCAGCCAGGTAGCATCCGTGTCAGGCAGCAGTGACAACGGGGCTGGGTGTGAAGTTCTTCTTGACACCTTCTGAGAAGATCAAGGATGGGCCAGCATCAGACTGTCTTAGGTTCAAGGAAATATGGGTATTGGCTGTTCCATGTTACAGGTCAGGAAACAGGCTCTGGGAAGTCCCGGGCTACACAGTAAGTGATGGGGCTGGGATCTGAGCTCAGAAGGTATAATTCTGAAGATGATTCTCTCTCTAGCGTCTACCTAAGGGACCCACTGCAGGGCCGGCTCAGCACCCTTCCTACCCCCACGGTGCCATCCCCTGCAGGCTGGCTAAGATGCTTGGTGGACTCCATAGGAAAGCCTCTTTGTCGGGTGCCTACAGCTATCAATCGCAGTGAGTCAGAGCTATCAACCTCCAGAGTCAGAGCTGCCTGGTTTTCCTGGAGGATGACCAGGGAACAGAACTGAGAGGGTTCCTGCTGCCCCTTCCCCTTGCGCCATGGCTGTCTCGGGGCTGTGCGCACACCCCCCTCTCTGACAATGACCCTCCACTGTCTTCACCAGCCGCCCTCTGCCAACCTCAGCCGCCAGCCCCTGCCCAGTTTTCTCCGAGGAAGGCGGGGCAGGGAGGCCTGGAGCCAGCCTCGACTGGGTGGAGCAGGGCCCAGCCAGCCCTCTTCTGGACCAAATTCAATTTCAAAGCTTAATGAGTTTGCAGAGGAGCCCGGTGAGCTCGCTGACGCTCCTCCTTGCCGGCTGGGTGGTTCCCGGCCGGGCCACCGAGCACGCAGCGGCCCGAGCAGGGAGAGCCCTGGGCTCCATCGAGAGTGGCGGGGGCACTGAGCGAGTGAAAAATGTCAGAGCAAATTGCTCTTGACAGCGTTAATATCTGCACCTCATAGCAATAATTACATGTAAATAAATAGCAAAATCACACTCAGCTGGAGGCAGCTTGGGGAGGACAGACGCTGCTAAGGACCAGCTGGGGACCCGAATGCTCTGCTTCAGTCTTTTCTTTCCTTCTTAGAGTCTCTGCTCCCCCCTCACCCACAACCAGAATCTTGCTGCAGGAAGTCTTGCTGCAGAACCTGCAACTCAGGTTTCTGGCCACTCGGATTGAAAATGGGAGGGAAAAAGAAAATATTTGGATTCCGCACCCCCCATCATTCTCATCCAGCTGTGGGAGAACTGCTGGAACATGCATCCTCCCAGCCTCTTCCTATCCTCTCTCCCTAAGCATATTATTCCACCTGGGGGTCTTTTAGAGAGACTCGCCTCTGAAATCCACATCTCTGTCCCGACCCCTATGCCCCCATCCAGGCACCCTGCAGGCCGCCTCCTGGCCTTGACCTCCACACAGCTGCCCTGATCCAGGTCCTGCTTCTGCACTCTCTGCTTCTGTGATCTATCAGGCTCTCAGTCACCCAGACCCCACACGGCCGCATCATCTTCACCTCCCCGGCTGGGCCTGACACCCATGCCGCCGAGCAACATCACACGCCATGCAAAGTCACCAGCTGAACGTGGTGCGACTTCCTGGTGAGTCAACCTGACACGATGCTATTTTATTACCTTATTAGGACCCACAACTATGGCAGCACAATGGCAAAGAATCCATAAGGTGCATGCATGTCTGTGTCACAGGTCTGTGTCCCCACGGCCCCAAGAGTACACACTCAACCAACAGCAGGGGTACTTTGGGGAGAAGCTGAGAGGCCCCGGTGTGCAACCGGAGTCACCTCTTGCTATCATATTGGTTTGCTTCTGGGCTTCTGTCTGCAAAAACAAGGACCATGTCTTACCCATGTCTGGATTCACAGTACTTAGCAAAAGGCCTCCGGAGGTGTTTGAGGGACCAGGAAATGAAACAAAATGGAAGTGGAAGGGCTAGGAGGATAGGGGAGGAAGGAAGGGAAAGGTGTAGGGAGGTGGGAGGTAGGGAGGAGTATCAGGCACCTGATACTCTTCAGATGAGCCCAGGTGTACTGCAGTGACTGGATTTAATCCAAGGTTCCATCCCCACCCCCTTCCCAGAGGGACCCAGGGGCCTGTCCTCCAGGGACCCAGCCTCCCTACCACGTCCTGTCTGCCTCATAGAGAGTTCCCAGTCTGGGCTCCGTGCCCCAGGAGGAGGAGTGCGGAGGGCCCTCCAGCTACTTCGCTGCCCGGCCTGCCTCGCCTGCACAGGGCAGGGAACGCAGGCTCCATTCTTCGCGAAACAAATATCTTCTCCAGAGCAGCCCCCACGTCCCACGCCGTCTTATTTAGTTCACCGACTAATCCACTTATCGAGGATAAAGCACCCGTGAATCCCCATTTGATAAAGGCAGTCACAAAATTAGCAAAAATGTGCCAACGGCTCCGACGCACCAAACAAACAAGAGGCTGGGGATGGCTGCGGAGAGATGTTGTCTCCCGTTGGTCCCCGGGCCCCGGAGAGATGCGGGAAGAGATAGCAGCTCTCTCACGGGTACTGCAGGCTGGGAAGGCGATGCCACGGGTTATTCGGGAAGGGGGCTGGGCGAGGTGGGGAAAGGAGCTGGAATGGAGTCCCGGCTCCATCCCGTGCTAGCCCGGGGCCCCAGCTCCCCTACAGCCCAACTCCGTGACCCTGTGCCCAGCACACCTCCAAATATAACCGCTCGGCATCCTGGCTAGTAGTTCTTCACGGCTTTTGCTGCAAGCCTTGCCTGTGTTAACTCCTTTGCTCCTCACTACAACCCTGGGAAATCAGTACCCTGGCCACCCATGTTTTATAGATCAGGAAACTGAGGCACAGAGAGGTCAAGTCACTTGGTCAAGATCACACAGCTGGTAGCCACTGCCCCCAGCTGGAGAATTATTATCGAAAACTCTCCCATTCACCCTGGCCAATTCAAACTCAGCCTCCATCTCCATCCATGGTCCCCAACCGTGACGGCAGTCCCCCAATTACCTGGCCGTACCCCCGTGATTCATGATGCCGTCCCTGCCACGGCACAGAGCCTTCAAGTTGCTGGAGGCTGTATGCCCACTCCCCCACAATCTGATGATGCCAAGTTCACCTCCCTGTACCTCTGTCAGAGCCAACGTTATTCTGTGCCCCACGTGCACCATCAGGGACTCTGGCGTCGGGGCTGTGGGGGCCTTCTCGCGGAGCCCAGAGGTCTCCCGGCTTTGCCCCAAGGGGCTCCAGGCCCTTTGCTGACACCACCTCTTCCTAACCACAGCAGCAGGGTTATCAATGCCATCACACAGATGGGAAGACGGAGACTTCAATAAAAACTTGGCCGGAGTCAACCTGCGCATCTGAGGGTGGCTTTGAGGAGGGGTCTTTCTCTGCTCTTGGTGGCTGGAGAAGGTCCAGGAAGAGGGAGGAACCAGGACAGGATTCTGGAAGGCTCAGTCCCTGTGCTGCCCACACAGCCACCAGCTTGGCTTGGGGAGGAGGGGCTGGTCTCAGACCTAGGGGATGGGGACATTAATCACAGGGAGCATCTGTGGGGGGAGGGGCATCTGGAACTAAAGGGAAACACTCGTTAGAAGGGCAGGACTTCTCGCCCCAAGCTCCCAGGGCTCTGAGACCAACCACCCCCTCCCCCAGAAGGCCAGGGCTGGGAGCAGGGCATCTGGGGTTCAGGCCCGGGCAGCCCCCTTTGTTTGGGAAAAGGCCCTGCCACACGGGCAGCCCCCTTTGTTTGGGAAAAGGCCCTGCCACAGACACCTGGCCTGTAGGTGGGAGGAGGGAGCACAGAGCAGCAAGACTCGGGGGATGAAGGCACCTTTCTGTTGCTGCCTTCCTGCCGGAGGGAGCCAAGGGCACACAGCTGGGAGGTGGTGGGGCTGGGGTCCGTGCTGCAGAGTGCCCTGTGTCTCCCTCAAGCCCTCTCTCCGTGCACCCCCTCCAGCTTTGGGGGCTCCCTCCTGTCTCAGCTCCCTGTCCCCACCCCACTTCTGTAAGTTCGTGTCCCTCCAGCGGTGTCCCTGAGTCCCCGTCACGCCTTGCTCGCTGGCCTCCCTTGTTTGCTCTGTCTTCCTGCCCCTGTCCCTGTCCCTGCCTGCGTACCCCTCCCCGCATTTCTCTGTCTCTCCTTTCCTTCTCTCTCCTCCCGTTTCTGTCTCTCACAGTCTCTGGGTGTCTCTCTCTTCCTGTTTCTATCCCTCTATGTGTTTCTCCTCCAGACTCTTTATCTCCCCCTACCTCTCTCCCTCTCTCCCCATGCTTCAGCTGCTCCCTTACTCTGATGTTCTCTACACCAGCATCCTAGACCGTTTCTATGGGTCTGTCAGTCTGTCTGGGCACCTCCCTGCCTCTCTGCCCATCACTCCTGCATACCTCCAGCAGGAGGCACCTCCTCAGTCAACACTGGAGCTTCTTGCACCAAACCTGAGCCCACCATGTCCGGGGTGCCAGGCTCACACCCTGGTCCAACTGGCTGTCGCCATAGCATAGGACTGCCGGGCCAGGGGAACCCTCACCCTGCCTCCCCTGCTCCCCTGCTTCTCCTCTGGGCCTTCCCTCCCAGGCCCCTCCTGTTCTCCCTCTGCTGTCCAGGGTGGTCCACTGAGTCACTGCAGGGAGCTCACGGGGATTGTGAGAGCTGGGCAGTTGGGGAGGGCACTTGAGCTAGTGCTTCTTAGACTTTCCTGCACACGTGAATCTCCTGGGACCTTGAAGTCCAGACCAGACCCAGAGCAGCCAGGGTCTAGTCCAGCCTCTGCCTGTGCTGGCAGCCTAGCCCGGAGGAGAGTTTCATCTCTGCCATCCGGCAGACCTGGGTTTCGGATGCCGACATTATCCCTTGCTGCTGATCTTGAGCTTTGCCTCTCTGAGTCTGCAAAACCGGCATGATGATTCCAGACCCTCAGGACTCAGCGAAGATCAAATCACAGAACAGGGCAAAAGTGCCTCGCTGACCCCCAGGTTCTAAACAAATCGATGATGTCATTGCCATTATTATGGACAATAACGGTGCTGAAAGAGCCACCCCGCTCCCGCCCCTTCGGGGGGCCAAAGCAGGACGGGACCGCAGTTGGGACAGCTGCTTTTTCCCTAGAGAGGGAGCATGGAATCAGCTGGGGTTGAGGTCAGCACCCAGGGGGCCTGGGGAGTTAGGGGAGTAGGGTAGTGGGGGCATTATCTGTGGTGGGGAAGGGAAGGCAGGCCCTGTGGGAGGCTCAGGGACTTCTGCCCCGGGCATCACGTCTCAATTTCAGCCTGGATGTGCCCCCTTTGTATAAGATGCTTGACAGGCGCCCTCGCAGGACCTTCATCCTCTGACCCCAAAGGTCAGACCCACTGTCTGGAGAGAGGGATGCATGCTGAGCCCTCATACTCTCTGCTGGTCCCCAAGAGACCAGCAGGATGGAGGGACAGGAGCTGGCCAGGGGTGTGTCTTCCTCACACATCCCATCCGGCTCTGCTCCATGCTTGAGATTCCCCAGGGCTCTGCGTCAAAGTGGGGATCGCCCATGGCACTGGAGCAGAAGCACAGCTGGAGGTAAAGGCTGTCCCTCCCCCCATGGCCACACCCACTCGTGCCCTCGGAGAAGCCTTGTTAATCCCTGAGTCCTTCTAGGCAGTGAAAGGCATGCAGGGCCATTGTGGGTAACTTTCTTAGTAAGAGGAAGCACTGGGTTAACTATTTTTAGGATGCCTTCGGCCTTGGACATTGCTGGAGAAGGGATCTCCATTCAGTTCAAACAGACCCTACTCTGAGGTCACTTCCTAAAGAAAGGGGAGGTCAAGGTGCTCCTGGGAGGCTGACAAGGTGAAAGCTTGCTAATCCAGTTCTCTGATAATCCAGGCTGCCTCAGTTGGTGTCTTCTTTAAAATATGGATTCTCCTGGTTCCCATGCAGACCTACGGCATCAGCCAATCAGGGTGGAGTCTGGGATTTAGATTTTTAACAGGCATTCCAGATCATTCTAATGCACAGGCTTGGGAACCACAGTCTCTACTGAATCCCCAACACCAGATTCTGCTGCTGCCCCCCCACCCCCACCCAATCGGGTTGCTCAGTGCTTTACAAGGTCACCCCTTCCATGCCGGCTTGGATGCGGACGCTCTGAGCTGAATTCTACCCCTGCCCCGTGACCTCCACCCCCTGCCACCAATGGGAACGTGCTGGCTCTCTCTGCCCCCAGAAGACAGCTCTGTGGAGGTTTCTGGTAGAATGGTGGAGCTTCCCTTTTGGCTTACTTTACACAATCTGACCTCCCGAACCTCCAAATCAGACCGCAGCTTGCCAAGGGAGGTGGTTGGAAGCACAGCTGGACCCCTCCAGGTGGTCCACGTCCAGCCCAGCCAGGCCAGCCCTGAGGAAGGGGTTTCCCTTGTAAGGGGACTCGGGGGGGGGGGGTGGTCACAGATATCCCTCTACCCCCATCCCTCTCCTTGTCTGGGGCATCCCCTTTTCTCTGGAGGCTTTTGGCTCCTAGTTTGCTTGCTTGTCTCTTGCAGAACCAACTGGAAGGGAGGTCCTCAAACGGAGGGGCCATGGAGTTGGGCAAAGAATGAATGCTCAGGGTGTCCAGCCATGCCCACAGCTGTTCACTGGATCCCTATTGTGTGCTAGGTTTTGTGGTGGAGACATGGGCCACCAGCATAACCTGGTCCTGGCTTTAGGGGGAGAGAGCAGTATCCAGAAAGTTGGAATTCAGAGCCAAAACTGCTACCCTGGGAGGGGGTGCGGCCACCCAGACTGGAGGGTCGGAAAGGCTTCTCGCAGGAAGTGGCCTCTGGGCTGAGACCAGAGAGATGAATGGGGCTTGGCTAAGTGAAGAGAGGGAGGGCGAGCATGTTCTAGGCGAGGGAAGGCCAAGTGCATCGGTGCAAGGGGGCGGAATGAATGCCTGGGGAGTGGGGGGGGAGCCCTGGCCCCGCCGAGGAAGCGAGTTCCTGCCTGCTTGTCTCCGGAGCGCCAGCCCCGGCCGCCGGCTCGCCCACCGTCGCCGCCCGGCCCCTGGGCCACCGCGCGCGCCTGGATGGACGGCGGGCCGGGCGGGCGGCGCGCGTTCCGGGGGCGGCCGGGCTCGCGCTGCTCCCCGGTCCCGGGCCGGGGCAGCAGGAATAAAGCAGGCCGCCGAGCCCGAGCGCGTCCTTATCTCGGGGAGACAGTTGTTGGGAATCACTTTGACTGAGTGGTTTTGTCTCCCCGCATTTTCCACTGTCAGGCGGCCTCAGGCCATGGATCAAAGGCGCGGCGGCGGCGGCGGCGGCGGCGGAGCGAGGGGAGGGGAGGGGTGGGCGCGCGGATCCGGCCGATCCCGCGCCCCTCTATCCCCCCCTGCCCGGACCCAGCCCCGCCTCCCCCGGCCCGGAACCGCGCCCAGCCCCCGCCCGGAGCCTCACCCCCAACCCAACCCCCTCCTCCCCCCCCCTCCACGCCAGGGTCGTGAGCGGGCAGATTGGGAAAGGAGAAATGGGGGGTGGGAGTGGCGGGGGCTGGAGACATAGGGAAATGAGAGAAGGAGTGGAGAAGAATAAGAGATTAGGAGAAAGAGAATGGGAGCAGGACTGGATTTGCGGAGAGATGGGGGGAGGAAGGAAAGGGGTCTGAGAGCAGCCTGGGTGCAAGTGGGGTGAGGGACAAGGGGTGGGGAGAACTGGGGTGCTGGAGGGAGGAGTGGGGGAAGCAGAGAAATGGGAAGCAGAGGGAAGTGCCCAGAAGAAACCCCAGGTTCATTTCCCATCAGGTGGGACCAAGAGAAAGTTCTGGGCTGAACGATGGGACATGGAGGCAAGACTGGCTGGAGAAGGAAGGTGGGGGGCATGTCTGGCTGGGCTAGGGGTGCCAGGGAGTCTGTCCTCCCTCTAAAGAAAGTGCTGGCCTTCATCACTCACAGGGAAACAGGTGCTGAGTAGAAGTGACTGGCCAAGGCCATACAGGAGTGGGGGTGGCACTCAGGCCTGACCTTCCAAAGGTCACCAGCGGTGCCTGGGGGACACTGGTGGAGATCTCAGATGCTCCCAGGAGCCCCAGGGGAGGAACATCCTCTGCCCCTTTCCTCCCCATCAGCCATTATCCTGCAGCCTAACTCCTAGGGGTGGCTCAGAACACCTGTCCCCACTCCCAAAGGTGTTGGAGAAAAGTTCACAGCTGGGGAGAGGGCCAGGAGAGAGGAGGGGCTGTGGGAAGGGTCTGCAGAGAGGGGAGCCCTGGGGCTGAGGTTGGGGCAGGGCAGATGCCTAGACAAGGAAGCAGGAAGGAGCAGGGGAACTCCAGGGCACCAGGGGAACATTAATTCTGCAACAGGAGGTCTGGGACCTGGCCCTGCCCCAACTCATTGTGTGGCCTCGGAGCCCCCATCTGCAAATAGCTACCCCGAAGCGTGCCAGATGCCAACACGCTTTGCATATCACAACGTGCTCGTTCCTCAGACTACTCTATGAGATGGGAACTACTGCTAGCCCTGCTTGATGGTGGCGGGAACTGAGGCAGAGCAGAACCTCTTTGGAATCATGCAGGTAGGAAGTGACAGTGCTAGAGATTGGGACCAGGCACAGGGACCCTAGAGCCCACGTCTTGACACCCCTGCTCTTTGCCTCTTGGGGCTCTGGGAATAGCGGAGATCAAATCTCACCAGCAAGTGGGAAACAGACCATTCTCATGACATGTGCCAGGTGAGAGCATGGTCTCTGGGGCCAGGCAGGCTGGGTTCAAGTCCAGGGCCTGCCACTTGTGAGTGGTTTATCTCAGGCAAATGATTTAAACTGCTTGGTTCCTCTGTCCCCCCACTTGTGAAGCCTTCCCCTTCCAAAGGAGATGGTGCAAAGATTAAATGAGCTGATCCATGTGAGCGGCTTAGTACAGCGACTGGCCTGTGGTAAGTGCTCCGGAAAAGAGAGCAGTTCTTTTTATATAATATTTGTCTAGTAATACAAGTGAGCAAAGGTGTCCCGGAAGGTGGCCAAGTCTTAAGGAATAAGCGGGAGTGGTTTCGAGATGACAGGGTGGTGGAGGAGGAGTCCCAGCAGAGAGACACAGCAGAGAGACACAGAAGGAGTCCCGGCGGGCACAACATCCTAGGGGCAGGAGAGAGCGTGACCCCTTGGGGACCCTCCCAGTCCCCTTGCCTGTCCTAGCTGGGGTACTGCCCGGCCTCCCAGGTCCAGTTGCTGGCCATCCTGGCGGCTTCCCTCCTGCTGGGGACCCCAGGGACTGGCCTTGAGCCGCTCAGCGCGTCTGCCCGCTGTATTAATTGCTAATCTCCCTCATTTTCTTCCTCTCTATCTGCCGGGACTGTCTCATTCCAAGCCCCTGTGCTAATCAGAAAGAAGGGCAAACCCGCTATCTGCATTCTTGCCCACCGAACCAGGCAGCTCTAGGAGGCTAAAGCCCCGGCCTGCTGGGAAGCCCGGAAGGCCCAGGCTGGGTCCCCATGAGGGTGAGGAGGAGATGCGGGACACAGAGGAGAGCCAGCCCCTGCCCACGGATCTAGAGGCTGTGGCTCATGTGCTCATACAAAGAACCCACAGAAATCACAGGCTCTGAGCAAGAAGTTTCCTTACTAGCAACTGGTCCATCTTTTTCATTGCACAGATGGGGAACCTGAGGCCCGGAGGGGCGGCATCTACCAAGGTCACACAGTGAGTGAGAAGCAGAGCCAGCAGGGAGCTCAGATCTCCTGAAGTCCCAATTGGAAATTGGCTAAGCCAGACCTCCAGTCCCAGAAAGGAAATGGCCCTCTGCTTGAGGATTGACATCGCTCATTCAGTTTCTAATCGGGGCAGGGAGAAGCAGAGAGGAGAAAACTGTCACTTAGTAAGCTCTTACTATATGCCCCGCATGGTACTAGGTATTTCCTATGAACAAGGTCTCGTTATTGCTCATAATCTTGCAAGGTGAGTAGTATCGGCCTCATCTTACAGCTGAGGAAACTGAGGCTCAGAGAGCTCGTGTAACTTGCCTGTGGTCGCACAGCAAGTAAGTAGAGAAGCTGGTATCTGAACCCCAGGCTGTATGATCATTCCACTTGCTCATGATGCATCTGCACTAGACACTGGTTTAGTACTTGCCCTATGATTTGCTGCTGTCCTGCCCGCACCAGCCTCCTACCCCTTCCCTAAATATTGTCTCCCCTGAAATATACTTGGTTAGAGAGAGACAGCCATGTCCATTTCTTTTTTGAGCCTCCCTATAGGCTGTGTTTATAACAGGAGCTAGGGAAATGAACTTGAAGGGAATTGTAGGTAATGACATTCAAGTACAAACTGAATGATCAGCTGCCTCAAAAACCTTTTGGGAACAGAGCATGGCTGCGTGTGATCAGGTTGCAGAGGCCCGGGGGCTCACCACCGGTGGCTGGAGGCCTACTACGTGCCGGCCACTGGGTTCTCTGCCGTGCCAAAATGAATCATCAGCCACTGGGTACTGCTGCCTCCCCTGTGGTCCCACTGAAGAGTGTGGTCCCTGCCATCCAGGCTCCCCTTCCCCACTTGCTCACGCCAGGCCTTATTCTGCCTGTGGGAAGCTCGCACCCATAGCCTCTCGAGGTGCGAAGTCCAAATTGCTGTACATGTTGGGTGGTGGGCAAAAAAGAGGCCCAGAGCAGCCCTGACTGAGGGCAGCCCTCGACTCACATCTCTTGTCCAGACTCAGAGATATGGACTTAAGATGCTATCTTTCCAGAATCCCACCTGGTCCTCTAAGGAAGGAGAAAGGGCCAGGGTGACCCTCCTACTTCTCCCTCGATGATAAAAAGACTCTAAAGTCGCGCAGGAGCAATAAACCCGGCCCCCCAGTTCCTGGCAGTTCCTGCACATAGATACAACCTGCCTCCCTCAATCGCAGTCTGGAAAGTTCCTGATCCCAGGCTCGCCTCCCCCGCTCCTATCCCCTCCACCCAGGAAAAAGGAGTGAGAAAGGCAGAGAAATAAACAGGGGTCTGTTTTCACAGGAGATGAGGCTCTGTCCGGGCCTCTCCCTGTGGGCTGGAACTGAGCCTCTGATTGACGTGAGCAGGTGGTTTTGTTTGGCGAGGAGCTGCCAGGAGGGAAATAACTCAGCTTTTCCCACTGAGGTGGGTTAACTGTGGACAAAGGCAAAGCTGGATGTGAGAGCAGGATCTTGGCAGGGTCTGTCCCTCTAGGGGCTGGCAGGGCTCGAGGATGCGCAGGGCCCCATGGCCGGTTCTCTGAGCCTTGTGGCTCATCCCTGTCCCAGGACTGGCCTGGCAGGAGTTAAGGGGAATGGGCCCTTGGGGTGTGGGGTCACCTGATGAGCTGAGTGGACACGACCCACCGCCCCCACCTGGCACCCCCATCAGGGCTCTGATGTGGCTTGTGGCAGAGGGGTGTCTTGAAGCTGGGCTAGCACTGGGTATGGTTGGGGGGGCAGATGCTGCCAAATGGCATCTGGCTTCGGGGCCAAGAAACTCTGGCCATAGACTGTCGCCCTTCCCACCAGCTGACCCCTGACCCCATCACCATTGGTCACGGTGAGAAATGGGTACATGGGTTGGACGGGGTGACTCAGCTCTTCCCTAATCCTGGGGAAAGCCACTGAGGGTCAGAGCCATGTCCGTCCAACCTGAGCCAGTCACTCCCTCCATCCTTGCTCATCCTTTCCAGGGACCCGAGGCGGGAGAGCAGAGATAGCCTTTCCCCGTGTTTTCTGCAGAAAAGGGTGCTTTCCGCACCCAGCATCCTCTCTTCCCAGGACTGGGGTCAGGGGGACATACTGCACTGTCCTGGACTAGAAACCCACTCAGGCATTTTCCAACCAATGGAAGGGAGGGTAGGAGGGAGAGGAGGGAAGGGAAGGGGGAAAGAGATGGAAGGGAGTAAGGCAGAGTTGGAGGCCAAGGCACAGACGCGGGGAGGGTGGTGGGGGATGGAGAATCGATTCGAATTTATTAAGCACCTACTATGTACCAGGCACTTTATTCAAATTCTCCCTTCATCCTCATGGCACCACCTGAGAGTTAGAGATTATCACTCCCGTTCTCAGATGAGAAAAATGAAGCCCAGAGAGGTTAAGCAAGCCACTCCAAAGCCACATAGCAACTCACTAAATGGCCGGACCAGAACTCCACCCCAGAGCTGCTTGCTGGCAATGGGCCTTGCAGTTTCTCTTGCCACCCCCCTTCCTCCTACTCAGGGGACTTGTGGGAGAGACCCTCAGGGAGGGGGCAAGCCTGGAAGAGATCCTGAGAAGGCACAGGGAAGGAAGCTGGAGGCAGAAGAGGCACCCAGAAGGGAGAAGGAAGGGCTGGGCGGGGCGCAGAGGCGCGCTCACTCGGCTGGGGGCTGGGGTTAAAGCCCCATGTTCCTACAACCCACTAAGCCGGAGAAATGAATCCTGATCCCTCCAAAACCCAACCTTGGAAAATGTGCGAGAGAAGGGTCTCCTTTCAGGGGAGCAGGAAATCCTCCACACCTCCTCCCGATGCCCTGGTAATGCCAGGATGTCCCCAATCTGCTTTGAGGAATGGAGAGATTAAGAATAATAAAAAAATTGCAATAAAATACGTGTGAAGGAGGGGGTAATTGTGGACAAACGCAGCATTCAAATTCATTTTTCAGCTCTTTTACACACCATTTCAATCTTATTTTCTGCTTGTTAATGAGATCTTGTTGCCTGGGCTAGGCAAAACCTTCCAATATCGGGACGTAATTGCACATAATTTTCTCTCCTACCAGTGATTTGCATCAGTTTTTTAAAAATTCTGGGCTATTTAACACCCCACCATCCCCCTCCCCGTCTTCCTGCCTACAAATCTCCCACTCCCTCCTCCTTCCTCGTCTCTGGTCCAGCAAGACTCATTTTAAATGCTTATTATAAACGCAGTGTCGCCAATAAAGAGAAAAAAACACAAGGAGGAAGTGAGAGGAGAAAGAAGCACGGGGAGTTTCCAGGGCCCACCGCATGAGGGGCACAGCTCGGTTCCCTGGAGCCAGCGGAAGTATCCTGCTGAGGGTCACCGCAAGGCGCGGTGCATGGGTCAGGTAGAGCTCTGTCAGAGTCCCGGCTCTGCCACTCAGCTGCTCTGTGGCCTTCAGGAAGTTGCTGAACCTGTCTGAGCCCGTTTCCCCAGGCGGAGGGTTTCTGCAGAGCTTGAATGACTTCATAGAGCCAAAGCGCTTACGTGGGATCTGGCACTCTGTAGGTATTCAGCTGATGGAGCATCTCCCCTGGCTGGACTGGCTCCCCTGGGGCCCTCGAAGGAGGCCAGGAGGGAGATCTGCTATGGTGAGCCATTCAGAAGATCCCTTTCATAAAGAAATTAAAATAAAGCCTTGAGCTTTATTCCTGCCGGTTTTAGGAGGAAGGGAAAACTTAGCATTTGTTGATTCGGACTCTGAACCTGACTATGCCCTGTGGGTGCAAACCTCAGCTTCACCAGATGGGGTGCAGGACGAACCTCGGGGGGTGGGGGGGGGCAGATACAACAGAACAGCAAGCGCAGTGGGCTCTGGAGGCAGACCGGTCCAATCCCAGTCCTGCCACTTTCCAGAACCTACCACAGAGCCTGTCACACGGTAGGTACATAGATGCATGGATGGATGACCCTGGACAAGTCGGTTACCTCATCTGTAATTTGGAGGTCACAAGATACGGCCAAGACTCTGAGTGAAAGTGGCTAGAACATTTGGCTCCATCGGAGCCAGCCCGCCAGGAACGTCTACTCCACTTTAGCTGTCGCTGTAATTATTCCGGGCAAAAGAGGGAAAGGAGAAAAGAACATCAGGGAGCCCAAAAGGACAAAAAGCCTTGTACGCTGATCACGGCCATGTGATGAACCACACACTTAGAGTACGTTTCATTAGCTCAGCGCGGGGGAAATGGTAAATATGTAAATCCCTTTTACAGGTTCCTTCCCGTTAAGCTCCAGAGAGAAGCCAAGGACATGACGAATGTGGGGCCTTATGAGGGAGCAAAATGAGCTGTGGTGGCAAGAAAGAAATGTCCCCTTTCTGAGAAGCAGTGGCAGGGGCCCTTGGCTAAGGGTCTGGGGCTCTGGGGCCGGTCCCAGCCCTGCCGCTAATGCGACTAGGGTTTGGAGCAATTTTCTCCCCCTGTCTGGGCCTCAGTTTCCAATTCCAACTCTGATAGAATCTGCATCTAAAAAGACTGGGGGAGAAGGAAGCTCAAGCCAAGGGCGGGTCCTCCTGCCCCAGGGACACACCCACAAGGACCCCAAAGAAGCCCCCAGCACAGGGCACCCTACCCTGCCCGTAGCCTTCAGCCAACGGACAGAACTGCACTCCTGATTCTTTCCTCGGGACTCTGGATGGTGAGCAGCCGTGAATGACTTTCTGAGCCTGTGTCCCCTCAAACTGGGAGCTCTCCAGGACAGCATTGGCTCCTACCGTCGCCCTAGGGCATCTAAGGACAGAGCTTTTTCCACTTCTGACTGTGAGCTCCTGAGGACGGGAGCAGAGTCCTTCCTCTCTCAGACCAGGAGCCCCTCAAGGCAGGAGCCGTGTCTCCCCCATCAGACTAGGGAATTCCCAAGGGCAGGTATCCTAAGGGACCTATACATAGGTGTCCCCTTTGTATCCCTGCCCACTCCCCCTACCGGCATATCCTGCCATAGCAAGCATCAGATTGCTCGCTGTCGTTCACGTTCACGCCACAAAAGGTTCCTCTAAGTTGTCCTGAGTTGTTTTCTAAGAGTTGTTTCCAAGGACCTCAGCCTAGGGGGTCTGCGAATCCTAGTTCCCGATGTCTTATGGGCAGTACACTGAGCCTTGAACAACACGGGCTTGAACTGCGTGGGTGCACTGAATACGCTCTGCCCTGGACCCCAGCTCTCACATAAGGGAGAGTTTTGGGGTGCCAACTATGTGGCAGGTGCTGTCCTAGGTGCTGTATTTCAATAAACACAGCACAGCACTGCAAATGTATTTTCTCTTCCTTATGCCTTTCTTAGTAACATCTCTAGCTCACTTTCTTGTAAGAACACAGTATAAAAGGAATAGAACCTACAAAATAGGTATTGATGCACTTTACATTCTCAGTAAGGCTTCAGGGCAAGAGCAGGTTATTAGTAAAGTTTTGGGGGAGTCAAAACTTATACGTGGATTTTCAACGGTGTGGGGGGTGGGCATCCCTAATCCCCACGTTGTTCAAGGGTCAGCTGTGTTGGTTTTCCTTGTACCTCTTCAGAAGGTCCCCAGGCACAAAGCTGGGGACGTCCGTGTGCTGAGTGCTGAGTCCCTGATCTTGTAAACTGGGCTTGGCAGGTGGTGGAGGGGTGGGGCTACGAGGGAACCAAGCCTCATTGGTGTCTGAACCTCTCAGAAGGCTTTTCTGCCCATGTGACTCAACTCTGCCCAGTGGCCCCTGACCTGAGGCCCTGGCCTCAGTCTTCTCATCCAAGACATGGGTTGAATGAGCTTTCCCCTCCACCGAGCTGAAGGGGGAGAGGATTTCTTCTTGCTGCCAATCTCCAAAAAAGAGGGTAAGCATGCACATTTCTGAGGCAGGAGGGCAGTTACCATTCTAGGCTCCAGAGAGGAGGGCTGAATCCTGGCTTTGCCGCCCAAGTAGTGAGGGTATAGGAAACACTCAGAACAGGGTCTGAGTCACAGGGGCTTGAAAGTTTAGCTGTCCTTGTCAAAGTGGTATCAGACACATAGCGTGAACTTGCTGTTAATTATTATGTACTGTCTGTCTGTCCTGTTAGACCGCTGGCTCCCTTAGGGCAGGGGGTCTCCATCCCTTACGTTAACTGATTTATCCCCAGGGCCTAGAACAGTGCCTGGACATAGCAGGCCCTCCATAACTATTTGTTCTGTGAGAGCCAGGGTCCAGGGCAGAGCTGAATAAATGGCTTTTCCATGGGACTCTGCTGGGCAGTCTCTCCGTGGAATCTCTGAGGCTTGACAGCCCCCACTTCCCAGGCTGGGTCTGAGACAAGGACCCGGGTCTGGCCCAAACCGGCCAGTGTGATGAGCAGGTGCTCAGCAGAGCCCCGATGTCATCCCCGAACAGAATCCCCTTGGGCTTTTGTAAGAGCAAGGGCCAAGGCTATCTGGGTGGCAGTGGTGGGGACCTGCAGTCCGGGGGGAGGGGAAACCCCATCCCAGGCGGAGCCCACCCCATCCCTCTTGCCCATGCGAGCTCCAGACAACCTCCCTCTCCCTGCTGTTGGGGGGACAGAACCCAAGGAAGGGGATCCGTCCTGGTGGAGAACGCCACCCCCCACCCCTCCCGAGACCGCAGAGATGTGCCCAAGACATGCAGTTGGCCTGCTCAGAGGGAGGAGGGGGCGTCCCAGGACTCACAAATACCAGAAACTTTTGTACAGATCCAGAAACACCCGCTCACTGCCCCCTTCCTCCGGAAGTGATCCAAGCTGAAGCCCGGGAGTTCACACGGACAGAAGCGCACACGGCCTGCCCTCCTGCCCTCCCTGCGCGCAGCCCCCTCTCCCTGCCGGCAGCTGTTCACCTCCTGGTCCCCTCTGCCCCTGTCAGACCCTCCATCTGTCTTCACACCTTCGGTGGGAACCTCTGGGCAAGTCTCCGGAGTTGGCCCAATCCATCATGTCCTCATAGCCTCTCCACCTGAAGTGCGGGGAGGAAACCTCCCAAGCAAGGGTCTCTGGGAGGAGAGGTGAGGATCCAGCTCAGGCGGGGAGAAGGTTGGGCTACTGGCTGTTTACAGTAATGGCTGTTTTGTTTCGTTTTGTTTTTTCTCTCTCCTCCTTCCCCGAGGCTTGTTTCTGGGCCCACACAGTGCATGGGACATCCTCACCCTTTATCCCATTGCTGAGCCACGCTCCAGAAGCCAGGGTCCCCTTACTGGCTTGTCTCTCCTCTGCCCTGTGACAAAACTGTCGTGTTGGGGCGAAACCTCAGCCCACGCTGAGACAGTGGGCTACGAGGAAGAGTAGTCAGCGAGCCAGGTGCCTTAGACTCCTGGCTCTGGCCTGGCCAATGTGTCCCCGGCCCCCATCCGTAAAGTGAGAAGGCTGGCCCATATAATCTTAATGTCTCTCTTCAGATTTCCAAGTGATGCTCCTCTAACCTGTTTCGTACTGTGAGGCCAGGCCTGGACCACATCCTCAGGTGTAGAGACCTCGGGTCTCTGCTGCCACGGTCACCCAGCCAGCTCTGGGATCCTGTCCTGTCTGTCTCTTGACTCTCTGGAAGGTTAGCTCAGCCAGTTTGTCCTCAGTACCAAAGCCAAGGCCTTGAACCCCAAAGAGGCCAACTAGGTTCCAGCGGGTAAGCATTCTGGTCTACAGGCTGCATCACCCCCGCCCCATAACGTGGGCCCCAACAGGACTTGGTGCATCACCATTAAGAGCTCTGCACGGAGCTGCTCAAGTTCCCCAGAGCTCAGCTCTGCCCTGGACCTGGGCTAAGTGCTTTATGCGCGTCAGCTCATACCTTCCTCAACAACCCTATGAGATAGATGCTAGTGTCATCCCCAGTTCATGGGTGGGAAAAATCAAGGCAGAGAGAGGGGAAGGAACCTAACCCATAAATAGACGATGACACAAAAATGTACTCAGCTGTCAACCACACTCACTAACAGGCAAACAGGGATGAACCCAAATCACACAGAAAATGAACATTCTTGCGAAGGTCTTAGACCAGGGGTTAGCAATTGTTTTTCTGTAAGGGCCAGATGGCAAATATTATTTGCCTTGTGGGCCATGTGGTCTGTTTTGAAATTTCTCAGCTCTGGTGTTGTAGCCCTGAAGCATCCATAAATACGTAAATAAGTGGGCATGGCTATGTGCCAATAAAGCTTTATTGACAAAAACAGGAAGCGAGATGGATATGGCTGACCTCCCCTTTGGTCCCCTTTTTTCTGCAAGTAACAGGTTTCTCATACTAATTGTATTGTCCTGGTGATGGTGGGGGCGGGGGAGGGCGGTTGGCAGGAGGACTAATGTATTTTTGGCCTCTATTTTGTGCCATGCTCAGTGCTAAGGCTTTGGCCAGTTAGAACACCCTTCTTAGGAGATCAGCAACACCTGGTTTCATCACTCTTTAGTTCAATGGGGGATAAACTGAGGCTCAGAGATGCTAACTTCCCAAATCCTCTGAGCACTGGAGCTGGGATTCAACCCCCTGCCAGCCTCCACCTTTCCTCCCGAACCACAGCTGTTCAGAAAAGCTTGCTCCATGTGTGTTCCCACAGACATGAGAGAGGCCGCAGAAGGTGGGAGGCAGGGTGAAGCCAGCCTTGGATTTAATTCTTTCCTCCATGGCTATTTGAGAGCCTGCTGTAGCCACAGAAAGGAACCCTCAAGGTGACCAGTATCACCACGTCCTGCTCCCCAGACCCACCAGTCACCGCCATCAGCCTCAGCACTGTCTTTCTGACTTGATCTAGGGTGGCCCCACGCCTTCTAACAGCAGGGACAGGGACGAGGGACTTTGCCAGCAACCAATCGCGCGTGAGTGAATGAGCTCCAAGACCCAATGGGGGCAGAGTTCCCAGTCTAGAACCGCAGCCGTGTTTCTCGCTACAAATCGGATGTGGTCCTGCCTCTCACTCATAGGTCTCTCCTGGGGAAAGGCAAGAGATGGAGCACAGGATGGAATCCAGGAAGGACTCCTGGTTCTAGAACAAAGCCCGAACCATAGTCAGCACCTCACAGGAAATGGTACAAGGCTTCCCCCCACATGCTGTCTGAAGATGCCCGACTTTTATGGGCCGAACAGCCATGAGGTGGGTGGGGGCATTTCATAAGCTCTGGGGAGGGGGGCTTTCGGGCCCAGAGCACATCTATAATGCGGTCTCTGTGTGCTTCTGGTGGACAGAACCCTTTCTCCATATCTGCCTGCTGGGTCACCCAGACCTGCAGCTTGAAGAGCATAAACCCAGGGCGGAGGATCCCAGAATACCGACCAGTGAAAGTGGAAGGAGCATCCCCACTGGCCACTGTAACTCTCTCAAGATACCCAAGAGCCTGTGGTTTCCTGGACACCGGTCCGGTGAGGCCACCTACCTGGGGAGACAGGCCGTTGCTGACGGGGTTCATGTGGTTGGAGGACGCCGCCGGGTTCATGAAGCTGTCCGAGTAGCTGGAGAAGCTGTGGCGGGCTCCGTAGGCAGAGCTGGTGTCGACGGCTGCGGCGGCCGCGGCCAGCCCCCCCTGGTGCATGGTGGACGGTGGGAGAGGCTGGGGCCGGTGCACGGTGCTGCCCCCATCTGTGGAGAGACCCACGAGAAGGCCTGAGCAAGTGGCCCCAGCCCAGATGGTGGACGTCCCAGCGCAGGGAAAGAAGCATCTGCTTGGAAAACAAGCCAGGACCCTCCTCCTCCCAGTCTCCATCCAGCGGAAGGAGGGACCGCTTCTCTCACTACTCGGGATGGGACAAGCTGGCTTCTGGGCAGGGCACTAGGGACTAGCCAAGTCTTGACTGACAGCTAAACGATGCTCCACATAACCTCAAAGCAATTGTGAACCAGCCATGTGGCTCAGTGTTTGGCACACAGTAGGTGCTTGATAAATGTCATCTGGACTCAAAGTCAGACCTTGCTGGGGACTCTGTTAATCTACCCAGGCCTGTCCCGATGACATTTTGTGGGCACCAACCACTTGCCGGGTGCCTTTATGAGTACTGGCTGAGGGGATGAGGCAAGAACACGATCCCTACGTCGGGGCACTCGTGCAAGATGACAAGGCTAGTGAGTGGTGGGGCCAGGGTTTGAGCTGCCATTTCTGCTCCTGGCTGTAGGGTTGTTGTTCTGTTTGCCAGGGCTCCTCCATGCAGCCTTGCAGAGAATGGGATGGTCCTCAATTTTTCATCAAGAATCATAGGGAGGGTCTCCTGCCTCTCTCCTCGCCTTCCAGAACTCCAGCCTGCCAGCCCTTTAAGAGGGAGCCACGGGGACTTCATGAGTCAAATGTCAAGTAGTGGGATCGCTAATGTGTGCTGGGTGGGGAAGAGTGTGGGAGGAGGGAAGAATGGAGGGAAAGTCCAGGGAGGGAGGGTTGCCTTGTATGTCACTTAGGCATTTTAATAATACTGCAGGAGATGCACATGACTTTACAGTTTGAGAAGCTCTGCTCCAAAGGTGTGTAGGGAGGCTACGTTGTGCATCCTCACCTGGATGCTCTGTGGTCTGTTGGCAGAACCAAGTTCAATGGCAAAACCTTTTTTTGTCTTAATCATCTATCCATATGCAAATAGACAAATGGTCACTTAAAAAAATAGCTCTGGGGCACCTGGGTGGCTCTGTTGGCTGAGAGTCTGACTTGGGCTCAGGTCATGATCTCAGGGTCCTGGGATCGAGCCCTGCATCGAGCCCTGCTTTGAGCCCCGCATAGGGCTCTGTGTTCATCGGGGAGTGGCTTCTTCCCCTGACCCTCCCCCTGCTCTTGCTCTTTCTCTCTCTCATATAAATAAATAAAATCTTTAAAAAATAGCCCTTATGATTCCTTCTTGGTTAAGGAAGGGAGGAATGTGGGGGTGGGGGTGAAAGGGTGTGGTTGAGGTACCCGGATAAGCTTGCGCACTCACCTTGGGAGATGGTGGTGGTGGGGTAGGTGGAGTCCGGCAGCTGGTAGGGGGGCAGTGTGGGCATGCCGGTGGGCGGGAAGCCCCCTGGCAGAAGGTGGTTGAACGCTGCAAGCTGGTTGGCTCCTGCCTGCTTACGCCAACGGGCGCGGCGGTTACTGAACCAGACCTGGGGGTGGAGAGCGGAGAGTGGAGAGCCCTCAGCCCGGCTCCAGGTGGAGAGCAGTGACACAGCTAGAACCGGTCCCCGAGCCATCACCCTCTGTCCAGCCAGGATCCTCCTCCGTGGGAGGAGATCCGCACCTTCCTGTAGCCCGGGGCAGTGAGCAGAGCACTTCTGTGGGCGTGATCCCATCCTGCCCTCACCACCACCCAGTGAGGGGATTATCACTGTTATCCCCATTTTACAGATGAGCAAACGGAGATGCAGAGACAGTGGGTGACTTGCTCACATGACAGGGTGAGCTGCAGGCACAGACAGGTCTGGGTGACTCTGGGTGCAGTGTTCTTTCCATTACAGCTGCTCCCGCCCCGATGGATGGACATGTGGGTGACCATCCTTGTTCTAACACAGGGTCCTCCCCAGGAAGCACCATGTCGGGAACCTGCCTGAATGAGACCCACCTGCACAGGCAGATGTGAGAACCAGTCCTTTGTTCGGAGCCAGAGGCTTGGCTTTGCTAAACTTTGCTTACCCAGCATGGGCCCCCGTGATCAGGAGAACCCACCTCACACACACATGCGCGTTTATTAAGCATCCATGGAAAAATAACTTAACGCATTTGAGTCTTCCTCTGATGCAAGCCTTGTGCTAGTGCTTCACGTCTGTCCATATGGAGACCCATGAGACATGTCCTCCTATTCTCGTTTCACAGAAGGGGAAACTGAGGCTCACACAGGTCAGATAATGTGCCCAAGGCCACCCAGCTAGCTGTAACGAAGCTGAGGTTCAAACTTAAATCAGTCTTTCTAGAACTCACCTGTCTGGATTTGCAATGAGTTCTGGGCCCGAAAAGGAGAATGAGTGTGGGACACAGGGGCTACTTCAGGGGGGCTCCTTTTCCAGCTCTGGGCTTTGCACATGCAGTTCCCTCTAACCCAGACCCTCTTCCCGCAGCCGACCCCTCGACCAGCAGGCTCAGCTGCAATGCCTCCTCCTCTCTGATTCCCTCATCACTGGATCTAAGGCAAGTTCAGGCAGGTCCTGCCTCCTCACCAGAGGCCTCCAGCTTCCTCGTGAGCTCCCCCGCCCCCTGCCCATGCGGTGGGATGGGTGACCGCTCCTGGCACAGGATCACTTAAGAACCCCCCCAACCTGTAGACCAAGTCTGCAGACATGGGGGAGGGCAGTCTCAGCTGGATGGAGGAAAGGGGGGTGTTTATGTGTCCCTGGTGTCTTCTTTTGTTTTCTGGATCCTTCTGGAGGAGAGAAGCTATGTTTAGCTTTCTGAGCCAGATGAACAGAATAGCTGCCCCTGACGTGTTTAGGATGTACGGAGAAAGGGGATGAGGCAGTCAGATCAGGAGTGAAAATGGGCTCTGAATCAAAATTAAGGTCCCAGCTTCTCTCCACTCCCCAGGGCACTGGGTCTCTCCAAGGGCGTCCTGGTGGGATGGATGCCACCCGTCGGACCGAGGGGCTTCTGAACTGGCGAGGAGCGGGCAATGTCTCCTCTATCCCTGCTTCTGGGAGAGGGTGGGGGGGCTCATGTTTGTTTCCATTCTGTGTTTCCCGAAGGGTGGGCCTCCTAGCACCCCACGCTGGAGGGACATCCCAGTGGGCAGCGACACAGACCTTAAAGAGCCCGGAACCGCTTTACTTGTCCTCCAGGCCTTCTGGGCGTGTGGAAGACAAGGTCTGGGCTTGGTGCTGATGAGGCCTTAGTCCCTTTTTAACACACAGAGGGGAGCCCCTGCATGTGCTGTTCTCCTGCTGGACCTCCATCATGTTGTTCGGTCTTCCCTGGTGTGTGTTTCCAAAGCCCTTCCTTATGTGACAGTGGTAGACGCTTTCATTTTAAAATATATTGATTTTATTTTAGAAGTGAATAACAATATGGGTAATCTGCATACGTGGCAGCAATCTCGAAGCTGGTTAGAGAATGACTTAGGTGTGGGACCCGCTGCTCCCGTGTGGCACGCTGTCTCTGTCCCTTAGCTGGGAGTCACCCTTTCCTCGAATAAAGAATACTAAAGAAAGTTGGAAACGTTCTTCCCCATCCATCCTTCTCTGTCTTTTCCTTCTCCTTCCCTTCTTCTCATCTCAAACCTTTGCTGGGACTCTGCTCCGTGCCAAGTGAGATGCTAAGGATAAAGAGCTGAACGGGACAGTCCTAGCCTTCCTTCAAGCTGCCCTCCACCTGGGCACATGACAGACAAGGCAAAGAATGCCTGTTTCCCAGGGCGGTAAGCTCAGGGGACATACACGTGCTGGGAGGAGGTCTGAGGACAGGGTTCCACCTTTACCTCTCAGAATCTGGGAGGACTTCCCAGAGGAGATGACATGCCCTTTGCTATCAATTCTCTCACCTCTTCTTCCTCTATTCTGTTTTCCCAGGGATGTCTCCATCCTAACAGGTACCTCCTTCCTCACAAAGTGTAACGGGATGATTAAGAGCAGGGACTCTGGAGCCCGACAGCCTGGGCTTGGAAACCTGCCTCTAACTCCCACTAAGATGGGCAAATTCCCTTATCCCTCTGTGTCTTTGTTTCTTTGTGCCTAATAACGGCACCCCCTCCGGTGGTTCTGAACCTTGAATGAGTTCGCATGGGCAAAGTGCTTAGAACAACACCTGCAACTATCATCCTGCTGGAAAGCCTCTGATGGCTCAGCTGAAAGAGCAAGCTGCCCATTCACAGGTGGGGAATGGAGGCTCCAGCAGGGACAGGGGTAGCCCGAGCACCCACCCAGAATCCCTGATCGAGGCTGCATTCTTCGAGAGCAGAGGCTGAGTTTTAGTATCCATTTTTGATCCTTCCCTCAACACCTTGCACTGGGGGCAGGACGCTGCAGGAAGCAGCTGCTTACTGAGCTGAGTAGTCCATCTGGCCCCTCTCTCAATGGAGCACAGAAGAAAGGAAAGGGACAGGCAGACTTAGGTTCAAGTCCCAGCACTGCTGCTTAGTAACTGTGTCTTCAGGAAATTTCTGCCCTTAGCTAAAGCTCAGGTTTCTCACCTGGAAAGGGAGAGACTAATCATACCTACCTCCTAGGATTACGGGGAGGATGATAAAGATAATGTACGTAGAACACAGCACATCATGCCTGGCACATAAGAAGTGCACCATAAACATCATCTACTGTTACGGAAAGATTCAGATCCGCTTACCTCCAAGGAAGGTGCACGGTTGGCCCCTAGCTATTTAAAAATGAAGATTCTTCCAGAGGAAGTTATTGGTCCCCAGGCATGTGTCCTCCTGCCTGACCCCCTTTCCCACACTTCTTGGTGGCTTGCTGCCAGCTGAGACGGGGTGTCTCCCCCAGACATCAGGGATGCCAGGTAACACCTCTAGGCTTCAAAAGCCGGGCTGGAGCAGAGCCCGAGGGAGGGAACGCACTTGAGTTACTAGAACCCCGCCTGACATGTGTTCCTGTTTCCTCGTTTCCTGGGATATCAGCTCCACGACAGCAGAGATTTCTGTCTGCTGAGTCCCCAGGGCCCAGAACAGCGTCCCGCAGAGAGTAGGTGCTCAATAAGTGAGTGCCGGATGAATGCACCAGGAGTTTCCAGGGTGGCCAGAATTGGAACCACCAAGAACAGGTGCAGTTTAATAAGAATGTACCCCCCTTATGGCGCTACCTAACCTTGAGTGTGTGGTTTTTTTTCACGTGTAAGCCTGGAACCCTTAGAACGAGGCGGGGGGTTGCTGTTACTGCCATCTCTGCTTTGCAAATGTGGAAACTAAGGCCGGAGGTGTACGTGCTGGAGCTGGACCTCACACCTCAGCATTTGGCTCGGAGCCCGCTCCCATCATCTCCCTGGGGCCGCTGAGATGACATGTCTCAGGACTGCAAAATCCCAGAACCACAGACTCTTAGAAACAGAGACCCGAGACCCCAACACCATAGAATTGGAGCAGTGCTCAGGAGGCTTTGAGCTCCCTACTCTACTATCCACAGCAGGAGCGCTTTCACCAGGGTTTCTGATCGACTGGACTTTGTAGTTTGGCTTGAATGCTTCCAGTAATGGGGATCTCATCACCTCACAATGCAGCTCTGATTGTCAATAAGTAAGGATCCTAGAACTTTAAGGGGCTCAGTGATCACTTAGTTCCTTTCCTTTATATATAGATGGGAGACTAAGTCTCAGGAAGGGAAACTGATCTGTTGAAGGTGATCCAGCTGATCAGAGCCAGAGACCAATGGAAACCCAGGCCTGTGGCTCCCAGTCCCCACCCTATGGGGCCTCTTAGCTCTATCTTCCAAATCTCTTCTCCAGGTCAAATGTTCTATTATTCTTGTCTTGATTTTTGGGGGGTCAGCCTTTGTTCATTCTTTTCGAACTCAACATATATGGGCCCCTCCCCTGCTAAGTTCTCAGGCTAGAGTTGGGGAGACTCACTGCCCTGGGGGAGCCCAAAGGATGGCAGAGGAGTCAGCATGTGCAAGAGGTCTGCCTGGGCCCCCTCACTACCGGTTTGCCTAGGCTCTGGCTGCTCCCTCTGTTCCCAGCCCCCCTCCCTTGGACCTTGAGTGACACCTGTTTCTGGGTCCCCTGGGCCAATAAAAGCATTGCCCTGACAGCCAGGAAATTTTACAAGGAGCAGTCAGGCTTCAAGGTGGTGGGAAGCAGCCGTGGCCGCCAGACGTGGGAATGAGAAAGCACCCAGGAATGTGCCCAGGAGAACAGCTGCAGGAGGATCAGAGCAGGGGGAGGGAGGCCCGGAGGCGAGGGCAGGCTCGGGTATCAGCCTGGAGAGGAGGGGAGGGGATGAGATGAGCTGGCTGCTGCCGCCTGCCCCTTCCCCTGGGGGTCTCCCTCCAAGGCAGCCACGGACCCCCCACTCCAGGAGTGGGGGTGGGGAGAGTGGAGGGAGGTACGCTGACTCCTGGAGCGCTTACATGCCAGCTTGCTTCTAGAACTTTCCCTATTGCTGTCACATCCCGGGCTCTGAGTCAACTTATTCCTGAGTTCCGGGCCCAGCTCAGCCTCAGCTGAGCTCTGTACCCCCGGGCATGTCGCTTCTCTGAGCCTGTTTCTGTCCCTGTGGCCTGCCCGGAGGTGACCTGCCTGACAAGGAGGTCTGAGGTTCCACCAGGTCATGTGTGAGAAGGCCCGAGTGTTCCGGCGGGAACAAAGTGGGTGTCCAGCAAAGGCTGGTTCCCCTCAGCTGGGAGTCCCCAGTGAGCAGTTTGGGGGGGCCCCTCCTACTGACCCACCTCCCTCGCTTGCGGAGAAGACAGTCCGGGAAGGAGTTCCCACAGGAGATGCGCAGCATGACCCTCTGCCTTCCTTCTCCACCTGGGGAGAGAGGGCTGTTCCCTCCGCCGATGCTGGCCAGGGGGGCAGGTGAGGGGCCGGCCAAGCCCAGGCTCTGCTCCTTCTCCACACTCCCTGCCCCCAGCCCCCCGCTGATGAGGAACCACACACTCGAGGGCGTGGAGGGAGTGTTCGAGGTCTGCCCACCCTCCCTCTGATGCTTCTAACCCACCAGGAACATGCCTGCACCCTGTGCTTGCATGCTACCTGTAACGGGAAACTCTTTACCTGTCTTAAGAAGCTAGGCCTTTCAGGAATTTTCCTCCTCATCACTTCCTCCCCTCATCAGAGATTTGGAGCTGTTTTATGCATCCCGAGCCCTCTCTCCTGACTCGTCCCTGGAGGGATGAGCACAATCCAGGAGGCCTCACTGCACATCCTGGCTGCCCTGCTCAGTCAAGCACCACTTGCTGCCCACTTACTCTGCATCAAGTGCCAGTGGCATTCCTGGTCTACACAGTCCCTGGACCGCCCGCTGCAGACCCCTCTGGGGGCCCACTAAACCCTGGGACGCTGGCCACCTCCACCTTCTCCATTCCTGCCTCTTCAATATGCCCGCAGGGCAAACACCCAAGGCGCCGCCTCACCTGGACCCGCGCCTCAGTCAGCTTGGTCCTCTGCGCCAGCTCCTCGCGGGTGTAGATGTCCGGGTAGTGAGTCCTCTCAAAGGCCTTCTCCAACTCCTCTAGCTGCTCAGCCGTGAATGTGGTCCGACTACGGCGCTGCTTGCGCTTCAGAGGGAGGTCGGGTTCTGACTCCACGTCCGAGCCCTCGTCCAGCCGGTTCCCTACAGCCGGGCGAGAGGGAAGGAGAGGGTGGGGGCCCAGGGAGACGGTGGGCTGCTTTGTGCCCACCTTCCCACCCACTGCTGCATTGACATACAGACCCCTCCTCAGCACAAGGAGCATGTTTCCCACAGCACTGCTCACCAGAGCGAAGGGTGTGAGGCAACCTCCATGCCCAGCCTTAGGGGATTGGTTCAATACTTTAGGGCATGACTGGTTTTGTTTTTCAATCCCTTATTGCTGGGCATTTAGGTTAGGTCCACTGACACGGAATGATGTCCCTGCCATAGGACTCAGAGTAGTTTCATGATGAAATACATTTGCTAAAATTTTCTAGAACTCTATTCTCCAAAATGAGAGAGTTTTGCTGTGCATGAACTGTATCTCCATACACCTAACTGTAAGAAAAAGGTGAGGTATAAACCAGTGTGCCAAGATCGATCCCACTTTTGGAAAAAGCATGCATGACACATTATGGAACACTATATTCAAAAGATGAACAAACATTAGCCTTCAGGGTGACAGAGCTATTGTTTTTTTTTTTTTTCTTTACATTTGTTTATAGTTAGTATTTTTAAAATGACCATTTAAACAGCAATGCTATTGAATTTGGGGAAAATATTGCAAAAACTAAGGAAAGGAGGAAGGCCAGAAGAAAGGGAGGGAGACAGAGAGCACACGTGTGTGCTTAGGGCTGGCAGCCAGGAAGCTGAGACTCCAGACTTTGCTCCACCCCTAAATGCCCAGAACTGTGACCCTAGGAAGGCTACCTTCCTTCCTTGGGCCTCAGTTTCCCTGCTTGTAACATGAAGGGTTTGGACTTGTGACTTCTGCACACAGGCCCTTCCTAGGATGTTTCAGGATCTCTGAGTAACCTTCAAGGCTGGAAGAGGAGACCTTACCTGATGACCTTGGTTGTGGCCATGGCCCCTACATGATAGTCCCCACTAATCCCCACCCTGGAGTCTAGGAGTGGATGAAGGCCATTGCTTCCTGTGCAAAGAGAGCCCAGGAGTCTGGAGCCAGCTTACTTCTCAGCCCTGGATGGGGTTATCAGGCTAAGTCCAGGCCAGGGAGGTTGCAGGAAGGGCTTGATCAAGCTCCTTGGCATCAGAACTGAAGATGCCCTGGGGAGTGAACTGGCTTCTCAACTCCACTGATCCTGTGCCTCTTTCCCATCTTGGTCCAGCAGAGGGAACGCTAGCAAGGAATGGCCTAGTCAGGGCTCTGGAGCTGCACCCTCTGTGGCCCCTGGGGGACTGTGGGGAGCACGGAGGAGAGCCAGGAGAAGAGGAGACCAAGGAAGGGAGAAGGAAAGACGAAGCAGGCTGTCAGAGATTATCTTCCTCCCATTCTTGCCTTCTCTCTCTTTCCTCTTTGCCTTCAATTTCTCTCCCCTTCCCCTCCCATCTCCATCTTTAGAATTCCTGGAAGCACTTCTGTGTTCTGTCATTCATTTGTTCACCAGAGCATCAATAGAGCACCTCCTAGGTGCTGCCCTTCCCCCCTCCTTGGGCTGGGTACACTGTGCTCACAGCGTTCAGTCTGAGTCAAGGTGGAAGAGCCTCAGTGATCACGTGATCACACTACAGATGGGAGAAACTGAGTCACAAAGTCTCTCAGGAAGTGTCCACACCGGCACCCCATCCCCCCGTTCTCGTTCAACTGTTTTAAATGTCTGCTATACAAATAAGTCTAAGCCTCTTCCACAAGGGACAACCTCCTCCTCCCTCCCCGAAACACCTAATACAGCCTTTTAGATGTTAGGTGATGGGACAGGCATTCCAGGTCATGGGAAGAGCATGTGCCAAGGCCTGGCATGGCAAAGGGCACGGTGTGCAACATTGTCATGGGGCTGGATCCACAGCTCGGACGTCATGCCGTCTTGAGTAATGCCCCTCTGTCCCAGGTCCCCTTCCCTCCACCCTGCTATCTTGGCCACTGGGCGGTCATCCCTGCTTTGTCTTGGCCACTGCCAGGCTGTTCCTGATTATGACGCCACATGACAAGGGAGCCCTCCCTTCATCACTGCCTACACCGTCCCTAAAGGCAGAGACCTGGGGTCCCATCCAACCCCTTGTCTCCCCTTTCCCGGCTGCCTGGCTTCCCATCATTGAGAGGAGACCACGCTGACACAGCTGGCCCCTGGGGCACCTTCCCCAACACATCTGGGGCTCAGAGCCAAAGACAACTAGTCCCAAGGATTCGATCCTGAAACTCACTGCATAACCCAGAGGGGCACAGGGAGGGGGTCATGTGGGCAGAGTGGACATGGAGCACGTTCACTGAACAGAGGATTTGGGGTGGGCCGTGGGGGAGCAGCCTCCTGGCCAGCAGCAGCTCCTGACCCCTGCCCCCACACAGCTGTGAGATGGAAAGCTCCCAAAGAGGGGAGGGACAGGGCTGGTGCAGGCGTGGGGAGAGCCCCCAAGACAGAGGAATATGGGGAGTCCAATATGGAGCAAGGATACAACAGCCCCACCTCCCAACCTTATGGGGGAAAAACAGCCTCCGTCTTAGGAAGCTCCCAATCCGATGGAGGAGGTATCACCCCTACTCTGGGCATTTCCCAGTGCGATGGAGGAAACAGGGCTTCCATAGGAACTGGGGCCAGGACAGGCATAGAACACAAGACAGCTGCAGGACTTCAGAGAGCCTCAGAGTGCCCTGAGAATAGAATGGGTGAGGGACGGGAAGGTGACGGGAGCTGTTTGGTTTGTCGAAGCTTAAGAGTGGGCAGGAATGAGGTCTGCTCAGGGCTGAGTCCAGCCCAGGCTAGGCTGATGGAAGTGGATAGAAAATCCCCGGGGTGCATCCTTTCCAGCTTCTACCTCAGTCTCTGCCCCTCCTTCCAAGCCTGCCGGTGCTCACAGCCGTTGACTCTGGAAGCTTCAGTGATGCCAGTGAGACCCCACCATGTGTGCGGACGAGCCCGTCACTCCACCAACTTCCCTGGCCAGCTCTTGGCATCCTTAAGTGACCGAACCAGACTGTCTCACACCTCCCTGCCTTTAATCGTGAGCTTCCTCTGCTTGGAATGCCTCACCCCCTTCCACTGGGCTCCCTCCTGCTCATCCCAGTTCATGGGGGGCCTCCCCCAGCAAGGCTTCCTGAGCGCATCCACGCCGGTCTCTGTGCCCCTTCATGGGCTCTCAAAGCTCATCAGGGGACCCCGAACCTACCTGTTTCTGGGTCTCTCAGTCCCATCAGACTGGGAGAATCCCGAATGGAGCAGAGACTGTGCCTGGCACACAGCAGGCGCTCAATAAAGGCTTCCTAGATGAATAGGGCTTGGCGGAACAATTACAAAGTGCCTTTTGAACTCGGACACACAGCAATAGTCATCACCCAATGCATGTGCACCTCACCCTACAGTTTATAAGCTCTTTCCCCTGTTCCACCACAGTCTCTCCCAAAAACCCTGGAGGACAGAGCAGACGTATTAGCCCCATTTTACAAATGATTAGTGGGGTCCTGGGGCAGCGAGGCTGGGAAGAAAACCCAGGACTCAGGACTCACAGCCCAGTGAGAGTCACCTTCGCCACAGAGTATTGCCAGGTGGTGGAGAATTCCATTTCTGAGCTGGGGGAGGGCATGTGGGGGAGGGGGGCCCAGGTGGCTTGTTCTCCATCCCCGCCCCCAAACTTTCCCTGCTCTCCCTCTGGCCAGAGGAAGACTCTTGAAATGAAGTGTCTCAAAAGGCAGGAGCCCTGGCCTCCTAGATCTGAGGAAGCCAGCTGTGGCCTTGAGGTTTGGGGTCCTTCTCTCAGTGCACCCCTGCACCCCCACCCAGCGACGCCCCCCCCCCCCCCGCCGCTCCTGCGCTCCCCCTCCCTGCTGCCTCCTAACCAGGTCTTCATTACAGTTTAACATAGGCCCGGCTCAAGCTGCGGCAGAGAAACGAATCACATAATAGTTGATATGCGTTTTAATCAAGTAATTCGGGCAGAGCCGAGAGCTGGCGAGTGTGGGCCTGGCGTCCCTGAATACCAAACAGGCCTGGGCGCAGGTCTCGGAAAATGGAAAAGTCATTTACAGCTCAGCTGGGGGCCCGGCGAGCTGGGGCCAGGGTGGGAGCCCCTCCCGGCCCCTCCGCAGAACTGCTCAGCTGTGACCCTGCGGGAGCCCGGCCCCATACAAGCGCTGGGACCCGGGATCCCGGGCTCGGGCCGACAGAGAGGCAGGGCTCGGACCCCACGTGAAAGCTCCCTGGAAGCCAGCCCCTTCTGTCCACCACCTCTACCCGCACTTCTCTTGGGTGCCCATCCAAGCACTGCCACCCCAGTGTCCAGATCGAAGGCCTGGCGCTCAGCCCTAACACCCTCTTCCTCTCTCTTCATGCCACCCATGCAGCCAGCCCAGCACCAAAGCCGGGGGACTCCGAATCCCTGTTGGCTCTGAACACCCCCCCCACAGCTGCCGCACCCCCAGCCCTGCCTCAGTATGCCCTCTCCTCTCTCCCTGGACTCCAGCAACCCTCTCCTGCTCCGGCAACCACAGGCCTTTGCATAGGCTGTGCCCTCTGCCTGGAGCGCCCTCCCCGTGCCCTCCTCGGGCTGCAGTTGGCCGCTGTCCAGGCCAAAGTAGAGCAGGCATCCGGGAGCACAGGCTCCAGAGGCAGCCTGCCTGGAGGTAAAACATGGATGATATTAGGGAGCCCCCTCTGCCCACCTTCCTTGCTTTGCCTTTTTCCACACCACATATCACAATCAGATGGGCTAACTCTTCTATTTTATTGCCCACCCCCACCATTGCCCTGGCCATCACTAGAGCTCCATGAAGGTGGGTGGTTTCGTCTTTTTTGTTCACTGGTATATCTCCAGTGTTCGGCAGAGAGTGGCTGACCAAGTATCTGTTGAATGAGTAAGTAAATAAAAGTGCCTGGGACAACGTGAGCTTCCTTTGATCCTCAATCTTTTTGATCAACTCCTTCAGGAAGCCTTCCGAGGTTGCCACACCCCCCAATCTGGCTCAGAGGCGCCCACCTCTGTGCTCTCATTGTTGGGGCTCAGCAAAACTGTCCATACTTGGTTCACTTCAGTCCTGCTTTCTAGGAGGCCTCCTGGGGGTTGAGAGGCTGCTGCGAGGTGGGGATTTCTGTCAGACTCTACGCCAGCACCTGAGTCAATGGGCCCAACTCCCAACTCTCCCAACGAAACTTTTCTTTCTCCAGAAAGTCCCTATCCATCCCCACCAGGCTGCCTTTTTTAAACTTGAAACTGCAGGTATATAATTTGCATGACAAAATGTGGAGCCCCTGTGGGGTGTTCTCAGATCCTGACTTCTCAGCTAAGAGCCTAGTACTGTTCTCAGGCACTAGAGGGCACTCTTTATACATTCCTGCCAGGAAGGGGGGGGGCTCTCTAGGAAGAAGGAAGTAGTACTGTTTGAAATGGTACTGTGTGGTTGCACAGCCAAAATTCAGAGCCACACTGTCTCACGATGGAACCAGAGCTGTCTCTGCACGGAATCGTGAACTAAGCACAAGTCACATGAGGGAGAGAAGAGAGGGTTTGTAGAGGGCTGGTATTGTTTGGGTGCAGATATTCAAAACTAAGGTTTCCCTGCTAAAGCAAGAGGTTGAAACTAAAGAGGTCAAGAGGGTCCTTCCAACTTGGTCTCTTTAACCTGTTGGCATCATTCACAGCAAATGTGGAGTTCTGGAAGGGGGGACAGCAGCTGTGCATCAGGGGAGGGGAGAGGGCAGGACATGTTAAGCAGGTGACTTGGGGGCAGGAGAAGGAGCTATAGGAGCTCACCATCCGCTTTAACACTCTTCCTGTGACCTTAAGACAATCTTGCAAATAATCATCAGTTTTTCTTTACTTCTTCTTTGGGCTATTTCAGCCATTTACTCACCGACCTCATGTGAGGACAGGAAGAGCCATGCTTGGTGTTGGGTGGACAGCAGAACTCGGTATGTCAGCGCCTAAAGGAAGCCTACCAACGGCTCCCACCTTATGGAATGTGGCTCAGGCAGCCAGGGGCAGATGCTGGTGGGCGGCGGGGAGAGAAGCTGTGGGGTCAAGATGGACCCGGGCTTGAATTCTGGATCCGCCCCCGACAAGCTATAGATGTTGGGCAGCGCTGTTTAACATTTGAGCCTCATCTTCTTCATTTTCATTTCTAAAATGGAACAGTGCAGGGATCCAGCCCCGCCCCCAGCCCCCCGAGCAGCTGTGCCTCCAGACCCAGAGTCTCCTCTCATTCAGAGAGCCTGGCAGGGGAGCTGGTCCTCCAGGCTCATGCCCTGAGCTGCTGTGTGACCCTGAGCATGTCACTTACCCTCCTGGTTTCCCCGTTTCCCCACCCATCCCTGGGAATAAGAATTCCGTGTGCCTACTCCCCGCAGCGCCACGTGCCTGCTTCTCAAGAAACACCAAGCCTCTGACACAGGGATCACAGCCTGCTCCCCACACTGACTTGGGAGTTACTCCCCGCCTCTGGGTCACAGATTCTTCATCTGTAAAATGAGGAAAGTAATAATAGGGTCGTCATGCACGAAGATTAAATGAATTACTACAAGACCAGGGTTTATAACAGTGCTGGGTATACAGTAAGTGCTCAATATACGCGAGCTATTATTATTATTACTGCTGGGGTTTTTTTTAAAAGATTTTATTTTTAAGTAGTCCCTGTCCCCGACGTGGGGCTCGAACTCACAACCTCGAGATCAAGAGTCGCATGCTCTACCGACTGAGCCGGCCAGGCGAGAACTTAATCTCCCACTGCATGCCCCCAGAGGCAAGCACGTTTGCGGGGCACAAAACACAAAGGAATGAGAGCACGTGTGAATGAATGATTGAATGAATGGCGACCCCTTTGTCAGTCCTCCCTTGTTCTCCTATGGCGAGCGCTTGGCACAAACCCCAGCAGGCCCACAGACCGCCCCTGTCCTCTTCCCCCAGGAGAGGCCACCCCAGACGCAGAAGGTGCCCACCGAGGACAGGTGCCCAGGGAAGCCACGCTGCTGGGGCACGAGAGCAGGCACGAAGGGCCCAAGAGGGAGCCTGGCCTTCAGGAAGCGGGGCCTGCAGAGGCCTGGCTTGAGGCCTCAAGGTCAGCGAAGGGGAAACAGCAGCTGGGGCCCCAGCGGCCAGATGAAGCTGCCCCGCATGGCGGTGAGGAAAAGGCAGGCCGGCCACCCGTCGGCGCCCCACAAAGCCACTGTGAAAGGGCCATATGCCTGAGAAGTCAAACCCGCCCGCAGCCCAGCTCTGCCTGCCACCCCCTCGCCCCTGCTCACTGCTGGAACTCCGGGAGGCAGAGGGGGTCAGCCGGTTGCCAAGTCATTGAAGGAGGCAGAGATGGAAAAGGGCTCAGCACCCCTGGCCCCTGCCTCCCTTCGTCCATCGAAGCCCCTGCCTTTAGACTCGGCCCTGAGGACGGGCTTCCACCTGGGGCTCGCTGGACCCTCAGACCCTGAAGACGGGGCTCTGAGGTCGCACAAAGCCTCCTACGGCAGGACTGGGCATGAAGGCCTCAGGAGAATAAACCTAGCAGCGGCTGATGTGTTCTGGCCACACCGTGTGCCTTTACTACAGCGAATCACAGCGTCCCGCAGAAGCCCTAAGAGGGACGGGTATGATCAGCCCCGTTTTATAGGCTCAAAGGGGTAAAGGAACTCCACGGTAGAGTGACGGTTAAAGCTGGGCAGCTAGCCCCGGAGGCCCACTGGAGCCGGGCATCCAAGGGCCTTGCACGGGCCCAGGAGTGCCTTGCCCCGTGGGCTCCTTCCAGGCCTTCGCTGCAGCCTGGGCTGACGCTCTAACCTACCTCCTAGTTCCCCCTCCTGCAAAGCCGCATCTGGAGACCAGGAGTCCACCTAGCCCACGAAGCTCTCCCTGAATCCCCGAGGCATCGGCCGGCCGCCCACACCACCCTCCCGGCACTGGGCATCGACTCCTGCTGGAGACTGACGATGAACGTTTAATTCATCTGTTCTGTTTACCAAATACACCCGATCATCTGACTTGGAAGAGCATTAGCTGAACTTCCTGCGCGTGAGGACGGGGTCTCCCCGCCATCGAACTGAGGACACTCTGGCGTAGAGAGAGGTCGTGCCTTCCCAGTAAGACTGGGAGTATCCTGAGGGTGGAAACTCTGATTTCTCTATTATAACTGGGCGTTACTCCGCGCTGGGTAACAGCGCTGTGGTCCTATCATTCTAGAATGTTCTTAATGACAGTCGTTGGTAGGAACGGCAGCCATCAGTTTCACAAAGAAATCACGCACCTTGTCATTGCAGACACAGTAAGAAGTGACTCAAGCTTCCCCAGAGCCATAGATTCTCTCCCAGGACTCTGTGCTGTGTCATTTCTATCCATCAACTTCCGACTACCCCCACCTCCACCTTTCTTTCAACAGGCCTCCCATAAAACTCCAACACCCAGCCAATGTCACATTGCATGTCAAGGAATACAGAGGAGTATGTGCCTAATAGGTATTTATTAGGCACCTACTGGGTGCCCCATAGCCTCACACTAAGAAAAGCTCCAGCAATGAATGTCCACCACAGTGGAACCCAGCGGGTATCTCAGAATCCTGCCTTTAGAGAGAGAACCACTCCCTTAAAGGTGGGCAGGGGTGCAGGCCAAGCCTAGAACACACGGGTGAAGGTTGAGTGGGATCACTGGAAAGGCAAGCCAGGCCTCCCCCCCACCCCCCACCCCCCCCACCACAGGGCATTAATGGAGGCCAGCCTCCCTCCTTAGAAACTAAAAGCTTCACCTGGGAAGGCCACCTCATAGAACAGACTTTATCTCTGTAGACGAACACCAAAGCCATCAACCGGAGTTACTTCCCCACCTATTGCTGCCTCCAGGAATTCCAGAGTAAAATGCAAATATTCACACCGCAGAAGCGCCCTCCACCCTGGCTACAGGCACACAGAGCCCCCCAGATCAGGCAATGGTCACCTTGCCCAGAGGCGGGTCCCCAGGGAGTCTGTGGTGCTGGTTGGAAAGACTAGGGGCTCTGGACTGGAGCCCTGAATTTTGTTCCTGACTTTGCCTCCAACTTGCTGTGTGACCTTTGGCAAGTCTGAACCCCTCTGAGCACCATTTCTCCTACCCCTAAAAACCAGAGGTCCTCCTGGATTTTCAGGAACAGTCCTGAGAAGGGGGTCTGGGCTATATCTGATTTACTCACTACTTCACACTCCCAGAGTTCAGTACTGCTCCTGGCACACAATAGAGCTTTCGATAAATGCCTATTGCTGGATAAATAATGATCAATCGATGGGGGTAGGGAGGAGCTCCAGAAGGGACTGGGATTCTACGTTGGTGCAGTGTGGGACAGCCTGAGATTATTTGATTCTTGTGGGGACAGGGAAGGACAGACTTCATGACCCTCCTATTCTGCTTCTCAGTCATCCCCAGGCCCTTCTTCTCTTAGGGGAAGGGGGTAGGGAAGAAGGCTTATCTCTCCCCTCCCCTCTCCATCCCTCTCCTCCCCTCCCTGCCCCTCCCCGGGCCAGTCCTGGGCCCCTTGTGTCTCAGGCTGGGCTGGTCGCTGGGCAGCCGGAGGCCTTTCATGGTGCATTCTCGGCCGCCCTTCCCCGCCCTCTCTCCCCAGCAACCCCACCCTGTCATGCTCCCATCAATCTGCCGCAACCCGGCCTCTCCAGCTGGCCTGGCTGGGCTGTTCCCAGGCAGAGCAGGTCCACAGTGGAAGGTGGTGGAAAAATGTGGACAAATTTCTGATTTGCAACACTCTGGGAAAGAGTTTATTGCCATTGTTTGAGGACGAATGTATAAATAAAGCAAGGCGAAGATTGCAGGGGGAGGCCGATGAAAGGCAGAAAACGAGAAATTTTATGGCCATAAGGAGCGTACTCTAATGGTGATTTTTGAGGCACTGGACCATGGTAGTTACTTAGCCAAATGATCGCTGTGAAGCTGGGCAAGGCAGCTTATTTCTTAATTACTGTTACGTATTATGTCAGGCAGATGCCCCAACCCTGGAAAACTTGGTCCTGAAGCAGACACCGGCTCGGAATCAGGTCCCGGTGCCGGGGTGCTGGCGGGCTGGTGGGAGGGCCATCACCTGCACCCACCGAGAGCAGGGGGCCCCCGGGGCCTGCCGCCCTCTTTCCCTGCCCAGGCTCCTGCCCCCCGGATGGGAATCCACCCACTCCACGCATAGGTGTTGAGCGCGTGCAGACTCCGAGCCAGCCACGGCGGGTGCAGCACAGAATGAAACAGACACCACGTCTGGCTTCCAAAGATATTCGCGGAAAGCAGCTAGGGGCTCATTTGGGACTCCTCACTGTGTGTCTCTGTGCAAGATAACTCAGGACAGGACAGAAGGTGGGAGGAGGCGGGCTGAGTGGCCAGAAGAGGGCTGGTGGGGGGAGGACAGGGTGGCTGTCTCGTGCTGTGTCCCCTGCCTCTGTTTCTTCACCTGTAAAAAGAAAGGGGTCGGGACTAAATCATCCCCCTTTGAGTTGTGATTCCAAGATGCTGTGATTCTCTTGCTCTCATGGTTGGCGAGGTTGGTTTTTCAAAGGTGACCAACACTTGCCCTGTGGAACACTTTGCTCTTCTCTTACTGGTTCACCGCTGACAAGTAACGTAGCAACAGAAGGAAGAAGGGGGCTACGGTTGACTGAGGGCGTCCAGTGTGCCAGGAGCTCAGCGTGCGTTATGTCCTCTCACGGAATTCCTCCCGGTTATCTTGGTGCTCCTTGGGAAACACTCAGAAAGGTGTGGAGGCTTTCTCAGACGTAAGTGGTAAAGCCTCCATTCACCCAAGCCAGGTGGGTCCCCAAAGTCACCAAATACATTTCAAGTAAATCAAGCCCCCTCCCTCGCACCTTCTGGACCAGCATCAGGCCATCAGAAGACCCTGGAGGGCTTGCTGAAACACAGAGTGCTGGGCCCCCCGGCAGGGGGAGCTTCTGATTAGGTAGATGGAGCCAAGAAGGAGCATCTCCACCAAGTTTGCAGGTGGTGCTGATGCTGTTGGTGGGGGCCACACTTTGGAACCACTGTTCTACAGAAATTCAGAGAGAAACAGCAAGAGCAAACACAAAAACCATGCTGCTCTGTGGAAAGGCAGAAGCATACAACTCTTCTTACCTCTTATCAGAATGGAGGGACTAAAACAGAGTGCCAAGCCCTCAGCCTCAGCCCCCCACGGACCCCAAACCTGACAGGTTCTTCACACTTGGATTGGCAGGAAGAAGACTCAGCCCAAGGTGGGCCCAGCGAGGGGGCAAGCTTGGCAGGTGAACTTTCTTCTCTGTGGTCCCTGCTCCTGCCTCTTGCCATGGTGTCTAGGGCATCAGAGTCTTTTTTTTTTTTAAGATATTTATTTATTTATTTATTTATTTGAGAAAAGAGAGAGAGAGAGAACACGAGCAGAGGTAGGGGCAGAAGGAGAGGAAGAGGGAGAAGCAGACTCCCTGCTGAGTAGGAAGCCTGATGCGGGGCTCGATCCCAGGACCCTGAGATCATGATCTGAGCCGAAGGCAGACGCTTAACCGACTGAGCCACCCAGGCGTCCCTGGGTCATCAGATTCTTGACAGACCACAGCCCAGGATGCCTGGAGTCCTCACCAGGACCCAGCCTGTCCCACCCCCCCTCAGCCTCCGGACTTAACCTCTTTCCACCCCTTCTCTCCACCTAGGTCCTCTTTCCCTTCCCCCACCATCCTTCCCTCCGCATTCACCAGTCAGATTCTGCCACTGGTATTAACAAAGGGAAAGAGTTGGCCTTTACAAGGCTGATGTCAAGGACCATGCCTGACACCTGCTTCCCCCGTGACCCAACTTCCCATCTCCTAGCTTGAATTATTTGGAAGGGCAATGTTTCTGCTCCAGAAGGATGGTGACTTTTTTTTAATCTGTTTTGTTCATCGCTTTATTCCCAATTCCCAGAAGAGGGCTCGGCCCATGGGAAGAGCTCAACACAGGCTTGTCCTGTGATTGAATGAATGAATGAGCGAGAGGGTGAATGAATGCGTGGCCTCTTCCTATGTGCCCAGATCCATGCAATAACTTGGAACATTTCCACAGACGCCTGTGACAGTTTGTTCTTCAAGCCAACGTGACTATTGGTGAGTGGGTTAGGATCATCCTGCACAACCGTCTCATCAGAGATGGATTTATGCAACACCAAACACCTGGCCTCACGCTGAGAGCCCCAGCCAGCCAGCTGAACCCTTCCAAGAGGTCCGGAGGATTGACACTCTATAAACCAACACACAGGTACGCCACTGAATTCACCCTTCTGCATCCAGATGTTTGGTCCACACAGAGGTGGCCCAAATGCAAATGTGGTGTCTTAATGAAGGCAGGATGATCCCTCAGCCACCCCGGACTGCAAGCTGCAAGCGTCTCCCTGCAAAGAGTCCGACGGCTTTGGAAGTGGGTTGCTGGAGGGAGCCAGTTTTTAAGGGAGTTAAAATCCAATTTGATCCTGCTGCTTACGCCTTTTCTAGTTTGATGTGTTTTTGATAAAAAAAAATTTTTTTTGATCAATAAAAATAAAATCTGTTACTCGCACCCCGGGGCAATTATTGCTCTGGGCCCAGTTTGCTGAATCTTGATAGAATAAATAATGCTGTTTTTCCAAAATGTGGCCAGCCATAGGTTAGTTACCTTAAACCAGCAGGGAGGGGATGGAATCTGAAAACGTACTAGTTCTCGGAGGGCAAATTCAGGCCTCTAGGAGGTGAGGGATGGGGCTTCCCAGTTCTGAAAGGCAAGTGGTCCTCCCCACAGAGATAAAACAGTGATGCTCTTACCTGGAGCCAGGTACTGTGCCCGGCGTACATAACTGGCATTACCCCACAACACTGGCGGGCACTGATATCCCAGCAGTTCCAAGGAGAAGACTCAGAGAAGGGCAACGTTTCACCCAAGGTCACACAGCTGCATGTGGCCATGTCAGGACTGGGGCTCTGGTCCATCAGGACTCTGAGCCCACGTGCAGACCCCCTGCCTTGGAAGGTGGAGAACATTCCCATGCCAATGCTTCTTTTCCCACCCTCCCTTGCACCCTTCCCTTCTCCCCGAGTGCCATACTGAGCTGACTCCAAGTAGCCCTGATCAGGGCAGCTGGAAAGGCCAGCACCCTCTGGCCTGGGGCTGCATAGGGTCGGAGGGGATGTGGCGTTTGAGAAACGGATGGATACCATGGGAAGGTGCAGGGTCTCGTGCCTTGAGGAACCAATGTGGAAGGACACACATCTACCATTAGGCATGGTCCTACTATGTGCGTGCATGTGCATGCATGTGCTTATAATCAGGGACAATTTGTTACATATTTCTGAAAAACAACAACAAAATACAATCTTTTAGTAAAAGAGTCTTATGTATCCTGCAAGAGGTCAAGGGAGGGGGACGGTTTGGTGGCCTCACAGCCTATGCCAGACGTGTGATACCTGGTTAGGGGACCCAGTGACTAGATTCAGAGGGTCAGTGGTGAGAGAGGGGAGATCCTGGGTCAGGGGAATTCTCGAGAATGCCTGGGGATGAGGAAGGGGTTCGTATTGGGGTGTGGAGGCTGGTAACCCTAGTGGCTGAAGGACAGAAATGAGCCAACACTGAGTGCCCAGTGAGTGTCGAGCCCATCCAAAGACATAAAGCAGAGCCGAGATGCAGGATTCGAATCCAAGCTAGCTGAGCTTCCCGCGATGCGGGGAGGGGAAATGCCTCCCCAAAGCCCAGTGTTTACCCTCCCAGCCCCCTCCATGCAGCCACGGGGGCCCCCCAGCCCAACCTCCAGCTCCTATTGCTCTCAGGCTCAGCCGCCTGCCTGCTAATTAGATTCCCCTGGAAATAAGAGTGCATTGTACAGTCCCGCTAAAGGCAAACTGATTTCACAATTTCTTTTCTTTCCTCCTCTTAATAACTCGCAATGTCTCAAGGAGGTTTTACTTACAGCCTGCACACTGGAAAATTATTCTGTCTCTCATGCACTCATTTTTCTCTTAAGGAAAATTGAAAACTGGATTTCTCCTCCATCACCGGCCCCCTCTCTTTGCCTATCTTGTGCCCAGATTATTCTAGTCCCTGGCCCCTCTCTACCTTGCAAGCAAGGACCCCCGCCCTCCTGCCCCACAGCCTGGAAAGCCTGGCAGCCCCAACTGATCTTGGGAACAGTGAGGCGTCTTTCAAAAGTTTAGAGAGGGGGCCGGAGGGAGGCATGCGGTGGGGGGTGAAGTAGTCTGCTTCACTGCGGGATGCATTTGCCTCCAGAGAACTGGACCAGCTCCAGCACTTTTGAGGTAGGAGCTGGATGAGTGAGGGGCCTTTATTGGTCCCATCGGTTCCCGTTAAGTGTCAGGGAGTAAATTATAAACAAATGGGTCCCATTTCCATTTCTGAAGGCATCTCCCGCCCTGCCTTCACCCTCCACATTTAAGGGTACATCCCCTTAAATGGTGCCTGATAGGACGAGGAGCCAGGTGGTTGGTGGCACGTAGGTGTGGGCTGTGGTCCGCAGAGCCCGCAGCCCCTGCCAGCCGGCTGGCACCCACTTCCCAGGCCCCAGGGCCAGACCAGCGAGTAATGTGTGATGGATGGACAGATGGAAGGAGAGATGGACACCCCGGGGGGACTACGGATCTGGGCTCTAAGTTAGCAGGTTTCATGAATTAGGATTTGAAAGCCCCCCAAGGGGGTAGCAAGAGGATGGAGGAGGGTGCTTGCTGGAGAACGAGGCCTGGGCCGGGGCTGGGCAGCCGGAATGGCCACTGCCATGGGCTGGAGTCAGGGAGGGACGCAGCAGGTCCCTGGGCCTGGCACTCAGGACATGTGGGACAGAACGGGACCCTGAGCAGGGCAACCAAGAGCTACCCACTCCACCGCCACCCTCCGCCCACTTCCCCGCTTCTACTGCCCCTGCTCCCACTGTGAGAGTTGGAAGTGGGAGAAAGAGCCAGCCACACCCGTGCAAACAACTGATCTTACGGCAACTGGGACCACGCGCCAGGCACCAAGGCCCGGGCGCTTATGACCGCATTGAATCCTGACATCAGCATCACCACTTCAGGGACAAGGGCTCTGGAATGCAGAGAGGCCATCACCAGTGGTCGCCCCAGCTCCCAGGCAGCGCTTCCTACGTGCCGCGCACCGTGAAGGGCTATGTGTGCGTTAGCGGATTTAAATGTTGCAACGTCACACTATTATTCCATTTCCAGATAAGGAAACCAAGGCTCAGAGAGGCAGAGCGTGGGGTCGATCTCAGGTCTGGGGCAGGCACTGGCCTCCCTGTTTAGGATGGCTTCTCCACATGGACTGGGTCTCTAAGGTTTGAGACCTCCTTTTTGTGTCAGAGGAGTCCAGACGTTCAAGCTAGAAGCAACCCAAGAGATAATTCAGCCCCATCTCATTGTCTTACAGATGAGAACACGGAGCCCAGAGAGGGCATGTGACTTGCCAGAGGCCACACAGCAGGTCAGCTGAAGAGCTCATACTGCTGTCAGGGGTCAGGCCCCCTCTCTAATCACAGAGACCCACAGACACACTCAGGGTCTGGCCCACAGCAGGCCTCCCCAGATAGGTACGCCCTGACTGTGCCCATAACTCCATGTTAGCTACGTCCTGGGGCTACTGAGTCAGGACAGGCTCTGGAGCTCTAAAGATGCTCTGGATTCCTGCTGGCCTCCCCTGTCAGGCTGGAAGCAATACCAGGGGGCTGCCAGCCCCAGTCTGAGGATGCTCCAGACCTGGAAGGAGGACAAAGGAGAAGGCAGAGTAAGGCCAAATGCTAGGAAATGAGTCGTGTCCGGCCAGGCTTAGGATCCAGAAACCTCATTCCTTTGTTCCTGCCGCAGAATGGCAGGCTGCCAGCAGGAGGGGGCTCTGGAGACCACGCACTGCAGGTCTGAATCCTGGGTGACCTCGAGCTGGTCACTTAGCCTCTCTGAGTCCTAGCATCTAGGAGGAAGTTGGGTGCTCAGGCAAAGCGTCTGAGGAAGGGGAGGCAAAAGAGAGACTCCTGTCCTTTGGCCCCTGATCCCTCCCAAGGGCCCCAAAGAAAACCAACACAATCGCTTGCCCTCTCCTCGTGGGCCCTGACATGTTGCAGGAAGAAACTTGAGGAAGACGGGCCTGGCCTGGGAAGGGGCTCCACTAAGGCTGAGTCACTGTTGGCCAAAGGTTACCTAAGATGTGTCCAGACAAGAACCAGCCAGGGTCCTCCTGCAGGGCCTCCAGACACACCGGCCTGCCCAAAACCAGGACAAAGGCAACCCTCCTTCTGGGGAAAAGCATGCCAATCCAGGAATCCAGGTCCAGAGGAAAGCTTATGTAAATGTATGCAAAATCCCTGGCTCTGAGCAGCTCCGTGAATGGAAACCATTATTACTTTAACAAGCATTGAATGAGCACCTACTAGGTACCAGGTGCCTTCTCACACACGGTCGGTCGTCCTTCTATCTGCCCTACTGCTCTGTGAGAGGGTGCTGGTGGCCCCGCCCCCCGTCTTTGCAGGTGAGGCTGTGGGAGCTGGGAGGGTGCGGCTCAGGCATCCCTGTAGCTGCAGCAACCCCAGCCCTGACTCTGAACAAAGGGTTCTCAACCTGGGCTGCTCACTGGAATCCCGGAAGAATGGTCTGGGGTGCAGCTTGGGCTTTGGGAGGCTGAGAGCCACCTCTCTGGGCCCCTGGATTTTGCTCTGGATTTGCCCATCTCCTATTCAGCTCCCAAGGCAGCGAGGCTCAGAAAGAGTATGGGAGGAAGAATCATGGAGATGTCGGACGGAGGGGAGAACTGGGACCTGGGGAGGGGGCATGTGCCCCATTGGCCTTGGCTGGGGGTAGAGAAAAGACTGGACCCTCCCCAAACCCTGGTGCTTCTTGGGCCAGCTCAGGGGCAGGGGTCCCAGACAAAGCTGACAGGTGGGGCAGCCGCTCCTGGGACTGGGCTGGGTGGGAGGTGGGGGGGTGTCCTTGACACCATTCCACTGCTTCTACCACATTCTCGGAGCAAATTCCACTCCCCTCCCCCACTAATCTCCCTCCTCACCCAGAGGGCCTTTTGACTTGTAGAGGCTATAGGTGTGCATTTCCTTAAATCTGAACTCAAACCCCTCCGACGGCAGCCTCCAGAATCCACCTGCCGGAGTTGGTCTGTCTTGTGCTCCCTTGTTGTGTGAGGATCTGGCTTCTTGGGAAAAGGTCTTCCTTTACGGGGTTGTTGCAAAGTCAGGGCTGCATGCAGACCGAAGCATCCTTCCTTGCCCTGCGGCTCTCTGAAGGATGTAGGTGAAGCCCAGCCACAGAACAAACTTCTCCCCGCCCCTTCCCTCTCTGCAGGACTTCACACTTGACCAAGAACCTCAGAGTGTTATTATTCTCCCCCGTTTTACAGATGGGGAACAGGCATCTAAAGCAGCCTGCCCAGCAGCACGTGCGTCTAGCTGTGGTAGGGTCAGGCCTCGAAGCTGGCTCCTCAGCTCAGCTGCCGAGCCAGGAGCAAGCAGCTGAGGGCCTGCCATCTTTTGATCTGCAGCAGGAGGGAACGGAGTCAGAGGGAAGGAAGAACTGCTCGCTCTCAGTAGTCTAAGCCCTACAACCAGCTGCTTTGGGAGAAGCTAAAGAATGTCCCAGGGGCCTTTCCTGATGACCCCAAAGGACCCCTGCCCCCTTCAGCTTACCACTGGAGTCAAGCTCCCAGATGCCCCACCCACCAACCAGTCTGAATTTTCCCCCAGGTGAGTTGGGAGGAGAAATTCAATCCTGTTTCCTTTCCTCCAAACGTGCCAAAAGCTTGTTTGCTCTGAGAGGCCCTTGAGGCCTTGGCTCCCCTGGTTTCAAATAATTGACTTTCAAAGCCTGTCTTCAGGTGGAATGCTGCCACAGAGCACCTGGGTGAACGGCTGAACCCCCGCCCCCCCCAGGACTTTTCCAGGGAATGAATGGGGAGGTGCCTGGGCTCCACGATTGGCCTGATACCTTCCACAGTCACCTCTGGACCCACTGACCCCTCCCACCACCCCGAAGCCTATCCCACAGTCACTGGCTGGCATCGGGGGCTGAGATGGGGGAGGCAGGCCCCCTTGTGCTCCCATGGCTCTTACTGTGCAGCTATTAGAGAGAATGTGGTATGTGCAGGTTGTGTTCACTTGTGTTGCTGCCACGCCCTACCCAGCCCATGAGTTCCCCACAGGCCTCAGGGTCTCCCTTAGACCACAACTGGGCCACTGTGCATGGAGGGGGCGTGGGGAGAGGCTTGAGGTTTCGGGTGGGTGCAGAGCAAGGCGTTTTCCGCCCCGCACTAAATTATTTTGAAATGGGATGAATTTCATTGGCACAGTCTCACTCCTTGGCCCTCCGAGTTGGCCCGAGACAATGAAGGACGCATGCCAATGTTGTCAAGGCCACTGCCGTGGAGAGCCGTGTCCCCGTCAACCCCTCTCCGTCTGCCCTGACTGCAAAAACAATAAGCCGCGCACATTTATCGAGCACTTACGGTAAGCAGGCCGCCTGCTAAGCTGTGTGAGAGCGTGTATCATCCAACAGGCACAGCCACTCTGTACGGAGCCCCGCGTTGCACCTGAGGAAGCTGAGGCCCAGAGAGATGCGGTCGTTTCCCCAAGGACACACAGCGGAGTCAGGATGGGCGTTTGGGTCTAGCTGACTCTGGGACCTGGGAGCTTCGCTACCATCCTATACTGCCACGTTTAGAATCACTAGGACCAGAGGGTGGCGTCCCTGGCTGGGCCTCATCAAATGTTCCCTGGGAAAGGTCATGCATTAGCCTGTTTCCCCGCAGGATCTGGGGTTCCCCTGTCATGTGTCCAGGGGGACAGCATGTGTCAGGGGAAGAGGTCCCAGAATCGGGAGCTCCTGGCTCCCCCTCCTCTGGGCCTCACCTTCCTCATCTGTAAAACGGGCGCATCGAACTAGATGGTCCAAAGCTCTCCCCTCCTCCAGGTTTGACACTCCATCGTTTACTGTGTGACTCTGAACTATTGGTGTCAGTCGCCCTTTGGGCCTCAACTTCCCCATGTGTAAAACAGGGGTGACAGGCTACTTCACGGAGGGCTGTGAGGGTCGCGGTCTTGGGGGCCTCTGCCTCGCACCGCCCCCCGGGGAGCAGCTCCTCTCTCCAGCCCCCAGCACCACACCCCCCACCCCTAGGCTTTGTCTTCCTTTTCCCAGGTCACCAGCTCCCCATTTGTTATACTCAAACATGGACTCTCAACCGGGGGGAAGGAAAAACCCAGATGTGGCTACAGGCCGTGTGGGGGCCGCAAGAGAGGTCACCGCTGCCTCAGAGGAATAAGATCATCTTTCCAGCAAAATGGGATGTATGCAGGCCCTGCTGCTAATTAGCGGTGTGACCTTGGGCAAGTCACTTAACCTTTCTGGGGCCTCTGCCCCTCCATCTGTGAGCGTGTGAGGGTCAGACTGGATGCTTCCAGAGCTGACGTGGGAGGAGGCTCTGATGTAGGAGACGCTTTTTTTCTGCTCCAAATCCTAATCTTTGTACAGTGATCTGTGAGCTGCGAGTTTCAAGATCCCAGATCAGGAAAGAAAACTAGAGCCCAGGCACCCTGCATTCTTAATGCCAGTGGGTGAGGTGTGGGCTTACTAAGCCTCCCTGTCTCTCTCCCGGGGCAGAAAGGGGAGGCGGTGGTGGAAGGGACCCGTCCTGGACGGGCTGGTAGCAGCCGACCTTCACTTCTAGTTCATGTTAAAGCCACCTAATGGCTCCTGGCCTGTCAGGAGAACATCAATGCTGCTAAGTTTTCACCTCAGAGCGAGGTTGCTGTTCTAACCTAGAGTCTGTCCACTGAACGCAGCAGTTGTATTTTCGGGTGGAGCCAACCCCTCCACACACTGCAGAATATTCCAGAGGACTTGAAAACTCACATTCAAATGCCAGCTCAGCTACTTTCCAGCGGGAGGCCCGCTGATCATTCCCATCCTCTGAGCCTCAGTCTTACCTTCTGTAAAACGGGGACAGCAATGGCTTCTAGAATGAACAGGTGAACGTGACAGGCACCGGGGACAGGCAGCTCCATCCTCACCTGTCAGATCGACAGCAACTAAAGCAATTGATAACACGCATTGTCGGCGAGGCATCAGGAAGAAGCAGCCCCTTGCACCAGCCTCCAGAAAATGACGTCCCCGACGTGCTGTTCACTACTGAAGTCCTGACCAGTGCGTGTTGCAGAGCCCATTTTGCCAAGGTAAGCATATGTGTGCATGCACATTTCCCTGAGGAGAAATATCTAGCCGATCAGATTCCCAGATTATTCACAATATTTAATTCTGGGCTCGGGGGGGCTGGGGGTGGGGGGGATGACAAACCTTTTACTTTCTATACCCTCCTAGCATGTGACTTTCTTTTTCCCACCACAAGCGTGTCATTCTCGTATAATAAAGAACCAATACAATGTTTTCGAATGTTGGAAACCAGCTTCCTTTTTTCCCTCGTTCCAAGCAGAAGCCTGACCTGAAGCTGCAGCCTCTCTCACGGGTTAAGCGCATAAATGACGGCACAAATGAATGAAGGAACGAGCGAACTGCAGAAGGAACAAAGACGCAAAAGCCAGGCCTTCTTCACAAAGGTTACCTAGTGTTATCACACCACTGAGCAGCCCTTAGCGCGTCCGTCAAGGACGCGGGGCAGGGGTCACCATCCTCAGGCCCCTCTCGAAGACAAGATCACCGAAGCTCAGAGAGGAGGCGAGGCGTGACTTGGCCTGGGCCCCGGTCACAGGCTTCAGAAGTGCTCGCTGCGGGCTTTGGGAAGCCAGAGCCCCCACCCCTTCCCCCCACCCCCCAACTCGGGGTCCTCCCCAGCCTGACAGAAGCTCATGGAAGAGAAGCTGCTCCCCTGGCCCCTGAGTGCCTGCCCTGTCCCTGGCGAAGCGCCAAGCCCCTTGGGCCAGCCCCGAAGCAGACCTCTGAGGACCAGGCTGTGCTCCACCAGGGACCAAAAAATAAATAAGGCTGTTCTCTGGCTCCAGGAGGCTGGCTTCCACCCCCTTCTTGGAAACGTTCTTTGATTTTAAAACAGGCTGGAGTGTAAAACCAATAAAGCTTCCTGGGCCCATAAACAAACAGGCAGCCGCTTAACCTCCCTCCTCCCGGTGCCCTCCGCCCACCCCCTGCCACTCGAAGGCGCGGGCAGAGGGCAGGGTTGAGCGCCATTGTCCTGGGTAATTAATTGCGGTAATAAGGAGCTGCACAAAGCTTCAAAGGCCAGGCCCGGCCACGGGAGCTGGAGCCCGGGGTTCCTGTGTGGCAGCCAGAAGCCAGCCTGGGCTCCGGGCCTGCCTCTGGCACCAACACCCAAGCTCTGAAGACCTACTGTGCGCAGACACAGCACCAGGCACTCGGCTCCCACACTGTGAGTTGGGTGTCATTCACCCTGTTTTCCAGATGAGAAGACTGAGGCTCAGAATGGTTGTATCTTGCAAGAAGTGACAGAGCAGGAAAGAGCTAAGTTGACACAGTACCCAGGCCCACATGGGCTTCCAGAAGATCTGGGAGGAGAGTGGAGACAGACCGTTTCCCTTCTTCGGCCTCTGCTTCCCCATCAGGGAGATGGGGGGCTCGAGGGGGGGAAGCTGCAGGCTAATGCAGGAGACATGGACACACCATGGCAGGTTTGGGGTGGGCAAGGGTGGTGGGTGGGAACAGAGATCAGAAAGTTTCTGGAAAGATGCACAGGAAATGTGAATTTGAAGAAAGAAAGAAAAATGCATTTCCACCTCATGAGCCCCAAAGCCCGAATCTCCTACAGTGCCTAGGCCCCACCCCAAGCACCTCTAACACTGAAAACGGGGGGTTTTCCTGTCTGTTTCCCCAGCAAACAAGGGGGCCCCGAGGGCAGGGACGTTCCCGTGCTACCATCCACCTCAGCCCTGCGCCTGGCATTTACTGGGTTCCCAAACAGGACAGACTGTTCCCCTGACAGTAGGGTCAACTCCTGAAATCCTCCCTCGACCCCTAGTCTGTGCCCCCAGCTGATCCCGTTGTTCTTGTCATCTTTCCCCTCCGGCACTGCTGAGCCCCCAAGACGCCCCAGGCTCATGGGAGTGGCTGTCACCCACGTATCTCACCAAATCCTTACAAAACCCTACTGGGGACAGCGGTTCTGGTTCCATTTTACAGGTGGGAAAACAGGGTCAGAGAGGGGAAAGCTATTCTTAGCCGAGGGGACGGCTACCGCTTCTCCCCCAACCTCTTCCATCTCCCGATGGCCCTCCTGCCCGTACCCACCCCCTCCTCGGGCATGTGCTCACAGGCCCCACCTCTGGGCCCCTTCTGGTTTTTCGCTCAGGATTCCTGAGCCCAAGGAGCCCCGCTTGTTTATAGCCCTGCCTGCCCGGTTGCCTTGGCCCCAGCTCAGGTCAGCTCTCTGGGGCTAGCAGGGGCTTTTGAACGTGCTAAATACGGGTTACAGGGGTCAGGGGTCATAGCCCTTCCTTGGGGGAAGTTCGACTTGAATCATCCATGAAATAGCAACTCTTATCTGTGGGGAGGGAGGAGAGGCAGATTTCTTACATAAGGATGATACTTAAACAACTTCCCTGCCCCACCATGCCTCACTCACCTGTGCCCCACTCACCCCCCATCCCCCTGCCCTCCTTTAGTCTCTCTGGATAGATTCCGCATCTGGATTTCCCGTTTCCCCTCTAACTCTCTCCTCAAGCCAGAAAAAAAATCAGGGGTCTGGGGGATGAGCAGAGTAGAAACGAAGGGAGGAATTTAGCATCTGCTGGAGGCCCACTTTGTTGTGAGCAGATCTGGATTTGGATGGTATCACTTTTGTGTCCCAGGCCCAGGGATGACTCTGCTGAAACCAGCGAACTCCCTCCGCCCTTCCCCACTGACAGGCTCCCCCAGACTCCAGCCACGGGGGACCCCCCACCCCCAGACACCCAGCACAAAGTGCAGATGCCCAAAAGCCTTCTCCAAGGGAATGCCCCCAAGCACTGGGCACCCCCATGCTTTTCAAAGTCCTTCTGCAGGCCCTCTCCCTGCCCACCCGGCCTTTTCACAGAGCTGGCACAAGGCTGAGATGCCCCCACTGGATGGTGACAGATCCGAGCCTCACAGGCCACAGGACCTGTCCCAGCGTGCCAGAGAACAGAATGACCAACCACCCAGTGTGCTCAGGACTGAGGATTTCCCGGGACATGGGACTCTCAGTGCTGAAACCAGGACAGTCCCAGGCAGGCTGGGACAGCGAGTAGCCCCATGGGGGAGGGAAGACCAGGGGCCAAGGCCAGGCTCCTACCGCTGGGGCAAGAGTGGTTTTCCTTCTACCTGCTACTTGCCTGAACCCCCATCCCATCTCTTCATCCCTTTCCCCAGGGAAAAACCCACGGGGAGAATGGCTGCAAACACCCTCCCTGGCTCTGTTAAGAGGCCAGCTGTTCAGAAGGTGAAGGTAAATGATGCCGTGATCATTAGGGACACTCCCTTTTCAGGCCCCCTGGCAACCCAAATTAAGACAGGTGTGGGGTGGGGGGAGAAGGAGAAGAAGCAGGGGAAGGGGAGGTGAGGGAAGGGTTAGGCCTCGACCCCCACAGAGGCCTGGTTGTCCCTCTCCTCTCCGATGCTCATGGGTCTCAGGAAAGTTCTAGATTTAGGGAGCGCTTATTGGGCACCTACTCTGCTTACCATGTCGTGCTGGGACTGGGTAGAAAGCCCTCAAAGAACATTCTAATGTGGCACGGGGATGGAAGGAGAGAGCTAACCTCACCAGACGGTGAACCCGCAGTGCACGCACGTGCATACACACACGTGCACATGTACACACACATTCACACGTGCATGCACTTGCACATGGGTGCACGCACACTCCCCATCCCAGTTAGAGGGCACCAGGCCTTAATGGAGCCGTAGAGTCTCCTCCAGCCGTGATGGGCAGGAAACGGTTCTCCCAGGGACACTTCACGTCCCAGCATCCCATCAGATCACTCTCAGCCTCGCCTGCCTGGCGAGCTGGGGTCCAGGCCTCTCCAGGACAACCTCCCTCTCAGAGCACGTGGATCCTCCCTGAGCCCACCGAGCTCCAGCCAGCCGACCCACAAGACATCATTATAACTGGGGCTAACATAGGCTTTTGGCCTCAACCCTTTCTGAACGCAGCCGCTGAAAAATGGGGGGGGGGGCGGGAGGCTCCAGAGTCGGCGGGCCCACAGTTACCCCCCAACTCAAAAAGTCCTGGGAAAGGCCCACCCGTCCCGCCTCACTGCTCTATCCTAACTTGCAGGAAGTAACACCCACCTTGCTGTAAATGCACACATAAGGTCCTCCTCCAGCCCCAGGCCACAGGGAGTGTTCCGTTAGGGTGCTTCTTACCACGGGGACAGACAGGGCAAGAGCCAGAGGCTTGAGAACCCCATTCTCTGCTCTTCTCCAGAAACACCCACCCTGGGGTCCCTCAAAGACACAGCAGGCTGCTCTTGCAACATATGGCTGGAGGGCTGCTGGCTGGGCGAGGGGGCGGGCAGGGCTGGGGAGGAGGGGCAGGTGGGGGCAGGGGAGAGGCGAGGAAGGGTGTATTTAGGAAAAAAGAAAAACCCACACAAAACCGACAGAATTCCAGCCGATTATTCCTCCCGCTGCAGATGTACATTAATGCAGGGGGAGTGGGGGACGGAGCTTCGGGCCGGGAAAAGAGAAACAGCTCGAAGTTCCTTTTAACAAGCCCTTGTCTGGCTTGATCTTGTCACTCTAAAGAGGGCCATTGAGAGGTATTCATGCGTTGGCCCTGGGGGGACAAAAGGGCCCAGTATATATACTGACTGCTCAGTTGCCTGTGGGCCTGGGGGCTTTTGTCTAACCTTCCCTTAATAAACTTTTGGGAAGAGTTCATCAATCCACTTCAATAGCTGATGTTCTCATTTTCAGAGAGAGAAGAAAAGTAGCAGAAGGCCGGCGTGGTTTTTTTTTTTTTTTTTTTTAAGGAGGCATTCTCAATAAGAAGGTGAATGGGGGAGAGAAAGGGAGAAAGCCTGTAGACACCCCACTTTAAAGGCAAAAAGAACACATCGCAATGACAGCCACAAATCCTAAATGGGAGCCCAGACAAAACCGCTATTCATCGGGGCCCTGGAGCCGGCCTCGGGCCTCGGGTCTCTGGGCCCGCCGGAGCCCGGTCCCCTTGGCCGAGGTGGGGAAGGCTCAGTTCGCAGCTGTAGGGAGCCGAGAGAGAAGGAATTTCTTCGAAGCAAAGTGTGTATTAGAACCAGCAGCAGGCAGGAGCCCGCCCTCCAGCTTCTTTCTTACATCTGCGGTCACCTGGTTGCCTTCCCATTGGGCAGTTTTTAAAAACCGGAGGTGTTTTTCTTCACTGAGGGCAGGGTGGGCGCAGTTTTTCCTTCTGCTTCTAAGGCCACGGGGACCTGTGCTCTCAGGTGGGGTGGGGCTGGCATCCCTGGCCTCTCCTGGAAGCGGATATCTGCCCCCCAGCTTTGCTTTGGGTTGTAGGAAAGTGCCCCCCGTGGTCCTCACCAAAGGAGCGAGCTCTAGACATGTGCCCCGCGTTCCGCGCTGCATGGTAAGGTATGGGAAAGCGGGTGGAATGGGGGGGTAAGGGACAAAGAAGGAAGGGTATCGCTCACATTCCTACAGTGCCAGACACCACGCTGGCTCCCGCTCCGTCTGTGCTAAGTCCCTTCTCAGCACAAGCCCATGTTCTGACACACATTCTGCTCATCTTCCTTGGGGAAACTGAGCCTCAGAGAAATGAATCCCGATCCAGGGTTCCGAAGCAGGAAGCGGAGGTCCAGACTCGAATCTTATCAACTCCAAATTTCCAAGTTCCCAACTAAGCTGTCCCTTACATCTGAAACGATTATTTTTTTTTAAATATTTTTTATTTATTTATTTGAGAGAGAGAGAGAAAGAGAGAGAGAGAGAGAACTCGAGCAGGGGGAGGGGCAGAGGAAGAAGCAGACTCCCCGCTGAGCAGGGAGCCGGATGGGGGGCTCGATCCCAGGACCCTGGCATCATGACCTGAGCCAGAGGCAGCTGCTTAATGGACTGAGCCACCCAGGTGCCCCCATCTGAAGCTATTAGTAATAATAATAGCTAAAAATATTACTACTACCACCAACAGTAATCGCTACCAGTGGCCATGTTCTTAGAATGTGCCAGGCATTGTTATGAGCGCTTTCCCAGCGACCCAATGAGGCAGGTCCTATTAAAATCCCCATATTACAGATGGGGAGACTGAGGCATAGAGGATACGGGACTGGCCCACGTCAGACAGGCAGGAAGGCAAAGGCAGATTCCAACTGGAGTCTGACTCTGGAACCGTGCCTCAACCCCCACACTGTTCCACCTTTGATGAAAGGCACATGCAGGAGGAAGGAATCGGGACTTCTGCCCCAGCCAAGCCTCAGAGGTGGGTCTCCCAGGGCCTGGTTCAGCTTTGCAGTGCATGCTCCCAGACACACACACACACACACACACACACACACACCCTCTGCAAGTCTCCCCAGTGGCTCTAGTTCAATGTTTTACAGGCCTAATGAGTGTTGACAAGTTTAATGAGTTTGTTTTAAAGAGGGGAGGGGGAACCTGGTCAATTTGAGATTTCCGAGTCAAATGAATTAGTGGAGACCGCCAGACTTCAGCTGACAGGTCTGGAAACCCTCCCGCCGACAGCAGCCTTGGGCCACGGACCCTGGCTCCCCTCAATGGGAGCCGGGCCCCACGCCAGACACCGGGAGGGCTCCGGGGGCCTCTGAGCGGCCCTCGGGTGCCTGGGCCCCAGCCGAAGTCCATCTCCTCATCCTGCAGCCCCCTTCCCTGCCAGTCCACCCCTGGTGGGCCCCCTTCTGCTGGACTCTCCTCCCCCACTGGGTCCCCAATGAGAAATTTGATTCAAACCCAGTTTGGCACTTGTTTGCATATTGATTGCGTGGTAATTAAGTGGCTTCATCTGCGGAGGGGACGCGCCACCTGCATTTCTAAGCTTCCCAGGCCTGGGCTGGGACGGGCCGCAGCCCTTGTTTCTGACCGTGGAAACTGGGATCCAGGGAGACCAGCTTCTGGCCGCTGGAAGGGAGTATGTTGCCTTTGTCTAAAATAGTATTTATTTTTTGCAGAGAGATGAACTGGGAAGGAGCTTGCAGAAACCTGACCGGGTCCCGATGAAATAACAGAGTCAAAATGAAATCATAAACATTATGCCAAAAATAAAGGGATACATATGCGCTGTGGCCTAGGAGCGATGTCACCGTGGCATGATAGGCACGTTCAAACCAAGATTAGCTCTCCCCTGACTGACCCCTCCTAAGCCACCCAGGGGCTGACATGAGTCCTGGACCCAAAGCAGAAAGGAGAGGCCTGGTTCTAATGCCTTCCGCCTCTTTCTCTAGTCCTGATCTTGGGAACTCTGAGCCCCAGTTGCCTGATCTGTAAAATGGGATTAGCAAGACCCGTGATATTCGCAGGACTGTGGGGCTTCCGGGGGGGGATGTGCCCCTCACATGGTACGTCCTCCACAGTCCTGAGGTTGCTTCCCAGAGCTGCATCCCTGCTGCAGGTGAGTATGATCTCTTCATCTCTAATTCTTGCAGCCTTGCCAGGAGCCCACCCAATGTTGTTTGGTTTTTCCTCCTCTGCTAGCCTGGGTAGCCCGTGAAGTTCTCAGGTGCTGTCTCCCTCACCACTCACCAGGAGGAAGTGGGTGAGTGGAGATTCAGGAAGGAAAACGGTGTTGCATCCCTGTGCCTGGGTTTTATTTATTTTGTTGTGTTTTGTGGTCCGCGTTCAGAACAGAGTTGGAGGTGACACATCTCGGGCTGGGTCATGGGGTCTGGGTGAGATTCCAGCCACCGCCTTCCCTGCTTCTCTCTCTCTCATGTGCTTCTTTATTGGCTATTTCTCCCTGGGAGGGGGCACCCCCTCCTTTAAGCTTCCCCTAACCTCTGGTCCAGTGCAGAGGCATTTTGTGAGAAGCTTTCTTTCCAGCGAGAATTTCTTTACAGACTCTGTTTTCCTTTTCCAGCTGGGAGCACAGAGCTGTGCTCCGTGGGGGCGGAGGGGGGGGGGTCACTCCGAGTCAAGTGGGCAGACCCTGTGAACCGTCTCTCCGGACCGGGCTGTTGTGGCTCTCTGGCTACTTCTTCACTTCCTAGATCTCACCATTGTTCAGGGCTGTAGCCAGCTGCAGTGTTAATCTTTGACGTATTTGCAATCCCAAGAAAGAAAGGCCTGCGTGCAACAGGGCTGGGCTGGGGGCCCGGGGAAGAGGCAGAGGAGGGGGACATGCATGCGACCGAACGTACATACATCCCCCAGGCTCTCCCTGGCATTTAAACCTTTTGTTGTCACTTAAACCTTTCCTGGGGAGCCAGGGAAAGAGGCTGGACTCGGAAGGCAGCCCGCCCTGGTTTCCCTTCCTGGCTCAGCCACTTACTGGCCGGCGACTTCTGGCGGACCACTTGACTTGACTTCCCTAAGCCTCAGTATCCTATCTACAGAATAGGGCAGATGCATTTAGAGCAGAGGCAAACGCACTGCCCCGCACCCTTGAGGAACTGATGCAGCCCAGGAGTACACACACTCCTTATTCTCCAGTGACAGCCCTGGGACCATCCACCCCATTGCACCAAAGGATGCACACCCCTATCTACACAACCACACACCCCTGAACACGTTCATACCCAGCTGTCACGCTTCATGTCACAAGAACCTACCCACACACACCAACAGACGAAGACAGACCCCCTCCCCTCCCCCGCCCCAGTCTACCCAATCTAACCAGGACCCGCTCTCTCCCTTCCTGACTTCCAAAATACGGTCCATCAGCAGCCGTGCATACACAGGACAGTTGCAACAACAAAATGCACACAAGAAGGAACACTTCCTCAACAGAGTACCAGCGTCTACCTTCCAACACACTCCCAAGGCCAACTGGGATTTCTCCGTTCATAATCCCAAACGCAAGTCATGCATGTGCGGAGGGCACTCCTGCAAGAAGATGCGTCAGCAAGCCTTCCTGTTGCATTTTCGGTTAATGACAAGCCCTTTGCTCCAGAGATAGGGAAGCCACTTCCCAGGAACACAGGACTCTGTGGATCAGAGGAGGGAGGGCATCCCAAAGTCAGGTCCCTGCCAAAGAGCTGGTGTGTCACAGCCAGAAGAGTTTGCAGCACCCGCCTTGCAAGGTCTGATTCTGCTGCTTGGATGTGTGGCTCTGGGGCCTGAGCAAACCTCTCTGAATTCTGCTCTCATCTGCAAAGTTGGGATACTAGATCCCTGTGGGGCAGGGCTGGCGGGTGGTGGTCAGGTGACAGGAAGTGAATAGAGCACCTGGCAAGCCTCCTGACCTGTAGCAGGAGGTGGGCACGTTGAGAATTCAGGCTTCCAATGAGACGTACCTGCCCGTCTGTGCCCAGAGGGCCTAGGCACCTCCTCGTGCCTCGGTTTCTGTATCTATAAATGGGTATCTTAATAAATCCCTCCTTTAAGGTACCCTTGGGAGGATTTCATGGATTCACGAAAGTGCTTAACCCAATGCTTGGCACACCGTCAGCTGCCACGGGGCTATGCTCCTGAGTAATAGATGTTCAATAAACGGCTGCCGCTTTCCTACTACCCTGGTCTCAGATCAAATATCACCTCCTTGGGGAGGGCTCTGTGATAACCCATCATTTCCCCAGGCGACCACTTTCCATTGTAACTCTGCGTTGATTCTCCCAATCCCTGTCCACCTTCTGAATGTATTCCCTGATTTGTGAACCTGCTCATGCTCGTTGCCTCCCCGCCTCCAGGGCATCAGCTCTGGGAGGCCAGGGCCTTGTGCATTTCGAGGCTGCACTTCCAGCCCCTACAACTATGTGCCTGGCACGTAGTAGGTGCTCCGTACATTGTTGCTGTGGGAAGAAAATGGTAGTTCTAGTTCCACCTTCCCAGGGCAATAGGGAGGGGGGAGGGGAAGAAAGATGGTGGAAGCTGCAGGTGGAGGGGGCCGCCCTTCTCCTCCCATGCCCTGTCCTCCCTGCACACACGCCTCCCCCCCTTGGGAATGTGATTCCCAGCTGTTGGCCCAGCCTTTCCACTGTGGGCCTGGAATTCTCTTGCTGCCTCCCGCCAAGAGCCAAGAGGCCGGTGAGCCTTGATGGGTTTACCTGGGTGTTAATCCCCCAACAATCCCCCCCTGGCCTGACCAGACCGTCAGCCTCTATTCTTGTTCTGGGTCTAATTAAGTGCCTGAAATGCCACTTCCCCTTTGGAAGTGAGGCAGGTAAAGCCTAGCCTGCTGCTTTGAAGCAGGGGAGGCCCGGAAGCCCAGGCAGGTGCACAAGGGGAAGGAGGAGGGGAGAGGCGCTGAGGGGCTGTGGGGAGGAGCGGGGAGGAGTGGAGGGGGTGGGGGGAGTGAAAGCTTCTGCTGCCCCTCCTTAGAGAGGACAAACAGCTGCAAATCTCCTACCTCGAGGTGCTTAACCTTTTGGGGACCCTGAGCCCTAGAGGCCCAGGGAAACTAAGGATCCCAGGGGAAATGCACATGTACCTACACGTACCTACAACTGGGATTCAATTCTAGGGTCTCATGCTCATCCCCGAAGCCACTAGAGTCCCCAGCATAAGTTGCTATGATGCCAGTTTATTTTAAGTATCCATGTCTATATCTAGATGCAGAGCTGGATGCGTAGATGCAGATACAGATCTGGATCCATGAATCCAGACGGCGATACTCCCAAACTCAACAAGATCATCTCTGCGGAAGGAGAAAGATTTTCCATTTTTATTTTGTCGGCTTTTTAAATAATTTGAAATATTACAAGTATATATGACCTCGGTCATAAATCTTTATGGAAAAATATGCATATGTATCTTAGAGCCCCTGATAAAACCATCTGCGTTTGATTTGGGAAATTTTTACCTTAGAAGCCTGTACGGATCCTCTGTTCCATACCCGCTGCTTTCAGAGCTTTCACCTCGTTTTGATCATGCACTCCCTAGGTGCCAGCCCCCTTCTCTGTGTCTCAACTCCTGTGTTCCTTCTGTGGTTTGTAGCCCCGTGGGATGGGTGGAAACACCAAGGCTCAGAGAGGTGAGCAGCGGGCCTGGGGGACCCGCAGTGGGGAGGCTCCGCCGGGTCCTGCTGATTATGAGTCCAGCGTGATTTGCATCGCCCACTGCTCCCTTCGGATGTAAGGGCTGCGCCCAGAGCTGAGATGAAAGGGAGTGTCTGGGAGGCCGTGCCCGTGGTGTGGGCAGAAGTCCGGCACAGCAGGACAGGCAGGGGTCTTGCCCTGATAGCCCCCTTGTTCCTGGCATGGTGCCCTTGCTGGTCAGACCCTCAGTAGGGGCAGGTGACAATAATAAAAGTGAGGGACCCAGGGACTTCGGAAGAATGGTCCATTCATGGTGCCTGGATGAGCAGTCTGGAGACCGGGTCCCCGCTCTGACTCTGTTCCCGATTTGCTGTGCAACAAGGAACAAGTTTCTTCCCCTCTCTGGCCCTCAGTTTCTCCATCTGTAAAATGGATGTTGCAGTGGACCAGTGACTCTTAACTGGGGTGGCCATCAGATGGACCAGGGCAGCTCACCCCAAAAAACACTCCTCTCCCATGTCCCAAATCAAGAAAGTGCCCATGTGTGTGCACGCTTTGCAAAAGCACCAGGATGACTCTGGGACACACCATTTGCCATTCTTGCTCACGGATCTTTCCATCTCCTATACTCTGCATTGAATCCTCCTTCCCGGACCATGCCAGGATGGTACCACCGGTACCCCCAGTGAAGCACAGAGAGCGTAACGGCCCTCCCTGGTCACAGAGCAAGCTGAGCAAGGACTCAAAACGTAGACCCCAGCGTCTGGAGACCAGCCATGCCTGTTCTCCTGAAGAGACCTCCTAGCCAGGAGAGAAAGTTCCCTAATGCAGGGAAGAGAAGAGGAAGGGAATCATTTGTCACCAGATAAGCAATATCAGCTTATCTCTGAAGACCAATAACCACAGCCCTGGGGCTCTGATTCCAGGCATAAACAGAGCTTCTCTGGCCCTCCCCCTCCTCCAGGGCAGCCTCCTTTGGAGGTAGTCCCTGCTGCTCCTGGACAAAGCCCCTCCTCGCCTCACCAGAGTTCCCTCTGTCCATGGGGAACACGCTGGGTTTTGACTTCCTCCTGGAGCTCCAGTGCAAACATGCCCAGAGGGTCAGAGCTCCAAGGGTCCGCCTGCTACATCTCCCCAGAAGCTCCAGCTCAGAAAGCCAAGGCTCCGTGGAACTCACTTTGAAAACCACTAGACCGATTGTGCCTTGCAGACAAAAAGCCCCAGTATGGCCGCAGGTCCTTTTCCTCTGGGCTTTATTTTTCCTTGCTCTTCCCTGGAAGAGGACTCTTCCCAGGAAGGTGGCCAAGTCTGTGACTTCTGTCAAGTCTCAAGATCCCAGCAGGTGCTCATGGGTGCTGGGAGTGTGGGTGGTTGTGGGGGGTGCTGGCTGGAGCCACAGGATCTAGGGTTCCTGAAGAATGGGGGCAGGTGTTGGTGGCTGCAACTGTCCCGATGGGACAGGAAGAGCAGCCGGACTTGTGCCCTCCAGGCCTCTGAGGGTAAAGGTCTCGGGGTCCTACAGACACTATTAGGAGAAAACCCGCCTCTCCCTACTTCCTTGAGCAAATCTCTCTGAGCCTCAGTTTCCCCCTCTGTGAAATGGAACTAAAAAAAAAAAAAAGCAGGCATCACATTAAGCACACAGGGTGACAGGCGGCGGGGATGGACACAGCCCAGACTTCCCATGCCCTCACCCCGTACCTCCTGAGCTCCTGGGAGCAAGACTTCAACTGCCAGCGAACCAGAGTTACCTTTCTGTCCTCTGGGCTCACTCATGCCACACTCTCTGGACCTCAGCTTTTCCGTCTGTAAAATGGCCAGATGAGCTCTAAGGCCTGTTCAACTCTGCCTCACCCTTTGGGATCTTGGCCTGGAGTCCTCTAATTCCGGGGTCAGGCTAGCTGTTCTAGGAGCCAGCCACAGGCTCAGCACCCCAAGGTATCTGGTAAGGGGAGTCTTGGAACAGTGCCTCCTCCCTCTCAGGCAGGGGCGATCTCTCCTCGCCATCTCTCCACCCATCCTCTGCTCTCCACCTCCTCTGTACCTTTCTCCTACTCCCCTTGCGGGACTAAGCTCCTAGCTGGCCTCCCCACACCCTCCAGTCCCTTCTCTGCTCAATCCATCACTCTCCTGCTGAAGTCTCTTCCTTGGCTCCCCACCGCACTTGGAACAAGTCCTAACTTCTTAACTCAGCCTGGAGATGCCCACCACTTGGGCTCTAGGGGTATGACCTCCCAGGGCAGCAGCCTGCAGGAAGCCAGGCTTAAGAGACCGTTGTGGAATGAACGGATGAAGAGCCAAGATGACTTCAAAGCACGTCCAAGTCTTTCCAGCCAGTGCCTAGACCTAACCCTTATTCCAAGGGAACGGCGAGTTCCTATCCTTGGAGCTGCTGTCCCTGGGGAGTGGATACGACGGGAGGACTGTGTCCCATACCCTCCCCAGCCTCCTCTACACCTGGAGGTTTCTGCCATCGCCTTCAATCACCAAATAGGGCTCACCCTGACTGTCCCCACCCTGTTCACCAAAGCTGGGAGGGGACAGAACTCATTGAGGGGGAATGACTCCACATATCTACCAGTGTCCGTTGGGTCCCAAGAACTGGCTCTGTTTGTTTCTGCCTTCTTCCCCTGGCCTTCTGTTGAATGAGGAGCTGCCCGCAGGGCCCACTTACTTCTTTTAGATCAGGAGGGACACCATTCATTTGCGCCTGGCTCAGCACCTGCCCCCACCCCACCCCAGCCCAAATGTGGTGATTACTTATAGATTTACAGCCCCTTATTATTTCTCAAGTCACAGGGGAGTGGCCTTGGAGAGGAGGAGATAGAAGGGATTGGGGAATACTATTTACCCAGCCTCCTAATTTGCCCTACAGTTTATATAATTCTATCACCGACTTTTCCCCAGGAACTTTGCAGGTATCATGAGTGGGTAGCTTTTGTGGGAGCACTGAGGCTCCAGGGGCACCTCATTCAAAGTCGCCCAGATATTTCAGGCTGGGGAGGGGGCTCCTCTTTCTCCTTCATCTCCCTCCTCCCCAGCAGCCCTAACTCAAGCACCATTCAGAGAGCATCTCAGAGGAGTGGCCTCTGCCCACCAGATGCCCTCATCACAGACCCGCAGGTGGCCACACTGGACCCAGCTCCCCAGGTTCACAGAGGAAGAAGGGAGCCTCTGAGAGCCAGAGCCTCGTGCCCAAGCCACCGCCACGCTGCTCAGCGACAGATACACCAGACTCACCGGCCGTGACTTTCTCCTCCCCCCCACCCCTGCCGAAAGCCACCGAATCCCTCTCCGGCGGGCCCAGCTCCTCCGCCCGGCACCCCGCTCCTCCGCGGGCCGCCAGCCCGGGACAGCTGACCCAGCAGAAGCCCAGGGACGAAGCCCTCCGCCGCCAGCTTCCCTCGCCCGCAGCTTGGGTTTTGTTGTGGGGTTCTGTGCGTCCTGTTTTGTTCAGGTCTCCCCGCCCCTTCCCGCGCGGGGCCGGCCCCTCCCCCCTGCCCGGCGCCCCCGTCCCCCTCCCCCGGGGCTCCCAGCGTGCCCGCTCTTGACTTCATCCACTAAGTCAATAGCCCGGGCGCAGGCGGCCCGCTCCCCCCGCTCCCCCCGCCCCGCGCCGCCCCCGGTTTTCTTCTTGGGATAATGGGGGCTCTTTGTGGCCTAATCAGCCTCCTGAGGGGCCGGGAGGCCGGGAGCGCTTCCCCCGCGGCCGTCGGTGAAAATGAAAGCGGGATTAGGCCGGGGCCTCAGCCCACACCATAGTAAAGCGCCACCAGGCATTCGCCCCTTCAAAGCCCCTTTCGGGGTTTGGTTACTTTATTTCTAAAGTTGTTTGTATTTCTAAAGTGGCCATTGAGGCGCGAGCGGGACTGCGCGGGGCGGGGCGGGGGGGGTGCGGCCGGGGGAGGAGAAACTCCTGGAGCCTCCCTCTCCCCCTCCTGGGACCCGCTGACCAGTTTCCAAGGAGCCTTCCCCGCCCTTACTTCCTCCGGCCTCAGGACGTGGGGAGGGGCTGTTATCCCCACTAATCAGACGGGGAAACTGAGGCTCGGGGCCCTGGAAGTCACTGAGGCGGGCTCCGCGGCAGAAGATGAGTTCCCAGTGTTCAAACCTACCCCGCAGCCAAAAGGGGGAAAGGTGTTTTTGTTTGTTTGCTTGTTTGCTTGTTTTTAGCAAGGGGGGCGGAGACGCTTTTACAGCGCTAATCGCCCTTGGCGCAAAGCTCTGAGCGCACCAGCTACACTTCGTCCTGTCACCTGTATAGGCCATCGAAGGGAAAGTCCCTACCTGAGCACAATTCGACTCGCGACAGAGGAAAGTTGTCCATCCCTCATTTATTAAAGAAAGTTCCAGAGCCTCTTTAATTAGGGTTCACTCCCAGCACCTCCAATCAATCCCAGAAATGCCAGCACCATAATTCAGAATCTTACCCCATCACTAAATATGGGAGAGGGCGGGAATTTGCTGGCAGCTGGAGGGACCATAATAGAGGAAGGGGTATAGACTGGGGCGGAGGGGACAAAAAGCGGTAGAAGAAAGAGGGGCATCTCCTAGCTGCGCCCTTTCTCACACACACATACATTGGAATTTCTTTCTATAGGACTTTTGATTCTCCAAAGAGTGCGAATCTGAGCTCAAGAAGTCCAGGTAAGGAGAAAAAATTGCAAGGATGAGGAGCAAGGGGGTGGGGGGGATGGACAGGGGGTGGAGGGGTTCATGCAAAGTCAGGCTGGAAAGTTCCAGGTTCCTCCATTCTGCCTCTGCACCAACAGTGGGAGTTGGTTCTGTGGTTACAAGAGAGTGCAGGAGAAAGAAGCTCTTCTGCAGCCTTCCACTGGGGATGACAGAGTCCTAGAAGGTTCCCTGGAACTCCCCCTGACTCCTACCAACCCCAAAGTTGCTGCTCTGCAGGCGAACTCTGAATCTGATTTTTGTGCAGCCCAGATAAATCCGGTGCGGACTATAGGACAGGTATGTTTCCAGGGAACGAAGGGCTTGATCCCAGACACACAGTCTCCACGCAGAGGTATACACAACACACCACCCAAACACAGGACACCCCACAAAACTTCCCCAAATGTTGCCTTCTTTCCACCTTCCCCAGTCGCCTAGAGACCCACAACTGTAATTCGAACCAGGAGTGGACCCTCTCCACCTGTTACCCCACGGAGACTGGCAACGGAAAGGCAGCTACCCCCTCAAATGGGGCTCCTCTGGGTCTCGGTCCCATGGAAAAGACCCCAGAAAAGTTCAGGGTGGAGTTTTCCAAGCTACTTCTTGGGCTGACGCCCCACCCCTTTTTCTGTCCGGTCCTAGGGTCTGTTTGATCTTTTTGCGGCGGCAGACAAAGAGCACAGTAAAGGGGAGAGGCTCCGGAGCCCAGCGGCCGGCCTCTCCTACCTACTCCTCTCAGCTCGAACCCAGGGCGCTCCCAGGCCCTGTCAGATGCAGGTGACTCCTGAAGCCAGGTTGGGGGCTGCCTGCCATATCCGGCTCTGGCCCCAGACACATCTTGTTGTTGCACGCACACGTACACCCGCCCATGCACGCGCGTGCACACACACACACACGCACAGGCAACACTCACAAACACCAAAACATACAGGCAGCCTGGCAAGGGGGCAGGCACACACAGAGACCCAGGTAAACACGCCCAGAGACACGCACTGAGGCAGGTCTGTTCATCGTAGGCTTGTTTATTTTCTGTCTCAACCACCTGGCTCAAAACTCTGTGAAGGCCGGGACCTTCCTGATGTCTCAGGTACTCCTGGGCACTTAACGCAATGTCTGGCACGTAGTAGGTGCTCAACAAAATTTCACAGACTGAAGAAATTCACCCTTTGAAACAAATTGCAATTTCTTTTTCTTTCTTTCTGCCTTTTTTTTTGTGGGACAGACAAAAGGGGAACACAGCATTTGTGCTCATTTCATCCTCAGAAAGGAGGCTTCCAACAAATGAATGGCGGGGGGTGGGCTCTGCTGCCTCTGTTTTGGAAAGGGGAGGAAGCAGCAAGGGCCAGATGGAGGGCAGGCTTTCAGCCTCAAACTCTACCCTCCTCCCTCCCCCCAATTCCATCTCCTCATCCTGAGCTCCTGGGCTCCCGCTCTGGGGATGAGCTGCTCCCCCGAGAATATTGGAGTCACCAGGAAACTTGCAGATTCGAGGTTCCTAAGGGGGTGTGGCCTCTAGAGGCCCAGAGGCCCCTTTATACTGTAGGCAAAATTCTGAATGTATGGACTTGTATGATTGGCCAGTTTTTTTTTTTCATTTTATCCAATTCTCCAAGGGGTCTGGGCTCCCCCAAAAGGACAAGAAGCTTTGACTCAGTCCAGTTCTCGGGCTTTCATGGGAGAAAACTGAGACCCAGAGAAATTGAGCAAGTTGTCCAAGATGACATTGCTCATGAGCTGGGGGCAGGATCGACACTTCCCGGGCCCACCACGTGCACTCTGCCCCTGCCAACTCCTCCTGCCTAGCGCAGCTGGCTTCAGAGGGAGACAGGGCACGTCTCAGGAGGAGGGAATGAGGCGCGCAGCCGCTGGGAACCCGTGGGTATGAACTGGGCCCAGAGCAGCACGAAGCCGTCAGCTCTCCAGGGTTGCAACCTCGCCTTTACTCACCCTCCATTCTGCAGCGTGGGAAGCCAGGGAGCGCGGCGGTGGCGGGCCTGCGCGCCACCCCTTCCCAAAGCGGGGGCTAAAACTCGGAAGGCAGCGAGCCTCCCCCTCCGGCAGCGAGACCCCGACAGGCCTGTTTATTTAGTAGCGCTCTGAATAAGGGTTCCCCTCCCTCCCCCCTCCTTGTTCCTAGTCCCGACTGGGCCCGGCTCTCGGGGCCGGGCCCTTCCCAGCGCTCTGGCTCGGAGCGCGGAGCTCAAGCCCCCACCTCGGGGTCGGCCTCCCTCCCGCTCCGCCGGCCCCACTCGCTCGCCTCTAATTAAGCGGCGGGATCGCAGCGAGCCGCCGGGCCGCGCTGTAATATGATGAACTGCCTTTGTGCCAGTGTCACCGAAAGCGCTTCTGATAAGGGGAAGCCGCCGAGGATCAAAAGGACGACAGCCGCTAGCCCGCCTCCCGCCGCCGCCCGGCTTTGCGCGCTCGCCCTCTCCGCCCGCGCTCTCCCGCGGGCTGGCTCCAGGTCCCGCGGTTTCTCCTGATCTGCCTGTCCCAGGCCAGCCTCCCGGTGACTCTGCGTCCTTTTGTCTTTCTCCCTGCTGCTCTGCGCCCCTCTCGGTCCCTCTGCATTTCTCAACGTCCCGGAACGCTCCAGGCAGGTTCTCTTAGGGCCGCGCTCCGACTTTCTCACTCTTTAATTTTCCAGCGCACAGCGTTCTCCCTCTCTCCCCTCTGTTGCTGTTCTCCTCCTTTCTGACTCTCTCTCGTGCCACCTCTGTGGCTCTGTGTCTCCCTGGTCTCTGCCGTCCCTCTCTTGCTCTCGCCCTGGGCTCAAGCCCAGCGCCCAGCCAGGGCCCCGGCGACCAAATCTTGGACCATTAGCTGACCCGCAGTCTCAGGGAAACCAGAGGGATCCTTCCTCAGCAAGCTTGCAGTGCTCTGCGGCTCCTCGAAACCCACCCTCACTCAGCTGCCCACCAGAGGGCCAAGCACGAGCGCCCCAGGTGCCCTGGAATGCCCCTGGGGCCTCCTCCTCGAAGCATGACTTGGGGTGCACACTCCTCCCCTCATCCCTCCCGAAGCTGCAGTGCGGGGAAGCCTTTCTTCTCCCCCGGGGCTGAAGTTCCAAGTGCAGCCGACCCCCCCTTTGGCGTCCCCTTCCCTACACCCCTTCCTTTGGCCCCCACCTCCCCTTTGCCCTCGACCCTTTCTCTTCCTCCTCCAGGCCCCTCCCCTTCGGAGGCTCCTGGTCCCCTCTGTGCTCTCTTTCTGGACCCCTTCCCTGCCTGGCCTCTGCCTACCCTGCCTCACCGCTCCCTTCCCCCCACCCCCACCCCACTCTGTTTGAAGTTTTTGGAGAGATCTATCTACTAATGGCGAAGTTTCCCCCTTAGGTCACCGTTCTGCCTTGATTCGATTTGGGAAGGCAAGTTCCCTCCCTCCCCCTGCCCGACCCCAGCCGGGGCCAATCGCTCCAGAGCAGGTCAGAAAGCGCTGACCCCACTTCCACCTTTTCCTCTTTCAGCCAGAGTTAGGGGGAGGGGGAAAAAGAAGGAAGGTGTAGGACAGCAAAAACTGAGGGGGGCAACCCAACCTTCCAATCCCCTCTTATCCCCATCCCCAACTGGGTTTCCTAATTACCTCATTAGTCTGGGGTGGGAGAGGGGGAAGAGCTATTTTTCTGGAATTCCTGGAATGTGCCCCCCCATCTTAGTCATGGCCTTCAAGGCCCCAAAACCCCAGAAGCATCTCCCCTTTGGGGTTTCTCTTCTGTACTCCTAACAGTAGGAAGGCTTCCCCTCACCAGGCACTTCTGGGTCTCTTCTGTGGGTGTGAGTTCTGTCTGGCTTTAGGTGAGCTCTCGGGCCAGAGCCAGGGGGCCTTATACATTTCAGGTTTCTGTAGGTGCCCATTAGGAACCAAGCCCTCATCAGCTTGCCCATGATGGCAAACGGGAACTCCAAAGAGGCAACCTGGAAGGAAATCTCACTTGCCCTCTCTTCCTATATAAAAATAGATGTGTTTTTATATAATATTATTTATATAAAATGTAGTGTGACAACTCTCATTTTCAGAAAGACATTCTTTAAAAAAAAAAAAAAAAGGCCCAAATAATCACCGTACTGCTTTAAGTCTACTGTTATATGTGCTTTTAAATCCTTCCATGTAAATTCCACTGAAAAATTTGGAAAGCTGTGAAAGGGGAGGGGGTGGCGGGGGTGGGGGGAGGTTAATCCGGGTTTAACGCCGAGATGCCGTCTTAGGACCAGGGTTAGCCTGATTGCCTTATCTCTTCCCAACATTTGAGACGCCCATATTTCACCCAGCCAAATAGCTCCAAGAGCAGCGCAGATGGCTGCCGTGGTCGCGCCTCAGGAAAATGTGTTATTAATATCTAAATAACTTCCCAATACTGTCTGGTAAATCTCCCCTCCACCATTCCAAATGATGAATTCGTTTGAAGTCTTCCCCCAGCCTCATCTTTTCAATGTCCCTCTCTCTCTCTCTCTCTCTCCTCTCTTCTTAGCCAGGCTTATTTCAAACTGGTAAATATCTAATTCCTTTCACCGCTGTGCCGAGCACACGAGTCTTTTAGGTACAAACGCCTCCAAACAGCCGGTGTGTGGAGGTGCATGCCCGGAGGTGAACATAAAACCCGCACGCCTTCGCGGCGGGGGACCTCACCCCATTTAGAAACGCGTTTGGGAGGCTGGGGCTGCGCGGGAACCTCAATCTGGGAGCCCAGCCCTTCCCCTGCAGGTCCTGGGGACCCTCTCCCAGTTCCCCGTGGAGTCCCAAAGGCACCCCCCCAACACGCATCTCTTCCGTGGCTCCTGCCCGCCCCCACCGCACCCCCAGCCCTCCAAAGGCTTCCCTCGATCTCTGGGGCGGATAATTACCCTCCGCTCGCCTGTTCTCCCTTGTTTCAAGTTTGTTTGCTAAATGTCTTCTATTAGATTATGTTCGTTCATTCCCCCTCCAACCTTATCTCCTTCTGTCTCTACTCTCCTTGCCCGTCACACTCGATTTAGGCACGAGTTTATCTGGCAAACAGTTTGCCGACTTTGTTTATTTACCGCGGGTTCCGGGGCTGTGGCGAGTGAGCGAGCGAGCGCCAGTGTTTGCCTTTGTAATACTTATCTCATTGTTGTTCTTCGTTAGTCTCAGCTCCCTCCTTCCCCTCTCTCTTCTTCGGTTGGGGGGATGGAGGGAAGAAAGGGGGAGTCTTGTCGGCCCAGTGTGGGCTCGCCCCCTCTCTGCTCACCCCATCCCCCCACTGCCCGGGCGCGGCAGAGCCCTCGTCCCCCCTCCCTCTCTCCCTCTGGTCTCACTGAATATCCACCACTGAGCGCAGCCTAAAGCCGGGGAATTGCCTGACACCCTCCCATCTTCCTCCGAGCCCCCATTATGCGAAGCTGATCCCACTCTGAACAGCCTCAAATCCCGCCTGGACTCTGTTTGATTAGATTGCCAACCCGGGGTAATCCTTTGATTTGGTGGAGTGTCAATTACCTTTCTCTAAACACACATTTACAGAGGAGGGAACTTGTTGGTTTAAATCAATGCAGATTGTTTCTTGATAAATGGACTATCTCCGTCCCCTCCCTCGCTCCCTCTTCCCAGGCCCCTCTCCCTCTACGCCTCCTCCCCTTCCCTCTGCCGATCTCGCCTATCCGGTAAACAATGCCCCTTCCAGGTGTGAAGCCGGGGGAAAAAAAAAAAACGGTGTGGGCTGAGGGGAGCTGTGCCCCCCTTCCCCTATTCATGCGCTCCCCCGGAGCCTAATTAAATTTGGCAGGTCCTTGTACACACAATCAAAACAGCTTCCTCCAGTGTAGCAAACGACCGAAAACCGCATTAGCAGCTAGCGGCGCTGCCAAATTAAATTGTTTCCCACCTCCTTTTACAAGTGTCTAAAACCGACACTTCGGGCTCTCCCCTCCTTTCCAAGCCTTCTCGGTCATCTCCCACTCCACACCTGTAAGTTTGCTGCTTTAAAAATAAATTAAGGAAAAATGCACAGAAACACAGATCTGCCTCACACACACCACCTTCGGCCCCCACCCCAGATGGTCTTTCATACCCGGGAAGTCGGCAAATTCTTGGATGGACTTTGACAATGGCACTTCTCCCCATAGAGGAAATGCACGCTCTTCTTCTTTTAAATCTTGTGACCCTCCCCCCCTTATTTCATATTAATTGTGACCTCTCTGGGCGTTGTACCCTAGAGACCCAGATGGAGCCCCATGTCTGATCTGGTCAGTTTCAGCCTAAGTTTGTACATTGTCAGATGCATGAGGCTTTGGTGTTCTTATTATTTATTGCCGTTGTTATTGCCTTTTTAAAATTATTATTATTTCTTCACACTGACTCCCTTAGCTCCCGCAGAGAAATGGCTTGACTTTTTGCAAACCCCTATCAAATTCCCCACCAGAGTCTCCCTGGGCTCAAGCTAGGAAAATCTTTTTCTTTCCCATCCGTCCTCAAATCCTTTCCCGGTTGGGTCTCCGGTCTGTCCCCCCTGATTCTCCGAGAAGGGGTGAGGAGAAGAGAGTCCAAGTGGATGAGGGCAAGGAACTGTCCATTTCCCTCTCCAGGTGAGCAGAGCATGGCTGGAACCCCTATCCGCTGTGGTCTGAAATTCTCACAACCAACAATCTTAATAACTCAGTCTTAACAAGGATAAGAGCAAAAAAAAAAAAAAAAAAAATATGAACAGCCTCATGAATATCAGCCCAAGGGGAGCAGGAGTGAGCTGTTCAGAGATGAAAGTGCACAGAAATAAAAGCTCAATTTAATCTGCTTTAAAGCCCTTCAACTTAACGTTTGTGCTTCAAACTCTGAGAGCGAGGACTGATTGCGGATAAATAGTTTCTTACCATGCCTGGGAGCTCTAACACCCTTCTGCAACACAGTTTCCTATTCAGCAGCCCCAGTTTTCATTACCAGCTCTAATAAGTCTTAACATTATTAAATGCCAAGCGGACGATAGGGAAAAACGGACTCAGGGAGGGATCTCTCTTTAGCGCTTAAAGAGGAGAGCTCTTAAACCCCTTCTTGGAAGGCTCCCCGCCATGAGAGGGGCAACCCCCGGAGAAAGCATTCGTCAAGAGCAAGAAACCAAAACAAAGTTTGTGGGTGTGCACCCCTCCCCCTGCTCTGCCCTTTGAGGCATCTCTGCCTCTCCCCACCTGGTCGACTTGGGTGGAGGTTAGGAGGTCTTTTCACTTTTAACTTGGCCGTGAAACTGATGGCTGGGGCCTGGGAGAGAGAGGAGAGGTTCCAGCTGGGTGGTTCACTGGGATGCCTGCCTACTGACCCAGGTACTCAGGGGGCCGATATGTTTTGTCCCCAGAGGGACAGACAACCCTCCCTCATCCCCACTGTCATTCTGCCCATTCCCACCCACGTACAGTCACCCTGCACTTCCACGCAGAACCCCACTTGCACAGAATACGACCCACGGCACAATGATCCAAAGGCACCCGGACAAACAGCCACCCAGAGAGTCCATTCCAGCTCACGGTCCCAGCGTCCGACGTGCCCACTGTCACTCAAAACCTGCCGGGCTCTCTGGATACCAGACCCACGGATTCCATTTCGTTTCTGCAGCTCCTCTCCAGACTCAGCTCCTGTGCTCTCTGCCTCCCCATCTGGAACCTCCAGGCTCCTCCTAAACCCTTGGAGATTTGGAGCTTCCTGGTTCTGCTGCAGGGAAATCCTCTCTCCAGCGAAGCTGCCTGTGAGCCAGTTTCGTAAGCCCTAACCCGCGCCAGAAGCACCCGAACTTCCTGGAGCCAAAGGGATCCCCAAAGCACAGGCTTTCTATCCCTTTCCTCTCCTTTCCTTCTTTCTCAGAAAAGACTTTTGCTTCCTCGCAGACTGAGCTGGACAAACCCCCGCCACACACACACACACACACACGCATACGCACATGCACGCACGCACACACACCCCCCCCCTAAAGTCTCTCCAAATAAAACCAAACCTCCTTCTGCCTCTCCCCGGTACTTCTCAGAAACGGTGTCTGCTGTGTGGTATTTCTCCAGGAAAGATCATTTCAAGTTCAATGTGCCCCACCCCACAAAAAAGAAGTCCAACCAAGTCCCTTTCGGATACAAACTGAAGTCAGAGTGGGTCCCCCCGCAGGGGTCCCAGGGCTCTGGGCTGCCTCCGCCAAGCCTGGGGCTCCTCAGCAGCACAGGGGCACTTCTCACTGCAGACCCGAGGCTCCGAGGCCGGCCCGGCACAGCGGGGTGCCAGGCACAGCTCGCTTGCTTTCATCCCTCGCCCTTTTGTCCCTGGCGGGACAGGGCTCCACTTGGGGCCCTGAATGTCAGTAGCCCGCCCCTTCCCCAGCTCTAGGCTGCTCTCTCAAAGGGGCTGCCCCTGCCCCTCCTCCCACCTTCCCCCTCAACCAGGCCTGTGGGGGCTGGGCCTTCCTGGGTGTTGTCTTTGGAAGCGGGCTTTGTCTGTGAAGTTCATCTTCAAGGTTGGGAGAGACTACTGACAACTGGAGAGAGAGACCTGGGCGAGGAGTTCACGGGAGGCAAGGAGAGGGGTACCCTGAGACACCTCTGGAAAGAAATTCAAGCCACATGTGCTCTTTACAAGTTTCCAGGTTTGGGGAACTCCCCCACTTTTTTCCAAAGCGACTGCTTTGCAGGTTTGCATGACCACTGTCTTTCCTGTCTGCCGTCTGCCTCCCGGCATGCCCGTTTGTGAGCTCGCTTCTTTTCCCCAGCCAGTCTTTGTGACTCTGGGCCTTCTGTTTCTGTTTCTCACTCTCCCTCCCTCACTTAAGGCACGCGTACCAAGTCTCAAAGAGAACTTCAAGGGGAGGAGATAATGAGGAAGACTTTCCCTTCTCCCGAAACTTCCCCTGCCAATAAATACAAGCACACTCCCCTTCCCCGGGTGTGCAGGCGCTTGGAAGATAAACGCCTTCCCTAGCAGACCGGAGAAAAAGCCGGGCGCAAGGCTCAGACTCCAGCCGGCGGGGCAGCGGCGCTGCAAGGGGGGAGAGGGTGGGTGCAGTCGGAAGCTTCCTCCCCGCCTGAGATCCTCCGATCCTGGGCGTTGGGGAACTTGGTCTCAACAACTGGCCCCGCCAGAGACAAGCGTCTGACTGGTGCACCCATCTGCACCCACCCGCCACGCTCTCGGTTCGGGCCCTGGCAACAAGGGGCTGAGGGTTAGGCGGCGGGCCTCGCTAATTTTTATTGATTGCAGCGGTCAGTCAACTGTCAGGCAGGGTTTCAAGGGACCGTTTAGAGAGCGTGTGCGGGTCTGGTTAACAAATTCATTTAGGGAGCCGCAGGCCGGCTCCTCCTTCCTCGCCCCCCGCCCCCTTGTCCAAACGTCCTATAAATAATAGATCCACACCGGGACTGGGACTAGCCGCCAAAACGCGGGCCCCGCAGGGCGCACGCCCCGGAGTGCCCGGCCAGGCCTTGCGCGCGGGGTCTTGCGCTCAGCGGCGCGCAGTGCACCAACCTGCAGCCGGCTCCCCGGGGACGCCAAGGCCGTCTGCCCCCGGGCTCCGCGCTCTGCCCTAGTCCGGGGCGCACTGAGGGGGCGCCCTCCGCAAACCCCGAGGGACTCCCGGCTCCCCCCGGGGCTGCGAGTCCGCCCGCTAAAGTGCTGTCGCTAGCCTTGAGCGGCAGAAGCCAACCACTGGCCCGCACCCTCGCACGTGGGGATGCGGGGTTCGGCGGTGGAGGCCCCCCCTCGGAGGTTCCCTACCTTTGTCGCCCAGGATGCCGTCGATGCTGTGCTTGGCTTTCTTCTCGCCGTCGTCCTCCTTCTTGTCCGCTTCATCCTCCTCCTCTTTCTTCCCGAACTTGATTCTGAGCACGCGGCTAATCGAACTCACTAAACCTCAGAAATTCAAAGGCAAAAGAGCAAGTATAAGTTGTTGGGGCATTGGAGCCGGGCGACCTGGGCCCCCAGGAGAAAGCGACGCAGTCCGTCCTGCAACACACTGCAAGGGGATTCACACCCACTGACACCCCCCCCCCCCCATTTAAGCGTTTACATCCAAGTACAGTCGCTGGCTAGGGAAGCTGACTCCCCTGGGACACTCTCACGGTGGCATTCCTATACTCCTCCTTGCACACACTTGTGCCTGACACGGTCACATCCCCTAGATACATTCACACCCACACCCACTTCCCCAGGACCTTGCCAGAGGCCCTCCAGCCGCTGTGGCTGCCACCTCTACACCCAGGTGTGTGTCCCCTCGCTGCGGGTGGAGGCCTCCATGTTTGGGAGGCACTGCTGGCTGGTGGCACTGACAGAACAGAAAGAGTGACTTGGGGAAAGGGGTCCAGGGAGCCCATGGAGATCAACCCTCCTAGGACGGACCCATCTCTCTAGGCCACTTCTCTGAGAAAGAAAGCCTCCAGGGAGCTCCTGTTACCACCCAGCCTTACAGGATAACTTTTTGCTCCGTTTGTGCCTCCTTCTGTCCCTCCTTCCTTCCCTCCTTCCTCCTCTCTTTCTTCTTTCTCCTCTCTCTCTCTTTCCTAATTTTCTCTCTTTTCTTTGCTCCTTCTGTCCATCCATCTTCCTTTCGGTTTTGATTCCCTCCTTTGCCCTAACTCTTCATTCCTGCTCCCCTTCCTCACAACTCTCCTTGGAGTTCCCCATCATTCATCACCTTCCATCCTGTCCTGTCCCGCCTTCAGCCCCGTTCAGCCGGCACCGGGCCAGACTGTGCTTGGCCGGCTCAGCTGCCTTCTCACCTGAGGGCACGGTGCTGCGGTCACAGTGTCCGTCCTTCAGCAGCCTGTCTCGGATCTCCCAGCTGAACATGCCTGGGTTTTCCCTCTTGTACTCCTCGATCTTTTTCTCCACATCCGGAGTCGCCACCTGCTTCAGAGGTGGAGGTGGGAGAGCAGGAGTGGAAAGATGGGGTTGGGGGAGGGAGACACTTTTAATATCAAACTCCCAAGAGCCCCAGGCCAGGCTGGTGGCTCTGGTTCCCATGTCCCTCCCCCTTCCCCCCTTCTGAGACTGGCTTTACCCTTTCACAAAACCTGTGCCTGGCTCCAAGGAAGGCAGCCAGGTGCATAGGGTAGTCATAGGTAATAAGAGAGAACCTAATTAGGACCCTTGGGAATCCCCCCCGCCACCGCCCCACTCACTATTTCAGGCAAGACTGAGGGGGGAGATTTCCCTTAGTCTGGGATGATGCTGGGGGTCGGGGCAGATGTAGGGGCAGCCCAGGGATGACTCATTGGCCTCAAAGTCCTGGGCAACCTGGAACCTCCGTTATCTTATCCCCTAGAAATCCTAATAATGAGAGGGACATCTGGGGGTGAGGACACCCTCTTCCTGTACTTTCCATAGGAAGCATTTGGACACCCCAGTGGTGTTGGATGACACAAGGTAGTGAGAGGGGCCACAACCAGGATCCCCCAACCGTGGGAAGGCCGGCTGCCAGCTCTGCAGCAAAGACACTCACTCTGGGCTTGCTGCCGCCGATGGCCCCAGGCCGGATGGACCCAGTCTCCTGGTAGCGGCAGAGAATCTTGGAGACGCAGCCGTGGGACACACGCAGCTGACGGGAGATGACACAGGGCCGGATGCCATGGTGGGCCATCTCCACGATCTTGTGGCGGATGTGGTTAGGCAGGGGTCGCCCGTTGATGAAGACCCCACCAAGCTGATTGACCCGGCCTTGGCCAAGTGGTGTGGACACTGGAGGAGGGAGGGGAGACCAGGAAGGAGAGAGGCACAGGGTGAGGATGGGGAGGAGACAGCGAGCACACCCCTTGACTCCAGTTTTGTTGGAGCCCAAGAGCCCTGACAGAGGGACTGTGAGTTCCCCACATTTGGAGGTGCGGCAGTTCAGAGGTCAGGAAAAAACTGTCAGAAAGCTGAGAGAGGGTCCTGGAAGGATGGAGAGAAAAGTCACAGCTGGCTGCTACAGTCCCCCAGATGCCGTGTGCCCCCATTCCTGCCACACTATGGGGAATGAGGACACACTGGAGAGGGATCTGATGCTTCTGAGAACGGGGAGGGAGAGGGCAGAGCCAAGAGGCTGATGGAGTCTCATCTCCGGAGTCTGTGGGACCAGGGGCTCGGTCCCCCAGGATGCAGTTTGGGCCACAGGTCTGCCTGTCTCTTCGGGAGGCCGATTGCAGGCGAGATGTGGCCCCTCTCTCTGCTCAGTTCCATGCCCTAAGTGGTCAAGACTGATCCATTTTGGGGGGAGCCAGAAGAGGCTGGTTAATTACCAGTATTTACAGCCCTGGCCTGGGCAGCAGATCTGTCCTACTTATAATTGAACAGCCGAGGGACTGGTGACACGAAGCTGTTGGTCACTGCCTCTGGGGTCACCTGGCTGTCCCTTGAGGGACTCTCCTTGCTTCCAACCCCTCTCAAAGTTCTAATTTCGTTTTGGGGCGATTTGGGGGAGACGCTCCGCTGTCAGCGAGCTCCCATATCAAATACCTATTTGGCTTCAGAAATCCAAGATCTGTCCCTGCAGGCTCTGTGAGGGTGGTACACAGAGGGGCCAGAGTCTCTCAGTGTGAGTGACTTTGGGAACCAGGGAGACAGACACCCCTGCTGTATTGCTGCGGAGGGGAGAGCTCCTTGGAGGCCTTAATGCAAAGTCTACACAATTTCCTCGCAGAAGGTTGGGGGACACCCGGTGCACTAATCCGGCCTCCATCCCCCCAATTTGGGGACCAGGCGGCTGCAGCGATCGGGCAGATTAGAACGATTTCACAGACGCGGGAGTGGAGGGAGCTGCCAGTATAATTGGAAGGGAGGAGGCGAGAAGGGGCTCGGCTGCCGAGCGGTTCCTGCCGCCTCCTCCCTCGCGCTCCCGGCCCCCCCACCTCTCTTTGTAAAAGTAGGTGTCTGAAGCCACCCTCGGATTTAATCAGAAATCGTGCGTCGCCAAGTCAGAGTCACTCAGTCTCCGTGGCGGGATATGCCATTAGCGCTCGAGAGCCCTCGAGCGCCCAACTTTATATTCAAGAGCCTCTTTAGCGACCGGCGCTCGGCTCTCCTCAGTATTCTCCGTCATGTTGGGCAAATATTGTTCTAATCCGCCGCGCGTCCTCGGCCGCCTGTTTTACTTGCATTCGCTACAGGAGAGCGCTACGGCAAATCCCCGGGCTTGCGCGCTCCCCCGCCTGCGTGGTTGCTCGCGCGCACTTGATCACGAAGCCACTCTCTTCGCCTCTGCCTAATTCAGGGACCCGCGCCATCCCGCTGCCAGACGGACCCCCCCCTCCCTGGATCGCAGGCTGCCCGCCCGTCCATCCCCTCCCCGCCTCCTTTCCCCTTCCTCACGCACAAGGGGCTCAGACAATTACAAGAAGAGTAATTAAAAAATGAAAGTGGCACCTATCTCTCACCACTCCTGTATGACCCCCTGGGCTACCCACCCCCAGAAACCCAGTGATCCCTCGGTTGACAGGTCGAAGGCCTTCCACGAGTTTAAAAACAAAACAAAACAAAAACGCAGGAAAGGGTCTTGGCAGCGCGCTCCCATCCTTTCCTCCAGCCGGGAACCCGTCCCCTGCCGGTCGCCTCTGCTCACCCCGGTGCTGGGTTTTGACCGAGGACACATTAGAGAATTCACGTTTTCCCCCTGTCTGGACACCGCGGGGCCCGCTCACGGTCCCGAGGGTCTCTCCCAGGAGAGCTGCAGAGTTCCGAAGCCCAAGTGAAAAGTTTTGGGGGGAAAATCGTTACTATTTATTATTTCAAGTTACTTTGTTTCCAAACCAAAAGGCAGGAGTTTCTGTCTGGTGCTTTGGAAGAAGCGGATAGCCTTCTTAGCTGAGACATATAAACTACCCCACATCGCTGGTATTTCGAAATAAAAGGGATTGGAGGACCATTCGAGGAGTGCAAAAAGGAACAGTTCGAAACGAGAGTAGAAAGCGCTGTAGCCGGCGAACGCAGAGAGCTGAGAAAGTATCTGCGGGGAAAGCATCTGAAAATAGTGGAAACGAACTGAAATTCGCTAGGACTTGAAATTTGCTAGGGGCCGAAAGCGGCCGGGAGCTCGCCCTGCGGGGAAGGCCAGAGCCCGCGACCTGTGAAGCCGCGGCCGCCGGTCACTGAAAGCCGCGCAAAAACGGACAGGCGTCGGCCCCTGGAAACTTCCGGGGGTCCAGCGCCCGGACTCGGTCCCCAGAAGAGAAGGGGACCCCTCCTCCTCCCCTCCCGCTGCCGCTGGCGCCGCCACCCCCTGGGGATCGCTGCCTCTCCCAGGACCTCGGGTTCCGGGCGGAGGAGCGGAGGCGCGGCGAGCCAGGCGCTCTTACCTTCCAGAGGAAACCCCGTGCGGGGATAGTTCTGTCCGGGAGCCGGCCGCATCATCCTCGGTACGGTGCCGGGAAGGGCCGCCATTCTTGCGCACGCCGGGGACGAATCCAGAGTCGGCAAAAATCGCCTCCCGTCCGCTCCCTTTACCCCTGCTGCGATCTCTTTCTTTCCTTCTTCTTCCACTTCTCTTTTTTTAACCTCTTCCCCCTCCTCCCCTCTACACACGCTCCCTACCCGCACCCCCCCACCCCCGGCTGCGGGCGAACGCGTCCAGAAGCTGGGGAGGGGGGCGAGGTGGGGGCGGAGGCTGGGGGGAGGGAAGGTGGTGACAAGGAAGTTCAAACAAACAAACACAGCCACCCCAAGTCCGCCTCTGCCCGCTCCGCTCGGCCAGAAGTTGTGCGGGCGGATGCGCCGGGCGGAACCGGGAGGCGAGGCCGGGCTGCCGAGCGGGGCTGGGGGTGGCGTCCGACTGGCAGCCGCGCGCTCCCGCGCTCCGGGCCAAAGTTTCTGCGCCGAGAGGCTGGCGAGTGGATTCTCTTTCGTATTTATTTATATATTTATTCTCGCGCTCGCTCGCGCGCGCGCTCGCTCCCTCCCCGCACTCCTCTCCACGCCTTTCTCCAGCCCACACTCCCGACTCCCTCTCGCACCGGCTTTCACACCCCGCCCCCCACCAGGCTTGCGGAGGGAAGGCGGTGGCTCCTGAGTTTCGGGGCTTGAAGGGAGGCGACAGGGGGTGACGGGGTTGGGAAGAGAAGAGGGCGAGCAAGGGGGAGAGTGATCCGCTGGGTAAGTTGTGCAAAAGTGCTCAACGGGAGTACGAGGAGGAGGGGGGGAGGCAGCGAACGAGATCTGATAGGTTCGGACTTTTCTTTTATTCATGAGGAGGGAAGGGGGCCAGGGCGGAAGGGAGCCGAGGACCAATAACGAAAAGAAATCGCCAACGAATATATTTTTTTCTCTTTTCTAATCCCCGGGTCGACCTCGTTTTTGGGGGAGAATTTGAACCGCCCGTTAACACATAGGGAGCAAGGCGCGGGGGCTGGGGGGGGGGCGCAGAAGGGGAGGGGGCAACTTTGTGCAAGTGTCTTCTTTTGACGAATGGGCCAGATCGGCCGAGTGCCCGGCCCCCTGGTCGCCCGCCGCCCCTCTCGGCGTCCCGGCTGCTTGGGAATGTCTGCCTCCGGTTGGTGGCTCCTCTGGATTCTCGCCTTTTCTCTGGCCTCCCAGGGTCAGAGTCGGCTGACTGCACATCTCCTTCATCTCACTCACACACTCCGAAATTTCCGCCAGTAGGGCACATGGGGAACTGGCCTAGGGTGACTTCAAGGAATGGGTTTATGACTTTCTCTGTGAAATGATGTCTCAGCCCCCGTGTCCAGTTCTTGCCCAGCTTCCTGCAGCTCTGAAAAGCCCAGAGTGCTTAGAAAACTGAGTGTGCCAAATGTTAGGGACTATCTCTTCTTCCCTCCTCTTCCCCTTCCCCTCACCCATCTCCAGCCAGGTTTAAACTCCTCTTCCTCTTCAGGCCCCCTGGCCACAACCCAGAACCCCTTTCCAGCAGGCAGTCCACTGCCCTGAGGCTGACAGCAAGTGGGTGCCCAGGATCTGGGAGGGAGGCGGGTCAGGACTGGGTTCCACCTTCAGCCCATCAATTCTGAGCTCCTCCGCTCAGAATTTAGAGGCGGGAGGTGTCCCAATTAAAGGGTCAGAAGGGGGGGGTGGTGATCAGAGGTCCTGCAATTCTGCGCTCTCCCCTGCCCGAGTGACCAGACGCCCCTGCCCCAGGACACGAGTCCCGGGGGCGAAACGCCCTCCCAGCGGGGCAGGACGCCAGGACAGCAGGCCTTTTGTCTCCCCCGGGAAAGAGTGTCTCCGGCCCAGCACTGGAGGCAAAATACAATAAAATAAACCCAGCCCTCCATCTCGGCCCCCACCCCGCAGCCCGCCCCCTGCCCGCCCTCTCCCGGTCCTGGGGTCAGCCTTGTCTTGGCCTGGGGGGCTCTTCTCGGGCTGGCCCTAGTGTGCCCCCCTGCCCTCCCCTTTTCCTCACCTGTGACCTTTGCCCCTCTCAGCATGTGACAGACACCCTCCTCTCCCTCTCTCCCAGCAAAGGGGCTCATCAGGCTCTTGGCGGGGAGGCGCTCTGGGAATGGGGGCTTACGGAAAAGCAGTTAAACCCACACCCTCTGGTGGCTCCAGAATTGAGGGGGGTCCAAGTCGCTTTGGAATTGGAAAGGGGGACACCAGGGTGCCTTGCCCAGGTCAGGGTGCCAGGCTGCCTGAGTTATAGGGGCCCTACAAGGTTTTCTGGGCCCCCTTCTTCATTGGAGGTGTACCCCACCATACCCACAGCCCCTGAGAGAGGGACAGGGAGATGCAGTTTGAAGCCTCAGTGTGTGTATCTGGGGAAAATGAATTAGATTTGGGCCCCTTTACTTCGTGTCTTGCTGGAGGGTCTGGCCTGCCTTGACTTCCAGAGGTGGCTATGTATTATATATATATGTATGTATATTACAGATAAACACAGATAGGCACACAATACACACACACACACACACACATATACACGTATATATTACAAAATATCCACTCACTCACTCATTCATTCATCAGTATTGTCCGTCCTGGCTTGGAGGGATGTAAGGCACAGATTCTCTGTATTTGTGGGTGGACCCCGGAGCGTCTTTGCCTGTGTCTGGGTGAAGGTGGGTTTGTGTGTAGGTCTCCTGTAGGCCGTCTGAGTAGCTCTGTGTTTCTAAGGGAGGGTCTGTGTTTATGTTTTGGGGTCGCTTCCATGCTGCCTTGGCTCAGCGCAGTCAGGAAGGTGTAAATGTTTGTTTCGGTCAGTTCCCGGGGCCAGGAAAGACCTCTGGGGTGTGCCAGCATGGACCCTGGAGCCTTCAGTCTCTCCTTGCTGACTGGGGAGAGCTCAGCCCCACCCCTCGGTTCAGGGCCCCCCAGTTGGCCGAGGCTGGGGACATTGAGCCCCAGGCATCTCTCGCGGGGCTCCACCTAACCTGTCGCCTGGTTCCCACCGTGCCCTGCAGAGGGCCCAGCAGAGGGTCCAGTTGCCAGGGAGGCCCCGAGCAGGTTCCCCTAAACTCTCTGCTGGAGGCACCAACCCTGAGTTTTTGCAGCTTGGGGATTCCGTGGGCTCCCGCGGGGGCAGACGGAGGGGGAAGAAGGGGGGTGTCTGTCGGAATGAGCGTGGCTGTTCTCGCCTGTTGGAGACCAATTTCACAAATGATTTTTGCAACAATTAAGAAGTGTGGCGGGGTGAAATGGCGATTTCACATCCAGTGGGGGAAAGGGGGGTTCACCTGGGAACTGGGGCGGCTGCAGCTGGAGGTGGGGAAAAAATCTTTCCCTCTCCTCTCAGCTCCTCATGGCTAACCCCCTTGCCCAAATTCACTCCCCACACAGACATTCATCAACTCCTAAGACCTCCAGCTGCTACTGTAAGCGCTGAAGGGCTCAGGTCTGCATTGTGTGTGTTAGGCTGGACTTGGCCTGGAAAGTTTCCCTTCAGCCCCTCACCCTAATCTCTGTCTCTCTCCCTGCTTCTTCCTCCTTCCCTCTTCTCTCTCCGTCTTGGTCTGTGTGTCTCTCTCTGTCTCTGTGTCTTATGTGCATGCACGCATGCATACACACACACACACACACACACACTTTTCTGTCTCGTGGGCCCCTCCATCTCTTTTTTGTCCCCACCGCCTTTGACGCCTTGCCTTTCTGACTTCTCCTCAGTGTTTTCCTCTCTCAATCTGTTCATCGTGGCCACCACCTCCTACCTCCATGGTGTCCTGAAGCATGTAGGGACTTCCATCGCACGCACCAGGCTATACCTCAGACCTGTTTCCTGGGAAAGCCCTTTCTTTGGTCCAGATGGGGTTGGGCAAAGACTTTCCAGAAGGGTCGCTCCTCTGCTTTGCATCTACTTGGGGCTATCTCTAAAGGAACATCTCCAGGCCCAGCCCACCTGATTCTAGCACCCCCTCCCTCTAGAAAGTACTCTTGTATTCCCTCTCTCTGGCTTGGGTAACTGATCCCTACCTCCACCTCTCCCTGTCCCATCTGAGTTCCTTGTCTGTCCCCCACCTCCTGCCTGCCACACTTCCTTTTAAGGGCAACAACAATGTTCCTAGGAATTCCTCCTCCCAAGTTCCCCAAATGAGCCTTCCCAATGGGAAAGAGAGACCTACGCCCAAGGATCAGGAGCAAGAAGCCAGGTTGACATCAGGGGGGAAGCTGGCCTTTCTCTGGCTGCTCCCGCCCTAGACTGTGAATTGATGGGTCCAACGGGTAAGAGACTGAGGGCCACAACTGGGGCTTCCTTGTCCCTGCCCCCAGTGGCCAGTGGCCTGTTCCCCCAGGCCAAGGGAGAGGACGCTCTTTTTATTTTAGATCCCTGTGCAATGAGCACTTTCTGAAAGCGATTACCCAATGAATCTCCCTTTAAAGGGTGATAAATCCACCTTGAAAACCAGGGGTTTTGATTTCGGCAGGCCTTTTGCGTTTTCAGAGGCTCTGGCCAAAGATGTCAACAAATGGAATTATTCAGTCTTCAAATGTTTGGTAATGAGAGAGGAGGGGGTGGGCGTAGGGGTAGGGAGAGAAATGGAATATCCATGAACAAAAGACCTTCTGGAGGCTCCCTCGGGTTCCGGAAGCTGGAATTCCTCAGTGCCGCCTATGAAGGGGCACCCTTGAAAAAGAATACCTTTCCCCCACTCCCGCAATCTTCTATTATGATTTCTCTCATAAGAAGTCCCACTCTTGGAAGAGCGACCTTGAAATATCTGTCCAAACCAGAATAGGAATGGGAGGGAAACTGGGACATTTTCTGGCTTGACATTTTCCTTTGCCCCAGAAAAATAGAACAGTACCAAAATAGTACATGTTGGAGTCCAGTTCCCAAGGTAAATAACAACAATAATAGTAATAGGCTTCTCCCAGGCCCACCTCTTCATAGGATCTGGGTGAGCCTCTTTCTGCCCTTCTTCCTGGCCTTCCTCCACCCTCCTCCCCTCCCCTCTCCTCCTCTTCTCTTTGCCTCATCTTCCTCCTCTTCTTCCTCCTCCTCCTCTTGCTCCTCTGGGCTCCTGCTAACTGCTTTCCACTGGCTTCCAGAAATGCAATCAAGGTTATCTCTACAGTGTGTCCCCTAATATCTCTAGAAACCTTCCCCTACAGTGTGTTCCCTAATATCTCTAGAAACCTTCCCCTCTGCCCGGCAGTCCCTCTCTCCTCTTCACTCCTGGTGTGGGAATGAGAAGTTTCTTCCATTCCGGTAGCCCAAAGGGGATGGATTGGGGGCAGAGGTGACCGAGCCCGTGAGGGTGCATGGAGCCATATGGGAAGCTGAGAGCGTGTGTGTACCTGTGTCAGAGCATAGGAGAGCACGTGAGTGTGCCTGTACATGGACGTGTGCGTGTTCGCAGGTGTGCACCCAGGAGTGCGCGTGCGTACCTGCAGGTAGAAGGAGGTGGGGGTGCGTGTGCAAGCGGAATCTCCGTTTCCTGGAACCTTTGGCGAGCCTGAGGAGGGAAGACTCCTCCCAAGCTCCCAGCTGCCTGAACAAAAGACCAAGTGTCCGATGGATGGCGCTGGGCTGCCTTCTCTGGCCCCTTTAGATCACCACACCAAGTTCAATTTGCGCCGAGTCCAGCGTTAACGGGCTGTAGACTGCGCCCTTGCACAATTACCTTATCACAGCCGAGCATCTATGGAATCGGCAAAGCATTTTCATTGAACAAATCAAAGGGGGGTATTGGCGCCCGGCTCTGGCTGGCCTGGAGCTCCGGCTGTACACAAGTTCCCAGGAAGCTTTCCCCCCAGGCTTTTGGGGGGTGGAGTGGGATGGGAATGAGGACAAAAGGATCAAGGGCTGCTTGGTCCCCACCTCAAATCGCTAAGGGGAGGCTGATGGAATTGGGCTCCTTTGGTCCCCAGGGCTCCTCCTTCCTGGTCTCCTTGGGAAGCCCCCTCCTCTACCATGGCCTCAGTAGGGAGGGGTCTTTCCTCTCCTGGGTACAGGAGCCCTTATAGCCCAAGTTCCATAGGGGATGCTCTGTGAATCTTCATTGGCTGAATGAATGAATGAACGAATGAATGATTCTAGCACCAGCAGGATATCTGGATTTGGGAAAAGGCGGGGGAGACCTAGGCTTGAATCTTGTGCGGCTGGTGATTGGCAGTGATATCGAGCCTTCTGTGTGCTAAGATCTCCTGGAGCCTTGGAGCATCGGGAGGGTGACAAGCCGTACCTGCATGGTGAAAGGTGCTCCGATGGAACTAAAACATGGCTGATCTGCAGCATCGTAAGTGGCAGTGATGAGAGCTGGGTGAGCCTCGGTCCGCAGTCTGTACTCAGTGCACGCTGGCTTCCTCGCTTCCCGATTCCTCTGCAGTCAGCCACTGGGACCCTTCTGTATTCATCTCCACAAGCATTCTAGGGCTGAGCTCAGCATCTAGAAGAACACAGAGGGTGCTTGATAAAGAGCTAAGTTGAATGATCATATTGCTTTTTGCTCTTGGGCACCAGTAATTAATAACTAGCATTTTTGAATGCCTACCCTGTGCCAGGCATTGAATGGCAAGACTGTTTAATCTCAAAGCCCCCGTGTGTGGTGGCTATCAGCATCTCTGTTTTATAGAGGAGGAAACTGAGACTCGGGGATGTCCAAGGTCAAACTAAGATTGGTCCAAGGTCAAAGAGTATCAGGTAGTAGGGAAGGGATTTTAACGTAGGCTTCCTTGACTCCAAAGTCTGCTCTCTTTCTTGCTCCTATGTAGCCTCTTGCTGCTTCAGTTTCCCCTTTTATAAGCCAGATGATCCCCAGCACTGAGCACAGAGACTGGCACATGGCAGGTGCTCAGAGGCGCTACTGAATGAATGAATGAATGAATGAATGAATGAATGAATGAGGCTGAAACATTCTAATGACCGTAGCATTGGATGTCTTGCCCCCGGAGTCCATGGGGATGGGGATGGGGGATGCAGGACCAGAGAATGCTGGCTCCATGAGGGAGATTTTGAGATGACCTTGTCCAAGGACTTTTCTGCTTCAGGAGCCCACTTCCCTCCTGTAGGCTCTGGGGAGGCCAGAGGGGCTTTTGCCTGGCTAGAAAGTGCCTACCCTGAGGGAAGAGCTGGCCAGTCTGGGGGTACCCAGGAGCCCCTGGCTGGTGCCAGGTCTTCATTGAAATGTATAGGCAGAAGGGAGGGTGCGCTGCATATTTGTCTAGGTGAATTAAAAGCACAATCCCCATTTCCCAGAGGGAGCAGTTGGTTCATATTTATACATTTAGTCTCACAGGTGTAAAATAGGTTTCCTTTATGCTTATATAATAATTTTTCATTTGAATTTCAAGGCTTTATTCCCTTCTTTGGATTCAAGTCTTCCACCTGAACCCGATTCTCTCCATAACCATTAATTCCTTCATCATAAAAATGAATTCCATCTAATTCTCTATAGCGGCAGTTAGAGCAGATCAAAAAGTGCCTTTGCAAAGGGGCGTCCCCCCCCCCCCCCCCCCCCCCCCCCCGCTTCTGCCATTGTAGGTTTCCGCTGGCCTGTTCTCCCCACCCCCTCCCAGTGCCGAGTTTCAGAAACCAGGGCTGGGAGCAGAAAAACTTATTTCTCTCACTCAGGAGGGTGTGTGTGTGCGTGTGCTTGGGTGTGTGGTAGAAAATGCTCCCCAGTTTCAGAAAGACAGCAACAATAACAACGATAGTGGTCATGCGGTACTTAGGAGCCAGACACGTGTCAGGCACTTTGCATACAGTCTCTGATTGAGTGCTTGTTCACATCCGTGAGGTAGATACTGGTACCTTCATAAGGTAGACGAGAAGCCAAAAGTCCATAAATGTGAAATAAATTGCCTGAGGTCACACAGCTAGGAGCCGGTAGGGCTTAAGATTTTTTTTTTTAAAACACCTTATTAGATATTTCACCCAGACATTATAATAGGATGGGTCTTTCCAGACATAGTTGACACCTTGATGCGCCTGTCTCCTCCCGCATTCCCTTTCTTTTCGTCCAGAAGAAATCACAGTCACGAATTTGGCACATTTCATTTCTTTACATGTTGTCGTAGCTTGAATCACGCCTCCCAAAGATACTGCGTCCTAATTCCTGGAGTATCAGGAATTACAGTGTAATTACCTTACCTTACAGTGTAAAAGGGTCTTTGCAGATGGGACCAAATTAAGGACCCTGAGATGGAGAGATGATCCTGGATTATCTGGGTGGCCCGAAATGCCATGACGCGTGTCATTATAAGAGAGGAGAGAAGGGGAGATTTGACACAGAGGAGGAGAAGGTGCTGTGGTTGAAGAGGCAGAGATTGGAGGGATGTGGCCATAAGCCCAAGAATGTGGCAGCCAGCAGAAGCCAGAAGAAGGAACGGGATGTCCACAGAAACCTCTGGCAAGAGCATGTCCTGGGACACCTTGGTTTTGGCCAAGTGTTAGAGTGACTTGGGACTTCTGGCCTCCGGGACCAAGAGAGAATAAGTTTCAGTCATTTTACTTCACCAAGTTTGAAGTTGTTTGTTATAGCAGCCCTAGGAAATTAATACACACGCTTTTGTGAGTTTACTCCATATTTATATGAAATCCTGTACTTTTTACAGTTTACATAATGGTATGCCATGAATATCATTCTGAAGCTTCACGCAGTGTTTTTGAGATTTATCCTTATCGACACCAGTAATGTTGGTTTATTTATTTATTTTTTTAAAAGATTTTATTTACTTATTTGGAAGAGAGAGAGAGTGAGCATGAGCAGGGGAGGGGCAGAGGGAGAGGGACAAGCAGTCTCCCCGCTGAGCAGGGAGCCCGACGTGGGGCTCGATCCCAGGACCCCAGGATCATGATCTGAGCCAAAGTCAGATGCTTAACCCACTTAGCCACCCAGGCGCCCCAGTAGTGTTGGTTTAAAGGCAGAAAAAAAAAGAATCTAATTTTCTGGGCAGATACAGTTGGGTCCTGCCTGGCCTCATTTTGCCCTGCGGAGCGCTCTGTTACACTTGCCCTCCCTGCGCTCCCGGGTCCAGGGACTCTGTGAACTTGGATTTGCCATGTGTCAGGACTCACTGGAACAAGGGAAAGATGTGGGGACCTGGTTCCAGGTGAACTCAGGATTCTGTGTTGTTGAATGAAACAGCGTGTTAGTGAATCCGGGGGTAAGGGGCTGGTGATAAGTGTCCCTGGTTTTGTATGATTGGTTTAAGTTGATACACGTTGATGAGAAAATACAAGTTGATACAAAGTAAGCTTTGTTGGACACTTTTACAGTCTATGGAGTTGTCATGTCCATTTTAAAAGATTTTTATTTATTTATTTGTCAGAGAGAGAGAGAGAGAGCACAAGCAGGGGGAGCAGCAGAGGGAGAGAGAGAAGCAGGCTCCTCACTGAGCAGGGAGCCCGATGTGGGACTCGATCCCAGGACCCTGGGATCATGACCTGAGCTGAAGGCAGATGCTTAACGACTGAGCCACCCAGGCGTCCCTGTCATGTCCATTTTAAAAACTTGATTCTCACTTCCATATTGTGTACAGGGACAGGTACGTCACAATGAAAGAAAACGGGATTAGGGTGGTGAAGTGGTTTTCCTGGTGTCCTAGAGAGAGCCGGTGGTTAACCCAGGTGGGTCCACTGAGTGGGGCTCTGTAACAGAGAGCAGGCGTTGAAACCTGATGAGCTCCATTTTAATCTTGGTTTCTGTCCTCACAGCTGGGTTTCCTTGGGCAAGTGACTTCACCTCTCCGAACTTCCATTTCCTCATTTAGGAAATGGGCACAGCAACACTCAGCTTGTGGAGGATTGCTGGAGAGATGATGTGTGCACAGTGCTGGCACTTAGCAGGGCTCAGAAAGGGGCAGTTTTTAGGGTTTGTCCTCAGTTGAGTATTATTTTTCCCCTTGAGGTCCTGGGCTGTAACTTACATTCTACCAGAAATTATCAAGGAAATTTAAAAAAGCAAGCAGCCAAACCAGTTGGCTGGCATCAACTGTTATCACCAGGGGGCTTGATTTATCCCTTTTTGGGGGTCACTGGGGCGTGATGACCTGTGACCTGGGCTGCCAGCAGGGGTAGGAGCCCAGCAGATTTGGGGTCATCTAGGACTTCTGGACAGACCTGATAGACCACTTTCCAATTGGGTTTTTCATTATGTAGGGGGCAGTAAATCAAAGGGACTGCCCCAGGCTACAAACTTAAAAGGGCCCCAGGCTGATGGAAGTGGGCTAGGAGGATATGATGGGGGGAGAGTGAGGGCACCTCTGGCTGGTTAACAAGTGGATCTGAGGGGAACAAAGTATCACACAAGGGGAAAAACCCACCAAAAATAAAATTAAGAAGTAAATGACAGACCAGAGAACATGCTTTCAATACTTCAATGTCTTTGCTATATAAAGAGCTCTTGCAAATCAATAAGGATGATGCATCATCTTTAGGCAAAAAGACACAGACAGGCAATTGATTAAAGACATACGTCTTTAATACACGAGGGCTAGGAGCATATGAAAAATTGTCCATCTTACCAGATACCTAAGCAAAGCAAATGAAGACAATGAGGTGCCATGTTCACCCATTAAAGTGGCAGTTGTGAGGGGAAAAGCAATGCTATCCAGGGTTGCTGAGAGTTCTGGAAGCTGGGACTCTCATATGCTATTTGTGGTGGAGTAAATTGGTACCAGCTTTCTGAAGGGCAACTTGCAAAGTATGTTTTAAAAGCTCTAGAAATATTTAGAACCATCCTTGGGATATCACTTTGTACTTCTAGGAACTTATCACGCACATGTGCAAAGGTGTAAGTGTGTTGTTCATCACAATTTTTTTTAATAATAAGGAAAACTGGGGGAAAAATCTCAAACAATATAATATTGGCGAATATATCATGAAACATGCATATAAAGGAATCTTCTGGAGCCATCATAAGGACACATGTTAAGAGGTGACACTTGTGGGCGCCTGGGTGGCTCAGTTGGTTAAGGGACTGCCTTCGGCTCAGGTCATGATCCTGGAGTCCCGGGATCGAGTCCCACATCGGGCTCCCTGCTCAGCAGGGGGTCTGCTTCTCCCTCTGCCCTCTTCCCTCTCGTGCTCTCTGTCTCTCATTCTCTCTCTCTCAAATAAATAAATAAAACCTTAAAAAAAAAAAAAGAGGGGACACTTGTGTAATGTTTCTTTTACCATCTTAGCTCATTTAATCCTCACGACTGTTTGAGATCTGTACTAATATTATCACTCCTATTGTATTGGCTAAGAAAGTGAGCCACTGAGAGGTCAAGTAGCTTGTCCTTGGTCCCCTACCTGGTAAGTGGCACATACAGTGTGAACTCAGGCAGTCTGGCTGTAGGGTCTGTTTTTTTTTTTAATTATTATTTTTTTTTAAGATTTTATTTATTTATTTGACAGAGAAAGACACAGCTAGAGAGGGAACACAAGCAGGGGGAGTGGGAGAGGGAGAAGCAGGCTTCCCGTGGAGCAGGGAGCCCGATGTGGGGCTCGATCCCAGGACCCTGGGATCATGATCTGAGCTGAAGGCAGACGCTTAATGACTGAGTCACCCAGGTGCCCCTTCTTAATTATTTTTATTAAAAATTTTTTTTTTAGAGAGGGAGAATAGGAGCAGGGGGAGAGGGAGAAAGAGAGAGAGAGAGAGAACCTTAAGCAAGCTCCATGCTGAGCACAGAGCTTGACACAGGGCTTGATCTCACGACCCTGAAATCATGACCTGAGCCGACATCAAGAGTCAGATGCTCAACCGACTGAGCCACCCGGGTGCTTCTAGGGTCTGTGTTCTTAAGTGAATGGATAGATGATTCTAGGCAGATGCAGGTGGATCTTGAACGGCTCCATTTTTGTCTCTGCAGAATGCTGTGCTGGGTAGAAGTTGGAGTGAACTGTACTACCTCTCAGAATTTTTATTTTTATTTTTATTTTTTTTTTAAAGATTTTATTTATTTGACAGAGAGAGACACAGCGAGAGAGGGAACACAAGCAGGGGGAGTGGGAGAGGGAGAAGCAGGCTTCCCGCCAAGCAGGGAGCCCGATGCGGGGCTCGATCCCAGGACCCTGGGACCATGACCTGAGCCTAAGGCAGACGCTTAACGACTGAGCCACCCAGGCGCCCCCCTCTCAGAATTTTTTATCATCAGACAAAAAGTTCATGGAAATTGAGTGGAAAAAAAAAGCAGCTTCCAAAACAGCATGATCCTACTTTATTTTTTTAAAAAGATTTTTATTTATTTATTTGACAGAGGGAGAGAGCACAAGCAGGAAGGGCAGAGGGAGAGGGAGAAGCAGGCTCCTCACTGAGCAGGGAGCCCAGCAAGGGGCTTGATCCCAGGACCCTGGGATCATGCCCTGAGCTGAAAGCAGACGCTTAACTGACTGAGCCACCCAGGTGCCCCAGCATGATCTTACTTTAAAAAAAAAATACATCTATGCAGAGCAATAACCCCAGAAGAATGCACAGCCAAATGCTGAGTGCTACTACGGGGTAAGATTCTGGGTGATACTGATTCTCTTCTTTTTGCCTCCAGGCATTTTCTAAATTTTCTGTAATGAGGATTACACCTTTAAATAATGAAGGCATCCACACGGAAGTGATACAATGAAAAGAAACAGACTTTGGGGCCACGTTCATGCCTCAGCACCTAATTACCTCCCCAAACCTAATATCACCGCAAAGAAATGAGTCTCATGGGTCACTCTTTTTTTTTTTTTTTAATATTTTATTTATTTATTTGAGAGAGAGAATGAGATAGAGAGAGAGAGAGCATGAGAGGGGGAGGGTCAGAGGGAGAAGCAGACCCCCTGCTAAGCAGGGAGCCTGACGTGGGACTCGATCCCGGGACTCCAGGATCATGACCTGAGCCGAAGGCAGTCGCCCAACCAACTGAGCCACCCAGGCGCCCTCATGGGTCACTCTTGACGTTCCCGTAGACACTGACCATCTCTTGCTTCCTTTCCACTCGGGGAGTGGGCAGGCACCCACGTGATTGCCTCCACCCCGCAACAAAGGGAGCATCCGGAAGCACGCGTCCGTCTGGCATGGTGATGTGCCAGCCCCCGGGGCCAGGCATGGGTACACGGCCGCAAACAATCCTCTGCCCCTGGCGTGTGGCAGAGCTCGGGGGCCGGTCACCTCTGCCCGACTCTGAGTCTTGTGCCTGACCACCACATCCTTCTGCCCCCAGGTGAATTAATTATTTTTTTTCACCCTTTTGTCTGGGAGAAAAATAGCTTCGATGGCCCAGGGCATTGATTCTCAGTGTGGTCCCTGGACCAGCAGTATGGGCATCACGGGGAGGCTGGTTAGAAAGGCGACTTCTCAGACCCCACATCAGACGTGCTGTATCTGGGGCGGCGGGGGTTGGGGTGGGGGGTGTGCAGCAATCTGTGCTTTCACAAGGCTTCCAGATGATTCTGAGGCATGCTAAAGTGTGAGTCACTAAATCAGAAGGATCATCGCGAAGGTTTAGAGCATTCGAGGGTGTGAGAGCCATTTCTCATTTTCTCAGCCGCCCCCAAAGTGACTGGCTCTGCTAAACTCGTTTTTGAAATCCTGGAGACAGGCTCTGGAAAATGAGTTCGTCTTCTCCATTCTCCACTCCCCTCCCCTCTTCTCCCTCAGAACGCTGCTGACAGCTGATTAATGGGGAACGACTCTCCAAAGATTTCTTTACATATATTAGGTTAGGAAAGGCTTTGAAAACTTTTTGTGGCAATTGTGTCTGCAAAGTCTCCCTCCATTGGCTCTCCTCGGGGATGGAGAAGTGGTATTTGTCTCCTTTGAATTTAGACAATGACTTCTATTCTTGTACCTCTCTGGACAGTGCTGGACCGGGAGCCAGGGGGCCTGGGTACTCACGTGGGCTGTATGACCTTGGGCATGTCACTTCCCCTCTGGGTCTCAGTGTGCTTCTCTCTTTGATTATGGGGTCAGATGGTCCCTACGCTTGCATCCATGATTTGAAACCTGGAAATTTTCTTCTGTCCCGAATGTCTAGAGCTGGGCATTATCGAGAAGGTTCATGGAAGTGTGTCTCACATATTGATTAATTTTAGGGAAGAAACCCATGGAGTTGTAAAGAGTGTGTGTACACGTGTGCATGTGTATGCATCCGTGCCCAAAACACTGATGTGGGCTGAAGTCCACAGGAAGGAAGGTGCGTACGGATGCAGATAAAAAGAGCAGATTTCAGTTTTCTTTATTCCCTGAAAGACGTGTTCACAGAAAAGTGTTGACTGATACTGGGTTGCTGTGATTTGCAAAATATGGGCCATTCAAATGTGCTCATTGTCAAGTCAAACATATTATCAAGTACTCATGGACACTGATGGCTTTACATTAAAGCTGGGAATCTGCATTAAAGCAGCGCTTCCCTGGAATGAGCTGGGGGTCCTTTAAAAAATCCTTTGGAAGCAAATTCTTTATTTTTCATTCAGGTGAAAAGTAAATCCTAGAGGGTGGGGTTGGGAGAGGGTAGTGAGGAATACTCCTGAACCATGCCTCCCACTTTGTGTGCCAAACTTCGGACACCCTAAAACCTGGGGTGGGAATGCAGGGGTGTGGGGTCCTGAGCCAGTTGCCCCTGGCTGCAAGTGGTTGGTCTCATCTATCCCTATTATGATCCATTTCTGTGGGTGCTATGATTGTATAAAAGGTTGGGAAGTAAGCACCTCCATTTTCTCAGCGGGTCACATCTAGGGTCTGGCTGGAAAAGAACATCTTACCTTGTCTCCGGCAGCTGGGTAATGTCCGCTGACCTACAGCTGGCTTATAATGCCCACAGTCCACAGCGGGCTAACGCTCCCACAGTCTTCGCCTCATCCTGGGAGTCTCCATGTGCCAGCTCTAGGCCCGGGGCATCGCCGCACAGCTGTAAGCGGGAGCCAGGGGTCAAGATTTCCAGCAGCCCTATTGGCTGAGGCTGCTCTGCACAAACAGTCTGTTTGGAATCCATTACCCCCGGTCCTATATAGATAACAGTTGTAATTCCCAAGCCACAGAGCCAAAAATCTTAATCTTCAACCCCGCAGGCGCTCTTGGGTTTAGATCCCCTGATTTACCAGTTCTGTGATATTGGGTGAGTCAGTTTGCCTCTTGGTGTCTTCATCTCTTCATCTGTTTAATGGGGATATTAACAAAGCTTACCTCTCAGGGACTGTTGACAGATGCAAGGACATAATGTATGAACAGCACTTAGCACAGTGGCTGACAATCAGTAGTCGCACAATGAAGTATTATTATTTAGATTCTTCACAAATGTTTACTGAACCAGATGTGGTGTCCGTCCTCAAGCTGCCGTGTAGCCCGAGGGGCAGTGTGGACACAAGAATGAGAAACCAGTGGGGCGCCTGGTGGCTCAGTCGGTGAAGCGCCTGCCTTCGGCTCATATCAGATCACGCTCTCAGGGTCCTGGATCCAGTCCCGCATCCAACCCTGCATCAGGCTCCCTGCCCAGCGGGGAGTCTGCTTCTCCCTCTCCCTCTGCCCCTCTCCCGCTGACCCTCCCCCTGCTTGTGCTCTCTCTCTTTCTCTCAAATAAATAAATAAAATCTTTATATATATATATTTTAAAAATATTTTATTTACTTATTTGACAGAGAGAGACATAGCGAGAGAGGGAACACAAGCAGGGGGAGTGGGAGAGGGAGAAGCAGGCTTCCTGCTGGGAGCCTGATGTGGGGCTCGATCCCAGGACTCTGGGATCACGACCTGAGCTGAAGGCAGACGCTTAATGACTGAGCCACCCAGGCACCCAATAAATAAAATCTTTAAAAAAATGAGAAACCATTCAAAAGAGCTTGGGTCCTGCAGCCAGGAATTTGGGTTCGAATCCTGACTCTCCAATGTCCAGCTACGTGACTTTGGGCCGCTGTTTCCTCATTGGTAGAGTTGACACTGAATCGGAGGGTCATCCAGATAGGCGAATAATCAGACCCGAGTGGCCTGAACACAGGGTTAAAGTCGGACTTGCTCATTTGAACCTCACGGGAACAAGCATCTCTTTTTCCTGGTGAGGGATTCCCATGACTTGCCCAAGGACATACAACCAGTTAAGCAGAGTGGCAGGGGTGGATGGAAGACTCAGGGAGAACCGTCTGCACTTAGATCTCAGAGGACAGGGTGCCTGGGTGGCTCAGTCATTAAGCGTCTGTCTGCCTTCGGCTCAGGTCATGGTCCCAGGGTCCTGGGGTCGAGTCCCACATCGGGCTCCCTGCTCCGCGGAGAGCCTGCTTCTCCCTCTCCCACTCCCCCTGCTTGTGTTCCCTCTCTTGCTGTGTCTCTCTCTGTCAAATAAATAAATAAAATCTTAAACAAACAAACAAAAAGATCTAAGAGGACATTTCCGACCTTCTCGGAGAAAGAAGTCTATCACGGGAGGAATGGGAGATGGAGAAAAACATTCCTGGGGGGAGGCTGTGTGTACCCCCAAAAGCCCCATTACCTCTCTTGGGCTGGGTTTCTCTATCGCTCTGTGCCGAGGCTGCATCTTCGGGAGGTGGCCAGGAGCAGCCTGTAGCCCAGCAGCTTCGTTGCCTGTGATCTGAATTTCCCCCACTGGAGCTGCAGGGACAGCCAGAGAGCAAAGACAGGTGTAGACCATTTGCAAGCTAGAAGCCATTTCAAAGGGAAAGCTGGTCCTTGATATTCCCTGCAAACATTCGAAAAAAAAAAAAGTTTTTGGATTATAAAAGCAACACTCGTTCTTTGCAAAGTATAAGAACAAAATCAGGACTGCCCATCACAAGATATTCCTTGCATTTTCAAGTATTTGCTGCCAATATTTTCCCTGGACCTACATTTGCAATAATCCCATGGGTTCAAGGGCTGTTTTACTCAAATTTGTGTGAAAATGTATCTTGGCGTCCTTAGTTTTTTGTTTGTTTGCTTGCTTGCAGACAGCATATGTAATAGCTATGGAACGTGCCATTGTATGGACAGAGTGCAGTTTCCTTAGGATTCTCAATTGCTTCCCCCTTTCCCAGGATAAATAATGCTGGGGAGAGCCCCCAGCACACCTGTGGAAGAAAAGCCTCTCCTGTCGGCCCCAGGGAGGAGGGAAGCCCAGTAGGCTCCCTGAGCCCTTTTCCCATGGCTTGGAGTGGGACCAAAGCTCACTTGGACTCCAAATGCCTGAGGCCAGACCCTTCAAAGAAAGGACGTTCCCCCTTCTATTAATTGGGCAATTTGGAAACCCAGGCTTGAGTAAAAATATTATTTTTCCCCAGTCATTCTCAAATTGCTTATTCACCAAGTTAAGGCAGCCAGTCAAAGCGAGGGAAAAGAAAACAAAACCCCAAACTTCGAACCAGCTGTGCCCTGTTGTGTAGACAAAATAACCCTTTGACAGACCGATCGGATCACCTTTTTGACCTTTTGATTCTCCACAATGTTAGCAAGACTCAGCTGTTCCAGTGGTCTGGGTTTTGTTTATTTCTTCTTTTTGTTTCGTTTTGTTTTTGGTTGGTTTGTTGTGCAAACAATATTCCAATATTAGAGATGAAATGAAAAGAAGAAAAAGATGGTCACACACTCCCTAGCCCAGAGGAGTCGGACTGGTTCTGCCCATCCTCCCTCCCTCCCTCCCTCCCTCCTTCCCTCCCTCCCTTCCTTCCTTCCTTCCTTCTTTCCTCTCTTCCTTCTTTCCTTCCCTCCCCCTTTTCTTATTTTCTTTTATTAATCTTTATACATTTTTAAAAATTATGGTAAAAGTCACGTACATGAAATACACCATGTTTTACCATCTCATACTGTCCAACATAGTGGCAATCGATACCTTTATAATGTTGTGCACCCGGCACCACTACCCACTTTCTGCACATTCTTGCCCATCCAGAAGGAGAGGGCCACCCATCAGCAACCACTCCCCATTCCTCCCCTTGACCCCAGCCCTAAGCAACTACTGATTTTACCTCCTGTCTCTTTAGATCTGCCTATTCTGAGTATTTAGGTCCTATAAATGGAGTCCTACAATATGTGTCCTTTGGTGTCTGGCTTCTTTCACTCAGCATGGCGTTTTCTTGGTTCATCCATGTTGTAGTGTGACTCAGGACTTCGCTCCTTTCTATGGCTGAATAACATTCCACTGTTGGGTCGTACCACTTTTGCTGTTTTGAGTTGAGTGTTCCATCAGGCAGCCTGGTGCAGCAGAGGGCAGGGGGTACTGGGGTGATGAGGCTGGCTGACAATGGGCAGTCAGCACCAAATGTGCCAGCCATCTGGGGAACGTCGCCTGTGTAGACCACAGAATTAATCAAATTGGCTTCTGGATGAGGACACTAAGTGGGTCATCCACATTGGTTGGGAATGTTAGGTTTCTCCTCTTTAAAAAGGAAATAGTGTTGTTTTTGAAAGAGTTGCCATGGGGATTAATTGGTTAATGTATTAAGAGTTATTACTCTTCCATATCGAAGCACATTGATAGGATTCCTTCAGTTGCTGACATTTCATTTAATTCACATGAAAGCCCCAGTTTCATTTACTCACAGAGTAAATGAAACTCACTTGGCTGAGCCTGCTTCCTCTCCTGCTAGCCTTTTATGGCTGTCCAGAGGACGGTATAACTTTTGAGAGAAACTGCAAGCCATAAAAATCTTTAAAAATCCCTTTAAAAAACCCCAGCAGGGATTAGGTTTGGTTTGGTTTATTTGCCCACTTCCTATAACAATAAAACATGATTAAAATGAGACAAAAATTCTATAGGCTTATTTCGGGAAGGTTAAAAGAAGATATAATTAAAAATGGGAGTGGGGCTAAGAGTTGAATCAGAAACCTTGGCCGAGAGAAGCTGTGACAGTTGAATATAAAATTTTGCTCCGAGCTTCCTAGTGGCCAGGGCAAAAAGGGAAAGCAACTAACTGGGTTTGATCAATCTGATGCAGGGTCTCTCAGCCTAGGTACCATTGACATGTTGGGCTGGGTAATTCTTTGTTGTGGAGTGCAGTCCCTTGCACTATAGCCTGCCCCGAAGCACCTGCCCTCCACCCAGCTATGACAATGATGTCTCCAGGGATGCCTGGGTAGCTCAGTCAGTTAAGCGTCCACCTGTTGATTTCAGCTCAGGTCATGATCTCAGGGTCGTGAGATCAAGCCCCACATCAAGCTCCATGCTCAGCACAGAGTCTGCTTGAGATTCTCTCTCTCCCTCTCTCTCTGTGTTCCTCCCCCCACTTTCTTTCTCTGAGTAATAATAATAATAAATGTCTATGGACAATGCCAAATGTCCTCTGGGGGTGAAAATTGTCCCATGGTTGAGAACTGATGACCTAATAAAAGGACACAAACCTTGACGTGGGGTCTTCGGATCAAGAACTGGACAATGTGACCACCAGGGTTTTCAGGATCAGGTCTCGAAACCCAAAGATAAAATTTCACCTGTGATGTGCTCAGCTCAAGAAGGCATCGGCTCTAGCCCCAGTGACTGCCATCATTGGTGTTCATCTTCTCTGGGTGACACAGTCTGTTCCCCCCAGTCATGATCATTTCCTTTGGTTGCACACACTTGCCTGATGCTGGGTTGAGCCCCTCACACGCACCTCATGGAACCCCTAGATCGTATCTCTGCATATCATTATCACCTGCATTTTACAGGTGTGGAGACTGAGCCGTAGGAAGCTGAGCAGCATGCCAATGATTCCGCTAAATGGCAGAAAGGGGCATTTGACCCCGGGTAGCCTGGTCCCTGTACCTTTCACTGCTAGAGCAGTGGATCTGCAGTGGGGGATAATTTTGTCCCCCAGAGAATCCTAGGCACTACCTGGAAATATTTGTGGCGGTTACAGCAGCTGGGGTGGGGGTGGGGAGCTACTGCACCCTCTCTACAGGATGGCCCCAGCCCACAATTATTGGTGCCCCCTGTCAGCGCTGAGCCTGAGAAGCCCTGCCCTGGGGCCTGGGGGCTGTGTGGGGTGGGCGGGGGGTCTGTCGGAGGAGAGAAACCCAGAGGCTTAGGGGTTCTGGCAGAAGAGGAAAGATGGTGAGTGCCCTCATAGGGTCTGCGGCAGGTGGTGCTTCTACTGACTGGGCTTGGTGGTCCCCGTCCACCTCCTGGAATCAAGACCCAGACCTGGATTTTCCCCGTCTCAGCCGGCATCCGCACAGGCCCAGCAGAGAACTGCCACAGCATGGGGGCTCCTCCGGAAGTCTTTGAGATTCCAGACACATTTCTTTCTTTCTTTTTAGTTGATGAGGAAAAGTTGGAAGATGAATGTATAACCCGAGGCCTGTGGAACTGTCCGAGGTAGTGGCAGAGGGTCACCCTGGGGGAGCCAGGCAGGATGGGGTCCGGGCACCGGACTTCCATAAGAAGTGGAAATTGCTCCCAAGGAAAGTTTCCGAGGAATTAACTTCGGATGGGTGGGGGAGGCCGTGCAGGGGTGGGGGAGCAGAAGGAGGAAGATGAGGAGATTGCTGGTGGCATCCGAGGAGGGAGGGGGCTGCCTTGGATTTATCCAGAAGGGATATGCTGCTGTGCATGGGAAAGACAGGTGGGCCCCCAGCACCCATGGAGCACCCTGCCCCATGGTGAGGCTTCCTGGGCCTCCGGGGGGTGGGGCATGGCATTCGCAGCTCCTTCTCCGGCCCCACACTGCACCCTGAGGGTAACAGTACCAGCCGTGCTGTTGCTGGGAGGACTCTGGGAGATTGTGTACGTGGCAGTTGGTGCATTAGCGCCCGTCATTGTTATTATTGTGATGATCGGAATCAGGAATATCCCTAGAGATGACCTGATCCGACCCCTGGGCTGACAGATGGGGAAAGTGAGGCCCAGAGAGGCAGCCATCCGCGTGGCGTCCCCAGCACACGCGGGCGGGTGCCGGGCCCTCTCCTGTCCCAGGGCTCGCTCTGCGGCCCATCCCGGATGGCGCAGGAATTTCCACTGGAGATCGGAGCTGGGATGGGGGACGGTCTTCTCCAGCCTTCCCCTCCCTGAACCAATTTGTAATTAATGGCTTGTGGCCAGTTTCTCCCCGCCTCCGAGGCAGACCTGTAAAACCTGTATGGGAAGCCAGCGGAGGGCCGGGCAGCTGGCTGGGCGGCCAGCCTCTCTGTTCCGGCCCTTTGTCCCTCTGCTCCTGCAGGAGGGGGTTGGATGGGCCGCCTCCCCATCCCGGCCTCCCCACCTCTGGGCCCTTTCCTGCCGGCTGGTAATCCTCTTGTCTGGGCTGTAATTTGTGCCTGGTGCTGAGCCCATCGTGAGCTGGGGTGCACTTTCCTGGGGGCGCTGGGGTTCCCAGTAGCTGAAGAATCCGGGAGGTGCTCGGTGGGGGCGCCGGAGGGGGTGGTGTGGGCAGCGACCGGAGGAACGAGGACGGCAGTGGGTGCCAGGCCCAGCCGGGTTGCCTCCCCACCTCCCTGAGGCCCCGTGGGCGATGCCACTGAAGCTCGAGTTCTGGGACTTGGAGCGTCTCTTGCTGCTGACTTTGGCAAAAAAGAAATCCTCCTACTTAATACACTCTCCTTGCAGATTGGGGGGGGGCGGGGGGCGGGTTGAGGTCCGCTGTGGAGAGGGAAGACAATCTCGTTACTAATGCACCATAAAGTACAATAAATATTCTGCTGACAGACTCCAAACCCAGGAAACAATTCCAAAACCCTAAAATAATAATAATAATAATAATAAAAAGGAACCCACACCTTCCTGAAGCCTCTTTCTCCTTTGGTAAAATTTTATTGAGATGAGAAGTGAAGTCACGCTCCCTCCCTGTCCCCCCTCCACCCAGCCCCTCTCTTTTGGGTCAATATCTTCCTCCTGCGTGCAGACTCCTCTCCGATGTGACAACTTTGCAAGCAGTGCAGCCCACGAGTGGGGTGGGACTCGGTGCCCCAGTCCTGAGCCCTCCTGCTGGAGTGGGGTCTCCTCGGAGCCCCCCTCCAGAGAAAAACCTTCCAGCCCCTTCTTGTTCTGCACCCCACAAGCACGCCTGCCTTCAAAACCACCTCCATTTTTTCATTAAATCCGAGAGTCATAGGGAGGGAATGACCTGGCTACTTCAATTAATTTTTTTCCCCCCTGTTCAAATCGTAAGGTTCAATTTCCTTTGGAGGAGGGAGTATCTTGCAGGGGGAGGAGGTTGAAAACGAAGGGCTGCATTTGAATGTTTGGTCTTGATAGGAGATAGGGACCAGCATGGAAAATCATCTTTATCACCCCAATATGGAAGGTAAAGCATGTGGCCTGGGCTGGCATACCAAACGGCCTGCGAGCCCTTATCATAATCCCAGGAGTTGTCCCCCCCACTCTGTCACCTCTGCTATTCCAGGCAAGTGTCAGCCATCTTCCCTGCTGTAGGGAGCTAGATAGCACCGAGCTGGGCCGGCGCAGCGGGCATAATAAGAAGTGGAAATTGCTCCCAAGGAAAGTTTCCGAGGAATTAACTTCGGATGGGTGGGGGAGGCCGTGCAGGGGTGGGGGAGCAGAAGGAGGAAGATGAGGAGCCCGGCAAAGACAAGGAGATTGCTGGTGGCATCCGAGGAGGGAGGGGGCTGCCTTGGATTTATACAGAAGGGATATGCTGCTGTGCATGGGAAAGACAGGTGGGCCCCCAGCACCCATGGAGCAGCAGGGGCTTTGGGACCCTAGAGACCCCCAGCCGCCTGAGAGAGGGGATCTGAGTTCTCTCTGTGTGGCTGCCAACCGTGCCAGACGGGCTGGGCTGCGTGTCGGTCCCAGAAATCACGAGGCTTTGGGTCGGACGGAGCTTTGGCCTGATACCTTTGCTGATTCTCCGGTGAGCGGCCTCCATGGCCTCCACCCCACCCGGGCCTCTCTCAGGCCGCCTTTAAGTGCGAGCCTCCCACCCCTGTGCGGAGGGCTCCTGGGACTACAAGACACTGCCTTCCAGCCCGTATTTATAAATATCGGTGCCTGGCACCCTTCCAAGCACTGAGTACCCAGCCCAGCATAGGAGGGCCAGACGAGCCTGCAAAGTCAAGGCGAGCAGGATAAGCACCTTCTCGGACACAGACGCATGAAAAGACCAGCGAGGCAAGCGAGAGGCGCTGTAAAGAATATGAAATCAGGTGGCACCCTAGGCGGTGGAGTGGCTGCATTTTAGCCCCATGCCTCTTGCCCTGAGGCACGAGATGGAAACCCCGCAATTCCCAGGAGGTGAGTTAGATATAAGGGATAGCACTCAGCACCGAGCCTGGTGTGTAGTAAATGCTCAATAAAGCTTTGTTCAGGCTCTATTACCTGCTGGGGTGGTGGTGGCGGCGGGGGGGGGGGGGAGGTGAGCAGAAAGCTGGCAGATGTCCCTGTTGGGGACATGGAGAAGGTTGGGGTGGTTCCTCCAAGCTTCTATTGAGCATGTAGGAGGGACGAGTGGAACTGGGCCCCCTGGATTTGAAGCGTGGCTCGATGCTTCCTGGCCGTGAGAACTTGGGCAAGGACGTGCCCCCTGGCCTCAGTTTCCCCATCTGTAGACTGGGGATGATTACAGTAGTTTCGTTATGGAGCTCCTGTGAGGATTGGATGTGCTATATGGAAGCTGCCCCACCCCAGTGTGTTAGGTGAGAGCTACTCTTATCAAAGGTCCTGATTCCCATTCGACTCTGTGCCCGGGGAAGGGGTGGCCAGGCTCAGTGGAGCCTGGGCTGAGAGCTAGATCCCTGGCTTTCTCCCTGGGTGGATACTCCATGCAAGGCTCATGTGTCCCTTGATGCAGAGCTGAAGGGCCACACGGGGGCTGAGGGGCAGGCACGGCGCTTGACGGATGTGTTGACTTGCAGGGACCTTCGGGACACCAATGAGGCAAGATACCCAGGGAGGGTGTGTGAACTTCCTAAGGCCACACAGCAAGCTGGAAGGACTTGGGCCCCAGCCAGTGGCACCTGCCTGGCCCAGCCTGGTCCTCACAGGGGTGTGTGGAGGGGGTAGCAGGGAGAGGACAGCTCTTCAGTTATGGCTTCGGGGGAGCCTGAGTGATCATCCCGGAGTAATTGGGTGCTAATACTATTATGCCTCCCATTTCATACTTCTCACGTCCCCAGGGCTTTCTCTGAGGATCTCAAAGCCCTTTACATGACAATGCCACCATTAACTCATAAATCCTTCCCAGCCTGCTGGGAGGAGAGGTGGGTGGTATGATGGAGATGCTGAGGAATTAACCTCAATTATTTCCTCTGATTCAGACTTCACAGAGTTGTCAGGTTGGCTCTGGGGTTTGTCAGGCCCCAGTCAGTCCTTGCGGGGTGGAGGCCAAGAGGCCGCGAGGGGGCTGGTGGGGTCTGCTGAGCAGAGCTCTGTTCTCTCCAGCTGAGCTACCTGTCCAGCATTTCACTTCGTGATATTCGGGACAACCCTGTGGGTTTGGGAGCATTATTCCCACTTGAGAGCAGGAGAGACTCAGAGAGGCACGATGCCTCAGGGAAGGTCACACAGCGAGCAAGGAACAAGCCTGGAACTGGACCCCCAGCTGCTGCTCGATCATCAGCACAGGGTGGTCTCAGAGGGCGGGGGTTGAGGGCCTGGGCCTACGGTAGGATGGGGCACCTGTCTCCTACCAAAGTGCTTTGTGACTCAGGGCGGTGGCTCTCTGTCTCTGAGCAGGATCCCACGAGCTGATGCTTCAGGGTCAAGGATCAAGATCTTAGATTTTGTGATTGCTTCCAGATTTGAAGGGGTTGCCTTGCCCCCCACTGTTAGGGAACCAGGGGCCCCTGAGGGAACGGGGTAAGGGGAGGAGGGTGGCAAACTCATTTGTGCATTCATTCATTCTTACCTAGAATTGTTTTTGGTGTGTCCACTCAGTAGGGTGGAAGCTAATAGGACAGGCTCCGGAGGCAGGCTGCCTGGGTTCAAAATACATTTCTTCTGTGTCTTGGGCAACTTCCTTCATCTGTCCAAGCCTCAAGTGTCCTCATCTGTAAGAGGGGCCGCTACACAGCATTCACCGTATAGTGTTGCCCATTCATCTGGCCCAGCTCCTCCGAGCCAGGCCCTGCCGGCCAGCCTGGGATATACAGCAGTGAATGAAGCAGACGGGATGGGCAGAGCCCGTGTGACCTGGCGGGGCAGGCAGATAACACACAGCAGGGAAATCTAGGGCCACCAAGCGATGAGCGCGCTCATGGGAGTGTGAGGTGGTTGTGGGGATTAGACCAGATAATCCACACAGACGGCTTCACGTGGGGCTCAGAGCAGGACGCTGTTTACTTGGCATCAGAGGGGACTCTGGTGTGCCGGGCACTGTCCTGGGGGCTGGGGACATGTGGCACGCACAGCTGGGCATGCACAGTGCTTGGTCAGGGTGGCTGGCAGAGCCCACCTGCCCACCAGCAGGTGAGGCAGAAGCAGCATCTCCTGGGGGCAGAGTGGGTCTGCCTTCCCACCCCCTGCCCTGGAAGGAAGGACTCAGAGCCTCTACCAGAGCCCAGAGCCTGGGCCCCTGGAGGCGCACAGTGCTGGGGGTGGGACGATGTTTCTGTAGCGGCAGTCTCTCGGGCCAGGGCTGCAGGGAAAGAGGACCTGGCTCCCATTTCACAGATGTGGAAACTGAGGCCCAGGGGAGTGATTCAGGAACTGACGGATTCTGACGCCACTTGGCTGTCCCAGCACAGAGCCCGAAAGGGCAGGGGCTTGGGAGGAGCCTTTTGCCTCCCTCCTTGGATAACCCCAGAGAGTTGGGGGCTGCACCGCTTCGTGGAAAATAATTATTTCCCACCTGTTTGTTCAGTGTTTGCTCTTTGCAGGGCCCAGGATTGTGGGTGAGTGTGGCTCGTGCTGGGAAGGGAGAGACACAAAGTCTGGGTTTGTGTCACCCCCACCCATTCTAGCCCTAAGGGCTGCGGGGAAGTGGGGAGTGGGGCGTGTCCCACACAGGGCAGCCAGGTTTAGCAAATAAGAAGGCAGGACAGCCAGTCAAGTTTGAATGTCAGATTGACAATCATATATATATATATTTATGATTGTCATATATATATATGAAAAAAATATATATATATATTTTTAGCATGAATGTGTCCTAAACATTGCCCTATATTTTATCTGGCCAGCCTAGCTGTGGAAGCTCCCCTGAGTCTTGGTTTCCCTGTCTGTCCAAGAAATCTCTTGGACAGATATATCCTATCTCTCTATATAAAATATCTCTATATATTTATGATTGTCATATATATATTTATATATATGAAATATATGTATTGTCATATATATATTTATATATATATGAAAAAAAATATATATATATATTTTTTTAGCATGAATGTGTCCTGAACATTGCCCTATATTTTATCTGGCCAGCCTAGCTGTGGAAGCTCCCCTGAGTCTTGGTTTCCCTGTCTGTCCAAGAAATCTCTTGGACAGATATATCCTATCTCTCTATATAAAATATCTCTATATATTTATGATTGTCATATATATATTTATATATATGAAATATATATATTGTCATATATATTTATATATATATGAAAAAAAATATATATATATATATTTTTTTAGCATGAATGTGTCCTGAACATTGCCCTATATTTTATCTGGCCAGCCTAGCTGTGGAAGCTCCCCTGAGTCTTGGTTTCCCTGTCTGTCCAAGAAATCTCCTCATAACAGAGATTAGGAAGGAGATGGTCCTGGAATCTCCTGGACCTAAAAACAGGGGGATGAGCCAGGGATGCCTTGGGGTGCACGTGACCATTATCTTCCCTGTGTCCCCTCTGAGGTTTTTCTCTTCGGGTTCAGGCCTTGCACTGTGGGTGGGGAGGGGGCGAGCCGGGCTGTGGAGCTGGGTGGACTCGCATCCATCTGATTCCTACTCTGCTGCTCCTGAGCTGAGTCACCTTGGGTCCACCCCCGGTTTTGTCTCTGCATAATGGGCCTAGTCACAAAGCCTGACCCACGGGGTTGCTCAGATGCCATCGTGGGTGGGAGACATGCTTGTATTTTAACCAGAGTTGCTGGCTCTGAACGAGGTGAGGTGTAAGCTAAGTCCGAGGGGGCAGGGCATGCCGGACTCCCAGTCCAGTGCTCTCTTGCTTGGGATTTCCTCCAAAGAGGGGTGCAGGCTGTTATGGAGTCTTCGCGCTGGAAGACTCTTTTGGGGCTCACCACTCCAGTGTCCTCTTTTGCCTGGAAAACGAGGCCCAGAGATGCCATGTGGCTACCCCATGGCCACACAGTGAGTTCCTAGCTGACAGGGGTCAAAAGCCAGGTGTCCTGAATCCCAGTCCTACAGGCATTTCCCCTCTACAATGTTATGGCTTGAAATTGAATTTAAGCATATCTTTCTGGAGGCAAAAGTTCATTCTGTGCGAGGCCCTACAGTATGGTGGGGATATGGCGAAGGGTCTCAGGGGCGAGAAACGGGATGCAGGCAGCAACAAATGCAAACAGAGCAAGTGTGGGCATGTGTGACCCTGGCACCCTTGTCCTTGAGGTTCCCCACTTCCGACAAGGAGACCCCGAGAATAGCATTTATGATTGGCTCAGGTGTCCTGTCCTAAAGTCCCTGGATCGGCCCCAAGGTTTGCTGTGTCTTTCCAAGCTGGGCCTTGCTTGGAGGGGATCTTCTCCTCCTTGGGACTCAGGACCATTAAGGCCATCAGTCTCATCTTCTAGAGAAAGACATTTGCATATGCTAGCACCTAGGATCCAGGACATAGAGGAGAGAGGCAGTCGGGGCTGTGTTCAGTGACGTATCTCTCAGCTGTCTCTCTGCCTACTTCTCTGTCTCCTTGTCCTTCTCTCTGATTCCTGGTCTTCATCTCTCTGGTTGTCTTTTGTCTCTCTGACTTTTTCTCTCTCCCTCTCTTCCCTCTGGCTTCTCACCCTTCTCCCCTTCCCATCCCTCCCTCTTCTTCCTCTCCTCCCCTCCTTCCCTTTCGCTGCTGAGTCTCTTTATCCCCGAACCACTTTTCCTGCAGGAAGATGCTGGAAAGCCCTGGCTCCAAACCAGTGTGATCCTAATCTTCCCAGCAGACTGCCTGGAATGTAATTCATGAGCAGGGCTCTCCTGGCTTCTCCATCCTGCAACCTGGGCATGACACGCAGCCAGGGAAGGAGCTGGGGGGAACAGGAGTGGGACTGGCTTCCCTGGGCCACCTCACATTCTGCTCTGTCTGCCCATCAACTTCAGTTCCGGGTCCCTGGAACGCAGTTGCCCCTGAAAGAGCAAAAGACTGCTTCCCTCTGTGGGCTGTGCAAAGCTCCGGGGCAGGATGGACCCCGTGGAGGCCGTGGGATTGGGCCAAGACGTTCATGCATGCGTTGATTCACCCCCGCATGCATTCATTCATTTGTGTACCTTCTACGTGTCCCGCCCCCATGCTGGGAGGTGAGGATACCATTTGCAACACAAAGAGGCCAGTTCCTGTTCTTGGAGCTAACAGTCTGGTGAGGGACAGAGATAGTAATCTAATAGTTACTTAAGTTCTTTTACGGGTGCCTGGCTGACTCAGTTGGTGGAGCATGTGACTTGATCTCGGGGTTGTGAGTTCGAGCCCCACATCGAGTGTAGAGATTCCTTAAAAATAAATATATGAAATCTAAAAAAAAAAGATCTTGTTTTTTAAAAGATTTTATTTATTTATTTGAGAGAGAGAATGAGAGAGAGAGCACATGAGAGGGGGGAGGGTCAGAGGGAGAAGCAGACCCCCTGCTGAGCAAGGAGCCCGATATGGGACTCGATCCCGAAACTCCAGGATCATGACCTGAGCCGAAGGCAGTCGCTTAACCGACTGAGCCACCCAGGCGCCCAAGATCTTTTAGATCTAAAGATCTGGGCTAAAGGAGAGGTACCTGGTGTCTTATAATATGGGGGCTCGACTTGGTCTGTGGGGGGCACACATATGGGGAGCCACTCCCTCTTTTTTTTGAGTGATGACAGATAATAATACCATTCACTGAGTGTTTATAGACAGGCAGTTACAATCCCTTCTCTGCCATGACTTTTGATCTGATTTTTTATTTGACGTGGGTTGACTTTAGATACCCCTCTACCAGCTGATATGATGGGGGTCTGGTGGCCCCCAAGAGTCCCCAAGGATGTACACTACTGTCAGCTCTCAAGGCCGTATGTGTACTCGGACTATGCTCCTCATCCTCTCGGACCCCTGCACCAGCACAGGCAAAGCCCCATCCCCCGCCTCCCGCTGCTCTCCCCACCACTGTTCCAGGTCCAGGGAGGAGTGGCAAGATCAGAGAGGAGGTCCCGGGCTCTGCCACTGAAGGATTTGGGGCCAGCCTCGGTGTCCTCTTTGGGTCCCCGTTCCCACCTGTAAAATGGGCTACTAGGTTCCAGTGGGGCGATCCCACACAATTTGCTGTGAGAGTCCTACGAGGCAATTGCTATGAAAGGCGTTTATTGTTTCAGAAGCCCCGGGAGCAGTCACCGTGCTGACTGGGGTCATCCCCAACAGGGAAGAGCCCCAAGAGGCCAGTCGCAGACGAGGACAGAGAGGTCCCCCTCCGCACGCCGCTCTGCCTTCTCAGCGGAGCGATGCTGCCACCTAGCGGTCATCCCGCTCCCCTCTCTGCGCGAAGCAGAGCTGAGCCAGAACGTGGCTTCCAAAGTCACCTGCAAAGCTCCCCGTGGCCAGGGTTTCTGTATCTGGTCACTGGAGGGCAAATATTGCAGTGGGGAAAGAAGGGAGTGAGGATATAAGGTCCCTGCCCTTAGGTAGAGCAACTGGTCCTCAGGCCCCTTGTTTCCTGCCATTGGATTTGGCCTGGCTGAGCGGAGGCCTGAGGCTCGCGGGGCATCCTCTGGGCCTCAGCGGCTGAATCCCTGTCACTGTCAAAGGCAAGAAACTCATTCGTGTGAGACTGGCCCTGTTCCTACTTCCTGTCTTCCTACAGTCTATTCTTTACGTCGCTTCAGAGTGATCCTTTTAAAAGTAAGTCGGATTAGGTCACTCCTCTGCTCAAAATCCTGCAGTGGCTTTCACCCCACTTAGAGTAAAGCCAAAACCAGTGTCAAGGCCCACAGTGACCCACCTCTCAGACCTCGCCTGCCCCTTGCACATTCCACTCCAGCCACACTGACGGGCCCCCTTGCCATTCATTAAACAGTCATGCTTCTCCTGCCCCAGGGCCTTTGCACTTGCTGTTCCCTCTGCATGGCATGCTCTTGCCCACATGGCCTGCCCCTCATGTTATTCAGCTTTCTGCTTAAATATCACTTGCTCAGAGAAGTCTGCCCTAACTAAACTAGTAGCCTCCATGACTTTTCTTCCCCCTTCCCACCTTACTTTCTCCTCAGGACTCAGAATATATTATAAACTTGTATGTGTATGTGGGACAGTGGGAGAAGACATAACTTCTACCTTCAGAAGTTTTCTGGTCTGAAGGGGGAGACATCATTCAGGTCCTCTAAGAATTCCCGGTCTGAGGGGGGAGACAGATCTCCTGCCCTAGGGGTACAAGGTGCCCCTGGGGGTACCTTGTTGGAGGTGGGAGCTGTAACCTCTGTACGAGGCACCTGGAGTGTAGCTCACAGGGAGGGGCAGCTGCTGGGATGACTCGACAGAATGCTGCTGTGAGCTTGTCAGCATGAGACAGCAATTTTCACGGTCTCCCTACTGGATATCATACGAGAGGTGATTTAAAGGTCTCCACAAACACCATCTTCAGCCAAACTAGAATTCAGAAAACACAGACTCAAAAATAATGTACAATGGCTGTCCACAGCAGCTATGATTGGTATAAAAGCCACATGGGGAGAAGGGTCACAGAAACTATGCGAGAGGGTATCGATGGCAAGATTGTTCAACCACTGGAGGTCTCGGGAAACATACTTCCTGTCGGCAAGGGGCACACCCGGAATGTGGTAACATCTCTATCTCTCAGATCCCACAAGAGCAGAAGGAGTTGCATATAAATAGCCAGACCAGGAGCACCTGACTCTTACTCAGTCTATAGTCTAAAGGGACTGGGACAACAGAAATGTTAAGGTATCGTAAGACAGGAGGGCCTGCCTACGAGATCTAACTGAGGGAAGACAGTGGGACGCAGGAGTTTACATGGAGCTGAGCAGTCCTTCAAGTATCACGGCACCCCAGGGGCAATTCTGACCATCACAGAGCTCAGCGAGTGCTGTGGGTCCCACGGAGTCCGTCTCTAGGAAACTCACGGTGAAGATGAGCTCCAGCCACTCACGCATGGCTGGCAGGGGACTGGGGTGTCCTGACTGCTGTTAAGTTTGGAATGGAGGTTAACACGAGAGTGGGGGATGGAGGGACAGAGAGAGGTATCTTGACAAGGTCAATGACAGTCATTTTGTTGATGTTGGAGCCAATGCATCAGGTGCGCCTGGCTGGCTCAGAGTCGGTGACTCTGGATCTCGGGGTCATGAGTTCGAGCCCCATGTTGGGAGTAGAGTTCACTTAAAAAAAGAGACAAAGCAAAACTGATGCATCCAAGAAGAAGTGTCAGGACGGGACAGAGAAGAGTGTGTTTTGCTGAGTGCCTCATCTGTCGTGGCTGGGGACCAAAGAACACCATTCAAAGTTGACAAATCAGAACAGAAGTCTAACACCATGGAACAGAATACAGGAAATCACCGAGAAAGGAAACGTCAGTGCCTCAAAGTGGGATGGTGGGGGAAGAAACAAGAAGAAACACGTTCATCTTCTCATTTCCTAAGACACGGTGAACCAAAAATATACAAAGTTATAGACAAACGAAAGTGCAAAGCTCCTTGTAGAGTGGAAGAATCGCATTTAAAAGCAAAGAGAACAAACTGTGTTACCAGAGATTTAAAAAAAACTCCCTAAGGACAGAAGACAATGTTAGACACGTCAATACGTGTGCGTGGGTTTCTTTGCCTGGGTGAAGAAACGTGATCAGATTGGATTCCGGAGCCAAATACGGCTCCATGCCCCATGGAAGAGGCAAACCTTAACCGGAGTAATTCAGAAAAGAAGAGTAGTTGAAAGTAAAAGCTGAGCAGAGGTATCGTAGGCAAATGCAGATGAACGTCTTGCTATATATCATAGTCGACAATGTGGAGTTCAGCCCAGAAAAGTATTTAATGAGACAAAGAAAGGCACTTTGGAATAAACGAGTGTGTGAGCCCCAGTGGAGGGGGCAGGAGGGACGGACAGCGAGGCCCTGGGTAACGTGGTGGGTGTGTCTATGATGGGGAAGTTACACGAAATGCAAGGAGAAACACACCTCAATTCTCTTTCCTTATTAGGGTAAATAAAAGATACAGAGACTCTTTGCAGCACCGCGAATCACTCATCCATTGCCTGATGGTGAAGACAGTGTCACATGCTGGTACCCCTCTTCTGGTGGCAATTCCTGTATTGTTGAGGGTAAGACATCCAACTCATAACAGAAAGACCCTCATGTAAACTGGCTTGGAGAACAGAAGTCTACCTGCCTCACCTGTAGGTACTGTGAGGTGAGCTGCTTCGTGACCTAATCTAATTACAAGGGGGGCTGGGGGAAGTCATCTTGCCATGTGCCCAGGAGGAAGGGAAGAACGGATTGGAGCAGACAGCTGGTGGAGAGGACATGAGTACCAGCGCTTTAGAAACTATTTGGTGGTCTCTGCCAAAACTCATATGCATATACCCCATGACCCAGCCGTGCTACTCCCAGGAGGGCCCAGTGGAAATGAGCTCACATTTGCACCAAAAGACGGGGGGCTAGAATGTTCATAGCAGCACGATCCCCACTGGCCCTAACCTGGAAATAACCCAGATAGCCATCAGAAGCAGGACGCTTGTGCCCATTGTAACATAATCATGCGGTGACAAACTACATGGTAATGAACACGAACCAAGTAATAGCGTGAATGGATCCCACCAGCACAGTGTGGAAGGAAGCTAGATACCAAAGAGTAGGTACAGTGTGATTTAAATTACAACATCTGAAGCTTGGAAATGCTCCTGACAGCCGAAGTGGGGAAAGTAGCTCCTTTGCGGAGGGTGGGTGTGGAGGAGGGGGCAGGAGGGGGGCTCCTGGGGCCCTGGCCATTTTCTACTTCTCAATCCGGTGGCAATTTCACGGGGCCGTTCGCTTCTAGAAAAGTCATCGAGCTGTACCCTTAACGATTTATGACTTTTCTGGATATATGTTTTATTTCAATAAGTGTTTTAATGAACAGAATTACAGAAGGACAAAAAGATTTGTACAAGTGGAAAGATACATCATGTTTCAGAAAGGGGAATCAACCCCATGAAATTTTAATTCTCTCTCAGCTCATTGATAAACGTACTTTGATCCTGGGAAAAATATCAATAGTTTTTGCTGAACTGGGTATGTTTATCCTAATGGTCCTATGAAACATTAACCAATAAGCACAGCGAGGAAAACTCTAGAAAAAAGAGAGTACGTATGGAAAGGACTAACCATAGTATGAAGCGTCAATCATCAAAACAATGTGGTTTTCACTCATGAATTCTCAAATGGACCAATGAAATAAAATGGAAAAACTAGAAAGGGACCTAAATTCAGATGGGCATTTAGTGTTTGACAGAGTCACCAGCCTGAACCGGTGAAGACAAGCTGAATTATACAACAAACGGTGTGGGACAACTGGAGAGCCACCTAGAAAAAAAAAAAAATCTGGATTCCTATTTTAAACTAAAACAAATTACACAGGAATCTGAAAATGAAGTCATGAATGTTTTAGAAACAAACATGGACGGATTCCTTTATGACTTCCAAGTGCGGAGACTTTCTAATTATAACTCAAAAATCTAGAAGCTATTAAAAAGACTGATTCATTTACTTACATAAAAATAAGGTTAAAAAGGGGCACCTGGGTTGTGGCTCAGTCAGTTCAGCGTCGGACTCTTGATTTTGGCTCAGGTCACGAGCTCAAGGTCATGAGATCGAGCCCTGCATTGAGCTCAAGTGCTGGGTGTGAAGCCTGCTTAAAATTCTCTCTCTCTCTTCTTCTCCTTCTGTCACCTCCACCTCTGCGGATTTACCTGCACACACATGACATGGTTGTTCACCACTGCACTGTTTACAACAGCAAATGGTTGGAAACAGTCATGCCCAGCAATAAGAGACTGATTCGTTAAACTATGGTCCATCCATACAATGGAATGCCACTGTCAAGAGAAAAAAAATTAAGAGGAAAGACACTGTTTTCAATATTTTACATTTTGTGCCAAAAGGCGGACGGCCAAGAATCTATGTTCTTATTGGTGTGGGTATTCAGAAGAAATGTTGTAGAGATACATGAGAAACTGTGAACAGGGGTCCCCTGCAGGGGAGGGGTGCTGAGAATGGGCGGATGGGGGACAGGGTGCAGGGAGAACTATATACTACATGCATTTTTATGTCTTTTGGTTTTTGAAGCATGTGGATGTATTAGCGATTCAAAAATTAAAATGAAATGAAATTTACAATAAAACTGCCCAAGGACCCACATGATGCTTCATACACTCGTCTCTGTTCTCAAACGCACCCTCTCTGATACGTTTAAAAATCCAAATCTTGAGAGTGGTTTCTGTCTGGCTCAGCTACCGTCTTCCGACAAATTGGAAACCTCCATTGATTCCCAGGATCCTTGTTGGATTAACCAGAGATTTGGCTGTGGTCAGTTCTGGCCACTGCTTCTGCTCTCCCTCCATCCCTCCCTCCACCCGCTCAGGCCTCCCCCCATCTCCTTCCCCTGCCTGGATCCCCAGAACATGCCCTTTATTTTAGTTCCTGTGGGATGTGGACTTTTCATACCTGCACCTGTCTGGGCAATGGGGCTGCCCGCTGGAGGATGCTTACACACTCACTTGGGCTGGGGATACTGGGAAAAAGATGCCCTCTGGTTCACACAGGGTATGAACAAGGATGCCTATAACTGCTGACCCACTGCTGGTCCCCATTGGGGATCACGTGGGTTGCCGGCTTTAGGGAGAAGGCCTCACTTCAAAAGGCAGAGAGCAAAGATGGAAAGAAACCAGTTTCTTGGTCATACCCCTGAGTTGCCGCTGGATCAAACCTGGCCTGACCAGACCTAATACCAGGCTACACAGTTATGTGAGCCAATGGATTCCCTTTGTGGTTTGAAATCAGATTGAACTAAGTTTCCCGAAAGCATCCTCCGAAAGCATCTGACATTATTACTCCCATTTACAGCCAGAGAATGCGAGACAGAACAACCCAAGCCTGTTGGTCATCTGAGCGGGCCTGGACCAGGTGTGCGTCCAGCGCTGGGCCATGGGCTGTTTTAGCAACAATGACCATAGTTCTGGCCTGGCCGGGCGGGGATGCCCTGTAGGCTGCACTTCCCCCTGGCCTGAGTCTGGAAACAGCTGTGATGCAGTGGATTTCTACCAAAAGGGGTTGCACTGATTAACCTGTAAGCCCCCCCAGGAAATCCCAGGCTTTGAGGTGGAGGTTGGGGTTACGTGGGGCCTGGTGAATCCCTGAGGGTCTATAGGTGCCCCCTCCTTAGACCTCTCTAGTTCAGGGGCATCTCTCTGTAGCTTGGGGCTGCTCGACACAGGGCTGTTTTTATTTTTTAAAAGATTTTATTTATTTATTTGACAGAGAGAGAGAGAAAGAGAGAGCACAAGCAGGGGGAGCGGCAGGCAGAGGGAGAAACAGGCTTCCCTCTGAGCAGAGAGCCTGATGGGGGCTCGATCCCAGGACCGCAGGATCATGACCTGAGCAGAAGGCAGACGCTTAGTGACTGAGCCACCTGGGCGCCTCCCGGACTGTTTTTTTAAACAGCTTTATTGGGATATAACTGATACACAGTAAACTGCACATATTTAAAGTGTACCATTTGATAAATTCTGACATATGTGGACATTGTTGAAATCATTACCAAAATCACACTCATCACCCCTAAAATTTCCCTGTGCCCCTTTGTCGCCCTGTGTCCTCCAGCCGTCACCTGGCAACCGCTGATCTGTTTCCGTCGCTAGAGATGAGCTTGCATTTTCTACATTTTCTATAAATGGGACGGTACGGTACGTGCTCATTTAGTCTCGCTTCCCTCTGTAGTATAACCATTTGGAAATTCATCCACATTCTCAGGTCTATGAATGGTTGTTCCTTGTTGCTGCTGATGACCCTCTGTTGCCATCTGGTGGGTACGCCACAATCCCTCTCTTCCATTCACCTGGTGATGGGCATGTGGGTTGTTTCCAGTTTGGGGCTAGTTAAATAAAGCTGCAACGTGCATGCCTGCCCGTGTGTGTGTGTGTGTATGTGTGTGTGGACATTGGCTTCCATTTCTCTTGGGTAAATACCCAAGGCTGGATCATGTAGTAGGTCTAAATTTAACTTCAAAGAAACTGCCAAATCTTTACAAAGTGGCTGTTCATTGCACTCCCGGCAGTAGGACACGAGGGTGCCGGGTCCTCCACCTCCTCCCCAGCACTGGGTCCGCTCAGCCTTTTTGAACTGTGCTCATTCGAACAGGCATCCAGGGACATCTCTCGGTGGTTTTCCCTGGTGTTTCTCTGATGACAAAAGGAGGTTGAGCCTCTTTCCCTGTGCTTGTTTGCCATCGGACTACCTTCTTTGGTGAAGTGTCTTGTTTTCATCTTCTGCCTGTGTTGAGAATTTAATTCTGTGCTATTTTTGACCTCAGACAGATGGCTGTGGCAGGACGGAGACTTCCCCAGCAATGTGGCCACTTCTCTCCCTGCTGGCCACGAGCCTTCCACTTTGCTCTTGCCCGCCCACCCCGCCTCTACCCGCTCCGTGGATCCATCAGGACAGAGAGGGTCGATCTCCACGCTCCTGATCATCTTTCCCAGCCTTGCATTCCAGGATGCTCCAACCTCGGCTCACATTCTGGCTCTACCTCTCAGACACCAGGTAGCTATGTGACACTGAACAAGTTGCTGCCCCTCTCTGGGCTTTAGATGCTGCTTGGAACACAGACAGATTACGTTGGGTCATTCCTTGGAAACTTCCTGGCTTTGCCACTTACCAGCTGTGACCTTGGGCAAGTTACTTAACCTCTGTGCATTCGTTTCCCATCTTAATGTGGGGGTGATGACATGGTAGCACCTGTCTCACAGGGTTGCCATGAGGGCCACGTGAAATGATGCACGTGGAGCCTTTAGAACAGAGCTGGCACATAGTAAGTGCTCAGTAAAACTCAGCTCTTCTTCAGCAGGCTAAGATTGACCCCCAACAGCCCAGCTGCTCAGCTCATTCCAAACCTGAGCTTTTGTGCAGGGTGTTCCTTCTCAAGAAGCTCCCCTTATGCTTTTGGCCAATCCTTTGCTCAAAATACAGGGCAGTGTTCACCTCCCCCATGGAGCCAGCCGTGATAAACCCCAAACTCTTGTCTAAACCTGAGCTCACGTGGCCCAGGCTCCATTTCCGGGGCCTTTGTTTGGCTTTGTCTATCTGTAGCTTTGTTTTGGTGCGATTTTCATCTTGGTGTCCAGCCTCCTTCGAGGCTGAGGCTAGCAAATGCAGAAGCTTGGTTTCTTGCATCTAACCGGGGCTCCCTGAAGGTAGAGGCTCAGTCCTTCTCATCCACCTGGGGGCTCTCATTGGAAAGGGGCCATGCTGGCATACTTGGCCTGGGCCAGTTCCCAGTGTTGGCCAGAGGGTTTGTATAGTCCTTTCCTGATGGCATGTCTTAAAGCCTGTGCTGGATCAACATCCTGGGGCCCCAGAGGAGACCCCGACCGGAATTGCACTCATGTCTTGGCTCTGCCCCCGGCCAGAGCAGCTCAGCCCAGCTGCCTCAGGGCTCCCAAAGGGGCCCGGGCTGAGCCTGGGAGCAAAGGCAGCTTTGACAGAAGGCTGTGGAGATGGCAATTAAGTGCTTTCCAATGCCAGGAACAAACCCTGTATTGGGGGCCAGAAGAATGGGACCTCTTAGGAAGAGCAAATGCTCTCCCCAGGGTCTCTAAATGGGTCAATACGTCTCTGGGAGGCAGGTCTGGAGGGAAGCTGCTTGGGTGGCCTGGGAAGCAGCGACGAGCTTCTCCAAGACCCCAGGGCCCCTGTTCGGCTCACCATGGACCTGGTGGAGTGGGAGCAGGCAGTGTTCTGGACCACTGCCTCTTTGGAGAGAGAAGCATCATGGCCACGGACAGCAGGGCATGGACTAACGTGGGCAGCACTGGATTAGGGGCCAGATGTGGGTTGACATTCCAGGGACAAGCTGGGACTCCTTGGGAAATTCAGGCTGAGAACATTATTACGGGAAAGGACCTCAGAGAAAGTTCTATGATGTTCTGTTACTTACCAGCTGTGTGACTTTGGACAAGTCACTAAACCTCTCTGAGCTTGTTTCCTCATCTATGAGATGGGAATAACACTAGCGGTGACTTTAAAGAGTCGATGTGGGGAATAATACATGTTAGGTAGTATTATTGTACACACCTCTTATTTTACAGATGAAGAGACTGAGGCTCAGAGAGGGGCAGTAACCTGCTCACATTTGCTCAGCAAGTCAAGCATTGCTCGTAGGTCTCCTGATTGGAGTTCCACAGGAGTAAGGGTTGGGAGACTGTTGAGGGGTAGCCTGATGTAGCAAGAGTGCACAGCCTCCGGGTCCAGATGCAAATCCTGGCTTTGCCAAGCTGTGTGACTTTGGGAAAGTAACTTGACATCTATGAAATTATTTCTCTGATTTGGAAATGAGGGGGAGGGGCGGTCCTGAGAACCAAACTGCAGAGTTCAGGGATGAAAAGGAAAGAGACCAAATGCCCTGACAGTGCTGGGGATGTGGGTGGAAGAGAGGCTGGAGCTGGAGGCAAGGAAGGCAAAAGAAGGAGTCCCCACAGACAGAAATCCCACCCTGCCCATGAGCAGTGAGCCAAGTTCTAAGGTGTGGTCTGAGGACTCATGGGAGAGGCTCAGGGATCTTGCAAACACTGGTCATTCTGCCCAGAGCACTCTTTCCTTCCCTCTTCCCCTAGTTGACTTTTGCTCTTCCTTCAGATCTCAGCTCAATCACCACCTCCTCCAGGAAACCCTCTCTGACTTCCCCTACCAGGCCAAATCCTCTTATTGTGGGCTTTCTAGTATTTCTAGTCTGTTCTACTTCCTTCCAGTAAACCAGTTTTATAGTTTAATAACATTGTTGTCATAATTTTTTAAACTATTGTTGCGATTTTTCGATTAATGTTTGGCTCTGCCACTTGGCTGTGAGTTCGGTGAGGACCTCAGCGTCTGACTTCCCTGCCTTATAAGAGCCAAACCACCCTCATTGACTGACCCGCCGAAGGAAGGGACGAGCTCTTGAGTGAGCGGTGCTGCCCAAAATGCTAGTGGGGGTGCAATTTTACAAGGCACATGAATAAAAGTTTTGAAACTGTGTATTTAGTATTTATTTTAAAGTGTATTATAGGGGGCCCCTGGGTGGCTCAGTCAGTGGAGCGTCTGATTCAGATCATGCTCTCGGGGTCCTGGGGTCCCTGCTCAGCGTGGAGTCTGCTTGTCTCCCTCTCTCTCTCTGCCCTTCCTCTCAGCTCACTCACTCTCTCTCTCTCAAATAAATAAATAAATCTTAAAAAAAAACAAGATAAAGTATGAAAAAACACAATGGCCCATAAGACCTGGGATTTCCCAGGAATTATTGTCTAGGATGAAGCTAAGTAAAACAGTGAGTTGACGTAAAGAACAATGTATGGAGTCAATAATTATTGAGCTTGGGTAGCAAAGAGTTTGTAGCAAAAACTGAAGGTGGCGTGGAAGGGTCTGAGTCTGGGTGTAGAAACCCAGCCCATGTCCTATCCTGCTTGTGTGGCCAGCGACAGAGCTGCGAAAGGACACAAGGTGGCGCCAAGACCCCACCTGTCTCAGGTGTGGGCTGAATCTTGTCTTCTTTGGCCCTGGATGTCTGTGCCCCTGAGGAAGTCACTCCAGGGCAGGGGGCTCCACTGCCCCCCTGGGGTGACCTGGAGTGGGAGCAGAGCCTTATCAGACCCCGGGGGTGGGGGTGGGGGTGGGGACTGCCCCGGCCGCCTCATCTCCAGCATTGCAGGCATCCCCCTATTGCCCCTCCGCAGGGGCCTGGACAGAGAGTCCCGTGCTGGGGAGTGAGTGGGAGCCTTGGGGGGATGAGCAGCCCAGACCGGCAAGAAGGGAAGCCTGCAGTGTAATGTAACGGGCTGTGGTTGGAAATGCGGGAGGTTGAAGTCTGGCTCTGCCCCTTACCAGCTGTGTGACCTTGGGCCAGTTACTTAACCTCTCTGTGCTTTGCTTTCCTCACCTGTAAGTCAGGGAAAAGAATACGGCGTACCTCCCGTAAAATCACTGGGCAGATTAAATGAACTGATAGGGCCTTGGCACCGTGCCTGGTGGAGAAAGTGTTCAGCCACGTCTGGGTGCACGGGGAACGCTTGCCGAGTGAATGCGTGGAGGGGTGCTGCTGAAGGCAAGGCGGGCAGCGTGGTGCTGGTTGGGTTCCGATCCCAACCTCGTCCGTCCCTAGAACGAGCGTGGGGGGTCATGCCAGGGTGGGGTCACGTCTGGGTGTGCGTTGGCACACACACGTTGTGCCACGTTTCCCCCTTTCCATCCGTGCAGCCGGGGCTGGGGACTGTGTGTGGCTCTGAGGATAAAAGTAGGGACACTGACTTGGGTATGTGGGGTGAGGTCCTTCGGTGCTCTGGCCTTTAGTTTGTCATCTGTCAGTGTCACACGGGGGCTGTGATATTAACCTTATGGGGATGCCGTGATGCTCCCAGGTCACCCAGGCACCTGGTGGGTGCGGCCAGGGGTAGCTTTCCTTCTCTGGTCCTCCCCGGCCAGGGGCTTCCTTGGGCAGTGAGGCAGGGATGGGAAGTGGGGCAGGGGCGGGCGACAAAGAGGGAAGAGGCACAGGAGTCCAGTACCGCCCCAGCTCAGGCACACCCCCCCGCAGCCTGTTGCCTCTTCCCCCAGGAAAGCCCATTCATTCTCAGCTAAAGGAGGCAGGGATGTGTGGCCGTGACCACAGCGTTTTTATGAGTTTATAAACTGCTGAAGACAGGGCTGCTCTGAGCTCTGGGCCATTAATGGGCCATCAATTCATGCTCCAGCTCGTTTTATGGGGTGCTGGGCTGCCAGGTGTCGGCCCCCTTAACTACCCTCTGCCCGAGGCCCCGTGCTCATCTCTCGTGGCGTCTGGACACCAGCAGCACCACTCACTGCGAAGTGACACGGGACTGCCACGTCCCTGAGTGAGTGGGGAGAGAGAGACTTCAGTTTTCAGTCTCAGTTGAGTTAACTCTGAAATGGGAATAATCGTGCCCCCCTTCAGAGGGGCAGGGAATAAAGCACTACCCCATCTGCCGGGGAGTCGGGTCAGTGCCTTACCTTCCAAACTTCTGCAGGTTCTGACTGCCTCTCCCCACCTCCGCGGGGACCACCCTGTCTCTGCCACCATCGTCTTGCTGCCCTGCATTGCTGGGTAGCCTCCTCTCACTGCTCTCCCTGCTTCCACCCTCCAAGCCCTACTCCCCACGCAGCAGCCAGAAGGACCTCTTTAACATGTGAGTCACATCCTGGTGTAGCTCCGCTCAGTACCCTGCAGTGGCCCCAGCATGGAGCCAAAGCCCTTACAAGGCCCTGTCTCCTGCTACTTCTTCCCTGTCCCAGACACTGGCTTTTTTGCTGTTCTGGAATGTGGCATCTTCTTCCTGCCTCAGGACCTTTGCACAGGTCACACCTTCTCCATATATCTGCTTTGCTCATTCCCTCACCTCCTCTAAGTCTTTGCTAAAAGTCACCTTTCCAGAAGGCCCACCCTGACCACTTTATTAAAAATGGAAATTCTCCTAACAATATCCATCCTCTTTCCCTATTTGGTTTTCCTTTTTCTATAGTGCTTACCACCTACGGTCTAATGTACTTATTTATTACTATTATTATCTTATCATTATTTGTTATATTATTATTATTTTAATTTTCTTCTTTGAAAATCAGCTCCACAAGGCCAGGGATCTTTGTTTTTGTCATCGCTCTCTCCCAAGTGCTCTGCAAAGAGCTCAGCACACAGTAGGTGCTCGAGAAACACTTGCTGAATGCACACGTGGCAAGTCCCTAGCGCTGTGCCTGAGACACAGTGGTAACAGTTGTCATTTTGAGTCCCGGGAGATGAAATGATTTTGAGTAAAGCTGTATGATGGCTGGTGCCTGTGCAGGGGGCCATCAGGCAAAGGCGACAGTGACGATCAAAAGCCACTTCCCAGTGATCAAAAGACAGGTCCATATCCCACTGATCCCTGAATGACAGGCCATCCTTTCTCTGCAGCCTGGAAGCAGCTCAGAGTTGGGAACAGAGGGGGAAGCAGAGTCCAGAGAGTTTGGGAGGCTCTTGTGTGGCTGAGGGCATCAGACCCAGCCTATCAGCTGTGGACCTAGAGGGCAGACCGTCTGAGTTCACAGAGCCCTGAGACCAGCCCCACTGTTCAGTCCACACCAGACTCAGCCTTGGATGCTGGTGCCCAGGGGTACAGAGGAGGTGTCTTAGAAGGGGCTGCATACACTTGGGGATTTAGCTGTTATACGGGGCACAGAAAGTCTAGGTGACTTGCCCGTAGTCTCATGCTTGGGAATTAGAGGGGTCTGCTTTGTTCTAGGTTTGTCTGATTCTTAAGGCTGTTCTCACCTACTTTTTTGTTTAAGTGTGGGAATCAGCCCAGTACATGGCCCCTGGGGCGTTCTTGAAATATGTGTGAAGGACCAACAATTGGAGAATCTGGGCTGGTCACATGTGGCTTCACTTTTGTCCAGGGCCTGTCAGGGAGACAGGTGGGGTCAAGGGGCCAGAGGCACCTTTCTGAGACCCGTGGGCTCTGGTTAGCTGAGATGTGGGAAAGGAAGCCCAGGAGTGAAAAGCCTGGCTGCTCCGCGGGGAGCCTGCTTCTCCCTCTGCCTCTCCCTCTGCCTCTGTCTCTCTCGCTCTCTCTCTCTCTCTCAAATAAATAAATAAATAAATCTTTAAAAAAAAAAAAACCCCAATGTATGGCAGCTGGGACTCCTGGGTCTCCTGTCCCCCACGCTGACTGGCTTCCCCTCTCCCTGCCAGGACCGCTTTCTGTCTGGAGGGAGTGGGCCAAGTCTCTATCTCTCCCTGTCACGCTCTCACTGCCCTCTCACATCTTCCCCCTCCTTGGCCCCCCACTTCCCTATATTCTGTCTGTTCCCTTGGCCGGGGACCGGCCCACCGCCATGCCAGGGACCTGAGCTGGAGACCCAAGCCAGTGACCATCAGGGGGCAGCAGAGCCAAAGGCCTGGGTGCGGCTGGGTCTCCCAGCCATTCTTGCAGAGCTTGATGCTGTTCCCCCCTGTAATGGGGTGTCCTCGGTGTCCCCAAGGGTGGCTCAAGAGAGTGCTAGTCCTGCTTCTGTGTGACCTTGGGTGCGTCGCCCCTCCCCAGGCCTCCCAGAGCTCAGTTTCCCCATTGTGCTGGGAGATGGTAAGTTCATTAGTTTCTGGACCTGTATTAGTCTCAGGGGCTGCTGAGAGAAGGCAAAGTGGTGACCCCCACTTCTAGGGCCGTGTGCAACTTCCAGACATGCTCTGTCTTGCCCCCCAGGAGCCCTGCCCCTGCAGAGCTGAAGCCTTTCCCAGCCAGTGTCATAACCTGACCTGCCCCTACCTCCTCCGGGGGTCTCCCCCATCCCACCCCCAGAGGCCTCCTGAGGGACCAGCGTGCAGCAGAGCTTCCAACAGCCACGTCCCAGAGTTCCCCCAGAGGCCCCGGGACAGAGTGGAAGCCAGCCCCAGTGATACTGGATCGTCATTTGCATGCATGGTTCATCCTGCTCTATCCCTTCTCAGGCGACATCTCCCGGGCCTGAGGGCCGGCCTGGCCCGGGAGAACAGCACAGTGCTGGCAGTTCCCAAGCCCAGGTTCAAATGCTCTTCCTCTGAGCTCGATTGCCTTGTCGGCAAATGGAAAGACGCTCTGCCTCCTTCACTGAGGGACTCTCTCATTCGGCACATGTTTTTTTTTTTTTTTAAGATTTTATTTATTTGACAGAGAGAGACACAGCGAGAGAGGGAACACAAGCAGGGGGAGTGGGAGAGGGAGAAGCAGGCTTCCCGCCGAGCAGGGAGCCTGATGTGGGGCTCGATCCCAGGACCCTGGGATCATGACCTGAGCCGAAGGCAGACGCTTAACGACTGAGCCACCCAGGCGCCCCTCGGCAAATGTTTATTCAGCGTCTACCCGAAGGCAGGTGCGGGTCTAGGCCCTTGGTTGGCCCGGGGCCCTGCCTGTCACAGAACTTACATGCTGGGGGGAGGCAGGCAATGAACAAGTCATCCGATGTCTCAGTAAGGTGACCTCAGATGTCGGGGTGTGCTCTCAGCCTCTCAGCAGAGATGCCCAGCAATGGGGCACTCCTGCCCCCATTGGACAGATGAAGAAACTGAGGCCCAGGGGGAGGGGAGAAATGACCTGTTCCAATCAGGCAGCTGGAGAATGGAGGTGCTGGGATTTAGCTCTGGCCTGGCCTTATCCCAAAGGTGGAGAGTTTGCCCTTGACACTGTGGGGACCCTGGTGACTGCAGGAGGCCAGGGAGTGACAGTGCTGAGGTGGCCTGAGGACGCCCAGGAGCAGCTCCGTCTCAGGGTATCAGATCGGGCGGTGGGCAGACATTATCTGCAGCCAGTTCTCCCTGAATCCCAGTGATGGGGCTGCTGGGAGACCCCACCTATTTTATGAATAGGTGCCTCCGAAGGGCTGTTGATGAGCAGGTGTGAAGTTGTTGACGGAAGCTTCCAAGGCCAGGGCTGTGTGCTTTCTAGACCCCGCAGGTAAGACCCCCGCCTGGACGCCCCAGCCCCCTTCTGGTCAAGGTGAGAGCTGGCCCTGATCACTTCCACAAGCTTCTCGCGGCCAGGGACAGGTGCCCCAAACGGCCCACATCCGCCACCACATCCTGGTGACAGCATGACAGATTAGGAGCCCAGCGAAGCCAGCCGTGGGAATGACAGAGGAAGGGGATGATGACGCTCCCAGTCTCCCATCTATTTTTATTTCTCTCTGAACCTTGAAAGACAAGGGTTCTAGCAGGTGGCTCCTGCTTGCTGAGAGTGACTTGAAGGGTCCCGAGTTGCTTCTCAATGTCCTGGTCCTGAGTTACAGCCAGAGAAACAAGCAGCTGGACTGCGGTGGGAGAGGCCTGAGTGGGGAGGAGCTCTTGCAGAGGTGCAGGGGAGGTCAGGGAGGGAAGGCGCCCCAGGTCGCCCACATGAGGGCACTGCTGTCACTGGCTGGCCCTGCGACCCCAACAGGCCCTGGGGTCATAGTTCCATTATCCATAAAATAGGTGGGATCTCCCGGCACCCCCATCACTGGGATTCGGGGAGAACTGGCTGCAGATAATGTCTGGCCCACCGCCCGATCTGATACCCTGAGACGGAGCTGCTCCTGGGCGTCCTCAGGCCACCTCAGCACTGTCACTCCCTGGCCTCCCGCAGTCACCAGGGTCCCCACAGTGTCAAGGGCAAACTCTCCACCTTTGGGATAAGGCCAGGCCAGAGCTAAATCCCAGCACCTCCATTCTCCAGCTGCCTGATTGGAACAGGTCATTTCTCCCCTCCCCCTGGGCCTCAGTTTCTTCATCTGTCCAATGGGGGCAGGAGTGCCCCATTGCTGGGCATCTCTGCTGAGAGGCTGAGAGCACACCCCAACATCTGAGGTCACCTTACTGAGACATTGCATGACTTGTTCATTGCCTGCCTCCCCCCAGCCAGGGCTCGTCCTCATGCGCTCGCTCACTCGCTCACTCACACGTTTGTTCACTCCTTATCAGAGGGATAACAGGGCCAGCATCCCGCGCTTACGTGCTTTACCGAGATTACAGGGTTGTTGGGAACGTCAAATAGGTGACTTAATGCACCGAAGTCACTCGCCACAGTGTCCAGCCGCTTTGGGAAGATTTGTTACAAACATGCTCATCCTCATCCCTCCCACACAGCCACTGCGACGGATGAAGCTCTATGTGTTGGTTGGCAGGTGTTTTTGCAACAAATGCATGGCTGCTTCCTGCGCACGTAAATTTTTAAATTTTGGTAGACATCTCATTGAGGGATAATGTACCTACAGGAAGGTGCACGGGCCCTAGGTGTGCAGCTTGAGGACTTTTCCTGGAGGGGACTCACCGAAATAACCAGCCTGGCTTGAGTGACAGAGTGTGCCCCGCCCCGCCTTGCCCCCTCCCAGGATGCACGTGTATTTTTGATACATCTCTCTTTCTGAATCTCACCTCGGTCTCCTGGCACCGTGCTGTTCGGATGCACCTGCCATGGGCTGCACCCCACTCGCTCTCCTTCTTTGATTCCTGAATGGATCGGGCTGGTTCCGACACCCAGCCCTCTGCCCTTGCTGTTTCTCGGCCTTTCTGTGTCTCACTCCTTTCCTTGGACAACCTCCTGTCCCCCGTCTCTCTGATCCCCACCTGCTTCTCATATCATGCTGCTGTGTGTCTTCCCTTAATAGCGCCGTCGCTGTCCTAGTGTGAAATCACCTTGATTAGCAACCTCCCTCCCTCTTTACTGTCTGTCCCCTCCACCTGGATGTTTGCGGGAGGGGGGTCTGTGACTTCCTCGTCACGACCGCATCCCCAGCGCTCTGGGCAGGGCCTGGCACACTGTCAGGGCTCAGTAAATATTTGCTAAGTGAACGAACTGTGTGCAGTAAGCTACCATCACAGCAGGCCCTGGCTTGTGCTGGCCCAGGCTGGTGCTAACTTACCTCTCTGTGTGTCTCTGCCTTCATCCGCCTTGCCAGCTCCCCGAGGCCCGAGCCAGGCCAGTCCTCAGCTCCTGCTAGATCCATCCCCGGATCAGCGGACCTGCCTCACAGGTGTTTGGTTAACCTTGTTTCGAACCAGACACGCCGGAGAGAAATACATTTTAAAACCACGTGCGATTTAAAGAGAATTTAATCTGCATGTCTGGGATTCATTAACACGTAGATCATCAAATTAGGGTTTGCTCACAGCTGTTTGACATTCGAAGGGCCTTCTGAGTATCTTTAATAAGTGCCTTTAAATATTATTTTTTCTCATTATTTCAGGGCTGGGTTTTGAGCATGCTGCTCTCTGAATGGGAATGTGACCCAGGAGGCGGGGGATGGCAGGACCCGCTCCCGTGAGCATGTTGCTAGCTGCGGGGACGTTGGCACGGGGCCTTCAACGTTCCCCTGCTCTTTTCTGCTCCCTGGCCAGAGCCATGTGTCAAAGCAGCCCTCTCTCTGTGGTGGACGCCACTTGTGTGGCTTTCTTCTCTTGGGGATTGTGCTTGTGATGTCCACCCCTCGCTATGCTCCAGGGGTTGGCAGGGAACTCAGGCTGACCATTGAAAGCATGGCCTTCCTTGGCTGCAGGGATGGACCGCAGTGTGGTTCCATGGCCCAATGCCCCAATCCGAGGCTATGAGATGGGAGGGGACTGGGCTGTGCAGAGGGACCCCTCTCTTCTCTGCTGGTCCTTGAGACCCAGAGCTGAAGGCCTGGAGCATGGGGCCACCACGTGGGGCCAGAGAATGACCCAAACATTGGAAAGCAAAGCTGAGAGGTGAAGAAGCCTGGACTAAATTAGCCCTGTCATGGGTTGTAATGCCACCCCCCCCCCCCGCCCCTATTCATATGTTGAAGTCCTAAGCCCCAGAACCTCAGAATGTGACCTTATTTGGAGGCGGGGTTGTTGCAGATATAATTAGTTGAGGTCATACTAGAGTAGGGTGGATCCTTAATCCATCCCAATGTGACTGGGGTCCTTATAAAAAAGGGATGTTAGAGGGCGCCTGGCTGTCTCAGTTGGTAGATCGTGGGGCTCTTGATCTCGGGGTTGTGAGTTCGAGCCCCACATTGGGTGTCTAGATTACTTAAAAAAAAAAAAAACCAACAACCTTTTTTTTTTTTTTTTCCAAAGGGATGTTGGGAGATGGGAACACACAGAGTGAAGACACAGGTTGAAGAAGTCCATCTATAAGCCAAGGAGAGAGGTCCAGACCAGATTCTCCCTCATGGCCTCAGAAGGACCAACCCCCCAAGCACCTTTATCTTGGACTTTGGGCCCCCAGAACTGTCAGACAATACATTCCTGTTGTTTCAGCCCCCAGGAGGTAGTACTTTGTTAGAGCACCGTGAGCAAACGAATGCAAGCCCCCCTTTGAGCGGATTAGTTATGAGAACCAATATATTCTTCTTCTTTCTTCTTTTTTTCCTTAAGCGAGTCTCAGTTCAGTCTATCATTATATATGAGGGTAAAAGACTTCACTTCGACACTGCTGTTCTGCTTAAAATCTTCTTATTAAGGACCATGCTTCAGGTATCTGTTACTGTATAGATACACAACACGCTGAGTGGCATAAAACAAAACAATCACTTATTTTGCTCGTAAGATGCTATTTAGGCAGGACGTGCAGGGGGGACCTGGGCTGGCTTGTCCATGCTCAGCAGGGCTTCAGCAGGTGGCTCAGCTGGGGATGGAGAATCTGCTTTCAGGATGACTCACATGGCCGGCAGGCTCTGGGATCCTCTCACTGGGGCTCTCTCCTTTCTGGGATCCAGGTGGCTGGGACCCAAGAGCAAGTGTCCCAAGACAGCACGGTGAGTGCGGGGCGTTGCTGTGATCTACTCAGAAGTCATTCAACATTACTTACAGCGTACCCTGTTCACTGAGGCGGTCATAAAGGTCCACTTGGATGCCAGGGGAAGGGACACAGACCCCACTGCTCCACGGGAGGAGAGTCAACATCGCTTGGCGGGAAGAGCATGAGGAACGGGAGAGATTTTTGTGTCCGTCTCTGGAAAACGCCATCTGCCGCAGGTCACAGCCTCTGTGATCCCATTTCCATGAAAGTCAAGAAAAGGCAAAACGAATTGCTAGGGACAGAAGTCAGAGTAGTGTTACCTTTTGGGGGAGGTAGTGCTGACTGGGAAGGGACACGTGGGAAACTTCTGGGTGCTGGAAATGGCTGGGGCCTGGATATGAGTGCACCTTTTATGGGTGCAGGTGTTCACTTAAGTTCCACACCTGTATGCACTTTATACTTCGGCTGAGAACATTTTTAAAGGATGTGACATGGGATCTGACTTCATTAACCCAGAGGGGAGAGGTCCTCGGCCGGCTCCCATCATCCAGGCAGCTTGGCTGGCACAGGAGGCCCATACAGCACCCATTGTCTTTTCTGGTTCTTTCTCTCCTCACCCCAACTGTAACAATTGCAGATGCATGAGTGTCTCCAGCTGTGTGGAAGACAGTAGGAGAGTGTTCCAGAAGGAAGGAGGAGCACGTGCAAAGGCCCAGAGTGAGGAAAAGGTTGGGGGGATTATTGTGGGGGGCAGAAGTGAGGGGAGATGAGGCAGGGGTGACGGGCAGGGCTCACACAAAGGCTCCAAGCAAGGGTGGAACCCCACTAGGTTTCCCTTTCTGGAAGTGCAGAATCCCAGAGCGGCCGCTTCTGGCTCCCACTTCTGGGACTGGCCTGGGCCAAGTCCCTGTTCCCTCATCTGTGAAATGGATCTCAAGAGTCCTGGCCTCCCAGGCTTGCCGAAAAGAGTCCAGGGCACAATGCCCACGAAACCTGTGGCCCCAGGCACCTGGCCGGCCATGGGAGCTGCTCAGCGCAGCTTCCCTCCCGGTCCCCCTAGAGCCCTGAACTCTGGCAAGCAGCCTTTCCAGCTCTCAGTGAGTCTCCAGCCCCTTCTGGACCACAGTCTCTCCCCCACCCCCCCAACTGGGCCAGACTTCTGGAGCCTGTTGGGTAGGAGATGGATGGAACTATTAATCCACACGGTCTAAAGGTTAATTCAAAGGGCAGCCATGGCTGAAGACAGTGCCCTCTACCTGGCTCTAGCTCACAGATCAGGAAGGCAGTGGGGGGTGAGGTCATCAGCCGGAGGCTCCTCGTCCCCGTAAACTGCTGAGCAGCCATCCCTTAGGTGTGCTCTGTGGCCTTCTTCCCGTCCCCAGCCTGGTCTCCTGCAATTTCATTCCTGACCGGCTCACTGCATGGTCTTGGGCAGGTTTCTCCCTTCCTTAAACCTCTATTTTCCCATCTGTGTATTGGAACCATGGGGCCAAGTGATCCCTAGGAGCCCTTCTGGCTCAGACTTCCCCGGGCTTTATCTCTACCAGGTTCAGCTACCTCCCACCCCAGCGCCTTGCTCTGCTCTGTCTCTGGGTTTTGGCATTGGCTGGACTCCCTGCCAGGGACCACCTCCCTTATCAACCCACATCCGGCCTTTCCTACAAGCGTTTGCAGGAAAGTAGGAGAGCTATTGCCCCAGTTCACCCTCAACTTGTCCAGGCTGACCCTCCATCCCATGGCTCCCTAGTAACTGTGGTCTTAGTCGACAGGAATCCATCAGCTCTTGAAGTATCTAGAAGTATCTTGTCTCTTTTCTCATCTCCCACCAGAACTGGGGGATTTCCAAAGGCAGAGCTGTGTCTCTACCATCAGACTGATGGGTGCCCGAGGGCAGGGGCTGAGTTTCTCCCTTTGACTAGGTTCCTGTCCGAGACCCCCTAGACCTCAGGGGCCGGACCGAATCCAGTCTGCAGAAAGTTCTGCCTCAGCCAGTCATTTTTTCCATTTAATTGTTGAATTAGTTGTCAACACTGAAAAATCAGGTGATTTCACATTAAAAAAAAAAATCTAGATCTTCATCTGTAAAAAACATGGTAAGAGCTGGTTGCACCAGGCTGCACTTTCTTCGACAGCGATTGGTGGGGGCTGTGGGCACTGCCCTGTGGGCGGGGAAGACACTGTCCAGTTCAGCCTGACCCCCCCACCCCCCGGCCCCACTCGCTTCTGTTACCTGCCCTGTCCTGGAGGTGTTTGTGGTCCTGGCTTTGGGCCCCAAGGTTGGGGTGCGAGTTGCTGTTCCTGTCAGCTCCACGATGGTGGGAGAGCAGTTTCAGAGAGAGATGGAGGACTGAAGGCTCCTCTCCCTGTCTCTGCCTCATTAAGATCCAAACAGGCTGGATCAATGCTTTTTAAAATCAGATACATACTGACTGTTTCTTGCATCAGGAACAGTCTGTACTGACATGGAACGATTCTCTAATCAAAAGCTTGCCTTTGGGAAAATTGCATGGAGAAGGGGTGGGGGGGCACCTTCATTCAGTAATTATTTACAGGCGGCCTACCGTGACAGCCATTGAGCCGGGTGCTGTGGGCACAGCAGTGGAAAAACCTACTTGTCATCTTATGCAGCTCAGAGCCAAGCCGACTCTCTCACTTTCTCTGAGGAGGCAGAAAAGGCCCAGAGAGGGCGAACAGCATACCCGAGTTCACACAGCAGAGGTGGAAAGAAAAACCATAGAGCTTTGTCCCTCTGCCAGCCACGTGGGTCACGCCCAGGCCCCCCGATTAAGCCCCAAGCACACTGGCCTCCTCGCTCTCCTCTTTGTCTCCTCTCCAAGTTCTGTTGCTCCGTCCTTGCTTTCAACTGATGGCCAGAAGTTGGGGCTCATCCAGGTGGGGTTGGGGTCTGCTTGGAGCAGAGAATTGGCCGTTCTCCGGCTGTGTTCCACGATGCTAGAGAAGGCCTACCTCCCGAGGATGATTCCAATACCGATTACAGAGTCCAGCAGCATCCCACACCCAATCACCCCAACTGGAACATTCTACAGCAAGGGGGCAGCTCAGGTAGCTGATGGCTCCTTTATAACGACAGGCTTGGAGTAGAGCCCTGGGCTGTCAGTCCCAACCTGCCCTCTCTGCGTTACAGGCTGACTGCCATTCTAGCTGTCTCTGTGGCTAAGCCACAGGTTTTTGACTGTAGCCACAGACCCTTGTTTTGAAAAGGAAGGGCTAAAATGCCATTCTCTCCCAGGCTGTTCTGCAGATAAGCAAGAAGCAGCCAGTTCTCCTGCACCCTTCAGTCCAGAGCCTGGTCCCTAGAAGAACCAGCCACTAGGGCTGGGTTTGAGCCTCTGGACACTTTGCAAATAACCAGCAGTGAAGCTCAACCAACCCTCCCCAAAGCCTTTGAATTCAAACTCCTGGGTATATTGAAACCAGCCAACCAGGTTTTGGCCAACGGCTGCTGGGTTTGAAGCAAGCTGATTGTAATTGGCTCGGAAACAGTGGCTTGCCTAAATTAAGTGACGTTATGACAGCTACTGTTTACTGAGCGTTTATTATGCGCCAGGTGCACTTTTGTGCATTGCGACCTTGCAAGGTGGGCATCAATATCCCCATTTTACTAGGCAGAAGCCCAGAAGGGTCAGCTCACCAGCCCAAGGTCACACAGCTGGCCTAATGGAGAGCCCATTCTCTTGGATGGCCACCTGCCCACCCTGCCCCTGTTCTCCCCCCCAGGAGGTGGGCAGGGCACCAGAAGGAGGCTGAGCACACCAGGTTTACCTGTCGCCCTCCCACACCTGCTTCCTTCCCTGTGTCTCCACATAGTCTGAAACATCCCAGCACGGTGAGGGCTGGTAAGCTATGCTTGGCTCAGGACAAGCAGGTCAGAAGGACAGCAAGACTGTCTCTGATCAAGGCTTTACATCATTAGTTTTAGATGAAGTGTTCCATGATTCATTGTTTGTGCATAACACCCAGTGCTCCATGCAGAACGTGCCCTCTTTAATACCCATCACCAGGCTAACCCATCCTCCCACCCCCCTCCCCTCTAGAACCCTCAGTTTGTTTTTCAGAGTCCAGCGTCTCTCATGGTTCGTCTACCCCCCCCCCCCCCGATCCCTTCACAGTTTTGATCCAAAGCCCCAAGGCGTAGCCCTGGAGGAGATGTCCCAGTTCAGAAGGTCCTTTAGCCAAGGAAGGAAAGGATTAAAACTTAACGATAATTACCCCAATAACGGATGTGGACGGAGCGCCTGCCACGTGTCAGGGGTCTTATGCACACTGTCGGTGTGGCACAGAGGGGGTGCCCGTAGCCTCTGAATCTAGAGTGCCTGGGTTCAAATCCTGACTTCGCTACTTGCCAGCCATGTGCCTTGGGCAAATCCCTTTGCCTCCTAGGGACTCGGTCTCCTCCTCTGGAAAGTGGGCAGAATAATGGCCCTAGTTCACAGCATTCTTGTAGAAAGAAGGGAGACGCTATAGAAAGCTCATTGACACAGAGCCCGGCACGGAAGCGGCGCTCCGAAACTGGCAGGGGTCATTTTCATAGGGTTTTAGACATCTGAGAGCCCTGAGGGGCAGGCATTATTGCCTTCATTTTCCTGATGCGGAAACAGATTAAGAGCGGTTTGGTAGCTTGTCTAAAGTCACACAGCTAGGAAGTCACAGGCCTGGAGTCTCAGTCTGGGTTTGTTCCTCAACACCAGCAATGAAGGTAAGAATCCCCACAGCTGAGTTCTGTGCTGGGCAGAGTTGCACGCTCTCCTCCCAGGGCCGGATCCACGCAGAGGCGGGTTTCTTTGGCTGGCAGGTTTTCTTTTGTTTTTTAGTTGGTTTTTAACACCTCGAGGCTAAATGTACAGAAGACAAGCCGAGGAGCCCAGAGAAGGAGCGGACCTGCCCCAGAACCCTGGCGGCACCGGGAGCCAGAGGTCTCCAGTGCCAAATGCATCCTCTGCCCTGCAGAAAGTCTCCCTTCGGCCCTTCCCCTGGGGGAGTTCGCTGGAGCAGGTGGGTGAGGAGGGAACCCATGAGGGATTCGCTCGGGGATGAGCGCTGGTCACTGCTCTGTTGATTGATGCCTGAGGGCGGTCATTGCGCAGCCAGACTCAGCTCGGCGCCAGGGCTGGGACATCTGTCAGCTGGTACGTCACTCTGTGAACTGGGAGGCATGGGGAAGGGGTGAGGACCAGGAAAGGTGGTGCCTCCCCCATGCGAGAGTCTGTTTCTGCAGGCGAAGTCCTCTGGAGACCCAGGGGGGCCGCATAGATGCCCCAGGGTTGTCAGTCTGTCTGTCCTGTTTGTCTACCCAAACCTAGGCCCGTCTTGTCCACTGCTTCTCACAGCTGTGCTGCACCCTTTCCCCCCGGTGTAGGGTGGGGTGGGGGCGCTGGGCTCAGGGCCTGCCTCTTCTCCTCTGGGAGGGGCCCCGCGCTGACCTTACAACCCTAGGTTCCGAGCCCCTGGTTCTGGGTGAGGTCTGGCTGAGCAAACAGAGTGTTTTCGCCTCTCTGGGCCTGTCCCAGGTGCGCTCTGGGATTCAACCAACAGGCCGTGCGCACTTGGCTGGTGGCATCTGCCATTGACCTTCAGACTTCCCGCAACTCTTCAGGTCAGTGGATTACTGGGTCATTGGGTCTCGGGGTCTCGGAGACCAGCCTCCTGCCTGGGGAGAGAGCCCTGGGGATGAGTCTCCTCTACTCTCTGGGCCTCAGTGTGTTCGTCCATAAAACGGTATATTGCAGTCAGGCAATCAGAAAAGGCCCTCAATTTTTTTTTTAAGTCTTGAGTTTTCTCTTAAAAAGTCATGCACAATTTGCCATGCACTCTGTCATCAATCCATGTTTGTGTCAGTATAATAATGTGCTGGAGAACTTATCAGTTAAATGAGCTAGCATCTTTTCCCCAAATCATCAAGCAAAATGGAAGCTCCGGGAAGAAGTGTCATTTTTTATCCTCTGGCTCTGTCAGAGGAGGCAGCGGTCACTAGTTACGAGAGGACTCGGGGACCACACGGCCTGCCACTCCACGGCTGGGTCTCCCTGGGCAAGGTATTTCTCTGCTCCGAGCCTCAGTTTCCTCGGCCGTGAAATGGGAGAATAGCAGTAACCTCCCTCAGGGGGCTGCGGTGTGGATGAAATGGGTTCAGATTTTCAAGGCGCTGACACAGTGCCCGGCATAGAGTTGGCTTTCAGCAGCTGTTCCCCAGCGTCGTCCAAGCACACAGCTGTGCACCCTCGCCTTGAGAATCTGGAGAGCAAACGGTTTCCAAGTCCTCTCTCCTCAAGGACGAAACCCCCAGCACCCCCACCCCCCCGCAATCCCGGCTTTGATGTCTGAGAAGTTCTTCCTGAGACCTGCCTTCAGCTACTTTGCATGCGTTCTGTTCCTTGAAAATGCCAAGCGCACATCATTGGCTGTGCTCTCTCCCTGCAAGGTCTCAGGTTGGCCCCTCTGTGGCTGGGCTCCCCTCAACTATTCTCTGACGGGGCTGTCGCTGGTCACCTGGTCACGATTGCCCCACGCCCCTCGGTCACTCCGACACCCTCCTGCTTTATTTTCTTCAGAGCATTGCCCCCCCACCCCCCCGGGAATATTTTATGTCTGTAATTATTTGTATTTGGCCAGTCTTCCCTGACAGACCCTCAGCTCCCCGAGGGCAGGGGGTCCGATGTTCTGGTCCCTGCAGTGCCCCTGTCCCCAGAGCGGTGCCTGGCTCAGACGACCTTAATAGGTCACTGATAAATGAGGAGGTGGAAGATCGCACAGTGTGACTCAAGCCGGAAAAACGCAGAGAGTGAAGACTGGGAGGAAAGGTACGGAAGGTCACAGGATTCGCCCCCTTGCTTTGTTTTCTAGTTTCCAGACTTGGGAAGGCGTGTGTCTTATCCTCTGGCTCTGTCAGACCTTCTGATGCAGACACAGCTCGGCTGCTGGTCTGACCAACCTCACTCTGGGTTTGGCTGAGGCTTGTTTTACTTCTGCTCCCACGCTTCTCCTTAAAATTTAAAAACAAACCCTGATCACCCCCCCTTAGGAGAAACTTCCATGGAAGTCAGCAACCAGCTGCTACCTTCCACTTTTGCTTCCCTTCTTGGACCCGATTTCTGAAAGGAGATCTATCATTTTGGTGGTTCCTTTTGGGAGGTTCTCCCCACTCTGGAAGTCTCCTGAGATACCCTCAGGAAGGAAGGCAGAGGCAAAGAGGTGGGTGGTGGTGTGCCTCCACCATCAGACTAGGAGCACTTCAGGGCAGGGCTGTGCCTCCTCCATCAGACTGGGGGTTCCCCAGTGCAGGGACTGTGTCTCCTCCTTCAGCTTCTAGATGTCTCTTGCTCTAGAAGCACCTCCTTCCTTCTTTCCCTCCCCTTCTTTCTTCTCCTTTCCTCTGTCCTCCTTTTGGGAGCCCTTCCCTGCTGTCCTGAGTGAAGGTCAGCCCTGGGCACGTGGGGGTCCAGCTGTCTGCTTGGCACGAGCCTCTGCAGCCTGTCTGCTCAGGAAGGCCAGGCAGTGGGCCCTGGCTGTCCTTGTCCACGTGTCCCCTGCCCTCCACCCCACCCAGCCCTTCTAGCCACAGGTGGAATCACATTTACCCTGGATGAACTCAGCCCCAGTAGCTATGACCCCTTGGGGCTCCCTGCCCTGGCCTCCCATTCTACCTGCTGGGGCTCATGATTACAACCCTGGTGCTGCCTGATTCCTGTTGGGTGCAGCCATTGTTTCAACTGCCCTGTCCCCAGCCAGCCGGGAAATACCTCCCGGGCCAGGATCCCCAGTCAACCCGCAGAGCCTCTGTGCAAGGTAAAGAGAGACTTTTGTGTCATTCTAAGGAGGCGCCTCACAACTCCTGGCTTGGAAACACGGCTGTCCTTCAAAGAAGATCCCTCTGAGGGCTCAAGGTTCTTTCAAGAGAAGCTCCCATGTGCAGAGCATTTCTGGAAGCTGTTGTCAGAAGCAGACCACATTCAGGCCTTAGTAATTGGGACAACGGTGATCATGGCGCTCACCATGATGAGAGCAGCCACGGCCAGTGCTAATGGAGTGATTTCTGGGGTCCAGGCACTGTGCTTGGCAATCGGGTCACACCGCTGGATTGTCCAGAATGGTTTCCCACTGATCTCCGAGTAAAAGACTCAGCATCGTGGTTCTACATGTTCTCCCCATCCTTCTTCACCCACCTCAGGGCCTTTGCATATGCTCTTCCTGCTGCCCAGACTGCACTTCTCCAAGATACCCCCATGGTTCACTTCTTCACCTCCGTCAGGACTCTGCTCAGTGGTCACCTTTGCACGGAAGACTTTTCTTTTTTTTAAAGATTTTATTTATTTATTTGACAGAGAGAGACACAGCGAGAGAGGGAACACAAGCAGGGGGAGTGGGAGAGGGAGAAGCAGGATTCCTGCTGAGAAGCGAGCCCGATGTGGGGCTCGATCCCAGGACCCTGGGATCATGACCTGAGCTGAAGGCAGACGCTTAACGACTGAGCCACCCAGGCGCCCCAGGGAAGACTTTTCTGACCAAACTCTGTAAAATTGCTGCTTGGCCTCTCCCCTGGCCCCCAATCTCTAGTGATCGCCCCTGTTTTTGTTCATCATTTTCACATGACATCCTCTACATTGTGCTTATTTATTTTATTTTGTTTGTCTCTTCCTGCTAGAACATGAGCTCCACGAGAGTTTAGCTGGCTTTGTTCTCAGCTTTAACCCAGGGCTACATGTGGGTCTACTGCGCAATCAAGGATCAATAAATATTTGTTGAATGAGTGAGTGCCCTTACATGGTCGGCATGATTAACCCCGTTTTACAGATGAGGAAACTAGATGACCAGCCCATGATCAAACATCCAGGGTCTATTTAGCACCTCCTGTGTATTAGGCTCTGGGGCACAGAGATGAGTCCCTGCCTTGGAGAAGTTTCCTGGCTGGTGGGGGAGACAGATCAGTAGACATGTATAATCCAGTGGGCTGTGTGCAGGGCTGCAGGCATGCATAGTGCCCTGTGGGAACACACAACCCAGCCTGGGGCATCAGTGAGCGCTTCTTGGAAGAGGTGAAGCCTGAGCTGAGTCTTTAGTGATGACTAGGAGTTTGTCAGGTTGGGGGAGGTGGCGGCTGAAGACTGAGGTGCTGTCCAAGCTACACGAAGCAACAGGATGTGCAAAGCCATCCAGATATGAGAATGTGGGGCTTTCGTTTGCCTTTTTGCCTGAGAATTTATTCATCTGGCCAGGGTGGGAAGGAGAAGGCAGGAAGTGGGGGTTGGGGAGAGTGAGATCAATGAGGCTGGGGGATCAGGAGTGACAGGGTGGGGAGCAGGTAGATCACCCAGTATCCCGAGGGCCATGCTAAGGAACTTGGGCCCCATCCCCTGGGCTTGAGAAGCCTGTGGTAAGGGAGGGGGCCTGTCAAGCCTGGGGTCTAGGCTGGTGACTGTGGAGAGGTCAAATGAGACTGGGACAGGTGGGAGGCAGGTGAGCCAGGAGATGGGGCAAACTTCAAAACTAGGAAGGAGGAGGCTGGCAGGCACCCTGGGTGCCTGGGGTGGCCAGGGGCACATTCTCCACAGCTGCAGCTCATTCTGACCCAAGGCAGCTTTTCCCAAATTGCCAGTCCTCCTGGGCCATGAGATTTTGGCTCCAAATGACTCTTGGATGGCTCTGAAAATCGGCGTCATTCTTCTTGGAGGATGGGGATATGGAACCGCAAAGGAACGAGGTGCCAACTCCTAGGGCCCCTCTTAAAATACAGGCTAGGGTGTCCCAGGCTCTGCCAACATCCCTAGGATGCATGATGTGGCATGGGGGTAGAGACCCTGGACACTGGTCCCCTACAGGCCTGAGTCCACATTTCTAGGTCCGTCTCTGAACCCCTGCATCCTGGGTATAAAGTACGCATGCTGTTTCATTGGGGTAGCGTGAGGACTGAATGAGGAGATGCGTAAAGCACTTGGCACATGTCTGGCACGTAGTAAGTGATGAAAAAAGGATCATTTTTACTTTCACTTTTAGTTGCCATCATTACCTTAATTGGCATTATTTGCGGAAGGAGATTTACTTTAAATTTTTTTTATTATTATGGAGAATTTTGCACACTCGTGAAAATGGACAGGCTGTCCAAGGAGCCTCCATGGACCCAGCCACCAGCCCCAGCAACCACCAACCCCTGACCAGTCCTGCTCTACCCACGCCCCCATCCACCCCTGTCCTTTATTCATTTAAAGCAAATCTCAAGCATCCCATTATTCATTCGTAAATGTTTCACCACCATCACTGTTAGTAATGCACAAGGGGTTGCTCATAAAGTAACGACTCCGTCCAGGAAGGGCTCGTGGATGACTGGCTTCTTCTGGTTCAGGCTCATGCAGAGAACCTCCGACACCGGGATAAACGCTGCACCTGACCCCCCGGAGCCCCGTGCTGGGAGGTGGGGAGTGAAGGAGCGGAGAATAGATACCAACAACCCTGACCACCCCATGAGTAAGTCCTGCCACCTCCTTATAGATAAAGAGACACTTACGTTCAGGAACTGGGCTGCGAGGAGATGGTAAGTTTTAGAGAAGCTTTCCGTGTTTGTTAAGAAAAACAAAACTCCAGGGGCACCAGGGTGGTATGATTGGTTGAGCATCTGACTCTTGGTTTCAGCTCAGGTCGTGGTCTTGGGGTCGTGGCTCCGCTCTCAGTGTGGAGTCTGCTTGGGATTCTCTCCCTTCCTCTCTCTCTGCCCCCCCTGCTCGTGTGCGTGCTCTCTCTCTAAAGTAAATAAATAGATCTTAAAAAAAAGAAAAAGAAAAACAAAACCCCAACAAAACCACAAGTCCCAGGGAGCATGGGGCAGTAGGGAAGGCGTGGGACATGAGGTCAGAGGTCACGTGCTGGGTTCCAGTTCCAGCCCAGCGCCCACTGGTCCTGTGGCTTGGAGCAGGTGCCGCCCCCTCTTGGGCCTCAGTTTCCTTCTCTGTCAAGCGCCCAGTCTTGGGAAGGGCCAACGGACTCCGTCCACTGAGTGGTACTGGGAGAATCGCTTGGTATTATTCAGAGCCGGGCTGCTCGTTGTGACTTTAGGCAGAACAGCTGACCTGGCAAATTAAGTTGTAGCTGAATGAAAAGGGAAATGTGTCTTATTCGGCCAATTACACAATAGATGGTTTGGGACATGGTTTGTGTAATTAAATCTATAACCAATTGTGGATCTATCACTGCTAATGCTGCCACTGTCGTTGGAGCCTGGTATCAAAGTCGGGGAGGAGGCAGGTCACTCGGCTATTGTCTGCCCTGGGCGCCATGCGCAGCCTGGCGCAGCACCCGGGGCGAGTCTGGGCCTGCTCCATCCTAGCTGAGTCCCCCAGGGCAAGTCACTGCACCTCTCTGGGCCTCGGTTTCCCCAGATAATTCCTGTCCAGCTTCTTCACATGGCTGTGTAGGTTACCCCAGGGCATCCCATAGAGAGCTCTGAGGGTTGATCTAACTCAATTGTTCACTCAACAAGGATTTATTGAGTGCCCATGGTGAGCTTGGTGCTGGGCACAGCGCTGGGTGTTCGGTACCTTGTTGAGAAGACAGATGGCGCTCTTGACCTCATGGAGTTCTTGGCCCAGGGATGAAGGCAGGCATTACTTGGATTAGTTCCAGGGGCAGGAGACCTTGGGCAGGCCCATTTAACTTAGTCTGGGGCTGTGACGCATCCCCACTCCCACCCCCCACCAAGGATCAGTGGCAGTGAGCCAGTGAGAGGAGCTGGGGGCAATGGTGGGGGAGTAGCATGTGCAAAGGCCCTGAGGCAAGAGAAAGCCTGGCTGCAGGGAGTTCCTTGTACAGAAGCAAGTGGGAGAGTGACTCAGGATGAGCTTGGGAGAGGGATGCCGACACTATGAGCGGGGCCTCAGAAACCATGTTATGGGGTTCAGGGAGCCACGGACCTGGGAAGGAGCATGAGTAGATTTTGTTTCCATAACACTCCTCTGACTGCTCTATGGAGAATGGGTTGGGGTGAGGGCAGGAGGGGAAGCCGGGAGGCAGTTGGGGTGGAGGAGTCTTTGTAGTGCCTGAGCGACTGATGATGGTGGTTTGGGTGGATGGGTGGTTCCAGAACCCTTTTGAGGCAGAGGTGGCAGGGCCAGCTGGGGGCTTGGGCAGGGCATGCAAAGGACACGGGGGCATCGAGCACAACTCCCAGGTCTCTGGACGGAGCGCTGGGTGGCAGAAGTCATCCTCAAGGCAGAGAAGCTGAGGGTGGGGGAGGAGAAGACTCTGTGCCAGTCTGGACCTCCAAGGCATCCAAGCCAGCGAGGAAGGTGGCGGGCACAGAGTGTGTGGTTCAGAAGAGGCAGGAGGCAGGGACAGAAGCCTGGAGTCATCAGTAAGCAGGTGGCATAAAGCCATGCCTGTGGGTGAAATCACCTAAGGAGAAAATGTAGCTCTGAAGACATTCCTGACCCGGTCCTGAAGGCAGAGGACTCTCCAGTCACGGAAGCCCAGGGAAGAGTGTCTCAGGGGAAGGGAGCCCTGGACTACGCTGGGGATGATGGACACGCAAGGGCGCCTACTGGATTTGGCAATGTGGGGGCCACTCGGACATGGCAGGAGCTGCTTGTTGGGATGGTGGGGGTAGAAGACAAAAGCTGATTACAGGAGGGTCGAGGGAAGGGCCACAGGGGTCCTGGGCAGGTGTTTTGTGGACAAAGAGAAAGGAGAATGTTTCTGAATGCAAATAGGAGAGATCTGGGAAAGACAGAGACTTGAGATGTGGAAGAGACATGGGGTGCCGCACAGAGGGGGTCCTGGGGAAACCCAGGGTCCAGGTGAGAGACTGGCCTGCAGTGCATGCGTGCCCGTGTGTGTGTGTGTGTGTGTGTCGGTGTGGGGGGCGCTTTCTCCTCTGCAGGAGGGCCTGGAGCAGGGGAAATGCCTCCGGCCAGACGAGGGCTGTTGGAGAGAAGGTGTGGAGCTTGGATCCAATGCTTCTATTTCTCTGGCATAAGGGGCAAGGCAGGGAGAGCGAGCCGAACAGAAGATGGGGAACAGAAAATATGAAAGGTCCTTGGGGAGGAGGAGGCACTCTGTAGATGAAATAAGGTGCGAGTTTTTAGGGTAGTGGATTTCCTGGGGTGTGCCACTGTCATGTTGACCTTCTCATCCCACAAAGACCACCCTGACCTATGCCTGGAGCTGCCGTGCCTTGGCTTTCAGATTTTTCCTTGCATTTAAACTTCTTTAAATACAACCTGACGTGGGGCCTCGACATATGTGCTGACGAAAGTAGCGCTGTTCTGATGGTGGAAGCTGCCTGCCAGACTTGGCCCGCCTCCTTGCGGTGACCCTGCTGCACCCCCGGGAGGTCTGGGGCTCCTTTGGACCTGGTGAGAAGCCCACTGGTGTAGGAGCCAACTGTGTGCTGGGGCAGAGCTCTGGGCCTTGATTTCCTTGTCATTGCAATGGGAATCATATTATGAGAGTGAAGATAGAAGCCTGGACCACATGGTGTGTGTGTGTGCATGTGTGTGTGTGTGTGTGAACCCCACTCAAACTTCCACCATTTGATGAAGTTCCACAGCATTTTGTTCTGGTTCTCTGCTTGGTGGTCATTCATTTGCTATCTTAGGTTGTCAGAATCGGGATTTAATCCCGGTCTGAGTCTAAAGCCTGTACCAAGTAGATGAGGCCAGGTTTTCACGTCTCATCCCAGCACAGCGGCGCATGGAGCTGGTGCGAGAGCAGTCTGTTGGGACAGATGGATGGGAAGGGGCACCAAGGGTGGATTTGCGCAGATGGACAACAGCCCCACATTTGCTGCATGCAGGAATGGAGACAGGGTGGGTAGACCAGTTGCCCGGCGTTGTCTGTCCACTACCCTCCCCCCACGGAGCATTGTGCAAGAACAGGGCTATGATGAGAGTCCGTCGACTGAATTAGCCATGAGAAGAACGCAACTGCCTCTCTCCACGCAGGCTTGCCCCGAGATGGCTGCCTCTTGGCGACCATGCTGTGATGGAGACATGCAGCATGGGCTTTGGAACCCAACAGACTTTGGTTCTCAGCTTGACTGCTTACAAGCTGTGTGAGCTTCTATGGACCTCAGTGCCCATCTGTAAAAGGGCAAGAATCACAGTACTGATGCTGGCAGTCCGGGTCCGAGAACCCAGAGGGGGTCCCGCAGGAATAGTCAAGAGCGTCCCTGGCTGCACGGAGGATAGAAATCAAATGCGAGCCAGCAGGTGTGAGAGCAGAGTTTATTGAAGGTGCACAGAGGGAGCAGGTACAAAGTGTCTAGGAGACTCAGAAAGGGAAGGAGAAAGCTTCATCTTTGCTCAAGGTCTGGGGGTGTTTATTGAAGACGGTGGTCTTCAAAGGTATCCAGGGATCAGTTAGAACAAAGATGAGTGCCCAGGGGCCTTGGCGTTGAGATGTCTAGTCTCAGACAATGTGCACGTGATGGCTTTGTCTGGTCATTCTCACTGGTCCTTCCTTAGGTGTTACCTCTTCTAGAGAAATCACTAACTCCTTTTCCCTTGCAAAGAGGACATACACTGTTTGCATTCTGAGGCATGTGTCCAGTGGGGTGCAGGTCCTAGCAAGCTGAGAAGCAGGAAAAGGAGCAAAAAGCAGGTTTGTATGGAGCCCTTCAGTTTCCCTGTCTCATCACCTCAGGTAATTTAGATGCACGATGGGAAAACAAAAGTTGCCTCTTACGCCCCTGAAGCCAGCTGTAGTCACTTCTGTTTCCTCTAGGGAAGGAGGGGGCAGAGTTCATGTCTAGGGGAGAATAAATCTCTGCACTGAGGCCTTCCTCTTAGGCCAAGAGCCAAGCCAAGAATTCCAAGTCCAAGGAGAAACAACAGTTTCAGAGTTTCTCCTGGGGCTCTGGGCTGCTAAGGGTGAAAACGTGGTGGTGGTGGTGGTAGTGTTGGGTGGGGGAGGGTGGGTGTTTAGCAGAGCACTTAAGTGATATTTTGGGTATGTGAAGGCAGGCTTGAGGGAATTCTGGGAAAGCCTGGGAAGAGACTTGAGCAGGTGGCTTCTGGAGGTTGGAGGCCAGTGAATAAGAGCAGGGAGGAGGGGGAGAGGCAGAGAAGCTGGTGGGAGGGTTGTTGGTGAGAATTGGCACTCTAGAAGGATTTCACAACAGAGGTGCCTTATTTTCCATTTTAGGGCCATGCAATGGTCCTCTATTGTCACTCCCCAAAACTTTCAGCCAATACCCACGTGTGTCTTGTCCCAGGAGAGCTGAGGAGGAACCAAGGCAAAGGAGCCACCATGTCCCGCATTTGGGCTGGCACGAGGCAGGGAGGAGGGAAGGACCACGTGAGAGGACACTTGGGCGAGATGGAGACTTTCCCAGCTTGGGGACTCAGAGGGAGAGGAAGCGCCTGCCTGGACCTGGAACCACTTGATTTGAATACGAAAGGACAGGCAAATCCATAAGGCTGGAAGACTTGGCAACATCATTCATTCATTCCCGGACATTCATTGCACACCTAGTACATACCTCACGCTCTGCCAGGTGCACCAGAGTACAAGGTGAGCAAAACAGAGGTGGCAGGTATCCAGGCAGGTAACCAGGACGACACATGCAAAGCTCAGCACAGTGTCTTTTTCAGAGGATGGGAATCCGTCCTGGGAGGAGTGGTGGCCATGGGATCGTATGAATTCCACGGACAAATGTGATGACAGATCAGGCACTTGGGGGTCCCGGGCTCCATGCCAGTTGCATCTGTGTTCCTCCATTCGGGGTATCGGCTGTGATGCAATTAACACTGAGAGCTGGGTTGGAGCTTTCACTTTTCCAGCTGGCTGGCCTCATCCCATTTACGAGGACAGCGTGACTCTGGACTTTGCACATTTCCCTTCCAATAAAAACACCTGGAAAGTGTATGGCACTTTTCTTCTCACCACGCACATGACTTGACAGATTTTAAGATCAGCTTTCACCATCTACCCCCCTGGGAGCTGAGGATGGAGCTGGCTACTGCATTCAGGAAAAATACATCAGGACACAGAGAAAACCAGCAGGAGTGTGCTTGGGATTGCCAAGTAAGGCTGTTCTTGAATTCCTCCTCTGGGGAGTCCAGCCTCTTTGCTGGTCCCCCAGGGGGGAAACCCTGGGTTCAAACCCCAGCTCTACCTCTTACCAGTGTGTGGTCTCTGCCAAGACACATTGCCTCTCTGAGCCATGACGCCCTTGCCTGTCTGCTGGGTCCAATGTGGTGCTTCATTTGCAGGGCACGAGGATCCATGGGTGGTGCTCAGGAAGCAGCATGCTGCCCAGCACCAAGTCAGTTCGGTTAGGAGCGGCCTGGGCTGCAAGCTCATCAGTGCCATCCGGAAACACTCCCAGCTCCTTCTTCTGGGCACGTGTAGGACCGCGTGTCCAACCCATTGGGGTTGGGTGGAGTCGTGGACTCCATCTAGCTAGTGAGTCGGGAAGTGACCTAGGTATCATGACTGTCCCAGTGAGAGTCTCCCAGGCCTTTTCACCCTTTGCTATGACAACCCAGGCAGCCTGGGTTTTGGAAGAGAAGGAGGACAAAGGGCAGACCCCCAGAGGACCCGCTACAAACAAGTTAAATAAGTAAGAAATGAGAAATGGGTGTTGTGGTCTGAATCCCCTGACATTTGGGGATTGTTTGTTCATGCAGGAAACATAGCTTTTCCTGCCTGATGCAGAAAATTGCTTCCTCGCTCTGGACCTCAGTTTCCTTATCTGGAAGACGAGAGGTTGGGCTACATGGTTGATCTCCTCCAGAGTCCCTCTATCCTAAAGAGAATGAAGGGGGGTGTTGTCCTCACCCACCCAGGGGCCCCTGCTTCATTCCGGAACCTCCATGCCCTCCCAGCCAATGGGTTCTGTCCTTTCTGTAGCGGGGCAGTGCTCAGAGGATGGGGTAGGGGTGGTTCCACAGCCATTTCAAGCTCAGCAGGCCCAGAACAGAATTCCTCCTCCCACTGGCCCCTGCTTCTGGCCTCCCTTGCTCAGTGGGGCCCCAGGACCCATCCAGGTGCCCAGAAGAGACCCACTGGCTCTTATCCTGGGCTCTTCTATTTCCCCACCCCAAATCCTTTCCCTTCTACCCCTAATATCTCTCATGTCCATCCTTCCTCTCTCCCTGCCTCCTGCAGCAGCTGCATCCTAACTGTTCTCTCCACCAGTCATGCCAACCCCCTCCCATCCACACGGACCCCCGCTGCCTCTGCGGGGAAGTCTTCCTGAAAGGCAACTTGGACTCATCACTCCCTTCTGCCCTCAAAACTCACCAAGCAACTTGTAGTTCTCCAAACACTTCCCATCAGCTAGTCCCTTTCCCCGAATCCCATGGCTGGGATAAAATCCCATGGGATTTATCCCATGCCTACTGGGGAAATTCTTACTCCCTCTTCAAAACACAGCTCAAATGCCACTTCCTATGGACAGCCTCCTCTGATGTCCCTGGGCTCTCTGAGTGCTATGTTCATGCCTCTGTTATAACAGCGGATCAGTACTGCTGGCCTGTGAACTAGTGGATGCAGGGACTTCGTCATTCTGGTTTTCTCTAGGGATTCCTGGCCCAGGGCCTGGCACTTGGGGCTTAGCCAACGATTCTCTCACTCACCCACTGGCCCATGCACCCCACAGTGTTTGAGGCCCTGGGAATGCAGCCGTAAATATGATGCCTGCTTCCTATTGGCAAAAGGAGGGGTCCACAACAAAGAACAAAACAAATACACAAGATGATTTTAGGTAGAAAGCAAGCACCATTAAACCTGGAGGTACAGAAGGGGAGCTGCTTGAAATCGAATGTCAGGAAAGCTCTCTTTAAAGACGTAGTGTTTGAATGTGGACCTGAGTGATGAGGGGAGCCCTTCGTGTGGGCACGTGGAGAGAAAAGTGGTCCAGCCAGTGGGAACAGTATTGCAAGGGCCCTGAGGAGAGTAGACCTCAGTGCTTACTGGATGGATGGATGGATGGATGGATGGTACCCACTCTCTCTTCTCCCTCTTGGTGTCTGTATGCTGAATTGCTTAGGCGGCCAAAGCCAGTCGTCCCCACCTTCCAAGATGATAGCCTTCTCTCAGAACCTGCTACTGCCTGTTTACAGGCAGGAGAAGTCAGGAGCTCTCGCTGTCTTCTGGAAGCCCCTCATAGCCTGTGCAGGGTGTGTGTAACATAGGCTGCCGGTCCCCCAAGAGGACACATTTTGTCTAGCTGGCCTGCATCTCCTTGAGCCAAGACTCTGTGGATGCTACAGGCATCTGCTTCACAGCAAACATCTCTGTTTGTTAATCCTTTGCGAATTTCTCATTTAGACCCATCTGCAGCTGGAGGGGATGCACTTGACCAGACCAAATACTGGGGAGACACCAGCATCTTCCCTGCTCACGTCATCCCCCATCGCGGTTTTCCGTCTTTGGAGCTCTTCGAAGGAGCTAGCACCGTTAATTTGGCATTTCAGCCTTCCTGGCGAATCCCTACCACATCCATACACACGTATATTTTTCATCTCCTGAAATGGCTCTAAGAGGAAATGCCAATTAGCGAGTCAGAGGGCAGGCATGGGACCCGCCTCCAGTCACCTGCAGAACAGCAGTGGCCCGCTCTCGCCACCTCCACCCGGGGAGGCCATGCTGCTGTGCACGTTGGCCGAGGTTGCGACCGAATGTCCACCCCCAGGCCTTCCTCCCCTGCTCTTCGGCCAGCAATTAACCTGGAACCGGTGACTTTCCCAGGGAAAGGGGAGAGACAATTGGCATGCTGCTATCGGACTGATGGTTTCTATGGTGAGAGTTCATGGCTGTTTGAGGGGGGTCAGGTATGAATGCTGGAATCTCATGGCCGCTGGGCCACGCTCTGTGCTGGGAGTCAGGCGATGGCAGAGGCCCTGGAACCAGACAGAGCTCTGTGGTGTGGCTCTGAGCATGGCATTCACCTGCTGGGTGCCTCAGTCTCCTCACCTGGAAGAGGGGTCAACAGGGCTAGTGCCCTCCTCCTGATTTGTGGTCACCAGGGAGAATTGCAATGCCACCTGTCAAGTTCCTGGTGTGTAGAAGATGCTCAATGAACTTGACATTATCTTATTGAATTCACACAGCCGCCCACCCCGAGTGCCAGGATAAAGTAAGGGGAGGCGGAGGCTTGCAGATGTGAAGTGACTGGCAAGGCACAGGACCTATTGTACCCCGCCCATTTGACCTCTGACTTTGGGGGCTAGGAGCTGCAGAGGAGCTGAGGGAAGTGAGTGCTGGTTCCACGGATGGATGGAGCGAGGCTGCCCCGGGTATCCCGGATGGAGCATCTCCGTGCGCTGGGTGGATCTGCCCCACCTCAGTCGCCTTGGTCCCCCACTGACCCTCTGCAGAGGTAGTGCTATGGCTGAGGCCCCTCAGGAAGGATGATGGGGTGGGGGTGGGACATCCTCTCTGTTCTGGGCCCAGCAGGTGTCCGAGCTGCTTGAGCGGAGTCCTGGTAAACATTCATAGAATGAATGTCGACACAGGCCTCCTGCATGGGGACACCTGTGACCGCTTCCTGGCAAAACTCTGGAATACATAGCTTCTCTCCAAGGTGGGGCTTTTCTAGTAGAGTGCTAGTAAAATGTTTAACAACCAGTTCTGAGGAAAGAACAAAAGACAAACTGATTTGTAGCATTTGCTGATTTCCATTGTGTTAACATCTATCAAGGCTGGCCTCCAGCTACTACAGAACGGGGAGAGATGTACATCATCAACTCTTGGGAGCAGGTGTGGGCCCTGTCCAGTGCACCCCTACACTTCTCCCTCGCCCTCTGGTGCTCAGAGCCAGCACCCCACCCTACCCTCCCTCCCCCGTCTCCTGAGTGTGTCCAGCCCCACACTCACGGCTCATAGAAGCCAGTATTTGCGCCCTATCTCCCAGAGTGTCTGGTCTTGGGGCACGGCCATGATGACCTCCGGGGCTGGCTGCAGCTGGAGATGTGGGAGCTGGATTGTTCCAGAAATGATACATTTTTTTTTTTTTTTAAGGTTACAGACCTGCTTCGAGAACCTAAAAATGATTGAACATTTAACCAGGGAAGTCCACCCGTGCATGAGCGTGTAAAGGGATTCTTGGACGCCGAAAGCAACCAAAGGACACTCTCAGGGTCTTGGGGGCTGGGCGGGGAGGGGATGAGGGATGAGTCTCACGTGAGATCGAGGTGGCTAGTTAGGGTCTCTGTACAGCATTTTCTTTTTCTTTTCTTTTCTTTTCTTTTCTTTTTTAAAAGATTTTATTTATTTATTTGAGACAGAGAGAATGAGAGAGAGAGAGCACATGAGAGGGGGGAGGGTCAGAGGGAGAAGCAGGCTCCCTGCTGAGCAGGGAGCCCGATGCGGGACTCGATCCAGGGACTCCAGGATCATGACCTGAGCCGAAAGCAGTCGCTTAACCAACTGAGCCACCCAGGCGCCCAGCATTTTCGTTTTCAAAGCTCTCTCCCCGCCTTCTCTGGACGTTTACAGCTCAGCCAGTCCTCAGGAGCGGGGCTAGCCTGACTGCCTGATCGTCATCATTCCCGGACTAGGAATAGGAGGTCTGGAAGGGGTTGGGGGGAGGATAGCACCACCATTGCTGTCTTCAGAGCACCTCCTATACACCAGGTGGTTCTATTGTTCTTCTCTGATTCTCATGACTGTTATTCCACAATTGTTTATTGAGAGCTGACTACATGCCAGGCACTGTTCTAGGCAACTGTGTGTCTCAGTGAACAAAAGAAGGAAACCAGCCCCCATGGGACTTACATCCAAAGGAAACAGAAACACATAATTTGCTCAATTCATCTGTTGGAGAAATTTCAGATGCTTTGCATAGAAACGCAAGGCCTTCCCTTAGCGTGGGGCTCTGGGCTCTAACACGGCTGCTGCTGGGTGTTTGAGGCCTGGGACACCTGCATTCTGAAGTCTGTTATGTGGCAGGTGTTTTAATAAGTATTTCTCACCTTTCCAACTCCGCAAACCCAACGCGTTAGTTTCCCGTGGCTGAGTCGCCACAATTTGGTGGCATAAGCCACAGCAACGGATCTCTCACAGTTTTGGAGCCTGAAGTGCGAAATCAGTACCCTTAGGCCCAGATTCGGGTGTTAGCAGGGTTGTGCTGCCTCCGGAGGCTCCAGGGGAGAATCTTCCAGCTCCGGGGCCTGCAGGCACTCCTTGGCTGTGGCCACATGGCTCCAGTCCCAAGGCCAGCACCTCCAAATCTGCTCTAACGTCGCACCACCTTCCCTCTGTGTCATACCTCCCTCCGGCTCGCTCTTACCAGGACACATGTGATGGCATTGAGGGTCCACCCGGCTCACCCAGGATCACCTGCCCCATCTCAAGAACCTCCACTTTATCACATTGGCAAAGAGCCTTTTCTCTTTGGCCACATAAGGTGGCATTCGCAGCTTCGGGGGTTGGGATGTGGAGATCTTTTAGGGGGTGCGTTTCTCAGCCTACCATAGCCAGGAACCAGAATCCCCCTTTTCTAGAGGAAGGTAACTCACCTGTTGAGTGTCCCACAGCGGGGACGTGGCACATCTGGGATTCAAACCCTGGTCTTCATGTTCTCCTCCCCCCAGTCCCCCCACGGAGCAGGTGCACAGTCTGCCGATGAGGGACCCGAAGCTCCGTGAGCTGGCGTGACTTGTCCAGGTCATGGGCTACCACGGGCTGTCCATGCCCCGAGCCCTTCCCAAGGGGGCCAGATTTAGGGTCTGTCTGATCCACGCTCAGCCAAGCCCGTGGACTCTGAGCTGGTACCGGGCTCCGCTTGCCATCAGCAAACACGTGGACAGAAGCGGGGGCAGGGGGTGGTGGTGTTGCGACAACTGCCTTCTGCCTTCTGATTTTAGCTTTCAAACCGAGTCAGCCTGGAGGCTAATTTTCTGCAGCTTCTAGTTGTTCAGCTCCATTTATTGTGCCTGATGCTGTGAAAGCTTTCGCTATTGATTCTGGGCTAGATTAACCACCCCCCGCCCCCCGCTCCCCCCAGCCCCAGCCCCGGCTCTCCAGCAGTTTCTGGTCCAGCAATTAGGTGTTGGCGGGGACAATGTGGGGTGGTCGCGGCTGCCTTTCATTTGCTGTCGTGGTAAATACAACTCACTCTCCGCTCCCAGAGCACCCGCTGCACTCAGGGAAAGGAGAACACCGCCTAAATGACTCCTCTCTCCTGCTTGATGCTCCGCCGCCGCTGAGCTGATCAATACAGTCTATCACCCCGCGGGGCTCCCCCGAGACCACCCAGGCTCACTAATTGGCTCCGGGAGCTGGCTGGCTGGTGGAGTGTGAGCCAGTGTGTGAATATGGGTGTCCCTGTGTGTGAGTGTGCCTGTGTGCGTGTATGTGTGTCTGTGTGTGTCTGTGTGTTCCTGCATGTGTGTGAGTTTGCATGTGTGAGTGTGCATGTATGTGTGTCTTTCCCTCTGTGTGTGTGTGTGTGTGAGTGTGCATGTGTGAGTGTGTCTGGGGAGGGTTTGGAGGGTCCCTGGCTTCTCCACTCTACCCCCGCCCCCCAGGCCCCTAGGGGTGGGAGGGCCCCCTTCAGCATGGATCAGACTGGGAGGGGCTCTAGTTTTGGAAAAGGCCTCGAGGTACAGGGATGGCGATTTGTGACTCCTTCAGATTTAGCTTGTCACCAAGTGAAGGGACAAGTAGAGGTATTTTAAGATCGTGGTTAAGCATACGGAGGTGAAGTCAGATCGATTTTCCTGATCCTGGCTCTTTTGCTGACTTGCTGTGTGGCCTTGGGCAAGTCACTTAGCCTCTGGAAGCCTTAATCCTCATCTGTGGGACGAGTCTAGCACCACTCCGGCCCCCTGCCCTCCCCCCCACCCCCGCCCTAGAAGGCCGGCACCAGGGTTCAATGAAATAGCCCATGTAATGGGCACCTCAGTGAGTGGCAGCCACGCTCACAGTCCTCGGGGGAGCGGTGGTGGGAGTGAATGTGGGGGGGCGTCTTGACGTCAGGCAGACCTGAGCCTGGATCCTGGACCGGCCACTTGTGACCTCCAGCGAGTCACTCTCCATGCTCCGGGTTCCTCTTCTCTGGAACGGGGAGCAATATCCGTCATGGTCGGATGAATGGTGTCTCCCCAAAATTCGGTTCCACCTGGGACCTCAGAATGTGACTTTATTTGGAAACATGTTTGTAGCTGTGGTGGCATTAAGATGAAGTCATCTGGGATTAGGGTAGGCCCTGGATCCCAGGACTGGGGGCTTGATAAGAGTACCCGGTGAGGACACAGACATAAGACACATGCAGGGAAGGCGGCCACGAGAGATGGGGGACAGATGGGGGTGATGCAGGTACAAGCAAAGGAATGCCAGGGACCGCCGGCCACCTCCAGGAGCGAAGGAGGGGCTGCCAGTTCCCAGGAGGAGCCCCAGCTCTGTCCCAGGCCCACAGGAGCTGCTCCTCGCCCCCTGAGACAGTGAGGAGGCTTCTTCCTCTTTTCCTCCTGCTGCCGGGGGGCCGTGCAGTTGGCCTTGCCATGGCAGGGGTGGGGAAGCAGTAGGAGTCAGCAGGAGCGTCTAGAACACAGGCTGAGAAGCGTGACCTCTGCCGGCTGCGCACTGGGGGGTCCAGAGAGGTCTTGCCTCCCAAGTGACATGATCCTGAAATGGTCAGCAGTTTGGCATGGATCAGTCTGGTGGCTGTGCGGCCGGTGGATCAGAGGGTGTATTTTTGTGCTCGGGCTGTCCTAACAGACACAAACGTATTGTCTCCCAGTCTGGAGGCCGGAGTCCACGGTGTCAGCCAATTGGTTTCTCTGAGGCCTCTCTCCCTGGCATGTGGACGGCCGCCTTCTCCCTGTGTCCTCACGTGGTCGTCCTTCCGTGCCTGTCTGTGTCCTAATCTCCTCTCCATATAAAGACACCGGTCGTGTTGGATTAGCGCCGACCCTAATAGCCTCGTTGGAACTTAATCACCTCTTTAAAGTCCCCATCTCCAAATCCAGTCACATTCTGAGGTACCGGGGGTTAGCACTGCAACATACAAATTTGGGGTGGGGGATGCAATCCAGCCCATAACAGAGGGGATGAGGCCAGAGGCTGGGAGACTCTAAGGAGGCTGAGAGAAAATCCCATTCGAGAGGTGATGAGGTCTGAGTTCAGGTCATAATGGGGGGGAGGAAAAGGGGGAGAAGGCAAGTCAAAGGAGCTCCTTTCTCACATCCTGAGTGCTGCCCGAACCCCGTTTTGTGGGACTCCGAGAAAAGCCATCCCAGTAGCAACAGCCTCCATGTACCAAGCACTCACAATGAACCAGGCGCTGTGCTAGGAGCCTGACCTGACCAGAGGACATGGAGGCACAGAGAGGGTAAGCCACCTGCCCAAGGTCACACAGTGAGGGAAGCGGCAGAGAGAACTTCGCACCCAGGCCTGGATCTGACCGTCCGTCTTACGCGCACTGTCCTCAGGAGGAGAGCGAGTTTTAGCGCCGAGTGGGCTGGCGATTATGGTTGTCGTTGCTGTTGAAGGTTTGTTGCCCACGACGGCCTGTGGGCAGCACAGAGCCCGGCCCACGGTAAGTGCCAAAGGAGTGTGTGTTGAGTGAGCAAAGAAAGATAAGGAATTGTATCCTTGCTTTGAAGAGGAGCAGAGCAGAGAAGGTCGGTGGTTTGACTGTGGCCGCACGCTTGGAGCCCAGGGCCTGGTGTGGACCTCCCCCCGGACCCCCGCTCGGGTCCAGTGCTCCGCTGGGCTCTCTGTGGCAGGGAATGGAGAGGAGGTGACTTAGCCAGGGTTCTAGTGCAGAGTGCGACTCTCCAGGGTCGCCCGGTTGGGGAGGTGGTGGCGTGGACCTCAAGCCAGGTGTATCAGTCCCCTCAGGAGGCCACCTTAACCTTAGCCGCTCATCATACTTCCTTCCAGAGGAGGTCTCCCTGCCGGCTTGGGGCTCCTGCCAGGCCTCCAGGACTGAGGCCCCTCCCATGGGCACATCCCCCAGTGTGACCATTGTCAGCACACCCCTTGGGAGCTCAGGGACAGGACTGGCAGGTGCCCCAGAACACTACGGGGGGGGGGCTCGAAGGTGCACAGGCTCTTGGGTTTTCCTTCCCCAGGCGGGCGTGCCTGGTGCAGAGCCTCGTTGCCCCGTCTCGGGCTCCTGGCCTGGGCTGCTCTAGCCTGATGATGCTGACGACGAAGGTGATGGAGGAGGGGGTGGGGGAGGGGTGTTCAGCCCCGAGTCCGGCACATGGGGGTCGGTTAGTATTACAGCTGTTGTTACTCTCTTCCGCGGCCTCGTGGTGTGGGAGCCCGGTGTGGTGCCTAGCACGTAGTAGCTGCTCATGAAATATTGAGCACCTACGAAATGAGAAGGCAGAAGACTGCACCCTCGTTTTAAAGAGGAGGAAAGTGAGATGCTGAAAGACAGGGAGCCTTGACCGGGGCTGTGCGGCACCACAACAGGGATGGGGGGCCGTCAGGAGGAGGAAACTGGAGACTCTGGAAACAGGAAGAGGGAAATCATGTCAGGAGGAGGACCGGCCCCTCCGTGGGGGTCTCCCGGCCCCTCTCCGCGGCTGAGCCGGGTCCCTGGGCTGGCCGCTCTTGGAACAGGGTGAAGACGCAGGTGCTAACATGCTCCGGGGTCCCCCGATGGGCGAAGCTTCCGAGAGTGCCAGCCTCATGCCCCCTCGGTGGCTGGGCGCCAGGCTGCGAGTCCTCCTGGGGCCCTGCTTGGTGTCAGCCTGGCTCTGCTGCACTTATTAGGGGTGACTTGATGACAGTAGCACCCCTTGCTCAGAGCAAGATAATGAGGCCTCTCAGGGGCTGTTCAAGAAAACAGAACACAGAGCAAAAAATAATTCCGGGAATATTAGGCCAGTATATCCAAGTGTGGCAGGAGCCCAGGGGGCAGAGAGGGGCCAGTGTGGGGCACTCTCCCCCGAGGGAAGCGGAGCTCGATGCGGCAAGGAGCCGCCCCCACGAGGACTGTTGTGACCAGAGGGGCAGCAACCAGGGGCTTTCTGGGTCCAGAGACCCCCACTGACCCTGGGGACTGATGGCAGGAAGGGCAGGGATGGGGTGCTGAACCAGCCTGCATTCAGCCACCACTGCACTCGTAGCTGCTAAAGAAGATAGTGAAGAGCAACTGAGCCTCAGCCTTCCCGCTGGCTCCCAGATGCAACTGGTGGGAGCTCACGATCCTGCTGGGCATGAGAGGACCCTACCCAGGAGGTGGAGGGAAGAAGTGGCCACCCCATCTTACCTCTGCCCTCCCTAGGAGCCTCCCTCTCAGCTCACCTCTGCCTTGTCCTCTCCCCCATTACAAGATTTGAGGTCATCGGCCATCCTGGTGCACCTGGAGGTGGGGTTCCCAGGACAATTCCAAAGATGGGCTAAAGGCTCTGGCTCTGCAGGGACTGTCTCCCCTCCCCCTATCTCCCCAGAACACACCCCCTGGCCATCCCCCCACCCCTTGCAGCCCCCACTGCTCCAGATTAGAATTCTTCATTTTTTTTTTTTTAAAGATTTTATTTATTTATTTGACAGAGAGAGAGACAGCGAGAGCAGGAACACAAGCAGGGGGAGTGGGAGAGGGAGAAGCAGGCTCCCCGTGGAGCAGGGAACCTGATGCGGGGCTCGATCCCAGGACCCTGGGATCAGGACCTGAGCCGAAGACAGACGCTTAACGACTGAGCCACCCAGGCGCCCCTAGAATTCTTCATTTTAGTGTTGGTTCAGTGTTAGACCCTAGGCTTCTGGAGTCATGGTAATGGTCTCTAGCATCCTGTGTGGGGCCTGGCCCAACCAGAGGCCCCCTCGAAGTCTGACTAAATGTCAGGTCTGCCTGCCTAACAATGAATGAGTGAGAGAGGGAAAGAATGAATGAGGGAGGAAGCGAAGGTCCTTTCTAGCTCCATAGTTTGGAAGAGCAGAAAGTTCCATACATACACTGTTCATTGATACTCTCTTCCTCTTGCTGCCAATGCCAATGCCTTGGGGACTTTCTGCTCTCAGCCTCTTGGAGTGCAGTCCTGGGGTCTGTTACAGGCACCCTCAAGGCCAGAGTGGCCTTCAGGGATCCTGCGTGAGGGGCAGGGGTCTTGGGCTCTGGCAGGAGCCTCCGTCCAGTCCCTGAAATGCAGCCCATTCCCAGAATCTGGGGGTCAAAGGTCATCCTGCTCACTTGCCTGTTCTACAGATGGAGACACGGAGAGCCACTGGGGGGCCAGAGGCTCCAGCTCTGCACCCTCCCTGGTCTGGGCGGCCCTGCCCCTGTGGATGGTCAGACTCACCCTCCACGGACGGGAGCCTGTCTTGCTGCTGGTCTCAGCCCTCTCTGAGGACCCTCCAAACTACTGGGCCTGCTCACTGTTCCCCTCCCACATCTGTCCACCTCTGTCCCCCCCATGACGTGACCCCTCTCTGCTCCCCAGCAGACCTCTGCAGCTTGTTGGGTCCCCAGCATCGAGTCCTTTTTCAGGGAGCCTGGGGCTCAGATTCACCCTTGTGTCCATCCTTCCTCTTCAGTGAGTATTTATTGTCAACTAGTACGTGCTGGACACTGGAGGTACAGAGATCAACTCCCAGGCTGGTGAGGAGGGTACTGATGCTGACAAATCCCAACACACGGAGGTAATGAGGAGGGTGGGCAGAGGTCGGGGCCGCCCGAGGCTGGCAGAGTGCGCTGGGCTCCAAGCAGGGCCCCACAGCCCCCCTTCTCTGCTGCCGCTGGTTCCCCCTGGAGCCGGGCCAGGGCTCTTTCTGCTGAGTGACTGTCATGCGTTCAGTCCGTGTATCCTCACTGCTTCCCGCACTGTAACGGCCTTCTGCGGGTAATCGCAGTAAAGTGAGCATTTATTGAGCACTTACTGTGAGCGGGCAGGAAATGCTCTGCACTCTGTCTCCGGTAATGCTCGTGGCTGTGCAGGATGCACAGACTATCACCCTGCAAAGGAGAAAGCTGAGGCTCGTGGAGGAAATATCGCCCCCCACCCCCACCCCAAGGTTGTTCGCCTCCTCAGTGGCTGAGCTGGAATAAGAGGCAGGTGTGAGGAGCAGTCCTGCCAAGCTGCTTCCCATGGGCTCTGCCCGCCCAGACGAGCCCACCTCCTCCAGGCCACTCCAAACCGAAGAGACAGGTCAGAATGTGCCGAGTCTGCTGTCGCTCCTCGGACACTCTGTCCAGTTGTGGCATGCTTGTTCCACTGGTGAGCACTGGGGTCCCCTCTGTGTGTGCCAGGCATGTCCCAGGGGAGACTCACCTGACTCGGGGCACTGCCTCTGCCCTCAGGTGGGCTCAGGTAGGATGCTTCCGGGATGAGCTGGGGGTTCCCAGCTGTTCTTTTCCATTTATGAGCAGTTCTTGATCACTGCAGGTGGTATGACTTAGGCACTTCTGACATCATTACCAACTTTGTTCAATACCTAGCCTGTGGTTGACATCCTTTTCCCTGAAGTAGCAGCCGTTGAAAGAAAGGTTTTTGAAATCAAAATGTAATTACTTATTGAATCACGTAGGATTGCATTCAGTTGCAAGAGACAGAAAACCCACCAAATGGGGGTTTATTTTTCACAACAGATGTGGAGTCCAGAATTAAGCAGTCCAGGTGCAGCTGAAGGAAGTTGTCAAGAGTGCAGCCTTGTTCTGTCTTTCTGCTCTGTCGCTCACGTGACTTTCATCTTCTCGGTTGCAAGATGGCTGCGACACCATCAGACATTGCGTCCACATCCCAGGCAGGCAGGGCGAAGCAGGATGGGCAGTGTCTATATCAGGAAAGGATAAACATTCCTATAAATCCCCAGCTGACTTCTATTTGCATCTCAAGGGCCATAATTATGTCTCATGTCCACTCTGGGCTGCAAAGAGGCTGGAGAATTAACTTGTCCTGAAGAAAATTAGTGCTCTGAGGGGGAAGAGGGAAGAAAAGAATGGATATTGGATGGACGGCTCAAACTGTCCTCCTTCACTTAAACAGCAGAATTAAAAAGTGCTACTGTTAGCCTAGCATCTGGCATCAGAGTCCCCTTAGGGGAAGAACACAATCTTTGTCTTTGGAAAATACTTTGACGATCTTCTCAGGGTGGAAGATAAGACTCAGAGAGCATGAGGTGTCTGGAAATGGCAGATAGCTACACTAGCAGCCGATGATTTGGGAACGTGGAAGCGTGTGAAAGTTGAGAAGAGAAGAAGACAGGAAGAGAGAGAAGTGGAGGCAACTCGCCAGGAGATCAAAGCTGTGGAAGAAAGCTGTTGACCACAGGTTTTTTTTTAAGAACAGAATTTCTGGCATCTAAATATAAGCCATTTGAGATCCTGTGATAGGAAAACCGCGGTACCTCCTGTAGTCCTTCGGGGAAGTCTGTTACATCACCAAAGACTTGTCAGTTATTTGGAGGGCATCGAGGCAGGAGCCGGCTTTCAGATCTGGGAAGGGAACAGTGTGGGCGGAAAGATGGGGGCCAGGAGGAAGGATTCGCCAAGCAAGAAGCTGATCTCCAAAGGGACCTGGAATTCACACAAATCCTGGCGAGGTCACGGACCTCCTGGGAACATGGAACAGGGGTGTATCGGTTACTGACTGCTACATAACATGCCATCTCCAAACCAGGTGACTCCAAACAACAAAAATCATTTATTTTGCAGCTTTTCTATCCACCTTGGAGGTGACATTATTGCAGGGTGACAGGTTGGGGCTGAGCATGGGTTGGCTTTCTGGATTCTCTCAAGGCAGGTGTTTGTAATCTCTCTCTCTCTTTGCAGGATTATGAAGTCACACTGAATTTCTGGAACATCAGAGCCTCCAATACCCAAACATGAGAACAAAAACAAGTTCTGGAGCCAAACATAAATGCATTTTTAATTACCTGCACCACTGCTCCCTCCATTAGTGTGGAAATTGAAGAGTCGAGTGTACAATATTTACAATAATAATCACAGGCGCGATGCTTTTTTTTACTTTGAAAACAACTCCCCGTTTATTCCTGCGTTTGAGAGGGCTTGGGCTAATCCGGGTAGCCTCTCCATTCTTTGGACAGATAAGTGGGAATTCATGGCAGAAAGCTTGCTGGAGGTGGGGTAGGGAAGAGGCGGAGACAGGCTTTGAAGATGGGTCACCTGAGTGTCCTCCTCATGAAGGGGAGGAGCAGGGTCTCAGGCGGGGGGGGGGGGGGGGACAGCACTAGACTTGCACCTGAGACCCAGCCACTTTCTAGTTGGCAAAGCTTGAGCAAAGCACTTGGCCTCGCTGAGCCTCAGGTACCCCGACAGCGAAATGGGAACAGGACCATGTCTCTTGCGGGGCTGCTGTGATGTTCCACGTGACGGTACCCAGTGTGCGCCTGGTGTGTGGAGGGGCTAGAATACTGCTCTCCCGCCTTCACTTCTCCTAGCAGCCCGGACCGGCAAGGTGATGTCCACTCCAGCTTTGTCCCCTGCATGGCCTCAGGACCGTCCCTCTTCACAACCCTTCTGTGGGAGCAGCAGGAAGGGAAGGAGGGGACAAGAGGCAGGGGCCTGGGGCTTCCTGAAGTGAGACATTAGCAAGCAGGCTGCATGGCTCAGGAGCACCGTGGTGATGGAACCAGGGACTTTCTGGTAACTCTTTCTGTTCCTTGCTTAATTGCTCCAGAGGCTGTTTTGGGGAGGCTCAAGCTCTCAGCAGGGCCCCCTCGTGGAGCTGGGAATGAGGGGATGTGCCCCGATCCGCTGTGGCCTCAGAGCAAGATGTGTAGGCCGGCCAGGCTGGGGACGTGCTCCGTGTGCCCGAGAGGGGCTGTTCCTCTCTTGCCAGCTCGGGCGCTCTCATTGCTCCCAAATGACCTCAGCCGCATTGGACTTTGCATTTTTGGGGTGGGGGTTAATTTTCTCTCCCAAGACAAGTTTGAGGGTGGGGATGGGCTAGCTGTGTGGCCTTGGGCAAATTACTTAACTTCTCTGAGCTTCAGTTTCATTGCCTATGAACCTCGTATTAGGTTCCTGCAGCTGCTGTAACAAATGACCACAGGCTCCATGGCTTGGTAAAAGCATACCTTTATTCTCTCACAGTTTGGGGGCCAGAATTCCAAAATCAGTGCCTCCTCCGGAGGCTCAAAGGAAGAATCTTCCAGTTCTGGGGCCCGCCGGCACTCCTTGGCTTGTGGCCACATGGCTCCAGTCCCAAGGCCAGCACCTCCAAGTCTCTGCTCCATCTTCACACCACCTTCCCTCTGTGTGTCAGACCTCCCTCCAGCTCGCTCTTAGGAGGACACATGTGATGGCATTTAGGGCCCTCCTGGATAATCCAGGATAATCTGCCCCATCTCAAAGTCCTGAACTTAATCACATCTGCAAAGATCCTTTTCCAAATAATGTAACACTCACAGGTCCCAGGGCTTAAGGTCTGATATCCTTGGGAGACACTGTTCAGCCACTATAAGCCTATAAACCATCATTCCACTATATTGAATGGTCTCAGGGGTTCAAGTGCAGACTCCAAGGCCAGCCTGCTGGGCTTCCATCCTCTCAACTGGGATACAGACCTCCAAGGGGAAGGAGGGGTGCTAGGCAAGCCTGAGCAAGATCTGACTAGTGGGGGGAGTTCAGGGAAGGCTCCCTAGAGGTGGTGATTGCTGGGACATCAGGAGGATGAGCAAGAGTTGACCCGGCAGAGTGGTGGGATGAGTGTCCTGGGCAGAGGGGACAGCCTGGCCAGGTAGAGGGATGGAGAGGTGGCCCATAAGGGTAGAGAAGAGCCGGGTAGGGTGTGATTCAAGAGGCAGCTGGGGAGGAGGGAGGTAGGCAGGGGCAAATTTCATTCTCTGCCCTAGGGAATGCAGTCTCCATCTTCAGAGCCAGGGGAAGCCAATGGGACTGACATGATCTTGGGTATTTTGTGTCTTGATGCAATTATTCTGGCTACAGAATGAAGGGCATGCTGGAGGAATCAGCCATGAGGAGCTGGGATGGGAAGTTCTGGGAATGGTACACAAGAGGAGGTGGCCCACAAAGGAAAGGAGTACAGAGAAACGAGGACTTCAAGAGCTTCTAAGGAGGTAAAACGGACAGTACATGGTGGTGGACTTGCCTGGGCATGAGGCTGGGGGAGAGGGATGAGGGTAACTTGCTAGGTTCCTGCTTGAGCAGCGGGAGGGTGCTGTCAATCCTTGAGGCAGGAAACACAGGGAGAGGACTGGATGGGGGATGGAAGAGCCTGCTGGGAGTGCCATCTTGAAAACACTTAGTCTGAAGTATCTTTGAGACAGCCAAGTACCTAAGAACTTCTGAAAGAGTCTAGGCTCCAAGGAGATGTTGTGGCTGGAGATGCAAACCTCACGGAGAATCAGACGAGCTAGATGTAGAATGTTTTGCACAATGTTCGTCACCTAGGAGAGCTTCAAAAGAGAGTAGCCCCCTCCTTCTTAAGAGGAAGAACTTCCAGGAACCCAGAGAAAGTTTTATCACTGGCCAGGGGGTGGCCCATCTGGGCCTTGGGGACCATCGTCTATCCATGCTCAGAGACAAGCAGGACTGCTGTTGGGGGTGGGGAACTGTGAGGACCACTGGTGAGGGTGGAGACTCAGCTAAGCTGGCTCAGGTGTGGACCCCATTGGAGCTCAAGGGGAAAGAGATGCCCAAGGGCTGGGTTTGCAGGGCTCAGGAGGATGAGCATTCACCCATCCCTTCTACCTGTCCTGCCCACTCAGGAAGGCTGGCCTGGGACAGGGCCAACCTAAATCAGGCTTTTCAGCAGCATCAGGACCTGATTTTTGGATTGTCATTATCCAGCTGAGGATATGGGGATTATGCTGGGGCCAGATCAGGTTGAGTTTGGGCTTCCCTCACATCCCCTAAGACCTTGGCCTAATCCAAAGCATGCTTGATGAATACCTCTCAGGACCACTCAGAAACACTATGTTACTTTTGTTTTGCTGCTTCGCCTCCTCCACCTTCTCTTCTTCCTCTTCTTCCCTCTCCTCCTCCTCCCCCTCCTTTTTCCTCTTTCTTTGAGCAACTATTTTGTTTTTCCTTCATGAGCCTGGAAATCTAGTGGATGAATACATTTGTCCTTCTTGCTTTGGCCACTAGGCAGCTCAATTCTAGGAAGCAACCCAACTCAAAGCAGACTGTATAGGACATGACATTTTATAACTTAATAAAACTCTTTCTTAAATTATATGTCCTACTCCCACTTTTCCTTTGTCCTGACTCCACATCTATTTATTGTGTCTGGTTATATGTATTTTGAAAACAGCCTCAAGCCTTTTTCCCCCTCTTTTTGTGGAATGAGATGGTATATATAAACAAATCAACAAAATCAATAGAACAAACATTTGTGGATTGATTTTAAAATAGAATGTTTCTGTATTGCATGGCATCAAAAAGGAATTTGCTGTTTAGAGAGTTTTGTGGTTAGTCCTCCTGCAAGGGAAACAGTTGCCCCTTAATTTATCTACTGAGTGGGTCTGGATTTGGGTCCAGTGCTGAGCAAACCAGCCAAATGTGGTTTGAGGACATACATTAAAAGATCCCATAAAGCACATACGTAAGTTGGACAAATGCGTTATGGTTACCAGACCAGGTAGAGCTCAGAGCTATGAGTGAAGAATGGGCAGGAATCCTGCTTGGTAGGATGGACGGTTTCCACTCTCCTAATTTGCTGGGAAAAGTTTTATAGAAGCTGGGGCTAGGGTTAAGGCTGGGATTGGCATCAGGGCAGAGTCTTTGGGGATTGGGTCTGGGGACCTAGGTGTCAGCCAGGATTTGGAGACAGCTGATCATGCTTTCACCCTGGCTGCATGATTGAGCGGCTGCCGCCCTGTCCAAGAGTTGTCTCAGTGAGCAAGTGCTCTCTCTGCTGATCTTGCCCATCTCACCATGATGGACTGTCCCTGCATGGGCCCTGCTACGGGGACCTGGGCCTTTGCACATGCTGCCTGTAGCAGGGAGCACTCTGCAGCATGGTGCAGAGGTGGATAGCCCAGAAGCCAGAACCAGAGCCTGACTCTGTCATCTACTATCTTCTATGATCAAGGGCAAGTTCTTTAGCTTCTTTGTGCCTCAGTTTCCTCTCTGAAAGATGGGGTTGGCAGGTGTACCTGCCTGGTTGGGTTGTTTTCGAGTCCTGGTGAGTGACCTTCAGTACTATTTAGAAAAGTGCCTGCCACTGTGTTTGCTGTTCTCATTATTATCCCTCCCACTACCTGGCTGGTCTCTGTCCTTCCGCAGGTGCTCAGCGTCTCCCTGAAGCCTTCCCTGATCACCTCCCCCAAGGCTGGGTAAGAGACCTCCCTTTGGGCTTCTGCAGCCAGTCTTACAAACATCTCTCTTTGTTGGCTGTTTCTGTGTCCTCCCATAGACCTTCAGCCCTTTGGGGGTCAAGGTTGGGTCTCTGTGTGTGTCGTGTGTACAGCCCAGAGTTTGACGTCACAAGGTGCTAGGAAGGGATGGAGGGTCTCACAGCATGGTCTGGGGATGCAGGACACCAACAACAATAAAGGAGCAATACTGCCAAGAGCCAAGGGTACCATGGGACCACTCAGGCTCACGCCATTGCACTCATAGCAACCTGGAGGTGCGGAATGGAGTGTCCCTCCTCTGAGGGGGTGGGGGGGGCAGGGGTATGACAATGTCTCCAGCTGCTCCCCTTGGTGGAAATACTTCCAAATCCAATTTCATCTGGATATCCTCCAGGTGAGCAAGTGGCCTCTGCCATATGGAGACCATGGGCGGGCAGGAAAGATGTTTTGAATCTAGTCTAGAGAGGCAGTGAGAGGTAGTGAGACCTTGGGCTCCAGAGCCAAGGGCTAGGGTTCAAGTCTGTAACCCCCACATGCCTCAGTTTCTTCAATTGAAGAATGGAGTTCATAGTAGTACCTCTCTGTTAGGATTTCCACGAGTTAATATTTGTAAAGCTCTGGCATAGTGCCAGGTGCATGGTAATCTAATTCAGTAAATGATAGCTATTATTATCGTTCTATATATTTTTAAAGATTTATTTATTTGTTTTAGAGAGAGAGACAGAGTGGAGGGGCAGAGGGAGAGAGGCAGAATCTCAAGCAGACTCCCTGCTGAGCATGGAGCCCAACACGGGCCTCAATCCCAGGGCCCCGAGACCATTACCTGAGCTGAAACCGAGAGTCAGAAGCTTAACTGATTGAGCCACCCAGGTGCCCCATCATTCTCTATTTTTTCATGGTGGTCTCTGGGAGGAATCAGAGTTCTGAATGATGAGGACTCCTCTGGCCCTTTCTCCCCAGCACGGAGATCCAAGCCATTTGCTGCAATGTTGTGTGGAAAAGCAGCTGATGAGCATGTAGGCACATCAGCCTCCCCATCCTCAGCACCATCTTCATGCTGTCTTCACGCCATTATCATCTGTTCTCACCCACTGAATGACGGTGTGTCCTGTGCCTATTATGTGTTATCTTATTAAGTCTTCATGACCACTCCGCAATGACAAAAGTGAAGGGCAGAGAGGCAAGGTGACTTGCCCAGGGTCACACAGCTTGAAAATGGTGGCATTCAAAGACCATTTGATCTGGCTCCAAAGCCCACACTGTTTCCACCAGGCCACGCTGGTTCATCGCCTGCCATAGCATGTGATACACAGCAGGCACTTGGAGAAGAATAGATGCGCGTTGAACAAATGGATTTACTGTGTTAGACACAGAGAATAGAAAGGGGGAGAGGATGTGGCTCAGTGTCTCACAGTCCAGCAGGTTTGAATGTATTGGCCATTCAGATGCTCCCAGAGTCTGGAGACTGCACGCTGTCACGGTTGCTCGCCTCAAAGCTATCACTGCCTTCTTTCTTTGATAGCAGCACTTCCCTGCTTGTCTAGTTCTGGCTAGTGAGATGGAAAGGGAAAGCTGAAAGCTGCTGGGGGAGGGAGCTTCCTCTTTGACAAGAGAAGAACAAGCCAGGGGAAAGCTCTGCTTCCCACCTGCCCCCATGCGCTGCCTCTAACATGGTCATGGGGGCGGGGATGGGCTGGTGCCTGAGCTGTGTCTGCCACCGTGTGATCCCTAGGGCAAGGTCAAAGAATTGCAGAGGCTCCCTGTGCCCTGATCATCAGTAAAGCCCTGACCCGATCCCACAACATCTCACCTCCTGACTTTGGGGGAAATGTGAGAGCTCATGAGAAATACAGCTCTGTGGGTTTTGGCCACTCTTAGTCCGGTATTCCGTTACTTGCAGCCAAAAGTATTCCCAACGGATATAGAAGCCAAATGGAAGTGGGACGAGCAGGGAATCTGCCACCAGAAGACCTGGCTGCATGCTCAATTCTGTCCTGTAGCCAGCATTTGGACCAGTTGCTTAAGTGATGCGCATGTCAGTTTTGTGATATGTAAAATCTGGCTTGCAGTTGAGGCTGCAGTAACACCAGTACCGGGGCCCCTTTGCTACACACAGAAGTGCCCTCTGGTTGTGCTCTGATGAGTACCTCCTATGGACAGAGGGCCCCTCAAGTGTTTAAGGTGAGGCATGCAAAGGGGCTCTTAAAAAAGAGAGACTCATGAGCACCAGAGGTGGGGCTGTCCCCCTCTGGACAGTTCTGGGGCAGGAGAATTGTTAGCCAGAGGGGCACAGGTGGCACGGCTACATTGGAGCTTCGAGGAATCAAGGGCTTGGGTGGGAAGACAGTCAAAAGTCAAGTTAGGAGAAATGTTAGGAGAGCAGAAATGAGAAAAAGGATTTGGAGGACAGTCAAGAGGTCAGAAGCAGAACAGGGTAAGGTCAGAAGACAGGAACAGGCATTCTGAGTGTGGGCTCAGCACCAGCAGCCGCAGCATCACCTGGGGAGTTGCTAGGAATGCAGGTTCTCCGGCCCCACCCCAGTCCTACCGTCATGAACCCCCAAGGTGGGTCCTGCAATCTTTTTTAATAGGCCCTCCAGGTGATTCTGATGGCAGGCTGAAGTTTGAGACCAACTAGGTTGGTTCAAGACTTGGGCTGTGATCAATAGGTAGGTCCCCACATTAACCCTTGGCCAAGTACCTGGCCTCTGCTGGGGAAACAGCAGGGAGAGACTTAAGGAAGCCATAGCAGGATGTCTATGGAGGGTATTAGGTTTTTTATAGAATGGGAGCATAGGAAGCCCTGCCTTCTCTCTGCCATGTAGGAAGTTGAGCCCAGGGTTTTGGGATAGAATACAAAGCAGTGAATGCTGATCCCCAGCTTTCCAAGAAAGAATAGGAGAAAAGAATGTGTGTGTGTGTTGTGTGTGTGTGTGTGTGTGTGTGTGTGTGGAGGTAGCTGGAGAGACCTGCTGACATCTTGCCACAGCTTGAGGCAGCCCCTAATTAGGATCCATTTCTCTTTCTCCCCAGCTGCTGGCTCAGCTCAGTGGAAGTGACACACTGACAAGCAGCCAGCATCCGGACCATGTCCCCCCTCTGCTTGAGGAATGGGCTCTACATGGGTCATCGATGCCGGCTGGGCAGGCTGCCCACTGATGGATGAAGCTGTAAGGAACATCCTGATTGGGGACCGGCTCCCTGCCGCCTGCCTGGCTCTGGAGTTCAGGAATGCCCGTGTCTCTGTTCTGCCAGGGGGAGCTCTCCTGGGAACTCATTTAGCAGCCATGTGCTTGGAAGAGAGCAAGCTCCTAAATCTAACTGTTCTGGATGCCAGTTCCCGAGTGGGGAGGTCCCATTGGAGGGATGAGGAAGCAGCTCCATTTAGGCTGCAAAAGGCTCCAATTATCTTCCTTCTCTTTGTCTTCATTTATATTGCATGAGGTATGGGAGGCAGAGAGGAGTATGGAGTGTGGGCAGAGGCACTTCTGTGGTTGCTGGGCCTCTGCTCCTTCCCCACCTCCGCTCTATCCTTATCCTTCCGTGAGGATTGTCTGTGTTCACTCCAGTCCTGGCTCCCCAACATCTTTCTCACCTCCCCCAGCTCTCCATCACCATGGCAACTGCATCAGTACCCACCCCAGTGACTGTTGTGATGCCTCCTGCATGGTCTCCTTGTGTCTCCTCTCCTGGGCTGACTTCTTCATTAGGCACATGAGGCACAGTGCCTAGAGCTCACAATACTTTTAAGGGGCCCATGAAGATACTTAAATTTCTTTCAAAATTCAGAAGAAAAATATAAAATTTAGGTCAAAGAACATGTTTTCATATATAATATGAAATAGAATTTTTAATATTTTTTATGGAAGAAGGAGCTCATAAAGGTGAGTGTGCCTAAGGCCCATGAAATCATAATGTGGCCCTGTCTCCTTCACCCAATCCATCTTTTACTTGATGTTAGGCTTTAAAAATCCAAGCCTGGCCATGTCCCTTTGCTGCTTATAGGGTGATGAATAGAATGACCCAAGGTGATTCTGGCCATAGATTGTGGGCTATTTGGACAGTAAATCAGAGGGAACTGAATATTTCACACTCAACTCTTCCCAGTGGGGGTCTGCATCCAAGCTAGGCTTCCCATGGGACTAGGGACTTTCTCCTCCTCCACAGAGGGACTGAAACACCCCCGGGCACTGAGGTGTGTCCAAGTCACTGGACAGTTGGCATTCCCAGGAAACTCCTACACACTGCTGCCTGCCTCCAATATCTGGTTACCAAGTGGTGAGTTGTATCCCTCACTGATAAGGTTGCTCTGAAATTGGCATTTCGATAAGAGGAAGGGTCCCTCCACTGGAATGGCAGACCCACCTTAACCCACTCCAAGTGGTGTGGAATTTGTTCTAAACTTTGGTGCATGGCAGGCAGAGGCTGAAAGGCCCTGCCTTGCAGGACACTTTAACCCCGCCCGAGTCCCCAGTCTGAGACCCTCAGCCTGTCTCACCAGTGTCTCTATGATCTGGACCTGGTGTCTCCCATTCCCCACCCCCCACACCCCCCTGCTCCTTGCTCATTTTGCTTATCATACCTGAATATGCAGGCTCTTCCGGTTCCTGAACCCTTCTCCCTGCCTGGAATGTCCTTCCTCCACCTTTGTCTCTGACCCACACAGGGGAACTTGAATTCATTCATCAAAACTCCATTAAAGTGTTACTTCATCATGGAAGGCTTTCTGGAGTCTCATCATAACCCTTACTCCAAGATATATAAAAGAGAAGGAGTTCAGGAGAAACAGATTAATTTTAGCTTTTCATTATCCACCCCCTTCCCTACCTCGAGAAAGACAGGTCAGTATATTTGTTTATTATTAGAAAGGAAAGATAGGAGGGAGGGAGGGAAGAGACTCCTATCCACCTACCTCTCCAAATTCATGTCAGCATTTGTCCTATTTGATTCGCATGCTTTTGCAAAATAAGAACATTTAAACATGACTAATAAAGCTGAGTTCCTTTGTCCTCTCCTCGCCCCAATTTCCTTCCTTATTCCTCAGAGGCAAACATGATCACAAATTTGTTTTAGTCCTTGCTGTTCATGTTTTACATTCTTACTCTGCATTTGTACTTACAAATGATACGTAGTGATTTTTGTCTGTTTAAGCATTTTGCATAAATGATACATTGTATTTAACGTCCTAAAGTTGGCTTGATTCACACAGTACCATGTGTGAGAGCTCTATCTATGCCAATACAGGTCTAGTTCATTCATTTTAGTAGTCCATCATTGGTATATAACACACTTAAAAAATGCTTCCCTAGTGACTATCATTTGGTTGTTTCCTTTTGTTTGCAATTACAATCAATGCCATGCATGGGTTTTGCTAGATCTAAATACACCTAAGCAGTACAAATGTTGGGTCATGGAAGAGCTGCATGTTTAGCTTTCCTAGATACTACAAAACTGTTTCCTGGGGTGATTGCCTCCATCACAGTCCCAATAGCATCAGAGATCCTGCCTGGACAAGAATTGTGGGACTTGATTTTTCTCAGCCAATGTGATCTTTATGCAATAGAACTCAGATTTTTTTTGTTGTTGTTGTTTTAAATGTTATTTTCCAGATTAGTAATGAAGCTGCATTTCTAACAAATTTGTGTCAGCCCTTTGAGTTTTCTTCTTTCCTTCTTGTCTTTCCTTTGTATCTTCTTTTATTTCGTTTTTAAAATCAGGTTGTTTGTCTTTTTATTTTTGAGTTACAGGAGTATTGTGTGTTCTGAATGTTATTTCCATACTGTTGTGACTACCTTCTCCAAATGTGTTGCTTATTCTTTAACTTTGTTTTGCGATGGTTTTAGCATACAGAAATTTGAGTATCTGATGTAGTTATATATAAATTTTTTTTTCTATTGCAATTGGTATCTTCTGCTATTTGTTTAGGAAACATTTCCCTAACGGTATCATGAAGATATCCAACTGCATTTCCTTATAATAGTTTTAAAGTTTTGTTTTTGATCTCCTGGTATTTATGTTTATGTATGGAATGGGGCAGGAACCCAATAAAGAATATCCCCCATAGAGGTACCAATTTCCCAACACTATTATTGTTGAATAATCCTTTCCTCGCTGATGCCTACAGCCACCCTGGAAATATACGGAGTCTTCATAAATACATGGAACTACTTCTGAGCTCTCTGATCTGTTCCACTGATAGATTTGTCTATCCTGCATCCCTCTCCCACTATTTTAAATTCACATGGCTTTACAGCTGGCCTTTATATCTAGTTGGGAAAGCTCCTTCTCCATGTTCTTTTATCTCGGCTCTTCTTTGTCCTCGGCCATTTCAGATTAATGTTAGACTCAGTTTGTCAAGCTCCGTGAAAAGCTCCATTGGGATTTGGATTGGAATTGCAATGAATTTATTGATTAACTTTGGGGAGAACTGACATCTGTATAATACTGAACCTTCCCATGCATGAACATGTTGTATTTCTTCATTTTTTTTCAGGTCTTTTCTTATGTCCTTCTGTAACTTTTTATAATTTTCTCCATAAAGGTCTCTCACATCTTTTGTTAGATTTATTCTCAAGTAACAGAGTTTTTTCTGCTTTTATGACTGAGAACTTTCTTTCAGTTACATTTTCTAATTGATCGTTATAAGAATGCTATGGGGTTTTGTATCCAGAAACTTCTGCTGACTATCCTCCTAGTTCTAACTCTTTGTAGATTATCTTGGATTTCCTATTTAAACAATCATACCACCCAGGAATAATGATTCCTGTCTTCCTTCCTATTCCTTATCTGATCTTTTTCTTGCTTTATATTGCTAGCTAGGATCTCTAATACATTGCTGCTTAAACTGGTATAGCAAGCATACTTATTTTATTTTTCACTTTAGTTATAATATCTTTATAGTTTTGCCATTACATATGATGTTTACTGTAGGGTAAATGTCATAGACCATAGGTAGATCCATTTTATCAAGTTAAGAAATTTTCCTATTACTAGGTTACTATTTTTAAGTAACAGTTTTATTGTGATAAAATTCATGTACTTAAAATCCACCGTTTTATTTATATTTTAAAATAACTTCTTTTAAGAAAAGTTTATTTATGTACTTTTTAGTAATCTCTGTGCCCAGCGTGGGGCTTGAACCCACCACCCTGAGATTAAGAGTCACATGCTCCTCTGACTGAGCCAGCCAGGTGCCCCTAAAATCCACCATTTCAGTGGATTTTAATATACCCACAGAGTTGTATACCCATCACCACTATCTAATCTTAGAACATTTTCATTACTCCCCAAAGAAATTCCATACATCCCCTCTCTCCAACCCCTAGCAACCACTAATTTATTTTCTAACTTTATGGAGTTGCCGCTTCTGTACTTCCTGTAAATGGGATCATACGAGAAGCATGGTCTTTTGTGCCTGCCTTTTTTCATTTACTGTAATGTTTTTAAGTTTTGTCCATGCTGTGGCATGTGTCAATAGTTCGTTCCTTCATTCCTTATTTCTGAGTCACATTGCATCAGATGGATATATTACTTTTGGTTTATCCATTCACCTGTTGATGGACATTGGGCTGTTGCCCCTTTTTGGCTGTTGTGAATAGTGTTGCCATGAACATTTGTGGGCACGCATTTGTGTAAACATGTATTTTCTCTATTAACTTTCTGAGGAACTGCTGAACCATTTTCCATAATGACCACACCATTTTGCACTCCCACCCGCAGTGCATGAGGGCTCCAGTGTCTCCACATCCTTGCCAATACTTGTTACTTTCTTAAAAAAAAAAAAAAAATTACAGCACTCTTAGTGGTGACTAAACCCTCAGTTAAATTCTTCCTCTCAGTTATAATTCTCAACTCCAGAATTTCTATTTAGTTCTGTTTTATAATTTCTATCTCTTTTTTGATATTTTGTGTTTCATGAAACAATCTCACACTAATTTTTTAGACATGATTTTATTATTTGAACATATTTATAAGAGCTGATTTAAAGGCTTTATTTATTATTATTAGTAGTAGTAAGTCTAACATTTAGATATCTTCAGGAAAGTCTTCTATTGATTTTTTTTTCCCCCTGTGTATGGACCATACTTCTCTATCTCTTTGTGTGTTTTGAAGTTGTTTATTGAATACTGGACATTTTTAATAATAAAATGTGGCAACTCTGGCACTCAGACTCTCCCTCCTCCCCAGTCTATTGTTGCTGTCCCCCCACCCCCACCCTCAATATTTGTTTAGCAACTTTTCTGGGATAATGATATAAAATGTTCCCTGTCATATGTAGCCACTGAAGTCTGCTTGCTCCACCTCATGCTTTTTTTTTTTTTTAACTTATTGGATAGATATTTTCTTAAATGCCTTGAACCAATGAAGCATCTACCTTTTGTCAAGGACTCAGTGTGTGCATTCAATGCTCTGACAGTTTCCAGCTCTACTTTAGCCTTCATTTTCTGCTTGTTTAGGGTCTCAAGGTCATCCCAAGGTGAGATATTAGGATCTTCTCTGGCCTTTTTTGGGGCATGTGCACAGCATGCCCATGTGTGTGGTCTTCTAGATTCCCAGGAATATATTGTAGGTTTTCAAAACCCCTGTGAGCATCACATTCCTCAGATTTTCCTTCTAAGATTTTTGGCCATGCTCTTATTTGCTCCAATTGGTGTCACCACCTCAGGCAGCTGTGATGTTGAATAATTGTCACTAATTTGTTTTTGCCTTGTGTGTGTGTGTGTGTTTTGACAAATGCTCTGGCTTAGAGCTTTTTCCATTGAGCAGGCTCTGAGTTAGATCAAATAATGACAAGCCTTGCACATAGGGCTTTTCCAAGGAGCTGCCAAAAGTCAAATAGTGACACTTCTCTGGGGATGAAGCTGTGTGAAGCTCCAAACCCAACCTGTCCCCTTTAGTGACTATTTTTCATAGCTTCTATGGTTCTGTCGCTGTTGGTTTTCAAGGATATGGAGCTAGGAAGAAAAGAATGAGAATAGAGAAAGTTAAAATAGCACAGACCTCACTGATCTTCCCAAGATTCAGTTTTATTTTCTGGACAAATGCTTTTTGGATTGTTGTTAGCCATTGGTTACTTTACAGTTCTGAAAAAGTTGATCAAGATGAATTTTGCCAGTGTTCTCACTGCTTTTATGGAGAGGTAGATCCTCAGAGGTCAGAACTATGGCTTTCTAAAAAATCATGAATGAAATATAAAATTTTTAAGGTTATTGCCTGCATCTCTTAGAATAAGAAAAATGATTATTCTTCTTAAACAGTTACTGTGATAGATCACTTGATGGATTTTTGATGTTGAAGTGCCCAGCTGAGTTCCTAGGATGAGTTACTTAACTTCTCTGTATTTTAATTTCCTCATTTTCAAAATTGAGACTACCAGCGCATACTCTCATTGATTCTAAGTATTAGAAAGGAATTTAGAACAGTGTCGGGCATGTAGTGAACCTTCAATGAAGGTCAGCTTTTATTATTGTTTCTACATTCCAGGGATAAAGCCTATTTAGTCATGGTATATTGCTATTTTAAATATACTGCTAGGTTACATTTGCCAATGTTTTATTTAGAATTTTTTGTATCCATGATCATAAATGTGAGATTGATTTAAAATTTCTACCTTGTACCATCCTTGTCCAGTTTCGGTGTCAGGGTTATTCTGGCCTCAGAAAACCAAGTTGGGTGCATTATATTCCTAATACCCCATTATGGGGAAGTTAATACAGAAGAGGGGATGAATGGACCTTAGAGGAGGTGGGAGTGGCCCATGGGGAGAAGGCTTGGAAATCTTTCTCAGGGCTGGGAATGGCACAGAGGTCATTGTGGAATCCCACGAAGTGAGTAGCAGAACCCTAAGCTCTTGTAGTCACCCCAGCAAAATGGAAGACATGTAGAGAATGACTGCATGGATGGAGCATCAGTCTTATCTGCTTCATCAAAGCCAAGTTTGGCTTGGAAACAGTGCAGCCACCTGACTTCAAAGGACACTATGGGCTTGGACAGGAGTATGTGTATGCAGTTGGTTGCTTTCCCTAATGTTCTGGGCTGTTAAGACCCTGGGACCTTGACTCAATCCTTGGGGACAAATAGCGGAGTCCCAGGAATGGTTGACATTGTATTTCCTGCTTGCCAAGCAAGGTGGAGACTTGAAAAAGTTTGTCTGACTTATAAAGACATAAGAACTGTAGCATGTCATACAACCCATGACATGGAGTCAACTTTATTCCCACAGCCTCTGCTCTATGCCTTCCCCAGCTTCTTTGTGTTCCTCTTTAGACTGTGAACTCTGTGAGAGCTGGAGCCTGGCTTTATTCATCTCCATGCCTGCAGCTCTTAGCATGTGGCCTGGCACTGAACAGGTTCTCTCTTGGCCCTTGGTGGAACTGAATGAGGATGGAGATAAAAGTTCCCTCAATGAGTTGAAAGTGTATTTCTGAGTGAGGCTTTCAGGAAAAAAATTATTTAGATCTGAAGAAATTGGCTATGCAGTGGATGCTATAAATGTGCTTGTTCAACGTCTATTCTGACCTCTTTCTAGGGTGCCTTCCTGTACTATGGAGGTTGGAAAAATAAAAATTAATTTCCCAGCCTCTTTTGCAGCCAGTGTTTCAGTCATGCTCCAGGTTCCATTAGTCAAAAATCCCCTGCATAAGATTTGGAACTGAGCTGATAATGCAAACAGGTAGGGGGCACAAGGCATCCCTGTTTTGCTGGCATGGGTCATGAAGAGACAGTGTACCTAAGCAGCTTCCTAAATTGTTGGTTTCTTTGGCAAAGGGAGAGGGACTTTCTGATCACAGCAAAGACAGAAGGATTCTGGACACTGGAGATTTTCCCTCTGAGCTCAGCTCAAAGCCTGTTTCTCTTGTGCTTCCAATGGCCCATAAGCCTCTTAATACTTGATGGTAGATCCCCTTCTGCCTAACTTCTGCCTACTATATGTAACTGAATCCTAACAGGTTGTAGACTAAGATTTGCAGGAAAATGGAAATCCATGGTTGATCATCTGGCCTGGTTGTATTTGAAGGCAGTGAGGATCCAGTTGGCAGAGAAGGTAGGATCTAGTGTGAATGCTCTATTAAAGGCAAGTCTTGGCAGGCCAATCATCTTCTGTGATAATCTACTAATGCAAGAACGAAAATATAAGCACTGTGGGGTTTGTTGATATTTCTAACTGTACCTTAGAGTTTAAAGAAAGAAAACAATGAGCTCAGGGTTTTGCATGTCCTCATGTCTTCAGGTCTAGTAAGAGGACCAGGGAACTTCTATGGCTTCCTTGTTATTTCTCCTCTCTGTTGACTACAGGTCTAACAGCTGAAAATCAGTTACATTACTTGAAACTATAGGTTGCTGAACTATAATATAGATTGAATTCATAGCCTCAATAGGTCTCTTAAGTGAGAGCTTGGGCATGCATTAGACGAATGGGACTCTGAGTCTTGGAACTGAGATTTTTGGTGGTTTTTAATGACTAAAGTATCATGAATCCTGAAATTCGCCAAGCGTTCCCCTGTCGGCAAATCCTGCCTTGTTTGGAAATCCTGTAATGACCTCTACCTTATAATAAGAAGCCATGTTTCCTTCTGAGCACTTCCACCACACCACTGCCTCTAGAGCTGTGACTAAAGTCAGATCCAAGCATCTCATGCATCTAAAGAATGGTAATTTTTTGCTAATTCACATTAGCAGAAAGTGAGAGATGGGTGTGCACAGAATCTGAAGGCATTAAACCACAGAGGGAAAAATGTAATTTTAAATAACATTTCTGATTTAATCCTGGATAGATGCATCAGGGTGAACTTACCAGAGAATCTGGATTCAGTGTGTTAGCTTGGGAAACTGGAAGTTCTTACTGTTTGCTTGTATGGTCAATGTTCTTTGAAGATGGCCACCATGACTACCATTCCTTGAATTCACACTCCTGTATAATCTCATCCTATACTGGATTGGGGTCAGCCCAGTGACTCACTTTAGCCAGTAGAATGGAGCAGAAGTGAAGGCCAGGAAGCTTCCATTTTTGTATTCTTGTGAGCCCCAAGCGGCCTTGTAAGACATCCAACTAACCTGCTGGAGAAAGAAGTGATGCTGAAGATCATGAGACACCACACATGTGCATGAAGAGGCCAGCTTGGATGTTACAACCCACCCTGTTGGGCTTTTTGGTTATCTACTGTCTCTGCCCAATCCTGAGACTTCTTTCCCAAGAGCTACAATTTGGAGGTCTGGATTTGGTTTGATGGAGGGATGAGGTCTGTCCTTACACAAGATGTACCATTGCTCTGACCCTGCAGAGAAAAGCTGTGGATGGGCTGGATTCTGAAGGCTGGACAGAGGAATTCAGAACTCCATGTGCCCATCACCTGTCTATGTAGCCCATACCCACACAAAGCCCAGGAAAGCAGGAGAGCAGTTTCTTCTAGCCTCGAAGGAGGCTGTGCTCTGAGTGTTAGTCTCGATTACCCACCGTGGTGTGGGGGAGCTTTGGAGACAAAGGCATGAGGGACACCTGCTCCTCAAGTGCCTGATGGGGATTGTCAAATCATCAGCATGGACAGCAGAGGCAGGAAGCTGGAGCTTCCTTTCTCATCACATCTGTTCTGAGATGGTGCAGAGTATAGAAGTGATGTGGGCTTGGGGATGGAAAGAGACAGGGGTTTGGTTCTAGTTTTGCCCCTCTCTAGCCAGGGAAGTTTGTGGTTGACTCCCCAGTGTCCATTCTTCCACCACATCCTCAAGTGATTTTTTAAGTTGAAGGATGAACTCCTTCAACCCTCAAGATAGCTGGGTGTGGGATGGGGTAGTCAGAACCCCCTGGGAGAGCTACCCCCAGAGAGGATCACTGGTGCACAGATATTCAATTTTTGTGTGGGGAAGAACCTACTTATAGCATTCGTGATAATTGCTGTCCCTTCACTACTCACTTGATTAGGAATGGATGTACACTTCAATCTTGGCCAAGGAGTGAGAGGAAATCTTCTGGGGAAGGGAAGGAGCTTCCAGGGAAAGTCTTCGGTCTTCTAGAAAGGGCACCCAGACAGAGATAGCCCTTTCCTTCCTCTGAATGTTATGTTATGTCTGTGTGTGATGCCTTGGATAAATCACTTGATTTCTACCATCCCTCCCTGTGATGAGAAGAGACATGACACATGTAAATCGCCTGTGCATAGCATTCCCTCAATAATTAGCTATCATTGTTTCTATTACTCTAATGAGGTAGTACTATGTAAACCCAAGTTCACTATAATTTATGCTTGAAAAGGATAGGACTTGGCTTTAATCTCAGAGACGGCTGTCATGAATTTCTCCCCTCCCCGCACACACAAGCTTTCTCTCGCATCAAGAGGTGGAGCTTATTTCCTTTCTCTTTGAAGGCGGGCGGGCCCTGTGACTGCTTTGATCAGTAGAATGTGGTAGATGTGATGTTCTGGGACTTCTGAGCCCAGGTCTTAAGAAAACTGGCAGCTTCTCTTTCCTTTCTTTGGTAATGCTTGCCCATGAGGTCCTTGTTTTCAGAAGCCAGCTACCCAGCTGTGACAAGCCCAAGCCACAGAGGGGAGCACCAAGACTCCCCAGCTGCGACCTCAGCCAATAGGCGTCATCATCTGACAGTATGGAGTGCGCCATCTTGGGTGTTTCTTCTTAGTCTATCCCCCCGCCCCCATTATTGCAGCCTAGTTAACTCTGCCTGGAGTAGAACTACCTGTGTCCGCTCAGCTTCCAGGATGGTGAGATAACATAAAATGGTTGTTATTTTGAGCTGCTCAATTTTGGGGTGGCTTGTTATGCAGCAAGAGATAACAAAAACAATTTCTTTAAATGTATTTTGGAATTCTGGCTTTTCCCTGCATTCATATCTGCTCCCACTACCCCACCCTCCCCTTGGTGGGCTGACCTCATTGGCCACGGAGGCACACTCCATCACAGGTCTCTGTCTCTTAAGCTCCTTTATTGATAAAGTTTGTGTGCTGGGGCCTCAACCAATGTGCTAAGCTTCTCTCCGTACTCCCTGAAATGCTTGCAAGGCAGTGTGCGTGCCACAGGAAGACTATCAGATTGGTGCTTTCAAGGCTTATGTTCAAGAACTGGCTATTTTACTTACTGAATGTAGGACCTCAGGCAAGGTTCTTAATCTTTGGAGTCTCATTTTTTTTTTTTCCATCTGCAAACTGAGGGCAATGATAGTAACTTCCTCACTGAGCAACGGAATGGTCCAAGCAAGATCATACATGTGAAAGTACTTTGAAAAGGTGTTCTTTACACGCGGTAATTATCGTTAGTATGCCTCACTGTACAATGAGCTCCAGTGCATGGTAGCACCAACCAACAGCTCTTCTTTGTGTTACGTCTGGGAAACAAGATCACGGAGGGGGAAGTCAGTCGCGTTACTGTCATCTTCCTCATCGCCGCCATCATCCCCTTCATGATCATCATCATCAGCAGCAGCATGTCATTGTTAATGTCACAGTGTTAATCCTCACTTACAGCTTTTTGAGTATCTATCGAGCTACATCCCTGCCATAGACTCTCACAACGATCCTTCAGGATGTGTGTGTTATTAACCTTCTTTGACAGGAAGTCAAGGCTAGCCCAGGTTAATCTCCTTGCTCAAGACCATACCGAAGTAAACTCGGCTCACCGGAAAGTGAAAAACCAGAGAAAAGGGCCGTTTGTTGTCGCGTACACGTTTCTCCTTTCCCCATCAACCTCAGAGAACTAAGGACTCTTCTTAAGTGGCTCTGGGGGTGTTTGGGATGTCAACAGCATTATTAAGCTGCACTCCGAATGCCATGATGCGAGTGGCACTGTTTTGGGGGAAAACACCCTCCAGCATTGGAATAGGGGCAATGAAACCTGAGTCTGAAGCTGTTGACATCCTGAGAGTTCACGGGCTGGAGCTAAGGGAACCAGAGCATCCCTGCTTATTTGCCATGTGCAGCCATCTCTCGGAAACTGGGCAGGCACTAATTAGATAGCCACTCGCAAAGATGCTGTCGCTAACTGGAAGCCACCCAAATGGCTCTCTTTGTTCCAGAAGCTTCGGAAGAGGACGCGCCCCCCAACTCTCCTCTCACCCTACCCTCACTTGCCAAACCTCAAGGACCACAAATACAGTTAATTATGTCAGCTTGGCTTGGCATTGGTTTTCCAGATAGCATCTTTCATTAGCGTTGATCTTCCGGCTGACTGGTTGCTGTACCTTTGGGGGTTGGGGGTGATGTGTTTGTTACCCTGGTGACATAGGAAAGAAGTGGAGGGGGGAGGTGGAAGGTGGGGACAATATCTCAAACAGGCCCCTAAACTATGTCTCTTCTTCCCTCCATGTCTCCTAGGCTTCCACAAGATAGCACTAAGCCCCCTGAGGATGCCAGGGAAGAATCTGATATCACGTTATTAGTTGTCTCAGCCTTGGTATCTTAAAGACAACTCATGGTCTCCAGAGATAAGTTTTGGAGGGCAGTCTCTACATTTTATTTATTATCCCTGTACCTCACCCCCTACCAGACAGACAGATAGACACACACACACCCCCTGCCCACCCAGCCCTAGAGATGGAGGCTATTAGGCAGTGTATATGGAAGTGAATTTGTACCATTTATGCACGAGTGGTGTGGACCAAAGGCAGGGGCATGATGGCTGATCTCTTTGCGAACAAACTGTTTGCAAATTCCTCAGTGCAACCCTCAAGCCGAGCTCTAAGTCCAGGAGCCATGCTAACTGGAACTGGCTACCAGGATTTTGAGAGGGGTCTTCCTTACCAAATTCTTAAAGTGGGGCTATGAGATAAAAGCTCTACACAGCATATACAGAAACAAACGTGACATCATTTTCTAGACTTTCTGATTCTACTTCTGAGCAGATAAGCCTTTGCCCTTTGCCAGGCACCCATATATCGGTCACCAGTGGTTCTCATACCAACCCCAAATCGGCCAGTTGCACAGCTGACCGAAGAAATGGCAGAGAGGCTTATGTGTGTACCAGTCCCTTGATCATGTAGGACATGTCTTGGCCAATGGGAGAGAGAATAATGATCACTCTTCACTCTTCCACCTCTAACTTCCAAAAATCTTTTTTATTTTTGGTCCAACCAAAGCTACAAGGAGAAATCAACTGCAAACATTCTGCTTTTTTTTGCCAGGAATTGTGAAACCACCAGTACCTAACATCATTTACCTTCTTGCTAATCAGACTTTCAGGGGAGGAGGGACTTACCACAAACCCAGACTAGCCCATGGTGAGGGGCAGTTGTTGTCTGAAATACTCATCTCAACAGGGAGCCATAAAATAAATCTTCATTCACATAGATAATGTGTTAATGTTGAGAAAAAGATTTGGAATTAGGATCGAGACTCCCCCAAACCAGTAAAGTGTGGGATCCAGTGCTGACCCTGGTGAAATACACAGACCTCAATGCAGGCTGTTTCCTGCAGACAAGAGAAAAAACATTCCTTTTTTATTTCTAGCCCAGAAAATTTGGCCAGTCTGCCGGCTGGCTGTACTACACAGAAGTCAGTTCAGATATAGATTTTCCCCTCTCCTTATTTGCACGAGTTGCTTGCAGGAAACAGCCAGCCCACCAGTCAGCCTGATGAGTTTCCCTTCCCTTATTCAATCAGAGAAAGTGTTCCATATTGCAGAGTCCATGTAGGAACTAATTCATGTGCTAGGTGCCCAAGAGAAACTTGAATTTGTTTGTCTTTTTATATAAACCGTGCTGAGAGGCTGAAGACAGAGGTCCCGCTGAGGTCTTATCTGATGACAGGAGCTTGGACACATCAGCAATAAAGCCCCACAGCCTTGTGACCAGTGTGGACTGACTGTTCTCCTTTCTACAACAGCTAATACTCAGTAAGTGGTTTTTATGTGCCAGACACTGGGCTGGGTGCTTCACACCCACTGTCTCATTTAATCTTACAACAACCTTGTGAAGGGGCTAAAGTCATCTTCATTTATGTTCAAGGCAAATCTTCAAGGCTGAGAGAGAGAATGAGAGAGAGAGAGAGAGAACTCACCTGAAGTCACAAAGCTGGTGAGTATGGGGGTCAAGATTTAAATCCAGGTTTTTTCTGACTTCTCCTGTACTGAACTGATTATTTTAGGAGTTAAGGGTTAGGTGTCTGAAGGATCAAGGCTCATATTATCCTTATCTGGCTGAGACTTAACTTCTGATCTATCCTGTGGTAGGATTTGAGGGTCAAGGATCCAGGCAGCCTGCTCAACTCAAGGCAACGGCAGGGGGCAAGCCCCACAAGGTCAGGTCAGTGGATCCAGAATGCCTTAGCTGTGAATGCGCTCGGTCCCTCTTGCAGCAGTATCCTTGTTGTTAAATTTGATCTCCCCTCCATAATCCCCTTATTTTAATGACACGGAAGTAGGCATTGCTACTTTCATCTGGGACAGCTCTATAAAGGGGAATTCCTCTGAACGAGGAAGAAGCCATGTAAGCAGACACTGCTCAAACAGGACTGGTGGTAGGTGAGAGGGCATAGGGAGGTTTGGTGTGGCTGGAGCTAAAGGCATGCCAGATCTCCAGGGGTGTTCCCTGAAGGCCATTCAGAAGCTTGAACCATACCCGGAGAATAGCTACCGTTACCGGTGACATGATCGGATTGGCATACGTGAAAGATTGCCAAATGAGAACTGTCATTTCTCATTGCCTAGAAACCAGGCTTTCCCTGGATCCTATTATTCTAACAGATCAGATAGAGACACGGGCATGTCCTGGGCAGGCTAATAGTTCTGTGACCCTTTAAAGGCGATTATTTCTGTAACTGTCCAATCTTTCTTTCAAAGAGAATTGGAACTCTGGAGGCGGGCAGAGGAAGATTCCTGATGGTGGCACTCAGTCTTTGTTCCGAGCAATGTGCTCGGGGCCTCAAAATGGCACATCCCATTCAACAAAGTAAGACTCAGCAGTGAGCAGAACTCACCCCCTTGAAGTTGGTTAGTGGCCAGCTCATTTGCCAGTTATCTGTTTCTTGGGTCCTCATTTGCCAACCTAAGTAGCTTACTGTGGTGGTTTTAAAACATGTTTGTATTCTGCATCTGGCCATAACAAAGAAGCAGGGACCAGAGTCCCTAACCCAGCTCACCTGAAACAGCTAGAAAATGTAACAAAATTCATGCAGCCATGTTTTTTCAGGTACTGGAAACAGCACAGATCGCCTCGAGAGAAAGGAAATCAGGGGGGTGAGTCTTAAGGTATCTGAAACGAAAAGTAACACTAGATGGGATTAAAAGCAGATTAGATTACAGAAGAAAAGTTTAGTGACTGTGAAAACAAAGCAATTGAAACTATTTATAACAAAGTACACAGAGAAAAAGACTTCAGAGGAAAGAATCAAGAACTAATGACCTATATAGGACAAGTGACCTAACATATGAGACCCAGGAGGAGGGGAAGAGGGTGCAAAAAACTTAAATATAGCCAAAGGCTTTCAAATTTGATGAGAACTAGAAACCCACTGATCCAAGAAGCTCAATGAACTTTTCCAAAAAGAATACACATTCCCCTGATGACTAATGATGCCGAGAATCATTTCATGTGCTTGTGGTTCATTTGCCTATCTTCTTTGGAGACATGTCTGTCCAAGTCCATTTTTAATTCGGTTGTCTTTTTCTTATTGAGTTATAAGAGTTATTTACATATTCTGGATCCTAGACCCTAATCAGATATATGATTTGGTCCCACTCTGCAGATTGTCTTTTCACTGTCCTGAGAGTGTCTGTGTCAGGGTTCTCCAGAGAAACACAAGCAATAAAAAAGAGACATATTTTAAGAAATTGGTTCACACAAATGTGGGAGCTGGCAAGTCTGACATTCATAGGGTGGGCTGCAAGCTGGGAGCTCAGAGAGAATTGAGGAGGTATTCTTGGGGCAGAATTTCGTCTTTCCCAGAAACTTCAGGTTTTGCTCTTACAGCTTTCAACTGATTGGATGAGGCTCACCTACACTGTGGAAGGTAATGTCCTTTACTTACAGTCAACTAACTATAGATGTTAAGTACATCTACAAAATACCTTTACAACAACATCTAGGCCAGTGTTTGCTGAGATAACTGGATACCATAGCCTAGCCATATTGACACATAAAGTTAACCATTATAGTGTCACTTAACACAAAAAGTATCAAGTTTTGATGAAGTCTAATTTATCATTTTTTCCCTTTGAGTGCTTGTGTTTTAGGTGTCACATATAGGGAACCATTGTTTACTCCAAGGTCACAAAGATTCACACCTATGTTTTCTTAGGAGATTTTAATAGTTTTAGCTCTTAAATTTAAGTCTTTGATCCATTTTGAGTCAGATTTTGTATATGGTGTGAGGCAGGGCTCCAATGTGTTCTTTTGCATATGATGTTGTCACCTTGGTAAGCCACTCAGTTTAATTTTCTCCATCATCTTCCTATTCCAGTAAGTTCAGGCCCCTTAAAGAGTTTGCCCCTTAACCCAGTTCCAGATCCCAAACTGGGAGAAAATTTAGAACTCTTGATTTCATTTCCCCAAGTCACTTTCTGTTTGGTGGTCCTGCTTAGGCCTTGAAAAACAATGGGAAGGGCCGGAACAAGGTAACTTTGGTGTTTTAGAGAGAGCACTCATCAGCTGGTCACCACAAAGTACCTGGATTTGTTTGGACTCACAGCCTGGAGGAGATGCTGTAGAGATTCACACACTATGTCCCATGGGCCAAATATGGGCCTCTACCTACTTTCGTAGATAGAGATTTGTAGGAACACAACTGCACCAGTTCACCTACCTACTGTCCATGCCCGCCTGAGAGCTACAAGAATAGAGGTAAGTAGTTGTGATTGAAACCATATGGCCTCCAAAGCCTCACATGTTTATGATCTGCCCCTTTAGAGAAAACTCTGTTAACCCTGGACACACAGTCCTAGTGTGTGCAGAATGGAAGTCTCTTCAGAATAAGAGGAAATGGACGTGTAGCAGAGGCTGTTGGCACCTGATCCAGATCCCCTTTTGCGATGAGTTTGCCCACCCCAGGTCCCATGCTGCTTCTGTGAATGGATCCAGCTGCACCCTTCTCTTCTCTTGTGTGGCTCTTTTGTCTTTTTTCCCTCCTGCGTCCCTTACCCTCTCGCTAATTTCCCCTGAGACACCCCCTCAATAACTCACATACATATGCATTCTCCTCGCAGGCACTACTTCTAAAGAATCCAACTTAGGGCAGAATGCATTGTCAGAATTAGAATTCCAGTTCGAAGCTTCCTTCTTTCCTATCGGCCTTCTTGAATGATGTAGTCCAAAAGCCAACAGGTTGGCACAGACAAGGTAGATGTCTGCAAGGGGGAGAGGGGTTCATGGTCTGGCAGCTGGTGGGAGGTGTTGGAGCCTGAGCAGAGAAGAAGGTGTTTGCCTGGGGGAGGGGGTCGTGGGGGCTTGACCTGGGGTAACAGTGCCCTGGCAGGATGACGGGAGTGACTACATGCATGAGCACCAGTGGTAGTGGGAGATTGTTGTGGACAGGGGAATTGACCCAGTAATTAAATATATTGAGGATAATGGGAGGTTTCTCATTGTCTGAGGGGTTATAAATATGGAAAGGGAGAAAAGCTAGAATAGACTCTCTGGTATTGGATTAGAACTGGAGGTATCAGTTTAATATATTTATTTATTATTAATAAATATAGATATTTATTATAGATATCTATATCTATATAGATATATAGATAGATAAATATGGAATTAGATGCATGTAGTCACTGAGGGCCTGGCAGCAGCAACACCCCAAAAGCAATGAGCACCCAGATCTTGGTTTCAAAATGCCTTTCTCCGCTAAAAGGAATAAGGACTCCTTGGAGAAACGTCTGGTTTCAAAGCTGGGGCTGAGAAAGTGCAAGATGAGCTAGAGCATCTTTTTGTGCTAGAAAAGCAAGCACGTGCTGCAAATATGAGGAGAAAATGTCAAAAAGGACACAGAAGCCAGCTTGAAAGGGTCACCACTGGCCAGATCTGGGGCAGTTTGAGTATCAAAATAAATGATGGCAGCAGCAGATGAAAATGCATTGACTAAAATAGGAATCCCTGAGTCTGTACTGATAAAAATAAATGAATGAATAAACTACTGAGGAGAAGAGAAGGGCCTTACAGGAGAAAGCCAATTAATAAATGGAGAACGGATGATGGAATATTAGAACGTCCATTGTAATAACGAATTCTGCCAAAAAGTATCAGTGCTGGTATTTGTGGAGTGAAGACAGAGGAGAGGAACGTTTTCCATCTGGGATCACGTTTCACTCCACGGGCGAGAGAGAGGGGCTCAGCTGGAGGACTCTCTGGACTGGATCTTCTCAGCTCAGTAAAACTCTGGGCCACATCTGTGGTGATTCCTTGGCCTTGAAGAGGGTCGGAATATGTCACCCCCAAACATGCCACTTTGAGTAAGGATTATTTTGAGCTGAAGGCAATTGAGAACCCACAAACGCAGGAAGAGTTTTCTGCCCTCCCCTTATCTGCCTGAAAGCAGGGCAGAAATTTCCCTTTGAGGAAGGTGGCCTCCGCCCTCCACCCCTCTCACCTCAAGTACCAGGGAGAGAAGAGCAACTCTAATCATCGAACACTGGGAATGGACACTGAGATCAGTTTGCATAAACAGACCTTATTAAGGTAGCCCTTATCTTCTGTTAGCTCTTCCGGCGTATGTCCGAATCACTTACCCACAATTTATTGCCCTTTGAAGCCCAAGCCCGTTTTCCTTTGTTAAAAGGATATATAAGCCCCTGAGTCTAAGTGCTTCTTTGATTTTCTGTTCTGTTCTGTGAACTCTCAGCACGTTTCTATTAGTAACAATTCTGTTCTTTTTCTCCAGCTAATATGCCTTTTGTTAGTTTAATTTGCAGGGTCCCGACACACCCCAAAGAAGCTGGGGGAAAACTTCTTTCTCCTGAATGGAAGTGAAGTAAGCAAAGAAATGCATTTATTTATTTATTTAAAGATTTTGTTTATTTATTTGACGGAGAGAGACACAGCGAGAGAGGGAACACAAGCAGGGGGAGTGGGAGAGGGAGAAGCAGGCTTCCCGCGGAGCAGGGAGTCTGATGCGGGGCTCGATCCCAGGACCCTGGGACCATGACCTGAGCTGGAGGCAGACGCTTAACGACTGAGCCACCCAGCTGTCCCAGCAAAGAAATTTATTTATTTATTTATTTATTTATTTATTTATTTATTTATTTATTTATTTTTTAAAGATTTTATTTATTCACTTGTCAGAGAGGGAGAGAGAGAGAGCACAAGCAGGGGGAGAGGTAGAGGGAGAGGGAGAAGCAGGCTCCCCGCCGAGCAAGGATCCCTATGCAGGACTTGATCCCAGGACCCTGGGATCATGACCTGAGCCGAAGGCAGACGCTTAACCAACTGAGCCACCCAGGTGTCCCAAGAAATTTATTTTTAAGAAGAGTTTAAAACCACACAACTAACACCCAGTTCATTTGCTCGAAGGAGAGAAGGGTAGCTTCAGGTTGCCCAGCTGGTTGGTAGCAGAGCCCAGGCGAAGGCTGGTTGCTGTTCTTTATAACAGTGGCTGCTAACTCAGCATCAGTGGGCTGCCTGGTAGACCCCATCAGCAGCTGAGCCCAGAATCTGCCTCCTCGTTTGACCAAATGTGGGGGAAGGCCAGAGTGGATTTAGCCACCATTTATGGGCATGAACGCATTCATCAACTCCTCACAACAACTCTATGAGATAGGTATTACCCCCACTTTATAGATGCCGGCATTAAGGCCTAGTGAGAATTACTGAGAATTACTTAGAAATCTGAATCTAGGGAATTACTTTCAGGGAATTGTGACATTATTCCTTTCAGAACATGTGGTGATACTAACCGTTGGCAGAGTGTTGCCAAGTACCAGTCCTACCGGATTCTTCTTCAAGGCAGAAATGAGGCTTATCTGCAATTAGCTCATTCATTGTGTGCAAATGGTACTAATTGCTTGAAAATAGTGTGTTCTCTTAAGTAGGTTAAACAGTCCCTTCTGGAATCTTGTTTATACTATTAATTTGGGCAACAAACTCTTCCTTAATGGAGCAAGGCAACTGCCGCCTGGCTAGGCTGGGAGAAGGGTTACAAATCTTCGCTTATTTGAGTTGGGATATGGGTTGTCCACCAACCTCACTCATGCGGGCCCATTGAAGTGAGGCTCAGCCAAATCCAGCAGCCTCCTGATTATTAAATATTTGATGGGAAGTGAAAATGCCTTCCTTTCTACTATCAGAGAACCTCGAACGTTCTGCCAACAAAATCTTGCCAACTGGAGGTCCTGCTGGGCTTTACTTTAAGGAACAGATAAGACTCTATTTTAATTAGCACACTAATTGTTCCCATGTAAATGAATGTGGGGAAAGAACTTGCCAACAGTTTATTTCCCTAAGTGGGTTACCAAGGTGCCCCCTGGCAGCCGGCTTGAGGGTGCTCCATTGCACAGCCAGTGGTTGTGTTCACTGAATAGCACAAATCCAGCTCAATGCACATTTTCTGAGCATGGCCCATGTGCTGAGCTCCGTGCTAAAGTTGGGAGGCAGGGAGGTAAAATGAAGCAGGCTCAGACCCTGTCTTTCGGGACTCCACCATTAGGGTCAATGGTGAGGTTGCTAAACTGTTTTGGTTAGGATTCCTGGTTGTAAGCAACAGAAGTCAATTCAGGGTTAAGTGGAGAGAAAGGGAATTGTGTATTGGAGGGGTCAAGGGATGGAGGTAGGCTGAGCGGGGGGCCTAAGAGGGCTGGACAGAGGGATAATCTGGTGGGTTGATTGCCACAGCAAGGACTCACCTCTAGCTGACCTTGTGTCCTTGTGTTGCTCAGGCCTGTTGCCTCTGTCAGGGTAGAAAGGCCTCTCAGTCTTAGTACCTGGGAGTATGCAAATTAAACGGACAAAAAACAGATTAACAAAAGAGAAAAAACCTAAAATTTATTCATGTGTAATACAGGAGCTTCCAGAAAAAGTCGTTCGCTAAGTGGCTGAAGTTTTGGAAAGAGAAGGGAGAGAAGAAGCTTCCATGGGAAAAAAACAAATGGGTTTCTAAGGGAACAAACAGGAGATAAGGAAATTTGTGATAATGTTTGTTTATGCAGGTGTGAGTGGTCTTTTCCATCTTTTTCATGGCCCAAAGCTCCCCCAGAGGATGGAATTTATGATAGTTTCACTCCCAGAAGTTTCTGCTTTTAGTGAGATAAAGAAAGCTCCAAGAAGGCTTTTTATGCATCTGTTAATCTCAGATGTCTTCAATTTTAAAATAATTTTCATGTTAACTCCGAGTGTCCAAGTGGGTACCCACACCTCTCACCTGAATAACCACAATACCCTCCTAGCTAGTATCCCTGATTCCTCTCCAGCTTCCCACCAGTATGTTCCCCCCACAGCAGCCAGAAGGACGTCTTTAAAACTGAAATCAGATAATGCCACCCTTGCACTTAAACACCTCTGTAGACCCGCGGCCCAGATCTCAGTTCTGAATACTGTTCTCTAATAAAAGGAGCTAGGGCTCCTTAGAGAAATGGTGTGTTCTAGGACTGGGCAGGGAATGTATAGATGAGCCTGGAGAGCCTTGCAGTGCCAGAAAATAATGAAGTGCTCAAGAAACAAAATGATGGCGCTATGTCTCAAAAGGACACAGGAGTCAACTGAAGGAGGTCCTAGTGGCTAAAGCTGGAATAATTTAGGCAACAAAAGAAACAATATAGTTTTGGACTATAACCCGAAGTACAACGTCCATATCGATGAGTCTATACTGACATCGACAGATAATTTTTTGGATAATTATTCAGATAGATGGGGCAGAAGAGACAAATCTCCTGTACAGAGGAATCCAAATAATTTCTGAAGATACTCCCCCATCAAGAGCAGAGCAGAGCTTCCTGTCCCTTAAGGGTGGGCAGCACATGGAGACTCCTTCTAAAGGACAGAACATGGGAGGAGGGAAAAGAGGGTCATGTTACTGCAGAGTGTGACAAATGCTGCCCCAGCCAGGGGATCAAGGTCAAAGCCAACAGTTGATAAGTCATGTACCCTTGTTAGGATGTGATGAGAGGTGCAATGTTCTTCCGTGGTCTTTCTCCCAGAATCCCAGTTGAGTAACTCATAACCCACGAGAAAAAACATTAGCCAAAACCAAACTGAAGGACAGTCTACACAATACCTGACCAGGACTCCTCAAAACTGTCAAGATCATCAAAAACAAGGAAAGTCTGGGAAACCATCACCACCAAGAGGAGCCTCGGGAGATAGGACCTCTAAAAGGAATGTGGTATCTTGGATGGAATCCAAGGATAGAAAGGTAAAGGACATTGGGTAAAAATTTAGGAAATCTGAATAAAGTATAGACTTTAGTTAATGATCATGTGTCTGTTCCTTAGTTGTGACAAATGTATCACATTTACATAAGAAGTTAACAACCAGAGACACTGTGGTCTCTGGGGACTCTCTATCATGTTGCAACTCTTCTGTGCATCTAAAACTCTCCTGAAAGAAAAGATTTATTAGCAAAAGAAACAAAACAGAATCCTCTGAGGGCTTCTTACTGGGCTGAGGATAAAATCCAAATTCCTTATCCTTGTGGACCATTGACATTTTCCTGCATGACCTGGCTGGTCCCCACCTCCCACCACCTTTCTGGTCTTTCTGATCCTCTCTTGGGCAAGGACACAGGGGTTTTCCTCCTGCATCCCCTTCTCCCAGATTGCTCCTCTGGTGAGTGCTTGCTCTCTTTCTCTCTCCCTCCCCCCTCCTTCCCTCTCTGTTCCTCCCCAATCTCTCTCTCTCTCTCTGCCTCCCACCCTCCCTCTCCCCTCCTCTTTCTCTCTCTCCTCCCTCCCTCCTATCCTCCGGTCAAATCCTTCTCATCTTTCATATCACAGCTTAAATGCCACCTCCTCCAAGAAGCCACCTTGAGAACTATGACACATGTCCCCCATCTCTCTCTATATCATACTACATTTGTTTCCTGCACTGAGCTTATGCCAATCTGCTGTTATTTTATGTAGCTGCTCACCTGTGTACTCCTGGCTTCCCCAGGAGAATGTGCCCAACCCACTCACAGTCATAACCTAGTGCCTCGCAGGGAGCAGGAGTTTAATAAACACCTGATGAGTGATGGCAGAACTCACGGTTGTCCATCTGTGCTGACTTGCTGGTCTTGTCACTCTGTGCCCTGACCTCCCTGCATCCTGGAAGGGAGACCTTCCTTTACCCGCCTCCACCCCTGGTCTTCCAACCTTCTGTACTCCTTGTCCTCATCCCCTGTGTACCTGCAGCTTCAGGCCGCTTAAACACAGCCCTGTCCAAGGTGTGCACACCCCGCGGAGATCATTACTATGCAATTAATGTGACTCCGTTGCGCATACTATAAGTGCCCATAATTGCATAATTAGGACCCATAATGCAATACAATCATTAACATGTTTTATACCTTGGCCTTTTCCAAACTATATTTTTGTTAAAGCCCCAAAAGTAATTTAGTGTGAGGATGGAGGAAGTTCATAGAGAACAAAGAAAATTTTCTCCGCTTTGTCTTTCCCCATGGTAATGAGGAGGGAATGCCTGGCATCTTTGAGAAAGAAGCCATTGATTCTTTAGCCCCAAAGGATCCCGCTGAGCCCGGTTCTCTGCTGTTTGCTGCATTTTCCAGAATGAATGAAAACCAGTGTGTCTTTGTGCTTAAGGCACATTCCCAATTATCTGTGCTGATGGAGCGGAGAACTTCCTCATCCTTGTAAGGGATATTTTCCAAAGTTAAAGGCAACTTTTACTTCTTGGGGGCTGAGGGCGGGGGGAGAGGGGAATGGGGAATTAGTGTTTAGTGGGTACAGAGCTTCAGTTGGGAGGATGAGCAGGTTCGGGAGATGGATGGTGGTGATGGTTGCATAATAAGGCGAATGTACTTACTGCCTCTGAACTGAACGCTTAAAAACGGTTAAAATGGTAAATTTTATGTTGTGTATATTTACCACAATAAAAAGAAACCCAGTGATCTATCTTACCGGAAAGTAGTCACAATATTCTGAAAGGAGAAAAGGGGGATTATGAAGCAAGAACAGAGTAAGATGTCATTTTTTTTAAATTTTAAAATTATGGATAATAAATAAGAGGTGGAAATAAAAAAGTCAAAGCAATAATTGATTATTTCTGAGTGGGAGTGATTTCTACTGTCTTCTTTGGGCTTCTCTGTATTTGTCCAGTTGGATATTCTACAATAAATGTTTGTGTATCCTTTGCAGTCAGATAAAGCTGGACACACAGCATCGTGAATGCATTTAATGCCACTGAGTCGTATACTTTAAAGTGGCTATGATGGTTAATTTTGTGTTATGTATATTTTAACACATAAAAAATGTGTTTAAAAAGGCAAAGACTACTTGTACTAAAGACAGTACCTACCTGGGATTTCTTGGGGTTGATCTCGCCCTAATTTGCCGTCAGCCCCCGGCCCCGCCCCACGGCTTGGTGCAGGGGAGAGACACCAGGCTTGGGAGGTGAAACTGAGTAGTTAAAAGATACGAGGCATGGGGTTAAATGTTTTTAGGTACAATCCAAGATTTTGGCTCCTTCAGATCAAACGAGAAGCATTCTGTGACAGGAAGCTTTTTTTTTTTTTTTGAGAGTTCACTCAGAATTTATTATGATTCAAATTGAGGCCAGGTTAAATCTAACCCTCATATTTTCTACAAAGCAAAGATTGTTGACTGTGATAGCATAAACATGATTGCAGGAAAAACAATCACAAATCTTCAGAGGATAAAGTGTTTTCAGGAACACAAAGATACCACATCGCTTTGACACTCACTACAAATAAAGATGCATTATACGTGTGTGATGTTTTTAACCTTCTAAAGTGTATTTGTGGTTTTTATTTATTGTGCTATCAGGCAAATCCTGTGGAAGTTGCTCTTCTATTAAGATGGGAGATGCCAGAGCCCATTTGTATGCTGCCTGGAACTACCCAGCCGATAGGGGCAGGTGGTCAGTGCCAGAGCCGGGCGGTCTCTGGTGTCAAGTCCTAAAGAAGGTGAGAGCGGATGGGTTTTAGGGGAAAGGAGGGCGTGCCTCTACAGTCTCTAGACAGAAGGAAGAGCAGGTGGGAAGATAGGCAGGGAGGACTGAAGTGACTTTGTTAAAGTGACAACCTGAGGCTGTTAACCACCGAGGGTCGAGGGAGCTGGGGTATTTATACACCAATTCCTACCAGTTAGGCTCCTCCAGGGGGCGCTAGCATGGGCACTGGAAGGCTCCTGGGCAGCGTGCAGGTAAGGACTGAAGGATTCTCTGTGCCCCAATATTGCGTGCCAATGTGAGGGGGGGTGTTTGAGGAGAGGGCAGAAGGCATAAAACAGTCTCCCTTGGAGACAGGAGAGCAATCCAGCTGGGCAGTCCCAAACACCCCATTGCAGTACTTGATGGTGCATTTTGAATAGGGACATAGCTCAGCTGCACCTGCCTCTGAGCCATGCTGTGTGGCTGCCCTGTGCCCGCATGCATGACAGAGGCAGACAAGACCTCCTTGCTGCCCCCGGAGAACTCACGGGGGCCAGCAGACCTATTGGCCGAGGAGTGAGACGTGGGGGGCTTATGTGTGCAGTGTGGGGTGTCCTGATGGACGAGTGGGCCATGTCGGTGGTGAGAAGCTGATACCACAATTTCAAGACCTTGAAGGATGACTACTGACATCACAGCTGTGAGATCTCTCTGAGCCTCGCTTATTTCATCTGTGAAATGGGACGATGGTAGATTTGAACTCTCTGTATAAACTTCTCAGTGAATGCAAGTGTTGGATAATGCGATGAGCAGGGCCATGGCTTTTGGCAGGTGGTCTCAGGATTTTGGATTGCCAACCCTCACCCCCAGGGGCCAAACTCATGCCAGGATGCTCGAGGGCAACTTCAAAATCACCAGCAGGGGGTCCAAGCAGCCTGGAAGCAGGCAGCCTCATGGAAAGGTCCTTGCCACTCTTATCCTTTCTTTGGTAAAGTGTCACTGAGCTTCTGCCCTTGTTCATGCACCTGTATGAACAAGACCCAGTGAGCAGGGTAGACAAGGCCTCTGACCCCAGTGTTCTGGTGGGAGGGTGCTGCAGGGGGGCAGGAAGCAAAGGTCTCCCTGTTTTCATAGCTGATTCATCTCCCGACAACTCTGGAGCAACCCAGGGTTTCATGGGCTCTATCACTCATTGGCTATGCAACCGTGGGCAGGTTACCTAACCCCTCTGTGCCTCAGCTTTCTCATCTGTGAAACGGTAAAGTATCAAACACACAGGGTTGTTTTTAGAATTAAAGAATTCCTGGCAGTCAGGTGCTTAGAGCAGGTCCTGGCCCTCAGTAGGTATTAGTGGTTATTTTTCAAGGAGCTGATCTGATGGTTCAGAGCCATCCCCCTACAGACCTCGCCTGGGTCCTGGTGGAGACCCAGCCCTTCTGGGAATGACAGAGGGCTGAGTACTAAGCTCCATGGCCAGGCCCCCGGGAGGAACCCCAGTGCCCTGTTTTTGGCTAGAACAGAGTGTGGCTGAATAATGAGCATGGGATTTGGAGTAAGGCAGACCTGGGGTGGCATCCCAGCCTCTCTACCTTGTAGCTACGTGATCCTACATGATCACTTTCTGCCCCCCTGCAGCACCCTCCATGAGGTCTCACAGGGGGAGGTATATAGGGGAATGGAAGTGTAGAGAGTGGGCAGGCCAGGTTTAAGGGTTTAAGGGTGTTTTGAAGGGAACTGAGAGTCTTTGAACTTTGGCATGAAGGTGAGTTTCCTTGAACATTGTGAGCCTATTTTGTCCCCTGTAAAATGCGGTTGTTGTCAGGATCAGTGAAGTGATGTGTAGAAAGCATCTAGTCCAGTGCTTGGTCTACACAGAGCAGGGGCTCTATACACATGGCCTGTCCCTTACATCCCAGCTCCAGCAAAGCCACAGGGCACCTGGGACAGCCCCGGTGGGCAGCCTTGCCTTCCTGTGCCCCGTGCCCTGTGCCCTGCACTCAGAGTGGGGCTGGGCCCCAGTCCTAGGCAGATACTGTGGCTTTGAGGCTTGCTTCGGCAACCCTGTATTCCAGACAAGCCCTAGACGGGGCTTCTCTTGTAAATATTGATGGAGGCCCCAGACAGAGAGGAACAGGAAAACAAAAGACGGTTTATTTATGAAGGAAAAAGAAACCAACAGTGGGAAAAACAAATCTACAGGCCCGACAGGACGGGGGACTGTTTAAATAAACCGTGGTACAGCCATTCGGTGGAACATTGTGCACCTTTTGAAATGATGTTTGCCGAGGGTTTGTAGCAACACAGAAAATATGTATTCTGAAAAGCTAAGTGAAAAAAGGAAGCTGCTGGATTGTGCATTCAGCATAATCACACGTTGGCAAAAATCAAGCCAAAGAAAAGGTGCACAGGCTGGAGGGATGTGCATTGTAGAGGGGGTTGTCTTTGGGTGGTGGAAAGGGGGAGTTTTTTTGTACTTTTGTATTTTCCAATTTTCTTTCCTACAAAGCTGTGGTTGGCCTCACGTGGAAAGCTACCCAAGCTGAAGAGTTGTTTTTTAGTTTTGTTTTAAAGAAGAAATTCTTCACGGGGAAGCAGGACAGATGACCCAGGGAGAGGCCAAGGGACACACAGGCCTCCGTGAGGCTGAGGGCTCGAGGTGGCCGGGCAAGGCTATCCCACAGGGTCAAGTGGAAATCCTAGACTCTGATCCCTGTGGAGGATCACGGGCAGGCTGACACCCAGACACACACTCAGGCACGGTGGCGGTGTGCGATCTGGACTCTCCCCTTAAATGCGTGCACTCTGCTTCTCTCTGGGGGATGTAGCTTACCGTCGTGCAAGGAGCCTCTTTCCTAAACGCTCCCTTACGTGAATGGCTAGAACACGATAGTTGGGTTCCCATCCTCTTCACTCCGAGGTGGAGCTCCTTGCAGGCAGCCCTGCCCTCTCCGGCCAGGGTGACGAAGCCCCCGCTGATGGCAGGGCCAGGCTTCCCGTGCCCTGAGCCAGCCCTGGTCCATGCATTTCCCGGATTTCCATCCAGGGCTCTGCTCACTGTCTCTTTATCAGGGAGGCTGATCACACGATAATACTTCTTTGCCTCCTCTGCCTTCCTGTACGTATGCAGCATGGGTCCCATTCATTTGTTTATGCATTTGTTGATAGACATTGCCTGTTTTCCTCCAGCAGAACGTGCGCTCTGTTAGGGCAGGGACCTGCCGCATTCCCAGCACCCGGAACAGTGCCCAGCCTGAACGTTCTGTGAATGAATCCAGGTGGTCTTTGCAGGCTCCCTGAACTGCCTTGCTCTACCATGATGGTCCTGACCACTCACTTCCCTAGCTAGCTCTGGAGACCCAGGCCAGTGATGAGAAACACGCCAGCTCTCATCTATCAGTGGTGACTGCCTAGGGCCCGGTGTTCTGGGTTCTGAGGCTCAATGGGAAAAGATAAGGTGATCGATGAGTGATGTCTGCACAGGACCCCAGGGATGTAGATGAGATGGGCCCCGTACTACCCTCTCAGCCCTCCCTCCATCATGACGAGATCTCCCACCGTCAGTGGGTCAGGAACAAACTCTGCGGTTTCCCTGGTCCTGACCATGGGACCATGCCCCAGGCAACGGGGCTCTGACAAGTTTTCTGGAGTGATCTCTAGGTCACCCTGGGCTTGGAGCCCTCCCTCAAGGCCTCCCTGCTTGGTTGTGGTCTAGTCCATTGCCTGGCTATTTGCTGGAGGCTTGCCCTTGGCGGCTGGATCTGGCTCCATCTGCCCCCAGCTCCCAGATGGGGTTCACCTTCCAAGCAACCCCCAGCCTGGCATCCTGATGCCCATGCCGCCTCTCAGTCATGCTGAGTTACCCCCACTTCCCCACCAAGGGTCCCTAGGAGGCTCATGTCTGAGTGTTGGCTCTGAGCTTGAGCATGGCCTTGGCAGGGGATGGGGGTTGGTCACTAGGCTCCAACTTAGGAATCAACTAGGCAGCCTTACCTTCCAGGTGAGGATGGTGGGGACGTGGCTTTGAGGGGCCCAATGGAAGTTCTCATCTCCATGCCAACCTCCCTGTTATTTCTTGTTCTAATTGTGCATTTTCCAGGAAGACCCTGGCTCAGCCCCAGCAGCTGCAGTGAACATGAGCTCCTGTCCAGACCCCCAGGGGAATTTGGGAAGGACTTTCTCCAGGTGTTCTCATTTCTCTGGCAGAGAAGGCCATGAAATGTCCTTCCCATTTTCAAGGTAGGAACGCTGAAATCCAAAGCATCCTTAGCTCCCCACTTGTCAGGCCTGCCCTGGTGCACCCGCATCTCTACTTCTTTCCTCCAGGCTGCCTGTCACTTTAGAAGTGGTCCCAGCTGCCCTGGCTTCCGGCTGACACCGGGAACATCGCTGCCCTCCTATCTGTGTATGCGTCCTCCTCAGCGAGAGAACAGGGCTGTGGCAATAGATGGGACCGGTCTCTCTTCCTCCCCTCCGGGAAGAATGGGCAACGTCCTGATGTTGGAGGGTCTCTGCCCTTTCCGAATTTACCAACTCTGATGTGAGAGCCGGTCCCAGTGTCCTGTGTGATTTTCCAGTTCCTCAGCTCCGTCACGAACCTGCCCCTCCCTCCTCTCCTGTCTGACCGGGCAGACCAGGTGACCACAGGGCACAGGGAGGAGAAATTATGCCAACGTCTCTCAGCAGCCCGGGAGGGGTGCCTGGCAGTGTCTGCCCCTGCTCCCCGAGGTGAGGGCTGTGTTGTTCGGACGGCTGCTGTATTCTGCAGGCTCCGAGCTCTGGGGAGGGAGTCAGTGGTCAGGAAGAGGAGGATGGGCCCACGCGGGGGAGCCCGGGAGGACGGGCGCCGACAGATCGCACCTACTCCTCTCTCTCCTGAGACCTCAGATGTGGGATCACTGGGGCTCTTCTTTGTGGACCACTACAGGATGTATGTTTTCAAATGGCTGCTAATTGGAGGCTTCTCCTCCTAGTATCCGAGAATTCTAGGTAATGAGAACAAGTGAGGTGGGTCAATTTGCTCTGCAGGCAAGAGTCCCAGGGGCAGCACCAACTGTCGCTGATCTACTTCTCCAACCATCTCTCCTCTGGCCGGGCCCCTGGGGGCTCCCCAGGGCTCTTGGCACGGCCGGAACCACCTCCTTGTGTGTCCCCGGTGCTTCTGGGAACCCTGGAGGTAAGGGCTCGTGGCCAGTGTTTAGGACGGGGCCCCGGTGGCCTATAGAGAGCTGGCCCACCTCCAGCGGGGTTGGCTTGAGGGGTTATTGGGGGTCAACCGGCACCGGGACCTGTGGTTGGGATGAGGCTGCGCCCCCGAACTTTGGCGGGACCCTGACGTCCCTTCCGCCAAGAGTTCGGATTTGAAGCAAGGCGGCACCCGTCGCTGCACACGTGTGTGGCTGCCCCCAGCCTCAGAGCAGCGGTCCCTGGTTCTCTCTCTGCATCCCCCTGACAGCAAAGACGCATCCGAGGGCCCCGGCCAGCGGGGGGGGTAGGGTTAGAATTCACCTCTCGCTGGCCAAATGCCTGAGCGGCCTGCTCTCCTAGAAATGGCTCACGGAGTGGCGGGCAGGGGGTGCCTTCTGCTTCCCGGTTTTGCAGGAGAAGTCCGGCGGAGCGGGTAGCTAGACCCTGGTCTGGGGCACATCGGGGACGGGCAGGGTCAGGACGGTGGGCAGGAGGGTGCCCCGCGGGGAGGGGAAGCTCCGCAGCTCCTTGGGCACAAACCTGGGCGAGATGGGGTCGGCCAGGAAGCAGAGCGTGCGCCGGCGGCCCACGCAGTAGATGAGGTCCCCCAGCACGGCGCACCGGAAGGCGTCGGGGCAAGGCGTCCGCTGCGTGGCACACTCATACCAGAGGCGGGCGCTGGCCCTACAGCGCCACACGGCGATGCCCAGGCTGCGACGGAGGTCAAACCGGTAGAGAAAGCCGTTGACCGCCGCCATCTCGGCCGTGCGGTCCTTGCCGCCCCCCGCGGGCCCGGCCTGCCAGCGCTGCTCCCGGACGGAGAATCGGAGGAGCAGGCAGCGCAGGGTGCCGCCCGTGACGAAGATCTCACCGGCGCACGCCGTGGCCGTGTGTGCCAGCGCGAACGTGTCGCTGGGGAGCGGTGGGACGAAGGTCCAGCGGTCCAGGCGGGGGTCATAGCATTCCACCGTGGTCAGACACTCGCCCCCAATGGCGTACAGGTGGCCGTCCAGGGCCACCAGCCGGCAGTGCGGCCGGGGCTGGTTCAGCGGGCACACCTCGCTCCAGATCCCCGTCAGCGGGTTGTAGCAGAAGACGCGGTTGGAGGGCTGGCGCCCAGACCCCCGGCAGCCGGACACCACGAAGAGGTAGTTGAAGAGACTGCAGAGGGCACAGCCTCGGGACACAGCCTCGGGGGGCAGACGGACCAGCGGGTGCCAGGCGTCCCTCTCCTCGTCATAGCGACAGAGGCGGCCGGAGCCCTCCTGGGGGCACACATCGGCCACCACCAGGTGCTTGCGGCCCCGCAGCCGGCGCCGGAGGATCAGCTCCCGCTCGGTCCCGCTCAGGCACCCGTAGACGTCTGGGCTGCGCAGCACCTGAAGATAGTTGTCACTCATCACCTTGTAGGCTGCCTCCTGCAGCGCCCCCAGCTTGTGCCTCTTGGCCAAGGTCAGTACCTGGTAGCAGTTGCCCAGATCCAGGTGGACGCCCGGGGCGGAGCCAGGGGCCGGCGGGAGGTGGACGAAATTGGTCCCTGCCACCAGCTGCACATGGGGCTCCCCGCTGCTTCCGGCTGAGCTGGCCCCGAGAGGAGCCCCGGGGAGGGGGCGGCCAGGCAGGGCACTCCCGTCTGGGCAGGACGGAGTGGGGGCCCCAAAGCCATCGAGCTGCAGCTGGAGCTCTGGGTTCTCCAGGATCTGGAGGAGGCTGTCCTTCCTGCTGAAGCCTTGCGTGGAGGGCGTCGGCACAGGCTGGGGGCAGGTGGGTGTCTCGGTTCCACCTTCCTGGTCAGCGGCTTGGCCTCCTGAAGCTGTCTCTGTTCCCGGGGGTCCTGGTGGTGGCACGGGGGCCGGACACTCAGCCAGGGCAGCTGTTCTGGGGGCCAGCCTGCCCTTGGAGGTGGCCCGGGAGGTGGATTCCACATAGTAATCGTACACCTTGCCCTTCAGCCTGGGCCCGGCCCCCTCCCCCTTGTCCTGTAGGAAATTCTCCTCCACACGAACCCAGGCCACCGACGAGTAGGTGTAAGAGGTGCTGGAGGCTCCCTCCTGCTGAGGCAGGGTCAGGCCCATGTCCACGGTGGCCTGGAGGGCCCCGGCCTCTTCCCTGTGGACCCCCGTCACGCGGGTGAAGACCCAGCTCTTGCTCACGTCGCTCTTGCCTTCCACGTGGGCCATCCAGTTGGTGGGGGCAGCCTCCTGCTCCCGGGACCCTGGTTGCCCCGGGGGGCCACCGTCCAGCCACGGGGCAGGCTCGCCGCCCTCACTGCGGCCGGCTGCTGTGGCGAGACCAGCGTGGGAGCTCTGGGACTCGCTGCCCAAATGGGGGTGGTGGGGCCGCTCGGGCGTAGGGCCAGCAGCTGTCCCGGCTTCCCGGCCACCGCAGCCAGGAGGCGCCGGCTCAGAGTCCGGGTGCCGCCCACCCCCTTCCTCACCAGCGCCCTTCTCCGCGGGCTCCCGAGCTTCTTGGGCTTCTGAGTCTTTGGGAGAGCGTCCTGTTGCCAGGACTTGGGAGTCGCCCCGATTCTCCCAGCCACAGCCCGGCGCCTCTCTGGTCCCCTTGCTTCCCCTCCGGCGTCTCAGCGCCCAGTGCGGCGCCCCGGGAGTAGCCCCCTGGACCGCAGGCTGCCCGGAGCCCTCGGCCTCCTCATTGGCCTCGGCCTTGGCGTTCCTGTCCCCCCGTGGGGCCTGGCCAGGCCTCGACTTGTACAGCCTGTAGGCCACGGTCACCAGGAGCAGGGCAGCGGCAGACAGCACCACCTTGCCTGTCAGCTGCATGTCCAAATGCCAGTCCTGGGCCTCTCCTCCTCCTCTTCCGGGGAGCATGCTTCCCAAAGCCTCCCCGGGGCTGAAGAATGTCAAGAATCCGATTAATGATTGTCCAATAGGGGCCGGTTCCTGGTTCCTGCGGAGCGGAGCTGGAGAGGGTTCTGGGCTGGCTCTGGCCAGCCAGGGGCCGGTCAGCTGGGGGGAGTCGGAGCCAAGGTGACCTTGTGCTGGCAGATGGTGGCCACTGGGGCTCAGGGCCAGCAGATCTCGGCGCTGGCCTCCCTGGATCCTTCGATACTTTTCCTGGGGGTGAGGGTGGGGGTTGTGCCCCAGGGCTGAGCTTGTGATCAGCCACCTGAACCAGCAGCTGCTGGAGGATGTACACAAAGAGGGAGGAAGCTCTTGACCACACAGTCACCTGATGCCAGGAAACGCAAGGGGTTGGTTATTATATGTGTGTGTGTTTTATTTTCTCTTTTGCAAATCCACCGGGCTAGGAGTGTGGGTGTGGTGAACTGGGTGACAGGTGGAGCTGTGGCAGGTGTGGCTTGAGGGCCTCCCTGTCTGTTTCCTTCCCGATGGGGTCTGCTGGTCCCGACGGGGAGGTCTGCAATTAGCAGCAGGGACGGCTGAGCCCCGGACTGCAGCAAAGCCACCTGACTCGGCTTTGAATGCCTCTGCCCTCCCTCTGGCCCTCCTGAGGGCAGATGGGGAAAGCACTGGGCGTTAGTGCCCAGATCAGGGAGAGACGTGGGGCACATCCTTGCCCTCGAAAACAGACAACGTCCTCTGGTGAGAGGCCAAGGGAGATTCACCTGCCCCCATCTCACCAGTGCTGTGGTTTCCAGATCCAGACTGACTACCTGGCTCTGCCCCTTGCCAGCTGTGTGACCTTAGGCAAGTGACTTCCCCTCTCTGTGCCTGAGTTCCTTCATCTGTAAATGGGGGTAACAGCTCACGCACCTCATAAGGTTGTGGTTGGTGTGCGTACAGCCCACAGTGCTGAGCTCCATCTTGTGAAAGCTCACGAAGTATCAGCTGTTCTTCTTCATCTTCTCTTCCTCCTCCTCCTCAGAGTCATTATCATTCATATGAATCGTCACCAGCTGGACCTGAAGCACAGATTCACTTCTGCCCCTCCCCAGACCAAGGTCCTCCCAGGGCACCCAGAGGCCAGGGCAGGGCTGCCTTTGGGGCCAGCAGGTAAAGTGGCTAACGTGCCCAGCAGGCGGTCCCTGCACTGCCTGATCCCCCTGTGTCGGAGACTCTGATCCCCTGGCCCGAATGGGGCCGAGCACAGCGGGGACAACTACCAGCATGTTCTGTGCCTTTCCAGGGGTAGAATGGAGGGGGGCACTCTGGATGGATCTCGTCTGATGCCCACCATCCCGTTCGGGAGAGATGCAATCGTCACCTCCCATTTTATGGCAGCTCCAGGCTCATGTCAGTTGGCTTGTAACTGGGGCCTTGTATCCCTGTTTCCAGAGTCCAGAGTTTTGCAGACCTGACTTCACCCACCAGGTACGGTTCCCTGGGACACAGCCCTCCGCAGCCTGTTCCGGGGGCGACCGGCAGCAGGTTCCCTCCTTTTCTTTCCCTCATGGTCAAGATAGTGATTCTGAAGATAATGGGCACCGGAGCCCTGGGGTGCTTGTCAGAAATGCACACTTCCAAGCTCTGCTCCTCAGACTTTCTTTTTTTAAAATTTTTTTCTCTCTATTTTTTTATTATGTTATGTTAATCCCCATACATTACATCATTAGTTTTTGATGTAGTGTTCCATGATTCATTGTTTGCATATAACACCCAGTGCTCCATGCAGAACGCGTGCTCTCTTTAATACCCACCACCAGGCCAACCCATCCTCCCACCCCCCTCCTCTCTAGAACCCTCAGTTTGTTTTTCAGAGTCCATCGTCTCTCATGGTTTGTCTCCCCCTCCGATTTCCCCCCCTTCATTCTTCCCCTCTCTGCTCCTCAGACTTTCTGATTCAGTAAGTTTGGGGTATCTCCCAGGAAATCCCCAGGTTTGACAATCACCTTGGAGACTTCCGTGGGTCTAGGAATTAAAAAGTAAGTGAGCTTTGCTATTTGTCTGCTGAGAATTCCTTTTCACGCTCAGGAGGTGGGTGAGCACCTTGTTTCATCAGGACGAGTAACAGGAAATGGGGAGTGAGGTCCTGGGTACTTTGCGTAAGTAAAATCATTTCATCTTCCTGGTAATCTGGGGAGGTAGGTGCTGTCATCACCCTCATTCTACAGGTGAGGACACAGGCTCAGAGGGATCCGCCAATGTCACGTAGATCGTGAATGGCAGAGTCTTGATGTATGACCAGGTCTCTCTGGCTGCATGGATCATTCCTCTTCCTCTGGGAAGGGGAGGACGAGGTATAAAGGGATAAAGGGTAATAGAAGTGATTTGTCCAATGGTGAATCCAGGCCTTTGGGGGTCCCCTGCTGGCCAAGTTACCATTTCGGTGGTAGGGGCAGCTTTGGGACTCCCACACCCTTGGAAAGGGGAAGACTTATGGCGTGCCCCTTTGGTGACAATGCTGTGACCTGGCATTGTCCTCTCAGATGCCACCGAGTGAGCAGGGTGTCAGCCCCTTGGGCATGCTGCTCCCCACGCAGTAAAGACTCTACTGTGCCAGGAGCCACTTTCTCTGTGGCTCCAGCGTAAACCCTTTGAGTCAGACAATCACTCTTTCCCTTTGGAAACTTGCTCCCAGGCACTGCATGTGGCCAAACCAGTCCCCTGGGGTGGCAGGGCCATGGTGGGGGGGGTGGCGTCTGGGAGCAGAAAACACAGAGTCCCAGCCCTGAGGGAACCTACATCCTGATCCATAAGATGGTGCATGCACCCGAGATATGATCAAGCCACAAGGGATCACGGAGGAAAAATTAATGAGGTGACTTGTCAACAGGTACTTATTGACAAAGTACCACGGGCCAGTGGACGGCCAGGGAGACTAGAGCAAGGGGCATCAGAAGAGAGGTCAAAAGAGTATTCCAGAAAGAGGTGTTTAGCAACGACTATTGATAAAGGAAGGAGGGGGGTGTAGGCGGATTAACTGAACAAATATTCACCAGATGCTCACCATGTACCACGCCCCTTGCTGGGGCAGCGACATATATTACAGAGACACACATGGCCCTGGCACCTTGGCAGACTGCCACCTCGGGAAGACGCTGCTGAGCAGGAGGTTGGTGGGGAGTGATGATGCTCGTTGGCGAGGGTTTCCGTGGGAGAGCGCACGGGGGTAGCGCAGAGCGTGGATGTGGCCAGAACAGGGAAGGCCAAGAGGAGAGAAATTGCGGGTCTGAGGACATGGAAGCCTGACAGGCATGACGGTGTCTGGACATCTCCAGATTGGGGCTTGGGGCAGGTGCAGGCAATGTATGTGGGGGTGTGTGTGAGTTAGATGGCACTGATTTGACTCCTGGTGTGGCATTTCCTGCGACGCTCCCTTGTGGGAGGGCCGGAGTAACACCTGCCGAACAGCCCAGCCCAGAGGAGCCCCCATTCAATGAGGCTTCCCGCTGTGCACCCTCTATTCTGTGAGACACCTGTCATAGAAAAGAGAGTTGTTACTCACAGTTCCCAAGAGGGTCCCCCACGCCACACCATGCAGGGCCTCATGGGGAGGCACTGGGGTCAAGAAAGAGGCAGATGGAGCCAGAGGACAGAATGGGAGTGTGATTGTGGTTTTTCATGGGAAGGAGTGGGCGAGGCAAGGTGAATAGATTTAGGATCAGCTAGTTTGAATAATTTCAGGGGGCCCCAGCACTGTCTTTCTTTGTCTCCTACCTGGTCCTGGAGTCATTGGGACGGGAGTATTGGCCCTGGTGTAGGAGAGCCTCAGGAGAGTCGGATAAAGCAGGTGGTGTGGCTCCGCTTTGGATGGGTTCATTTGCATATGAAAGGGGGCGCTCCTGGGTGAGTAATTTCCTGCCTCTAGGAACTAGCTAATCCTGGGAGTTCACTGTGGCCGGTCCACCATACAGAAAATCAGAGGATATAGCTACTAGACAGAAGCCCGGAAGACAAAAGAACAAGGACTTTGGGGCCTCTAAGAGGAGGCAAGCACCCCTGCAGGGCGGTTGGGAGTGAGCTTCCGGCTCTCTCCTGAGGTCTGATCCCATCCTGCCGGTGAAGGCCACCCTCCCACTAGCAGGCTTCAAGCTCCAGAAATTACAGCTCCCCACCCCCGCCCCCTTCCCAGTCTGTCTGGAAAAAGTGAAATGAACAAATGAAGACAGGAGCGAAATTAAAAGATAATTGGAAGTCTGTATCGGGCTTCGGTGAGGGTGCGTGCGCGCCACCAATCTGGCCTCTTGGTGCCAGCAGGACCAATTGAGAAGTCTGGGGTTGGCTCAGGGGGTGGATAAAACAGTCGGAGCTGAATGCGTGCCATGCAAATAAACAGGCCCATCTTCCAGTGATTGGCTTTGAATTCAGTGGTGCCGGTCCCTCCTCTGGTCTGCTCAGCGCTAAGGGTCTGTGTTTCCCAAGGTGGGCGCCCACTCCAGGTGAGGCCCTGAGTGGGGGGCCCGAGGCCGGGAGGAGGTGGGTGCAGGTATCTCGGTGTCTGTGCAGAGAGGGAGACAGGGAGGACTATGGCTTCTTACACACACACACACGCACACGCACCCCATGTGCACACGCGCACACGCAGGAGGGAGAGGGCAGCGCTTCTGAGTCCGAAGTGTCAGTGATTAAAGGACCTGGTCTGACTGATGCAGAGGCCAAGGCCTAGGGAGGGAAAGTCTGTGTAGCTGGGACTAGAACACAAGACATCTAACTGGGCCCCCGGGGGTGGGGGGAGGAGGAGGTCAAGGACAGATTCCTACTCATCCAGAGGGCACGCAGTAAGTATTTGGTGGTGAAGTGGTGGTTCTTTACACTTACCCAGGGGCTTTCCTGAACAACCTCTCCTTGACACATGATGGGTTTCGTTATGCTCAGCACCCCCAGGCTGCACCCCCGGCTGGCGTGTACCGCCCCGTCTGCATGGGTCATTAAAGGCTGAAATATTTCCATTCCGGCTGGGGAAGAGCCACTCTCCCAACCCCACCAGCTTGGCTGCCACTCCCCCAGGACCCCCTCTGTCCGATCTGCCATTTGTGGACTGGAAGCTTAGTATCACAAGGGTCCTCCAACCGTGAGCCCCTCTGCTAGGGCAGTGCCCCGCCTCACCAGGCAGTAAAATATAGACTATTCCCCTGGGCTCTGCTGCCCCCCGGGCCCCTGTTCAGCTCCGTCCAGGATGCTGGCACCACAGTTAAGGGACTGAGGCTACCACCTTGGTCAGGAATCTGAAACAGCGAGGTGAGGCCCAACCAGGACCCTGGTGGACCCACCTTGGTGATCGTCACCTGCTGAGCCTCAGGTGCCAGCTCACCCCTCCCATCCGGCCTTCTAGTCACGTGACCTCCACAAAACCCTGTCCTGGTTGTTACAGGCACAGCCTGTGACCCGCCCTTCTGATTCTCCTGCCCTGCGTGGTCCGCACTGTCATCCTTATTTTATAGGTGAGGGCGCCGGAACTTCCAAGTGAAGAGGTGATCTTGCCCCAGGTCCCACAGCTGGTGAGTAGTGCGCAGGTGGGGCTCAGGTCCGTCTGCTCTTTGACCTTGGCCCTGCACCCATCCAGCCTACCGTGCGGTCTGCTGCCAAAGTTGACCTCCGCAGAAACCCAAGGGAGGCTACCATTGCTTTCCAAGGAGACAGGTCACTGAAGTTCCCTTGGTTGTGGGACAAGCGGAGGCCAGGGCTGGGTGCCGTCAGGGTTTTGGAGAGGACAAGGCGTGCTGTAGTCACCAGGAAAGGGAGTTTCAAAGAGTCGGGAATGCCAAGGGCATGAAGAAATGTCCTACTTACAATTCCACTGCATAGACCATTAGGAAGTGGAATAATGGCCTTTGATACGTGCCTGTGAATTTGATGCGGAAATTGAACGTGAAACGATTCCTGGGTGCCGTTGGAGATGGCAGAGTGCGTCCTGATTTTTGCTCCCGGGGTGGGATGAGTGGAGGCGGAGGGAGCATCCTGTGTAGCACATCCACCGCCTGTGTGTGAAGGGATGGAGCTTTCACAGAGGGCCCAGGGCCAGTTCTCAGAGCCAATATTCCTGGGGCGCCCACTCTGTGTCAGGCCCTGGGCTCTGCTGAGGCTGTAGGCACCATCTCCTTCCACCTTGGCACCCCCCTGCAGCAGGGGTAAGACCCATTCTAGAGATGAGGACACCAAGGCCCAGTTTCTTGCCCGGGGCTAAGTCTGTTTGACCCCAAAGCCATTTTCCAGAAACCCTTGTTAGCATGCAGGACCTCAGGCCCCTCACCAGCCTAAATCCTCCTGCTAACCAGAGGATTATAGTGCTTTCCTACGGGAAGCACTATAAATACTTGGATCAGTGTCCCCACTATATGACCTCGAATAGCCTCAAGACAACGTGGCTTCTTCCACCCGGGGTCAGAGAGAGGTCCCACCTTTGTCACTGTCCCTGTGACATCTGAGCTCTTGTGATAACCTTAATAGACATCACCATGGGTTCTGACTGTCAAAATCTCTGTGCCTCTGCTTCCTTCTCTCTCCAATGGGTGTGACGCCATCCATCCATGGGATTATTGTCAGAAAACACGTTAGGATGCCTGGGAGGACACCTGCTGCGGGTGCATAGCAGGGATTGCTAAGTGTTTATAGAATATATTGACGGATCAGAAGAGAACCCATCATGGTCGAGGGCTGGAGGTGTGCCTTGCTCTGAAGTGCTTCAGAGGCAGGTTCTCATCTAAGCGAATTTCTGCAACCTTCCCGAGCCGGCGGGGTTATCCCCATTTTACAAGGAAGGAGCCCAGAAGGGTTAAGTTATTTGCCCCAAGACACACAGCTAGGAAATGAGGCACCTGAGCTTCCAACCAGGCAACTTTATGTCTAAGGGCCTTGCTTCTGGCCAGGCTGTCTTGCTCTCCTGTCAGTGCGCCCTCCTCCTGCTGCGGGATTCCTGACAGTCGCCAGCCCGGCGTGCCCTACCGGGGCAGCGAGCTCTCTGGGTCTGGCCGTCCGCAGAGCCCCATCCTAGCAGCTCGTGGCTCCCCTCCGTCTTCTCCATGTGCAGGCTCCAGGATGTCCTGTGGCTCCCCATGGCATCCCCTATCAAATCTAAATGCCCCGGCCTGTTCTCTAAGGTCCCTTTGACGGCCCAACCTCATTCGTCACTGTTCCCAAACACTTGTTCTGCTCCAGCCAAGCTCATCCATTTACTGTCCCCTCATCCCTGCTGTCGCACAGGCCATTTCTCCCACTCATGGCATGCTTGCCCACATCTCTGCCGTTCGGCTCACTTTCACAAAAACCCCAGACCAAAACTGGGCCTTCTCCACAGGGACTCAAGCCAGGGTAACAGTTCTTCACTCTCTCTGGGTCTCAGGTCCCTCTGAGGCTCCCCTGGAAGTTACAGATCCTTGTTCATACTGTCTCACCTACAAATTCTGGAAGTCCCCTGGCTCCGGTTAGGCTATTCCTGAGTCAGGGGAAGGCGCATACTGAGCTTTTGGGAGTATGTGTCAGATTGGTTCTGGGGGTAAGAAATAACACCAACTCAAGGTGGTGTGTTTTGAAATAAATGTGTGTTTTGGGTTACTCCATGCCCCCCCCCAAAAAAAAGTTCCTGGGCAGATAAGTGTAGAAATCACTGCTTTGTGACCTCTGAGCTCAATTGCTTCATTTGTAAAATGGGGCCAATAAAACCTGCTACTATATAAATTGTCATGGTGATCAGGTGAATTATAGCGCATTAAGGCCCACTTTTCTCTGGGCCCCCACATCCCGTGCTCTTCTCAAGAGACCATGAGGAAGGAGAGAAGCAGAGATCCTCTCCCGCCCAGGCCCAGTGGAGAGTGGGGCTGGGGGAACTAGGAGCCTGAGCCAGCAGGGAGGAGCTGGGGGGCCGTACGGCTCTCCTGGGAGAGAAGCTGCTGCAGCTCTGGGTCCCCAGCTGACTCTCCCAGAGACGAGAGGGCTGGTGCTGGCCCCTGAGAGGTAGGATGGGTTTGTGTTCCACAGCCCTGAGCCTCTAAATGGAGCTAACTCAGTGCAGCCAGGGGCCTCGCTGGCCCATTAGAGCTGCTGGGGCTGAGTGCAAATCAGTGCTCTGCAGAAAGACAGCCGCCCAGGTGCAGAAGGTGGAGAGAGTGGTCCCAGCCAAGCTGCAGAGAGCCAGAGGGAACTGGGCGGGGGAGGGGGGGGCGGGGAATGGGGAGGGCAGGGAGGGGCGATGCTGCAGGGAGAGCAGCTGGGGAAGCCGGGCCAGGGGCTGGAGGCCCTGTACCAATCATCTGTCCATAGAATGCTAGGGGCCAGACCCGGGCCTGGTTCTGGGGAGGGAGAAACAAATGGAGAACAAACAGCTTCACTGAGCACCTACTATGTGCCAACCACCGGGAGAAGAACTCCATATTCTTCATGATTTAATCTTCATACAACACTGTGGCCGGGACAAGGCTATGTGGGTTCCACCAAATCCGGGTTCATTTCCTCTTCCTGGGCATCTGGAAGTGAAAACAACATTTCCCAGACACCCCCTGCAGTGGGGGGGGGGGCGGCATTTGATGGAGCATGGCCAAGGAAGGGCAAGCTGAGATGACCTAAGTGGCTGCTGGGTTGAGTCAGGGAAGAACCGGTGTGTGGCTTCCCCTCCTTGCTACCCTTGCTGTGGTGACCTCAGAGGCCCCGTGTCCCAGCCCGCCCCTCCTCCAGCTCAGGTAAGACTGGGACATCGAACTGGTATTCGGCTGAACCGCTGAGGTTTGCTGGTTACAGAAGTCAGTATCAATTTCCTGGGCCAACATAAAGTCCACTGGTAGAGGGATTGTCCCCACTTTGCAAATAGGGAAACAGAAGTCCAAAGAGGCCCAAACCTCCCCAGCTAGTAGGCTCAGCCTCACCCCTCCAAAAATCCTCCCCTCTGACCTTTTAGACCCACCCCGGCCCTCCAGAAGCTCACAGTCGAGTGGGGGAGGATCATATCAGAGCAAATCATGGGGTGCTATGGAAACAAGGAAGAAAGAGCCCAGGCTTTGGGGGAGCAGGCCTTCCCAGAGCTGAGTCTTAAGGGATTTGACAGGTAAACAAGGTAGGGAAAGGACAGTTGACGCAGAGGGCCCATGGGTTGCAAAGGCCCTGAGGCTGGGGGCCATAATCAAGAGCTCTAGGCACAGGGATGGTTCTAAGCTCTTGAAAGTATATAGGGGGGCGGGGTTGAAGTGTCCAGCTTAGTGTCCAACTGGGCGGCAATGACATGGGGACCAAATGAGTTCTGGGCCTTACAGCCAGAAAGATTGAGATAGGAACCAAGGCAGGACTTCCCTTGATTGGAACGTTCCAGATAATGCAAGGTGTGGGGCTCGCCCCATTAGCAATCACCAAGAACAGCAGAAAGGAGAGGGGCTAGTTTCAATTTGGAGAAGGGGGAGCCTACATTGTGTTTCCTTGTCCACGTCCCCCAGGTGTGCCCCCATTATCACCACTTCCCAGGAGCATGGTGCTTTTCTGTTCTGCCTTCCAATTTCCCAGGTGCTGTGATTCAAAGACTGCGTCCCAGCCCCGTGCTCTGGGCTCCATGATGCTGGGTGGTGGGGTCGCTTGCCCAATGGTTTTGCTTCACATTCCTCTAGTCGGTGACAGGTGAACAGGTGAACGCTGCTTATTTTATTCTGCCTCTTCGGAGGGGTTGTGTTTTCATTTCCATCGCTGCCCGAGAGCCCAGTGTTGGGGGGCTGGGGGGCAGACGAAGCACAAACCTCTCAGGGAAGAGCCTCCAAGTCCACGGTTTCTAGGCAGCGGGCTCCCTTTCTAGTAACCGGAGCTTCCCAGAGTCGAGAGGGACCTCGGAGGCCCGCAGTCCAACCCTCTTGTGCTACAGAGACCGCACAGAGGGAGATGATGCCCCAAATCCACGCAGAGGGGACCCATGTGCCAGTGCCGTGGCTTTCGGCACTGGGGTGAGCTCAGGGACCCCCCCCTTGCAACTGTCCTCCCCGCCCCGTGTGTTGGCAGCCTGCTGCCCCCATTCCACAGCAAACCCGTGAGCGAGGAGCCCCGAGTGCTGTTTCATAAGAGAGAAACTGAGGCCCCAAAGAGAGGTGACCCTGCCCAGATCCCTCCACTCAAAGGTGGCGGGCAGAGCTGGGATTGTCGTCTCCCGAGCCCCATAGCCGCCCAGGAGGGGATGCCAAGATGGCTCAGGAAACTCCAGCAATCCTTATCTCCAAGCTGTACTGGCAGAGATGGGAGAGACCCCTTCCCGGCTGGCCAGGTGCCTGGCTGGGAAGGTACCCTGAGCCTGAGACGAAGACAGGGACCCTGTCCAACCCCCGGCAAGGCTCAGGACCCAACAACTGCAGTGAGGTCCCGTGTGACTCCCTCTCCACGAGAAGGTACGCATCTGGAGGGCAGGCTGCACATGCGGGGAGGGTCTGGCTTGTGCTTGGTCTTCCATAAACATTTGTCGAATACAAATGAATAAATGAGAACAGATGAGTTACCATGTTGACAAGAGCAAACAAATACAGCCCAGATTGAGCCTTTCATTGGTTTAAATACTAAGAGGCGATGAGCTGGTATCTTCAGGGCCAAGAACCATCAGGGGAGGCTGGAAGGGGCTGCATCTGGAAGGAGGGGATGTGGCTTCCCCAAGCGATTGCTGAAGAAAGGCATTCTGGGAGGCAGAAGAGCTTGTGCAAAGGCTTGGAGGTAGGAACGAGCAGAACAGCCGGGCTGGGATGAAAGTACATGATCGTGGCCAGAGCAGGGGGCTATGTTGGGGTGACATGGGTGCCACAGGGGAGTGGGGCTGGCTGCCATCTGTTCTTTTCTTTGAGTTATTCTCAGGGCTATAGGGGCAAGTCAATTGTGTTGAGTTGATGTCGGCTAAGGCTTGGAAATAAAACAAAAGAAAAGAAAAAACCGTTCCTGGGAGAGCTGAGTGGAAGGCTTGTGGTTAATCATTTCCTTCAAAAGTCACATTGCTCTGGGTGGGAGTCCTGGCGTCATCATGAAATCTTTGTGTGTTCTTGGGCAGGTGGCTCTTGTTCTCTGGTCTCAGTTTCCCCATCTGTAACATGGGCAGGGAGTTGGAAAATTTCCCCGTGATCAAGATCCTGAAAGTTCGTTCCCCCAGTGCAGAGATAGCAGATGGAGAATCTCACTGTGCGCTGGGGGCCACGGGGGTCGCCGGTTGGGGCCCCAACTTCTATTTCCTCTCTGGCTTGGCTTCTGTCCCTGTGCCATTCCCCTGGGAGCTGTGCTAGTCCTTTGCCAGCCCAACGCTACCTCCTGGCCTTCAGGATCCAGCTTAAGCATTGGCTCCTTTGTGTATCACAACTAACCATCACTAATGGTTACAGTGAAAGGTGTAATATTTATTTTGCTTTCACCAAGTGCCATGCACGGATCCCAAACAGCAACAACCCCGAGAGGTAGGTACTATGACCATTCCTAGGTGGTGAAACTGAGGCTCAGAGGGGACAAATGACGTGGAGTGGAAACCAGAGGTAACTGGTGGGGAGCACTGCCACTCTGCAGTGTGAGGCCTGAACCCCATGCTCGGCCCAGTGCCTCCAGCCTGGGCAACCAACCTCTGTGGAGGTCAAGTCAGGGCAGGAGGGCGGCCTTCTAGAACTGGTTTTTCTTGCTCTGGGTCTGGGCTGGAGGCAGCCACTGTGCCAAGTCTGGACGCTGAGGACTTGGCGACTACTCTTTCAGGATCTTCTGGTCACACGATCTTCTTTTGCCCCTGTGGGCTGGGTGAGGGCCAAGGGAGGCCCCTCAGGCTGCAGCCTGACCTCTGGGATCAACTGCAGAGAGCACGTGTGAGCAAGGTGGCCTCAGGGCAGAGAGCACGGGACTGGGGTCAGGCTGGAGTGCTGGCTCTCTCGGTGATCTGCTGAGTGGCTTTAGGTCAGGCCCTGTTCCAGCCTCAGTTTCCCCATCTGTGAAATGAGGACATTGGGTGGATCCTAACCAGCTCAGATATCAAGATCCGTCAACCCAGCAGTGGTCAAGGTTGACATTGCATGTGATGACAGAGAGAGGCGTGTGTTTGTGTGTATACATGTGTGTGTGCATACGGGGTGGGGGTGGGGCTGGGCTCCTTCTTAGATCAGAGGGATTGGCATGTGGAAGAAAGAGGGGTTGGGGAAGAGCCCCTGATGGACAGTCAGGAGACCAGGTCCTCATCCTGGCTATAGCACTGACTTGCTGTGTGTCCCTGAGAATACAGCAGTCCCTCTCTGGGCACATGGATCTCCATCAAATAAGAGCCTCTGGCCCATAATCTTTAGTGTTCCTGTGGCTCTGAGTTGTTTGGATACTAAAGGAGTGGGGGGGGGGGTGATTGGAGAAGTGAGCACGGTCCTGGAGTCACCCCAGACGTGAGCCCTGCCTCTGCTTCTTGCTGGTCATGTGACCCTGGGCATTCCTTCTCCAGTCCCCAGGGTTTGCTGATCCATCAGCAAACAGTGGGCACAGTGCTGAGAGCCCATGGCACTCTTAGGGGCCCACGCAATGTTTTAATTTCTTTTTAAAATCAGAAATAAAAGAAGAATGTAATCCACCCTGGTTATGTTCATGTATATAAATGTGCTTTTAAAGCCTTTTTTATGAAAGGAGGCAGAAGTGCCCCAGGCCCCTGAAAGTCATAGGTGGCCTGGCTCTCCAGGGTCGCATCCTCGGGAAGAGGTGTGGTATCCCTGACTCCCCAGGGCTGTCGGGAGGAAGACATGAGATAATTGTGTGAAGCTGCCTGCCCCCCAGGGAGTGGCTGGATCTGGGTGAGAGGTGTGCCAGCAGAGTAATGACCCCCCAAAGCTTTCCACATCCGAATCCCTGGAACGTGTGACCATCATTTATGCGGCAAAGGGGTATTAAGTCTGCATACGGAATAAAAATTGTGGATCAGCTCACCTTAACGTAGAGACATTACCCAGGGTTATCTGGGTGGGCCCTAGGCGATCCCAAGTGTCCTTACAGACCCGGGAGGCCGGAGGGTCAGGGTCAGAATGATGAGCCGAGAGAAAGACCCGGCTGGCCACCATGGGCTCTGCAGATGGAGGAAGGGGCTGTCAGCCAGGGAATGTGGGCAGCCCCTCCAATCTAGAAAAATAGGAGGAAGCAGATTCTCCCTGGTGCCTGCAGGCACCTCGACTTTAGCCCAGTGAGACCTGTGTCAGATGCTGACCTCCGGGACAGTAGGATCTCATACATTCATGTTGTTAAAGCCACTTTGTCTTCCGTGATTTGGGACAGCAGCAATAGGACATGAACGCAGGAGTGTGGGAGGACTGGGGCCCTAGCGGAGGCCCCTGCCTCTCTGTGAGCAGTTCCCACTTCTCGAAGGCACCCCGACCCAGCATGGCACCCCTTCCGGGGAGGAGCCGCCTCCAGGCCTGGCAGGGAAGGTGGAAGGGAGTCGTATGGGGTCTGAGGGTCAAGGGAGGTACGAGGCTAAGTTGCTCATGTTTTGTTTCTCCTGGTTTTCCCATGTCCCTTTGTGTCCAGGCTCATTTTCTCTAGGGAAGCCGAGACTCGGCGATGCCCACTCCCGTCTCCATATGCCCTGGTCCCCGCATGCCCTAGCCCCACCCCACTCAGCAGAAAAGTTGATTCTCCTGTCGCTGCGTGGAGTCTGGAAACTGGGCTCATGTCTCGCCACCTGAGCCTGTAAATAAACCCAGCATGGTGAGCTTTGTGGGACCTGGCACCCCCATGGGGACAGACGTGACCTGCCGCCTAGTCTTCCCCAAGAGCCCTTCTCCTGCCCTCTTGGCTGCTCCAGATCTCTGCCCAAGAGTGGGCTCTCCCCCTGCGTGCTCTGGGATTTGCTGGTTGCCACCAACAAAGGCAGACTTTGGTGCCCAGAGATGTCAGGGAAGCATGTTCTTCCTCAGCTCCTGGGGTGCCGTGCTCCTGACAGGCTGTCGTGTGCTCTGGAACAGAGGATGGCGAGCGCGGGCAGCTCCGTGGAGAGGGAAGGAGGGGCCACAGCAGCACTTGCCATCTGCACCATTCGGGGTGGCAACATCCACACTCACCAGCAGGTGCTTAAGGCTGAGCAATTTCTCTTTTATTCTTGGACAAGCAACTTGACCTCTCTGTCCTCTATTTCCCCCTCTGTAAAATGGGACTAACAGCACCCGCCTGGTGAGAGCTCTCTGTGAAGCATGCCCGCTATAGAGGAGGACTGGTGGTGGGGCGGGGGGATGGCTAGTCAGCCTGAGTTACTGTTCATCTTTTCCCCTCTGGCACATCACACGTTCACTGGGAATCCCTGGTGAGAGGCTCCCAGGTTGGGGTTAGAAGTGAATAAGGCAGACTCTGCCCTCAGGAGGCTCACAGTTTAGCAGGAAGAAAAAGTCACAATGGGCACAACCAGTGGTATGAACGTGCCTGCAGAGGAGAGAGCCCAACACCTGCCCTGGAGGGAAGGGTGGAGGAGGGCTTGTCTACCCAAGGCCTTGAAGGCTGTGCAGGAATTTCCAGCAGACGACGAAAGAGGAAAGACGTCCTGGGAAGAAGGAACGGAATGAACAAGGTATGGAGGCAGGAACACATGTGGGTATTTGGGGGCACTAGTTGTACACATGCAAGCGGAAGCATCAGGTAGGGTGGCTGGCGAACGCTCTGGAAATTGGTCAGTTTCAATTCAGTGAGCACAGTGATGACTTCCGGGGCTGGGCACTTGGCTGAGCACTGGGGATATGAGGGTGAAAAGACACAGTCTCTGAGCCTGGGGCTCACGTATATAGCAGAGGCTGGCAGACATTCACCCAGTGGTTCATGAATGTGTACTAAGGACTAAGGGCTGGGCACCAGGGATGCGGCATGAGCGAAATGCACCTCGGCCCAGCCCTCATGGAGCTCTCAGTCCAGGGGAAACAGACCTTCATCAGATATTTATACATCCAAAGGACGTGCCCTAGAGGTGGGACCCATGACATCATGGGAAGTCAGGAGAGAGGAGGGAGGCCACTGGTGTAGTGGTTTAGTGTTCAGTCTCTGTGACCTGAGGGCCTGGGTTCAAATCCTTATCCTCCCACTTCAGATGTCTTATTCCTAGACACAGAGTTTCTGACTTAGAGGGATGTGCAAAGGCCCTGAGACAGGAATATAACTTAGGCAGACAGGAAAGCCGGAGTGGCTGGAGGGTGAAAAGAAAGAAGTGGGCTTAAAGCTGAGGATGGAAGGTAAAACAAACTTTAAGTAGGTCATAATAAGCTTTAAAGCAGAACAACAGATAAAGGAGAGGAGACATGGACACAAACTGGGAATTATTTTGTCTAGTTTGCTTGGAAGTAGAGGGCGGTTTTGTCAGGATCAACCTCAGAAAGAGGTCATCAGTATAACAATAATATGGTCTAGCGCTTACTATATGTGCTGGACACCAATCCAAACACTTAATTCTCTCAAGAATCCCTTGTGTTGGGGATTCTATGGTCAGCAGTCTGTGGAAGAAATTGAGGCTTGTGGAATTAAGCTTCTGGCCCAAACAGTACACAGCTAGTAAGTGGTCAAGCTAGGGTTCGAACTCAGGCAGTGCGGTTCTAGGGCCCTCACTGTTAGCTACCCAGCAGAGGGCCCACCAGGCTAAGGTGGCAGCCTGGGAAAGATCCTTGGCACCCCCAGCTGTGTTTTTTGTACATCTCCAGTGGGCAAGGCGCCATGAAAGGAGCCTTAGGAAGGGCCCCAGTGATCCCCCAAGCCCCATCTGAGGGATCTCGGGAACACTACAGCCCCAGCAGAGGGCTCAGAGAGATGCTCCTGCGGTGCAGAAGCAGTTCTGGATGTCCGTGAGCCACTAAGAGACGAGTCCAACGTACCTCTGAAGGTGATGGAGTGGTAGCTATTTTAATGTGCTGAACCCCCTGCTGGGCTTACAGTGTAAGATGAAGAAGCAACAGAGGAAAGGGGCCAGAGGTTGGTGAGTGTGTGCTTGTGTGCATGTGTGCGTATGCATGCATGTGTCTGCATCACGTGTGTGCACAACATGCATCTGTCTGTGCGTGTGTGCCCACGTGTGCATGAAGGTACGTATGTGTCTGCACATGTGCGTGTGAAGGCGCGTCTGTGTGCATGCATGTGCGTGTGTGTGTGTGTCCATGTGCATGCGTGCATGAGTGAGCACATACGTGTGTGGAGGCAGAGGCTGGAGGGACACCAGAAAACCGGACCAGCATAGACAACAGCACGATTACATCCACACCTGCCTTGGGGACAAGATCCCACTGAGCTTGGCTTAGTAAGTCAGAGGTGGGACCATAAGTCTGCCCCAAATCCTGCATCCGCCACTTACAGGGTGTGCTACTTTGGGTACCACTTCAGCCTCCTAGCTTGGTCTTGTTATCTACAACACAGCGGAGGGAGGGGGGGGGAGCAGCATCTGCCCCGTAGGTTGGTTCTGATGACCTGGTGGGAGGGCCTGGCACATCATACGGGGCTTGGACTGTGCGTTACCAAATGCCTATCAGAGAATAAATGCTCGGTTGGAGAAAAATAGGAGTCACCCTTGATACTTCTTGCTTCTGCATATTCCACATCCTGCTCATCTCAGCAAGTCCTATTCATTCTCCCCCTGAAATACATCCCATGCTGATTGCGTCTCACCTTCCACCCCCGTGCAAGCTCTCGCCTGAGTGGTCCTTGTAAAATGACATCATGCAGACTATGCTAGCCCTAGACTCATAGGATTCCTGCTCCTGGAGCGCAGTCCATGCTTCTCACCATGATCTCCATTATCTGGCCTGACCACTTCTCCAGACTCCTATTTCTACCAAGCCACTCCTTGCTTCCTCCATTCTAGCCACTGTTGCCTTCTTGGTTTCCCTCCAATGCTCAGACTTGTTCCTGACTCTTGTAACCACTGTTGACTCTGCTATGGAATGCCCTTCCCCCAGAATTTTGCATGGCTCCCTCCTTCACTTCACTTTTGTTTTTGCTCCACTGCCTCCTCCTCAGAGAAGTCTTCCCTGACAATCCATGACAGAGATGGTTTGATCTCCTCCAATATCTTCTGTCCCCTTACCTCGAGGCGATAGAATGCCTTTAGCTGGACACCTGGCTGGGCACCACAATAAAGATTCTATTTCCTGGTTCCCCTTCCCAGTCCCAGGTAGGGGTAGCCATGTGACTGAGTGCTGGCCGATGGAATGGAAGGGCAGAGTGTGTGAGCAACTTTTAGGCGTTTCAGGAGGGTATGTGCCCCTTCTCCTCGCTTCCTCCTCTGGCAGCATGCGGTGTGGACGAGCCACTGTGGATGGTTTGGAGGAGGCCTCTGCTCTAGGGAAGGCATAGACACCATGTAGGAGTCGGGGTGCCTGGTTGACCTTGAGGAGTGGAGCCATTGAACGGCCCTGGTGATGAGTGAGAGACAAGAAACTGTTACTTTGTTTAAGTCACGGTTATGTTGGACCATGGATGATGCATTCAGACAAACCTGTATTCTAACTAATAACCACTTTGCCTGAGAAGGCGCCAGTTCAGTCCTGGCCACACTTTGTTCCCTTACCTTGCCCCTCACCTGTCATTTCTCACTCCCTGACTTTATATTATACATTTATTTTGTGAATTCATTTACTGCTGGTTTCCCTCTCTGGGATGTGAGCTCCATGCGGGCAGAGACTTGCCTGTTTGCCTTGTCCCCTGCCCTACACCCAGCTTCAGCACTGTGCTCAGCACAGAGCTGGGATCAATAAATACTTCTGAGCGAATAGAAGATGAGCCCTTACTTTGTGTCGATGTTTTGTTTGCATCATCGCAGCTGTGTGCATCACGGCCCTTCAAGAGTGTTATTACTGTTCTGCCACAGAAGAGATCGAAACAGAGGGAATGAAGGCACTTGTCTGAAATCCCAGATCCTGAAAGTGGCAGAGCCAAGATTAAACTCGGATCTGTTTTCCCACAAAATAAGCTCCTCTCTTCTTCTCCCCAAAGCAGTTATTAGAATGTGGCTTTAATAGAAAACAAACAAACAAAAAACCAGACACTCGCAACTCAGCGACAAGAAAACAACCCAATTAAAAATGGGCAAAAGGTTTTAATAGATATTTCACCAAAGAAGATATGCACATGCCCAATAAGCATGAGAAGAGATGTTCAGCATCATTAGTCATTAAAGAAAGGGAAATTAAAACCACAACAAAATACCACTTCACACTCAGGAGATTGGCTGTAATAAGAAACCAAAACAAACAAACAAGCAAAAACGGGTATTATCAAGTGCTGGCGAGGCTGAGGAGAACCTGGAATCTCATTCACTGCTGGCGGGAATATACAACGGTGCAGCCACTTTGGAAAATAGCTTCTTGTTTTCTAAAAAAGTGAAGTGTAACTTTACCATTTGACCTAAAAATTCCAATCTTAGGAATCTCCCCATGAGAAATAAAAAATTAAGCTCAAAGACTTGCATGTGAACATTGACAGCAGCATCCTTACTCATAATTGCCCCAAGTTGGAAACAACCTGAACGTCCATCAAATGGTGGTGAATGGATAAGCAAAATGTGGTCCTCACATCCAACGGCACCCTATCTGTCCATGAGAAGGACCAAAGAGCTGGCACACACTACAATTTGGAGGGACCTCAAAACACTGTGTGAGATAGTGACGGAAGATGGATACAAAGAACTATATGTCTTATGATTCCATTTGTATGACATGTCCCAAAAAGGCAAACTGGTAGAGACAGATTAGTGTAGAGGCAACAAGGAGCAACCAGTAATGGGCACATGGTTTCTTTTTAGAATGACAGAAGTATTCTAAAATTAGATTTGGTGATTGTTGAACAAACCTATAAAGTGTACCAAAAAAAAAAAAAATCATTGAATTCTGTACTTAAAATAGGTGAATTTCACGATATGTCAATTATACTTCAATAAAGTTGTTTAAAAAATAGATCTGTTTTCAGCCCATAGTCTTCAAAGGGGAATCACTAAGAAATTCTTAGGCAAGAGCCTCCAGGCCTCTCAGGGAGGTAGCAGAGAGGAGTGCTGAAAAGCCCAATCTTAGAGCCACGGCCCCTGGCTTGAGTCCCCATTCTGCCACTTGCTGAGCATGTCATTTAAGCTCGCCCAGCCTTGGTGTTCTCATCTGTAAAATGGGGGCAATGACACCTACCTTCTAAGGCACTCTGGGGAATTAAAAGGAGTAATAAAAGGTCTAGCAGGTGCCTAGCACAGAGATACGCTGTCATTACTCTGATTCCTTCTAGCGGAGCCACAGCTAAGCCTGGGGAGATGCTAGGTCTGGAGGGGAGGGAATGGGATTAACCTACCTTATCAAACATCTCTTGACACCTGCCTGGTGCCAGATCTGACCTCGGGTACTGGAAGGTGAAGGTGAACAAGACTTAGACTCTGCCCTCCAGGAGCTCAGGGTCTACAGAGGTGACAGTCCTTTGCAAGGCACTTATACTACTGAGGATGTAGAATAGAATTGAGGGAGGGGCTTCAGCTCAGTTAGCAGTGAGCTTAGGGAAGGCTTCTAGATGGGCAAAAGCTCATGCAGGCCCGGTTCAGTCCACGTTACCTCCCGGAGAATGTGATGAAAGCAGGAAGGGCATCTCAAACCCTCGGTTCAGAAGGGATCGTTCAAGGTCATCTTGTCCAATTGCCCTGCTTGCTGGGGCCTGGACTTCAAGGCTCTGGCGAAGGAAGCTGCTGCTCCTTGACCTTGCTTTGAAGATGGGGCTGTTGACAGCAACACCCTGTGACTCACCCAGAAGGCTGCGATGCAGTTTCAGGCACCAAAGGGCCTTGGGGGAAGTGCTCATGACGCAGGGACTGGATCCATGCTGGTGGGAAGTAAACATGGGTGAGAGAAACTCCACCCATCAGCCCCGGGCAAGAGACCTCCGTAGCCACAGCCAGTATCCTGGTCTGGGTGGCGGACAGCCCCCACCCCAGAAATACCCACAGGATGTAGAGAAGGAAAAAGCATTAGCACCCATGGAGCCCCGGCTCTAGGCATCTCCTTTGTGCCAAAGATTTTGCTCGGTGGCTTATGTAGGTCTGTGGGGAGGTGGGAATTCTCATCTCTATTTGGTGCACGTGCACCCCAGAGCTCCAAGAAGTTCAATGACTAGCCCAAGATCACACAGCTAGAAAGATGCCTGGAAGGGGTCAAGTTCAGCTCCGCCTTTCCTGTGGTGCTTGCGGCTTCCCATCCCACGCCTTGCTTGTCCAACGCCATCCAGCATCTAATTGCCGCATCTTGGACACACTGGTGTAACTGGCACCTATGGAAATGCCACATTCACATTTTTAAGAAGATATTTTATTTTTTTGAAAGTAATCTCGGGAGGGGGGTGGGAGGATGGGTTGGCCTGGTGGTGGGTATGGAGGAGGGCACGTTCTGCATGGAGCACTGGGTGTTATGCACAAACAATGAATCATGGAACGCGACATCTAAAACTAATGATGTAATGTGTGGGGATTAACATAAGAATAAAAAAATGTAAAAAAAAAAAAGAAAGTAATCTCTACACCCAACGTGGGGCTCGAACCCACAACCCCAAGATCAAGAGTCGCATGCTCCACCGACTGAGCCAGCCAGGCGCCCCCACATTCACATTTTGAAAGAAAGGGATACTTTGCTCATTATAATTTGTTATATCCTAAAATATGAAATTAAATACCAGAAAAAGTGAAATTGCAACACATAATAAACCCGAAATGAAACACAATGTAAAGAAAAGGATAATGACTCACCTGAAGACCCGTAGCACATTTTTCCTGGGGGCCGCAGAAAAATGTGCATCTTGCATATAGCATATTGTGCCCTGATCTTTTCTTCTCAAAGTTGTATCATAAACATTTCCTTTGCTACTTCAACTTCCGTGGAAACATTTGGCAGCACAATCTTCATCAAACTGAATGAGTTTACTTAACCGATCTCCTGTTCTCGGATATTTAAACTCGTTCCCGTTTTTTTTCTTTCAATACAGCATTTCAAATATCCCCCAGCAGGTAAGGTGGCTGCAGGGGCTCCCTCCGGGTTCCTGATGCTGCACACCAACACATCTGCCTCCTACCAAACGGCCACCAGACAGGGAGGGGAAAAGGAGGGAGATGAAGCCACGTATGTGCTAGGAGCTTGCCTGGCAATTTCCTGTTGGGTCCTCTCAACGATCTTGGGAGGTAGACTCTTCTCCCCATTTTATAGTGCGGGAAATCAAGGCTCAGCATGTTGAGGGACAGGACGGCAGTCTTAGAGCTGAGCAGAGCTGGAATTCAAAGATGGGCCTGACTCTCTAGCTTTGTCCCTGGCTTCTCTGTCCTGAGTGTGGCCAGAGGACCACAGCTCTATCGGATGAGATGACTGTTGCCTTCTCTCAGATGGTCACTAAAAACACTGCTGCTCTGTGGGGACATTTGCCTGGAAACCTCAGCTGGGAAGAGCCTGTATGGGGAGACTCAGATTCCCAAGAGAAAAACACCCTCATGAATGTGTGTTCCTATTCTAATGCCCACCCTGTTCACACTCTCCCAGACACTGTTGCCCTTCTGGGGTTAACCTTGAACTTACTCTAATTCATAGATTCTTTAGCAGGGCAATTAACTTGCAAATTTTTACCCCCTGCCTTTTGTTAATAGCTAATAGCTTGGGGAACCCGTCCCGTGGGTGGGTGTGTCCCAGGACACAGGCTGAGAACCAGGAAGGGCATTACAAAAGATTTTGGAGCTTCCAAAAATAGCTCTTGAAAATCCCCACACCGAAGTTCCTGCATCTGGATCTGAAGAGAGACCCTTAGCAGACCTGGTTTTCAACTCACCTTCCTGGACATACAGAAGACTACAATTCCCAGCCTTCTTTGCAGTCAGTCAGGGTCATGTGACTAGTTCTAGCCAATTGAACGTAAGTAGATGTGCCACCGCATGCCAGCACATTTAAAAGCAGGTGTCACTTCTCCACACTGTCTCTTAGCTTACGATGGAGACTCTGTAAGCCACGTGTTGGGACAGCAACATCACCAAGTGGTGGCACCTCCAGCCTGGGTTCCTCAGTGACTCTGGAGCAGAGAGCTCCAGAATCAAAGGCTTTGAACCCCAGACTCAGTGCTGAACCTTTGCTTAGAGATCATTCCTAGGGATGGGAAATGGGGTTTGCGATAGGTTTTATGTGTCAACTTGGCGAGGCTACAGCGCCCAGTCGTTTGGCCAAACACCAGTCTAGATGTTGCTGTGAGGGTATTTTATAGGTGTGATTAACATCTCCAATCAGTTATCTTTAAGTAAAAGAGATTACTTTCAATAATGGGGTAATTGCATCATCCAATCAGTTAAAGGCTCTGTGAGGGAAAGATTGGACAAGTATTCTGCTTCATGATTGTAACATTCAAACCCTGCCTGGGTTTTCAGCCTGCTGACCTGCCCTACAAATCTTACATGCGCAAGCCTCTGCAATTGCATGAGCCAATTCCTAAAAATAAATCTCTCTATAAATCTGTGTCTGTATCTTTATCTGTACCTATATCTTGTTTGTTCTGTTTCTCTGGGGAAACTTGACCAATACGGAGCTCATCTCTCAAGCTAATCTGATTATTTAGTGGCTGCCTTGGAGGCTCTGTTGAGAGGGAGTCGGAGACCACATCTAGGCTCGATGAATAAGAATAAAGTGACTACACTTTCCATTAAAGCAGAGAACGGCTCTGTCTTGTAAATTATCATATCTCCAGTCAGTGCCCAGGACACCACCTAGGACATAGGGGGTGTCCTGTGATGATAAATACATTTGTTGAATGAATGAATCAGCAATGTCTGCCATGGACACAGCCGTGGAGAAACATTCCAGTGCTGATGCATTTCACCAGAGAGGGAATTAAGGCCCCAAGAGGACTCTGCTCAAGATCACGCAGCCAATTAACAGGTGGCATATCCAAGTGTTAAACACCCATCTTCTGACTTTTCTCGTTGCAAACCCTCCATTATCCTGTCTGAGTAGGGATTTGAGAGAACAGAGACTTATCAGGACAGGGAATCATCTGCCAGAAAAAAGAGACTCTGTTCATTGTTTGCTCCTACAGAGACAGAATTTGCTCCTCGTGCCTCTGTGCACTGAACCCTTCACTCTCCAGGAGGCTTCCCTGCCTGGCTGCGTTCTACAGGTCAGCCTTGCGCCCTGGTCTGCTGCAGGGTCCCTCCCAGGAGGACACTGCTGAGTGGCGGTGAGGGGCTCCCCACTGAAGGTCACGATGCCCACGTCCCTCACACACCTCTGGCTTTGTGCAGGCCTGGGGGACGGTCAGGGAGGTCCAACTGGCCCCCGGGGAGGGTTGCCTCAGTGGGCCTTTCTGGGTTGTAGTAATGGGATGAGGGCAGGGGACTGTCAGGGGGCCCTACTTTGGAGCCTGGCATGCAGTAGGGCTCCAATGGAAGTTTGTGAAATGACTGAAGGAATGTCCAAGGCAGATGGAGATAGAAATCATGGGCAGGCAGAGATACCCCATGCCTGTCTAGAGTCGGTACAGTTCCTCCTTCCTGTCAGGGTCACTGTGTTCACTCCGCTCTGCATCACCCAGCTGCCCTAAGCAGCTGGGTGTCCTCATTTCCAAAGGACAGGGTTGGCTTCCTTGCCAGTAGATGGCTCCTTGTCCCTCTCTCTGTGTCCCTCTGTCCCCAACCACACTATGGGCCCGTGGGGATGGCAGAATTCCACCATAGGCTGGGGCCCCAGCTGGGTTTGAGTCCTGGCTCTGGAAGATACAGGGCTTCTCAGTAAGGCTTCACATCTGCATTTGTAGAAAGAGAGTGGGAATAATAATACTTGCTTTAGAAGGTTGGTTAAGGATTGGGCAAGTTAATAGATGTGAAGCTCTGCAAACAGAGGCTGATACGTAGTAAGAGCTCAACTAACAGTAACTACCATTATGGCGGTGGGGGGGGACTGTCACCCATATTTCAGAGGACATTAAGGCTCAGAGAGGTTAAGTGACGTACTTCAGGTGAACCAGCTAGTAACAGATAAAAATGTGCTTTCAAATCCGTTCCTTCTTCAAGTCAGAAGGAGTGATTGACTATTCCCCGTGGCCAGAGAAAAGAATGGATGGTGGAGTGAGTGGGAATCCCCACTCGTCCTGGAAGTGTGAGGAATTCTGCCCTCAGCCAGGCTTCTGAGGAGTCCTTCCAGGTATATGAGAAGTGATTTTGACTTTTTCCTGGGAAATGCTGGCCTGGCACGTGTGTGTATGTGTGCGTGTGTGTCAGGGGCAACCATGTGTGATAGTGACAGGGCTGCTCAGCCAGAGGGGATCCAGTGGGAGACAGCGGGGCAGGGGCCCAGCTGACCTGAGGACCATTGCACGCCTTTTCAGCATCTGCATCTGGGTTGCTGCGCCCCCTGGGCCCCAGGATCCCAACAGGGCCTGGCTCTTTGTGTTGGCCAATTTCAAACCTGAAGCTGTTCAAACTGTTAGACGCACCCTGGGGTCACGACCCCAGTGTGTGCCCAGGGCAAGAGAAACTCATTTCAAAATTAGCTCAAGTAAAAGAGGATTAAAAAGTGAAATCCGTGGTAGGGGAAAAAAGTAAATTCATCAAAGACACTTGGAAGCCAAATAAAAATGACTTTTGGATCCTCTGCTGGTTTTGGATTATCTTTACTTGGATTCCCATCTGCTTACATGGATTATTTGTATCTGTGTGAAGGGTGTGTGTGGTTCTTCAGAGGACTGGGGAGGGTGGGGCTGTGACACCAGGCTTGGCTTCCCTGCCTGGGCAGGGCCCAATGTGGGGATGGGTCAACCCCTGTTGGCAGCCGACACATGTCTGATGGGTTTGGGCAGCGGGAGGGAAATCAGGGTCCTTTGATGAAGCTCCAGGTGTAGCAGCAGAGAGGGCTGATTGGAAGGGAGAGGCATCTGTTGTGAAAGGCAGGCTGGGGAGAAGAGAAAGTCTAATCAGTCCGTGAGTGCTAAATTCCAGGCTGGTGCTCACCAGGGGGCAGGCAGGGGAGGGACAGGAACTTCTCCAAACAGAAGGCAATCCTTGTCACCACTGTGGTGAATCTACTGGTGGCCCAGTGACTCAGGGGGTACAGAGAGTTATTGCTTGCTCTGGTGTTCCTACATTCGCTTTCTCTTGAGTGTCTACTCATTTGTGACAATGTGGCAGGCAATGTGTTAGGCACTGAAGATGCAAGAATAAGCAAGAGAGATAGGGTTGTCTCTGCTCTCAGGGATAATAGAGGAAATAGTTACTTCAGTGTTAAGAGTGATGGGTTCTTACCCTAATACAATGCACGGGGTATGGAGCAGAGCAAGTACCTCTGACCTGGGAGAGAGAGTCAGACAGGGCTTGCTGGAGGAAATAGTGTTCAAAATCAGACCTAAGGTGGCTCAGTCAGTTAAGCGTCCGACTCTTGATTTTGGCTCGGGTCATGAACTCAGGGTCGTGAGCTGGAGTGCTGAGTTGGACTCCATGCTGGGCGTGGAGACTGCTTGAGATTCTCTCTCTCCCTCTGCCCGCCTCTCCCTGCCCCCCCACCCCCTGCTCATGTGCGCGCCTGCTCTCTCTCTAAAAGAACAACAACAAGAACAAACACAAAACCCCCCTCAGACCTAAAGGATGATATGGATAATAATGATCATAACAGCAAAATTTCCATGAGTACTTACTATGTGCCAAACAGCATTCTAAGTACTCTACATACATTTTCTCATTTAGCTTCCAAAATGATTCTATTGTTACCTTTGCTTCTCAGCCAAGACAACTGAAGCAGCGGGAGGTAATTTGCAGGGTTGTGAACTGAGAAGTGAAGGATGCTGAAGGAGGGGTGAAGGTTGGGGAGAGAGGTGGGAGAAGCTGGGACATGGAGCTTCAAGCAGAGGGAATGGCTTGTGCAAAGCCCTGGAGGTGGGAGGGAGCAGCACTGGAACAGAGAGTGCAAGGAGGAATACAATGAGCAGAGAGGCTGGGGCAGATCCCTATGGTTCCCACCTTGAAGGGATGGCAGTCTGGGAGAGGCAGGGGGAAGAGTCCCAGAGATGAATTTTACTTAGGGAAGACAGCAGTCTAGGAACATGGAGGTGGGCACATCCCCAGGCAGGGGCTGACTGTGAATGCCCCTGGAACCTGGGGACCTAGCCCAGACCTCCAGGGAAGGGGAGGACTTAGAGCAACCAAGAAGATGAGGGAGAACCCCACTCTCCCAAGCAGGGGCATGCTGGGGGATGGCGGAGTCAGGGCTCCTAGTATTGTTGTATTGTTAGAAATGTCCTGCCACTTCACTGTCCCTAAGAAAGGAAAACACTGGACACACCCTTGTTCTGGAATCTAAGCAGCCTGGGAAGGCTTACAGCCTGGTCACTAGGAGCCCCTGATGTCTGGGGTCCAAGCTGGGTTTCCCCGTACATGAGTTCTATGATCTTGGGCACATAACCTAACCTCTCTGGGCAGATGCTGTAACATCTGCGACATAGGGATGATAATGCTGTGGTAGATCTTGTTGGCTGCCTTCCCAAAATCTGCTCCCCATTCCTCCTTCTTGAGGACACTTCCTAAGGACACTCCTGTTTTGTTCAAGCATTCACCCTTTCCTGATGATGCCCATTTCTGTAGGGGAACAGACCCTATCCCCAGGACTAAGCATACTTGGCCCTATTAGAGCCATCAGATGTAGTCGTGGTTTCCAGTAATTGGTTTGGAGACTAGGCTTAAGCTGATTAGCACACAGCATTCCAATGGGTGATCCTGGCAGACTGGAGGAAACATCTCATTTGGGCGGGGGGGTAGAGATTCTCTATTTCTCTCTCTCCTACTGGGTGGGAACAGGGAATCCTCTTGCTCCCAGTGCTATGGGCAGCCATTGCATGCCAATGAGAGAAGCCAGTCTAAGAATAAGTCCCACACTTGGAGAAGGGCTGGGTTGAGGTAACTACAGAGAAATTGAGCCAGAGCCCTGATTATGCTATACCTGGAACCCACCCAAACCCTGGGTCCCATTGTGTGAAATAGAAAAGTCATCATTGTTTAAGCCAGGTTGAGTCTGTTTTCTGTTATTGCAGCCAAAAAACCCTGCATTTTTTCCAGGTTGTTCATTTGTGTTTTCATTTATTCAGCCAGCAAGTATTTGTTGAGCATCTATTAAGAACTGGACAATGCACCAGGCACTGGGGAGGCAGCGTTCAATGAGGAGCGAGACTCACTCTCTAGTTGGGAAAGGCAGATGGGAAATGAATAAGGAAACAGGAAACTGTGCGGTCCACAAAACAGGGTGACATATGAAAGACTGAGAGGGGCACTGAGGCAGGGAGACCACCACCATCTGAGACAATGACCAGAGCAGGGTCTCAGAGGAAGCAGCTTTCACACTGAAAGCTGAACAAGAAGGAGCCGGCAGGAATCCAATCATGGAAAATCTTGGAGGCCCTGCTGAGGGGTTTGGATTCGTTCTGGGGACATGGGAAGGCACTGGAACCTTCTGCACAGAGGAATAGCGTGCTCCAAGTTGCATTTGTTAGGAGGTAGCTCCGGCTGCTGAGGGCATCCAATAGAGGCAGGGAGGCCAGTCAGGAGGTTCCTGCAGGAACGAACGGCACCGCAGACGAGACAAAGGTGGGCAAAAACATCAGGATGTATTTGGAGGCAAAAGCACAGCATTTCCTGGTGGATTGAACGTAGGAGGTAGGAAAACAGATGAACTGAGTCCTCAGGGTGGGGGACGTGGCAGAGGGAGCGGTCTGCTGAGAAGACACGAAGAGGCCCTATCTGTGCAACAAGGCAGGAATGATTACGCGCTGCATGCTTTCAGTCCGGCAGAGAATTCTGGCCGTGCCTCTCTAGGTTTCATTTTTTTTTTTTTTAAAGATTTTATTTATTTATTTGAGAGAGAGAATGAGAGAGAGCACATGAGAGGGGGGAGGGTCAGAGGGAGAAGCAGACTCCCTGCCGAGCAGGGAGCCCGATGCGGGACTCAATCCCGGGACTCCAGGATCATGACCTGAGCCGAAGGCAGTCGCTTAACCAACTGAGCCACCCAGGCGCCCTCTCTAGGTTTCTTTAAGCAACACCTCTGAGGTGGGCTCTGCGGGGGCCAGACCAATTCCTTGGGCTTTTGTGACGTGGAAGGAGAAGAAGGACAGAGGAAGTTCAGGGGTAGGGACTTGGAGACATGGGGGGAGAAGCCACACCAGGAGTCCTTCTTTTGAAATTACTTTCTGGTTGCTGGGCTGGGTTCCTTTGGTCGTGGCCTTGCTGTGAGACTGGACCACAGAGGCTGCGATTTTATTAGGGTTACATACGTAAGCCAGGGCCAAAGGGTGACTCATATCCCTCCCAAACTCAAAATGGGGGAAAACATGGAACAAATTCCCCTGGAGCCCACACCTGCCGACCCTTGGTGGAATTCTGGGCTGACCACTCTACAGGGAGTCCATCCAGTTCTGCAACGTCCTGACTTCCCCTCTGACACACGTGCGCGCTCACACACACACACACACACACACACACACACACACACCAAAGCCTTTGGGGTGCCTGGGTGGCTTAGTCGGTTAAGTGTCCCACTCTTTTTATTTTTTTTTTAAAGATTTTATTTATTTGAGAGAGAGAGCATGAGCAGGGGGAGGGGCAGAGTGAGAAGGAGAAGCAGGCTCCCTGCTGAACAGGGAGCCCGATGTGGGGCTCAATCCCAGGACCCTGGGATCGTGACCTGAGCCGAAGGCAGACGCTTAACTGACTGAGCCACCCAGGCGTCCCAAGTGTCCCACTCTTGATTTTGGCTCAGGTTGTGATCTTGGGGTTGTGAGATCAAGCCCCATGTCGGGCTCTGTGCTCTGTGCGGAGTCTGCTTGAGATTCTCTCTCCCTCTCCCCCTCCCCCTGCTCACACACGCACGTGTGCATGCTCTCTCCCTCTAAAATAAATAAAATAAAACCTTAAAAAAAAACAAAAAAACCCCCAAACCTTAGCTTTGCATGTATATTAAGAAGTTGTTACCAGGACACTGTCTCCTTCCCTGCAGGGTAAGATGAGGAGCCCAGACCGAGGTTGGGGGCCGGGCTGGGAGAGGTGGGCAGCCGGGGTGTGTGTGATGGGCAGGGCGGGGACTAGGGTGAGGAGAGTAAGGCGTCCAGGCTCTAAAGTGTCAGCAGGCGCCCATTCTCTGGGGCCCGACCCTGGGGTGAGTGTCTCCCTGAGGTTTGCGTCCTGGATGCCTTGCGTGCCCCGCCCTGGTCCCCGGGCTGCCGCTGGGAGAGGGGAGGCACAGTGAAATAGGCCCGCACTCTGGCTCTGCTGGTTTCTCCCCACCCGACCTGGGGGAAGACATATGCCTCTCAGAACTTTGGTTTTTCCATCTGCAGAATGGGAGTGCTGTGGCCTACCTCTTAGGGTCCTTGTAATAGTTTCTAACCAATGGGGGGCCCAGACATCAGTGAAGAAAAACATGAGGTTGGAATTATTTTCCTCTTTTATGGTTGGGGAAACTGAGGCAGAGAGCCGTTAATTGACTGGCCCGGGGTGCACAGCCTGGGGGTGGCGTGGCTGGGCCTTGAATGCAACTCTTAGCAACTATGGCATGAGACTCCTCTCACTGAGGCAGAGATAAGGAGATAAGGTTCTTTTAGGCAGGAGGGGGCTTTGGAGGTGGTCAGGGATGGGGCCCCCAGCGAGAGATCCGGGATATTGTAGGTACCCATCTGAGTGGGCCAGCCCTTCCCGAAGGCAGGCTGGATCATTTTGTTTTAAATGTTAGGATTTATTGCTATCCAGGGATGGTGAGGCCAACAGATCAGGGGGTGACTGCCCCTGGAGGACATGGTCACGGCTCCCCAGAGGAAGGAGGGTGGCCTGCAGGGCCACGGGAGGAAGCACCAGGGTCAGTCGGGGGGCAGATGGGCAAGGGGAAAGCATGGCCCAGAAGCTTTATCGTGGTCAGGAAGGAATGGTTGAGGCAGGCCGAGCAGGCTAAGCAGGTTTAAGATCGGCTACTGGGAATAATTTCAGCAGACTCTGGGGTGTAAGGAATGCCCCTGCCTGCCTGGTACCTGGCCCAGGGTGACTGGGGCAGGGGTTGACATGCAAGAGCCCCAGGGAGGAGGCAGCTGGGGGTCCGGCTCTGGGTTGGTGGGTGTGCATATGAAAGCCACACTTGAAGAAGGGGGAATTGTTTGCTCTGTTTAGGGGTCAGCTAGCCCTGGGAGGACCAGCCTCCCCTTGCCAGCAAGGCCCCCGGGGTGTCAAAGCATCAAGAAAAGAAGAAAACTAGAGGAAGTAGTAAAATATTGTTGATGCACATTTCTGAGCGGGGAAGCGCTTGCTCTCGGGGGCAGTTTGAGAAGGAAAGAAGGAAAATGTGCTCTAGAAACACCTATCAAACGAGGCACGTTGCCCTTCCCGAGCATTATGCGTGGGGAAGGAGGCAGTCAGCACGGGCAGAGGCAGCCAGGGAAACAGAGGCAAAAGGCGGCCCTGAGGCTGCTCGTCCCACCAGGTCACAGCTTTGCCAGCCACTCACAGCGAGACCCCGGCTTTCAGCTCCCCAAACCTCCCATTCAGGTCAGCTTGGGGGTTGTGGTTCTGGAGTCTGGACCTGACTGTCCGGCTTCATTCCTCACATCAACCACTCATTAGCTTGGTGACCTTGAGCGAGTTGCTCAACCTCTCTGTGCCTCAGTTTCCTCATCTGTAAGATGGGGATAATGAGAGCATCAGTCTTGTAGGTGGTTGTAATGATCGCGTAAGTTAACACGCACAAGGCAGCTTATGTGTATGTGGGATATAAAGCCCAAGGGGACACAGACCTATGTTGGTGACTATCGTTATCAGCAGTGCAGTTGGCTATCGCTGAATTGAATATCCACAGTGACACCACGGGACTGGGGGGCGAGTGAGACTCCAATGTGGTAACACCTTCAGCCGGGCACAGAATAAGCATTCGGGCCACGGTCACTAATCTTACTGTTATCGTGCCAACACTTGACAATTACTCTGGCCGTAGCCGTCATTCCAGCAGCTTCTCTCCCTCGGGCACCCAAAGACTCTAAAGAGGAAGCTGAGAGCAAAGCAGCGGATGCAGGAAAGGCTCCGTGGATGATGCCCTTGCCTTTCCCACCAGCTGGAACCCCGGTGGCAATGACTCTCAGCCCCCCAAGAGCACAGTCAGAAAGCACAGGCCACTCAGTTGTCTCTTCCTGCTCCTCCTGTCCTTAAGTCATGTAGAACCTTCCAGGGCCTCGGATTCTCATCAGTAAATGAGGATTAGAATGCCCAGCTGTCCAGGGAACGGTGGGGATTTAGGAGAGACAGAGGAGAGAACACAGAGCCCAGAGCCTGGCACAGAAGAGCCTCAATGAATGTTCTTTTGAAAAAAAAGAAAAGAAAAAAGAAAAAAAAAAACAACAAGTAAAAGCGCTCTGTAAACAAGGGTTCTCTGCCAACAGAGGGGAGGATTGCTATGAAGCAAGGGGAGGGCTGACGTGCAGTCCCTGCTGGGAGGTGTGGAAGCCACCAGTCCCAGACGTTTGGCTCTTGTTCGGCTCTTGGGCTGCAGCTGGGCTGGGTTGTTGGGATATTGGGGCTCAGGAGGAGGTACAGTGGGGGCAGTGGGGTGCACACCATCTTTCCAAAGATGGAAGGCCTCTGCCAGGCAGGCACGGTGGGCTCTGGGGGGGGTGACATGGGGGAGCGGGCAGGTCGGAGGCGGGAGGACTTCAGCGTTGGACTATGAACCAGACGGGCCTCTGGGAGCACCCAGGTGGAGAAAGCCACTGCCTTCCTGGAACTCTGGGGCTTCTTCAGCCCGCCCGGTGGTTCTGGGAATCTCTTGATATAAATCAGAACTCCTGCAAGGATCAGAAGGGCTGAGGGCTTTCCACAACAGGGCAGGACAAAAATGCCCCAAGTGGGAGGTGTTCCGCTCACAGCAGAGAACCCCACACTGTCAGCCGGGGCCCCTGAGTTCCTCTGGAAGGAGGGAGAATTCTTTCTTGGGGGGAAATAAGGTGCAGAGGGGCTGGAGGGCTTTCATGGGGGAATAGATTTGAGGGGAAATGGGTCACAGCCAGAGTGGGTCGAGGGAGTGGGAGGGAGAGGAGAAAGGATGCTCATAAGCTTGGGGACTAAATTTTGGGGCTATCTTGAATCTACCTTGAGAGACTCCAGTAAACAATGTAATTACTTTTCATTATCTCTGGCTGCTGACATGAGTTTTGGCAATTCTACGTGGCTCGGAGATTAGGCCTCGGAGGTAACAGGAGTAACAACAGGGCCGTAGTAATTGCAACCACTCCCATTTACTGAGGGTTTTTAAGCACATGGCCTCTGGGACCAGACTGCCTCGGGCTTAGTCCCAGTGATGCCTCAGTTTCTCAACTAGGAACGGAGTGAAAATACTACCATTCTGATCGTCTACCGCTGTGTAGCCATCACCCCAAGACTCTGGCACTGAATACCCATCATTTCGTTGTGCTTACAGGTTCTTCAGGTCAGGAATTTGGATAGAACAGAGAGGGGATGGCTTGCCTTTGAGATCGTGGCTGGGAAGACGTGAACAGCTGGAGGCTGACCCCTCTGGGGGTGCTCCCATTTGGCTTCTCTTGCAGAATGGCGGCCTCGGGGTAGCTACCCTTCATACCTGGAGACAGAGCTCCAGGAGCCGGTGTTCCCACCCACAAGGCAGAAGCTGCATTTCTTTGGCTGATAGAGCTTTGAAAGTCACACGGTGTCACTTTCTATTAGTTGAAGTAGATACAAGTCCCCCAGATTCAAGGGGGTCAGGGAACACAGACCAGGTCTCTTGGTGTCAAAAAATTTGCAGTCAAGTTTTCTAACAGCCACAGGTACTTACCCCATGGAGTTGTTGTGGGATTAAATTAATTACTACATGGAACACACTCAGAGCAGCCCCTGGCATCTAATAAGAGCTCAGGGATTGCCGGCCGTTATGATGATCGTCAGCGTTGTCCTTGTTAGATTAGGAGTTTACACAGAGGAGGAAATGGGCTCAAGGTCAAGTGCGGGGTGGAGACTGTGCAGCTTCCTTTAGCCTGAAGGCCTTCATGCCCAGTGATTCCCTTCGGAGCGCTCCCCAATCTGTATGCACCCTTGGTATCTTTCACCCCCTTCCGCCCCGAGGCAAAAATGCTCTGGGAACCACTCCTGGCTATTGCACCCAATTCCAGGAGGGCCCTCAGATCTGCAGCATCATTGCTCCTAATTTCACATCATTAAAACCCAGCCATTATCAGCAACTCCTCAAGCAGGTGGATGGTGCTCCAGTTCCAGCAAGTGAACCTTTCTCTTGGCGAGCTATTCTTGGAGGAGGGACTTCAGTCATTTGTCTTGGGCCTCCCTGGCCCAGGGATGGGGTGCTGGGACCCTGGCCTGAGCCCCGCTGCTGGGGTCTGGGCAGCACTGCTCCCCAGCTGGGGACCCCAGGTTCCAGACAGTGGCCAGCAGCTGTACTGAGCGTCCCTCTTACTCAGGTGTGCGGGAGCCTGGACTTCGTACCTGAGTCTCAGCTCTCTAGCCTCTGAGCTGGGTGAGCCTGGACAGGTTCTTAGTCCCTCTAAACCTCAGTTTCCCCAGCTGTGAAAGGGAAAGAACATTGATTTCAGCCTGGGGTGATTTGCTAAAAATGAAGATTTCCTGGTTCCCACCTTATACCAACAGAATCGGCCTCCTCTTGTCCTGGCAGTGAGGCCGAGGGTGGGTAAGGAAGCTGGTCAGGGAGGGGGGGCAAGTTATCACCCCCTCTTAGCCTCCGTCTCATCTGTGTGCTGGGGTGTGTGCATAACCCCCACCATGGGGTTGTTGTAAAAACTGTAAAAACATACGAAAGTTCATAGCTCAGTGCCAGGCACACAGTAAATGCTCCATACATGTGAGCTGGATCTATTATTGTCCTCAGGAGGCACTGGGTGGGTTCCAGGAAGGAAGGGAACTTTCCGGGGGATGGAAACATGGGGGCCGAAGGAGCAGGAATCTGGGCTCTAGGATCTAGACAAAAGGCATAAAGAGGCTGGAGAATCCCTGGAAACCTGGAGGACAGGAGCCCACCAGAGGAGAGGACCCTCTTTTCCTATAAATCTAGCTTCAGTTCATTTGGAAACTTGAGCGTTGGCTGCCGGTTAGTTACGTGGCCAGGGTAGGTCCCCTCTTCCCTCAGGACCTCACGTCCTTTGGGCAGCCCGATGGCTGACCTCAAAGTGGGTCGATCATCTTAAATCTCCAGCAAGACTGACTCCTCCTCAGCATCCCCACCCTCCTCCCTGCCCTTCACACAGAGCAGAGTGGTGAGGGTCACAGAGTGTGATGGCCTTGGCGTGAACCCCACCTCTGCCACTTTTTAAGCTGTGCACCTCTCTGAGCCTCGGTCTTGGTGGTGGTCAGGTGGGGATAATCATTCCTGGCCTCCCAGCTCCTTGGGCAGTTGTGGGCCCATCGGACAATGGGTGCAGGCTTGCTTAGCAAACTGGCAAACCCTGCACGATGAGGCTCAGTAGCAGGGAACCGCTGAACACATGGACAAGGTGAGGGGGTTCATAGCAGAGGCCACTCAGCAAGGTGATAATGAGCAGAAGCATTACCTCCTCCTCCCCAAGCTGCTCATCCTGCTCCATGGTCCTGGTGGACGTCACCCGAAGAAGCCCGGATGGCAGGGTTAGCCCTGGCTCCTAGGTCGGCTCTCCTGGCTCTTTCCCAGGATCGTTACACACAACCCCCTTAATGATCCTCCTTAACCTGGCAGGTGGGGTCCCGGAGAGGTGTGAGTGATCCCCAAGAGCCTGACGCAGAGGGAAGGAAGGAGGACACAGAAAGCTCCGGACTCTCAGAGCAGGGACCAGGGAACAGAGGGGACACAGTCACCTAAAGAGCCCCATACAACCTCAGAGTAGCTCTCACGGCGGCCAGCACCCTCGTTCCGGTAAGGCTCCCATATCACAATCACATGTGAACCTTGTAGAGGTGTGTGGACCAGCTCACCTCAGCTGGCCTGGGACTTCCCTGGTTTAATGGAAGGTCACGTGGCCCAGGCGAACCAGACAGCTGGTCACTCTAACATCAGTGCACACTGGGTTAAAGCACAGCTCAGAAGACAGACTCCCTGGCTTTGGGTCCCAGGTCTGCTGCTTGCTAACCATGTGATTGGGACAAGTTATTTACTTCTGCTGTGTTTCAGTGTCCTTATCTGTAGGATGAGGTAATGCCCTCCACCGTGTGGGGACCCTGTGTGTTGGCTAGACCACGCACGGAGGACACTTAGCACAGGGTCTGGCGTCCAGCACCTGCCAGGAAACGTCAGCCACTGTTCTCTTTCGAGCCCTCCTGTGCCCAGGGGAGATAATGTGGATATGGACTCACTCCCCTTGCCCAGCACCTGTGGGTGCAGGCCCGGCTAGTGGGGCCCAGAGACGAGGTTGCCCTGGTCCCGCCCTCAGCAGGGAACTGAGCCTTGTAAGTGAATCATAGCCATGGCTAGAAATCAATACACTTCAGCTCAGGGTATAGAAACAAAGGCTTGATCTTTGAATCATTCACTTAGAACAGGTGAACTTTATGGCATGTAAATTACACCTCAGTAAAGCTCTGAGAATAAAACCAAACCAAAACCAATAAACAAAGGCTCGGTGGCCTTTTAGAACAGGAGGCCCTGGTTATGACCGGGGAGGTAGTGATCATGGAAGGCTCCCAGGAAGAGGTGACATTTGAACTGGCCCTCCGGGAATGGAGAGAATCTGGACACTGGAGATGATGAGGGGCAGGGACACTAGGCCAGTGTGAAAGCCCGGGTTTCTCTCCGTATGCTGCAACTTTCAAGCTGTGTGATCTTGGGCAAATGGCTTTACATCTCTGAGCCTCTACATCCCTCATCTGTAAAATAGAAAGGGTCTTGGGCAGCACCCAGGACAGCCCCACAGAGCATCTGACCCAAAGGTGACCATTGTTCAGGAACAGGACAGTCAGAGGGGCCCATGTGGGAGGTTTTTTGTTCAGGCAACAAGTTTTCATGCTGTGTGCCTGAGCCGTGCTAGCCCACAGAACCTACATCGTAATGGGCGTCCACCAAAGAGGACCAAACGGAGAAGGGCAAACATTTCAGATTGGCTGGAGCCCAGGGGTAGATGGGGGACATAGAGGGAATAATGTGGAGGAGCAGCTGGGGTTCAGTGGAGGGTCTTAAAAGCCTTGCTACGTAGCTTTGATTTCTCTCTGCTGGGTCGGGGGAAGCAGCAAAAGATTTGGAGTAGATGGAGATTTGTCATCAGCTTGAGGTGGACTCCCTCCCTCCTTGCCTTCCCTCCTTCCTTCCAAAAATGTTCCTGTGTCAGCCCCGGGGTTACCAGACATAGTCTATCTTCATGATGCTCACTCCTAATGGGGGAGGCAGACGTTAATCAAATAATCCCTCAAAGAAATGTGAATTTTGTGAAATGGCAACTCTGATTAGCAGTAAGTGGAGAGGGGTCTGGTGCTGGGAGAACTTATAAGAGAAAGGGGTCAGGGGAAACTTTGGGCAGACATGGCCACGGGGCAAGATCTGAAGGATGGACACAGAGCAAAGAAGGCTGGGAAAGGACTCCAGGCAGCAGGAAAGCGTGGGCAAAGGCTCTGTGGCAGGACGGTCGTGGGAACACCAGGGTCTGGAGGGCGGGTCCATCACAGGAGATAGGGCTATAGGAGCCGGAGGTTTCGGACTCTTGGAGGCCACTTTTGGGGTTTTGCTTTATCTTGAGAGTACCAGGAAATCTTGGAGGGTTTAAGTGGGAAGATGACCACACGTGTGTTTGTGAAGATCATGAATAGAGTGAGGAGAACAGAGTGGAGGGGTCCAGAGTGGAAGCTTTGGGATCGCTCAAAGGCAGAACCAAGACAAGGACTTGGGGGCAGGGAATTTATCTGGGAGTGATTCCTGGGAACAGGAGTGACCAACCAGGGAGAACAAGACAGCAATTGTTGGGATGCTGCTCTAGGTAACAGGGGTCCATCCTCCTGAGACGGGAACCCCAGGCCTCCCAGAATTGCCCATCCACCCCGGAGGGGTGCTGACATTCCTACACTTCTGTTCTGCGTATGAACACAGACACCCCAACATGAGAGGTGCCCAGGACCCACCAGCAAGATGATTTTGGTGCACAGGGTATCAGAGTGCGGTGCCTCAGATCACGCAGGCACCCTCCGCTCCACCTGGTGAAATCGGAGGATGGGAGGCAGGAGGCCGGACGTGTCTGTTACCTGTGAGGAGGCTGCTGATATCATCCAGGTGAGGGAGGAAGGTCTACGGGCTTCTGGGGTGAGGTGGGGGTGGGGGTGGCTGCGGGTCATTGAGGAAAGTGACCAATTTCCAAATGCTCAGGGGTTAAGTCAACAGGCCGTGGTGATGGATCTGGGTGAGGATGCTGCTCTTCATCAACAGAATCCGGGGAGGACCAGGTCTGAGCGTAGGGAGGACAGGCGGGTGGTCGGGAGGTCTTGTTGAATTGGAGGTGCCTTTGCGATATTCCCGAGAAGGTGTTGAGAAACCGGCTGAATATATGGATGGGGAGCTCTGGGGAGAGGTCCTGGCCAGAGCCATAAATGTGTGCGTCATCGGAGTCTGGGTGGCAATCGAAGCCATGGGTGAGCATGAGATCACCTGGAGAGAAACGGGCGGAAGGAGCCTCCTAGGAGAGTCAGGCCGTGCTCCCTCGCCACCCCCACCCCACGCCCACCTGCACCCCCTCCCCCGCCCACCCTCACCGCCCCCCCCCCACCGCCCCCCAGGAGGGAGGGACATTTCAGCACTTGTGATTCTAATTGAATTTAATTTTCTCCTCCAAGTTGAGCTAAAACCTTTTCAAAGTCCCCTGAAATTAGGGAACATCGATAACACCACTCCTTGGGGTTTTAATCTGTGTCCTCCCTGAGAACGGTGATTAAATTTTTACAAGCTAATCATATGTCTTAGGCAGGCTGTCAGCAGAGGACCCGTCATCTCTCATCAATAATGAAGCGATCCCAGTTCCCTCTTCTCCTGCAGCCTCCTGCATAATTCACCGGGAGGACTTCAAACAAAGAAGCTGAGGGGCCGGGTCCTCTTCTTCATTGGTGTCCTTCATAATTAGGCACAGGTGCTGGGAGGGCTGGGTGGGGGAGGGGGCTTGGGGAGGGCAGGGGATGTAACAGCTGATTGATAGGCCCCCCATCTGGCTCCCCTTTTAACCCCTGCTCTCACCGCCTCCATTCTGACCTTTCTGCCTGGCTAGTCCCCTCCTGGGACTACCTCATCCCTACTCCTCTCACCAGTCCCTGCCCCTCACCATCCCCTCCTTTCTTCTTCTCTATGACACTACTGCACATCCAGGCTTTGTCCTTTGGCCTCCTAGCCAAAGTCCCATGAGACGCTCTGGGCCCCATATGACAGATGGGTAAACTGAGCCCAAGAGAAGCAACTTGCTTAAGGTCCCAGAGCAAATCAGGGGCAGTCAGAGCTAGACCTACAGTTTGGGATCTCCCGGGCCTGTGCTCTGGCTCTCCAAACCTTAGGCCAAATAGATGGGCAGTCCACCCCCATCCCTCCCCCAATACCGTGTCTATACTTGGATGCTAAAGAGGAACCACCCCCAGCTCAGGCCTCTCCTGGGGGATGGACTGCCCAGCGTGCACAGCTGGCCCTGACTTCTGTCACTCTCATGGTCCATCCCTGAGGCCCAAGGTCAGAAGCAAACAGTGGCTGGAGACAGAAACAGAAACAGAAATCACTTGCCCTTTCTCCTCTTTGGCGCCAATGACCAGGACTGCGTGCACTGGCTGATTGGACAGATTCCAGAAACAAGGGGGAGGCATGCTGCCTGAAAATCCCCCATGGGAACATGATGTCTCGCGTCTAATCCCTGAGCAAATGCCCTGAGGGCCAGTAGCTAAGATGTTATCCGGAAAGAGAAGGGTCTTCCTGGACCCCCCACTTAGCAGGCGGGCTCTTTCTGTGCCATCATATGCTAGGAAAGACCCCTTCCTTGGGATGGATTCCTCTCTTGGCATGGTTCAGGAGCTGAGCAGATTCCAAGGGCTCCATTCTCTACAAGTGGACCTCAGATCTGGGCCTCTGACCTGACCCAACTCAACATGTCAAAAACTTTGCCCATCACTTTCCCAGCTCCCTACCCTCTGTCCTGCTCTCCCATTTTTGGGTCATCACTAGGGTGACCAGATATTCTGGTTTACTCAAGACAAGAGAGTTTCCAGGGACACCGGACTTCGTTTTAAAACCGGGAAAGTCTAGAGCAAACCAGAATGAATTGGTCACCCTAGTGTCCCCTTTTTTCCTAGGCACGTGCACTGGAAATGTGAGTGTCAGAGAGAAACAGTGCTGGGGGTGGGATGGGCAGCATGGTCCTTGTGTTTGCCACTGGGCTCCACCTCTCCTGGCCTGGTGACCTTGGGTAGGGTCCCTAAGGCCTCTGAGCCACAGTCGACTCACCTGAAACATGAGTAATAGTCATAAAATCCAACAAGATGGCTTGGAGGAAGGAGTGAGATTGCATCTGACACCAGCTCAACACGGCACCTGGCAGGCAGCAGGTGCTCAGTGAACCATCACTCCCTCGACAGTGGCCCCTCATGCCCTCCTCTTCTCCTCCCCATCACCGTCTGGCGCCAAATCCTGCCAAACCCATCAGAGCTTCCACTGCCTGCAAAATACAATCCCCATGTTCCTAGTTTGGCACTCAAGGTCTTCACAGCCTGGGCAGCTGACCTTTGCACCCTCCTGCCCCCTTCTCCTGTGGGTGCCATCCAGAGTCAGCCTCAAAGGACAACTGCGTGTTTCCTGCTTCTGTCTCACACTCTCCAGCTATTTCCTCTCCTGACTCCCTCCCTGCCCACCCCTCAAGGCCCATTACTAGGGCTGCCTCTTCCAAGAGGCTGTCCTAGATTTTATCACCAGGGGGGCAAATCTGAGTCCCCTTGAGCCCGTCCCCCCGCCCCATGCACCAATTGTGGAGTCTACCTCTCAGGGCACATGGCACTTTCTAAGTGTAGAGGAACTAATAATAACTATTGCTAATATTTATTAAGTTCTTTCTATGCACCGGACACGGTTCCCAGTTCTTTGACTTATGTTAACTCCATTAATCCCCGGATCCAAGACCCTATGAGGTGGGCGTGATTATTATACCCCGTTGAGATGCAGAAGCAGAAGCCCAGAGAGGTCAAGTCCCTTGCCGAAGGTGACACAGGAGCTGAGTGGCAGAGTCCGGAGAAGTGCTTAGGAGTGTGGATCTGGAGTCAGATAAACTTGAGTTCAACATGCGACTCTGGTACCTTCTCCATGAATGACCTCTGCAGGCTCTTCACCCCCTTGACTCTCAGTTTCCACCCTTAGAAATGAAGATCCTAAAAAAAAAAAAAAGAAAAAGAAAAAGAAAAGAAATGATCCTCAGACCTACTTCCCAGGGCCTTGGGTGGATGAAATGCTTTATTCTCTGCCTGGCACATAGTAAGTGCCCAGTAAAACGGACCCTATTGCTATTAGCTTGGCTTGCGTGGTAGGTTCCCACTTGCTTTCACCTCAAGGACTATTTCCGGGTGCTGTGTTCAGAGGACCCAAGCGGTGCCACCCTACGCGGAGTCTGGCCTTCCTCAGGCTGGGGACTGAGTCCTGGCTCCAGGACTCCCCAGATGTGTGTGACCTTAACCAGGTCATGCTGCCTCCTCTGGCCAGAGGTTAACATCTGCACACCCACTTAGGCCAGAAGGGGCCACGAGGAGGAAGGAAGGCAGGGTGGGGCTTGCCATCCATCACCCTGGGCCCTCTCCCCTATACTCCCCTGGCCTGGGTGCCCGCAGCACCCCGGGTTGGGGGGATTAAATGCTCCCCCGCAGGTGGCCCTAGCAGGAGCTGCGGACATGGTGACTTTAATGCATTCAGATCTTTGGTTCCCGGTGAGGACACTGCATTTGCATTTAAATGGAGGTTTGGAAGTCTGTAAATCTCCATTTCCCTACTGTGGAGGCCTAATGGTTGTTTAATCATGTTTAGATGAACCCCCAGAGCACTGGGGGTTGGTGCATCTTAAATCCTTAAGCGCAGAGACAAAGATCAAATGAGGGGTGTTCAGGAAGCGAGATCTTCACCGCCGCCAGTGGGCCTAGTGGGCCAGCGCGGCCTGGGGAGGCAGACAGCGGGTGCTCTCCTCGGGCCTGGGCAGGCCCTGAGCCCGCCCCTTCCAGGAAGGCCTCTGGGATTGCGCACATGTAGCTGTCCCCCCAAATTCCTGCAGCCTTCCCTTTACGCTGCCAAGAGGAGAAACCATGGCTGAGATGTGGCTGCCGAGAGGCCTGGATCAGAAGCCAGACCTGGATCAGAAGCCTGACCTGCCTCGGATAAAGGGTGGCCGTGGGCGGGTCGCTCAACTGTTCTGGGCGTCCCCATTTCTATCTAGAACCTGAGGGGAGTGTACTTCCACATCATGTAGGCAAAAGTGCCTGGCACACTGTAGGGGCTTTTCAAATGGTAGGCAGTGTCACTCCAAATTGCCCTTCACCTTGAGAAGGATTGGCCTTCGGGGGACTGCTTGATGGCTGGGATTCTCCAGCCCTCAGGTGAGTTGCTGGGGGAGCTTGTCTGCTCTGCTCCCCCCACCCCCGCCAGCCCACTCTGATTCAGCCCCAGTTTTGAGTGAGAGTTAATAACATGCATGTGGCCACTCCAGCATTCTCTGTGTGCCTGTCTTTGCCAGGGGCACCCGCTGCAGTGACTTGTCCCACTGTGCGCACAGGAATTCAGGAGGCACCGTGGGAGGGCCTGTGCTCTTGGTGATCAAAATATTGCCTGATGCTTCTGTGGCCCCTGGCGATGTATAAAGCCCTGTACCATTCACACGACACAGCCACATCCACCTTCTAGTGAGAGCCTTATAAGAACCCCACTCTACTCGTATCATTATCCCTTCTTTGTGGATGAAGACCTGGGCTAAGAGAGGGAGAGCCAGTTTCTCAAGGCCACACAGCTGGGGAATGGCGCTCAAACCTGATGGATTTCACCTGCCTCCAGGGCGGCTTCCTGGGTCCTGTGCTGCCTCACCCAGGGGCTCCTCTAGGAAGGAGCTTTCTCCTTCAAAATCCATTTCTTTCTGGGGTGACTTGGGACTTCCTAGTGTTCTCTTTGTACCTATTTCTGCAGCTCCTATACCTGGTGTATTTGGGAGGGGTGAGGGAGGGCTCAGCCCCGGGGGCTCCAGGGCTCCCACCCCCAGTTCAAGCAGACAGCTCTGCTTCTGTCTGTTCTAAATTTGGGGATTTGGCATCAGTGTCTTTTTTTTCCCCCCCTTCCTTCCTTCCTTCCTTCCTTCCTTCCTTCCTTCCTTCCTTCCTTCCTTCCTTCCTCCTTCCTTCCCTCTGTTCCTACCTTCTTTCCTTCCTTGACTTTGTTTTTTTTTTAGAGCAGTTTTAGGTTCACAGCAAAATCGAGGAGAAGGTACACAGATTCCCTGTACACTCCCTGCCTGAACGCATGCCCAGGCTCCTCCACGGGAGAGGCACATTTTGTCGTAATTGATGACCCCGCACTGACAGATCATCATCACCCGACGTCCACAGCTTACGTGAGGGATCACTCGATGTTCGTTCTGTGAGTTTTGGCAAATGTAAAATGACACATACCCACTGCTACCGTATCCTACAGAACGGTTTTACGGCCCTAATAGTCTGTACCCTGCTGTTCACCCACCCTCCCCAGCCCCTGGCAACCACTGATCTTTGTACTGTCTCCACAGTTTGCCTTTTCTAGAATGTCGTAGAGTCAGAATCATACAACTCTTCAGACGGGCTTCCTGCACATAGTCATATGCATTTCAGTTTCCTCCACGACTTTTGATGGCTTGAGAGCTCATTTCTTCTTAGCGCTGAATAATATTCCAGCGTCTGGATGTGCCACAGGGTGTTTACCCATTCGCCTGCTGAAGGGCATCTTGGTAGCTTCAAACTCTGGCAGTTAAGAAGCTGCTATACGGGAGGGGAAGAATGAAGTGGGGGAAATCGGAGGGGTAGACGAACCATGAGAGACGATGGACTCTGAGAAACAAACAGGGTTCTAGAGGGGCGGGGGTTGGAGGAGGGGTTAGCCTGGTGGTGGGTATTGAGGAGGGCACATTCTGCATGGAGCACTGGGTGTTATGCACAAACAATGAATCATGGAACACTTCATCTAAAACTAATGTTGTAATGTATGGGGATTAACATAAGAATAAAAAAAATACATCTAAAGAAGAAGAAGGAAAAGAAAAATGAGAGGTAAATTTGAAATAGTATTTGAAAAAATATTGTTGAGGTTTTATGGGACTCGTAATTAATAGGTCTTTCTCTCCCTTTCAAGTTTGTAACCATTTTAGGAGTTGACCAAGAAATTAGACCAAGAGTTCAAAATGTCACTTTAGATTAAGAGTCTCTTATGGTTTGTCTCCCTCTTTGGTTTGCTGGAGTTGAAGGGAGTGGGAGTGATGGGGTGGCTGGGTGATGGACATTGGGGAGGGTATGTGCTATGGTGAGTGCTGTGAATTGTGTAAGACTGATGAATCACAGACCTGTACCCCTGAAACAAATAATACATTATATGTTAATAAAAAAAAAAAAAAGAAGAAGCTGCTATAAACACCCACGTGCAGGTTCGTGTGTGGAAACAGGTTTTCAGCTCCTTTGGGTAAATGCCAAGGGGTGTGATTGCTGAATCCTGTGGTTAAGACTATGTTTAGTTCCTGAGAAACCACCAAACCGCCGTCCAGCGCCGCAGTGCCCTTGCGCATTATCACCAGCGATGGACGGATAAGACTTCTTGCTGCTCCCCAGTCTCGTCAGCCTCTGGTGCTCTGGATTTTGGCCATTCTACTGGGTACGCAGTGGTATCTCATTGTTTGGCCTTTCTTTATCTTTTAATTAATTTATGTTTTAGAGATTTATTTATTAATTTGAGAGAGAGAGTGGGGTGGAGGGGCAGAGAGAGAAGGAGAGACAAAATCTCAAGGAGACTCCCCGCGGAGTGCGGAGTTCGACTCGGGGCTCGATCTCAGGACCCCGAGATCATGACCTGAGCTGAAATCAAGAGTCAAACGCTCAACCGCCTAAGCCACCCAGGTGCCCCTGGCTTTTCTTTAAATCCGAGTTTTGGGGTCTGTGTGGTTCCCAAAGTCCCTTCTGCTCAGGAATTATGTGGTCAGAGTCTCCAGGCGGGGCGGGGTCCTGGTAGCCAGGGACCGACTCACCTGTCTCCCACCCTTGGCAGCCCCTCAGGCCCCACAGGGGACTGCAAGTGTTTGCCAAGTTGGATCGACTTGATCCTGTTATTTCAGAAGTGACTCAGTCCCCATGAAGGGCAGAACCCACTCAGAAGAGCTGGAACCTGGAGGATTTTTCCTGAACAAGAAAGAAAGGCTCTTCTGTCCCCTCTTCCCCATGTAAGGCCTTGGGCCCCAGGGTTTGGCAGACTGGGGTTTGAATCCTGGCTCCACCACCCACTAATTCACAGGCAAGTTTCTGCTACTCCATGCCTCAGTTTCCCTATCTGCAAAATGGGAACACTGACAGTATGAAGATTCGGTGACGTGACTCCCACAGAACTCTTAGCACAGAGCCCAGCGCCTGTCCCTGTAAGTACTAGGTCAATGGCACTTGTGAGTATTATGATTTGCCATCGTCCCGTCCAAGGCCCCCGGGGGGGGGGCGGGGAGCAGTGTGCGAGGTGGACTTTCCCGGCTGCTGCCCTCACTCTGGCACTCACAGAAATGTCTCCTAAAGGGCTTGTCACTGGAAAGCTGATCCCAGGGTTGCTCATGGGTCCCAGGCGGCTTCCGGGGTCAGACGAGTTTAGGGACGCGGGGCCGAGCATGGCTAAGCCGTTTCCTTTACTACAGAGTTTCTCGGACACCTGCGCATCTTCCAGAAGAGACGTGAGTGTGTAGTGCTTCCCAAACTTCCTTGGCCATGGGACCTGCCTGTTCTGGGACATCTCATCAACCCAGATGGGCCTTGGAGGAGAAGGGCACTGGGGGGGCGGGAGCCGGCCTTGCTCTGGCAAGAAAGGCCCTTTGTGGTGTGACCTCCACCGCCCTTCCCACTCTAGTCTCCCCATCCTGCCCCCACAGACCCCTGTGTCCTGGCCACTGCAGGAGGGAGGAGGCAGGAGGTAGAAAGAAGGTGCTGGAGACATGGGGATACCAGCCCCCCAGCCCCCCAGGGGGAGGCAGAGGCAAGGGCAGGGCGCTCTGTACCACTGGGGTGGGGGGAAGCTGGGTGTCCAAGCTCTCACCTGGATCTCTAACAACAACAACAATGAGAGTAACAGTCTATCCCATTTACTGACAGCTTGGTTTCAGGCCAGCAAATTGTGCAGGCTGCTTGGCTGACTGAGGACATCCTAATGACGCCCCTGAGGACCTTCTACACACTGCAGTGTCAACCTTGTTCCTGCCTGTCCAGTGACATCCGACTCAGCGCAAATGTGGCCTCTTCTGCAAAGCCTGTCTTAACCTCTGCAGGCAGAATTAGGTGTTGCCTGGGCTCCCACCCTACCCTGTTCACCGTTTCAAGCCCTTATCACTACAAGATTTTACGTGTTTGTCTTCCTCATGAGGTCATGGGCTTCTCAAGGGCAAGGACCATCGCTCATTCCTAGCCCAGCAGGTAGGCCTGGGGGCCTGGCACAGAATAAGTACCCAACAAACAGGAGTTGTTGCTTGGACCTGTGCAGTAGTATTCAGGGACATTGTCTAGCTTAGTAGTTAAAGGTATAAATATTCAGTCAGACCTAGGTTTGAATCCCAGCCTTACCCTTTATTAATTCTATGAACATGGAATAGTGATGTAACTTCTCTTAGTCCGGTTCCCTCATCTGTGAAATAGGGGAAGACTCTACCCACTACTAGGGTTGCTATGATCTGTACAAGTATATGAAGCAGCTGACCCAGAGCAAGGGCTCAGTAAATGGGGGTTTGTTGACTACATAGGCCCTTGGTCTCCTGTGTCTTCAGCAAATTTAACATATGCTTCCATTTTCTCATCTGAAAACTGCAGATAGTGGTGTTATCATAGGGTCCTCATGCCGATTTAATAGTTCATTCGTGTAGAGCACTTAGTCCCGCGCCCGGCGCAGAGGAAGCTGTCAGTAAATGGGATAGACTGTTACTCTCGTTGTTGTTGTTAGAGATCCAGGTGAGAGCTTGGACACCCAGCTTCCCCCCACCCCAGTGGTACAGAGCACCCTGCCCTTGCCTCTGCCTCCCCCTGGGGGGCTGGGGGGCTGGTATCCCCATGTCTCCAGCACCTTCTTTCTACCTCCTGCCTCCTCCCTCCCCCCAGGTCAGAGTCCACTGCTCCCCCTCCCTGTTCCCCGCCATCCATTCTGCTTGGCAGCCCTGACACAGTTGATTGGAAATTTGTTTTATTTCTGTGCCTGCCCCCTCCCTCTCTCCCCACTGAGAAAGCAATTAAACTTGTGTTTACCAGAGTGGGTGGCCATAATCTGTCGTTTGCCCATCTTATCCTGCTGCCCCACTTCCAGCCTGCTTTGCTTAGGCCAGGACTGGAGATTTGCATAATCAGTAAAAATGGAACTCAGGAAAGGGGGAGGAGGTGTTGGTTTCAGGCCAGCAAATTGTGAGCACAGCTCAGGGGACCCCGATGGACCTGGGAGGGCTGGTGGGAGGGGTGGGGGGTCTCCTCTAACTTGGAGGTCCCTTTGCCGGGTCTTGTCTTCCTTTCCCTATTGGGCAGGTCAGGTCTCCATCTTTGACCCAAATTGGTCCATCCCCAAGGGCCAGGCCAAGGCTCAGAGGGGTTGGAGCTGTCTGCTGATCATCCCCCTCTCTGCATATGGCTTTCAGTGGCTCCCCAGTGCCCCAGTACCATGTTCCCACCTCATCCTGTCCTCTCCCCCTCAGTTCCTCCAAGGGGCCAGGATAGCAGAATTGAGCACATGCTTGGGATCCCAACTCCTGGCTACACCATGGTCCCCAGCTGACCTTGAGACAAGGACTTGGGTAAGGGTTGTTTATCTGAGAGGGGATTTTAGGAAGCTCAGGGAGGCAGGGGGGAGAGTGAGCCAGGGAAGAGAGAAAAGTCTACAAAAGACACTTCAGGCAGTAGGCTAAGGGCAACTGGGTTCAGGCGCTCTGGGGACTCTGACAGCCTGCATAGAACACACCTTAGAATTGGCCCACTGAAGGCTGAGGACGCTGGCATAGTTATCCACTGGGGTAGATCGCTAGTTAATACCACCCTGCATGACCCTGGCCTGCCTGTGTCCATGACCTGGCAGAGGCCTTGTCCACCTTGACGCTTTGGCGTGATAGGCACTCGCCCATTAGGGCTGGTCCTCCGGGGATGCTGCTACCCCCATACAAGCAGTCGGGGCTGTCCTGACAGAGAGGCCATAGGAAGGAGCCTGGGGTACCCCCACCCACAGCTGCACCCACCTGCCAGACATCCGGGGCCATCCCGTCCAGGGCAGCTGCCAGATGACCATGACTGCATGGGTGAGTGACCCCAGACGAGACAGGCAGGAGAGCCTTCCAGCTGAGCCCAGCCCAATGGCAGGATCATCAGCATGACTATATGAAGCCGCCAAGTTTGGGGTCAGTTATTACTCAGCAATAGAGAATCGATACACCCTCCAGCTCCCATCCAGCAAGGGGCTGTATTCCCACCACCTAGAACAGCACCAAGAAGTCCCATAAATATTTGCTGGATGAATGAATGGAGGAAGTGTGAGCAGAGTAGAACTTAACCAGGTGCAGAGGGGACACAGGAGATTTCCAGGCAGGAAGAGCAGCACCTGCCCAGGCCAGCGGGGCTGGAGTCCAGGTGGCGCATGGGGTAGGAGGTGAGATGGGGAAGACCAGGCAGGACGTTGGAGACCCCAGATTTGCTTTAGGGGAGGTCTTGAGGGCTGCTGGCCTGGAGGAGCCGAGGTGGGAAGCAGGAGACTGGGAGGAGGTCCTGGCTCTGTCCAGGCGGAGGTGCTTGGACATACCAGTAGCCGGATCCCAGAGCTACTCAGGAGGGGCATCGGCAGGCCTGGATCAAAGTAGTAGGAGCTCCACAAAGGATTGCTTGGGAGCTGCTGGCCCCCTCTTTGTCCCTGCCTGCCCTTCTTCCAGATTCATCTTCCATAGCATCTCACTGGGAAGGTTTTACCAACACCCCCCCCGGGTGCTGCTTTGTTTCCACGTCAGCTATGCCGCATCACACGACATGGTCAGCTCGTGGGAGTGGTACAGCGCACATTTCCTTCCTTTGCTCTCTCTGCTTCTCCTGTTCTCCTTTCCTGCCCTCCCTCCTTCCTCCTTCCCTTCTCTCTCTCTCCCTCCTTCCTTCCTTCCTTCCCTCCCTCTCTCCTTCCTTCCTTCCTTCCCTCCTTCCCTCCCTCCTTCCTTCCTTCCCTCCTTCCTTCCTTCCTTCCCTCCTTCCTTCCTTCCTTCCTTCCTTCCGTCCGTCCTTCCTTCATTCCTTCCCTCCTTCTTCCTTCCTTCCTTCCTTCTCTCCCTCCCTCCCTCCTTCCTTCCCTCCCTCCCTCCCTCTTTCCTTCCTTCCCTCCTTCCCTCCTTCCTTCCTTCCTTCATTCCCCCTTCCTTCCTTCATTCCCCTTTCCTTCCTTCATTCCCCCTTCCTTCCTTCCTTCTTCCTTCCTCCCTTCCCTCCTTCCTTCCTCCCTTCCCTCCTTCCTTCCCTCTCTCCCTCCCTCCCTCCTTCCTTCCTTCCTTCCTTCCCTCCTTCCTTCATTCCCCCTTCCTTCTTTCCTTCTTCCTTCCTTCCCTTCTTCCTTCCTCCCTTCCCTCCTTTCTTTCTTCCTTCCCTCCTTCCTTCCTTCCTTCCCTCCCTCCCTCCTTCCTTTCCTCCTTCCTTCCTTCCCCCTTCCTTCCTTCCTTCCTTATTCCTTCCTTCCCTCCTTCCTTCCTTCCCTCCTTCTTCCTTCCTTCCTTCCATCCTTCCTTCCTTCCCTCTTCTTCCTTCCTTCTTTCCCCCCTCCTTCCTTCCCTCCCTCCCTCCCTCTTTCCTTCCTTCCTTCCCTCCTTCCCCTTCCTTCCTTCCCCCTTCCTTCCTTCCCCCTTCCTTCCTTCCTTCTTCCTTCCTTCCTTCCCTCCCTCCCTCCTTCCTTCCCTCCCTCCCTCCTTCCTTCCCTCCCTCCCTCCTTCCTTCCCTCCCTCCCTCCTTCCTTCCCTCCCTCCTTCCTTCCTTCCTTCATTCCCCCTTCCTTCCTTCCTTCTTCCTTCCCTCCCTCCCTCCTTCCTTCCTTCCCTCCTTCCTTCCTTCCTTCCTTCCCCCTTCTTCCTTCCCCCTTCCTTCCTTCCTTCCCTCCTTCCTTCCTTCCCCCTTCCTTCCTTCCCTCCCTTCCTCCCTCCCTCCTTCCTTCCTTCCTTCCCTCCCTCCTTCCTTCCTTCCTTCCTTCCTTCCTTCCTTCCTTCCTTCTTTCCTTCCTTCCTTCCTTCCTTCCTTCCTTCTTTCCTTCCTTCCTTCCTTCCTTCCTTCCTTCCTTCCTTCCATCCTTCCTTCCTTCATTCCCCCTTCCTTCTTCCCTCCTTCTTTCCCTCCCTCCCTCCTTCCTTCCCTCGCTCCCTCCCTCCCTCCTTCCTTCCCTCCCTCCTTCCTTCCTTCCTTCCTTCCTTCTTTCCTTCCTTCCTTCCTTCCCTCCTTCCTTCCTTCATTCCCCCTTCCTTCTTCCCTCCTTCCTTCCCTCCCTCCCTCCTTCCTTCCCTCGCTCCCTCCCTCCCTCCTTCCTTCCTTCCCCCTTCCTTCCTTCCTTCTTCCTTCCTTCCCTCCTTCCTTCCTGCCCCACCTCCTTCTTTCCTCTGCATTCACTGAACCCCACTGCACCCAGCTCCCTGTCAATATTAACCCCCACCCCCATAGCAGAGAGGTGGTGTGGGAAAGGGGAGAGAAAAGAGTATTTGGGTCCAGAGGAGCCTGAGTTTGGACCCAGCCCCGCCACTTCCTAGCTGTGGCTTCCTGTCGGCCTGAGCCTCAGTTTCCCCCCTGTAGGATGGTATGCGCACCTTACAGGACCGGCAGAAGGAGAGGCCATAGCGTATGTAGCACCTGGTAGATCTTCAGCCAGAGAAGCCTGCTTCGGTCCTCGCCTGGAGGCAGATTCAGTGGGATGGGGAGGAAGCGGCCTTCCACCTCTTTCCCCTTGGAACGCGTGCAGCCGGCTCTCCTGAGGTGGTGGAGCATCCCCTTTTTCAATGAGGAGCTGGGCTGAGCCGGCTGTCCTCCTGGCCTGGCTTCTGTCCCATTTTCCCCCTTTCGCTTGTGAAGCCAGTTGCTTTTTTCTTTTTTAATTAAATTGGAAAACTTGTACAGGAATCTTTGAAATGTTCAAATCGGTGGCTTTTTAAAATAAAAGGGAAGATAAAGGAACCTGTCCCAGTCCTTGGGTCACACAGGAATCGCATGGCCCCAAACATTGTTTGAACGACAACCGTTGCCGCCATCCAGGGACCAGCTTTGTTGTAGAGAGAACCGTAGGGTTTGTTATAAGGGGTTTGCCCCCCACCCTGCCCCGAGCCCTCTCCGGAGAGCACTTCCAAGGAGCTGTGCATTTTATATCCATTAGAGTTTTACTTGTCAGATCAGGGATGTAATAAAAGCGGCCCCGGACCTTCACAGCGAGTGTTATGTGAGGACGATTGGATGAAGTTAAAAGTGTTCTACAAATGTGAGGTATTATTAGTGGTGGCTGGGATGCCCCGAGAGGGGCAGTGATTTTCCCAAGGTCACAGAGCAAGTTGGTGGAGAAACCGGAGGAAGCAGCAGAGCCTCCTCTTCATCCTGAGGGTCAGATCCTTGTGTCCTTTTGCTCACATGGTATCCTAGGGGTCAGCACAAGTCCTGGCACACAGCGATGCCCCCTGAAGCTTGTTCAGTGGGCCAATGAATGAATGAATGAATGAATGAAGGTCTCACGGTCCCGGGGCTTGAGGGATCACTGACCCATCCCTCCAGGGCCCTCCAATCCCATAACGAGCATCCTGGACTGGACTTCATTGTCTGCTTCTTCCTCTGGCCTCCCACACCACAGAGCCGCCCCCGTCCCCTCCCTGGGGACCACCCATGGGAGACTGTGATTTAATCCCACTCCTTCAGCGTCCCCTCTGTCCATGCCCTTTGCCACGTGACCTTGCAGCTTGTCCCATTACAAGGCGGAGGTTATTGCTTACCTTCTGGCTTGAGCTGGGTGCAACACCAGCTTATTTTGGTGGATAGAATGAGGCAGAACGGACAGTGAGCCTTACTCTGAGTTTAGGGCTTAGGTTTTGTTTGCCCCCTTGGTCCTCTGCCAAAGTTTCAAGAGAAACATGGTCGAGCTAGCCTGCTGGCCCCAGGAGGAGGATAAGAGGAACGCGGAGCAGGCCATCCCTTTGATTGAAAAGCTTGATCAGTGCTTTTCATTGTATATCATTGAGGTTAGGTGGTTGTTTGTTACATGGCATAATCGAGTCCATAGTTAACTGATACCAAATCCTCCAAGTCTTCTCCAGCTGAATCAGTATTTACCTCTTCTGGGAAGCCTTCCCTGACCTCCCCAACTGCTTACCTTCATTAATGCGTTAGTTCATTCATTCACTAAATGCCCACCGCCTCTCAAGCCCAATGCTGGAAGGTTGGCGTAATAAAGAGATAGAATGCAATGCCCTGAGGATCTCCAGACTAGAGGGGGAGATGCATACCAACAGACGTCACTGTTATTACTCTGATTATTAATGTTCTTAAAATATTAGCGACCATTTGTTGAACATTTCCTGTATAAAACACTTCGTATACATTACTTCCTGTACTCTTCACAATAATTCCAAGGACTATTTTATACTCATTCTACAGCTGAAGGTCCCAAAGCTCAGAGACGTTGATTTACTTGCCCAAACAATAAGTCAGGAGCGGGGCAGGGATTCCAGCCAGAGTCATCTTGGCTCCCGAGTGCGTTTTGCTTCCATGAAGAATGTGGTACAGCTGTGCCCAGGGGTGGTGGCCATGGCCGGGAGGGTGCCAGTCCAGAAAGGTGCGTGGGAGGTAGCCAGGAAGTGAAGGGAAGACCCTGAGGTGGGGGACCCTGCAGATGCAAAGGCCTGGGGGTGTGTGATCAAGTGATCCAGGCCTGGGGGCTGAGGGGTGTGAGGTGTGAGGTGGAGGCAGGAAGAACTGCCTGCAACCATCACCTGAGGACCTTGAGATCGGTGGGTTCCTGGGCCCCTCCCCAGGATAGTTTGGGGCAGAGACCGGGAACCTACAGTTCTGGGGGGCTCCCTAGGTGAACCTCCCGCTCCTTCCAATTAAAAAGCCTTCCTGCCCTCCCTGTGTCAGCCCTGCAGGTGCACCCTGCCCCTTCCTCTGACCTCTCATGACTCCTTGTCTTCGTCCCCCAGCTTGACATGAATGTGTCCCATGAGTGTCTCATCTGTAACCAGAGTGTGGGTCCTCAAGGGCAGGCCTGGGAGAATTGTGCTCATTTCAACCCCAAAGTATCTGCACCTAGCCAGATGTGTCAGTTGATCGCAGTAGTCACGGAGTTTGAAAACATTTGGAAGACAGGGGCTAAGGCTTATGGGGAGACAGGTAATCACTTACCTGTGTTACGGCATTGGCCTCTGGGTGGGCCCCGCAGACAAGGGTCATCCTGGGCTCTCTTTGCAAAGGGCAGGGCAGAGGCAGGGCATCATGGACTTGTTGCCACCGTCACCTCTATTCGCTGAGCTCCTTTGCAGGCGCTGATTCAGTTTACCTCTTGGCACGATCACCTGTGCCTTCTAGGCTTCTATTGGGGAGCCATCCTGCAAGTTCTCTGTCCTCCCTGACTTGATTTTCAGGCCACGCCCAGGACGCCTGAAGCTCAGTTCCCTCTCTCAGATCAGAGGCAGTGGAGACCTCACCCATCACCCGAATTCCACGGCAACCTCCCCAAACTCTATATCCACCTTCTGGGCTCTACCTTTCTCCAGAGAAAGTGTTCCTGTGGGAGAATGCGGTCTCACCGCCGGTGGGGACGCTTGCCTGTTTTGCTCACTGCTCATCCCCAGAATCCACAACGGTGCCAGGCACGTGGCAGGTGCTCAGTGAGTACTCGTTGAATTAATCATGCATCAATGTGGCTCTGAAGAGTTACAAATAAAAAAGGTATTGGTGCTGGTGCCCACTGCCTAAGATGCACTCAGAGGACAGCTGTAGCCGGTGAAGGTAGAGGACTGGGAGGAATTTGGGCCGGCGTAGAGGACTGCCCGCCATCCGGTGCAGACGCAAATGCTGACAGCGACCTGTCTGTCTCAGGACAGTTGTGTATTTCTTCCGGCTGTCATCAGCACCTTGAGAAGGATGTTCATTTTGCCAGAGATGACCTTTGATGGCCCCCGCCCCTCCGGCCCGGGGCAGGCAGGGCGGGCTTCCTGCTGCTGCGTCTGAGAGGCTTCTCTCATCCTTGGGTTTCCTTGGCAGCCAGTTAGACCCTCTTCCTCCCACCCCTGCTCTCCTCTGCGCCTCTTCATCTGACAGCCTCCAGGGTGCGATTAGGGAAGGAAATCCTCCCGCCAGCCCTGATGATGGGCGGCCAGGACCCCGAGGCAGCCTCATTAAAGTGGCTTTGGGTCCAGGCTCTGGGCTCTCATTCAGAAGAGCAACAAAGTGGAAAATGGTGCCGGGGTGTCACAAAGACACCTCCACAAAGTTTTCTGGTCCCTTCCAGATGGCCACGGGGGAGTTTTCAGAGGAGGCGGCTCCCCCCCTCGGCCACCCTTTCTCCGATTAAATGTCCACCATAGAAAAAGTTAAGGGTGTTTCTCAAAACAAAGTGGGCAGACCCCTGTCCCAGAACCTCCCAGAATGCATGTAAACCTGCAGGTTCCTGGGCCTCCTCCCAGACCCACTGGACCAGAATTCATGGGGCAGGTGACCCAGAATCTCTGTTGTAATGCTTCCTTGGGTTGGGGGTTCCCAAGACCACCTCCGGCTGGATGATTCACGAGGAGGACCCGCAGGACTCAGCATACAGTCGTGCTCGTGGTTTTTGACTGACAGTGGAAGGATATAGAGCAAAATCGGCAAAGGGAGCAGGTATACAGGGGAAGTCCGGGGAAAACCAAAGGCAAGCTTGCAAGAGCCCTCCCCTGGCGAGTCACTCACGCCGTGCTGAATTCCTCCAGCAACGAGTGATGAGTACACACGCGAGGTGGTGTTGTCTACCAGGGAAGCTCATCAGAGACTCAGCTCATCAGAGACCGGTTTTTACTGGGGCTGGTCATGCAATCACCTTCTGTCTGGCTTGTCCCCAAATTCCAGACTTCCAGAAGAAAAGCAGGGGTTCAGCACAAAACACACTGTTTGCCCAAACAGTTCAGACACAGCAAGCTGCTCTTACCAGCTAGGGAGGTGGGTGCCCTCCCAAAACCCACGTTCCCAGATGCCCCCCAAGGGCCGACCCGGCCAGGACGGCACTCTCAGCGGGCTACGCAAACACCTGTCTGTACCACCACTTCCTCCCAAGGGATTCTTACACACATCCGAGTCTGAGACTCACTGGTCTGGTGGATAAACCTGGGTCCATCAACTCCATCTCAGGTTACTGTGTGACTCATGATAAGTTACTTGATCACCTTGAACCTGATGTCCTGATTTGCACCAGAGAGGATATATTTCCTCCTAGGAGCTTAAATCCAAATCTCAGATAACTTCTTCCTCAACTAAGCAGAGAGGAAGAGACCCCTCTTTAAAGGGGTCCTGCCACGTCTAGGCTGCTGGGGCAGAATTTGACCCTGGAGGGATGGAGTGAAGGAAAAGGAGAGAAGCAGCAGGGAGGGGCAGTTCCTCAGACATATGAGGATTCAGATCCCCAATTACCCCTCTAGTGCCCTCCCTTGGGGGACCCTGCACCCAGAGACCAGGCTCCCCTCTGCACAGCTTGGGTACTCGGGTGGGGGTGATGGGGCCACCCTTGAGGGCTGGGGCCAGAGCCATAGATGGAGAGCTGGCCAGGGGTCAGGATTTTGGGATACCAGCAGGGACACTGCTCAGGCATCGATGGGACCTGAGACCTTAGACAAAACACATTACTTTGTTGAAGCCCAGTTGCCTCTTCTTAAAAATGGGGCTCTTTCCTACGATCTAAAGAAAGATTGTAACGATTAAAAAGGATGATGACAACTTTTTGAAAAAATGATAAAGCATTGTTTTGAAAGAGCTTTATAAATGTTACAAGCAAGTTACAAAATTATGTGTCCCTGCTGGTTCGTCCTGCCACACTTGGTAGACAGTGTGGACATTATGTCTTTACCACCATGGAACCCCTGGAAATCATCTAGCAGGTTTCCACCCGCCTGACTTCTGCCCTGAGCAGAGGAAAGAACACTTTGTTGACATTTAGGGCTTACCCTGTCACTACTAATTTTTCTGCTGACTTGGCATGTCTTGCTCCCTTTCTGGGCCTCAGTTTTCCCTATCTGCAAAATGGGAACAGTAATACTCCTGCCTATCACCTTATCACCACCGTAGGTTCTTTCCTTTTTCATCTTGTTCCAGAACTGCCCAAGACACATTTGTGATCAAAGACTTGGACCAGCATCTCTCTGAAGAACATTCCAAAGGAGAGTGGAAAACATTGTTTTGGAAGGGCCCTTCTTGGAGCCTTGTGGGGTACATTACCATCATAAGGGCTCTGACAAGTCCTGCAGGAAGGAAATTGTCTCAAGCTTGTAAGTTCACGGACTTCCTTTGGGCAGAACACCTGTCAGCACCCTAAAGAATAGTCTAGGGCTTTCTCTTGGTGGCTTGGGCGAGCAGGACTCGAATCCCAGTTATGTCCACCACACACAGCCTTCCCAGGTGGGTGGCATGCCATCTTTGCCCCTGGCCTCAGTCCTCTTTGGGAGGTGACCTTGAGGCTGGACCCACAGTCTCAGCTCCAGCCTCTCCAACTCTTCTCTTGTTCCCAGATGCCTCAAAGTGCTGCCGGAGCCAAAATTCCAAGATATGATGAACCTGGTTCATTTTCAGGCCATGGCAACGAGCAGGAGTCTTCCCTCATGGGTTACTTGGATAAATGAGTTAATTTTGTCCAAGCTCCAAGTGTCTTGAGAACTTTGGTGCTGAGGGTGTATGTATGTGTTGGAGGGGGGAGGTGTGGGCACAGCTTGGAATGTGCTCTGGGGTCTGCGGGGACCCAAGAAAGGGGAGCTACCTACTCAGTATTGTAATTAATGGTGCTAACAGTGGTAGAGAGGTCAATTCCAGCCAGGGAGCTTGACAGGTGGGGCAACATTCCTCGGAAAAGCCCTATCAGCAGCTTTGCCGGTGGGAGCTGGGAGAGGGGCCGATTGGAGGCCTCGGTGCCTCCTGAGGCTGGGCAAGGCGGTCCAGGGCAGCAGAGGCGGGAGAGGTGTCCTTCTGAGGGACCTAAGCACGGGCACAGACAAGAGCAGGGCTTCTGAGGCAGATCGCATCGGGTTCGAACCTTGGTTGAGCCCTGAATGAGCTGTGTGTTATTGGCCAGGCCCCTTGGCCTCTCTGAGCCTCAGTTTCTTCATCTGCAAATGGACACAACAATCTCTCACTCTCTGAGTAATGAGTGGGATGACTTGGGCAAAGTGTCCAGAAGTATCTGGCATATAACAGATGCTCCGTGAATGCCACTTCTCTCCTTGTCCTTTGGGTGATCGCAGAGACTGGCAGAGGCTTTTTTTTTTTTTAACTGTTCATTGAAGTATAACATGCACACAGAAAAGTGCATAAATCTTTTTTGTTTGTTTTTTAATTTAAAATTTATTTCAACCCTTCCGGGGCTGGAGATGTAAAATCTTAAAATAAGTCTAAAATGTCTTGCCTTTATTGTTTTTTTGTTAAATAACACTAAAAATTATTTTGAAATAATTTAAGACTTGCAAGAAGTTGCAAAAATAGTGCAGAGTTACCATGGACCCTTTATCCAGCTTTTCCCAATGACACCTTACATAACCACAGAACGCTGTCAAAACCAGAAAGTCGACATTGGTACAATATGATTAATGAACACAAAAAGTGTGTATGTCTTACGTGTAGAGCTCAGTGGGTTTTCATAGCCCTGAAACCAGCATCCAGGTTAAGAACAAGAGCACGAATGACCAGCACCCCGGAAGGGTCCCCTGTGCCTCCTCCAGTGCCCCCTCCTCCGGGGTCACCGCAGTGGGTCCTGACTTGCTATAGCGTAGATTTGCTTTGCAGGTGTCTGAGCTTTGTGGGCACGGGTTCCTCTGTGTCCCTCTCCCGCTCCCCTTCGTGTCTGGGCGCTCCGCGCCCACTGTGGTGGTGTGTGTGCGGAGCTGCCTCTGGGCAGGCCAAGTTTTAGAAAGGGGACACCCTTGCGTGACCATGGGACAGAGCCCGCCCCCCTGTCCTCAGTGAGGTCCTTTGCAGCCCTGCTCCACGGGAGCCAGAGGAGTTGGCCATTCGGCCTCTCAGTCCAAAGGGTGTCGTTATGGGCTGAGTTGTGTTCCCCATCCCCAGAATTCATGTTAAAGTCCCAACTCCCAGTGCCTCAGAAAGTGACTGGATTTCGAGTCGTTAAAGAGGCAATTAAGTACAATGAGGTCATTAGGATGGGCCCTAATGCAGTGTGACTGGTGTCCTCACAAGAAGAGATTAGGGCCTAGACGCACCCAAAGACAGCCGTGTGAACACCCAGGGGGAAGGTGGCTGCCTCCTAGTCAAGGAGAGAGGCCTGCACCCCTGCTGAGCCCTCGAACTTCCCACCTGCAGACTGGGAGGAAAGAACCGGGTCGTTGGGCCGCCGGGTCTGTGGTGCTGTGTTGACAGCCCGAGCACGCATCCACTCCCTGGCTGTCTTCTCCCCGTGTGTTACCCTCGAGCTGCTGGGCTGGTGGCCACAGATGACAGGGACATGGGACCTCCCCGCCGTCCCAGGCCTGGTGCTTACGGGGCCCGGTGGAGGTGGCAGCATCCCTTTTATCCAAAGTCCCAGCTCTGCAACAGGGTGGGGAGGAGTGACAGCTGCTCTAATGTCCCTCGACCCCTCCCAGGCTCCGGGCCGCCCTGCTCAGGCCTCTGGAGGCTCCCCTGAGGCTGGTCCCCCATTCTCTCCCTCTGGCTCACCCGGCCCACCATGCTCCTTCCTCTGCTTTCTCCTGACACCCGCTCCTGTCCCGTGCCCCGACCCCTCAGCTCACCTCACTCTCTCGAGCAAAAGCAGCCTGAGGGGCCGGGCTCTCTAGGACAGTGGGAGAAACACGCAGCCACCGGGCTTGGGGCGGGGAGGCTGCCCAGCTGTTGAAGGAAGACGCAGAAGGGGACACAGGCGTGACCCATGCAGGGTGGCGGTGGGAGTGTGCCGAGTGCAGAAGGGTACAACTCTCCCCTTCTCCCCCTGTTGCCTGCAGGCTGGCAGAAGGTGGGGAGGGGGGAGCCTCGACACTGGGTGGGGTCGAAGCCAAAGGCCTCAGAGAGGAGGTGATGGATGTATACAATGGGTCCCAGGTCCCTGCTGAGTTTGTGTGTGTGTTTTGTGGGATGTGGAGTGGGTGGTAGGGGAGCCGGGCCAGAGGCTGGGGGCAAGCCCAGGGGAGATGTATGGCCCGGGGCTGGGGAGCGGGGCTCCATCAGCCAAAGGAAAGCCTTTGGTGCAGATGTTCGTTAGAAATCAGACTGGTGGTGATTGACAGCGGGGCCGCAAGTGTAGCAAGTGTGTGTCCCTCCCCTACATCTGATCAGGATAGAATGCCCTTTGTCTTTCTCACAGATGGGCGTCCCATGGTACATCAGTCAGCTACTGCTGTGTATCCAACCACCCCGAACCTCCGTGGCATTTAGCAAGAAGCAAATGCTCCTTACTCATGGTCCACGGGGCTTCAGCTGATCCGGGCTGGCCGTGGCTCCCAGCTGAGGGCTTGGCCCACGTCTGCTCCAGGTGTCTCTCACTCTCTCCGGACGCGGTTCCCCGAGGCTCGTTCTCATGATGATGGCAGATGTGCCAGTGAGCGAGCTTAATGGGCAAGCATAGGCAAAGCCCCTGCTCACGGTGTGTTCACGGGCATCCCATTGGCCAGAGCGAGTCACGTGGCCACGTCCCGCACCAACGGGGCACAGGAAGGGGAGTCCACATCATCTTGGAGGTGGTGGGGAGGGAGAGAATCTTTGCTGCACAGTAATCTGATCTGCTACGTTCTATAAGCTTTTGCACAAGAGAAGGAATGTTTTCCCCTTAAAAACTCAAAAACCGCTGGTTGGGATGCTGGCATTCAGCAAATCTTTCTGGAAAATCATGCTAGGGTCCTTAGCCTGCACCTGGAGTGCAGCCGCCTTCCCAGCAGTCCACCGGGCCCCAGGCTCCCTACTCTCTCACTGCCTCCCCTTGCTGGCAGAGGAGGGCACTGGCCAGGCCTGACCCAGACAATGGACCTCATTCATTCCCATCACAAGTTGTTAGGACAGAGAGAGACTTTTCAAGAAGCCATCGGGGTTCAAATGCTGCTTCTGCCCCTCAGTGGCTATGTGGCCTTGAGAATGTTCCTTGGCCTCTTCAAGCCTCAGGTTCACTGTGTATAAAATGGGCATAACATTAGAACTTTTCTCTTGATGTTCTTGTGCAGATGAAGTTTGAACAAGAAGGAAAAGCCCGCAGTCGTCTGGTAAGAGCCCAGGAAGCGTCCACTAGGTGTGAGGGCACAGGAGTCATGCCCTCACATCGAGACCCACCATGCCCTTAAGGGCAAGTCCTGTGATGCTAACATTCAGCCGCCAAGCTGACGGGCTCCCAGGGGCTGCCCAAACCACACCCTGTCCTCCTCTTAGCCCAGAGCACTGACCCCAGGGCACCCTGACTGCCTTGCCATGGGTTCTGGCCACCCGTCCCGGGATAGGGCCTTGAATGTCATGTCCACTTTCAAAGCTGCCCCTCTCCGCGGGCCTGGACCGTCTGGTCCCAGCTTAGGATCAGAAAAGCTGCCCAGAGGCTGCCTGGCACACACCTGGGCGCCGTGGGCAACGTGGCCTGCATGCCGAAGTGGGCAGCAAACCCACGTGCCCAGCCTGGCGCGGCTCAGATGGGCTGGTGCACTGCGGTATAACGGCCTTCGACTTAATATATGCTAATTAGATTTTAATGGCATTCAGATTTCCAACAGTGGTGCAGTATTCGCCGTGGTAAGTTATAATCATATCTAATTGGTAATTCTAACATAACAAATTTCTTGGATAAATTATTCTTAGTTAATAGTCCCCCGGGAACAACCTCAACACGCACACGCACATGCACACACACATATGCATGTATTTAAGGGGAAATTGAGAAAAAAGAACAATGTGGGAGCAGGCTCACAGTGAGGCAAAGTTGTTGTCTAAAACCTGGACTCCTTCAGGACCTCGGCCAGAGCCTCCAATAAAAGCCTTTGGGGTTGTTAGAACCCCAAACAATCAGAGCATCCCGAGGCTGGGCGTGGTGCCGCGTTCCAGTCAAGGCTATTGTCTTCGAGGGTAGGTACCCCTTCTGGTAGACATCCCCACCCCTAGGTGATAGTGGCAAGAGGGGCCACTGGGCTCAGGCCTCAGCCCCTACGGGGGGCACGGACCCTCTATCTCTGGGGAGGCCTGTCCTGGCTGCAGAAGCTCCTCCCCCAGCCCCCCACCGGCAAGATTGGTCCGCCCTGGAATTCCTTCCTGGTACAGATTCCAAGATAGCAAAAGGAGCGAAAGGGGGACCCAGTGGCTGGGTTAATATTTTCTTTACTAGGCAGAAATAGCTCAGTTGAGTGTAATTCCAGAAAAAAAGGATGGGGGGCAGTGGTAAGGCTCCCGTCTTCACTTTGCTGCTAACCTGCAGGAACCCCGGGGGGAGCTGGGCAGGGCCTCAGTTTTCCCAGCTGTAATATGGGTTGAAACTCAACATGCCTTTGCGCTTTAGCTGGAAGGAAGAAGCCTTTTCTCTGGTGTTGGGGTGAGCCGTGGACCTTATGTAGCACACAAAGGGTCTGCCCTGGGCGTCCACAGGGAATGTTCTCTCCTGTTTCTTTCCGGCGGCTCTGGGCCACAAGAGAGTGTGGCACTCACCCCCTGTTGGCAGCAGTTTACGGCTTGTGCCACAGAGGGTGGTGGTGCGGTGGCCACGTCACCCCACCGAGTGGAAGCAGAAAACGGGGAAAGAGAGTCACTGCTTACCCATAGCTGTGTGATGCTAGGAAGTACCTTCTTCCCTGGACGTTCACTTCTCGCTCTACTTATTAAATGGGTCCAGTAGTACTTACGTGGTTGTTGTGTGGACTGATTGAAACAACCTTGTAAAGGATGTGAGTTGGCAAATGTGAGTTTCTCTCCCCATTCTTTTCCTTCTCCATTCCCCTTCCCTTATGCTGGGATGATTTGAAGGCACAGCATGACCTTGGGGAAGGGGAAGGAGCCCCACGAGATCTCTTATCTAACACTAAAACCTGGAGACTAATGTTAGCATCTGGTGCCAAGTGAGTAATGACAGATAATATTTACTGAACACATACTATGCACCAGACAGCTTTCTAAGTACTTTATAAACACTCTTACATTCAGCCCTAAGAAGAGGGTACGGTTATTATCCTCATTATATAGACAGATAGGACACTAAAGCACAGAGAGGGTGTGTGAATAGCCTAAGGTCACACAGCTAGTTGAAAGCCAAGCCAGAATTTGAACCCAGAAGAGTGTGGCTGAAGAGCCAACCTTCATCACCACCACATGGTACTGCCCTTGTGCCAACCACAAGTTGAGATCATTAGACTATTTAGGAGAATGATCTGCCTTGGTGGAGCTTTCAGGGAGAAGGGAGGGAAAGGACCTGAGTTCTTGCTCTACACCTCACACAATGCTTCTCACCTGCGGAGGCAAAATTACCCAATGCGTTCAGCCTTGGCACAGATCTAGCTCCTGGACTTCTTTGCTGTGTGAACCTGAGCAAGTGGCATAACCTCTCTGAGCCTCTGGTTCCTTATTTGTAGAATGGAGAAAACGCTTCCTCTGTTGTGAAGTTCAAAGGTGATGATGCGTGCACAGTGCTCTCAGCATGGTGCCTGGCACATAGAGAACATCTGAACCGTGGTAAATTCTTAAATATGGGAATGTCGATATTTATGTAGATTCTTGCATATGGAAATGTTGATATTTAACTTATCACACACATCCTGTAAGTTAAGTGTGATTATTCCCATTTCATAGTTGGAAAAACTGAGTTCAGAGAGGCTGAGCAACCTGCCCAAGACCTCACAGTGGGAATGTGGCACAGCTGCAGTTGGAACCCTCGAAGATTTCTACCCCAAAGTCTTTCCAAACCCTGGTCCTCACTGTGGATGGGGTGAGCTAGAGAGCCTGGGGGGTGGGGGAGTCACCTGCAGTTTACAAGCCTTGGGCTTCCTTGCGTAACATCTGTTCCTCGCTGCAGGGGACTTCTCTGACTGCAGGGGTGAGCTCAGCTCCCGTGATCGGTGCATAACCATTCCAGCTTCCTTGCCTCTTAGCGGGGCCAGTCTGAGGCTTCAGATGTGTGCATGCAGAATCTATTTTTTTAAATTTTTTAAAAAATTTTTATTCTTATGTTAATCCCCATACATTACATCATTAGTTTTAGATGAAGTGTTCCATGATTCATTGTTTGTGCATAACACCCAGTGCTCCATGCAGAATGTGCCCTCCTCAGTACCCACCACCAGGCTAACCCATCCTCCCACCCCCCTCCCCTCTAGAACCTTCAGTTTGTTTTTCAGAGTCCATCGTCTCTCATGGTTTGTCTACCCCTCCGATTTCCCCCGCTTCATTCTTCCCCTCCTGCTACCTTCTTTTTTTTTTCTTAACATATATTGCATTATTTGTTTCAGAGGTACAGATCTGAGATTCAACAGTCTTGCACAATTCACAGCACTTACCAGAGCACATTACCCCCCCCCAGTGTCTATCATCCAGTCACCCCATCCCTCCCACCCCACCCCCCACTCCAGCAACCCTCAGTTTGTTTCCTGCAATTAAGAATTCCTCGTATCAGTGAGGTCATATGATACATGTCTTTCTCTGTTTGACTTATTTCACTCAACATAATACCCTCCAGTTCCATCCACGTCGTTGCAAATGGCAAGATCTCATTCCTTTTGATGGCATGCATGCAGAATCTAAAGAGTCCCCTTGGAATAAAGCCCCAGTTGCCCAGCTGGTAACTCACCCATGAACCACCCTGGATGGGCTTTCCTTTCTTCCCTATCCTGGCTGCCTGACTCTCACTGTGCTTCCTGGATCCCCTCCCAAATAAACTACTTGCACTCAATCCTTGTCTCAGGGTCTGCTTTTGGGGAAACCCAAATTAAGACCCTCGGCCACTTCAAGCATGGGTTACCCATGGCTTGGTGCAATGGCAAGATTATGAGCTCTTTATCCAGGCAGATGTAGGCTCAGATCTCCGAGCTGTGCCTGTGGGCTGTGTGTGACCTTAAGCAAACGACTCACCCTCTGAGTCTCTACTTGCTCATCTGTAGTATAGGGAACATCTGTCCATAGAACCAGTGTGATGGAGCCCCTGGCAAATGGTCGGGGCTTAATCCATGTTTGTTGTTCTCAAGGCAGATGATCCCAGATGGGCACTTCTCTTGAGCCCCAGATCTGCTGGACATCGCCATGAGCACGGTCCTCCTGCAAGCTCAGCTTGTCCAGCGTCAAACTTGTCACCATCTTCCTGTGTTCTCATTCCTGGACTTTTATTCCTGGACTCTGAGTGTGCAAGCCGAGGACCTCTGGCTCATCACCACTGCTCCCTCGCTCTCACTAACCACCATTCCTGGAGGTCTGGGGGCTCCCCCCTGAGCCTGCCCCTCCTCCAGCCCCACCACCTGGCCCTGCCCCTGGGATCAGACGGGGGATCAGACCTGGGTGCTGCTGTACACTGTATGTTTGTGTCTGGGCAGGTCAAGTAGCCCCTCTGAGCTTTGTCTCCGAATTTGGGAACGTGGGGGCAGCGTTGTTTTAAGGCCTAAATCATCCATCCCAATGTGCAGTAAATAATCAAGGCTTGGCACATCCCTCCTCTCTACCCAGCGTTGCTGACCTTCACGGGATCTCTCCCCCAAACTGCTTATGTAACCACCTAAATGGCCTCCCTATGCCAAGAGCAGCCTTCTCAAACTTGACTCGGCCCACAGGCATCTAGGATCTTGTTAAAATATAGATTCTGGTTCAGCAGGTCTGGGGTGGGGCCTGAGGTTCTGCGTTTCCATCAAGTTCCCAGTGGATGCTGATGCTGCTGGTCCGGGGACCACACTGAGTAGTGAGGACCTAGAACTCTCCCCCACCAGTACTCTCCTCTCCGCTTCTGAGCATCGTCCATGATTCTGATGCTCTCACCGCTGGCTCGAAAGCTGTGGCTGGCTTCCCATTGCACTGTGTGGGTAACAAGAGCTAACGCTCAGGGCACACTTTAGGTGTGCTAGGCCCCGCCCTAAAGTCAGAGCTTTCCAATCTTCATCCATTGAGCTCTCTGAGATGAACGCCGTGAACACCCAGCTTACAGAAGAGGAAATGGAGACACAGAGAGGTTAAGCCAAGTAGCCACGTCACACAGATCATGACAGGGCCAGATTTTGGACCTAGGTCTGCGTGCCTGACTGCTCTGTGGGCCCCCCTTATGGAGTCCCATCCCCTCAGGCTGGGATTTAAGGGGCTTTCCCTGTGGTCAGAGAAGGAAGTTCCCTGCAGGAGGTGGAGTTCAAGGCGGACACCAGTTTAGGAAAGGACTCCTCCAAAATGCTTTCTCTCTGGGGCCCTGGGGACTCCGGGGCCAGTGGATGCCAGGCGGGAGGGAGCGCCGGCCTGGGTGTGAGGCGAAGGGAGGGGGGAAGGACAGGGGTTACAGTCCAGGCGGCAGGGGGCACCCCACCCCGCGATCGGTGCAGCCCGCAGCTCGGGCTCCGCTGTATACGCTGACATTTAGGCCTGTCGCTGACAACTGAGCCCATCTGGCAAAAACGCATGTATTTTGCACATCTAGTTCCTTCCACCCATCACTCAGGGCTGTCGTTCCCGAGGAGGCCAAGGGCATAACTGCTGACACAACAGCTTAAGTGCTTTTTGGAAAACTCACTCCCGCTCTGGTCCGTGGCTCCACCTCCCTGGCCAGGCTCCTGGGCTGGGCTCTCTTGCTCCATCTCCGTCCCTGTCTCTGTCTCTTGTTCTCCTGACTGTCTCTCTGTCTCCCCCTCTTTGTCTCCGTGGCCATACTGGCTTCTTGTTCCCCCTCTCCTTCTCTCTCCTTGTTGCTCATCCCCTCCCCTCCCATGCCCTTAGTCTGTCTCTCTCTCTGTGTCTGTCTCTCTGTCTCTCCCTACCTCGGCTCATTCCCATTCACACCCTGCCTCTTCAGCTTTCCCCTCATCTCATTCAGTCCAGGTGTTGGTCTCTTTCTGTTTTGCAGGTGCCCAGCCGGACTGGAGGATTCTCTTCTGGAGTCTTCCCCAAGGGACCCCCATCTCAGTCCTCTCCATCCCTCACTTCCAAGTCCCTCTGAGGAGCCTCCGGTCTCCCCAGGATCTCTGATCCCAGGGTGAGCCTGACCCACAGTGCCCCAAGCAGCTTTCCTGGGTCACGGCCCCTTTCCCCACCCCCACCCCCATCCCCCACCCACCGCACCCCCCGCTTTCCTTCTCACCAGCAGGCAGGGCTCCTGGGTGAGTCTTCCCCACACTGGCCACCCACCCACACTGCCCTGGGAAAGCAGAGGTGTGCATCCAGGTTTGAGGGTCTGCCTGGGGCTGTCAGCTCCCTTGCAGGGGCAGAGCCCCGGGGCCCTTGATTTTGATTTTGTTTTCCCAGCTCTGTGTACATGGGTACATTCCATAAAACCTACAGCTTTTCTGAGGTCGGGATAGCGACTCTGAAAACCCCGAGAGGTGTGGCACCAGAGCCCCGAGTCGGGGCCACGGTTCACTGCTCCGCATCTCCCCTTGGAGAAGGGGGCTGTGCCCCGGGCAGAGATGCGGGGGGCAGAGGCTGGTCTCCAGAGCTGCTCCTGCTTGGGCCACAGCCCAGCCCAGGTAGAAGCAGGAAGAGGGGGTGTCTCCAGTCTACAGAGGAGCCATGTGACTCCCCCTCAGGGGTGCTGTGGGGCTCAGCACCTCGTGGCTGGGGAGCAGTTAGTGACCAGGGACCACCCGCAGAGCTGGCACAGACCTCCTTCCCGGAAGGGGCAGCACTGGGGTGAATGTCGTGTGCCTCCCCCACTTCCTGTGACCTGAGTGATGGGGGGCGGACCCCAGCTGTTCACAGCTCGAGAACCCAGGCCAGAGAAGGGTGTTCCCACTCGGAGCCACCACACGAGACAGCAGATGGCGGCTTCCCAGTGACAAGCGCAGCTCTGAGAGCCCCAGCAGGAGGAGGTGGACTGATGCCCTGGCCCATAGGCTGGGAGTGGGGGATGGGAGTGGCCCCCTTGAGGCCCAGCAGGGGTCTCTGCGCCTGCCTGGTCATTCGGGCACAGGATCAGTGGGCATCGTGGGCACAGGGCTGGGGAGGCAGCCGACCAGCCTGAGGGTCCTCTGCAAAGCCAGAGCACCACGGCGGTGGGGGTGTGTGGGGAGGGGGGACCACCTGCGGATGATGCACAGGGATCAGGACTCACTTGTGGCTGGGAAGAGCAGTGGGCAGAGATGGAGCTTCCAGGGGGGTCAGGAACTCCGTGGTCAGGCCCTGACCAGCAGCCTTTTATAAGACAGATGTGCCTCCTTAGGAGACACAAAGCAAACTTGCAGCCTTCTGCTTCCCAAAGACCTGCCCCATTTGATGCCTGAGAGATAGCTCAGGAGCCCAGAGGGACCTGGGGCCAAACTGTGAAGTTTGCAGAATTGACTTCAATGCCTTCTTCTTATCCTTCGAGGCCTGGCTGCAATGTCACCACCTCCTAGAAGCCTCCCCTGACCTTCCTCAATGAGAACAATCTCTCACTCCTTCTCTGACCCCACCGTGCTCTCTCATATATTTATTCCAACACTTATTACATGGGACTTCAGCCCTTTTCCCCTCAGTCTGTCATTCCAGATGGACTGGGAGCTCTTCGATGGCACGATCTGTATCTCCCTGCCTGGCATCTGCCCAGGCCAGGGGGATGCTGGGAGTCTGTCAAATGAGTGATGAAGCGAGCAGAAAAAGAAATGAAGAATCCGTCTGCCCTCTGAGGCTGGGCTCTGCCCTACACATCCCTCCTTCCCTCCTTCCAATCCCAGGTTGAACAAACCACTATTTCCAGTCTGCTCAGGGCACCAAGTCCTCCAATTTAGAGCCCAGAGCAGGAGGCCACCCCATCCCCTGTGGCACTCAGCTGGCTTTCTTTGGGCGTGTCCCCTGCCACTTTATGCAGTTCATCCACTTGCTGCTGAGGTATTAATGCACTTCAGGGGTCAGTGGAGCCCAACGACCACACCGTTAATAGGGCAAAGCAATTCCAATTTCATGCCTACATGGGTTTCCCTCTATTAAGGCAAAGAGAGGGAACAAATCTTTCTTTTTTATTCCTTCCAGAAAACAGGCAAAGGCATTGGGTGACAGAGGCTTAAGTAAATTACTGGCAGGCAGCAGAGGGGGACAGGTGGCTCATGTGAGACAGAACAGAGCTTTGGGGAAGAAAGAAGTAGGATGAGGAGGCGGGCGGCACTGTGTGGTTGTCGCCTGCTGATCTGGCCTGGATGTTTATAGTGATGAACATCTGAGAGCCCCCAACACTTGAAAATCATCTGCTTCGGCATTGCTATCCACCTGCAACATGCAGGCATGCAAATATTTATTGAATGAATGGATCACATAGGGGGCCACAATGGCCCTAAGCCTGCCTCCTCCCCTATGTCCACACATTATGCAATGTGACTTTGCAGCTCTTCTCATCAAGAAGTCCAATCTAGGGGCACCTGCGTGGCTCAGTAGGTCAAGTGTCCAGCTCTCGATTTCAGCTCAGGTCGTGATCTCAGGGTCATGGGATCGAGCCCCGAGTCAGGCTCTGAGCTTGGCATGGAGTCTGCTTGAGATTCTCTCCCTCTACCCCTCCGCCTGCATGTGCACTCTCTCTTTCTCAATAACTAACTAAATAAAATCAAGTCCACTCTATTTCTCTACCCCTTAAAGCGGGGCTGGCCTTATGACTTGCACTGGTGAACAAAATCCAATAGAAGGGACAGGAGTGCAGGTTCCCCTGGACCACAAGAGGCCTGTGTGCTTCAGCTCTCTCTCTCTTGCTCCTCTGCTTCCCATGGGCTGGCCTGCTGGAGGATGATGGATGATATGGGGGCAGAGCTGAGTCATCCCATGGAAAGTGACCCTAGCCCAGGCAGCCCCCAGCTGACTGCAGATGCAAAAGGGAGCCCAGCCTCAATCAATCAGCTCAACCTGGCTCAGATCAGCTGCATAACGAAAATAATGAACAGCTGTCATTGTCGATGGTTGGGGATGTTTGTTACGCAGCAGCATTGTGGCAGTTGATAACTGCCACAAGGGCCACACGACAGTGTTCCTAATTAACCTGCAGCATTCACCACACTCCTTGGCCCATGGCACCTGCTTCATAAATATTGGTTGAATGAAGTAATGTACTTTGGGAAGCACTGATATAACTACTTGTCTTTTCCCACAGTACATAGTAAATTGTCCTACCTGTAAGCTTTTGCTCATTCCATTCCCTCTGTCTAGAATATTCTCCTCCATTCCCTGCCTGGCCAACCTCTCTTTTTGCTTCTGGCATCTGTTCATCTGACATCTGTTCTCTTTGGTTTCCTCTGACTCACCTCTCCTACCCCAGTGGAATGAATTTCTCCCAACTCAGTGCTCCAGAGCCCTGGGGAGGTGCCGAACGCTCATCACACTGACTTACCTTGGCTAGTTGGGTAAATGTTTTCCCCCCACTGGACCATGAGCTCCTTCAGGGTAATAGCACATCTTGCTCATCTCTGCAGCCGGGATGCCCAGCACAGGGCCTGGCCCATAGCAGGCCTTTGAGAGGTGCTGATCCATTCATTCATTCATTCATTCACTCACTCATTCACTCACTCGCTCACTCACTCGCTCACTCACTCAATAGCTGTTCAGCACCTGCCACATGCCAACGAGATCAGTGGAACAGCTTCATCCTGAGCATGAACATAGTCATAAATGTGTGTTGTTACATGCCACTGAAGTTTGGGTTGGTTTGTTTTGCCACACTATTGTGGTAACTGCTGACTATTACACTTGGCCCTGAAGAGTCTCAGATTTCCTGAGAGAGTCCGGCCACTTCCCATATCTGGTAGCTAAGATTGGGGTGAGGCAATGAGGTGCAGCTCCGCTCCCCTTCCTGGGAGGAGCACGTCTTCCATCTCTGCCATCACCCCCTCCCCAGAGCCCGTCCTGACACTGGGCACCAGGGGGGTACCAGCTGCTGCTATAGAATAAATGAAGAATTCAGAGCCCCAGACGAAGGTGGGGAAAATTGTTCTGTTTTAATTAAACTGACTGAAGAAGCCAGGACACAGACAGAAAGAGACTAAGAACAGACTGGAAATAGTTTAGAAAAGAAATGAAAACCGATCGCAGAGATGTCAGTGCTGGGCGGAGCGGTGGGAGCAGGGGCCGAGCCTTCACGTCAGCTCCAGGACCACTGTCAGGGCGAGCACCAAGGTGAGCCGGACGCCAGGAGGGCCAGAAGCAGAACCTGTGCCGGGCGGCAGGGTCAGGGTCAGGGTCGGGGCCGCTGACCCTGATGGGTGCGGCAGGGTGCGGATCCCCGAGTGGCAGAGCTTCAAAGGGCACCCCCGCCCCGCAAAGTCTGGATTCAGCAACAGGATGTGCTGGGTTCAAATCCCAGCTCTGCCACCTGTCCCACCAAACTTGGTGTGACCCTTTCCCTGTCCCAGGGCTGCTGGGCTGAGCCTGGTGGCCATGGGATCATCCAGTGGGGACCAGGTGTGGGGGCCTCCATTGTGAAATGTGTGATTGGCTCACTGTGAGGAGGGGAGGGCTGGTGGGCTGGGGAGCAGTGTCTGGGTGCCGTGGGGGTGGTGCTCAGGTTGGATGGCAGCTCAGGGAGGAGAGAATCAATGTCTCCAGCCAAGGCACCTGACTATGCTCTATGGAGTGGTCAAGAGCCCAGGGGGGCACAACTCTAAGGTCAATGCTGGACACATCCTCTTGGGGCCAGGGCACTAAGTTCTCTGAGCCAAGAGAGCTAGAGTCATCGTGGATAGTGGTGGTGGGGCAGGGGAGGGGGCACACTAGGTCCCTGGAAATCCCCACTGGCTGGTTTGGGGTGCTGAGTCCCCCATTTATTGCCTCAGCACCCACTCCTCACCACCTTTGACCCAGACTGCTGAACTAGAGGACATTCGCCTGCCTGAGGCTCGAGGGAAAGGCAAGGGTATACAAAGGGGTGGCTGGGGGGACCAGGACGTCCTGGAGCCTTGCAAATCACTTGATTTTAAGCAAGCAGCTCTGAGAGGGAGGACTTACCATTGGAGTCCTCTGTTCCTCTTGCAATATTTGGGTTTTCTGTTGGGAAGAATAGAAAGAGAACCAGATGGGGGCGGCATTCAGAACTCAGGAAAGGAGCTCCCCTGTACCCAGCACCTGCCATGTGGTATCACTACAGCTGAAAGCCTCTGTGTGTGTGGGGGGGGTAGTGTCAGCCCCATTTTACAGATGCAGAAACTGAGGGAGGTTAAGTGCTTGCCCATGGTTGCCCAGCTAGGAAGTGCTGGCTCTGGGATTTGACCCCAGAGCTCTCTGGTTTTCAGCACTGAACTCCAGTATTTCGTGTAAGGCATCCTCTCAGGGCAAATGTAGGGGACCCGGGCCCTTGATGCTCCCTCCTCCCTGGGACAGCTCCTGCCAGGGCTGCGCCTGGTCGTCCTTCCGGTCCCCAGTCGGGGCGGCGTACCAAATACGATGAGCCGGGTGTGTGTGTCGGTGGTGCCCAGGGGGTTCTGGGCCGTGCAGCGGTACATGGAGCCGTTGAGCTCGGCGGGAACCCGCTCCAACACCAGCTCCTTCCCATCAAACTCGGTGCTGCCATCCAGGAGGCGGCTGCCGACCCGTGTCCATGTGAACATGGGCTCCGGGAAGACTTCATTCTGTGTGGGTCAGGGCAGGGGGGGTCGGGTCACAGGAGGAACAGGAAGGGGCCAGAGGCCTCTGGAAGCGCAAGGCCATCGAGGGGTTGGGAATGGCTGCCCTGAACCCCAGGACGAGAAGGACTCTAGGACTTGACAGGACGTCAAGGTCCATGAGCTATGTCTGCTGAGTTCTGGATGGGTCAGCAAACATACGTACAAGTCTTGCCACTCCTTGTCAAAGCCAATTTTGCCCCATAGACCAGGACACCGAGGCCCGCTTGACTGAGCTGGAGGTCAAGCACGTGCTGCCTGGGATGACGTGCCCACCGGTGCCCCTCTCACCTCCCATCACCCTTCCAGATGCTCAGGGAGAGGCCGACCTGAAATCCATGGACCAGAATCCTCACTGTGTCCCCGACCCGGGCTCTGCTGGGCGTCATCATGATTTTGGGTCCTTTGGGGGCAACTGTAAGGAGAGGAAAGCCAGGTCAGAGAGTATTGTATGCAGGGATCACCCGCACCCGGCCTTGCCTCCTCCCTAGCCTCTCCTTCCAACTCGGCTCTCCCAGCAGAAATCAGAGAGCCAGCAGATGTGGGTGGTCTCCCAGGCCCTGCCAAGTTCATTCTCTGAGAACGAAACTAAAGGACTATTAATTAAACCACGAGCCATGCGTCTGAAGTGCCACATGGGGCTGCGGGTAGCATGGGTGGGAAGAGGGGGAGTGTGGGGAAGCCTTCGGCGGCCACCTCGGCCAGCCGGGGGAGAGGGGTGGGAAAAGGAGCCCTGACCCAGGCCGCCCAGGGCAGATTCTGGCCTAGTGCACGTGCCCTTGGGCCTGTCACTTCCCCTGCTCTCCGCAGGTACACAATGGCAACAATGTGAGCAGCTCCTGCCCACCCTGCTATGCTGGCTGTTAGGGAGGCGGCGGGCTGGAGGGCTAACATTTACCAAGAGCCTACTGCGCGCCCGGCCTTGTGCTTCACCTCGTGTAACTTCCCAACCTTCTGGATTGTCCCTGTAAGGAAGCCAAGGCCTGGCAAGGTGTGGGGCGGGGGTCAAGAAGCTTCCTCCCCTTCTTTATTAACCCTCAAGGCTGTGAAGCCGGTTTGCAGGTGGGAGCCCTGCATAGGGGAGGGTGGCCCTGGGTTATTTTGTCCGCTCTTTGTGTCCCGCTGGGATGGCAGTATCCTGCTGCAGCCAGCAGAAGGTGCCCAAGGGCACCCCCCCCAGAGAAGTGTGACCCCCTTTCCTGTCCAGGTCAGATTGCTCACTGCCCTGTGTGCCAGAGACCCCACCTGATCCTTCAGGCCGAGGCCTGGGCCTAGTGACTGAGGGGAGAGGGAGCCTAACATGCACGAGGCCCCATTTTAGCCCTACTCACCCACCCTGGTGCTTATGAGGCTGGGTACCACGAAACCCATTCTGCGGCCATAAACCCGGCCCTCAGGAGGGTCGTGGCTTGCCAGAGGTGTGGCCTCGCCACAGGCAAGGAGGTGGCAGGAGCAGGGCTTGGTGGCACACAGGTCTTCAGAGGGAGGCCTGGAGGCTGGGGGCGCTGGGGAAGAAGGGGAGGGCAGAAAGCTGTCTTCCACTTGGGCGGCCAGACTCCCTCCCTGGCTTTCTGAGCTGCCTGTTCCCAAGGTCTCCTATGTGGCGCTGACCCGAAGGACAGTGGGGGACAGGAGGGGGTTCTGCTCCACCCTCACTCTGAGCTCCATCCTGGCAGCTGTTGACCTACCAGCGCCTTTGCAGCAGATAGGCCTCCGCATGCCCCCTCACTGCCTATCAAATGTTGCTTCCACAAACCAGGCCCACTGCTGTCACCCTCCCCACTCCCACCCCCACCCTGAGAGCCACCAGAAGCTCCTGGCAGCTGAATCCTGCCCCCTTCCTTGCCTGCTCCTAAAACACAGCACTGAGAGTGACCAAAAGGAATGTTCTCAGCCCCTGGACTTTTCCTGCTCTCCACCCCTGGATACACAGAAAGAGTGGGGGTTCCAGAGCCCCAGGGTTGGGGCCTGGTCTTCTGCTCTCTGACGACCTGACTTGGATGTGTCAATTCAAATAGTTGGGCCTCAGTCTCCTTACCTATAAGTGGGGAGAATAGGCTACTATACTATTTGAGGAGTTGCTCTGAAAATAATAATGGGGGACAGATAGGAGACTATAATATGAAATGTAAAGTAGTGTGCATCTGCCCAGGGGAGTGCAAAAGATCCTGATTATATAAGTTGCCCTCTTTAACTCTCCTGAGCATTCTGCTGCAAGAACAGCCTTGTGAAATCTCATGGAAAAGTCCCTCTAGGCTTTTCCAGGAACTCTGGGTGTTCATTAAAACATCCATCCATCCATTCATCCACCCACCCACTCATCCATCCATCCACTTACACATCCATCCATCCATTCACCCACCCACTGACTCATCCATCCATCCATCCATTCATCCACCCACCCACTCATCCATCCATCCACTTACCCATCCATCCACCCACTCACCCACCCACTGATCCATCCAATCCATCCATCCATCCATCCATCCATCCACCCACCCATTGATCCATCCATCCATCCATCCATCCATACATGCATCCATCCATCCATCCATCCATCCATTCACCCATCCATTCATCCACTAATCCATGCATCCACTCACCATCCATCCATCCACCCACCCACTCATCCATCCATCCATTCATCGATCCATTCACCACCCACTCATCCATCCATCATCCATCCACCCACCCATCCATCCATCCACTCATCCATCCATCCATCCATCCATCATCCAGCCATCCATCCACTCACCCATCCATCCATCCACACACCCACTCATCCATCCATCCATCCACCCACCCACTCACCCATCCATCCACCCACCCACTCATCTATCTATCCACCCATTCATCCACCCACTGACTCATCCATCCATCCATCCACCCACCCACTCACGCAACCATCCATCATCCATCTATTCACCCATCCACTTATCCATCCATCCATCTACCCACTCATCCATACACCCATCCATCCATTCATTATCCATCTAACCATTTACCCATCCACCTACCTAACCACCCATCCATCCATTCATCATCCATCTATCCATCCACCCACCCTCTCATCCATTCATCATTTCATCATATCACTCATTCACTCACCCATCTAACCATTTTCCTTCCATCCATCCATCTATCCATCCATCCATCACAAACCTACCCATAGACCAACCATTCCACTCACCCACCCATTCATTCATCTGCTCTATACATGCAGTTCTTTATTGTACACCTAATCTGTGCAATTACTATGCAGGGCAATGTAGGGGATACAATGATGAATAATAACAATAGCTTATATTTACTGAGTACTTACTCTGTCTGTCACTATGCTAAGCACTTTATACATACTTGCCTTATTTAATCTTCACAACAACCCAGAAAAGTATGAATTAATTATTAAACAGGTGCTTACTAAGTAACATGTGAGGGATTGTTCTGAGCCTTGCACCATGTGAACAAGGCAGGTGGAGAAACTGCCCACACGGACTTTAAATTCCAGTGGGGGATCCAGGGAATAAAGAAACACATAATACACCTATAGGTTGAGATAAATGTAATACCAGAAAATAAAGCAAGGCAAGGAGTTGATGGGGTCAGGAGGAAGAGGCTGTTTGAGATAGGGTGTTCAAGGAAAGACCTGAGCAAGAGGGCTTGATTATTCTAGGCAGAAAAGAAAGCCAATGCAAAGTCACAGAGGTGGGCCCGAGCTGGGCATATTCACAGAAGAGTGAAGAGGACTCCATGGCTGGAAGAGATGGAGCAGAGGGGAGCGATGGGTGAACACTGCTGAGATTTGGTTTTAAATATAATGGCAGTCTTACAGGGAAATGCACTCTTTTTAAGAACACAATGTGACGAATCTTGATGTGAACACCTATGTAACCACCATCCCAAACTCTAGAACATTCCCATCCCGCCAGAAGGTTCCTTTATGCCTCCTTCCATCCTCCATAGGCAAATACTGTTCTGACTTCTAGCACCAGAGATTTTATGTTCTAGAAGTTTATTACATAAATGGAATCATGCTGTATGTACTCTGCTGTCTGGCTTGTTTTGCTTGGGATAATGTGTTTGAGCTCTGTCCCCATTGTTACATATAACAGGAGTTCAATTGTATTGATGAGAAGTAGTTCCTAGTACAAATATACCACAAATTTGTTCACCCATCTTCCTAATTATGGACATTTGGTTTACTTCTAGTTTTTATGGTTGCTGTCATGATGAATAAAGTGGCTACAAACATTCATGTCCAAATCTTTGTGGACATACGTTTCCATTTCTCTTGGGTAAACACTTGGGAGTGAAACTACTGGGTCATAAAGTAGGGGTGTTTTTATCTTGGTAAGCAACTGCTAAGAGTCCACCGTAGTGGTACTGTTTTATATTCTCAGCAGCAATGCGTGAGGGTTCTGACTGTTCTGCGTCCTTGTCGGCATTTGGTATCACCAGTTTTTCCAATGCTAGCCATTCTAGTCACTATGAAATGACATATCTCGCTGAGGCTTTAGTCTTCATTTTCCTGGTGACTAATGATATTATGCACCTTTAAAATGCTTATTGGTCCTCTCTATGTGTTCTTTTTTTTAAAATTGAGCTGTCTTGTCATTACTGATCTGTAGTAGTTCTTTATATATTCTGGATACAAGTCCTTTGTCATATATCTGTCTTGAGAGTATTTTCTCTCAGTCTGCAGTTTGCCTCTTCATGTTCCTAAAGGTGCCTTTTTATGAGCAGAGGCTCTGAATTTTGATTCAGGCTAATTTACCCATTTTCAGTTTTTCATTTGGTGCCTTTTGTGACCTTTTAAATAAATCCTGGCCTACCTCAACGTCACAAAGCTATATTCCCATGTTTTGCTTTAAAAGCATTATGTTGTTGGGTTTCACATTTGCGCCTGTGATCTCAAACTAACTCTTATGTGTATGCGAGGTAGGGGACTGGAGTCATTTTGTCCTTAAGTATCTCCAGTTGTTCAGAGCTGTCTGTTAAAAAAGACTTCTCTTTCCCCATCCAACAGCCCAGGGGCCTTCATCAAAAACCAATGGACTCTCTCTATGTGGGTCTATCTCTGGACTCTATTCTGTTCTATCAATCTATTTGTCTGCCATTGGAGGGTCTGGGGTGGGTGTGTATCTGTGTCATGATCTGATTTATACTTTAAGTAGATCAATCAGGACAAAGAACAGAAAAGGACAAGAGTGGGAGCAGAAAGACCAGGCTGGGGGGCTACCGTAAGAATCCAGATTGGGACTGATGGTGCTTGGATTGGGTGGTCGGAGAGGAAACCGTGAAAAGTGGCAGATGTGGGACAGGTTCTGAGGTGGGGCTGCCAGGGCTTAACGTTGGCTTGGAGGTGGGGTATGAGAAAAGAGCGGGAGAAGTGGGTGACTCCAAGGGTTCTGGCTCCATCGATAGGAAGAATGTAGTTGCCACCATCCATCCATCCGTGGGACCTCCTTCCATCCTCCATAGGCAAACACTGTTTGGCTCAGAGAGGGATGAGCTTGCACCGGGCATAGTCTCCTTGTGGGGAGTGGCACATCCCGGCCGTGGGAATAGCACGGATCAGAGAGAGGCATGCTCTGGTCTTTGTTGGCCTGATAGAGTCCAGAAATAGACCCACATAGAGAGAGTCCACATGGTTGGATTCTGTGCCCCAAGGTTGTCACCCTGCCCCTCCCACAGTCTCCCTGCCAAGGCCAGAGTGCAGGAGCCCCTCCACTCCCTCGGGACCCTCTGGTTCATAGCTCTCTCCACAGGTTACACCTACTGGCTCTGAGTGGCCTCACCACAGGCCCAGCAGGTGGGCAGTAGATTACAGTGGTGAAGAATGTGAGCCTGGGGTCAGACCTGGCCGGGTGACCTAAGGGGAGGTACTCCAAGGCTGGCTCCCCTCACTTATGACATTGGAATGAGGACAGCATCTCTCACTGCCCCAGAGGCTCACTGCAGAGGGGCAAGGAAAACTTGTGAGGAAATCATCTTGCATAGAACCTGGCTCCTGGCATTTGTGAGGTCCCAATTATTCACTCCATTCAACAGGTCAGAAAACTGATGTTCAGGGACCTGAGGCCTGAGGTCACACCAACAGACAGCAGCCAAGGGTGGATGGGAAGCCAGCCCTAGGGGCTCTACTCATCCACCCAATTTGGCCCCTGCACCTTGGTGGCCCTGCTGTGTCCCCCACTCCCCACTTCCCTGGGGTGCACACACATGCCCGTGCATGCCCATTGCCTGTCAGGGGGCCTTGCCCTTGCTCTGATGATGGAAGGTGAGATGCCCACCAACATGGCTCCTGTCAAGGGAACAGTCTGGGATCAAGGACAGGGCAGGTGAGTGCTTTAATCTGGTTTAGGGTGCAGGTGGGAAGGGGGTGGGGCAGGCCCGTGGCAGTACCCCCTCGTCACCGTCACTGAGGTGTGAGATGTGAACTGGAAGCTCACCCCTCTAGCTGCTCTGAAGTCCTTGTCTGGTCTTTCTCGCTCTCAGTGGGGGTGGGGCAGGGCACCATCCAGGCAAGCCACCACTTAGGCAAGAGGGGCAGGGGATGGCTTTCCTGGGGAAAAGCAGCCCAATGAAGGTTGAGGCTTCTCTGCCTCCCAGTCCGGAGCAGATTGTATCTTGAGGACGGGGCGGTTCAAATTCGAGAAAGAACAGTGGGAAGCACAGAGGGTCCAGAGAGAGCGGTGGGGGCAGGCTCTGTGTTGACAAGGTCCCAGCACAGAGCACCAGGCCTGGCTGTGGGGGCTGCTTGTGAAGTCTCTATGGAATGACAAGTGAACAGTGCTCAGGGGGCAGTGGCCCATGACAGTGGATTCATGAGGAGGCACAGTGAGAGGCTAAGAGCAAGACTCCAGGGCCATACTGTCCACCTCTGAACCCTTGTCTGCTTACCTTGAGCAGCTGAACCTTACCTGGTTCAGCAAACTTCTCTGACTCTCCATATTCTTGATCCCGACTGACCAAATTCCCCCGACCTCTTGTGTTCCTGACCCTGTCCAGCAAACTCCCCTGACTTCCCCTTAACCCCACATGTTCCCCGATCCAGCTCAGCAAACCTTCTAAAGAACCTCAGCTCTGGGGGCGCCTGGGTGGCTCCGTCGGTTAAGCGTCTGCCTTCAGCTCAGGTCATGATCCCGGGGTCCTGGGATCCAGCCCCATGATGGGCTCCCTGCTCAGCGGGGAGCCTGCTTCTCCCTCTCCCTCTGTGATCTCTCTCACTCATGTTCTCGCAAATAAATAAATAAAAAATCTTAAGAACCCCAGCTCTGATCTCAGTGCCTGATGCCCGTTTGCTCCATCTCCTTCCCACGTCCGTGGTGGCCAGTAAGCCAAGGACCCCACGCCCAGGCTCCCCGCCACCCAGCTCCGCAGGGGGGGCCTGCAGCACGGCACCCACCAAGTCTTACCCAGCGTGACCTCTGTCTGCATGGGCATCGACAGCGCGGGGTGCTTGACCTCACAGCTGAAGAGGGCCTCATTGTCGATCTGCGGGTTGAGCGCCCAGGTGAGCAGGGCACGCACCTCCACGGTGCCGTCACTGCCCAGGACGTGGCTGTGGCGCAGGAAGTAGATGGGCTCGTTGCTGTGGACCCAGCGTGGGAACTCGCGGCTCACCACCGTCTCTGGGACGTTCTCGGTGGTGGGCTGGAAGAGGATGCTGGGGTCCGGGGTCAGGCTACGGGCAGGGCGTTCTGTGTAGGGTCGCCCACCCCGGTTCTCGGCGTCCAGCAGGGACAGCGACCTCTGCATCTTGGTGTCATCCAGGTCACGGTGCAGGAGGCTGCGGAAGGGCCTGCTGTCCTGGAGGGGGTCAGAGCTTGCAGCCGGAGGCTCGGACAGGGGCACTGCTTCGATGGGTTCCCCATCGCGTTTAAAATAAACCTGAAATTGCAAGGAGGATGTGGGAGAGATTTTGTGGGAATGACCTGGCCCTCCGCATGGCATCTCAGAGGAACCGGCCACAGAATGCCACGTCTTCCAGGGCCTCCTCCTCCTTCCGGGGGGACTTCCCTTCCTTCCTTTCCCTCCAGCACCCCCAGCACGAAGGCAGCTCAGGTCCACGGGGACACCCAGCCACTGGCAGCAGAGGCTGAGCCTGTCTCCGTCTTTACCAGCAGGTGAGCCTCTCTGAGCCTGTTTCCTTGCTTGTAAAGGGGAATAAGAGCACCTACTCCTGGGTCGGGCCTGTTGGATGCTTAAGTGACACAGTGTCCTAAAACAGGGACCCACAGCAGCCCACCTGGGATGGCCCGTGGAAGAGGGAGGAGGTGGGCGGGCACCGGAGAGTAAGTGAGCCTTCGGAAGAAGAATGAAGAGGAAAGGATCTCCGCGTGGGAGCGTTTTGGAGGTTTGCGGGACCGGAAGGAGGTAAACAGGTGCGTGTGTGGGAGGGAGCGAGGTGCAGGGATGAGGCGAAAACACGGGTCTGCTTGCTTTCTCTGCTAATGGGGAATTCAAGTTCTGAGAGGCGGTATTTAATTTAATTTGCTGTCTTTTTATTTTGGTACATGCACCCAGAGGCCTGTGGGGATTGGGTGTATTTTTAATAAATCAGATAAATAAATCGATGGGAGACAGGGAGAGAAGGAGGGCAGGAAGCAGCTTTCTGAGGATGCTGGTGCAGGTGAGGGGAGGGAGGACGATGCTGAGGAGGGGGGGGGAGCTGGGGGAGGGGGAGGGGGGGCTGTGGGCAAGGCGGAGGGAGAGGTGGGGGTGGGAGAGGAGGAAGGGGGTTGAAATGTGGGACAGGGAGAATCTGTCAGAGTTTATAGCTCCAACAAAGAATCTCATATGCACATAACAACCTGTTTTGGAATTTTCTTTCTTTCTTTCTTTCTTTCTTTCTTTCTTTCTTTCTTTCTTTCTTTCTTTCTTTCTTTCTTCTTTCTTTCTTTCTTCCTTCCTTTCTTTCTTCCTTCCTTCCTTCCTTCCTTCTTTCTTTCTCTTTCTTTCTTTCTTTTTCTTTCTTCCTTCCTTCCTTCTTTCTTTCTCTTTCTTTCTTTCTTTCTTTCTCTCTCTCTCTTTCTTTCTTTCTTTCTTTCTTTCTTTCTTTCTTTCTTCTTTCTTTCTTTCTTTCTTCCTTCCTTTCTTTCTTTCTTTCTTTCTTTCTTCCTTTCTTTCTTTCTTTCTTCCTTCCTTCCTTCCTTCCTTCCTTCCTTCCTTCCTTCCTTCCTTCCTTCTTTCTTTCTCTTTCTTTCTTTCTTTCTTTCTTTCTTTCTTTCTTTCTTTCTTCCTTCCTTCCTTCCTTCCTTCCTTCTTTCTTTCTCTTTCTTTCTTTCTCTCTCTCTCTTTCTTTCTTTCTTTCTTTCTTTCTTTGAAAAGTGCTTCAAAAGCAGGTTTGTAATTTATACCAAAGAATTCTTTTAAGTTCTGACGTCCCAGGAAAATGTGAGATGCCTGGAATGTGGGGAATGAAGGATCATGTGTGTGTGTGTGTGTGTGTGTGTGTAGAGAGAGAGATGTCATTTACATCTATATCTATATTCAACCACATAGATATATGAAATTGAGTATTTTATTGCCATATCTTAAATGGCAGGAGCAGGGAGAGGCAGGGGGTGGGGAGTCTTCCCATAGCCCCAGGGCTGTAAGGAGTCTTTCTTTGTGCCCTCTGGAAAAGAAATTGTTCTTTGGAGAAAAAGACCAGCTTGTCTGATTATAGGGAGGCCAGACCTCTTTGGGTTCCAAAGGGGGAAACTCGGGGGCCATATCCTGCTCTCACCAATCACTGGGTTTGAAATTGCCTTTTTATCTGTCTCCTTGGAACTACAAGGTGGAGGGAGGTGGGCCTCACCACAGGCTTGTCTCTGCACCCCTGCCTACTGCCCAACCCGTGCCTGGGTCCACCTGCCTGTTTCTGTGTATTGGGTCTCTCTGCACCTGTTTACTGCCCTGCCCTGAGATGCTGGGTCTATCTGGGCCTATGTTCTGGGGTGAAGTTGGCCTGGGTCCCCAGGTCACCCCACTGCATCCTGCCTGTGAGACAGATCGGGGTCTAGAATGTCTCATCTCCCCACCTTGAACTCTCACCCTACCCATCCTCCACTCTAGCCCCAGTCCCTCACTAATCCTAGTGATGTATGAAACTCACAGGTGCAAGAGTTTTATCAATTCTCTTGAAGGAGGCCTGAGAGCATGTAGCCCATGGGTTCCCAATATGGATTCAGGGAACCCTAAGGGTTCCACACAGGTGCTTCAGGGGTCAATAAGGGCAGCTTGCCCTTTCTTCACTTTTAAATGTTTTATACATGAGGCTTCATGTGTTTCATTGAGACCAAACAGGTCCTGTTGCTTCTAAAAAAAGCTCAAAATTTGGGGGCACCTGGGTGGCTCAGTCCATTGAGCATCAGACTCTTGGTTTTGGCTCAGGTCAAGATCTCAGAGTCTTGAGATCAAGATCTGTGTAGGGCTTTGAGCTTAGCAGGGAGTCTGCTTGGGATTCTCTCTCCCTCCTCTCCCTTTGCCCTGCCCGACCCCCCCAACTCGTGCACTCTCTCTTGCTCTCTCTCTTTCTCTCTCAAATAAATAAATTTCTTTAAAGTTGAAAATTTTAATATTGTCCACTCCCTAAACCTCCTTGCAGAACCTGAGGAGCAGAGGAGAATCTTTCCGCTCAAGATCATTCAGTGCGTGTGGCAGGGCAGGGGCTAGAACCCAGTTCTCCAGCTTAGTGTCCCCACCCCTCAAAGTGGCCATGACGGTAACTTGTGCGCTGGGCTGACAGACCTCGAAGCAGTTAGGCTGAGTCTAATATGGGGTTGGCCCATTCTTTCTCTTCTCTTCCTTCTGTCCTTCCCCCTGCCTCCCTCCACAGTGGACTTGGAGCTGGAGGCCATGAACTTGAGGCTCATGTCTGTCAAGAACACTGGGTGACTCTGGACATGCCCTTTCCCCTCTCCGGGTCTCATTAGTCTCCATCCTGCTCAATAACTGGGGCAGGAGTGTGCTCGATGCCGAGCTCCCCTAAAGACCCACTGTGCAGTTCTGGGACTCCAGGGCTCAGAAGAAATGGGGCTGTCTGTGCTGGGATCTTGGGAGCAAGGCAGACACATGGACACCTGGGGGGGGGGCGGTCAGATGAGTGGACGGGGTCAGACCAGGGCGGATGGTGCAGAGCTAACTTATGGAGACCACACCCTCTCTCCTTCATTCTGCAAAGTGGGTGCCGTGGTGCCACCTCCAGCTGGACCAGCTGCCGAGAAGGGTGCTCCGGCAGGGGCTGAGGAGGAACTGGGCACTCCAGGGGTACTCACCATGGGCGCTGGTTTCCCGCCGGACACGATGCAGACCAGCGTGAAGTTCTGGGCTTGGTAGCGGCTGAAGGGGGCTGGCATGTCCGCGGCCAGCACTTCGATGGAGGTTGGGGGAGCTACCCAAGAGGGAAGCACAGCAAGACAGAGGTTTAATGAAAGATTTGGGAAGAGTTCACTGACGACCTAAGCCTGAGGAAGTGACGCTGTGACCTGAGGAAGCAAAGAGCAGCTGGAGGACAAGTGCGGCAGGTGGAGGGAACCGCACGTGCAAAGGTCTGCCGCACGTCGGCCCAGGGCAGGGGATGGTGGGAGGCAGGCCGGGGTGCGCAAGGAGCTGGGGATGGGATGAAGTGGTGCCCAAGGGGGGCCGGGTGATACGCAGGGTGTGGAACAGAGCAGCTGATGGTCGGTTAGCGCTTGCAGTGGTATGCTGGGGCCAGGTCCTACCAGCTCAGGAGACCCAAATGCGCCCTTTTTAGGACTGTTGTCAAGCAGTTGATGGGCGGCTGGTAGCCTGAAATCGGCCACAGCAGGCGTCTTTACACCACAGAAATTGGCCGCCACTACAAATCAGGGCTTTCTGTGTGTTTCCTTCTTCTGCCCCAGCTCCCAGGGCAGGGGTTTCCCAGCACACCGCTGGTTATGAGTTTTCTCCTTTGTCCTGAGAGGAGTGGGGAGCCATTGAAGGATTTTAGGCAAGAGCAGCGACACAATCTGAGTTGCATTTTGGAGACTGAAAACACAGAGGGTGACTCAGGATAGACAGGCTGGCCATTTAGAGCAAGATGAGGACAGTAGAGAGAGTAGATGACTTTGAGAGACATTTGGGGCCAAGAGCTGCTTCTTTCCTTTCTTTCTGGAAGTTGGCTTATTTGGGCTGGTCCCGCCTCCCACCGGCTCACTCTGCTCTGCTCACCCACCACCCCTGGCTGATGCGACAAAGCCAGAGCTCCTGGGCACCGGGGGGTGTTGGAAAGGACACAGACAGAGCCATCGGGAACTCCTGGGTCCAAATCCCAGCCACGTCACCACACCTATATGTCCTTGGGCAAGTTACCAAAACCGTGAGCCTCAGTTCCCCAATTTGCTAAACGCGAGTCAAACTGGGCAGACGTATGTGAAGGATGGGCCAGGTACTAGATGTGAAAGGACTCAGCGCAGGGTAGGCATCTGCTCTTCTCATGGTTCCCACTATAATGTTTCCAGCCACCTTGTGTTCAGCCAGGACAGGAGCTAGAATCTGAGAACTTCACTTGGGAAAGACTGTCCGTTTTGGCTTATCCAGCCTTGGATCAAGTGCGGCGGGGGAAGCAGAGAGAATGAATTGCCGTGGGTCTTTCCTTCCTGCAGGGGGTTTTCACTCTAGTTAAGTTTAATTAAGTTTGACAAACATTTCCTGACACCTACTCGGGGCCAGGCATGGCGCCCAGGCGCCCGCTGTAGGCACCCAGCAATGAAACACAGTGACGAGAAGCCCACGGGCTGGGGTTGGAGGGAGGGATGGTGACAGCCGCTGGCAACTCTATTTTGAGGTCCTAGTGAAACGAAGCCAGGTATGAGCCATTCATTCATTCATTCAGGCAACAGCCCATGCTGTGCTATCGGCAAGGGAAGCGGAACGAACGGGAAACGATGAGAGAACAATAGATGCAGAATTGTAATTAAGTATAAGATTGTAGGAAACAGATGGTAAGTGGGGTAGGAATTCGGAGAGGGGAAACATACACCGCAACACGTCCATTACCCACAAGTCCCAGAGTCTGCAATCTAACTTTTCTCGAACTCCAGCCAAACACCTGGGGCCCCACCGCAAGAGCCGACGATTGGCCAACACTTAGGAGCCAGGAGCTGTTCTAAGGTCTTAGCGTGGGTGAATTCATTTCATCCTCCCCATCAGCCTAAGAGGTGGGTTTATTTATTCCCTTTTTACAGATGGCAAAGTTAAGAGGTGCAGGAAATCGCCAGCAGTTCACAGAGTCAGGATTTGAACCCGAGCGCCCCGACTCTGACGTGAGGCTGTGCCACCTCGGTCTTTGGAAAGAAGAAAGGAGCTCGTATTTACCTTTAGCCTTAAGTGTGCACATCTGAGCTGCAGGAACACGCATTTACTGGCACAGCTCAGCCTTCATGGATGCCTTGTCATGCAGACCCCTCGGGAGCTCTCCGGTGGGGGGCTCTACTTACCTCGGCTACCCCAGTGACGAAGGGACCATGCCAATTCGAGCTGTAGCATAAAACTCTGGTACCACTCGTGGTGTACATGCAGGTGTAAGTATACCCTGCAAGAATCCTGCAGGCTCAGAAATGGCAGGGCCACCTTCAATGTCACTCATTCTTTCTCACTTTCATCGAGACCCTTAGAACCTTCCTTATAGGATGGCTTTGAGGAGCAGACGACAGGATGCTAACAAGATGCCTGGCAATGCAGTGTGATTTGCATCACCATGATCCGGGAGGTGGTTCAGGGCAGGAGTTAAAACTGTGGGCTGTACATCAGACTACCCAGAGTTCAAGGACCAGCTGTACCACTTACGGGCTGTACCACCTCGGGCGAGTGGTTTGACCTCTCTGAACCTCAAGTTCCTTATCCGCAAAATGGAATTACATGGTACTTGTGATGATTGGATGAAAGGTGTTCTGAAAGTGCACCCAATACATGACAGTTGCACTTATTAGCAGGGTTATTTACTAACATTCTTTCCTGAGGCTCCTTGCTACTGGCCCAGAGAATAAAAGGTCTCCGCCTTTGGGACACCCACAGTTTAGTGAGAAGACCAGAAGATGCCCTGGATTGACACCTTCCAACATAATAGTCAACTCACCCCATGTGGCTGTTGAGCACTTGAAATGTGGCTTTTTTGAGTTCCTCTGTGTAAGGGTAAATACGCACGGACTTTTGAAGACCATTTTAAAAAGAATGTTAAATATATCACTAATATTTTATATTGAAATATAAATTTCAATTGAAATTTTATATGGTGAAACTGTTTGGGCTCTACTGGATGTAATAAATATATTATTAAATTTAATTCACCTTTATATACTTTCTCAATGTGGTGATTAGGAAACTCACAATTATAAATGTGGCTTGCATGATGTTTCTACTGGATAACACTGGTCTAGACTTTCCATTTTACAGGTAAGTAAACTTGCCTACAGTCACACTGTAAGTCAGTGGCAGAGTCTAGACTGGCACTCAGGACTTCCAAATCCTGGCCAGGTTTCTTTGCAGAGCACGAACGCCCCCCTTCCCCCCCAATGCGCACACACACACACACACACACATCTGTGCGTGCACACATCCCCGTTCTGGAGATCTGCACCCACGTCATGAAAGCTGCCCACGCAGACCCTGATTGGGAGATGTGTTCCTGTCCCTCGTTATATTTCTGAGCAGGTGTTAGCAATATGTACAGTTAATCAAGCTCATAAGAAAATAACAGATTTCAGTTGTATGGACGATGACACAGCAGAGCTGCTAATATCAGCGTGGACAGCCCCGGCTTCCCACACTCTCCCCACCAACATATTCCTCAGTCTCTGTGTCTCAGGGAAATGTCACTCTGCATCTCGCCTCCTGTCTCCTGGTGGAGGGTTCTGGGTGCAGGCAGTCAGGGAGCTGTCTATACCTGGGAGCCCCTGGCTGTTTATGGATTCTTCCATGCACACATCACATCATCCTTTCCCCCTCCTCCTCCCCTTCCTGTCTCTGGACTAAGTACAGCACTCCTTCCCCCTGCTGCATCCTCATCCCCGCCTCCCTCTCCGCCTCCACCCCCTTCCCCACTTGTGCCCCTTCCCATCCTCATCCCGGTCCTCACTCTGTCTCCCCAACCCCATCTCCATGCTCATCTCCACGTCCGTCCCTCTTACAATCTCTGACCAAGGTCAAAGCAAGCACCCCCCCCCCATGTGCCCCATGCCTGGGATAGATCCCGTGGCCCCGGGAACAGTGTCCAGTCAAAGGCAGATGGCCAGCTGCAGGCACGGGTATAAATTCCATGCAACTTCCTGGACAAGAACAATCCCGGGTTCCAAGCTGGGCTCCAGAACCGGCAGTATAAAGCCGGCCACCGGGCTGTGATCCCTGTGGCATATAATGGCAAAGAATCAGCACAGACCCCTGGCTTGTCGGTCTCCCCCTCCCCCACTCTTCTGCGACATATCCAGTGCACCCACCAAAAGCGGCTCTTTTTGCGTGGACTCTGTGGATGTATCTTCCGAGGTCTCTGTGCTGGTGCAGTGGTCTCCTGGGGGGGGGTGGCGGGGGGAGCGCCCACTTGCACCATTTACCTGTAACGACCCTCCTCAGGGGAGGAGACACGGAGCAGGCATATTTGGATTGGGGAGGGGATACATGGCAGCAGTCCTGGTGGTGAGAATCTAGACTTGAGCAGAGCTTCAGAATTGACAAGCCGCTTCCAGACACATGGCCAGCCCTGGGCAAGGGGAAGCCCCTCGGCTCTACACATCCATGGTCAAACAAAGACCACACACCATAAAACACCCCTGAATCCCCGGACCCCAAGTCAAGCCAGCCAACTTCCCGGTTTTGTTTGACTCTGTCTTAAGGAGAGAGGATTGCACCTGGAAGTTTCCTGGACCAATTTTTGTCTAGCGTCAGGAAAGGTAACGCAGCTCCCCGGCTGCCTCAGCCAACCTCTGCTGCCCCATTCCTTGGCCAGCCCGGGAGGGAGGGCCTGCGGTTGTTTTATTCTTGACAGTTAACATTGACACAGGGAGGTAATGGTTGGGTGATCAGTTTTATGAAATTAACTCTGAAATATTGCCTGTCTTTTATCTTGAAAGCAGAACTTTGTTTTGGTCATCGTAACTCACTTTGAAGATAATGTGATGGCTCTTGGCTCTGTAAATCATCCTGTGGCCTTTGAAATTTGGGAACACAAACCTGTCCTTCCACAAACCCCAGCAGGCCTGTGTTGAACTGTATCTACTGGAGTTAAAGTCTCTCCCCACCCGTGAGGTCCTCCCCGGCCCCCGGCTCAGAGTCACGCCAAGTGTCCAGCGCAGGCTCTGTACCAACATCCCATGGGACCATGGGCAAGTCCACTGACCCACCAGGCGCCAGTCCTCCCATCTGTAAAATGGGTTCAATAAAACATACCCTGCTAACGTTTCCGCTTCCAGGATTGAGAGGAGAAGCAAAAGAGAAAATGGACACAAAGTGTCCATAAGGACAACAAAGTGCTGTACAAACAGAAAGGATTATGCATATGACCCCTTCGACTGCCCACACCCCTCCCTGGGCTGAGGGAGCTCCTTTCCCTTCCAGGAGTGGCCTGTGTCTAGAGGAGGGGATCGCCTCTCCCATTCCCTGGGTCCCACGGTGTGATGGTGAGGAGCACACTCCTGCTCTGGGTGTCATTTATCATGGGGTGGTAATCAATTAGATTTGGGGAGGGGTGGGGGAAGAAAAAGACAAGTTCAAAATTATATTATTTGCAAAAATCCATTCTTTCCTCTCAGCATGCCTGCTCTATTGACTGCCTTCCTTTCAATCAGCGACCATCATTATACCGCATTTCCAAAAAAAAAGAAAAAAGAAAAAAGAAAGCCACCCTCAACATAGAAGTGTCTGTGCATGAGTATAAATGCCCCTCCACATTCTCTATTTTAATTTCTTCCCCTTTTTGGGGGGTCCCCCATTTCAGTTTCTTTCCATCCTCTCTACCGGTATCTCCCACTTCCATAAGGTGCCGCTCAAAGGAGCACCTCCTCCAGGCAGCCACCCTGCTCCAGCCACACTGAGCTGCCCAAGGTTCCTTCCGCACGTCGCTCGCCTCCCCTGTGCCCTGCACAAATCAGTCCTTCTGCTGGTTAACTCCGCCTCTTCCTTTAGGGCTGGCCTCAGGTGCTGCCTCCTCCAGGCAGTCTTCCAGGACTTCACCAGACTGGGTTAGGGCTTATCCTCTGGATGGCTGGAACATTCTGCTCTTGTCATTCACACCGGTGCTTGTCATTCTGTCCTGGGTCCACGTATGTTTCTCCACGAGACTGTGCTCCTTGAAGTCTGGAGCTTTGTTTTTCTTCCACTTAACCTCAGAGCTAGCGCAGGCCTGCCACACAGGAGTTCAAGTTCAAATCCTGTTTCCTTCCTTCCTTCGTCAGGCACATAGCCCGTTTGTGGAAGGAATCCCATGAGACCTTACAATGCTATGGACCCTGCCTTGCCTTGACCAAGGCCATCACCCCATCACCATGCTCCAAACACACTGAGAATTGGGGGGGGTGGTCCATGAACACCCTAAGCTCCTTCAAACCCCAGGGCCTCTGCATTTGCTGCTGACTTCCGCTTAGTTTTTTGCATGGTGGGTCTTGCTCATCTGTCAAGTATCAGCTCAAATGTCACCTCCCCATCTAAGCTGGGTCCATTTATTCTCTGTCATAGCACTCTGCCATTTCTTCACAAAGCACATCTTAATGTTCAATTATTTCATATATCTGTTTGCATCTGGTCTTTTTCTCTGACACCCCCGCTAGAACGTGAGCACCAGGGAGGCAGGGGAGCTTCCTGTCTATGGTCATATCCCAAGCACCGGACACACAGGATTTGCTCAAAAAATATTTGTCACATGAATGAGTGAAAGAGTGGGGAGAGGGCCCCAATCTATGGGGTGTGCCCTCCCATCCCTGCCCCATTTGGAAAGGGCTGAAATCTCTGGCCCCTCCCAAGACCCTCCCTCCTAGCAGAAGCCCGAGGAGAAGGAGGCAGACCCCACCCGTGGGAGGGGGACTCCAGCAAGAAAAAGAGAGGGGAAAAGCACAACTCTTTGGTTTATGGGAAAATTAAATATTGAACTGAGTAGTAACAACAGCCAAGGGAAAAACAACCTGACAAAAAGCCCCCAAATGGAGCCACCATCAGTGACAAGAGAGATAAATGCAGCATCTGGGCTCATGGGCTGCAACGGGCCCGCTATGTGGCAGCCGCCGAGCAGGGCCCACCGCCCCCTCCAACTTGACAGGGCTGCCCAGGGGCTGAGGCAATGGTGAGGGATCTGGGTCTAGGTCATCACCAGTGTGGGCGGCCACTGCCTGGGACCCTCCCTGCCCGGGGATGGGGGGGCCCTTCTGAGTGGACAGGGGTCATGGGGGAACCTCCGGCGGCTGCAGGCATAATCCACCCACCCGTTTCCCCTCGGCGGGAGCTCGCTGCCAACACCCATTCACCTGCCTCGCCCCTCCCCTGGCTGGTATTGCGCTTTGGCAGTGGTAGAAGACGAGGTTAACAACCCCAGCTGGGGGCTCTGGCTGACTGCTCTCGGGGAGCGGGGGGGAGCGGAGCGCAGCATGTGAAGCGGAGAATCGGTGAGGCTGGGCAGAACGCGCTGCAACTCTGGTTACTGCTGATAGAGAAATAAAATCCCGCACACACACACACACACACACACACACTCAAAGGGGTGGTGGTGGGGAGGCCAGGCCACAGGTTTTAGTGTTGGATCTGGATTTGTATTCTGGTGCAAAATAGTAGAGTATACCTTTAACGTGGTGGCTCTCCAAGTGTGTTCCCTGGGCCAGCAGCATCGGCCTTACCTGGAGCTTGTTGAACTTCCCAAGCCCGCTTCTAGACCTGCTGAATCAGAACCCGGGGGAGAGAGGGGGGATGCGCAGGGGGAGGGCCCAGCCATCTGAAGCCTTCCGGGAGATTCTAATGCAAGCTCAGTGTGAGAACCACTCTTTTTGACTTTTGTGAGCCTCCGTCTGTTCACCCCGAAGTTAGGGGTAATAAGATCCACTCGGTGGTGGTGTTCTGGGCACCAAGGACTTGGTCCACAGTAGGTGCTCAGTGAACGGTGGAAATAATTACTGGCTGGGAGAACAAGACCCAGGGGAATTAGCGAGCCTCAATCGGCTGCTCCTGGCCCAGCACACAGGCCAAGGGTAGAACTCTCTGGGGACTCCAGCTCTGTGCAATGAGTCAAAGGACCTCAAATCCCCAAAGCCCCCCCGCCCCCCGCCTTCACAAGCAGATCAACTTTGGGTTCATGCCTTGATTGGATGCTTCTCAGTGCCCCCAGTTTTCTGATTGGCCTCCTAGGACGCCAGTCCCATGTGGGCCCTCCCCATGCCTGGGGGTGCCTGGCTGGAGGCAGTCTGCCCAGCCGCCTCTCTGCAGCCGCTCAGCCCCTCCACGCCATTGTCGTTTATGTGGTAATAGAGCCAATGTGTTCAGGCCCATGATAGGTGCCATTTCTGCAGAGATGAAATCTATGGGGTGTGACATGAATCCGTTTTAAATAGCAGCAAGGCTGGCTATTTGGAGGATGTTTTCAATGTATCCCAGAGGTATATATTACACACATGGGCGATTTCACCAGGTGCCATATTTGCAGCTTTATGAAAGATGCCTGCAGAAGCCTGCGGAAGCCTGGGGAGGGAGGCCCTAGTAAGTGGGGAAGCACATTCAAGATCTGGCCAGGGGCAGCGGCACCCAGCTCAGGTTCTTCCAGCTCAAGTTCAAGTTCAGCCTGCTTTATACTTTTCTCCCCCCACCCCACACCCACCGGAGGGCAGTGGAGCTGCTGGAGCTTGGAGACCTCCCTTTTTCCCTCAGCAAAACCTCTGTCCATTCCAGCAGAACTAAACTGAACCCCAAGCACTGGGGCCTTTGTGTTCTGGGGCTCAGAACAGGGCTCACCCTTGACCTTGCCCGCCCAGGGCCTGGGGCACCTGGCCCTGACGTACCACCCTCCTGTCCACAGTCAGTGCAACCCTTAGGCTGCTGCTAGCTTCCTGGTCTCATCCACAGAGCGAGGATGACACCAGTGTCACCGGTCTATGCGGGGCGCTTGTGGGGACTGAAGAACATGGCAGGTGCCACCCCAGCCAAGCTCCCAGCAGAACCCCAGCTCCCTCACCCCACCCATTCACACCCCCCCCCCCCCCAGCACAGAGCCCTCTTTTCCAGCAGGAGATTTCTCGGGGGCCTCTGCCACCGAGTCTCCCTGCTCTCTTAGCATCTCAGGATTGATTTCCTGAGTCAGAGGGCAGGGAAATCATTCTTGCCACTTGCTTCTCATAAAGCAAATTCCGGAGGGGAGACAAGGCGGGAAGGGAGGGGAGGAGCTGTGGACAAGGGGCATTTGGTGGGATGGGGACTGTGCATGTTTTCTCTCTGACATTTTAGGATGAAAGTTTTCAAACCTAGGAAGAAGTTCAAATAACTGTCCAAGGACCATTCCCGAACCCACCACCCAGGTTCTAGGATGAACATTTAATTGCACTTGTTTCGTCGCGCATCTATGAGATGGTGTCTTTTTAAAGAACTGGGAGAGGCAGAGTCAAGCTTCATTCCCAACAGGACCAACTCTTGGCCAGGGCGGAGGGGCTTGATTTGGGGGAGGTGGTCGCAGAGATCTGGCACACGTGGCCTCCCCCGCTGGCCTTGCTGGGGCCGCCTCTCTGACCCGTCTAACCTCATCCCTCACCAAGTTCATCCCCACCTCGGTTCTCTCATCTGTAAAATGGGGATTGCAAGCGTACTTAGTCACAGGCGTTGGTACCTAGTCACAGTACCGATGAGTCACAGGGCCGTGGTGAGGATGAGCTGAGCTCACGTTGGTGAAGTGCCTTGCAGGACGCCTGGTGCGGGCGAGCCCATATTCCCACTGGCCATCCTATTTGTAAACAGCAACCTCCATCCCTGGCCGGCACTTCTCACTCTGGCCACTGGCCTGGGAGCTCCTCGTGCCAGGGATGCGGGTTCGTCCTGCTGCAGTTCTCAGCCAGTGTGCGCTGAGTTGATGTTTGCAGGGGTGACTGGGGGGGCGGATTTGCACCCGGAGTTGAGGGCCCACCGGGTCCCCAGGCACATAGTGGGTGGGGGTGAGGGTGGGGAGGGCACTTGCCCATCATCTGTGCTCATGGTGGTCACTCTGGGGCACGGTCCATGCTAAATGCTTTAATGCATTAAAGCCCCCGCAGAACCCAGGAAGGAGGGGTAATTATCCCCATTTTATGGAGGCAGAAACTGAGCCGTTCAAAGACAGTGATCCACCGGTGTTCGGCCGGCAAGGACCAAGGCTAGCTCTTGAACCGTGTCTGGCTTAAGTGCCCAGCCCAGGCTCACGACCCTGCACCGCCTGGCCCTGCGTCTCACGTGCTGTGGGCTTTCTCTCAAAGCATCGGTTTCCTCTGCAATGCAGTGACAGGGCTGGACCCTGTCACTGCTCACATCCGTGGCTCTGAGTGAGGCAGGTCTGGAGGGAAGCTACAGAGGAGGGTTCAAGGTGACCAGCTGTGAGGCAGTGGGGCTGGTCAGCAGAGAAGGGCCAGCCCCACCCCCTTCACGGGGATCCTCAGGAGTCGGGGGCTCTCCTCTGATGGGCCTGGGTTGTGTCTGCTCCCAGCCTATGAGGCTTAGCCATGTACCACCTCCTCTATGAAGCCCTCCTGATGCCTCCTCCTGGAGGAGACCCTCTCCCTGGGAACTCCCACATCCCTCAGCTTGCACCCTAGCCCTCCCCTCGCCCCCCAACTTATTTTCCTCCTGCTGGATTCTGGAAACCTGTGCTCTTCTCTGGCTCCCTCATCCTTCAGGGACTCCTGCGGAGCAGACACCGGGTCTCATATCCTTCCATTGTCCCCAGAGCCTAGAGGTCAGGCTCCGGATGCAGAGACAGGGACTGAGAATCTCCATGTGTCACTCAGTAGCCACAGGATCGTGGGACAGTGGCTTCATCTCTCTGAGCCTCAGACTCCTCATCTACAAAATGGGGAGAACTGCAAGCACTCCCTCAGCAGCACACGTGGGCATCAAACAGGAGAAGGCTCATAAGGCACCTAGGACAATGCCTGGCACGTAATAAGCCCTCGGTCAGTGCTAGCTTTTGCCGTGAAGATGATCGTGATTATTAGGATTATTTGTTTTTAAGATTATCGCTCCCGGGGAGTGAGTGAGGTAATCCTGCCTCCTCAGCGACAGATGGGGAAACTGAGTCCAGGGGTGCCCTGCCAACTGGCAGCAGAGACAGGACGGCTGACTCCCAGGCCAACCCAGCCTGGTGTGTGGAGTTGGTCTCAGTTTCCCCTTCCGTACAGGAGGTGGTGGGATCCCTTCGATCTCCCCAGAAGAGGCTGCGGGTGCCAGACCCTGCTCCAGGAGCCGACTCACTGCTGCCCTGCCCTCCTTCCCAGCCTGGATACAGCTCTGTTAACACCTGTACCCTCAGACTCATGCCCGCTCCTTAAATCACTGGGCCTGAGGCACTGCAGTTTCAACAGCCACATATCACTTGTAATTAAGGGGCCTGTCCCAGGGAGAGGAAGTTTGCCTTCTGCCAGAGACACTAAATCCAGGTCCTGGTGATGGAGGGGATAAAGCATTGCACTGACCTAACACTTGTCAAGGTTTAATGATGCACCTGCAGGCCGGCTCCGGTGAGGCCCGGGAGGCTGGAGCCGAGAGGGGCAGGTAGTAGGTGCAGAGAGGCAACCGTGGGACAAGAATGGAGCCCCCTGGTCTGTGGGACACCGCAGGTCACGGGAGCAGGTGACGGCCTCAGGGGCGGGGGGGGGGGGGAAGGTGGCATCCTCAAGAGGGCACAGCGGGCCATTCTGTGAGAGGCTATACGGAGGCTCTTTAGCCAGGCGGTCTGGGTTTGAATACAAGCTCTGCAACTCGCTTGCTGGGTGACCTTGGGCAAGCTACTTAACCTCTCTGGGCCAGGTTTCTCATCATCAAAATGGGAATGATACAGGTACCTACCTCCTAGAGTAGTGAGGATTAAATGAATTAATATATTTAATATATTGGAGCCAGGTTTGGCACCCCGTAGCTGCAAAATTCACCTTTACTCTAGCATATACCCCGGCTGTCCCACATGAAGAGGAATCTCTCCGTCGTTCCCCCAAAGCAAGCACCCGCACAGCGGGGACTTACAATGTTGGTTGAAGCGTGAGCAGTGAATGGGCGGATGGTCTGCTTCCCGCACAGAAATCCTGACGACACTAGCTCAGTGGCCCTATGGACAAGATGCACACACCAGTACACGCTGCTCGACGAAGCTGCCTGCCCCTTCCAGCCTCCCTTACCGGTCAGAGAGGTCACGTAGCTTTCCAAATCACACCCGACGTGCCCTTCGGAGGGAGGCCTTGTCTCCACCCTGGCTGAGGGCCTCAGCTCCCCACAGAGGAAGACATCAGAGAACGTTTGGGTTCATACTCTAGGCTTCCCTTCATGAGCAGACTCAGCTTTCTCTTCTGTAAAATGGGGATACTGATCTTGCTGACTTCCCAGATGGCTGAGCTGACGGGGCAGCCCAAATATTCCATGCTGTCCCTGTTGAGAGGAGTGCTGGCCTCTGGCCTAGGCCCGTGTGGCCACCATATTGCCCCCCACTCAGAGAGGAGCGATGTGCCCCCTTCTTCCTGGCAGCCTCATGTAGAGGGAAAACTGGGGGCTCTTCTTCCAGCAGACCTGAGCTCAGATCCCAGCCCACTCACTGCTGTGGAATGTTTGGAAGGTTCTCCACCCTCTGAGCAGTGCATAGTGCCCACTGTCACTGAGGCAGCATGGGGCTAGCCTGCGGTGGGGAGACTAGAGGTGGGACTGAGGAATGGAATGTGCTGGGCCTGTTGCTGAGTGCACAGTGGGCGGCCGGCCGTCAAGGGCATGCCTCCTTTGCAGGGCTGTGTTCAGACAGGGAGGGATAGAGGATTCTAGAGGCTTGTCTAGGAGGTGGTCAGCAGGCTCGGGCCTTTGGGGCTGAAGCTGGGAAGTGACTGTCCTTGGTCGATGACCCAGTTAGCTCCAAAGTGCTCCTCCGAGCCCCAAACCCATCTGTCTGGCCCCTGTCTGAACTGGCTCTTAGCTGGTGACCTGAGCTAGTGGCAGGCCTTTGGGCGGGCAGAGTAAGCATCCTTTCTCTGGGTCCCTGGCCAGGTGGAGGCTCTCCAGGCACTTAAGTGTGCTGTCTCTGAACATGCTCTGATGTCCATCCTGGATGGGCCTGGCCACCCCAGCCCCAGTCCTCCAGCCTCCGAGCCCTGCCAGCTTTCTCAGGCCCCTGCTGCCCATCACGCTGTCCCCTCAGAAGCTCCGAGAAGGGAGGAGGCCTCTCTACCCCAAAGCCCATCTCCTGCAGTTACCGTCTGCTGAGCGAGACCACAGGTCTCACCAATGCCTTCTCAGGGACCATCTCTGTCCAGGGCTGGGTCCCGCCACGTCCTCCCCATCTGTTCCCATCTTTCCAAATGATCCCCACGTCCTGTGGCTTCTGTCTGGAAATGCCTCGCATGTCCAGCCTCTACGGCCCAAGCCCTGGGCTGGCTGGGGCCGTTTCTCCCCCTCCGCTGCCTGCCCTGCCCTCAGAAGGCCGCCAGCCATCTCAATACACCATCCTCAACAGCCCCGTGGGCCAGGGACCTTCATGCCCCCGTTTCCAGATGACGTAACTGACGTTGGGGAGGAAAAGTCACAGCGAGACTGTGGAGGGGGTGACGTTGCTCTTTCCTGGTGTCCTCGGCCAGGGGCGGCGTGGGACGCCACGGTCCTCACTGCCAGGCTTGGAGAGCTCCCCCTGGCTGGGGTCACTTCCTGCGGCTCTGACCCCAGTCCCCCGCCCCGCTGACACTTCCAGGGTGGAGGTCAGGACAAGGTGAAAGTAAGCACTCACAGTAAGCTCCAGACACAGGACTTGGCATTTCCTGTCCCAACGCGGTGGCGGGGGGGGTTGCTACTGTAACCCCCATTTGGCAGACAGGGAAACTGAGGCCCAGGAGATGAAAGAAGCCACCTACCAGTGTAGGGCAGCGGCTCTGCTGAGGGCTTGGAGCCAGTCTGCCTGGGTTCAAATCCAGTTCCCCCCTTGCTAGGCCTGGGCCCTTGGGCACATTTGTTAGGCTCTCTGCTTCCACGCTTGGACAACGGGGAAGGGAATCGTGGGCCCTCCTTAGAGGGCTGTTAGGACAATGAGTGAGCAGGTGCGGAGCAGAACTGTGCCTGGCATGTAGTAAATGCTCAATAAACATTTGCTGCTTTTATTATTGGGAGTTCCAGAACTGGGCTTAAAATCTACGGCTGAATCCAAGGCCCATCCCCTTAGCCATTCCCCAGCTCTCTAAGGAAGTAAATGCTGTTTTTAGTCAACCTACTTGAATAGAGGAATAATTCTTCACTGGGGACCACCCAGCCCTCTCCTGGCTCTGGTTTGGAGGATCCTGAGCACTCACTGTCACTCACCAGAGCCGGTGGGAAGGGGGATGGGGAGGGGAGGGGGCTTGGAGGTGGGCTTGCTGGACATTTGCTTGGGAGACAGGAGTGCCCAGGCCTAGTCCTCAGGACCCTGGGGGTGTCTGGGGTGGGAGGTGGAGGTTTGGGTTTGCACCCTCTCCCTCTCAGCACCCCAAACTCCTCTGCGGCTCTGGCTTGGATCCCAACCCACCCCCTATCTCCTCCCCCTCCTCCTCTTCCTGATAGCAGCCTCGCTCCCCGCTCCCCAGAGCCTGTGGCCACTGCAGTCGCCTGGGGCCAGTTCCTGCAATTAGTGTAGGGTCAGCAGGTGGCTCCTCCACTCAGGCTCCAAGATAAGGAATGAGCCGATCATTTCCCACCCAGCAGGCATCATGGGCTATGGAGAGGGCTTCGTGGCAGCTCTGAGTCTCGCCTCCCAGCTACCCTGCTTGGGGTGCCCCAGGGACTCTGAGATCAGCGGCCTCCCTCTACGGACCTAAGCTGTCCCCTGGCCTGCCACATACCCGGGGCATGTGCTGGATCTGCCTATGAGGCGCACATCTCCCCACGGCTGTCCTGCGCACAGGCAGGCTTCTCAAAATAGGTTCGGCAAATTGCCACCTGCTTTCTTGCCAGTGTCCTTTAGAGGCAGAGTTGTGTTTCTTCTTGTTGTTTAGGCCTATGGCAGCAACTCCAGGTCTTTGAGGAGTGCAGGCTCTGCCCTCAGGCCTCGCATCCCCCATCCCCTTGGAGTCATAGACATTTCTCCTTCCCAGGTCACGAGAGGTCCTTGACACTCCAATTATTGGTCCTGGGAACGTGCTCCTTTTTCTAGAGAGGAGCACCAGGGTAGGTGTCCAGAGGATAGGGTTCAGGAATCTGGTCTTAGAAAGCAGAGCTCCGGATCTCTAGAAATCCTAGGTTCTGGCCTGGCCTCATGGAAGTGAGCTCAGCTCTGTCACACGCTGTAGTCTCCTTTTCCCTGGGAGCACTGACCAGCCCGGGGTGAGCTTTTCTTCACGGGAAAGCTCGAGGGATGGGCCCCAGGAGGACTTCCCGGGGACTCGCTGCCCCGTCACATGGCAGGGGAGTGACAGAGCCAGGCTGGAGATGCCCAGATGGCTTTAAAAAGCATCTGGAATACATACATGAGGAAAGACGTAGAGGTCAATGGAACAGAATAGAGTCCAGAAATAAACCCTCACACTTAACAGTCAATTGGTTCTTGGCAAAGATGTCAACACAATTCAGTGGGGGAAAGAAGATTGTGTTCAAAAATGGCACAGAGATAACTGGACATCCACCTGTAATTGATGGAGGCAGAGGCCTCCTCCACAGCACGTACAGAAATTAACCTGAAGTGGATCATAGTTTTCTGTCTCCTCCAGCCGTCCAAGATGCTGAAAGAAGGCGAAGGGGAAGAAGGTGGTTCTGGCCCCTGCAGTTGTGAAGAAGCAGGAGGCCAAGAAGGTGGTCCATCCACTGCTTGAGAAAAGGCCCAAGAATTCTGGCATCAGACAGGACATCCAGCCCCCAAGGGACCTCACCCACCTTGTCAAATGACCACACTACATCGGACTGCAGCGGCAAAGGGCTCTTCTCTATAAATGTCTCGAAGTGCCTCCTACAATTAACCAGTTCCCCCAGGCCTTGGACCGCCAAATAGCTACTCAGCTGCTGGCCCACAAATGCAAACCAGAGACATAGCCAGACAAGAAGCAGAGATTGTTGGCCCCGGGCTGAGGAGAAAGCTGCCGGCAAAGGGGAGGTCCCCACTAAGAAGCCACCTGTCCTTCGAGCTGGGGTTAATACTGTCACCACCTTGGTGGACAACAGGAAGGCTCAGCTGATAGTGATTGCACATGCTGTGATTCCACCGAGCTGGTTGTCTTCCTGCCCGCCCAGTGTCGTAAGATGGGGGTTCCCTACGGTATCATCAAGGGGAAGGCCGGGCTGGGGGTTCTGGTCCACAGGAAGATCTGCACCATTGTCGCCTTCACATAGGTTAACTGAAAAGGCAAAGGAGCACTGGCTAAGCTGGTGGAAGCCATCAGGACTGATTACAATGACAGATAGGATGAGATCCGCCGTCCCTGGGGAGGCAATGCCCGGGTCCAAAGTTGGTGGCTCTCATTGCCAAGTTGGAAAAGGCAAAGGTGAAAGAACTGGCCACCAAACTGGGCTGAGTGGACGCTGTTGAATTTTCTGTACATAAAAGTAATAAAAAGTTCTCTTCTGGCCAGTGTCAGAAAGAAAGAAAGAAAGAAAGAAAGAAAGAAAGAAAGAAAGAAAGAAAGAAAGAAAGAAAGAAAGAAAGAAAGAAGGAAAGAAGGAAAGAAAGAAAGAAATCATAAAGCTAAATGTAAGAGTTTTAAACTATTAAAACTCTTAGAAGAAAAACAGGAGTAAATTGTGACCTTGGGTTAGGCAAAGCCTTCTCAGCTAGGACACTAAAAGCACAAGCAACCGAGAATAAATAGATGGAGTGAACTTCGTCCAGAGGAAACCCTTTCATCCTTCAAAGGACATCAGTAAGAAAGGGAAAAGATAATTCACAAAAGGGGAAAAGATATGCAAATGTTACATCTGATAAGACCCTTGTATCTGAAATAAAGAAAGCGCACAGCTTAATGATGAAAAGACAAATAACCTAGTTGAAATGCGCCCACGATCTGAAGGTATTTCTGCAGAGAAGGTATCCAAATGGCTACAAAGCACATGAAAAGATGATCAACATCATTAGTCGTTAGAGAAACACAAATCAAAACCTCAATGAGAACCACTTCACGTCCACCAGGACGGCTGTAATCAACAAGGCAGGTAGTGGGAGCTGGTGAGGATCTGGAGAGATGGGGACCCCCACGGCGCTGGAGCATAAGTAAAATGGCACAGCTGCTTGGAAGTCAAAAGGTTAAACTCAAGAGTTACGATTTGGTCCAGCAGTTCCACTCCCGGGTATGCACCCAAGAGAACTGAAACCATACGGTCACACAAAAACCTGTCTGTGAACAATCACAGGAGCATTTTTCATAACAGCCGAAAAGTGGAGATGTCCTTCAACTGGTGACTGTATAAAAGAAATGTCATGTATCATACGATGGAATATCACTCAGCCATAAAAAAGAATGAGGGATTGAGGTGTGCAAGAGTGACAAAGACCACGTATTGTATGATCCCATTTATATGAAATGTCTGGGCCAATCCATAGAGCTAGAAAGTAGATTGGTAAGGGTTGCCTGGGCGTTCGACTCTGATTTGGGCTCAGGTCATGATCTCAGGGTTGTGGGATGGAGCCCTGCATTGGGCTCTGCTGCACTCAGTGGGGAGCCTGCTTGGGATTCTCTCTCTCTCTCTCTTTCTCCCTCTGCCCCTCCCCACCACTCATGTGCCCTCTCTCTCTAATAAAAAAAAAAAAAAAGGAAATTATATTGGTGATTACTTTAGCCTGGGGCAAGGGGTATGGGATGGGGAGTCATTATAATGGGTATAGATTTAAAAAAATCTTCTAAAATTGGTTGCACAACTAAAAGTGTTTGCACAACTCTGTGAGTAGGCTAAAAACCATTAAATTGTATGCTTTAAATGAGTGAATTATACGTTATATGAATTATAGCTCAATAAAACAGTTTTGAAAAAAAGCACCAGATGCACTTAATAAAAATTCAGTAAAACATACTGAAAAAAATAAAAAGTGTGCTATGCAAAGTTGATTAACAACTGTTCTCTACAGGGGGACCCTGTGTCACCTGGCCCCAGGTTTTGAAAGCATTTGGTGTGGTTTGGTGCCATTATGGCCTTGGGTTCCAAAATTCTACCTTTAGTTGGCCACCGTCACTTGAAAGCCTTCAGAAGAGACATAGGGATCCCAAAATAGAACATTTTATTAGTGCTTGTTAGTATGTTATGACTTCTAGAAGAGCAGAATGGGTACGTGGGTAGGATGTCTTTGCCTTTGCTCTACCACTGGCTGGCTGGGTGTCTTAGGCAAGAGACGTACCTATCAGTTTCCTCATCTGGCAAAGAAATGGCAGTACCCATCTCACAGAGCTTTTGACATTATGGGATAAGTTAGTTTATGAAGACCTTAGCCCAGTGCATGGCATATTAGTAAATGCTCAGTGAAGGGTACCGCACGTGCTTGGGAGTCAGATGTCAATCCTCCTCTGATGCTATTTCTTGGCTCAGCGACGGTTGTGGATTCAAAATGTGCCTCAGAGAAAGACGTGTTGAAGTCCTAACCCCCAGCACCTGTGAATGTGATCTTATTTGGAAAAAGGGTCTTCGTACATGTGACCAAGTTCAGATGAGGTCGTACTGGATGAGGGTGTGCTTTCGTCCAATGCCTGGTGTCCTTAGAAGAGGGAGATGTGGACACAGAGACCCAGACCCACAGAGGGAGGCCGCCCCGTGAGGACAGAGGCAGAGGCTGGAGGGATGTATCTACAAGCCAAGGAAGGCCAAGGACCACCGGCCACCACCAGGAGCTGGAAGAGGCAAGGAAGGATCCTTCCCTAGAGCTTTCAGAGGGAGCGTGGCCCGGCCGACACCTCGATTTCAGACTTCTGGCCTCCAGAACTATGAGGGAATATACTTCTGTGACTTTCAGCCCCCCAGAGTGATCCTTTGTTACTGGCATCCTGGAGCATCCAGCGCCGGGGTCAGCCTGGGCTTCTGCATCCGTACCGTGAGCTGGACATCTCCCTCGATGGCACCTAAACTCCACGAGGCGAAGACTTTCCTCGTTCTGCACTGCATCCTCAGCACCCGGAACTGTGCTTGGCCCCGGGCAGATGCCGAGTCAGGCAGTGTGGGATCAGGTGCATGAAGGCCTCAAGTCCACGCACTCAGGCCTCACCTTCTCGGAGGGGCCTTGCTGAGCACCCTGTTTAAAATACCCGCCTTGCCCCAGGCTGTGCTTGCTTCTGCTTCGCTCGACCACCCTCTGACATCCATGGGCACCAGCGGTCTCCTTCTTCAGGTCTGCCTCCCTTCCTGCATGGTCCAGTCCAGGAGGGCGAGGAATTTTGTCTGGCTCATTACTGAAGCTGAATTCCAGTACCTACAACAGCGCCTGGAATGTACTAGATGCTCAATAAATGTCTGTTGCATAAATGAACAAATGAAGGACAGATGAATGAATGAATGAGATTCAGAATGCCTGCGTGCGGACATCCAAGTGACCTTCTAATCCATTTTAACAGAAAACTATTCTGATGTTGTTTTTACTAGGAAAAAAGTTCGGTACTGGACCGTCCATGTCACAAGTGGACACTGACCTGGATTTGGACTCAGGTCTGCTGGACCCCAAGGCAGGTGCTCCTTTCAGAGGGTTTGAATAGTGAGGGGCCTGGGGTCGAAGTGGATGAGCAGCCCCATGGGGCCTGGGGCACAGGAACCGTCTGAATTTTTGAGTGCCAAGTGTTCCTGGTTGGGGCTCGGTCTCACGGAGGTCCCCGCTGTCTCAGCTCTGCACAGGTCCCCCTCGACCCCATGCTCACTTGACCTTTGCAGTCCTAATAGCTTTTGTGTCAAAGGTGGAGACGTGTCCCTTGGGAGCTCAGAGATACTATTAGGTGCACAAGCTCTGGGCTTGGGCAGACCTGGGGGGCCCCCCAGCTCTCACGTGGGGGAGCCCCTTAAACCCTTAAACCCCCTTCTCTCATCTGTGAAATAGGATGACGGGGCCTATATCTCGGGGGACACTCGTGAAGGTCGTATGATCAACAGTGCGCCGGACGCTCCGTGCACAGGGCCAGCCACACAGCCTGTGCTTGATGGAAAGTGGCCTTGATTATTCGCTGTGGGTTGAAAGGGCCCCCTCGGTGGCAGGTCTGTATGGAGAGGATGGCAGAGACACCTTGCCTCTTGGTCTTCCGGCGGAACCAGGAGAGCAGCGTCTTTCGGCGTGGGCACGGGTGGGGGTGTCTGGGCTCACATTTAATTGATTGTAACATCTCACCCTTAACATGCTCCCCGCATAACCTGCACCCCCAAGAAGAGCCTCTGCAATCCTTCCGTGACTGTGTATAATGCGTTCCTGGAGCCCAGCACGTAGCTTTCAAATTGGCTTACAATTTATCTGCAGCTCGGATAAAAACGTTTTAATGACTATGGGCGGCACAAACCCTCGGTGTCACCCACGGGGCTCCCAAATGTCTTTTCCCACCACATAGCGGGGATGTTACAGGCGTGAAATTACAGCCGCTCTCACATTTTGATCTGCACCCTGAGGCCCGTGGAAACAGCACGGTAGAATGTGCTGGATGCAGATGCAGTGGCGGAAGACGGGAGGCCAGCCTCTCCCGCACAATTGCTCTGTGCTTGGGATGCGTGCGAGGCTGTGGGACGGGCCCTGCTCCTCGTCTCTCTTCCCCCCACCGTCCTAGGAAGCTTCCCTTGGCCCCCAAATCGAGGAGAGGGCCACTGTTGGTGGCCATGGTCCTTAGGGTCCTTAGGGTCCGTTGTCGCTCAAAGGAGACCCCAGCTTTCAATGGCCTCCACTCGCTTGGAGGGAGGGTGTTGGTGAGTGCGCGTGCGTGCGTGAGTGTGTGTGTATGACGAGGGTCTATGTGTGCCATGTCACCGGCCAAGGCAAGGAGCTGACTGTAGTGCTTGACACCTGCCCTGAAATATATTTAAAGGGGTGGGTCAGGGAGGGGAAGGCAGAGTCACCCAATTTTCAAGTCTTTCTAATTGAGCCCGATGTGTAACCGACATGATCCGTATTTGTCGTGAGAGATACTGAGCACTCGGAAGGTGCCGGGCGCTGGGCTCAGGGCACTCTGTCCTGGAGATCATCTCACTGAATGGCCCCACCTTGCCCGAGCCGCTTCCTTCTCCGAGCCTGGGTCTGGGTGACAGGTACAGTGCGGTCTCAGCCTATGGAACCTCTTGGCCGCCTCATCTGGGCTAGGAGCTTTGCAAATATCATTCATTCATTCATTCATTCAGTTAAAGGTTTATTTATTTATTATTTTAGAGAGAGAGAGTGCAAGGGGGTGGGGCAGAGGGAGAGAATCTCCAGCAGACTCACTGCTGAGCACAGAGCTGGATTCGAGGCTCCCACAACCCTGAGATCATGACCTGAGCCAAAGCTCTGAGTCGGACACCTAACCAACTGAGCCACCCAGGAGTCCTGCAAACTTTATTTAAATTAAAAAAAAAAAAAAAAACCAACCTTACAACTACTCTAGGGGGTAGCCACCCTTGTCCCTATTTTATAGATGGGGAACTGAGGCCCAGAGAGGCTAATGAACACAATGATGGATCTGGGATTCAGCCTAAAACCTGCGTGTCTTAATGTTGTATAACAGGGATTATAACATCTACTGGCTCACAGGGCTGTCGCCAGGATTCCACAACATAATGCACACGAAGCCAGAAGCTCATGCACTGTAGGCACAGCCTGGGGACAGACAGTGGCTGTGTTGTCGGCTCAGCTGCAGCCTTAGTGAGCATGGGGGGACCTGCCCCATCAGGAGACAGCTAGGCCAGGACCACCAACAGCAAGCACAATGACCTCTATGCAGTGGGTCCGTCAGAGGATTGACCAAGGTGAGTGCTATTTCAGTAAGAATCCTGCCCATGGACACCCTGAATTTCCAGAGGTCAGAGTCTGGGGCCACTGGGGGGTCTGCCCCTCCCCGGTCTCCCCAACAGCCTCAGCCTCCTGCTCAGTAACTGGGATCTCATCAGCTGTCTGCCCCATCCCACATGGCTGTTACCTTCTGTCGGGAGGAGCCCAGAGGTTCACAGTTCCTTGCTGCCCAGACAGCGAGATCGGAGGAGAAAAGTCTCCGCCAGCCGTGCCACAGGCGGAGAGAGAAGCCAGACCTGCCAGGAGCACACTGCCTTGCTCAGCCAGGACCATCAGGCCAGCCGAGCAGTTCTGGTCTGTCCCATAAGGTCTCTCTGCACCTTAGGTTCCTTGCTTAGCAGGTGGGATAATGGACTTAACAGATGTCAGAGCTAGGAGGGCTTAGGAGCATCTGGTTACACGTCCTCCTGGTGTATGGAGGAGAAGACAGGCCATGGAGGGAGAGCAACCTGCTCAGGGAGCTTTGGTGAATTAAGGAGAAGTGCGGGCCTCCTGGAGGAGGGGGCTTTTGAGGACCCTGTCCTTGCTCACATAGAGAGAAGCCTCAGCTGGAGTGTCTCTACTGTTTCCAGGGGTACAACAGCCGGTGTGAGAGGCAAGATGCCTGGCTTCCAGCCCCAACACTGGACTGCCATCACAGGACGGTTTTGTGATCCTGGCTGTGTGACCTTAGGTAGGCTGCTTGCTTTCTCTGTCCCTCCATATCTGTGTCTGCAGAATGGGACCAATAATACTAGTGCCTACCCTAGGGTGGGTTGTGAGGACTGAATGACATAACATGGAAAGCACAGCCAGAAGCCTCCAAGGGACCCTCCTTGGGTCCTCCCCCTAAACTAGCTGCCACCCCACCTGCAGCCACTCTATCCTATCACCTGCCTGATTTTCTGCCCAGGATTTGGCACTGTCCACAGTTCTCTCTTAGGCATCTATGTGTGTTTTATGCTTGGCTCATGCACAGGATACAACTCCCCAAGGACCTTGTCCTATTGAAAGAGTATGTCCATTACCTAGCGCATAGTAGGTGCTCAAGAAATATCTGATGGATGAATGATTACGTACATGTCCCTCATCAGACTGGGAGCCCCTCAATGGTGCACACTGAGTTTTGTTCTTCACCAGATTCCCTGGGCTCACTAGCCCAGGGCCGGGCACCAACAAGCCTCCTTCAGTGAAGGGAGGGAGGTCTTCCTGGCACAGTCACCTCCCCGCCACGGCCCATCCCCCAGGAAGCCACGAAGCCAGAACGCACCATGTGCTGCCACTGCGGGAATCAGTGTCCCTCTGGAGGTCTGGCCTTTGGAGGCTTTCAATTTCCCTAGAAGCGGTGGCTTTCCTCAGGGCCTTTATGCTTGCATTGATTGCCTGACTATGACAAACTTTATTTCCCTGGTAAATATCATTCGATAAGAAAATCAGAGAACGCTGGAGCCCGGAGTCGGGGCCAAGTCCCTAGAATTCTGGCAGCAGAATCGGAGAACGTGCCTGAGGAGAACGTCAGCAGTGCCAGAGGCTGCTGAGACCGCTGGGAGCAAGGCCTTTGTTTGACAAATGGAGAAACCGAGGCTGGGGTGGGGACACAGCCAGCCAGCATTACTATCCCCATCTTGCAGATGGAGAAACGGAGGCACAGATACAGGGTCAGACCCCAGGACGCTCTGACACCGAGTCCAGTGCACGTTCTTACCGATCACTCGATGCTTCCATGCCCCAGGAAAGGCCAGGGGAGATTCAGGGTCAGAATCACTCTCTGCAGCCCATATGCATCACCTCCCCCAGGGAGGCTCCCAGATTATCCTGCCCCCAGGGGGGGACCCTACCCCACTGCACTGTTCCCACGGGCCCTTCTATGAACGTGGCTCTTGGCTTCAGCCTGGAAAGGTGCTCCCTCCCTGTGTCCTCACTGGGCCACAGGGCCCAGAGCTGGGGGTCCTGCATCCCACCCCTGCCTTACAGAAGTGGACACTGAGGTCTGCTGCTCCCCTGGGAAGCCCTCATTCTGCTGTCAGCTCCTCATTTGTCCCAGTCAAGGTGTCAGAGCCCCTTCAAAGTGCCCAGGCCATGAGGATCCAGGGACAAGGCCCGGCCCTGCCTTGTCCTGGGAGGAGGAGGGCTTCCTGGGAGGAGAAGGGCTTCCTGGGAGGAAACCCTTGCGTGGTAAGGCCACAACTGTCCTACCTCGGCAGGGCCAGTCTCCTCGCTCCTTGAAGGCAAGAGTGGGAAAGAAGAGGGTTCACGGCCTCCCAGCAGACGTTTTGGCAGGTGGTTCCCAAGACAGCCCCTCTGTGCAGGGCGCACGCGCATGCACGCAGCTCCTTGCTGGGACCCTGGGGCCAGGGGCCCTGCACTCACCCATGACGTTGAGGAAGATGTTGCCCGATGCCAGGACCACCTTCTCTCTTGTGGCGCGGTCGTAGATGCCCACGTGGCATTCGTAGGGACCATTGTCTGAGATGCGGACCTCGGGCAGCCTGGGGGGAAGCAGGGGGGCAGGATGAAGGCCCATCATAGGGCCCTGGAAAGCGCAGTCCCCCATCACCCCGAAAACAACCTCCAAGCCCCACCGTTCAGCCTCTGTTCAACAGACGATCCTGGATCGACTACGTGCTCCTGTGCTACGCTGGGAGGGGGACAACATTTATGGAGCACCGACTGTATGCCAGGCCCTGTGTGCGACGCTCCAGGAGGTGAGGGTGTGGGGGCTGTGTGTCCAACCGGAGTTATATCTGTGCTCCTTTCAGTTTCTTGAGCTGCGGATGGTAAACGGTGCCCGCGCCTAGAGGACCCCGGGTATGACCGGGCTAAGAGGCATCTGACGTGTGGCACAGGCTCAAAGCTGTGCCCTAGAGCGTCACCTCATTCTGCCCTCCGCATAGGATCACTATGCCCACCTCGTAAACATGGAAACTGAGGCTCTAGAGGGGACACAGATGTCCCCCCGCCCACCCCCACCAATATGGCTAGTAAGAGCCAGGATGGGAATTTAAATTGCTCTTTAGGCAACTGCCTTGCTGTCCCTTTGGGTCCAGCCTTGGGGGATTGAGAAGAAACAGGAAACTTCTCATCTCCAAGGAGCCCCCGTCCCAGCGGATCAACACCGCCCATCCTTAAGGGTGGGCCTTTCCGAGCACAAAGCAGGGAGCAGCTGGTTCTGCCTGGGGTCCTCAGCAAGGAGCTGTGGCCTGGAGGGATGGGGGCTAGACCACTGCTGCATCAGGGAAATCTCTGGGTCCTCTGGCAAGTTCCAGCCTTCTCTGTGCCTAATCATGTTGCCAAAGGGGAGCCTCTTCTGGCCACAACTTAGAGGCAGTGGGGTCTCTGTGTTTGGGTCTCTGGTTGTAACACCACAGCACAAAACAGGAAGAAGCTCACGGTCATAGTCACGGTCATGAAGCCCTGTCCACCACACCGGCCCTTTAGTCCGATCAGAGAGCACGGTAGGGGAAGGAGAGGGCGGCAGTGAAGGGCGCAGGCTCTGGGTGTGGGTCAAGCCCTGCGCCCCCGAGGAGGGAGGTTCCTTGGATCTAGCTCTCTGTTCCCACCTCCTCATGGACACGTTGGCTCTCTACTCACCTAAAACACCCACTCCCATCAGCTTCTGCTGTGCTCTCCAACCTCAGATTCACTCTCTCCTCTCATGTCCACTGCCCCCTGCTTTGTCTCCCAGCTCCGTTCCCTCCTGACTCGGTGCCCCCCACTTCCCTCCTGACTCAGTGCCCCCCACCTCCCTCCTGACTCAGTACTCCCCACACCTGGGCTCTCAGCCTGCGTTCTACCCGCTGCTGGCTCAGAACTGAGCCAACACACATTAGCATAAGCAAACACCTTCATTTACATAGAATATGCAGAGGCTGACATCTGGTCTACCGACTGTCGTAAAAGGACTGGGAGAACGGGAGATTTTCATCAGGGAAACTGTGGGGAAGAGGCTGCTTTCCTCCCTTCCCCACCCTCAGGGGAGCACGCTGTCAGTGGGAACAGCAGGGGACTGGCTCCCCTTGGGAGCTATTCTGTTTGCTTGTAACTCAGCTAGGCTGGAAAAACAGCCCCTCTCCCGGGCACTGTTGCTGAGTGACGGTCGCCTAGAGTGACATATTTAGGTGACACTCGTAGGTATCAGTCATACAGTAAGTGAGTTGTGCAGGTGACATGTGCGCAGGCGACATACCCCTACAGAAACAGGCTCAGGAGACACGTGTAGCTGGCAGCCACCCAGGTGATGTAATGAGGTAATGGTGACAGGGTTGGCGCCCAGGTGGAAACGCGCAGGTAACTGCCATGTGGGTGATAAATGCAGAGGTGTTTAGATGACAGCAACACAGATTGCATGTTTAGGCCATTGCTACACTGATGACATGCTCAGGGGACAGTAACATAAGCAGTATGTTTGGGTGACTCCTGTAGGTGACACAGTGCAGGTGATAGAAGGTGGCTCAGGGGACACTTGGATTGGTGACTTGTGAAGAAGACGGCTTCCCCGCTTAGGACTCTGTACAGACTCAGGTGTTCCTTCACTGGGCTCCCTAGCTCCACCAATGGTCCCAGACCCTCTTGTGGGCACCATGCTCCATCTCCCCGACCACACTCAGTGGCCAAGTCCTGGGTGCTCCAACCTCCCAAATGCATCCCGCACTATATCCATCCCCATCCCCCCCCACCTTTTCTCACTTGGAATGTGGGCAGAATGTTAACTGGTTTTCCTGTCCCTGCTAATCTCCCTCTGGATCCATCCTGCAGGTAGAACCCAGATCTTTTCAGATGCAAATAGAATTGATGGCACTTCCCTACTAAAACCCTGTAGAGACTTCTCTCTGCTCTTAAAGATTAAGACCGGAGTCCTTATCTTGGCCAACCTGGTTGCTTCCTGACACATCTCCAGCGCCTCTTAGCCTTGCCCTCCTCCAGCTACAACGGTGTTCTTTCCATTCCTCTCATTGCCAAATGCCTTCTTAAAAGATAAACTTAATTTTGGAATCGTTTTAGATTTACAGAGAAGTTGCACAGAGAATAGAGCATTCCCATACATCCCTCACCCAACTTCCCTCATGAACGTCTTACACGACCGTGGTACAATTGTCAGACGAAGAAGCCAATGTTGGTTGATACATCACTAGTAACTCAAGTCTAGACTTTTTCTGGATTTCCCCAGTTTTTCCACTAACGTTCCTTTTCTGTTCCAGAATCCCATCCAGGACACCTCAGAGGTGACACAGGTTGCATTTAGCCCAGTGCCTTGATTCAGCACTTTTGCTTGCAACATTCTGTTCCGGGGAATGCTGTGTTCTCTTCCCCTGGCTGCATCCTTCAAGTTACAAAGGATTGGTCACTTTCTCAGGACCAGGTGAGTGTCGTGGTTGGATGGCATGAATGGCCCTGCTTGACAGCCTCCCTGTGTCCATGCCTCTGGCAATTGCCTTACAGTTCCTCCCATCTAAGGGTGGAATCTCTTTCCCATTCTTGGCCTTGTGACTTGTTTTGACCAATAGGATGTGTAAGAGTGATGGTGTGCAAATTCCAAGCCGAAGTCTCAAAAGAACTCTCTCTCTCTCTCTGTACCCCCCTGCCACTCTCTCCCCCCTCTCACTCCTGCTTCCTCCCTGAGAACAAGCCTCTGATATGGACAAGAGCACACAGACATGGAGAGAGGCCCCAGCTGGCCCAGCCATGCCAGTCAAGGTCAAACGCAAGAGTGAGCCTAGCCAACCCCTAGACTCATGAGCAATAATTCATGGACATTGCTTTAAGCCATCCAGGTTTGGGATGGCTCATTATGCAGCAATAGCGAACTGATAAAGCAGTACTTGTCTAAACTGTTACTTGATGACTTATGTCCGTGACTCTCGAACACCCTCCTCCCCTGCCACACCCCGTAAGCTCTGGGAAGGCGGGTCTGCCCCTGTCTGGTTTACCAGCATGTCCCACGACCATGCATGGTGCTTGCCATCATGGTAGGTACTCGTCAACATTCAGTACATGGGCAGCAACCTTCCAGGAGGCCGTGGAGTGAGCACGGAGAATGCTGTCTCCCTCTGTGCTGGAAAGCAGGTGCAGGGTCTCATTCTTATCTGCAGACCCAACAGTTTCCAGGGCACGGCTTTGCTTTGGACCAAACACCTCATCTGACCTTGTGCGCTCAGTGCTAGCTTTCTAAAGTAGATCAAGTGGCCCCAAGATCTCTCCCTAGATCTGAGTGGCGTTGAACTGCATGCTGGATAAAAGGCCTTGCACAGATAGCCGGGCCCTGAGGGGGCTGGGGCAAGAAGAGCAACTCTCATCAGCAATAGGCTCCGATCAATAAACTATTAATAACTGCAAAGGTTTCTGGCAAAATCAGTGTAGTGCAGTTTAGTGGTTGGAGCTTACCCACACTGACAGAGGCTCTGAAGGGCATGTAATTGTGTTTTTGAAAAACTGGACACAGAGATAGTGGGGGGGCGCCTCTGGTTGTCCCCATGGCCCCCGTGGCTCAGGTTAGGCCGTGCAAGGGCTGGTCATTGGGGCTTCTGCCAGGCTCAGGGCCAGCACAAGTGTGTAGGCCTACTCTGCGCCATGCCCCATGCTGAGTCTTGGGGGTGAGGGGCCAATACAGAGATGCCAAGGACTTGGTGCCTGCCCCCGTGCCTTTGCCCAGGCATCAGCTCCTGGGATCTTCCTTCACCAACTGGCAGGGGAGTTTGAGCGCTCTGGTACCGGAATTTGCCTCCACTGCTCTAGAGCGTATTTCTATTCTGAGCCCCACCACTATCCAGGTAATGAGAGCCATCTGCTTCCTCCCTGCTGAGAGAAACAGGATGGCCTTTTATTTTCCTAAATTCCCTTCCTCCAGCTTCTGGTGGGCCCCCTTAATTCCGTGGACTGCAGTCCCCTGAGCGAGTTGTGTTCACATTCTCCACACCTGACCCGACTTCATAGCCTCCGCTCACCTCTCCTTCCGTGGCTTTGTCTCTCCATTGGGAAGAGTCCTAGATTCGCACAGAATGGAGGTGGTGGACTTGGGAATAGGGGGCAGGACAGGGAGGACACAGAATGCATCTTTGAGTTTCCCTTGCTGTATCGTTAGGGAATCAGGTGATCCAGTGAGTGACATGTGCGGATATCAGAAGCCTAAATGAATGAACAAGACAAGTGCACTCAGAACAGAGCCCAGTGTGGGGTAGGCACTTGTCCGAATCTTCCCCCTACACCATTACACAATTACATTTTTAAACAAACTATTAAGTGCCAGAGGAGACACCAGGCACTGTCTGAAGTGTCGAGTATGTAGCCAAGAAGACAGGGCAACACTTTTCGATAGCAACACTGTAACACTACAAAACATCCTTTCTATCCAGTCTGCCTATATGTCTCCCCACTTCTTGGAAGAGGTTGGCTGGACATCAGTTAAGTTGTCCTAGGATCAAAGTCATCATGACGAACATCAGTCTCATCCTACCAAGTCTTAGGGCTAGCGCAATGTGTTAGGTCTGATGGCACCTCTATTACATATGGGTCTCCTGGGATCCTCGCCTCTTAAAAAATTTTTTTTGTTGTTTAAACTTTATTGAGGTATGATTGACAAACAATAAACTGTACACAAAGTTTACACATTTGATGGCTTTTGACATATGGAGACACCATTGAAACCCATTGCCACAATCAAGCTAGTGAACATATCTGTCACCCCCCCCCCCCGCCCCAAGTTTCCTGGTGTCCATTTGTAATCCCCTGGCACCCCAACCCCAGGCAACCACTGATCTGCTTTCTGTTCCTGTAGATCACGTTTCCTAGGGTTTCAGGTAAAGTGATTTCCTCTATGAGAAAAGTATGCATGGCATTTGTGTAGATGCTTCTGACCCTCTTTCCTTCTAATCTTCTCTCAGAAGAGAGGAGGTTGCAGGATAGGTGACAGACACCTGCTCTTTTCCTTCTCTCCCCTCTGCCCATTCTGTTCTGCCCGCAACCTCTCCACCTGTATTTCTTCTTGCCACCTCTCCCTGCTGGAGGCCCCTCTAGGTTATCCCCTCCCTACCTTGCTGCCAGAGTGATCTTATCACAGTGTGATCTGGAGGGTCCTTTCCCAACTTTGAACCTTCCCTGGGCTTCCATCCACTGGAGGATCAAGCCCAAACTCAGTGAGACTGAGACCATCTCTGATCTGGACCCAGAAAGGAAGGAGGAAGGGATGGAGGGAAGAAAGAAGCGTGTGGCTTCACATCTTTTGCCAAAATTCAACAATTAAATAAGAAGACTTGTCAGGACCAAACTTTTATAATCTACCCTATTTAAAAAGCATTTTGTAATTCAGATGTCTTCATTTATATACACAGTGTCTCATTCTGGGCTAGTGGAGAAGTTTCAGGTAGCGATTGGTCCTTTGAGGCTTTGCTTTAATGAAGAGAGGAGAGATCCTTTTCATTTGTGTAACCATTGTTTGCATGGAAACGGAGCTTGTGGGGGGCTGGGAAATAGTTCCTTCTTGCAAGTAGGTTAAACACACCCCCTGTAATCTTTTTAGCCTAGTGCCTGCCTCAGCTCTGCTCCCTGTCATCCCTGCTGGAAAGATCTCAAGTGGGAAGTAATGAAGTTTTATTGTTCGTGCATCTGCCATGCCTCCCGGATTGGCTGCACAGCCCCCAAGGCCCAGACCTTTTCTCTCCCTCCCTTAAATACCTGCTTACTCTCCAAGTCCACGGTCATGCTCCTGCAATGCTGGGGTAACTATTGCAGAATGCCCACTCCATCTCTGCGGAGCCTTGAGGCAGGGCTAATAAAAATGGCCATAAACTCTCTGGCTGCCATGGGTGCTATTGGGATGTCTGCTAATAAGACCCTTGGAGGTCTGCCGCTCTCTGGGAAAGGCGGGGCAGCAACTGGCCCCGCCCCTCCCCTCACACCTGAGCCATTTGCAGAGCCTGGCTGGGAGCCCGTGGGCAGCTCAGGTCTGTTTGTTTGGCCCAGTGGCCCAGGTGTGCACCTGCTCAGCCACCTCTGGCTGCTCCCCCTTCCCAGCTGCCCTCACTGCTTCTGACGTTCCCCTCACAGCCCTGGTGGCATGAACCCTGCAGGACTAGGAAACGGACTGGCTACCGGGGATAGCATTTGTGGCAACTGGCAGACCTGGGAAAGCAGCCAGGGACAGGTGAGAAAGGGCCTTGTCTTGGGATGGGATCCTCTACCGGAGACTCTGGGAGGGTGCGGGGGTACAGACCTCAAACTTCAATGTACTCAATCCTCCAGGGTCTGGTTGAAATGCAGATTCTGGTAGGTCTGCTCAGGGCCTGAGAACTTCTAATAAGCTTCCAGGTGATGTTGTTGCTACTGACCAGCAAACCCCAAGTCTCGGGTTCTCAGTCCTTCTCCCTCCCCTGTAGGTCCATCCATCTGTTTGACCCTGCCTTCTCCCACCAGACACACTGGGTGGTCCCCTCCCCTTGGCTTCACCAAACCCCAAATATCAGATGTGGAGCTTGGAAGGCCTTGACACATGTGTGTTTCTCGTGAGTACTGTTGAGCAGAAATTATTGGAGGAGAGATTTTGCCACTCCACATGGCTCTTTAAATCAGCAGGGACTGCCAAAAAGCTGGCCACACACGGAGCATGGCCTCCATCCCTCTCATTCTGCTCTGACTTGGTGCTGAATCTCTCTCTGCCCTCCTGAGCCAGACCCTGCACCTGCTCCCTGTCTTCCAGCTTCTGAAAGAGATGATGCATTCTCAATCTTTCCTGGTCCCCTGGGGGTGAGACTAAGCTCAAGCTCACCCCGGAAAGTGGAACCCAGACCCGAGACTGAGATCAAGGGCAAGTGGAGTCTTGTTCTACTTGGTGGGAACTTGGCTAATGTGATAAGCCCTGAGCCACCCATCCTGAATACATTCCTAGGGAAGCTGCCTGGGGAGAAAGTTTCAACCCCAAAGGGATGGGGATGGAACATTCTGAAACCCAGAAACAATTCCCTCGCCTCCTTTTGGTTAATTCCTGGAGTTTCTCCTCCAGCGAGCCTTTGACAGGAGTGGACTGGGGAGATGTTGCCCCTGGGCAGGTGTGGAGCCAAGGGGACTGAATACGCAGAGACGCTGGTGGAGGAAGGAGACTCTCCCTTAAGCTAAGGGACTCGTCCTGTGAACATGGATGCACATAGAGGAGACTGGGAGCTTTGCTCCTTTAATATCAGATTTCCCAATCCAGCCTGGTTGCTTAACCAGGGTGACCAGCTAGTCCTGGTTTGTCTAAGACTTTGCCCGTTTTAGCACTGACATTCCCTTGCTCTAGAAACCCTTCAGCTCCAGGCAAATCAGGCTGCTGGTCACCTTCTATTTGACAAATGAGAAAACTAAAGAGAGAGGAGAGATCTGCCCTAGGCCAGACAGCAGTCAGTGGCAGATCAAGGATAGAGAGGCCAGGCTACCTGTGCTGGCTGGTCCAGAGAGGGAACTGGGCAACAGGCCACAGACGGCCTCCTGCATGGTGGCTTGAGGATTGTAATAATATTACAGACCCCTCACTCAGGGCCCATAGGGGCGGCTCCTGAACTGTGGTTGCTCTGAGCCAGAAGCCTCAGTGAGTTGGGAGCTCCACGAGCCCGAACTACCTGGTGCTCTTTTCACAACACAAAGCTGGAGAGTTTGGGTCCAACTTCTCCTGCCCCCAACCAAGCAGCAGAAGGATGCGTCAGAATTGCTTCTTGGGGCCAGAAGCCCACAGCCACCCTCCATCCCCTTACAGCCACTCCCCCCCCACACACTGGGGAGCCGGTCGAGGGTCTGGCAAGCCTAAATGTGGTGGGCTCCCCTGAGAACATTTGAGCGGCACCACTTAGGAGTGAACAGGCTGTCTCGAACTGGGGGCCTCAGGGACCAGGTGGGGAGAGAGAGGGTGCTCTGGGCAGGGGGTCTGGGGCTGCCAGAAAAGCCCCTTAGCTAAGGGCCTAGCCCCTCCCTTGGCACCAAGAATTTCATTACCTTCTTCCTTGTGGGTTTTCCCCTTTCTTTCCAGAAACTGCCTGAACTTTTTTTTTTTTTTTTTCCCAGAGCCTTTGAAAAGCCATTAGCGATTTTCATCCCCCTTTCAATCTGAAAATGGTTTCCATCATAAAACCTCTCAGTGGGTGCAAAACATCTGTGGCTTCCAATCAAATGCAGGGCTGCTAGGGAGGGATAATGGGGAGGGGTGGCAAAGGAGTGAGAGAAGTTCCACAACATTCCAGTCCCCTCCTGCCCTGCCCCTGGCTTCCCTCCACAGTCTGGGGAGTCTGGACCCACCTCAGGCCCTGCCCGGCCCCAGACTTTGTGGGTTGGCAATTCCGGCTGTGAACATTTAAGGAGGTCTAAGTGAGACCCAAGTGGCTCTGGGTCTCTGGCCAGCCCCTCATTCTAGCGACAGCGGATGGGGAGGACCCAGATGAGGCCCCATTCTTTCCCTGTATTGCCTTTCCAAGGGAAGGGGCTTATCTCCCACTGGCCCACCCCTGAGCTACAGCCTCCTACATTCTAGAATTTCATTCCCTTCCTCTTAGACGGCAAGGTGCTGGGCGCTCATGCCAGTCCAGCTCAGGCCTCTAGGTCTGTGTGACCTCAGGTCACTACCCTCTTCTGCATCTGGGCTGTAGGGAGCCTTTGTTCTGAGGCTCAAAGGGGGTGACCGTGGAAGGCCCCTCATTCCTGCCCAGAGGAGTGTTCCAGAGATGGCAGCTGTGATTTCCCAGTGGACACACTGGAAGTGACCTGTTTCTGAGGTGGGAAAAGGCCCTTAGGAATCAGATTTTATCTTCCAGTGATGCATTCTCAAACAAAAGTCCACAGAGCCTAACCTGGGATCCCTAGACCACCCATACCTGGGAAGTTAGTAACTGGGACCCTGGATGCTGACAGATCTGGGCTCACTGGCCCCTGCCGCTCTGGCCTCCTTGACGCCCGGTTGGTGGAAGGTGGGGGGGGCCGCTGCACCATCCATCCTGGCCTTTCCCACCCTGTTCGGCTGCTATCGGGAGCTTCAGCCAGAAGCCCACTCTCATCCTTCCTCCCGCTCTGTCCACCCCATTTTCCTGACTCTCTGGTCAGCTGCCTGCTCCTCCCCAGCCCTCCCCTTCTGACCCTCCCCTCCACTCCCCTCCCCTTCCTCGCCTGGCCTCTCCTCCCCAGCCTCTTGCTGCTGCCATGGAAACCACTTCTTCCTCCAAGTCCTGATTGATCCGTTTCTCACGGTCAGCATGCTCAGAGCAGGGTCTGGCTGAGGAGGCAGGCAGAGGTGGGAGGGCCAAAAGGTTCTGGATGTTCCTTCCACCTGTCTTCCCCCCACGCCCTCCCAGGGCCAGCAGGCACAGGGCATGGGACAGGTGCCGCCTGGAAAGACACTGGACAGTGGGGAACCAGAAACCAGGCAGTGGGCCCAAGGGACCTCAGACAAAGGAAGTGGGGTGGCGAGCAGCGAGAAGTGAGGCAGAAGGCTGGGGGCACATGGTTGTACCCGCTGCCTCCTTTTTATCCCTGTGAATGCTTCACTTTTTAGCAGAAATCTCTGCCTCTCTGTCTTTGCCACTCTACTTGATGGTGGTGAGAGTCAGCATCAGGAGGACCCCAAGCGTCTTGGAATCAAGTCGGCCTTCAGCAGGAGCGGGAAGGCGTGGAAGGTGGCCATTCCAGGGCCCTGTGCATTGTCTGGCACCAGTGATCGCTCTGGTCTTGTTCGATGAACACAGCTGCACCCCAGGGACTGAGGGATTCTAGGGAACCATGCATGCCTCGTCCATCTCTGCACATCAGTGGTTCATTGAGCACCTACTGTGTGTAAGACCCAGTGCTGGCCACTTTGAACACTGATCTCTTTCAACCCTCACAGAAGCCCTCCAAAATAAGATAATAACAGTAATAGTAATAATAGAGTTTCCTGTGTGCCCGGTACTCCCAGTTTTATCATGCTGAAGTTGAGTGATGTGGGACAAGTTCGTCAGTATCTGTGCCTCGGTTTCCCCATCTGTAAAGCTCAATCCTCACAACAACCCCGTGAGGTAGGTATTAGTAGCATCATCCCAATTTCACAGATAAGGAAACTGAGGCATGGGGATGTTGTTTAGCCCTTGTTGATGCTCACTCAGCCGGAAGATGTCTGGGGCTCACTCAGCTGGAAGCTGGGGCTCGCACCCTGACAATGGGGCCCCAGAGTCGATGCCCTGAAGCCCCAAGCTCATTGTCTTTGGAGGTGGGAGTGAGTGACACAGGCTGCAAGGTCACCAGCCAGGGGCAGGCCAGAAGCAAACTCCTGCAGCCTGGAAAGAGAGGTGAGGGAGGAGCAGGATGAGTGGGTGCTCCGAAGAAAACAAGGCAGCCGACTACGGCTCTAGAGCAATGGGTTTGGCTCCGGGCCTCCTGCTGGTGAGGCAGCTCAAGGCCTGGCTGTGCCTTCTGGGGATGGAGAGCAGGCCCCTTCGTCTGCAGGGACCCCATTTTTCCTGGAAGCAGACTGCAACAAGAGCCCATCACATGGGTCCCGCTACTATGGGACCGGAGTGGCCCAGAACCCAATCTCTTCAACAACAGTTTGACAAAAGAATCAGAAAAGAGGCTCAGAGGCATGGTTCTTGACCCCGAGACAAGCAGGCGGCACACCAAAGCACTGTAATTCAGAGAGGCTTCATCGGCCAGGGCCCGAGCCAGCCCGACCCTCTGGTGTGGCTGTCAATCAGGCCAGCCTCCCGCAGGGAGCCAACTGGGGGAGATGTCCTCAGAGTCCGAGAGGGACACGACAGCCAGCCAACGTTCTATCATTTAGGACCTGCAAAATGACAACCCTCTTAGCAGATTAGGAAACTGAGGCCCAGACAGGCCAAGCAATTTGTTGAAGGTCACACAGCGGATGCCAGGAAGAGCTGGGGCCGGAGTGCAGATCTGTCAGGCTCCGGGAGTCCAGCAAGAGGACAAAACATGAGAGAGTGGCCCGCAGTTCCCTCTTTCCTCTGGGATGGCCCCGGGGTTGCTCAGAGCAGGGCCAATTACCCTGGTTGAGTAAAGCAAACCTTAACTTTCCCTGTAAACCTGCAGCTGGGCCTGGGGCCTCGAGGGAGGGCTGATCCCAACCAGGTCAGCTAATGGGTGACCCGGGGCCGAACCCGATTCCTGCTGTTTCATCAAAGCTGAGCTAAAAACAGCCTTGCTTTGGCAGTGGAAAATTGAAACTCCCAGCATCCTCTTAAGGCTCTTAAACAGGTCGGCCCACCAAAAAACCCAATCCTTCAATCTGGGTTCTCTTAAAAAGTAGGGCAGGCCAATTATGTTTTACTGTCCTGAGCCATGTGGGGCTGAGTGTGGGGAAGGTCAGGCCAGGGTGCCTGGGGCTGCCGGCAGATGGGAGCCAGAGGAGCCAGTCAGCCTCTCCCATCAGCCTCTTTGTCAAAACAAAATTAAAACGCCCAGACTCTTGCTGGCACCGAGATCCCAGGTAATAGGTATTTATCTTAGCGGGTTCGTTTTGGGCTTGATGCCATAGGGATGTGGAAACTGGAAGGTATCTTGTTCCCTGCTCTGTCTCTCGCCCCAGGGCCGTGCCTCGCACAGAGAAGACATTCTAGAACTATCTGTTCATTCAGACCTCCATTCAGTGTATGTTTACGGAGTACCTACTATGTGTCAGGGCCTGTCTGAGGTGCCAGGGTACGGCTGTGAACAATACAGACAAAAATCCGTCTTCATGACGCTGATGTTCTAGATGAGGGAGGCCAGAGACAAAGCAAGCTTAAAAAAATAGCATGTTGGTGGTTATAGATGTATGAAATAAAGACAGGACAGGAATAGAGCATGCTGGGAGTGGAAGTAGGGGGTTTAAATTTTAAATGTTAAATTGCAGGGTGGTCAGGGGGAGGGGACACTTGAGCAGAGCCTGAAGGAGGGGAGTGAGGGAACCATGTGGACATCTGGGGGAAGAATGGAAGTGGCTGACAACTGCTGAACTGACATTAAGCACCACAAATTTTGCTGGGCATGTTTACATCCATCATTTCCTTGTGAATTCCTTGGACCGACTTTATGAGATGAACAACGGTATGTAAATTACCAATGAAGTAACAGAAGCTCAGAGACAAAGTCAAAGACAAAGTCTCCTCTTCACAGGCTTACCTTCTGTGTAAGGAAGTTAAACAATTCAACAGCTACTCTCTTTCCATAGTAATGGAACCCCTGATAGCCCCACACACGGCTGCCTGAAATAAAGACTACATTTCCCAGCCACCCCCAGAGCAGGTATGGTCATGTGACTATATTCTGGCCAATGGGACGGGAATAGAGGTATTATGTACAACTTTCTGAAGGATCCTCAAGGGAGGGAGGTGTGTTCTTCTCCTTCCCCTTCCTGGTCCTCCTGGCTGGAATGTAGTCCCTAGAGCTGGAGCTGGAGCAGCCTTCTTGGACTCTGAGGTGCCCTTGAGAATGGAGGCCATGCACAGTGGAGCTTCAGGAGTGAAGGAGCCTGAATCCCTGACACCCTGGAACAGCCCACATGCTCTGGACAGGCTACATGGGCTCTCAGAAAAAAAAAGAAACTTTTATCTAGTTGAAGACACACTTACTTTGGGTTTTTGTTACATGTAGCCCAAACGAATACTAACTGATACAGTTTCAGACAATAGAAAGCCGGTGGGCCATGGGGAATGGAGAAATGATTCCCTCCTGTAAATCCAGCCACCACCAATGGCAGTAGATTGCTGTAATTTGGGAATAACCAGTAAAAAGGCCGTATCATCCGCTTTTTAAAGAAAAGCTAAAAATAAAGATATGGATTGCAATCTCCTAATTTTCAAAAGTTTGCCATTGATTTAATTAAAAATTTTTAATTAAAAAAAAAACCCTTCACGGTTGGTCACACAGAACTCGTTTACTGGCTGGCTTTGGCCTGTGTGCCCCTAGTTTGTGAGCAAGACCCCCATGGGAGGAAGGACTTACAGGAGAAACATAAGGAGCAAGTGAGTAGCAGAGCTGAGACCGTCAGGGGCTCGGCTGAGCCTGCCAAGGAGGAGTTGCGGTGGCGGCCACCTGTCTGACAACTCTCCCCAAGCCTTGTTGCATTTGAGCTCCTGGAGTGGGCACCTTGGATTCCCACCAAGGCCAAACAGACATCATGCTCAGCCAAACACACACACACACACACACACACACACCCCTTCTCAGAGGACACAGGCCCACAGAAGTGAACAGTGGCTTGGCAGACTGGCGCATTTTAATGGACACGTCCCTCTCAACCAAAGGCTCCACCATCTGTTCCTTGTGCTAATGGCCAATGTAAGGAGGAGATGTGCTCTTGGTGGTGGTGTTGGAAAAGTGAGAATGAGGAACGGAGCAACTGTTCACCCACCTGTGAGCTTGGGGGGGGCAGGGGCTCTCCCTCACACCCATCGCAATATCATTTAATGGTGGCCCTGGCCCAGGACAGCGCTAGCAGCTGGGTGTGGGGTGGCCCCCAATCCTGGTCTGGGAAGAGCCATCTAGAGTCAACATGCCTGCCCCTAGCTCTGGGAAAGGCCTTTAGTTTCCAGGTGACCTGTCCCTGTGCATTCTCCAGACCCACTGTCAGCGTCTTTGTGAACAGTATGGACGCCAAAAACAGCCGTGCTCAGAGCACAGACTGGAACCTTGCTCTGAACCCCAATTCCTCCCCTGACCAACTGTGTGACCTTGAGCAAGTTACATCACCACTCTGTGCCTCTGTTTTCCCACCTTAAAATTCGGGACAATAATAGTACCTTTCCTGTGGGCTTTGGGCTTTTGGAGGGACTAAATGAGAGAGTACACGGACAGAGAGCAGAGTCTGCCCCGAAGCTGCCTTTCCAGTTTCATTCCCATCGTTAGCACTGGTGTTCATGCTGCCTGTCCCTCACTTGGCTCTCCTCTGCTGCTCCTTGAGAGGCCTGGGCAGGGGTGTGGCCGCATGCCCAGAGACTAGGTGGGAGAAGGAGATCCTGGAATACAGAGCCGCCAGGGTGGACACGGAGAGAATGTGGGTGGGTGCTGCTCTTGACGACACTCAAGACCAAACACCAAAGTGAAAGGAATCACTTTCTCCAGTGAGTTTGGGATGTCCGAGGCTTTGTCCTGGCCTTGAAGTCTCTTGAATCTGGTGGTTCTGATTCTCAGAGCTAAGGAGTGGCTTCCTGGCCAAAAGCACAGGTGGTGGCATCTGAGAGAGGTCCTCTGAGGTCAAATCTCAGCTCTGCCACTTGGAAGCACTGTGACCTGGGGCAGGTTGCTTACCTTCTCTAGGCTTCTGCCTCCTGAGCTGTAAAAGTGACTGATAGAATGCCTGCTCCCCAGGACCGTTGTGAGGGGTGTGATAATAGGAAATGAGAGGATGGAATGTTCTTTCCCTGTTCACAGACCCTGGAGAAGAGGGGTGGGTGCTGGTCCTGGAAAAAGTTGGCATGAACAATACCACCACCGATTGAGAAAGCACTGCTTCTAAGCACCCCCACTTATTCCATTTCTTAACTGTCACCAAGACCCAGAGTGGAACTGGGGGCTCGGTGAGGTTCTGTGACCGGTCCGACGTCACACGGAAAGGCAGCAGTCCAGAGAGACGTCATCAGTCCTGCAAAGTGGAACAAAGGGTGGGCCCCGTCCTTGAACATTAGCTCCATGAGCCAACCTGTCCACCTGTGTCCCCAGCACCTAGAATTTGCTAGGCACATATCGGTGGTCAGTACGTTTGCAGAATACAGAACACACAGCACTTAGAGTGTGCCAGACACTGTTCTAAATAAACACTTAAACCTATTGACCCACTGAATCCCCTAATCGCCCTGTGGTTGTTATTATGCAGTTACTAGATACATATATTATCTCATCTCCATTTTATAGCTGGGGGGAGCTGAGGCACAGAGAGATTAAGTAACATGTCAAAAGTCACACTGAAACTCACTCTCTGGCTCTGGCAGTGCCCATGCCCCATGCTGAGGAGGAGGGGATGATGACAGCCCTACTCTGACAGGGCCCAAGGTCTCCAGGGCATCCTACCCCCCACGGCTCTACATCATTGTCTGGCAGAGCCCAAGCCCAGTGACTGGCACAGGCTGAGGACCCCCACTGGTCCCTGATATATCTCTGTCTCGGCCTCACTCTGGGTCTCGGTTTTCCATCAGGGGCCCTGACTTCCAGAAAGTGAGCCTGAGAGGCAAGCAGGAATCTCTGCACTTTGGAGTTTGGCAAGACTTTGTGCTTCCAACTTCATGAACACTGAAAGACTTTTCTGTTTCAGATACCACGCTGGGGGCTTCTATATAGGATCTTATTAAATCTTCAGTGCATCTATCCATCCCTTCACCTATCCATCCATCCATCCATTCATCCATCTACTGCTCCACTCAACCATCCATCCATCCATCCATCCAACTATCCATCACTCATCCATCCATCTATCCATCCATCCATCCAACCATCAGTTATCCATCTAACAAGTCTACATTAAGTGTCTTCCATGTACCACTCAATGTCCTTGATGGAAGCATCACCACTCCCATTGCACACACGAGGAGAGGACTCAGTGAAGTTACATATATGCCTTGGTGCTGGGCCTATCCAAGTTAATCTCTGGCAAGAACAATATTATCCAACCCTGGATTCAAGTGTGGCCAGGCTTGCTGGCTGGAGCCAGAGTTTCCCTTTTTTCTTGGTTCCAGGTGGTTCGGGGTGGGCCAGCTTGTGTCGGCCTATGGACAGCTCTCAGCTGACAGTGGCTTCATCTCCTTGGGCTGAGTGGGAATAGCCTGGGGGGGTGTAGATGGACCAGAGCAAATGCTCCCCACTGCTGCGATTCCTCTCACACGGTGCTTCGAGCACCCTCCCCTGCCGTCACTCCAGCTACAGATCTCTGGATGCCCCGCCTGGCCTTTGCCTCTGCTATGCCCCCCAACTGGAAGGCCTTCCTCCTGTTTCTTTGGCCATTTCCCACTGAACGTGGTCTCTGATAAACCATCCAAGCCCTGCACCCTCCCGTACCTCTGTCAGCCAGGCCAGGTAGATGCTTGTGGACCCTTGGGGTCCCCACCGGGCTATGAGTGCCTCCTACAGCTCAAGAAATATGTCTTATTGCAGCTGGAATTCCTAGTGCTCTCTGGGGCCTGAGGCATCTTTGGCATCTGTGCAATTGCTGAGAGATAGGATGGTAGAGGGATGACCTCAGACCACCCCTGCGGCTCCTGGCTTTGCTACAAGTCATTCTCTGTGTGGCCTCAGGCAAGGCACTTGACTTCTCTGATTCCCGTTTCCTCATCTGCAAAGTGGGGCTCATGAAGGGTGGCCCCCACAGGCTTATTATGAGACTTCAACAAGTTCATGTATGCAGAAGCCGGAGCAGAGGGCCCAGCCCACAGCATCGGTCATACTCACTCAGTAAGTGTTGGCCCCGTGACTACTATTAATTAGCCGTGAATCATCTTTATACGTGAAGGATGACCTGCTAGCCTCCAGGGAATGAGTCAGATCTCTAGAGCTGGAATGTGGCAAGAGAGCAGCCGGGCTGCGCTGGAGGAGGAAGAGGACGAGGAGGAGGGGGAGGGTCGAGGCAAACTAGGCAATGTCTTTGTTAAAAAAAAAAAAAAAAATCAGGCTATGTTCAAGAGAAGGCAGATGCATGAGAATAGGTTTATCAAGGTGGTTTTCAGTTCCACTGTAATTTAAAATAAATAAGTCAATTTAATGTTTATAGAGTGAGTTATGCCTTATTAGGGACATGGTGAACCGAGGAAAGTTGGCCAAGGCGAAATTTGAGAAATTGGCCCAGGCCGCGGGAGTAATTACGACCATGCGTTAGTGTGTAGTCCTGCCTGATGATATTTTCATTCTGGCTAATTTATTAGTTTATCAGCTTTATGGTGAATGTAGAAAGTTATACCACAACACGGGTCTAATTTGATCAGAGCCAAATTTTCATGTCTTCCCGAGATGGCTGTAATAAGGCCAGAGAACCCTGCTTCAGAGCCGCTTCCAAGTTTTCCGGAAAGACTCAGGGCAGACTTCCAGGACTCTGGGTACTCGGGCTGTGAATCAGGAAGCAACAGAGGACAGCAGTCCAGACAGAGCGCAGACTGTCCAGTGTTAAATGTTGGCACCTCTGCTTTCTAGTCATGTGACCTCAAGTGCTGGGCAGGTGTAGGTCTCAGTGTTCCCACCTGTGAAATGGAAGCAATAATGATTCCTCCCCCCAGTGGTAATCGAGAGCCCTGCGTAAGCGGGGCCTGGGTGGGGTTGGTCACCACCGTGTCTCCCTAGGGCCCAGCGCCATGCCTGGCTCATCACAGGCATTCAGTAAAGGTTGCTGGGTGAACGTGGCAGAGGCTGACACCCATGTAAGGTGCTTAGCCCATAATCGTCACCCCGCGTCTACTCCCTGTGCCTTGTGCCAGTTCTAAGAGCTTTATGAACTCGTCTAAGCCTTGGGAGCGTTCTACAAGGTAGGTACTATTACTATCATCGGTCCCAGTTTAGAGAGAGGGAAACTGAGGCCCCACCTAGGGTCCCACAGCCGTGTGGCAGAGCTGGGATTCAGACACCAGGAGCCTAGTGCTGGGGGACCCTATCATGTCATCTCCTGTCTTAAGGGGTTCCTTACGCTTCGGCTTGATTATTCCCAGCAAAGATCCAGTTCCATGACACCCTGAGGGGGTCAAACTTGAGCCCGTTCATTTGGAGCCCAAACCCCGCATGAGCCAGCCCCCTCTTCCCTCTCCCACCACAGTGCCTTCCGCTTCCTCTCCCCACCAGCCTCCTCCTCCCCAGACCCCAGTTCTCTACCCAGGCAGTCTCCGTGCCCACCCCACACAGTACCCAGTGGGTCCACTCAGTTCAACAAATGCCTTTGAGGGGCTCAGCCTGCCAGGCCAGCCCAGCACAGTGGGGGCACAGGGATGGATAACAGGGCTTCTTGCTCTCCGGGAGCCCATGGCAAGTTCCTGAGCACCCACTGTTCGCCAGACGCTAAAGAGGGAACCGGAGGTACAGAAAGGACCATGCGGATGGGCCCTGCATCTTACCGATGGTCAAAGGGACTTCACATATGTGGTTGAGGATCCCGAGGTGGGGAGACTCTCCTGGACTATGAAATCACAGGAGTCCCTAGCAGAGAGGGGCAGGAGGGGCAGGCTCAGGAAAGAAGAGGTGGTAACAGAGGTACAAGTTGGCGAAAGGTCACTGCTGTAAGGGGGCCACAAGCCCATGCACGTGGGTGCTTCCAGAAGCTTCAAGAGGCAAAGACACGTGTTCTTCCCTGGAGCTTCCGGAGTTGGCTGCTTCTGTGCTAGAACCTGACAGAGCGAGATCCCATTTCCTCTCCCAGCGGCCACCCTCCCCGGGCAAGCAGGTACTCTCACCCCATTCTACAGATCCAGTTATTCATTTCTTTAACAAGGATTTATCGATTGCCCCGGCAACCTTCCAGGTGCTGGGGATGGAGCGGGTGAGCAAGAGAGGAGAGGAACCTTGATTTCTAGAGGGCAAGGGAGACCATAAACAAGCAAACTTATAAGTATGTAACACATAACACCAGGAAGTTACGTAGATATATTCTTTTTTTTTTTTTTAAAGATTTTATTTATTTATTTGAGAGAGAGAGAATGAGAGAGAGCACATGAGAGGGGGGAGGGCCAGAGGGAGAAGCAGACTCCCTGCCAAGCAGGGAGCCCGATGCGGGACTCGATCCAGGGACTCCAGGATCATGACCTGAGCCGAAGGCAGTCGCTTAACCAACTGAGCCACCCAGGCGCCCTACGTAGATATATTCTATGGGGAAATAAAGGTAGAGTAAAGATAATGATGGGGATGCTGCTTTAGACAAGGTGGTCGGGGAAGGCCTCTCTGCAGAGGTGACATCCGAGCAGAGACTCGGATGGACGGGAGGAGGAAGCCATGTGGACATCTGGAACATTTCAGGCAAAGAAATGGATTGCAGATAGGTGAAGCACTTGCTCACCTGGGTTTGAACATCAGGGAGGGCCTGTTGAATTAGGCCCAGGCAGAGGTCTCAGGGCAGATGCTCAGGGGCAGAAATGTGTGAGTTTGTTCTGGAAGTATTAGTGGGGTGGGGGGTTAGACAGGTAGGGGTGATGGGTGCCACTTCTGTAAAGTCAGGGGGCAGAGAAGCATGGTGGGTGCTTTAAGAAATGGAGGCACCCGGGGCGCCTGGGTGGCTCAGTCGGTTAAGCGACTGCCTTCAGCTCAGGTCATGATCCTGGAGTCCCAGGATCGAGTCCCGCATCGGGCTCCCTGCTCGGCAGGGAGTCTGCTTCTCCCTCTGACCCTCCTCCCTCATGCTCTCTCTCTATCTCATTCTATCTCTCAAATAAATAAATAGGGTAGGGTAGGACTGGGCTGTCATGGGAAGTGTGACACGGGGGCTCAGGGAGACCAAGTGATTGGCCCCACAGCCCCATGGCCCGCAGCTCCAAAGGGGTAGCTCTGTGCTCCCCACTCTGGTCTGCTTAACCCCAGAGCCTGGCCCTTTCCTCCAGACTCTCCAGATGTTTCACTCATGCAACACACAAACAGGTGAATGGACTCACAGGTCAGTGGTGGAAGTGGTGGTGTGGTCTAGTGGAGGACAGGTCCCCTGGCTGTTGGCTGCCTGGGTTCAAATCCTGGCTCTGTCCCTTGGCGTATACTTAGTACTTAACCTGGGGAAAAACACTTAAGCTCTTGGCCCCTCAGTTTTCCTATCTGTGAAATGGGACAAGTAGTGACATTTTTCTCCATGGCTGTGAGTTTTTACCAGTGAAGAACTTGTGCTTGGCTCATAGGAAACCCCAGACAAGTGCTAATATAATTTTTATATAATATAATTCGTGCCGTGGCTACAAAGATGAAAGCGGCAAAAGTCACATTTCTGCTTGGGAGCCCTTTGAGGACACCAGACCCACCAACAGAGCTTTCGTGGACATCTCCTCCTCTTTCTCAGTGACTCATAATGGGGAGAAGCTGGGGTGGGGGCAGGCTTCAGTGAGGGGGGCATGGCAGCTCAGGGTCATAGCAGAGAGAGGGGCCCTGAGGCAGAGCCCAGACAGAACCTAGCCACTGCTCCTCCAATGTGGCAGCGTGAATGCGAGGAATCGTTGCTACCAGGCACCGAGTGGGATCCTGAGCCCCTCAGCCTGAGCTCCAGCCATTCCCCACTGCCCTGACCCAGCCTGTTGCCTGCTGAAAGTTCTGGGTGTGCCTTGCCAGTCTTGGGTATGGATTCAGGCTCTGCTGGGTCCATAGCTCTCAGAGAGTCATCTGGGCCATCTCTCTGCCTTCCCACCACACTCATGTCAAGCCAGAAAAGGGGGCTCCTGCCTCTTGTCTGAATCTCCAGAAGAAGGCCCCTGGGGAAGGTGAGAAGTGGGTCCTGGGACTGTGGGTGAGGCACAAAGTGGTCAAGTAGAGAAGGCAATCGGGGCCAGCACCTCCCAGACAGAGAGCAAGCACCAAAATGAGGCTCCTGGTATTGGGTCTCTGACCTCTCAGGGAAGAGCTTACAAAGCAGGTTACTTTCCCACCCCCAGCTGCCCCAGACCCAGGCGGCCCTCATACAGTGGCTCTGCAACCCTGGCATTCCGTGCCTGGGCACGGAAAGACCCCACCTGCGTGCCTTGGGCCTACTGCCCATGCCTGGGCTCCACACCTGCATTGTCATGGTATCTGTACATGCCTGCCTGGGCCTCAGTTTCCTCAGCTGAAAAATGGGGCGTGGGGCATGGTCTGCCTCATGAGGTGTGGTGAAGCTCGAATGAGATCATCGTGGAAAATATTCAAACCCACGAATATGCTCCACAACAGAAGCTCTTCCTCTGGGGGAGGGGTCTGGCTTTTTCTGCCATCATGTCCCCCTGCTCTGCTTAAGCTGAGAAATGTTGGTTGAATGAACAGATATATACAATGTTCAGCGACTCCTTTCCCCACTTGCTCCTGGAATATTCCAGGCCAGACCAGGTACAGGAGCTGTACTCAGGAGGGGCACCTGGGGGTGGAGGCGGGCAGGGGTCCCCCAAAAAGGCAGAAGGAGAAGCTGGATCCTTCACTTATTCTTTGGTTCTCTCAACATTTCCTCCATACTGAGCTCAGCAAGGCCTGGTGCGGACACAGTCCCTCCCTCCAGGAGCGATGCTCTGGTGGTCAGACCACGGAAGGTGATGGGAAAGGCTCCTGAGGTCACGGGAGCGCAGTGTCCCTGCTGAAGCAAGTGGAGAAGCTCTCCCAGGAGCAATGGCCTTCCCCCTCCATCAGTATTAGAATAGTTGTCCTTGTTATTTTGCATGATGGGGTCAACTTGTCTCATACAGAATACGTACAACACATCTGTACATTGTGAAGAAATTATAAACAAGCACCTGTGACCCACTCATCTCTTACTTATCACCACCATGGGCTGGACTCTGAGTTAGGCACTTTGAAGATCAGAGGTCCTACAACCGTCCCCTCACCCCCGAGCCCATGGGGCTGGAATCATTACTGGAGCTGAGGCTCCAAGTCCTGCCCAATATCACCATGAATAGCATCTGGTAGAGCATCTGGTAGCTGACCATCTGCCTGCACCACGGCCAAGGGTGATGGGCATATGGGCCCATGTCCCCATACTGCAAGCCTGCTGGAGCATATATAGAGTAGTGGCCGAGAGCCCAGTGTCCTGCCTCTCACCTCTCTCCTGGCCAGCCATTCACCGACCACTCACCAGCTGTGTGACCTTGGGTAAGTCACTTCACCTCTCTAAGCTTCACCCTTTCACCTACCAACAAGGATAGTAATAGCACCATATTTAATATAATATATTAAAGAGGATTTGCAAGTCAATGGGTGTGAAGTGCTTAGAGTAGTAAGAGCTTGAAAAACACTGGCCTTAGCTTTGCTGTTAGTCCTCAGATCTTAGGCTGTATCATCACTCTCGTGGGGGAAGCAAAGGTCCAGGGAAGTTAAATTAAAGTGCTTGAAAGACCCTGGCAGGGTTGGCGAATCAGGGGGAGAGTTATGACTGGCTTTAGTCCCATGGTCCCCACAAAATACTCAACATGCCCAGGAACATTAATTTAGCACGGGAAGAGAAAAAGAACGATACAACCAAACAAATGCCCTGTCAAGGAAGGAAATATGTAATCAATTAACTGAGCCTCCCCAAGCCTCTCCAAATAATTAGGAACGTCAGCCCGGCTCACTAGGAAATTCAAGGGCTTGCCCCTCCCCTGAGAATCCAAACTCGAGAACACAGAACCCACTGGGTGCCGAGTTGGGTTCCTGACACGTCTCAGAACTCCGGGCTTCTGTCTCCCGGGCCCCGGCCCTGGCTGTTCACAGAGCCCCGTCACCCTGGGGACTGGGTCCACCACCTGTTCCCACTGATAGTACAGCGGGGAAGAGGCAGATAGGGATAGAGCTGGGAGGGATGCCCATCGCCGGCCGAGTGCTCCCTCCCATTCGTGCACTGGAAAAAGGACATTGAGGCTCAAGGAGACTGAGTCACTGGCCAAGTCACACTGTAGCTTCTCTGTAGACTCAGAACTAGGCCCCTGGGCCCTTGTTTCAATGCCAGGCTGTTGTCTAATAACCTGACTCTCTGACCAGGAGTTCACGTATCTGTATAAGAAGTATTTATTGGCTGCTGACTACGGAGCTGCCTGGTACCGACTGGACACTGCAGGAACAGAGGAGAGCTAGAGGGACCAAGCCCTCACCCTCAGGTTTGCATTAAGGAGGCAAAAGGGAAAACACATATTCAGATGCATAACTGAGGGAGTCGCACCGAGTAGTAGTCAATGCCATGAAAAGCAAGTAGCAAACAAATAGGAACAAAAGGATAAGGGACTGGGGTCGGGGGGACCCCTTCAGATGGGGGATCAGGGAGGCATCTCTGACGAGGATCTGAGACTGGGGATGGGAAGAGTGTACTTGGCAGAGGAGAAGCATGAGGAAACGTCCTGAGGCAGGAACGAGCTTGGCCACAGGCTGAGGTGCCCAGAGGATGGCCAGGGAGCAAGAGGGCTGGGTGATGAGGCTGGCCAGGTGGTTGGGATCATTTGCGATCTTGTAGCCCTGAAGGTACCAGAAGCCGGGATTCTCTCCCAAGTGAGCCCGGAAGCCTTTGCAGGGCTTCATGTAGCAGGTGCCATGATCTGAAAGCTCCCTCTGGCTGCTGGGTGTTGAAGGCACCTGGGCAGCGAAGGACCCAGATGCACAGAGAAAGGACTCAAGCTGTTGGGAGCTGGAAAGAAGCAGCTAGCCCTTGACTGGACACCAGGGAACCTGGACCCTGACTCCTCCATTGCTCCTGGACAGTGTGACCTTAATAAATCACTCAACTTCTCTGGTTGTCTCTCTGCTTTTTCCTAAAATGAGAAAGACTTCCCTGCCCCACAGCCTCACATGATGCTGCTTCATCATCTCAGCTGTGGTCGGTGTTACTTGCAAATGGAAGTAACAGGTGCTTATTTTGTACAAAAGGCTGATGGCCCCCACTATCTTCTCATTTATTCTCTCCATGGGAAGTGTCAAGTGACTCCTTTTCCCTGACTGAGGCTTAGCTCTGCAACCACCCAGTGATCCAGCTGGGCACTGTTCCTCCGTTCACTCATTCTTTCCCTCCCCCACTCCCTCATTCATTCCATCCTCCATTCATTCGGTCACGCCCCCATCACTGAGTGCTTGCGCATGCTCATCAGTGCGCTCACATCTCCTTGCAGGACTTTTTCAGGACCCTTAGGCTCACCAGACCTCCCATTCACCATCAATCCCACCCAGTCCTCACCTCCTGAAACAAAATTACCTTCCGAGGCAAAGAAGATTCTCCCAGAACCTGGGAACTTTATTAGGCTGCAATAATATATTAAAGAGGAGGACTGAATCACCTGGAGCAAATTCTAATGTGAAGAAAGACCACGGCGACAAATACTTTGTTCTGAGCCGTTTACTAAATTAAGTCTTTCCCGGACATTTTTAGCCTTCAATTTTTTTTAATACTAGCAATAAAGTAGTTGCATAATTAGTAATAAAGCTGACAGCCCAGTTACTGATTTTTTACTTAGAAGGAAAAGGATGTGTGTGTGTGTGTGTGTGTGTGTGTGTGTGTGTGTGTGTAGATAATTTCAAACATCTCTGGTTTTCTGACTGCAGATACATAAATGATTTGCCATCTCAGCAGCTCTGTCCCACGGGCTGGGGTTGGGGGAAGCCGCACTGAGCTCTGTGGGGTGGAAATGCTTCTCCAGGAGTCAGAAGATGAGTTTGGTTCCATAGCTGACTTGCTGTGTGACTTTAGGGAAGTCACCCACAGTCTCTGGGCCTTGGTTTTCTCATCTGGAGAAAGGGGGAGTTGGCCTGGGTGATGTCTGAAGGATACTGGCAGACCTGTCCTGAGTCTGGGAGGGGACAGTGACTTTAAATGGCTCCTACACTTGTGTCTGTTGACCGAAACCAGCCCCTCGCCCCGTGTGTCCATCGACCCACTTGCTGTCTTAGCTCAGGTGTCTCATGGACCCGTCTCACCTGGCCCAGCCAGAACTCGGGAATTCGGCACCTGTCCCCAGCCCTAGCCGGTCCTCGCCGGTCTCTCCGTCTCAGGAAGGAGCCCCTCCACCTAAGTGCTCTGGCCACGGCCCTGGAGGCCACTGTCAACTCCTCTCCCTCCGATGGCCTCCACCTCCAGCCCAGCAGTGAGTCCTGCTGGCTCCGCTTACAGACCCTTCTCCCATCCCAGCCCCTCCAGCCTGGCCAGCACACCCCATCACCTCCTCAGCTCCCTGGTGACAGGTGCTTCCTGCCTCCGCCCTCGCGTCCTCCCCAATAGCTGAGGCCGATCTTCTCACAGCCCCCAAAATAGAAACAGGATCAACCTCAATGATTCCTCATCACTTCTAGGATACAGTTCAAACTCTAATGACCCACATGTTCTACAGCAGTGGTTCTCAAACTTGCCTGCCTGTGGGAATCACCTTGGGGAACTTTGCAAAACTGATGCCTGTGTTCCCACCCCCTTGCCCACGAGGTTCTGACGTAACCGTCGGGGCTCGGCCTGGGCGTCAGGAGTGTGCGAAGCTCCCCTAGGTGTTGGTAATGGGGCCTGTGGACCACGGCACCGGCGTCACCTGGGGGATGATCGGAAACACAGGATCGCAGGGTTCCCTGCCCCCACCCACTGAATTTGCACACAGGCCATGCCTGTGTGGGGTCAAGTTCAAGAGGCCTGCTCCCTGAGATTTGGCCTCTGCTGACTTCCCACCGCCCCTCCCCAGACTCCTTGCAGGGTCTCATCGGTTCCCAGCCCCTCCGCTTCTCTCTGCTCTTCATTGACACATCAAGCTGGCTCCCAGCTCAGGCCCTTGCTTTCCTCCCCTGCCAGGATGCTCATTCCCTGGCCTCTGCGTGGTGGCTTCTTCTCTCCTCCATACCCCAGAGAGGCCCCTCCCCCGACCTCTCCCTGTGTTGTAGACATAGCCGGGAGACCCTACCTCCACCTCTGTTTCCTGATGTCGGCAGTTAACAAAGAAACACTTTTCAAATGGCAGGTGAGTCATGAGGGCCAGCCCTAGCTGAAGTGGTTGAAATGTATCAAAGTGCCTCAGGGCTACCTCTCCCCCACGTCCCAGGGCGTGGTCCCACATAAGTTTGCAGTTCCTTGCGGTTGATAGTGGGTGAAGACACTGTCTTCGGAAGGCCCTTGGTCAAATGCAACTTGTTCCCCAGGGGAGGGGAGGGTTACCCCAGAAGCCCCCCATTCCATCAGCAAGGGGCTCAGCTCCATTCACTGGAGAAACCCCCAGGGGTGGAAATTTCTGTATGAGGGGGAAGCTCCCCCAGCTCTTGGGCTTTTCCCCTCTCTGGGCTGAGCTTAATCCCCATAAATAGGGTCTGAGATCTGCACTCTATAGGTTTGTCGTTAGGGTTTAAGCAAATGATGGATGGGAAAGAGTTCTGCTGACCATTTGAAAAAGTAATTCCACATTTGGATAACCTGTCAGATCATTAATTTAACTAATCTCTACTGACATTCTGTGCTGGGCACTGACGCCCTAGAGATGCAGAAAGGAAGGTTCCCCATGCTTAAGGGACAAGACCCATCCTTGGTGATTGGTGGGGTGGGGGGGCCACAGGCAGAGGACCCCCCCTAGTTGCAATACCCCAGTGCATCACCAGAGGGCAGCAGACAGCTTTGCAAGGGGAAGACCTTTGCGAGAAGGACCTGTTCTGGGAGCCCCAGGGGCCTCCTCATGGGTGTGTAGGGGGGGACAGAGAATGGGGGTGGTGGAGGGGGAGGAGGCTGCTCAGTGGGAGCTGCCAACTCAACAGAGCACATCTCTGTTCCCTGCATCAAAGCTGTCCTCTACCCCAAGACCCAACCATGGAGAAGTGCTCCTGCCCCCTTAACCCCGGCTGGTGTGGCCAGTGTGGCATGAGGACCCACTCGAAGCTCCCGAGGCCTCTGGGCCTTGGAATCCAGAGTCCCTGCTGCCCGGGAGATTCTGGGACCATCACGGGAGTCCATCCCAAGAGATGTAAGTATGTGCAGGGGGAGGGGAAGTGAGGCATCGTGTGTGTGTGTGTGTGTGTGTGTGTTTGCGTGCACAGAGCGGGAAGACAAACCCCCACATGGGAAGTGCGAGACCGGAAGGGGAAAGAAAGAAGAGAAGAAGGTCGTGCTAAGAGGGAGACCACGGAAGCAGAAGGAAAGACTGAAATCAGGGAACAGAGGAGAAGAACATAGACCTTCACAGGCGGGAAGTGAGGCCCCGGGGAGGCGCCAGCTCAGGACAGGTCTGTGGCAAGTGGGCCCTGCTGGTCTGGGCCACTCGGGGCCTGGGTGGGGGCAGTGGCCGCATCCGTGTCAGTGGACAATAGCCACTGGCTCGGGAAGAGCAGAAGTGTGATGCACGGTGTTCTCCCGGGGCCCCGCCAGCCAGTGAAGTGACTGCCGGAGGCAGGCACCTGGGGTGGGGGGCAGGTAGGGGTGTGGGGGGCAGGGGGTGCATCCCACGCAGGGCAGTGGAAACACATCAGGTTAAACGGATCTCTCAGCCAGCCAAGGGGACTGATGCTGCCAGCTGAGGAGCCGGGGTGGCTCCCAGAGTCCCAGTTCTGGAGCTGGGCTTGGGCACCGCTTGGTCTCCTTGGCAGGGCATTCAGGGGCCGGGAACCGCCGGGCAGTAGCTAGTTTTAACATGAAGCACACACCCAGAGGCACCAAGCGTCTCGGGTTACAGATCCACTGTGTGTATGTGTCTACGTGTGCGTGCGCACGCATCCGTTGTGTGTATGTTGGGATGGACACACAAGGTTGCATGCCCTTACTAAGTTACCTGAGTCTCTAGTGCCTGGTCCTGGGCCTGGAATGGGTGGGCATTCAGTGACTGTTGAACAAACCTGCTACAATGGCCCAGGGATCCAATGTGGCTTGGGGTGTGAGCCCAGGCTTCACCACGGGCACACTGTGTGACCGTCGACCAGTGACCACACCTCTCTGTTCTTCTGTGTCCTCATCTATACAAAAGGATTCCATGAATGTGAGATGTGTACTCCATGGGATGGTTGTGAGGGTGAAAGCAGATGATGGGTCGGAAAAATTTCTGCTGACTGTCTGAAATGGTAATTCCACATTCGGATAACCTGTCAGTCGACTGATTCCATAAACCCTTACTGAGGCCCTGGGCTTCCATGCTAGGCCCTGGGCAAGGCACTAAGGACCTAGAGGGGAAGGAGGAAGGGTACCTGCCCTGAGAGACAGGCCCAGGGCCTGACACAGGCGGGTCCAGTAACTCCTCCTTCTCTGGCTGGTGCTCTGGGGGCCAGCGGCCTGGGGTTGGGTCCAGTGGGACTCTGGCTCAGAGAGCCGCTCTGCCTTTGGGGAAAACACCAAGGAGCTGGAGGAAGAGGCCCTTGCTCCTGGGCCCTCTTGTTCCCTAGTCAAGGCCTCATTTTCTGAGAGGCTCAGCACAGGGCCACGTGCACACCAGTTGTTCTCTTTCTACCAGTAACTGTGCCAGGGGGCATAAGGGGGTGACCGAGCCTCGGGAACTGGTCAGTGCCTGTGGGGTCACTCTGCCCTGGGAGGTCCCTGGCTGGTCAACTCTTTCGTCATCTTCAACCCAAATGAATCTGGCCGCGGGGGCCTTAGGACAATTCTGCTCAGGCAACTTGCAGCCCAGGGTCTGAGAGCCGAGCTCCCAGGCTGCCAGTTCCTCTAGTGGCCGGGAGGAGACCTGCAGCCCTAGCTCCAAAGTCATCCCTGTTTGGAGACACGGACAGGCTCCCACTCAGGGTATTCAATTCAGATGTGATGAAGAGGCATGATCTGTTCTGAATAAACTGCAGAAAAGGGCTCAAGGTTGTCCTTGCGACGTCAGTGTGGCTCTTGCGCATTCCCGGAGGCTTACAGGGTGCGAGAGAGGAGGGGGTTTCGAGTGGGTCAAGAACTGGGCGTAACCTAGCACAGGTCTGAACATACACAGTTACTCGCCGTGTGTTTGCCGAGCGGTCAGATGAGGGAACACATGAACGGCTATGTCTGTGCATGCAGCACGTGCTGTGTCTATTTCAGAGGAAAAGGATGCACGGTTCATGATAACATTGCAGAAGGACAAGGAAGCTATGCAATTCAAGACTCAAACCAACCAGGGTCAGAAGGCACTTTTCTTTGTACCAAGACCCAAGAAGAAGTTTGCCCTTCACCTTCATAGATGAGTCTGCAGGAGGGCCAGCTAACTTCTCAGAGAGAAGCAAGCCTCTTTGGACCAAACAGTGAATGCCTCTATTTAAAAACCAGCACAAGGGCGCCTGGGCGGCTCAGTCGGTGAAGCGTCCAACTCTTGATTTGGGCTCAGGTCATGACCTCAGGGTCCTGGGATCGAGCCCCGAGTCAGGCTCCGCGCTCAGCAGGGAGTCTGCTTGAGATTCTCTCCCTCTGCCCCCCACCCCGCTCTCTCTCGATCTCTAAAATAAATAAATCTTAAAAAAATAAAAATAAATAAAAACAGCACAGTGTTCCATCGAACAGATTCCAGGGAGCTTCCACTTTGCAGGTTCCGTCTGCCTGCTTGGAGGGGTCCTGCCACTCCTTCCAGCACCTCCCTACCTCCACGCCTTTGCCCACGCAGTGCCCTCCACCTAGAGCATCTGCTCCCTAAGCCTCCTTGTCTGAAACCTACTTATCTTCTAGGGCCACTTCAAAAGCCACCTTCTCTATGATTTCCCGGGTCTCTCCAGCTCTGATTCATCACTGCATTATATCGGAGTCTTTCCTAGGACAGCTATCACTTTATTCCTCGAATTGTTAGCTGTTTATCTCCATGTTTTATCTCCCCTTTCTCTCCCTTCATTCCACAAATATTTATTGTTCCTCTGCAAATGCCCAGTAGGGTCTGGGGTTACCCTGGGGTGGACCCTGGGAGGAGCTTCTGGGCACACATGGGGGTGGAGGAAGGAGGCAGGCTTTAAGGTCCGAGGAGGAGGAGGCTGGGGCTGCATCCTGACCACCTCTGGGTGCTGTGCCCCTGCTCCGTGCCTTGGATGCAGCAAATGTTCAATACGTGCTATTGAGCGAAGATGTGAGTGGGTGCATCTCGAAGTAATAAAGGAAGCGGCATTTCCATGTTCTCTTTCTTCCCCACCCACCCAGCTGTTCTCCACCTCCTGTCGCGGCTTCTGGGGACGGCACACGTGTTCACGGGGCATGGCAATCAGACCCTGGAGAGAGAGCTGGCTCTCGGGCTCCCCTTCGCCTCCTGGCCCCTGCCAGCTGCACACCGTGGTCGCTCCTTCTCCCAGCTTACTCGGGCTTGGAAACTAAGTCCTGGGGGCCTAGAAAGAGACCTCTCTCCCCCTCCCCAGACTCATCTGGGGAGGGCTTCGTCTTCCTTCCCTGGTGCCCCCCCAACCCACCCTCCACATGGCAACCAGAGTGAACTTTACAAGACATATCACATCAGACCATGACCTTCAGCAGCTTCTGGGACACAGAGAATAAATGCCAACTTGCTCCCTAAACTCTGGCCACACTGGCCCTCTGGGAGCCCTTAGATCATGTCAAGCTTTCTCACCTCAGGACCTTTGCACTTGCTGTGCCCTCTACCTGGAATGCCCTCCCTACCCCAACCGTGCCAGTGACTCCTTTTTATCCTATAGATTGCTGCTGAGATGTCACCTCCTATAAGAGAACTTGTAGCCCCCTCCTGCCACCCTCCCGCCACATACTCTGTTATTGTCATTCTCTGTCATGTTACCTTATTCCTTTACACACTCATCACCAACTGTCAATATTTTTCCTTATTCTTTTAAACATATTTTTATAGTCTGTCTCTCCTCACCCCCTACACTGCAAACCTCACAAGAGCAGGTCTGATTGCATCTTGCTCTCCATTTTATCCCCAGCATTGTCCCTGACGTGTAGCAATTGCTCAATTCCTTTGTGATGAATGAAGGATGAAAACGTTGAAGGCGCGCAGAGTGGGGGGAAGGGAGGACAAACTGCTCCCTCCTACGTTTATCTAGCAGCAGGGAGAGCCCGTGAGAGAACACCATAGCTTCCGCCACTAACTCATCCACCCTGCAAGCATCTACATATTGTCCTCAATGTTGTGGGGGTGGGGTGGGGCCGGGGGTGCTGGGCTGGGGCTGGGTACACAGTGGTGAAGACATCAGACCCAGTCCCTGTCCATGGGCTTTGAGTCTAGTGGGAGAGGCAGACTTTGAACACCTAGTGTCAGGGCATGGAGGGTATGGAGGCGAGGTACCCTGGGGTATCTGACCCAGTCTGGGCAGTCACGACTGGCTTCCTGGAAGAGGTGGTGTACAAGCTGAACCTGAATGGATGAGTAGGGCCTTGGCAAAGGGAGGTGGGCAAGGTGTGGGAGGGGCAGGAACACACTCAACCCCTTGACTCTAGATTTCCCTCGCTGCCAAATTAGGGCCAGTGAAGCCTGCTTGGTGCTCCTCAGGACATCCAGAACACATGGAATGGGACAAGGGACTGCAGAGGACTTTGGGACATGGATGGGTGCATTCTGCAGGGATTAATGAGTTTTGCCCACACAATCTTCCCCTCTGTGGGGGATTTATCCATCTGCTCCACTTATTCTTAGCCTGGTGGAACAGGTGCACAGGGGCTGTGGTGGGGCCGGTGCTCGGGGCTGAGGTAGGGCAGGTGCATGGGGGCTGAGGTGGGGAAGGTGCATGGAGCTGAGGTGGGACAAGTGCTTGGGGCTGAGGTGGGACAGGTGCTCGGGGCTGAGGTGGGACAGGTGCTCGGAGCTGAGGTGGGGCAGGTGCTCAGGGCTGAGGTAAGGCAGGTGCTCGGGGCTGAGTTGGGGCAGGTGCTTGTGGCTGAGGTGGGACAGGTTCATGGGCTGAGGTGGGGCTGGTGCTCGGGGCTGAGGTGGGACAGGTGCTCGGAGCTGAGGTGGGGCAGGTGCTCAGGGCTGAGGTAAGGCAGGTGCTCGGGGCTGAGTTGGGGCAGGTGCTTGTGGCTGAGGTGGGACAGGTTCATGGGCTGAGGTGGGGCCGGTGCTCGGGGCTGAGGTGGGGCAGGTGCTCGGGGCTGAGGTGAGGCAGGTGCTCGGGGCTGAGGTGGGACAGGTTCATGGGCTGAGGTGGGGCTGGTGCTGGGGGCTGAGGTGGGGCTGGTGCTCGGGGCTGAGGTGGGGCTGGTGCTCGGGGCTGAGGTGGGACAGGTTCATGGGCTGAGGTGGGGCTGGTGCTCGGGGCTGAGGTGGGACAAGTGCTCGGGGCTGAGGTGGGACAGGTGCTCGGGGCTGAGGTGGGACAGGTGCTCGGGGCTGAGGTGGGACAGGTGCATGGGGCTGAGGCACAGTCGTGGAGGCAGGTGTGGTGGCAGGTGTGGAGGACAGCGATGTGCAGGAAGCCAGCAGGTGGAACTGTCACCCTTATCATGCCTCCCCACTCAGGGGGTCCCCAAAGAAGCAGACCTTGTGACAAGGATTCAGGAGCCAGTGGCTAATTTGTAAAGGTGTCCCAGGGAGCTGGGAAAGGAGTGGAGAATAGTGGGGAGGGAAGAAGCCAATATGGTGCATCACAGAGGTTATTCTGGGGGAGCCGCTCAGCCTCATTCATGCTGGAGAGTTCGAGGGGACAGTGAACATCCATCTGATTAGTCTCACCCAAGGGGCAGGGGGGCCGGGAGATCCACCCCAACACCTCCCATCGGCCAAGGCTGCTCTGGGGATGCCCTGACACATCCGCCTCACTCCATGAGCAAGCTGAGTGGGGCTCTGGCAGCCTGAGAAGCCTGCGGAGGGGTCAGGGTGCTGAAGGTGGGTGTGGACCTCTGCCACATCGTCCTCGTCCCTACCATGATGGCTCCTTCCCATCCCCCAGGCCTCGGCCAACCATTCAGATGGCACCCCAGCACAGTGGTCCTTCCCTGGCGCTTCACCCTGCTTGCCCCCGTTATACAATCGCCATTCGAATTCACACCTTTGTGGACTGTGTACTGATAAATTTACTTATGTCTTGCTTTCCTTGTTTACTGTCTTCCCCCCGTAAGAGTTTAATGCCAGGTCTTTCTTGTTCCCCACTGATCCCCCAAGACACCTTCCACCATGCCAGGCTTCTAGTAACTGCTCAATTAAATATCCTCTGAAGGAATACATTACTGTCAGTTCCAAGCTGGGAGTTCTGGATTCTGAGGTTCATTCTATAGACATTTGATAGATGGGGCCTCTGGGGCACTGGGAGGGGCAATGACTTGCCCAAGGTCATGAACTGGGATGTCACACCTGCACCCCTGCCCAGGAGGTAGAAGTCCCGTCACCCCACCCGACGCCCATCCCTCCGGGAACCCCACCAGTGGGAGGAGACGCTTTGGGAGTCCCTGGGGCTCCTTTCAGCTGCCTGAGAATTGCTCCCTGCCAATTCTTGGTGATCTCAGCCTCCTTCTCCCCCTACTTTCCCCAGCTGAAGAGGAAGTGGCTCAGACAGCTGTGGAGCTGGGACTCTCTCTAGTTGAGATGCATTAATTTGTAAATATCTTCATTTATATGTAAATGCGGAGTCCCGCACCCCACCGCCAGCCCTAATGGGGCCCTGAAGCCTGGAGACACAGCCTCCTTTAGCTAGCAGCTCTCTGCGATCCGCTTAGACTCCTTCCCTCCCTTCCGCTGTGGCCTCCTCAAGGCTCCTTTGCCCTGGTGCGCTCTGCCTGGGAGACCACCACTGGAGCGGAGGCTGGGGAAGGAAAGGGCACTGGGCACAAGTCAGCACAGCTGTGTGACCTTGGGCGAGTCCCCTCCCTGCCTGGGCCTCGGTTTCCTTGGTTGCAAGATGAGGAGGGCAGCATGGTGTAGGCTCAGGATGAGGCGGCGTGGGCTCTGATTCAGTCTGTGTCATTCCAGCCACCAACCCCGGGGCAAGTCCCTTGACCTTGCTGCACTTTAACCCTAGCTATAAACTGGGGCTACAGAAAGCAGTAACATCTGCGCGTGCATTTACAGGGTTTTTTCATGAGGATTAGAAGAGCCAGAGGACACATAAGGGGTCTTTATGTGATCTGGAAAAAGGTGAGCGTGTTTTATGGTGGAAGAAGGAGGGGTTTTTCTGGGCAAGAACGGCAAACATGCACCGCTCAGCGACCCTGGCAGCACTTTAATGTGAATTAACTGGGGGACCCTCGCAAGGCTGCAGGGAGCTGCTCACTATTGTCATCCCTTCTAGAGATGGGGGCAACTCAGGCACAGAGTTAGGGGGTGGAGGGGCCAGGATTGGAACTCAGGCCCCGGGACAGAAATCTCACTTAAATCCCACAGCGATGGTGTGAAGCCGATCCGATTTAAGTCTGCTTTGCAGGTGAAGAAACTGACACCGAGAGAGGTTGAGGCCCTCGTCCAAGGTCACTCAGTAGGAAGTGGCTGAGCTGGTTCTGAACCAGGTCTTCTGGGACGGGTACTGGGGCTGGGCTCTGGGTGCTCCAGTGAGCACGAGAGGGTGGGGGACAGGGCTGGTCTGGTGGTCTTGGGCTTTCTTCCTGGCTTAGGACTCCAGTGGGGTGCTGGAAATGAGGGGATAGGCTGGGAGAGGGTGCTTCTCAGAGACCAGGGTAACCATGTGGGGGTGGGGTGGAGGCTGCGGGTTTCTGGGAAGCAGTGGGGTGATCTGAGTGCTCACTTCTGCAGAACCATCTGTGGCTCCCAGGACGGTTATTTTCTTCTCCAAAATGAGGTTTTCATCTTGGTTGTAACTGGCTGGTCTTAGGTGTGCTTTAATATTTTAAGGAGCCCCAAATCCTTTTTGGAAGCAGGTACAGGGGAAATCATCGACATGAATAAAGGCATCTGTGTGGCCATTTGCACGCCTCTTCCGCATCCCTCGCACCCACATGCTCACCAGATTCCCCCAACAAGGGCTGGTTCTCAGCTGCTGGCACAAAGCCCAGAGAGGAGGGGGACCCAGAAAGGTCCTCCAGGGGAGCACACCCACCTTCCTTCTCACAAAGTGTGCAGGGAAGGGTCACCTGCCAGATTCCTTATGCAGGGCTGGGTGAGCCCTGGGCAACCTTCCCGTCCCGTTTTCTAATTTTATCCAGGGGGAAACTGAGGCCCAAAGGGCAGAGGAGCATACCCAGGGTCACCTCATCAGTGTGTAAATTTCACCGTGCACCTACTATGTGCCAGGCTTGCAGACCGCTGCTTTCTGCCTGGGCACCAGGCAAAGCATTTGGCTGTGTCGTGTGGGAAAACGCACATACGTGTGTCTGTGTGCGCGACTGTGCACGTTCAGTGCCCGTGTGAAGCTACTTGTCATGAACGCAGTGAGGCTCCCCCCCATCTCATGGAGGGATGGGCACTAGAGGACCAGCAGCCATCTGGCTCTGGGGGAGAGTCGCTCTGCTAGGGCGAGGGGCCGTCTAAATTAGGTGTCCCACAGGAGGGCATGCTTGAGCTGGGCTCTGAAGACTGATGAGGAGCTCACCATGTCACCAGAGGGAGAGTGGCACTCTGGCAAATGAGTGGTAGGGGTAAAATAGGATTGGGGCCTTTTAGAGAGTACACGGGGCGGGTGCAGTGCCTGGCACCCGCACATGGAGAACATGGCAAGAATGGGATCAGCTACCTTAGAGTCTTCTAGAAAAGGGGTAGGGGTAAACATGTTAAGTATCACCATCCCCAAGGACTCTTTCCTCCCATCCTGCTGCCTCTTCTGACCCGGGGTCCAATTGTTTAGGGTCCATTTGCCTTGCTGGGCAGGGGCCTGTGGGGAACAGGAGAGCGTGTTCCCCGGGGCTTCTGAGCCAGGCAGAACGGGCTCACGTCCCAGCTCTGTCCCTGCTGGCTGCAGGATGTGGGACACATTGCTCACCCTCTCTGGACCTCAGTGTCCTCTCCTGGAAACTGAGTTTGGACAACCCACCTGGCAGGACTGTTCGAGGAGCTGGCTGGGGGGACCGATGTGGCCGGTCTGCTGCATGGGGCGAGTTGTGACTTGAACCCTCCTTGCTCTTCCTTCCGGAGGGAGGCCCCTCGAGGCTCTGGGTTCCCCTCTGCAGCACAGCCCCCAGCCCTGCCTTCTGAGCCCCTGAAGGGTGACCCTGAGAACCCCCCAGAGCATCACAGGACAGACGATGGGAAAGGGCCGGAGAAGTGGCCCCCGGCGCCCGGCCCCTCACCTCACGGTGGACTGGTACACCAGGTCCTCTCTCTTGCGGTAGTTCTCCATGTGCGAGTAGTTGGTGGAGAACATGGCGTCAAAGGTAAAAATCTTCTGCTTGATGGTGCCGCCGTCCGTCACCTGCAACAGAGCACAGACAGCTACAGGGGAGCGCTCGGCCAGCCCCGCCCCTTTGCTCCAGACAGCGCGCGCGGGGTTGGGGGACACTGGGAGACGTAGAGGCCAGGACGCCCAACACCCCGGTGCCCTGGGAGAGGCCTCCAGGGGACATGTCACCGCCATCACTAGAACCCTCCCAGGTCATCCCCACTCTACTGATGTGTAAACCGAGGCTCTGGAGGGAAGGGACTTCCTGAGGTCCTATGCCAGGAAGGAGCAGAGCTGGCTTTTCTCCCCGGCAATTATTTCTGGTAAATTCTGTCAGGGGTAGGCCCAGAATGGCAGGGGAGCCCAGGCAGGCAATCCCCATCTGATGATAGGGTCATCATAGCGGGCTTCCTGGAGGAAGCGAGGTCTAAGTTGCCTTCTGAAGGAAGAGCAGGAGGCGGCCTGGCAAAAGGTGGGCGTGCTCCGTAGGCAGAGGAGACAGCAAGAGCAAAGGCCCTGTGGTGGGAAAGAGCAGGTATGCTATGTTCGGGGAAAGAAGATTGTGTTCAGAGTGCCTGGGGCAGAAAGGAAATGGTAAGAAACCCAAAGCGCCAGATCCTGGAAGGCCTGGAAGTCAGGGGAGCTCAACTGTCCCTGAAGGCAATGTGGTGGAGGTCACCTTGAACTCTGTTTAGGGAGAGGCCTGTCTGGAGGCAGGGGCCCTTGAGGAGACTGGGGAGCACCCAATCTACTGACCTGGGGATGGAGCCCCCTGGACAGCATGCGGGCTCACCCTCTTCCAGGCTGCCCTTGGGACAAGGCTGCAGGGAGGTCATGAGGTCCCCACCTCCCCCTTGGAGTACAGAGGCCCGGAGAAGTGGGGGGACCTCAGGAGGTGACAATAAAGCCTGCGCTGGAAGACAAAGGCTGCCCCAGAGCCCAGCTGTTCACGGCTGATTAAAAAGTCGGACCCAAGTGTCCCGCGCTCCCGGCTCGCCGCCCGCTGCCGCCTCCCCATGCCCGCACTGCCTGCAGCTAATGAAAGTGTTACTCCACAAAGCAGCAAGGTATGTGTTGTCACTGTTTCAGTTATTTATCTGTTTACTCGGCTGCAGTTTTCCCTACAGTTTTCGGCCTGCGTCAGCAGCTCTATTATAGACCGGGAGTTTGCAGCCTCTCGCGGCTCAGCTGGGCTCCGCGCTAACAGCCTGCGCGGCCAGGGAGGCCTCATGCCTGGGCCTGGAGAAGTGGAATGAACTCCCTGCAGCTCTGCGTGGTGGAGGCAGGGGGGCCGGCTGGGAGGGCGGTGGCCAGGGCCGGCTTTCTCCAAGGGGCTGGGCGCAGGGGGACGCTGAAAGCTGCTCGGATCCGTAGCCTTCCCGAGAGGACCGGCCTGGGTGCAGCTGGGTTCCTCTGGGCACCTCTGGATCCAAGCTGACTTGGACCACATCTGTCTGGCCTACGTGGCATTGTGGCTGGTTTAGGGGACACAGGTTCAATGCAATCCAAGCTAGCATTTATTGAGCACCAGCTGTGTGCCAGGCACGGGCCCACATCGGTATGTGTCACCTCCCCCCAACCCCCACCATGGTCTGCAAGCTCATAAGGAGTAAAGAGGCCCCTAACAGTCCCGGGGGCCCCACAGGCAGGGCTGGAATGGCGATAAGCTCCAGGACCCTGTTGTGGGGGGATCAGCAGTAGGACTCCCCGCTGCACGGTTTCTCCTTACCCCTCCCTAAACTCACGTCCCTCTGACTCCTCTGGGCTTATCTTCAGCTCATCCTTTTCACTTGTTTTCCCCTGTGGGGCTGTGTGCTCTCAGTTCGCCTCTTCTGCAGCTCGGGTCCCCCCGGGTTCCCAGAGAGGGGACCCCGAGACTGGGGGATGAGGGAGGAAGAGCAGCAGAGCACCTTCAAACCAGGGCCCTCAGCAGGAGGGATGATTTTGCCTGCTCCCCAGGGGCCATTTGGGAAGGAGTGGAGCCATTTTTGGTGTCAAAGCCTGGCGGGACGGTGGTTTGGTGTGGGCATCTGGCGGCAGAGAGCAGGGATGCCGTCCCCATCCCTCGATGCACAGGATGACCCCAAAGAATTATCTGGCCCCAGACGAGAAATGTGCCATCGCTTTGTGCGGACCCACAAGTGCCCCTGGGAAGTGAGTGCAACACACAGCAGCTTGCCCATTTTACAGATGAAGAAACCGTGCGTGGCTTAGAGAGGAAAGGAGATTCAGCCGAGGGCACACGCGGGGGGCTCCTGGCACGGCTCTGGCTCTGGTGGTGGGGGCCCCCAGGGACTGAGGACTGGAGCAGATGCTCTTAGCACCCCCTCCGCCCCCAGGCAGCCGGCTCCTTAGCAGGAGGACACCCGGAGCCCTGCGGAGTCTTGAGCAATGTTCTCCCCAAGTCGTAAAAGTCGTAAAAGTGGAAGGCGTCCTGCCCATGTGACTTGCAGCCTTGCCTCCTTCAGGTACTGCTTTTTTATCTCCTCCTAAAATGCGGCAGCCTTTATCGTCCCAATCTCAAATTTCACTCCGTTTTTTTTTATTATACAAAGGAGAAAAAAAAATCTGTCAGTAAAACTGTCTCCTCAAATTTATTCACCGGGACCGAGGATTTTATTACTAGGAAAATACACCTGCACCCCACACGTCCACACATACCCACAAACCCCAGATAAAGCACTGAAGAATGATCTGAGTCGTAAATCACTGCTTCGGGCCCAGGGACAGGGGAGTTTCAAGGACGCACCTAGCTTTTCTTTGGTTTTATTTACATCTTTTTTCCTGGGGCCGTGTCTGGGCCTCTCTGTTAGCTTAGGCGTAAATCACTCCCTCCCGTCAAAGCGGCCCCAGGCAGCCCTGTCACTCAGCTGTGATAGCCCAGCTGCTGGCTCCCCGCCCTCCGGGAGGGCTCCGGAAAGGCATCGCCTCGGAATTCACCCTCAGGTCCCAGGCCAGCGGGCGAGTGGCTATTTGCAAGGAGGTTATTCTCTAGATCTTGGCGGTGGTAGTCCCTGAGATGAGCTATCACAGGCTGTAGGGCCACCGGCATGGTGAGCCACAACTTCTCTTTCATTCCGGAAACACTGCCCCAGACCTAAGACCTGCAAGCACCGGTCCAGGCCCCCTGGGAGAGGAAGGACCAGATTTCCGATGCGGTTGCAGTCTATCATGAGCGAGCTTACACGCACGCAGCCTGGTGGGGATGCACGGCCCACAGATAACCAGGGAAAGCACCACTGTAGCAGCATATAGTTGCTAAGGGTTATCTGACACCCACGGAGGAGCCAGGGATTCTTTTGGGGGGAGGGGTGATCCCAGAAGGCTTCCAGGTGGAGGTGGACCTCTTTGAGAGTCCTTAGTCCCAGGTAGGTGCTCCCCGCATCTGGGAGACTCTGGAGCAAGCAGGAAGGCTGATTTTCTCCACCCCCTGGACAGCTCTTGATTCTGTTACTAAGTAACTTTGTGCACTTCATTTCTCCAAGCCTCTGCTTCCTCATCTGTAAAATGGGATACTGCGACCCACCTGTACCTCTCGCCAGGATTAAATGAGATGAGGTTTGTAACAGCACCTGATGCGTGGTAAGCGCTCAGTACGGACAGCTATTTTTCTTTCTTTTTAACGATTTTATTAATTTATTTGTCAAAGAGAGAGTGAGCACAAGCAGGGGGAGCGGCAGGCAGAGGGAGAAGCAGGCTCCCTGCTGAGCAAGGAACCCGATGCAGGGCTGGATCCCAGGACCCTGGGATCATGACCCGAGCCGAAGGCAGACACTCAACTGACTGAGCCACCCAGGTGCCCCCAGACAGCTATTTCTATGCATAATAACAATTTTCTTTTTTTTTTCTAAAGATTTTATTTATTTATTTGATAGAGAGAAACACAGCAAGAGAGGAAACACAAGCAGGGGGAGTGGGAGAGGGAGAAGCAGGCTTCCCGCGGAGCAGGAAGTCCAATGCGGGGCTCGATCCCAGCACTCTGGGATCATGACCTGAGCCGAAGGCAGACTCTTAACGACTGAGCCACCCAGGCGCCCCATAATAACACTTTTCTTAGCTATCCCTTCTTCTGGGTCCCTTGCCACCCTCCAGGGCTGGGGCTGGAGGGCAGAATAGCTCTTACTGTAAAGTCAGATGGTGCAGAATGTCCGTAAATGGAAGAAGGGGGCCCGCCTGGCAAGCGAGGACTGGAGAGCTGGTCGGGGGAGTGGGAATAAAGAACCAGGGCCCAGGGCCTGGCTAGCAGTCAGTAGAACATCCCAGGGAGGGAGCTGAAGGATGCTCTGAGCAAGTACCTGGAAGCAGGCTGGTCCCAGGGGCTCCGAGATGCTCCCCCGGTGCCACAGTGGCATGGGACCACACGGTCACGGCGGGCAGAAGATGGCAAGGCTGCTGGGAGGACAGATAAGGTGCTGTCCTGGAAAGCCAAGGCCCAAGAATGTGTGGGTTCTCCCTCCCCAGAGGGAGAGGAGTTTGTGCATTCATTCATTCAAGCAACAGATTTTTAGAATCCATAAATAGGTCCTAGAATGTGAGCTACTCCTCAAACATAACCTCTATGAGGGCAAGGTCTTTATCAGTCCTGTTCATTCTCTGTCCCCACACCTGTGTCTTGCAGATGAAGAAACTGAGGCCAAGAGAGAGGCAGGTGAACTGCCCGGATCACGAGGGCAAAAAGTGGGGGAGCTGAGCCCTCAGCACAACTTAGTTGAAAAGAGATGAGTGGGCGATCCATTCTGAGGTCAAGGATGTGGGGGCACCTGGCGGGGTGGCAGGTGCAGAAGCTCCGGGGCTCACACAGCCCTACGCAGTCAGATGCCCGCTATGCCACTTCTGGCTTAAAGCCGTGTGACCTTGGAGAGATCTCTGTGCCTCCACCTCCTCATCTGCAAAACGGGAGCCCTCGCAGCTCCCTGTAAGGCACACAGGGCGGCACGCACGGCGCCCCCAGAGGCTCGCTTGGCGGCTGGTGGCAGCGACAGGGGTGGAAATCGCCAGCATTCCTGCGCTGCTTGCCACGGACCACGCACTGTTTGCAAACATGAACTCAGGTAATTATAAGAAAGCATTCAATGCGTATTAGCTGCTGTTATTTGTTTTTACTTGGGTCAGACCCCGGCAAAGGCAGCAGGGGCACAGTAGGGGCTCGAGAATCCGTGGCTCTCCCCCACCCCGACAGCGTCTCAGCCATGACTGCCCAGGATGATCAGATGTGCGGCCTGGAAGGAATGGAGGAAGCAGAGACCCGGGTTCTGTATCCCACCGGCTGGCCTCTGCACTGCTCCCCTCTCTGGACCTCAGTTTCCCTAAGTGCTCGATGCGAAGATTTAGGGCAGAGTGACCTCTGAGGACCATTTCTACTTTGAATGCCCACATGCTCTGATTCTAGAACAGCCAGCCCTGGAGACCACAGCTACTTCCACTCTGGCCTTGCTCACCAGGGCTCAGCAGCCGCCCACAGACCCCGAGGCGGTGGACCCTGTCCCAGGGCCCTGGCTGCCCACCGCCCCCCACCCCAGCAAATCTGGCCTCAGTCAGGCTTGGCTGATTTTCCAGCGAAGCCCCCAAAGCGTGGCGAACGGACTTAGTCCAGCCAGCTGCACGGCATGGTCGGCTGGGGTTTTTCATTTGAAAACCAAATGCCTCCAACTGCACCTTCTTACTGTCGTCTCTGGGTGCTGTCATCTGAAGAGAGAGAGACAGAGAGAGAGAGAGAAAAAAGAAAGAAAGAAAAGGGGGATAAAATCACCTCCTCCACCCCCAACCTCCTTCTCTTTGTGTTCCACAAAACCAATTACAGGTTGGAAATAGCTGTAATAAACTTGATATCCCACTTATGGGCCAATCCTGCCGCGGCTGGAAAGGGGAGTGAAAACCGCTGGTGTATTTTGCTGGAGCTGTTTAAATTGCCTGCCTACATTATCCCCGCTCCTCTGCAGCCGGGAAGGAATTTGCTCTCCTGGAAATGGAGCAGCTGAGGTCTCTGTGGCTGGGCAGCGAGGTGGGGGTGGTGGTGCCAGGAGGGTTTTTAATGAATGGATTAGACGTGGGAGCAGAGACGGTGTCTGGGCTCTTGGAGTTGGGCGGCCCAGGTTCGAATCCCAGCCTGGGAAGCCGACAGGCAGTGCCCCCGCTGTAAGTCGGGCAAGAACCATGCAGCCCTGCAGGGTTGTTGTTGAGGGGTGGGGAGGAGGGAGGGAGAAGGGAAGGAACATTTCACTGGACAAAGCAAAAGGCCAGCACTGGCTGGAGTGCTATGCCCAGCATGAGTCTCAGGTCTTCGCTCTGTGGTGCGGGGGGGGGGGGGCACTGTCACTGCCTGGCCTGAGCCCGTTTCCTCGTCTGTAAAATGAAGGATGTTGACTGAACCTGGCCCCGGAGTTGTTAGAAATACTCAGAGGAAGGATATATGTGAAAGCATCTCATAGAACATGAATTTACTGCTCCATTCCCAGTACTGTGGTGGGTGATGAGCATTCTAGAAACTTCTGCCACGAAACCATCACCTAGAAGCCTCACTCAGCAACCCACGCAAAGAGGGCAGCAGATCAACTGGCATTCCTAACGGGCTTACTTAGATCAAGTCAACTCCGGCATGGGGCTCAGGCCATGGAGCATGTGAGCACCCCTTTATTGACTGAGCTCTTTCCTGAGCTGTGCTTGATTCGGGAGCAGAGCCGTGAACACAGCACGTGTGACACTGAAGAAACGCGACCACCTCAGTTACATGTCTGTAGTGGGGGGTCTTCTGACTCCTCCAGCAGAACCTCAGCTTAGGAGGCTCGGACTTCATCTCGTTCGGTGTGTACCCCAACTCCCAGAGCACCGTCTAGTGCATAGGGGACTCTCGGTCAATATTTTTTTTTTTTAAAGATTTTGTTTATTTATTTGAGAGAGACAGAATGAGAGAGAGCACATGAGAGCGGGGCGGGTCAGAGGGAGAAGCAGACTCCCTGCCGAGCAGGGAGCCCGATGCGGGACTTGATCCCGGGACTCCAGGATCATGACCTGAGCCGAAGGCAGTCGCTTAACCAACTGAGCCACCCAGGCACCCGTCGGTCAATATTTTTATAGAAACAAACAGCATTTTTCTAGGCGCAAAACCTGGGGCCAGGGAAGGGCTGCCACTCGCCCAGGCTGCCCAGCTGGTAAGTGGAGCAGCGGAGATTCGAACCTGCGTCTGATTCCAAGGTCTAGATCGGAAGTGATCCAGACGGCAGAGTCGGATGGAGTGTTGAGTAGGGGGCATGGAAGGGAGGGGGCATCTAGGCAGAAGCACAGGGCAAGAGGCCACCTGCTCAGGGAGGAGGGAGAAAACGATGGTGGGAGGAGGAGGGGCCAGGAGGCAGCCTCCCCATGGCCTGCAGTGTAGGGCAGGGGTGCAAGGCTCCTGGCTTCTTTGTTGCCATGGTGACCGGGGGCCACTCTTCCCCCAGACCCCTCCCCACCTGCTGTCCACCTGCAGTCTGCTCTTGCAGCCCCTGGGCCTGAGAGCTGGGCCAGAGGAGACGCCCCAGAGAGGGGAGGGCAGGCTCCCCTGGGGCCTGGGGCAGGAGGATGCCGGATTCCCAAGGACAGAAGGGAGGGACATTCCGGAGGCCAGGGCCACCTACTATCTCTGGATGGCCAAATTTCACCCCTGCTCTGTCTCCCTTGTGAGTCCTGGCTTCTGGCGGGGCCGGGCTCGGGGTAATTGGCTTCCCCCGCGTGTGTGGCAGATCCGGTTTTGACTGAGACAGCTGGTGTCATGAATTGCTCTGTCTCATCTGGTTACTGCATGATGGCAGACAGCGGCTCAGGGATGGGGAGTGGGGCGGCCTGGGGGCTGGGGGGGGCGGGTGAGCATGACAGGCAGGAGAGCAGCTGCTGGCTTTGTGGGCCCCACACATGTGGGCAGGTGCATATGCAAGGGTGAGGATGTGTGTGTGTGTGTGTGTGTGCGTGCAACTAGTGTGAACACAGGGCCGCGGGGGCCCCCGGAGCCCCTGGAGGCCAGCTCACGAAGGTGAGCACCGGTGTGAATGAGAAAGCCTTGTGGTCTGGAGGTGTGGGTGTATACGTGTGTCAGCAGGGGTGAGAATACAAATCTGTGTGTTTCTGGGCTGCTTATAAGGATGGGTGTGCGTGCGTGCGTGTGTGCGTGCGTGCGTGTGTGTGAAGCAAAGTAATGGTGAGAATGTTTGCTGTAGTTCTACATGTTTGGAGAAGAACATGAGGGCTTGTGTGTCCGTTTGTGGGTTCATGGTGTGTATGCACTTGTGTGTGCATGAAGGATGCCTACCTCCACAGCATAAGCCCAGTTTACACACCCTGCTCCCTGCCCTGGCCTGGGGGGATGGAGGATGTCAGCGAGGGTGCGTGCGTGCGGTGGGTATGTTTCTGAGAAATGCCAGGCCAGGAAACACCATCACGCCAACCCGGGCCCCATGCAGTCTCCCAGCCCCACATGTCAGGTGTAAAGCCACAGGTCAGAGCCCAAACACCTGAGCCCTCCCAACCCCGGCAGACACAGGCTGCTCTGAGATCTCCCTCCCCAGCTTCTGTGCATCCCCAAACCCACATTGTGGGGCTAGCAGCCAAGAAGCAGGAGAGACAGGGAGGGCCGAGGTACCTGCAAGATGCTCAGAGTTCTGTGCACAGCAGAATCACCCAGCCGGGTGGGAGGAGGGTTTGAAAATGTCGATTTCTTTGAAAGCCCACCCCAGAGGTTCAAATTCCGAGTCCTGGGTGGAGTCTGGATTCTGCATTTTTTAACAAGCCCTATTGGGTCAGTTGGATACAGGGGTTGGGGACCACAGGAGGGACACTCTGCCCTAACCCCCGGGACCCTCCCCCAGCTAGGGCCTCTTTGCAGCTTTCCCAGGTGGCTGTCAACCGCCAGACCCTTGGTGCCCTGGGAGCAGAAGGGACCCTCGACTGATCCATCTAGACCCCTTACTTTACAGAAGGCTAAACTGAGGTCCAACGAGGAGAGGGACACAGCCAGGGTCACACAGGAAGCAGGTGGCAGGGCCAGGGCACCAAGTCCTTGGCTTTGAAGAACCTCCTGTTTGCACCTCATGCCTTTGATGCTTGGAATCCTGACCCCGGAGAGCAAGGGCCCCCACTGAGGGCTGGCCAGCTGTGGCACCAGGGACGTTCTTGTCAGGGGGTTATACCCTGCTCCCCACTCCCTCCTGACAATGAGCCGCAGCATCAGAGGTGGGCTCCAGGGTCATGCGGATGGCTTCTTTCCCAGTACAGCTAATCCCCTCCTCTGCCGCGTTCTGGAGGGTGGGGCGGGGATGGAGGACGGAAGAGGGGCTTTGCCCCATTTCTCTCTCCCTGAAGGCCACTCCTCCCTCCCTGCCCTCAGCCTTCAGCTCCTCATCTGTTCGTTCACCTGTTTGCTCATTCAGCCCCTCCTGGGGGTCAGGCCTGTGGACAGAGGGTGGCATCGGACACAGGCGCTCACAGGAAGGGCTAGCAGGGGCACCAGAGAGAGAAAGACCAGCCACCCGCGCTCGCCCCGCCATGGCTGCCTGGTGAGCAGTGAGCTGTGCCTCAGGGGATGGGGAGGGTCTGCAGGGCAGACGAGACAAGCAGGACATTCGAGCCATGGAGACAGCCGCGCCAAGGCCCCTCAGAAGGCGAGGTGCAGGTGAAGAGTGAGTGAGAGAGCAGCGTGCGTTCCGTGGGATGCGGTGGCAGCGCAGGGACTTGGTGCCCGGCGGGGAGGGAGGATGGGGAGGTGAGTCATGCTTCACACACATGGAGTCTGGGTTTGGTGCCAGCAGTCAAGCCCCCAGCTCCAAATCTCAGCCAGGTCCTTTCTCATCTTCCTGCCTCAGTTTTCTTTTTTATAAAATGGGGATAAACCGCAGGGCCACCTCATCGGTGGCTGGAGGATGAACTGAATTTTCCCACGTAAAGTACTTGAAAAGTGGCTAGCATACAGCCAATGTTATAATCACGCCTTGGCTTATCGGTTGTAAGATGCTTAGCCCGGTGGATATTACATAGTAGATATTACTATTGCTGTGATTTTCTGGGCAGGAGATAGGGAGCCACCGAAGGCTTCAAGCAGGGGAGGGACAGCTCCCATCAGGGTTGGAAAGGGACAGTTCCCATCAGGGTCAGAAAGTGTCGTCCTGTTGCAGGGTGGATAACAGATCGAGGGGCAAGCCCTTGGGAAGAGGCCATTAGCACAAAGAGAAGAGACCATCTTCCCAGTCCCCTTTGCTGGCTTCCAACTTGGCTTTGGGTCTCACGAGCCAGAGGCGCAGGTGTGTGTTGGGGTGCAGGCACAGCTGAGTCCTGTGTGCTCCCCATGTCTGTGTATCTGTGTGGGAGGCTCTGGCCCCAATCCACTGCTGGTGACTCCCCCCCGTGAGGTCCCTCAGCGGCTACGCTCAGCACTCGGTGCCTGTGCCCTCCCGGGGCTGCCCGTCAGCGAGCACACCTGTGGGCCGGTTGTGGGGGACACAGCGCATGGACTTGCGGGCAGTCCGGCCCGGTGGAGCCTGTCTGTCTGTCTGCAGCCGCCCCGGCAGCCCCGGCAGCCTGCTAGAGAGAGAGAAAGAGCACTGCGCTGGGAGCCAGGAGGTCTTTAGCAAAGACACACTGGGTCCCTACTGTGCATTCGGGGCTGTTTTAGGTGCAGGGGATAAAGCCAGGAATAGCACAGAGTCCCTCTTCTGCTGGAATCCACAGACGATAAATCAAAGTAAGGGAGATCGAAGACACGTATCTGATTGGGACACGTGTCATGCAGACAATTAAAGGAGAGTGATGGATGGAAGGGTGGGGGCCACGGCACATGAGGTGGCCCGGGAGGCCCGTTTCAGGAGGCCACATTTAAGCTGACGTTCCAATGAGGCGGGGTCAGGCTTGTTTGGGAAGAGTCAGGTTGCTTCCCATCAGCTCCCTAGGAAGTCCTCTCTGTTCAAAGCTTCTGGCTTCTCATTTAATCCCTGAGACACCCCTCTGGGCAGACGGGGGTACAGAGGCTCAGGGAGGTGAACAGCCTTGCCAGCATGCCCACAGTCCAGATCCAGCTTGGCAAATACAATCCTCTTTCTACTGCTTCTTTACAACTGACATTCACCTTCCCGAAAACCAGTCTTAGTGTTTGTGACAGACTGAGTGACCTTCCACAAGTCACTGGTGCCCTACTCTCTGGCTTGGTCCTATAGCTTCATGTTTTATTCCCCCCAAAATTGGATTGTGAACATTTTCAAACATATAGGAAATCATAAAGAACTTTAAAACCAACACCCATGCACCTGCTACCTAGCTTCTACGATGGCCACCTGGCCATGCTCGCTATATCATAGACCTCCCTTCTCCTCATCCCTCCCCGTCCTTTGAGGCAAAGTTGCAGACATCAGTATCCTCTGCCCCTAAATGCTTCAGCACACCTATCACCAATTAGAGTTCAATATTTATTTGCCATTCTCTTTTTTGAGGTTTTGAATTTGTGTTCAACGAAATGCACGAATCCCAAAGACAAACACATACATCTGTGTAACCCAAACTCCTCGCACGATGTAGAACATCACCATCATTCCAGAAAGTTCCTTCTTCCCCTCCCAGTCAATCGTTGCCCTGAGAGGCAACCACTATTCCAATTTTTCTCACACCATCTTTTCCTGCTCTAGAGTTTCATAGAAGTGGGATGGTACAGCACGTAGTTTTAGCGAAAGCTCTGGGCTCCCAGCATGTTTCTGAGATCCACTGATGTTACTGTGTGTACTCACAGTCCAGTCCTTTTTATCACCAAGAGCCTTCCACTGGAAGAGACACCACTGTGTGTGTACTCTTGCTAATAGACATCTGCACGGTTTCCAGTTTGGCTCTACCATGCACGCCGTGGCTAAGAGCATCCCTGTGCACGGTTTGTTAATGGACACATGCGTTTATTCCATCTGCTACTGCTTGGTTGGCCAAAGGGTCAGTTCAATTCAACAAGCGTTTCCTGAGAACCTACTGTGTGTCAGGCCCTGCGCTAGACACCGACGTGAGTGACCCCAGCCTGGGTGGGGGTCTTGAGCTCTGAAAGCTCCAAGCAGGCACAGCATGTCAGAGTGCATGCGGCCCAGTGCTCTCTGCCTATCACCGGGTGCTAGCATCTCAACAGCTCTGCGGGGTGCTCAATGTGACCCCAGTTTTCAGAGGAGGCAACCGAGCCCAGAGTGACAAAGCGACCTGTCCGAAACCCATCCAGACTCAGGGTGACACCATTCCATGCTCTTTCCTTTGTCCTGCATGAGGCAGCCCCAGGAGGCCCAGGAGGTCTGTTCAAGGTCACACAGGCAGTGCAGTGGCAAGAACATAGGGCTCTTTCCCAACACCATGCTGGCTCCATCTTTGGGATCCATCTAAGGTGTCCGTATGTGCTGGACCAGCATTCCCTTCCAGAAACAAGCCTGGGAGAGCGGAGTTGAATCAAAGCCTTGACTCTTTGGGTGTATCTGTGTCCAGTGCATGAGCCCATCGGAGTAAACTTGTCCCCTCTGCCTGCTCTTCCGGGAGCACAGGTTAAGCATCCCAGGAGCCAGGCAGATGCCAGAGTGTGAGCCTCTGGCACAGTGGAAGTGGGGAGCCAGTGTTGGGATGGGGGGGCTACGCAGGCCCGAAGTCATTTATTTATTTATTTGAGAGAGAGTGAGCACGAGTGGCGGGAGGGGCAGAGGGAGAAGCAGACTCCCCGCTGAGTGGGGAGCCCTATTCGGGACTCGATCCCAGAACCCTGAGATCATGACCTGAGCCAAAGTCAGACACTTAACCGACTGAGCCACCCAGGTGCCCCAAAAACCATTTAATTAAAAAACACCCCCCCCCCCGTATGTATCTAACTGACTCAATCTATAGGGCAAATTTGGCCCCTGACAATGGTTTTGTGAGCCCAACTCTAAGCAAATGAAGAAGGTGATGATAATCGGAGGAGAGGGGTTAAAAATGGAACCACATCCTTGGATACCCCCACCTTGAGAGACAGGGCTCTGGGCTCCCTCCCTTTGGAACCAGCATACTCTTTGTCAAATGGAATATGCCAAAATGGTCAAAGTCCACGCCGATGCCTTAGGAGGCTGGCAGGCTGTCTCTGACTCTGGTCCTGTGGAGAGCATGCGGACGGGGAGGGGATCTTGCGGGGCCCAGCCTTCCAGCCGTGCCCCACACGCCGCACACGGGTGAAGCCGCCTTGACCTTCCAGCCCAGACCATTACCAACCGAATATTACCCCGTGACCCCAGCTGACGCCATTGGAAGCATGAGAATGGCCCAGCTGAGCCCTGCTTGAATTCCTGGCCCATGGAACCGTGCAATATAATAAACTAGTTGTTGCTTTTAAAGCCACTGTGATTTGGGATGGTTTGTATGCAGTGATACCCAGAGCTGCTTGTTCAGCCTCCCGTAGAGGGGGAGCTCGGGGTCAGCACCCACCTGCACAGGAAGTGCCTGTGTAGGCTCCATCTGGGCGTGAAAGCCTCTATTTGACCAGAGCCACGGTGGATAGGGGAGGGAAGAGGTTGTATCAGGCAGGGTCCGGCAGGAAAAAGATGGTCCATTCACAAAGGTTACAGGGCGGACTTCAAGAGCAGGATTATTCACAAAGATGCAGGCAGGGCTAAGGGATCGCAGCAAGGCCTGGGTGGTCCCTGGGTGGGGGCCGGCGGGAGGTATTGCTTCTCTAAGGAGCAGAGGGAAAGGGACAAAGGAGTGGAGGTTTCACCGGCACCAAGAGAACAGCAGCTGAAGCAGAATGCCCTCCAACAGGAGCTTAGGTGCATGGAGAGGATCTGGGAGGGAAGAGCCGAGCAACGAGGACCCTGCCCACCCATCTCCTGCAGGTGCCTCCCGTTGGCCAAATGCAACTGGAAGCTGGTGGGCAAAGAAGCCCAGTGATGCCGCTGGTTCAGGTCTGCCTCTGGGCACAAAGAAGGATGGAGAAAGATGAGGTGAGTCAGGGAAGATGCCCACAAAAGGACAGATGGCATGGACGTCAGTCTAGGGACCCAGGGGGCTGAGCGTGAGTGGCCACCTCATGTGGGGGTTTCCGTGAGATGCTGTGCCTCATCTGGCTGTCCCACAGCAGGGTAGAGTGGGGTCCCTTCCCCCACTGCTCCCCTCCTCTGACGGTTCCTGACGAGCACGCAGAAAGCAGCCCGTCAGAGAGGTTCCCATAAACTGTCATGTTTCTTCCCACGGCTGCCTCGCGTCTGATCACCAAGGTGCACCTGGCAGGGAGACAGAGCTGGGCCTGTCTCTGCCTTTTCATCACAGCCAGGCCCCATGAGAGGGAGGGGCAAGGGAGCTGACAAAGGTAGCCTGGTCCTCCACCTCGTTGGCTTGGGGCTTAGAAACTCTGAGCCCGGACCTAGAGCCCTGGGTTGAGATTTTTCCCAGAACTGCTCCCAGGACCGTTTTCTGTTTTTCCATGGGAGCAGCTGCTAAGCCCGGGGGCCAGCTCCACAGCACACCGTCCGTCCTGTCTTAGAGGGCCTCATGCTCCATGGAATGCTCTGCTGTTGCCTTCCTGAAATTTGTAATCAGTTTTGAGGGAAGGACTCCCCATCTTTTTGCACCAGGCCATGCAGATTAGGTAACCAATCTTATTTCCAAGCAAGTGAGAGGTTTCTGGACTTCCCTTGGCCCAATTCCTTTATCTAGACCAGGACTCTGCAAATCTTCTGTGCTTGTAAGTATTCTAGAATTTTCAGACCATGCAGTCTCTGTCACACCTGATCAGCTCTGCAGTCCCGACACTAAAGCAACCATAGACAATCGGTAAACAGATGAATGGACAGGGCTACCTTCCAACAAAACTTTATTTGTAAAAACAGACGATGGGCTGGGTTGGCTGTAGGCCGTGGGGGGAGCCAACACCTCCTTGGTCTAGATTGTAAGCCCCTCGTCTCCTTGACCGCCTGTCTGATTCTGGCTCATTCTTTATGACTCCGCTCCAAAGCTTTCCCTAACATCTTCAGGGAGAGCTCAGCAAGCCCTCGCGTCCCCACCTCCACCAGCCCCTGTACGTATTTATTTCCTGAGCCTGAGCGAAGCAGTGAGCTCTGTGCTAAGCAAAGGGGCTATATATGGTGAGCCAGGAAGCATGGCTGCAGCCTTCAGGAGCTTTGTGGTAAATAGCTGGGGAGGCCTAAGGTATACACTGCACAAGGGCAGGGCTGACCCATTTGTTCAAAACTGTATATCCCCAATCTTAGCATCATCATGTGGTTGCAACATGAGTGAACCGATACCCAAATGCATGGCCATATGCTCACAATTCTTTCCTTCCAGTTGGACTGCTGGAGCCCCTGAATCATTGCTGCGAGGGACCTCGTAGATATTTTCACCAGAGAGGTTGAGCAACTTGCCCCAAGACACACAGCGGCAAACCAATGACAGAGGAGGGATTCAGACTCTCGGGCCAGGCCCATTTTCACCACACCCGGGAGCTGGACTTAGTCACTGGTGTCCTAATAGAACCAGGAAAGCCACACGGACAGCTTCTGTCTCAGGTCCCAAGGAGGGGTGTGCAAATGGTCCCTCTCCCCACCGGGTCAGCAGGAGGGCTGGATTATTTCCTCTGAGGGAAAGAAAATTGAAGTCTGGCATTGGGTCTTATTACAAGGAAACTGTCCAATAAAAATCACCCAGTATATAAAAAAAAAAAAAATCTTTACCTGGTGTTGAATGAACACTTGGTGTTATTACATCCAAAAAAAAAAAAAAAACCCATTTGCTTTTCATTATAGATCGGGTTATGTTTTGTTTACTTGTCCCCAGAGAGCAAGGATTTCACTAGCTGGGTGATTAAAAAAAGAAAAAAAGGAAGTGGGCTTTGGAGTCAGACAGTCTTGGGTCCAAATCCCAGCTTGACCACAGACTCACTGAGAGACTTAGATCATTAACTTCTGTGAGCCTGGTCTTCCTGCCTATAAAATGGGGATATTGCTCCCTGTCTCCCAGGGTGGAGGCAAGGATGAGATGAGGATGTGGTCAATAGTTACTACTCTGTGCCAAGCACCTTTATAGGAGACATGGCCCCTGGGCTCAGGGAGCATACATTGTACCCAGAGACCAATCATGCACACGGACATTAGAAAATCCAAAGAGTGAGATGATTTGGAGTGATGCTCATTGCTATGAAGCAAACAAACCGGAGTGTCAGGGGCTAGAAGGTGACCCAGGGATTCTGTAAAGGCCAGAGGAAGCTTCTCCCAAAAACCTGAATGGTAAGAGAGAGCCAGCTTCGGAGAGGCCAGGAAGAGGAGAACACCATGCCGGGGTGAGAGCAACTGCAAAGGTCCTGAGACGGATCAAGCTTGTTGTGTGAGGGAAGAGAAAGGCAACTGGCGGGTGGAAGTGGAGTGAGCAAGGGGGAGAGTGGTGGACCCGCAGTTCAGAGCTACCTGAGGCCAGATCACAGAAGATCTTACAAGTTGGTGTGAGGAGGTTGAATTGTATTCTTGTTGCAATAGAAAGATGTGGGAGGACCTTAAGCAGGGAAGTAATTTGACCTGATTTATACATTTGAAAGATCCTTCTGGCTGCTGCTGGTGGAAAAGGGATTGCAGGGCCCGGGGGGTGGAGGGGGAGGGGAGGGGCAGGGGCAGCAGAACTGGCCAGAGATCCTCAGTCACGGAGCAGATAGCTTCTCATCTGAGCCTGAAGTGGACGGAAGCTAGACCCCTGCTCCGTGCCTTTGGTAGTTTTGTTGTTTCTTCCTGCATATCCCGGTCAACTGAGGGGTTCTGTTTTTTGTTTTGTTTTAAGATTTTATTTATTTATTTGAGAGAGAGAAGAGAGAGGCAGAGCATGAGCAGGAGGGAGGGGCAGAGGGAGAGGGAGAAGGAGACTCCCCGCCGAGCAGAGAGCCCGATGCGGGGCTCGATCCCAGGCCCCTGAGATCATGACCTGAGCCGAAGGCAGACGCCTAACGACGGAGCCACCCGGGTGCCCCTGAGGAGCTTTAATGTACATCTAAAGGCCAAATGGAGAAGGTCCAGGAGGATCTTCAGACCTCAGGCCGCTTGGGGTGAGAATGCCCCTATTGCCCAGTTGGCAAGACTCAGAGGCCCCGGAAGCCCCCCTCCCCCACTCCAGGCAGCCAGGCTGCCGGCAAGAGAGCCAATTTCCTCCAAATCACTCATTCCAATGCTGGAAAATGCAAGAAGCAGCTGGCGCGGTCCTGTGAGCCACGGGCCACACGGCACTGAGATGTCAGAGTGACATGACAGCAGTATAAACGAGGGCAAGGATGCGCTGCGTCCGCGAGCTTACCCAGTGCCAGGCACCGTGCAAGGGCCCTTTATCGTCGCATGCTCCCCAGATCCTCCAGTTACCTTGAAGTAGAGCTCTTATTATTCCCACTTTACAGACGGGCAAACCGAGGCCTTGAGAGGTGAAGTGACTGGCCCAAGGTCACGCAGTCAGGATGTGGCAGAACTGGGCTTGGAGCCCAGGCGGGAAGGGCGGCCGGGCGCGACCTGTCACTCAGGCCCTGGTCGTGCCTTCCCGGCTGCCTCCGTGCGTGGCCTCACCTGCCAGCCTCTCGGGAGGCCCTCCTCTTCCATCGCAGTGACTCACTGAGCAAGGGCCTGCCTGATTCTGTGTCACTCATGAAGCAGAAAGAGCATGAATGGGTTGAAGTTATCAAGTGAGAGAGGCCATCAATGTCAAGTCGGCACTTTTTAACTGTCAGAGACACTCGGAGATGGAACGGTGTGTGTGCAGTAGGTGGTGAGCTCCCCATCATCAGAGGCATGTAAACGGCAGTTAGAGGATATTGGTAGAGAGCCCCCGGAAGTCCACCCTCTGTCCCTATCTCTCTGAAGTGGGTGGAGAAGTGGTGTCTCCGTGCTCGGCTGCCCGGCTAGCACCCCTCCTCACCACATTTTAGCTTCTCTGGGGCCTGCTGTCAGAAGTCGACTCCATCCCTGCTTTTCGCCATGCCTCGCTGGCCCACTAAGTGAGGCCTGAAAATTGCTTGCACGGTCAGGTAAATATTACAGCAGTCAAAGGTGCGGCTTTGGTGGGGAGAATGATGTGTAATTTGCAGAAATGTTACCAGTGCATCAAATTACACACGCAGCCCAAGAGTGGGGACAGTGATTGACAGCTTCAATAGCACTAGTTTGGGTTGTTGGGTTTTTTTTTTTTTTTCCCTTTTAAAATCGCTCATGGACACTGATATGAAGGAGACCAGAGCTCACCCCCTCTGATGGTGGAGTGTGACCAGAGGGCAGGAAGCCCATTTCCACCTCGCCTGGCCTATTCCCAGGGCAGCTGACATTGTACTCTCCTTGGTCATGACCATAAATCTGGTCTCTGGTTAGCGGTGGGCCCCGAGCAGCCTCCAGGGGGCCTGGTTCAGGCCCTTTCCGTGGGGAAGGGGGCTGCCTCTGAAAGCACCTACTAGGTGTCACCTCTGTGCTGGTGGGCCTCTGACTGAGTTATGACACAAAGGCCCTTCTAGCATCCGAGCTGCCCTGCAGAGGAATGAAGTAGGTGCCGGGTGTCGGTAGAACCTTGGGGGATGTGAGTCATCCAGGTACCCACCCCGAATCCTCTTCCCACTCTTCCTAGAATATCTGGAGCTGGGGAAGAAAAACATTTGAGAGACCTAGCCGAACGAGTAGACTTTCTCAGGATTGTTTTCTCTCTTGATTAAATTGAGGTCTTCAAAGGAGCCACTTCCCAGAGCATTGGGTGGGTGAGGGGGGCAGACGGGGTTTGGAATCTCTTGACTTTGGCTCCCTACAGGGCTGGTAACTCAGACACCAGGAAGGCTTGGAGCACAAAGAGGTGGGGAATGAAGCTGCCATCACCAGCAGGAGAAAAGATGCAGCCGGGCTCAGCCTCGGAGCCAGAGTCCTTGAGGAGGGAGACGCATGAAGCGGGGGCGGGTGCTGCAAGCAGGCTCCCTCCAGAAGGTGAGTGGTGGAAGGTGAGTGGTGGGAGTTCGCAGAGCCAGAAGTATGCTTCTGAAATGCTGGGAAGCCTCTTGGTGTATGCCTGGGGGAGACCGAGCTCCAGAGAGGGTAGGGGATGAGCCTAAGGTCACATGGCAAACACCAGTTGCTAACTCCGTGGCTGTCCTTGTCTTCTTGGAAGCCTTCTACCCTTTCTCAACGGTCCTGTGGCCCTGCAGGGAGGTGAGGGCCTGGGATCGCCAGCAGAGAGCAAGGAAGACCTCGCCTTGCTGCTAGGTGATGGGGGAGACACACCTTTGACTGGGGAGACTCAGCACCTGCCCTCAGGGGGCTGCTGGTCTGATAGCACATAGGTACTCCCCAGTCCTGGGGCACTGTCAGACTAATGGTGGAAATACAGCTCTGACTCTAATGGAACTCCCAGTCTGATGGGGGAGACAGAGCTCTGTGTGAAAAGGTGCAGACTCGGGACTTGGGGAAGCTTCCAGGTTGAGAGGGGACCTTTTGTCCAGGGCCACCCCTCGATAGAGGGGAGCCCACAGTGAACTCTGTCCATGAGCTTGCTGATACACTTCCTCTGGGAAGTCCTCACCAAGACTTGCATCCCACCCCTCGACCCATGATCCAGGTGGTCTGGATCCTCCTTTCTCCACTAGAAAGGGACTGACAGTGACCCCAAAGCCTGGGCAAATGCCCAAGCAGTCCCTCAGGGTGCCCCCACTTGCCCCATGTGTTCCCCAGGCCTGTCATCAGCATAATGCAGCCTCCCCTAGCTGCAAATGATATCAGAGCCTGTCAGAGGCTACAGTCATCCCCATCCCATCAGAACCCCCCCCTTTCAGGGTGCCCAGGCCTGACAGGCACCTGAAACTACTACTCCTCTCACACTCTGACAGGTTTATTTACAGCCCACTTGCTCCTGGACCAGGAAGTTCAGTGGAGGAGCTGGGGACATCAAGAACAATCGACCAGCTCAGGAAGGAGATGGTCCTGAATTGGCACAGGTGAAGGATTCAGGGCACAGAAGGCCCTGGAGCGAATGCAGCATGAGGCGAACCTGCGTGCATTTCAACTTGTAGAATCTGCCGTTGAGCGGGCTGAGGGGGCCCCTGCCTTGCATGGCACAGGTGTGACAAATGACGCTCTTCCACCCGGACAAACCAGTGGGACAGTTGTCCAGCTGCTTCCCCTGGCCCCTACACATGGGTCCCCCTCGGGCCGAGGCTAGCTGCAGGCTTGACGCGCCTGGACTTCCATCTGTTTCTTTCTTTTTTTTAATTTAATCTAATTTTATTTTTAAAAGATTTTGTTTATTTATTTGAGAGAGAGTGAGAGCGAGCGAGAGAGAGAGCACAAGCGGGGTGAGTGGCAGAGGGAGAGGGAGAAGCAGACTCCCCGCTGAGCAGGGAGCCCGATGTGGGGCTCGATCCCAGGACTCCAGGATCATGACCTGAGCAGAAGGCAGATGCTTAACTGACTGAGCCACCCAGGTGCCCCCCATCTGCTTCTAGCTCTGGGAAGGACTCATTGGTTTTTTTGTTTTGGAAGTTGGTGACAAGTAGTTTCCCCCAATCCCAAGCCTTATGAGCGGCCACCCTAAGCAGGGCTGGAAAAGAGACACATCACAGCTGGGGCCTCAGGTTCTTCTGGAAGCTTGGGGCCCCTCTCTGCTTCAGCCTCACTCCCCAGGGATGCAGGGGTCCCTAATACCTGCCCCCCCACAGCCCCAAAGCACGTGCACCCACTGGGCACCTCCTACAAACCCCAAAGAAGGAAACCTCAAAGCTGATTGTTCAGGCGACAGGGAGGGAAGCTTTGGAAGTCTTGAGGGCATTTTCTAGAAAGAAGCCTGAGATGTGGGCCCAGAGACCTGAGTCCCAGGGCTGGCTCACTGTTGATGGGCTGGAAAACTAAGGCTGTTCACCTTGACCTCTTCATGTTCTGTTTCCTCAGCTGTGAAATGATTAGCCCAGGCAGAATTAAACAAAGGGCCAGAACAATGTTGCTCTGTGGGGTGGGAAAGGGATTCCTTCCTCCACCATGGACAGCTCCCATTTGGCGTCATCAGCAGGTGGGGGAAGGTGGACAGGCAAGAAGCCATTTCTGTGCTCAGGACACACTGATCAATCACCCACCCTGTGCCAGGCATAGTTCTGGGCGCTGGGGACAGAGCAGAGGATAAAAGAGGCAAAGATCCCTGCCCTGAGGAGTTCGTGTTCCAGAGCAGGGTCACAGAGTTTTCCGTAAAGAGCCAGGTAGAAAGAGTTTAAAGTTCTACAGGCCACGTAGTCTCTGTCGCAACGACTCAACTTCTGCTGTCGATCAGTGTAGACAATACATAAGTGCATGAACATGGCTGTATTCAAATAAAGTTTTATTTACAAAAATTAGTGGTGGGCCGGGTTTGGCCTACAAGCTGTATGCAGTTCTGTCTATTCTGGAGGCAGTTCTTGGGGACCCAAAGAATTAGCTCTTCTATCTCTACTGATGGAGCCAGGCACAGCCCAAAGAATAGAGCCTCTGCCACCTAAGAGCTTGTGTCTTGGGAAATGAGCAGGTTCCAACTTGTAGGACCTGTTCTCCCTCCTCTCCCCTCCCTTCTCTCCTATCTCCACCAAGTTTCACAAGGGGGCTTGGGGCCTCCTTCTCCAAACGCCTCCACACTCTCCCTTTGTGCTCAGTGATATCCTTCCCCACAGTGGCTATTGGGGAGAGAGGGAGGGAGAGGGAATGCATAAGACCCTCTGAGAGTGGGTCCTGAGCAAGAGGCCAGGGGAGGGTATGTAGGAAGCTCATAAAAGGCCAAGGTGCTGGGAAATTAGCGCCTCCATCCTCTTCCCTTGCACTCCTTGACTCCACTTTCTAACCCTTGTCTAGCGGGGAACTTCTTCTGCCTCTCTGTGGCCAAGCCTCGCCTCCTCCAGGGTGCCTACCCAGATTGACTGTCTTGAATCAGGTCTTTCCTGTATCTCTCCAAATCAGCTGGCCCTCCATGCACAGTGACATTTGTTTTCTGATTATATGAGTGTCCCACCTCACCCATTAGCTCACTCGTTCCCATTAGTGAGGGCAATGTCTAGGCCAGCCAAGAGTCAGTCAATGCCCGGAGCCTGTGAGCAAGCACAGCCAAGAAAACAGAGCTGCCTAGCTCATCACTGCAGATATGTGAGCAAAACGTGCTTATTGTTGTAACCACTGAGATTTTGTGGTCGTTTGTTACACAGCATTGCCACGGCAATAGGTAGCTGACACATTTATGGTTACAAATTTGGGCTCTGGAGTCCAATTGCCCGGGATCAGCTCTTGGCTCCACCAAATACTAGCTGTGTGACCTGGAGCAAGTTACCTAGCCTCTCTGGGCCTCAGTCTGGTCATCTATCAAGTAAAGGTACTAATAGGACTCATGTCATAAAGTGTTGAGAGGATTAAGTGGGATAGTTCTTGTAAAGTGCTTAGAACATTGCCTGATCCATAGCAAGTGGCCAAGAAATACTCAGTATTGCTGTTCCAGAGCTGGACCAGAACCTGCAAGGATACACTTCCGGGTCACTCCCACCTCCGCACAGTCTGATAGAAAGGGACTCCCACCCCCACCGCTCCTGGCTCCACCAGCCTTGCACTGAGTTACCGAAGACCCTTTCCTCCGTGGCCGCCTCAAGCTCTTAATCTCCGTGGCTCAGGAGAAAAACCTGCTGGAGAAAGTGCCCGCGGAAGAAGATCCAGAACCTTGGACAGAGGCGATTGGCTGGGCTTCCACTTGCTCCTCCATCTGGGAGCTGAAGGAAGGAGGGGGCTTGCCTGGGCAACGCGCCCGTGTGTTGTGAGATCCCCGGCTGCGTGGACCTAGTGCCGAAAATCTGCGCGAAGAGCAGAGAATTCAGCCATCAGCGCAGCGTGGGGGAAGGCAGGCATGTGGATGTCCGGCAGGGCGGAGGCCTTCCCTTCCAGCTGCCTGGTGGGCATGGACGTCGGCCTAGAAATGGTGATGAGGCAGCCTGGAGAAATGGGGACTCAGGACCGCGAGGAAGGGGCTGAGCCCGGGCGCAGGGCTGCTGCGAGCGCGCGCAGGCGTGTGCGGTGTGGCGAGGCGCTGAGCCTAGGTGAGTGGGGCTAAGCTGGGTTTCCGTGCACGTGTCAGTGACAGGACAGCTGTCTGAACGACGACTTGCCAAGAGTGCAAGCTTGCAGGAGGCACACAGAGGACACACAGGGGTGCAACACCCGCTCCACAATCCCTATCCGGGACACTGGAGCCAGATGTATTTGGAACTCAGGCCTCATTCTGCAGGAAGGTGATGTGGTTCTTGTTCAGTCTATTACATCACTCCCCGGGGCGGGCGCGGGGCTGAGGACTCACTCCGTAATCACCCACATCAATAGTTCTGCCGTGAAACGTCTGGATGGAAATACTAAATGAGACAAATAAACACCATAAATAACCTCCCATCGGCTCAGACTGGGATTTGCCACCAAATTGGTTCAAGTCAGGTCCAGTCTGGCCACCAAATGGATCACCAAAAAAAAAAAAAAAACCCAAAATCTTTCAATTTTCAGGTCTTTTTTGATTTCCGGGTTGCGGGTAAGGGATTGCATTGCAGGCTTGTGAAAACAAAGTAAGAATGAAGGGCTTATTCTCAGTGACAGCTCCATGCGTGGGGTCGTCCACCACGAGGTCGGCCCTGCTCATGGGCTGGCTGGAATGCTCATCACGGCCCTAGAACGTGCACGCGGCCTTTTCTACTTGGTGGAGAAGGGGAAAGGTAAGGTTGCCAAGGTTGTGGGGGTACCTAAGTCACCACAACTGGTAAGAAGAGGCAGGAGCATAAAAGAAGCAAGTTGCACTCAGAGGATCATCTAGGATGACGGGCATAGGAAGAGAGAGGTTTAGTATGAACTAAATTGTTCATCAGCTGAATTTGCACCTGCCGGTCTGTTTCTGTTTATATATGGAATATATACTGAATAAGAGAAAGATGAAGCCTTAAACACATCGGACCCTTTCCCCAGGGACTTCGTATCATGATGTCCTCCTGGAAAGAGATACCAGCATACCGATCCCTCTTCTGGACTCACTCTGTCCATACCTTCTCTCCTCATTTCACAGCTAGAGAAACTGAGGCTCAGTGCACAGCATCCTATCTGAGGGCACATGTTGTCTTAGTGTGACAAAAATCATGGCATTCGAGCGTCCCGCCTACAACATTATTAATAATGGCATTGTGCATTAGTTGGGCACTTATATGCCTGGCCTGGTTCTGGGCACCTTATATGTATTATCTCATTTAATATAAGTGGTGGGGGTTGGACTGGAAGCAAGCTTGCTAAAAGTGGTTTATAAATGCTTGGCTTCTTGGTGGTGGGTTTGAATAGGACCCCTGTGAAGGGAGATGAGTCAGAGATTAGATCCCAGGAGACAAGGGGAGAAGGGGGAAGAGGACCGCCCCCCTATTCAGAGGAAGGGAGGGCAGCGCAGGCTGCTGGCAACATAAGATATATGAACGAGGAAAACAATCACTTTATTTAAATGAATTGAAGAATATTTGGCTGCACTCTGTAAGAGCAAACAGTTAAGGGCTTTTATTTTATTTTTGGCCCTAATAATATTACAATCTCCAGGCTGGCTATTATCTATCACTTTCCAGAGAAGATTGAAAAGAAAATAGTTTTATCCCAGGCAATTGTAAACCGTTCCATTTGATGAGTTGTTGTTTCCACTTAGAAATTACACGCACCAGTGTCGGGTGACCCAGCCTAGCTGGGGGGCTTTTTTTTAACTGGTTATGGAGGAGAGGGAGGGAGAGAACCTTCTCCCATCTTTTCAACAAGAGTTCTCAAAATGCAGTGTGGGTGTGAGAGTCTCAGGGATGGGCAGGCAGGGAAAGACAAAGCAAGTGCCTGGCGGGACCTGGGGATCCACATTTTTTCCCTGGGGCTCCAGGTGCTGTGACTCTGGGTCCTACCTGAGCCTGCCTGGCTGGGGCAGTGTATGGCTCTGAAAGATGCCCAGAGGATGAAGATTCGGAAGCTGTCAGCAAAGGGGCACAGCGATAACCTGATGCATTCATATCAGGGGTAGAAACCAGAGCTCCACGGTCCCATAGCAAGAAAGAGGCAGAATTGGGCCCAAACTCCAATGCTCAGAGCCACTCTGGTTCCATGACACACCTAGTAGGAAGTGGGGGTACTGGAAGAGCCCCAAATTCTTCCTTCTCTTTCCTCGCTCATCTGGGCAGGGGAGTCACAAGTGAGGACAGAACCAAGTTGGGAAAGCACAATCTATCCCAAAATGCCCTAAATGCCTGTTCCTAAGGCTGGCTCTGAGCAGCATCCCGAAGGGGATGTCGGTATTAGGTTCTTGGCTCTGCACTGCTTACCCCACCCCCACCCCCGACCCACACATCTGGCCCATGTCTTGCAGGTGCTGACCCGTCACCATGCAGCTGTCCAGAATCCTCCCTCTTATGTCTTCGAGTTGCTGAGGGCAGGGAGGGGGTGGGAGGGCTGAGGGCTGGCCTGGGATGGGAGGGGAGGTGGCTGATTTGTCCCTTTGACATATCATTCGCTGTGTGGTCGCAGTTGCTAACCACCGCTCAAGACGTAGACCCGCCTCAGGAGCCCCGCTGGAGAGCATGCCGGGCCACGAGGCTGGATTTCTGCTGAAGACTTCCTGAGATGGAACGGACTTGGTTCTTAGCAAAAAAGAATATCCTCCCTCAATACATGATTTAGGTGCCCAGATAGGACATGCACTGGTGTCTGGCTTCCAGCCCTCTCTAGGATCCGAAGCTCGCGCACACCCGCTCAGCAGCAGTGTTGCTACTGATTCCACAAACACATCTTGTGCACCTACTATGTGCCAGACACGCACACCAGATTGGCCCCACTAAATCCCTATTATGACCCTGACATTGCAATTACCAGCCCCATTTTCTGGATGAGGACACGGAAGAGGTTACAGACTTGCCTTGAGTGCTGCAGGTCCTAGGTGACAGAGCTAAGATTCAGACCCAGGCCCTCTGACTTTGTAGCAGATGTCTGTGTACCCATTCCATGCCCACGTCTATATGCCCATTTGCTGCCATCCCTGCCACCCTCTGCCCCAGCCTGGGTCTTTGGCTCCCGGAGTTGCAGAATGTTCATACTCCGGAAGCTGTCTTCAGTCATAGCAGGCAGGGAGTGGGCGGACAAATACCCAGAGTCCCCAGCCTTGGTGGGGCAGGGTCACTCTGCATGTGGTCTTCACCACTATTTGACGTGTGGCCTGTGCAGCTCAGAGGTGCTTAGACACATGAACGCTTGGCCTCTGTCTTGGACTGAGGGAACCAGAATCTCTGGAGGCGGGGTTCCAGAATCTTCATTTAAAAACCTTGTCAGGTGATAGGGTAACTGGGTGATGGGCATTGGGGATGGCATGTGATGTGATGAGCACTCGGTGTTATATGCAACTGATGAATCATTGAACACCACGTCTGAGACTAATGATGTACTACTATGTGTTGGCTGATTGAATTTAAATAAAAACAAACAAACAAACAAAAAACCTCACCAGGTGATTCTGACGCACACTAAGGTTTTAGCAGGTCCTCCCCTACAGCATCTCCCGAAGCCCCTGCGGGGTGTTGAGCCTCAGTTCCCACCTGCTCAATAGCACCCTATTCACTGGCTGGCCTTCCTGCCCTGTGCCACGACCCCACTTCCAAAAGAACCCCCTGGGATCACCTCCAGAATAAATGACTTGTCCTCAAATCTTTGTGTTGGGGAGCGGTTCAGGGGAAACCCACCTAAGACCTAATATCCAGTTCTTTCTTTTTTTTGCCTTTTTTTTTTTAAAGATTTTATTTATTTATTTGAGAGAGAGAGAGAATGAGAGACAGAGAGCATGAGAGGAAGGAGGGTCAGAGGGAGAAGCAGACTCCCTGCCGAGCAGGGAGCCCGATGCGGGACTCGATCCCGGGACCCCAGGATCATGACCTGAGCCGAAGGCAGTTGCTTAACCAACTGAGCCACCCAGGCGCCCCTACCCAGTTCTTTCTATGGGATCTTTGAGGCGAAGGTGAGGAGAGATGTTCTGGGTGCTGACATAGAGGATGAGTTCCGAGAGTACCAGGTCCTTCCAGTCCAGCCCCGAATACCCTGACCAACATTCTTCTCTTGCTCCCCCTCCTTCCCATCTGACATTACAGGGCACTTCTTCTGAGCCAGCTTCACGTGTATCATCGCATTTAACTGTGCCATCAAGTCCCTGGAGGAGGTGCGGTGATTAGCCACCCGATATGCAGGGCTGAGGCCAAGTGAGCTTAGCTGGCCCAGGGTCCCCCAGCTGACCCCGTATTGGAACCAGCATGAGGGAGCAATGACTCACCATGCAGTTGCCTCTGGCTGCTTCTGGCCTGAAGGCAAAGAGATCACCCCAATCTTATCGCCTGGATTCCATCTCCTGATTGCTCACTCATTCTCAACACATTCCCTCACACAGGTGACCTCAGTGAGCATCGTGTGGACGAAGCCCACAAGAGCCAAGACCAGCACATGTATGCAAGCTTCAAGCATGAAGCCTCTTGGTTCTTGCCTTGGTTCTTGACTGGTCAAGGACCCCCAGGACAGGCCACCCAGCCCTTCCCCTTGACACAGACAGGGAGTCATTTGGGAAAGGACATTGGACTTTTTCTTCTCCTGGGACCACCTCCACATCATTCCTTCCTGCCCCTTTCCTGACTCTTCCTTCACCCCCTTCTGCATTCCTCCAGCCAAGAGAGGAAAGGGAGCTAACCTTTGTGAAGAACATTCCAAACGCCAAGCACCATACCAGAAGCTTCTCTTAAACCCACCCCACATGGATAAGGTGACGGCTATTGTATCCATTTGAGAAGAGAGGAAGCTGAGGCTCAGAGACAAAAGGATCTGAGCAAGGCCACACATCTAGCATGTGACAGAGCTGGAGTCTGGACCCAGGTTTGTCTGTCAGCAGAGTCATTGCCCGAAGCGCCATCTTGTCCTACTGCGCACCCACTCACATTCCTTCCCGCGGCCACCTTCTGCTTGAGCGCTGCAGCGTCCTTTCCTACACGGGCTGGGCCTTGCTCCTCATCCCTTCCCACCTCACCACCAAGCTCTCCCATCCATTGGCTTCTGGTCGCCAGTCCACAAACATGGGTGCAGCTTCCTTGTCCTAGACACACACACACACACACACCCGTGAACCCTCACACTTCTGTCCTTCCTGTTGTTTAATGTGAAATGTCAAGAAGGCAGTCCCTATCCAGAGGCATGGGGGAGGCTAGAAGTATCTGGGAAGATGAAGATGAAATGAAGGCAGCTCATGGGTGGACTTCCATCAGGAGTTTCATGGGCACTGAGTCCACTGGTCTTTTCCAGACCTCCTCTTTGTCCCCTAAAGTTAACACAGATAATTTCATTTGTGAAAAGCCCCTCTTTTGTTCCATGGTCTTGGGGGCTCCTGGAAGAGGGTGAAATACTAGCTTGTATTGAGCACCTAGTGTATGCCATGAAATTTGGCAGACACTTTCTTTCTAATCCTGACCATTGTAAGGTGGGTATGGATCTCCCCATTTCACAGATGAAGAAACTGACGCTCAGAGTGGTCCCCTTCAGCATCACAGAGATGCCCAAAAGGAAGAATCAAGAATGCAAACTCAGGGCCCCTAGATGGCTCAGTCGGTTAAGCATCCGCCTCTTGATTTCAGCTGAGGTCATGATCTCAGGGTTGTGGGATTGAGCCCAGCATCAGGCTCCACACTGAGTGTGGAGCCTACTTAAGATTCTCTCTCTCCCTCTGTCCCTCCCTCCATGCTCTCTCTCTCTCAAGAAACAAACAAAACAAAAAACAAAAAAACCCAAACAACAACAAAAAAGTCAAGCTAGCCTGGCCCCGAAGCACCTGGTCTTTGTAATAAGCCAAATTTTCTCTCATAAACTGGCCTCAGCAGTGCGTCCCAGTCTCAAGGGGATCTGGCAGATGCCCAACTCTAGGACGATCTTTTCCATTTTGCTGTTTTATTTATTCATCCAAAGACTCTGCAGCCAGGCCCATTTCCTTTCTTTCAACATTTATTAGTGTTTTACCTGCTTTCAAAAGGGCCTCACCAGAGGCTGAGGGGAGAAGGAGGGAGAAAGGGGCTGCGCCTGGCTCCTTGCCTGGCTCTGTCCACTGTGAAACTCAGATGAGCACTCAGACTTGCTTGCCCCATGGCATTTGGTTGTAGAAAGCTTTTCCGGAAACCAGATTCAGCAGACGGGGAGAGACGAGGAGTATTGAGACCTTACCAGATGCCAAGCACTGCACCAGAAACTTGATGTCAGTGTGCACCCAATCCTCACAAGATCACATGGAAGGAAGTATCTCCCCATTTTAAATATGGGAAAACTGAGTCTCAGTGAGGTGGAGCAGACTGCCTGAGCTCGCACAGTGGCAGTTCTGAGCTCTTCCTGCATAACGCTCTCCTTAAACATTCTTACACCAGAGTCGTCATTTCACACATGGGGAAACTGAGCCCCAGACACGCCCAAGCTCAGACAGTGACAAAGATCAAGGCCAGGTTTCCCAGCTCCCAGTCCTGTGCTCTTTCTACCATCCTTTCTGGCTTTGCCCAAGGTACCACCTGCCAAGGCCAGGGTTATTGGAACCCCAAAGACAACAGGGTCCACCTGACCCTTAAGGGTCATTGAGTCCCTTCTCCTGCCTCTGGAATATTCTGCTTCTTAATCAGCCTTGAAAGAGAAGAGGAGCAATGAGTGTGGTGGATAGAAATCCTTTTAATTCCCAAACTTCCCCTAGAAAGGATTTTGCAGAGCAAAGCCCAGTGCAAGGAAGGGAGCCCCTGCCCCCTCCATCCCTACCACCTTTGCTTGTGTGTCTTTGGTGCGTGTGTGACCTTAGGGGGCTGGTGGGCTTGAGGCATGTCAACGAGTGTGGCTGTTCTGGGGGATGGGAAAGGGCCCGCTGAGCTGCTGCCTCCCTACACAAAAGGTTCCTGGGTTTTGCAGGAGAGCCTGACATGCTGATTTACAAGTTGTACAAATAGAGCTCAGCAGTCCTACAGCCTCCATTCCATGAAGAGCATCATTTACTTGTAAGAGAGTGGGTGACTGCTGCCTTGCCCATGGGCCCCTCAGAAAACGCTCAAGGGAAGGGCTCATGGAGGGGGAAGAGAGGGCTACTGTATCCTCTGTCCTGATACCGGGCAAGAGAAGGATACCACTGAGATAAGAGGGGCCTTCTTCTTGGCTCTTCTTCCATCCCCTTTTCTTTAGAAGTCTGTGGTCTGATGAAGCGGGGGAAATCGGAGGGGTAGATGAACCATGAGAGACGATGGACTCTGAAAAACAAACTGAGTGTTCTAGAGGGGAGGGGGGTGGGAGGATGGGTTAGCCTGGTGGTGGGTATTGAGGAGGGCACATTCTGCATGGAGCACTGGGTGTTATGCACAAACAATGAATCATGGAACACTACATCTAAAACTAATGATGTGATGTATGGGGATTAACATAAGAATTAAAAAAAAAAAAAAAAAGAAGTCTGTGGTCTGTGCTAAATCCCCAGGGCTGTAATTTGTGGACAGACACACAGTAGGCCCTCAATAAAAGGCTCGCTGGCCTGTAGGCTGGGTGCCTCTGCCACACCGCAGGTTGTGGGTGTTTGTTGATTGGAACTGAGCTCAGTGAGCCGGGCATCATGACAACTGGGGTCTGTTTCTCTATTTCCGGCTCCATCCACACCTCCATCCACACCTGTCTGAGCTTTGGGAATCTAGACTGTCACTTGGGAAATATGCCTGTCCTGGGTGCCTATAGTAAAAAATTAGATGTGCTTTCTGTAGATAAAGTGTAATGTGCTGTCATTACCAGGGATTTTCATATGCATTCTCTCCTCTAACACTGTTAGGAAGTCCTTCCCAAGGTCTAACTTCCATCCTGTCTGCGGTTTAGTTAGGATCTATGTATTCCAGGAAACGTAAGCTAGTGCACCCGAAACTGGGCTGGCACAACTGGTCAAAAGGAATGTGGAGATAAAAATAAAGTGTGTCTTCTTTAAAAAAAATAACTTCCTCCACTTTCCGAGGCTGTTCAGAGTAAAGTGTATAATTTGCTTGACTGCCCCGGCCCATTGGCTTATCACTGAGGGCCTAGCAACTCCCAGAGGGGAGGATTATGCAAATAGAAATCAGCTTTCAAGAAAGTGGGCTAATCCAATATTACAAAGAGGGCTGAGTCTGAAAGGAAAAGGGGAAGCAACTGAGATGGGTGAGTTAAAGAGATAGCGAGCAGGTTCCTGGCACAATGAGGAGCAAAGAAGCTGAATGGAGAGGGGGCCCTTGCCGGCCCCTGAGCCAGGGTTTCAGGAAAGGGGACCCGGTCTCTATTTCCCCGATACTCAGAGAAGGAAGGTGGGGGATTAGACTAGTGGACAGAGAAATTCTTTCTTAAATTATTTGTTGCTGGGATGGCCCCTTCTCAGAAATCTGGCCAAATGCCAACAGGTAGGTGTGGTATCAGGAGGCTTGAAGCTTTCCCATTGAGCTTTCCACATAAAAGCAGACTCAAATTCACCAGGTGGAGCAGAATGCGAATTTAGAAGGTCAGACCAAGGCCTTTCCCTCCCCGGTGGGAAATATCCAGAAGCCCAGGGCCACCCCCAAGATGATGTCTGAGCAAGGCTGCCCCTCAACGAAACATGGGACCCGACAGCACCATGGACAGCTCCCTTGGTGCCCTAGAAGCCTGATTTAGGGATCAGCCCTTAAGCTTTCTTTTGGGAAACTGGAAGCCTGTTGTACTGTAAGCCCTTGTGGCTCCAGCAGTGGAGGCAGAAAATGAAACAGGCAATTCAGATTTGCTTTGATAAGTGCTATGATTTAAAGGAAGCAGAGAAGATTGTGGAAATACAGAGCATCCAACCCAGCTTTGGGAGTGGAGGAAAGACTGCCCAACTGAAGGATGAGTCAGACTAACCCCGGTAAGAGAGGAGGGTGAATATGTTCCAGGGAGGCCCAGAGGTAAAGGAGGGCATGGCTAATTTGGAGAGCTGAAAGAAGCTCCTTAGGGCTGGATGCCAGGTGGGAGGGTCTGGTTGGGGGCTGGTGGAAGATGAAGTGGGGAGGTGGGCAAGGGCAGGATTCTGTAGGGCTCTCTATGGCATGGAACAGAGCTGGATTCCATTCTGAGGCCAACAGCAGGCTGCTTCAGGGCTTTATGCAATGAAATGATATGATTAGATTTACATCTTGAAAGTTCCCTCTAGCTGCATGGACTGGGGCCAGGCAAGCCCATACCACTGGGCAGGTCAGGAGGTGACAACCATTCTGACCAGGGTGATGGGGCAACAGACTTGCAGGTGGGGCCTCAGGATGGAAGCTAGTGGACACAAATGAGAGAGATTTAAGAAATGGAATTGGCAGGGCTCAGTGGGTGTGGGGAGTGAGGAGGAGGGTGTTTAAGGACAAGTATTAGGGTGTGTGAGCACAAATAAGAAGAGGGAGGCAGAAAAGGGAAACAGGGTAGAATCAAGAGGGAAGTACAGAGAGAGAGAGAGTGACTTAGAAGAGAGATGGACACAGTCGCAGAGATGAGGGTCAGGAGCACAGGGAAAGGGGAAGACCATGAGAAAGTGTGGGGCATGATAGCATAATCAGGATTGGGGATTCAAGTCTTTATTTTGTCACCCGTGTGTCCTGTCAGGGTGTCTGACCATAATCATAGGGCTTGCAGCAGGTCTACACAGAACTGTGGGCAATATTGGGCTTGACAATACTCTGCTTGGATACGTGAGAAAACCCCCATAAGCCCAGCAGGGGCACCAAGCTGGGTGGGCACTGAGCAGTTGGCCAGGGGACTAAGAGTGGGGTTTGGCTCTTGATTTCTCAGCCCCCTCCTCCAAGCCTCAGTTTTTTACTTGTAATATGAGTGGGGGCATACTTCAACCACTTTTCTACAGCAGAAAGTGTTAGAGACTGAAAGGTCAGTCTGGACAGATCCAGGCCTGTCATTTGTCCCGGGGTCAGTATATTTCACTTAGTGGATTCAGAGTATCTATCATTTGACAAAGCCTAAAGGGAGATGGCCTGTGAACTAACTTCTCCATTTTCTAGAAAATCCTAGTCTACAGAGCCAAGGGCCCAGTGTAAGGAAGACAAGGTTACTGGCTCAAAATATGTGCTGGATAGATGGGTGAGTGGGTGGATGGTTGGGTGGGTGGGTGGATGGGTGGGTGGGTAGGTGGTTGGATGAATGGATGAATAGATGGATGGATGGATGGATGGATGGATGGATGGATGGGTGGATGGATGGGTGGATGAATAGATGGATGGATGGATGGATGATGAATAGATGGATGGATGGATGGATGGATGGATGGATGATGAATAGATGGATGGATGGATGGATGGATGATGAATAGATGGATGGATGGATGGATGGATGATGAATAGATGGATGGATGGATGAATGGGTGGATGGATGGATGAGGTGAATGGATTGTCAAACACCTGAATGATCACCACAGTCTTATGGGCTCTAGGCATAGATTAATCTCTCTGGAAGATTCCAAAAGTGGGACAGAGCCACTGGCCTAGGCAGTCTATGTCCAAGAGTAGTATAGGCAATAGTCTAAACAGTCTATCTGGTGGTCGATGAGAAATTTCATGACCATCAGCCACCTGATACAAACTCCTTTGGGAGTAACAGTTTCCAAAGGCACCTGTTAGAACAGCGGGTGAAAAGTCAGCTGGTAAGAGGAGCTGGGGCCTATGCCAGGTCAGTTTAGGTGGTAGATCTAGATTTGGTGAATGGGTGGATGGAGAGATAAATGAGTGGATAGAGGCCCTTGGGAGGCTCAGAAAGAGGGACATGGGGACCTGTGGGCTTCAGATAAACACAAACTCTACCAGCTTCATGAATCCCATTCTCGTGACCCCGCCACACCTCTCCTCCCATTTCTCAGCCCAGGGGTTAAAAGCAGAAACATGGGTCATCTGCCTGGGTTCTAGCCCAGGTTCCGGTACTTACCAGAAGCATAAACTGGGCTGAAGTATCTAAGCCTCAGTTTCTATATTGACAAAATGGTGACAATAAAAGAACATATGTCACAAAGTTGTCGGAGAGATTAGAGATCATTTATAAAGTGCTCAGCACAGTTCCTGGGACATAGGAAGTGCCCCCAAATGTTATCAGTTAGCCCATTAACCCTGCCTTTCCCACTGAAGGGCTTCTCTCCACTGTGCCCTAATCACATCCACCTTCCGAGGCCCAGCTTAAAGCCTGACCCTTTCAGGACATCCTCCTTGACCAATCTCATTCCACTGTCTCATTTCTCTCCACTGTTCTGAGAGCTCCTGGAGGTAGGGACAAAGTCAAGGAGTCCTTTGGCTTCCCCGTGGAGCCTTTGAGGGAAGGTTCCTGGTAACTGTAGACGACTGTCCTGTCCAAGGGAGCTGAGATGCCTGCCCCAGAGCCTTCAGGGCCTGCGCCTCCCCCATGCCTCCTCTTCAAAGATAAAATGCTAGTAATAAAGTCATGTTGAACTGGCCTGTACCTTTAATTGGTGCTTTGGCAAAGGACAGATTCCCTGCTAAGCATTAAAAGGCTTTAAAATTCTCTTTATTGAACTACCTCTGAGAGCCCAGGCTGGATCCCAGGGACTGGCAGGATCCAGCCTGGAAGTTGGCTGGTCAGGACCATGGAGAGACGAAGGGGGCCCTTGCACCTGCTAAGAGGCTCCTATACTCTCTAAATTTGATCCAGTGCAAACGACAGGAGCCTATCTAAGGACATCCGGGTGCCAGAAAATACTGCAGCCCTTTAGACAACTAGGGAAAGTTTGGGTTTGCTGTGGCGCCTCTGATCTCAGACATGGTGGGAAGGATGCTCAGTTGCATCTTACCGCAAGGCTCAGTGGACCCCATATAGTGAATAAAGATACCAGGAAAGTCTGTCTACTTCTCGGGGAAAGGGGAAGCATTCATCATGGCAGAGTGGGCTCCTAAACCTGTCCTGATCCTGGAGGAGCTTTGGCAAAATGACTCTGCACAGGGTCGTGGGTGTGAGGGGTAAGGACAGAAGGAGGCTTCATCGTTGTTCCCAGTAATTATACCCACCTGTCTCCTAGGTGCCAAGCTCTGAGCGTAGGCCTTTTCACCTACACTATCTTATCAGTCCTAGTGACAACCCCATGAGGCCAGTGTCATTAGCCCCCTTTTCTAATAAGGGTAAGTAGCCAACTGAAGATGTCACGGTGAGGAGGTGGCACAGGGCAGATTAGAACCCGTGGTCTTTCTCCCACCCCATATATTGTTTCTCAGGAGCACGGGGACAGGGAGGAGAGCAGCAACAGGCCAGGGTGAGCAAGCCCCAGCCCCACCCCTTCTACCTCCTGCACTCAGGTCTCACTTCCCCAGCTCTGGGACTTGCTGAGGAAGGGGAAATCCAGACATCACTTGATCGCATAGAGAGACACGAGGGGGTGTGCAGACCTGCACCCTGGCTCTGGCCCCTGGCCTCCGCTTAGCTAGTGACCTCCTCCACAGCTGGGGGCAAGTCCACAGCTTCCTCTGGGCATCTCTTTCCACCTGAGAAACACAGCAGGTGGACTTGGACAACTCTAAGAGCCATGCCAAGGCTAAGGTTCCAGGGTCTTACGATCATGTCTTTTTTTTTTAAGGTTTATTTATTTGAGAGAGAGTGAGCACACATGAGCACGTGCACATGTAGGGGGAGGGGCAGAGGGAGAGAATCTCAAGCAGACTGCTCACTGAGCAGGGAGCCTGACATGGGGTTTGATCCCATGACCCATGAGCTCATGACCTGAGCCAAAACCAAGAGTCAGAGGCTTAACCAACAGAGTCACCCAGGCGCCCCACAGGATCATGTCTTTTAAAGCATTGGTCAGAGAGTACCTCGACCTATTAACCTCTGGGGTCAGAGAAAAGGACACTTAGGGGAATTTGAGTCCATCCTGAGAAGGAACATTTCAATGTTTTCGTTGTAAGGGATTATAATAAGAGTGATCGTCTAGTGGGGGCCTACCGGTTGAGCATAGTACTGGCTGTTATATCAATGATACATCGTCCACTTCTCTGCATCCCCATCACCACCACTCACATCCAGGCCACCACCTTTCCTCCTCTGGGAGGCTGTGAGAGCCTCCTAACCCTTCTCTCTCCTGGCTCCTGTCCTTAGCAGAGATAGTGCAGGACGATCACCAACTCTCATAGTGCTGTCCTCTTCCTGCACAGCCAGGAAAGCTACATTTCCCAGCCCCCCACCTCCCCCCATGCAGCTGCAGCCATGTGACTGGGTGCTGGCCAAAGGAATACGAGCAGAAATGACCTAAGCCACTTCCAGACTGGCCCCCAAGAGCAATCACATGACTCTCTTGCTTCTGGGCCCCCTTTTGGTGGTAAAGTGCATGATGAGAGGGTAGAACCGCAATATGAAATGAGCCTGGATCCCTGAGTCACCTCATGGAGGAAAGCTGCCCTGGAGAGGCACAACCCACATCCAACTTTCTGTGAACAAGAAACCTTTGCTGCATCAAGCTACAGAGCCCGGGAGGTGATTTGGCTAATGCAGCACGACCAAGGCTGTCCTGACCCATACACTCTCTTATAGTCCAGTTTCTGCACAACAGCCAGAGAATTCTTTTCAAAACATAAATTTGGATCCTTTTCGAAGCATGTTGCTCTCCACTGGACACTCTACACTCAGGTCCACATTCTACTATGAAGAAAATCTACAAAGTCCTGGAAGCAACCTGAGTGTCCATCTATAAACAAATAAAGAAAAGAAATGTGGTATGTGTGTGTGTATACACACACACATACACACACACAGTGGAATATTACTCAGCCATAGAAAAGAGTGAGATCTTGCCGTTTGTGACAACACGGATGGACCTAGGAGGTATAATGCTAAGTGAGACGAGTCAGACGGAGAACGACAAATACTGCATGATTTCACTTATGTGTGGAATCTAAAAAAAATAAAACAAATGGGTAAAGAAAACAAAACAGAAACAGACTCAAAACAGAGAACAAACAGGTGGTTATCAGAAGAGAAGGGTGTGGGGGGGTTGGGTAAAAGAGGTGAAGGGGATTAAGAGGTACAAACTTCCAGTTATAAAATAAATCTCTAGAGATGAAAAGTGCAGCATAGGGAATAGAGTCAATAATACTGTAATCACTTTGTGAGGTGGCAAAAGTAACTACACTCACATGGTGAGCATCACGTAATGTATATAAATGTCGAATCACTATGTTACATACCTGAAACTAACATAACTGTACATCGACTACACTTCAACGAAAAACTCTTTTTTAAATCTACAAAGCCTTACATGAGGTATCACTGCCTCCTCTCTGACTTCTGTTCTCTCTTCCCTTCACCTTCGTATTCCAGGCTCATGTCTGATCTCCGGATGGAGCACCCATGCTCCTCCCCTCTGTAGGTGTCCTCTCTGCATCTCCTGGATCTTTGCATGGCTCCTTGTCCTTCAAGCTTCAGTGTCACTCCCTAAAAGACACCTTTTCAGACTAGCAAATCTAAGAAGCCCCAGTTACTTTCTTTCACATCATCCTAAATTAACTATACCACAGTTTTCACTGTCTGATATTTTCTTGCTAATTGATTAATTAATGGTCTGTCTCCCCACCCCAGTCCTACTGGAGCAGGGATATCGTTTCTCTTATTCACCATTATATTCCAGTACCTAGCAGAGTTCCTGGCACATGGTAGACACTCTGTGTTTGTGGACTGGGAACATTAACTTTTACAGCTCTGTGAGGTGGGAGTTACTATCCCCAAGTAGCACAGAAGGAAACTGAGGCCCAGAGAGGTTGAAACCAGTATATGGCAGAGCTCAGATTTCAACCCGGCTCTAACTCTGTGGACATCCTCTTTTTACTCCATAATTTTTGATTCTTTCAAAGGTATTTTAACTACACAGAGTTTATGTCCCAACATGAAGAGGGGCATCTACTCTGTCTTTAGTAATTTCCCTTAATTAAATCCTTGCCCTCATGAGTTCTTGGTCTGATGGGAGAGACATGGTCCTTTTCTCCTGAAGGCACACACAGTTTGAAGCTGAAGCCGGAATCCCAGCACCTGAGGGAATCACAAGAGCATTTACAAAGCAACATGTAGGGGCTTGCCAATGGACAGAGCACCTGCCGATTTATAGGGCCTCTCCAAGGTCTCCCCTGTACAGAATGAACTAGAGAGAGAGAAAGAGAGAGAACAGGAGAAGGAGAGACGGAGGGAATCAGAAAGACAGAGTGACAGAGAGAGAGACAGAGACAGAGAGGCAGAGAGAGACAGAGACAGAGAGGCAGAGAGTGACAGAGACAGAGAGAGATGGAGATAGAGACAGAGACAAAGAGAGATGGAAACAGAGAGAGGCAGAGACAGACAGAGAGAGAGAGAGACAGAGTGACAGAGAGACAGAGACAGAGAGAGACAGAAATGGAGATAGAGACAGAAACAGAGACAGAGATGGAAACAGAGAGAGACAGAGACAGAGAGAGAGAGACCGAGACACGGACAGAGACAGAGAGTGCCGTGAGCCCTGGGCTGTCCACACCTTCCCCCCATTGAGGGCAGACAGACTGTCGTGGAGGAGCCTGCAGGGCTTCATGTGCGGCCGAGGCCTCCCTGGCCCAGCAGTGAGTGTGTGGACACAGCGAAGGCGGTCGGAAGCCAAGGCCTGGGCTGCAGGTTCTGAGCATCGTGGGCCCTCGCACCAGCAGGCTTCTGGCGCATCACCAGCTGCCCCCACCCCTCCTCTGGGCGCAACGGTGGGGAAGGCAAGGCAAAATCTAGGATGAGGACAGACGGTGGCAGGGTTTAGTTTTTAAGGCCAGAACTTCTTTTGCCACATGGCTCCTGGCCCGTTCCCTGGTGTCAGCAAGACAGATTCAGGGGAGACAGGGGCCTGGGTTTTGGAGTGGCCATCCAGCCGTGTCGGCCAAGCCCTCTGAGCTGGGAGAGGCTGACCCTGACACCCACATGCGGCTGGCCCTGCCTGGACCCCCTTTCTATGCCCCCATTGTCTCCACCTGGTGAATTGGTGGAGGTGCCCACGCCACCAGTTCACCTCAGCCGTCACCTCCTCTCTGAGACCTCTTCACGTCCCCCCACGCAGCCGCTTTCTTCCCCGGCTGGGCATCCAGCAAGCCCGGGGCCATTAATCCACCCCCTGCACTCCCCACCACCTCCCCCACCCCCCAGCCAATGCCCTAACTCAGGGGGACATCACTGCTCCCCTGGATTGCTGCAGCAGCCTCTGACTGACCTGGGGCCCTCACCTGCCCTGGGCTCCCCAGCCTCCCCCGGTCCTTGCTCGCTGACCGCACAGTGGCCAGCAACCAGATAGGACTGTGCACCTCCTCTGCCGTCCAAGGGGGTGCCTTTTTGCCCTTAGGGTTCAGTTCAAGCATCTTAAGTCAATGAACATGTGGTCTAGGCCCCACCACCCCCTCCAGCTGCGTTCTGCTCTTGGCCTTTCCCAGGCTAGCTCCAACCAGATGGCCCACTTTAATTTTCGGGGTGCTGCACTCCCTCATCGTCAGAGGCCTGCACAAGCTCTTGCAGAAGTTTTCTTCATTCTTCAAACCCTAGCTTCTATTTCCCTTCCTCCGGAAGCCAACCCTGACCACTCAAGTCTGGGTTGGGGGGTCAAGCTATGTACCTATCATTTGACAAGCCATTCCAGTCCACGCCCTCTGCATCTCCCAACAGGGTGGAAGGTCCTTGGGAGCAGAGAGAACCTGTCTGCCTTGTCCGGGGTTGTATTTTCTTAGCATCTAGCATAGGGCCTGGTACCCTGCAGGTGCCCAGAAATATTGGCTAAGTAAGTGAGTGACTTGGGGTTGTTGGATAGTGGGTGATTTTTACCTGGAGCGCCTTGCATGGGGAAACTCACCATGTGGCATCATTGGACCTTGTCTTATCAACACCTGTGTCCTAGGCAAAAGCTAACATCCTAAATGAATCCTCAAGGCCCCAAGGAGGAGGCTGTCTGTCTGCTTTGGGAGCATTTTCTCAGGCCTCTACCCTCTGACCTTCTAGAAAGCCACAACAACAAGCTGCCCCGTTCTAATGGAAATTCCCAGCATCACTTTTCTATCAAGGCAATCTATAAATCACACTGCAGAACTCCACCAGCACTGCAGAAATCAGCCGCTGACCGTCTGCCAAAGCCCCCCATGTTGTGCAAAGTTGTGAGCTGTACAGAAGGGTTTAGTCCAGCAGCTTGCAATGAGTTGCAGTGTCTCCCTCAAAGTCAAGTTAGCCAGCATGGGCAGGGCCCCCGGTGTGTGCACAGCCTCATATGGGGAGCACTGAAGGGACCAAGGAAGGGGGGAAGCGCCGGCTCAGCTTGCCGGAACCCAGTCATCCCAGCAAGCTGGCTGCCTCCCTTTTGGGCAGGTGTTACGTGGGCATCTCTCTCCCGGGCAGGGGAGCAATCCTCCATGCGGCGCGGATGCTTCTACTCCTGGGCTTTTCCATTTGAGTGTTTACTTCTCCTGGCTCCTGACTCCATCTATCTGGGCAGGCGGAGTGTGGGGAGGACCTAACATTTGAAGTACTTAGGAGTGCAGACGCCGAAGCCAAACCGCCAGGGGCCGAATCCCACTTCTGTCACTTACCAGCTGCATGGTCTTGAGCAAGTTTTTGCTCCTGAGCCATAGTCCTCTCTTCTACAAAGCGGGACAAGGACAGCGCCTAGCCCCAGTGTTGCTATGGGGATTAAATGAGCCAATATGTGCGAGGTGCTTAACGTCTGGCCTATAGTCAGTGGCTTAGAGTAAATATTACCTTCCTTTATTACTGCTATTGATACTATTTGCCAGACTTTCCAGCAAACACTTGCCGGCACCATATCATTTTATCCCCCACAATGCCCCATGGGGTCTATTCCTTCCCTCATTTTCCAGGAGGGGCCAATGACCTGCCAGCAGCTATGCAGGCTGCTTCCCTGCTGACCGATCGCGGGCTGGAGCTCGGGGGCAGCGCGGGGAACTCCCTCCCTCCTCCCTGTCATCTCCTGGTGCCCACCTCCGCCAAGTACTCTGGATGCTCGCCCTCAGGAGACATTGCCCTCGTTCGCTGCCACCACCCAAGATGACAAAGACAAGCGGTGGGGCCCGGGTGGGGTTTGGATGAGGAGGAAGAGGACACGCCTGCTGCCCCAAGCTGAGGCACAGGCTGGAGCACCGGTCTGGTCTCCAGAAGCCTGACACAGCCGGCTCCATCCTGGGGTCATCGAGGCCAGCAGCCCCTGTGAAGTGGAAGATTCACACCCACTGAATATCTCAAGGGACCAAGAAAAAGACTAGCGTGGGGCTCCAGAGTCAGAAGGACTTGGATTCGAATCACAGCCCTGCAATTCTTGGGGACTCATGTCACAAATCTGAGCCTCAGTTTCCCTATCTCTACAATGGAGCTGCTCTCAGCTCCTGCTTCGGGTGGTACATGGACAGCTCTCAGCTTCGTGCCTGGCATGGCGTGAATAATCAAGGAGCAGCTTCCAAACCCAGCCTCAGCAGCTGACAGATTTGCTAGAATCTTCTGAGAGCCCGGGATTGGAGGGCTGCCTGGGACCCCTGGAGGCTCTCAAGCCTGCGGCTTGTGTGGGCAGGACAGCTCTTTGGTGTCACATGCAACACAGGCCGCCGCAAACCCACACAGGGGTTTGGTGTGAATTAATAAAAGTGTCGGAAGCATGGGGCTCGCTGATTAGAGCACACGCCGAGTCGGCGCCATGGCCTTCTCAGGCGGGCAGTGGGTAGGGCCCAAGTCCAGGGCTTCCACAGCAATTCCCCGGGGGGATGAGACTACAGAGGGGGAGTCTGGAGGCCAGGGCCAGGGCGCCCACAAGGATGATGAAGTTGTCCATGGAGGCGAAGCGAGAATACAAGGTACACGCCCCTAAGGGTGTGAGGGAAGGGGGCCGTCTGTGCAAGATGAGATGGGCTAATTAGCTAAAAAGCAAGACCAAGATGACAGCCAGCAGGACGTGTGAGTCCTGGGGCAGCAAGAGGTGAGCTGGGCAGGCAGAGCAGCCTGCTGGGGACCGAGATGCTAACGGTCTCTCAGGGACACTCATTCGGGGAGCAGCAGAGCATCATCCACAGGCTTGGCGGGGGTTGGGGGGTGAGCCTGGGGCGAAGGTCCGCAGCAGCTCCAACTCACGCCCCTCACAGCTGAGATGCTGCTTGAAGGGAAAAAGCAGAACAGCGACATTTGCACCTTTTTATTCCATGCAAGTCCCAGATGCAAGGGGAAGAAGAGGGACAGTGAGCTGGTCTGTTCAAGGTCAGGTTTTAGTGTAAGGGCATCTATCTTCACTTTCTCTTCGAGAAATGACCAGAGCGTTTCAGAGGTTCGAAACTGCCCCTTGGGGTCAAGGTTTATTACTCCTCCCCCTCTAAAGGGGAGAGTCATCTGTCAGGAGGCAGCCTGGCCTAAGGGTTAATGGGGTTTGAATCCTGATCAGAACTGAAGGGGCTTTGGGACCTGGAGGGATTCAGTCCCTTCCTCGGGTCTCTGTTCTTAACATGTCAGCGGAGAAGGTACCTCACTGACCACCTCTTCCTGCCAAAAAGTGACAAGAGGTACCGAGTCATGGAGGAGACAGAGACTAGCTCAGTGCCTGGCACAGGGTAGAGGTATGCAACACATAGCTGTTCACGGATAAATGCAATATATCTGAAAAATACACGAAAGAAAGAAATAAAAATGTCAGGTGGGGAGATTAAATGCTTGGACAATACAAGGAAAGCCACCAAACACTTATTAAAGAGAATAAATGCATTCATCTAATTTGTAGGATGCAAGATAAAGCCACAAAAAAATCAATTGCATTGCATTCTTACATCCCAGAAGCCCACAGAAAATCCAATGAGAAAGATTCCATTTATAATAATAAAAAATAAATACTTGAGAGTTGTTTTAATTTGGGACACAAGATATTTGTTTAAAGAAATTATAAAAACCCAATGGAGGCTCAATATTAGGAAAACCATCAACATAATTCATTACATTAGTAAATTAAAGGAGAAAAACCATATGATTACTTCAATAGATTCTTAAGAAGCATTTAATTAATTTTTCTTTATAAAAACTCTAGGTAAAATTGGAATAGAAGTGAACTTCCTTTATACAACACAAATAGTATTTATCAGAAACCAGCAGCAAATACCATAGGCAGTGTTAAATGCAATCCGATGAAAAACAGAAATAAGACAACAAAACATTTTACAAGCATTCTGGAGGTTTTAGACACTAGAATAAGTCAACAAATTATAATACGTTCAATAAGTAATAACACCAATATTTCTGCAGTGCTAGACGCTATCCTAAGTTTATTCGGGGAGGTGAGAAAACTAGACGCAGAGAGATTCAGTAACTTGCCCAAAGTCACACAGCTTCTCCGTGGCAAAGCTAGAGTTTGAATCCAAGTGATCTGGTCCCAGGATATGTGCTTTTATAAGTTATGAGCTAGTATCTCTCGTGTGTTAGAAAAGTTAGCGCTATTTGCAGATGATATAATTGCATAGCTTAAAAAAAAATCCAGAAGATTCAAGTTTTTTAAAAGCCTATTAGAACTGACAGGTCAGGGGCGCCTGGGTGGCTCAGTCGGTTAAGCGTCTGCCTTCGGCTCAGTTCATGATCCCAGATCCTGGGATCGAGCCCCCCATCGGGCTCCCCGCTCGGAGGGAAGCCTGCTTCTCCCTCTGCCTGACACTTACCCTGCTTGTGCTCTCTCTCTCTCTGTCAAATAAATAAATAAAATATTAAAAAAAAAAAAAAAGAACTGACAGGTCAGTAAGATGTCTGCATAAAAGACAAACACGACAAGGTCACCAGTTTCCTTTATTAAACCAGGACAGAACCTCTAGAGCAGCGCCCAGCACCCCGATTGGGACATGGTGGGTTCCTGATAACTATTTGCTGAAAGATGAGTCGACCGGGAGTAAGCCATTGTTTGGAAAGGGCAAACTAGGTCAGTGATGCAGCTGGATTTCTCTGAGGGATCCACGGAAGGACTTCCCTCCAGCCTCCAGCTGGTTCCCCTCCAGCACGGGCTCTCAGATGCAGAGGAGGTCTCCCCAGGGTCCTTGCAACACCCCCTTCAAACCAGCCATCCCTCCCTGTCCCATCTCAGCCCGACAGCTGGGTGGGATCACGGCACGTTATCCCTGCTGGAAAAGGAGAGGGAGGTGAAGTTCAAGTCAGCACTCTCTTAATCCAGCAGGCTGGGCACCCTCCCTTTCTCTGACCAACGCGCAGAGTGTTCTGGGGCTGTTGGCAATGCATGGGGCGCTGTCCTCGAATCTGTCCCATACCCTGTGTTCACAGAGAACCAGAGGGCCATCATGAAAGCTAACATAGGAAAAGTACTGCCCACACGCCAAATCGGCAATGGTGTGATTTATCCCCCAAGCCAGGATAATTTTGAGACTGAAAGAGAGACACTCTTAACAATTACCCTCAGATAACAAGCACCGTCTGGACGGTTCCAGGCAAACTGGGCTGCATGGCTATTCACACCGCCCTTCCGTTGCACAAACATTGGTATGGAGGCTGAGAGGTGACAGAGGGAGAGGCGCAGCCTGGGACTGACCTCAGATCTCTCTGCCTCCAGCTTCCCCGTGCTCAGTGGCTTCTTCACCTCCGGTCCACCTACTCCTAGGGGCACAGGCTGCTTTTCTTTGAGACACTACCAGAGACAAGCTCTCACGTATCAGGAATTGAGTCAGGTCAGCTCGGACTCAGAAGCGGTGGACTTTTGGGGGTGCTTACAGAACACTCGCAAGGCTGGGGTGGTGGAAGGCCAAAGAGGGGAGGAGGTCAGAAGGGGCAGGGCCAGAGCCATGCCTTGGGAGTTTTATTCTAAAGCTACAGAATGACTTGACCTGGTTCTGTCTCCAAAAGGGCACTCTGGCCGTTGTGTGGACATTGGATTGGGGGGCGGGGGCAGGGTGGAATCAGACTGGAAGCAGGCAATGTGATAGAGGCTCGGCGAGAGAGGGGTGGCCAGGACATGGGAAGAAGCAAGTGGATTCAGGGCGTGTTTTTGAAGAGCAAAATGGAGGGGCTATAGGATGGGGTGGGGGAAGGGAAAAGGAAGGGAGGAGAAAGCAGAGAGCCCTAGGTGGTTGGCCTATGTAACCGGGTGGATGAGGATACCATTTACTGAGATGGGGAAGAATGGAGAGGAACGGCTTTGGAGAAGAAATCCAGAATTTTCCTTTGGCCATGTCAAGTCTGAGATGCTTTTCAGATATCTTTGGGGGGTGTCTAGAGAGTTGGAAAATTGGCTATTGTTGCTTTCCTGCTTAAAATTCTTCACATCAAAATAAAAAAAAATAAAAAAAATAAATTTTTCACATGCCCCCTGTGGCTACAATCCAAGCTCCACTAGACGGGACCCCAGCTGTGGCACGTCCTGCTTGAGTCCCTGACTGTCATCAGCCTCCTCCCCCTGCCCCAGCCTCCCCATCCTTCACCAGCACCTGATGCGATGCCAGCGGGCCAGTCCTCGGGGCCTTTGCACCTGCTCTTCCTCTCTTCGCCATACCTTCTGTCCCCTCCTCCTTCCAGAACAGGTCCAGCCCAGGGCGGGGGCATCTCGTGTGTGCCTCTGTGCCATCCTGTCTCTCCCAGCAGAGGGTGGGCCAGGGACTGCACCTGCACAGGGGCCCGAGGGGAGTCAGTTCCTTACAAGAAGGAATGGCCTGGAAACCTCAGTCAGTCCGAGCCCACGGATTCAGACAGGCTCCACGTCTCTCTGTCCCCCAGCGGAATTTGATATTCATAGAGTAAACAGGGTCAAAGGGGAATGTTTCGGCCACTTCAGGAAATAAGCAGCTTTCCAACGCCCTCAATTACTTTGGAAACACCTGCTCACATATAATTAATGTGCCAATTAAAGTGGTTATTATCACCATTAAAGCAGGTCCCCCAAGAACCACTACTTGACAACACTTGTTTACACTCATTTGCATTCCTCCACCACTTGCAAAATAATAATAATGATAATGATAATAATAATAATTTCATTTCTCGAAGAAGAGTCTCCAATTCAGACTTCCCGCTACTTCGGGCTGCCTGCTTCCCTCACGAACAGGGTTTCTGAGGGCTAAGCGCCACGATTCGAAGAAGACCCTCCCGTGGACGGGACCACCGAACTCTCTCCCACATTCACCAAAGGAACCTGGGCAGCCGCCCTGCGTGAACGGAGAGCCCGGGGGATGGGCGCAGGTCCTGTCCCCTCCACCTGTCTGCTCCGCGCTCTGCTGCATCATCTCTGCAGGGGGACGCTGTTCTCCTTGGGGTCCTCCTTCCAGGGTGACGGTCCCTGCATGTGGCTCTGCAGACAGGCCCCGGGGGTGTCATGAGGAGGACAGCCCCAAGCAGCCAGACCCCGACTGCTCCCACCCACTCCGCTCACCTGGCCGGCCCTCTCCCCAAGCGGGAGGCTCGGAGCTTCCCCAAGGGGGATCCAGACAACCCCGTCAGCTCTGTGGACCAGCCCGGGCGCTATAGGGGAAGGCAGACGGGCTGGTGGACAAACCCCCTCCACCCTACTGTCCTCGAGGCTGGGGGCCAGTTACATAACCTCTCGGATCCTCGGTGTCCTCAGCTCTAAAGTGGACAACAGTACCAGCATCCAGTGATTTCTGCGAGAATTCAGTGAGGTGACCGAGAGAGGCCTGACACACCTTGCCCCGTGCCAGAGTGACGGCATTAATGGTGATGATTATGGGGAAGAGACAGGCTCCCCAGGCCATGGGGGCTCAGCCCCTCTGAGAGCCCAGCACTGGGGTTGCCTGTCACTGGGGGGGAAATCCCTCCCGCCCCCCAGGATGGCATTTATGGCCTTCGGTGGCACCCCCCCAAAAGCGTCACTCTGGAGTCAGGCAGTTGGGTTCAAAGTGTGACCGGCCACCCTCCTGTAGCACAACGGCTCCTCACCTCAGGATCCCAGGCTTCGAAATGGGAACGATGGTGTTCGGGGAGCAGGGCCCATTCTCCCTCCCCTGCAGGCCGCCTTCTTCCGCCCCCAAGGCTCTTGGAGTTTCATTCCGGAGTCTCATTCCCGGGGCACGGGGAGACCAGCCTGGAGAGGAGGCAGGGGCCACAGCTTCCAGCGACAGCAGTGATCCTGGTTTCCATTGTGAGAATGATGTGGATGCTGCCCTGATGTGTTGCAGGCAGGGTGACATGGACAGAGGGGGGCTGGATGTGACCTTTGGCTGCGGAGTGGTCTTCTGGATCTGGTCTTCCCCTCTTCCCAGCTCCCAGGCATCTGCTGCTTCAGCCGCTTGGAAGGCTCAGGTAAGGGTGGGGCACCTACATGCGTGTGACTCTCAGGACATCCGCAATCCACCCCTCTCGTGGGAATCTAGAACTTTCCGGGAACCTGGTGTCCCACACTTGATGTGTGGCCTCGCCAAGCTGGGCGGATGCTCCGTTCCCTGCCTTGTCACGATGTCATTGCTGGGAAGCTGGCCTTGATACAGCATAAAAGTCCACAGCTGGAATGGACAGTGTCATCCTGCCCTGTGCTCACTTGGGCCAGGAAGCCAGAAATCCTTTCTTTTGCATTTTTGACCCATGGCTATTCTAACATTTGCTTAGAGACTTCTAAGGCTGGGGGATCTCTTCAGTCCCCAAGACACCCCATCCCTTGTTGACAAGCTCTAATTGTGAGAATCTTTGTTATCTCATCAGCTAAAAGGTTTTACTTCTGTGTCCCTCAGAACCACATAAGCCATTCATTCATTCATTCACTCACTCACGAATTCATTCATTCTCCAGGTATATGCTTGGCCGCAGAGACAAACAGGATACCTGGTCCTTACCAACAAGGGTTACATTAAGGGAGAAAGACATTCCATGATTATAATTAATCACCCCCTTGTGAGCTCTCAGCTAGCAAACACCGAGCCTTTTTTGGGGCAGTTACCACAATTTCAAAGCACTTCTTTGATAATCTTTCACATAATACCCATTTCCCTGCTTAACTGCAAGCGCTGTACAAACAAGGCCGGGCTGTTATGTTGTTCTTACTCAGTGCTCTGTTCCCAGGGCTTGGCACATAGTGGGTGCTCGAGAAACACCTGTCTCAGAAATGAACATGTGAGTCCAGGATGTCGGGTCAGGAGGCAGAATTCCGAGTATTTTGAGAGTGTTCTGAGAATCTAACTCAGCGTGGTGGTTGAATGGGGAAGAAGCTGGAAGGGGAAAATGGATGGGGGAAGGGGAGGTCTCTGGGAATGACCTTGTAGCTGACCTTGGCGAGCAAGTGGGAGTTTGCCAGCTGGAGCAGATAGAGGATGATGCGGTGCGTGCATCAGCACGTTCCAGAAACTGCAAATAAGCCATAAGATAGGAGTGGTGGGTCCATTTGGGAACATGGTAGGAAGCATTGCTATAGAAATCAGCTAACAGAGCTTGAATCACGAAGGACCCAGTACATGCTTGAATCACAAAGGACCTTGAACACGGTCCTTAAGGTGATGGAAGCTCTTGTGAAGGGTGGGGTGAGAGGTAGGAGTGCAGTCATGGTATTATCAGTGATCAGCTCCGTGGTTTGGAAAAGTGCTGGGAACGGGGAGACTGAATGCCCGTGGGCGTCTGAGTCCCCTGATAAGAAGACACAGTCACCCTTCCCACAGCATGACACACCCAACCAGGAGAAGGTTGGCCCAGGAGGAGAAGGAAGGATTTGGAAGGGAGGAGGATCTTGGGCTGGTGTTTCTCAGAAACATCCCTCATTTCAGCCACCTTACTTTATATCCCAGGCGTGCTGGAGCACAAGTTCACCTTTAATCCTCTGCGACAAGTTAAGTCAGTCCCTTGTCACTTAAACCCAGCAGGGCTAAGTCAGGCCAAGGCTGCTGGAAACCACCCTCTGGGCTCAACATAGCTCCCAGAGTCCACTGGCTCAGAGCCTCTCCACCTCTGATGAGGAGTGCCCAAGCCTCACCTTGGGAGCACAAAGTGCCAGCCTCCTCCCCAGCTTAGCGTCCTCTGGGGGAAGGAGGGAGGCTGGTTGCGAGGTGGGAAAGAGACAGCACATTCTATACAGACCATCCCACTTCACCCTTTTATTTTACTGATGAAGATCCTGAGGCTCAGAGAGGGAAACTGATTTGCTCTAAGTCACACAGCAGGATGTCTGGCCCCAGATCCCTGCTGTTTTCTCTTCTGTGCACTTGGCAAGTGAGGACAAACTCCCCGGACCGAGCTAAGTCATCAAAATGTTCACCTTGGATCTGCCAGCCTACATGTCTTTCACGGCCATCCAATGCGAGAGTTTATTTCTGGGGGTGTCCAAATGTGGCCCAATAGAACATCTTGTTATTTGGGTGTCCCTCTCAACAGTTTGGGAACCAAGAGCTCTTCTCAGTCCTGTGTGAAAGCCTCCGGGCAGAGAAACGGTCTCATTGCCAATATCACAAACTTGATCTTAATCCTCCAAAGAGGATGGATTTCTCTGGTCAAAAAAACCCCCGCCTGGTGCCAGGGAGAACTGTAACATGTTGCCAAAGCAAGCCTTTCCTTCCCCCTGCCCCCTTCTTTTCTCCTTCTTCCATCCAAGGGTGTCTGTTCACACATCCAGACTGACTGTCCTGTGGTGTCTGGGCTGAGCCCAACCGCCCAACGTTCTTCCCACGTAAAGTTAACTACAGCACCCTCTTCCCACCAGGTCCCCGGAGAGCTCATGGACCACAGGTTTTTGACGTAGCCTTGCGGCCCCTTGGTCTCTTAGATCCATCCTGAGTGTGGCCCCTGAGGAGCCAAGGGTGGAGACCCTGCACGTTTCATACTCTCGAGCACCTGGGGACACCTTCTGTTGTTCTTGAGCTTTTCAGGGGAACGTCACAGAACCCTCTGAGAATATTCAGCCCCTTTTCTCTCTCCCCAGAACCACGTACAACATTTTGGGCATACTTCCTGGGGTTTCAAGGAGAGACCCCAGAAGCTTATCCAACTACTCTGTAGGGATCCAAAGACCCCATGTAAGGACCATAGCCCGGGGTCTGCCAGCATGATGGCACATACTGGAGAAGCAGATAGATAAAACTCAGCGACAGACACAAAAACGAGATGAACAACTACGATACCAGGTGATAAGTCTCTAATGCAAGTATGTACAAAGTGCTAAGGAACTTCGCAGGAGGATCTCTTAATTCTATCTTGGTGAACAAGGTCAGAGGCCTCCCAGAGGTTTGGCCAGGGGCAAAGAGAGGATTTATTTATTTATTTTTTATTTTTTTAAAGATTTTATTTATTTATTTGAGAGAGAGAACACATGAGAGGGGATAGGGTCGGAGGGCAAAGCAGACTCCCTGCCGAGCAGGGAGCCCGATGCGGGACTCGATCCCGGGACTCCAGGATCATGACCTGAGCCGAAGGCAGTCGCTTAACCAACTGAGCCACCCAGGCGCCCAAAGAGAGGATTTAGTAAGCTAAGCGAAGCCTCTGTCCCCTGCTCTGTGGGTGAAGGAAGCAGCTTGTCTGCAGGGCATCTCCTCTGTTTCACACAAATCCCTGTAAGATGTTTGGGGGAAGGTGATCAAGCCCGTTGGCCAGATGAGGAAACAGATCTTTACAATGTAATGAAGCCTGGCTAGTTTGGAATCTCCCTTCGGGGGCACTGGGTCCACCTGGCTCTTTCCGTCTCCAGCCCTGAGTACCCTGCTTAGCATGGAGCAGAGCCTCGGGGAGGTTGTGTGCACGGCTTTTGTCCAAAGGCCACTGAGTTAATCGGATGGTAGAGCCGGGATCTCTCCTCCAAATACCACATGCACTGCTGAGTTACTCTGGGATCCCCCAAACTCTCTCGGCAACCACTGTCCCATCGTCCAGGAGGAGAGCACGGCTGCCACCAGGTCTGGGCTGCAAGGCTGGGCAAGTTTGGAATAGATAATGTAGCTGGTAGCTTATGAAAGACATACAAACGGAGAGGGACCGAACAGAAGCAACTGAGTCTTTATGTTACAGCAAAGGTTTGTCCGGAAGATCGAGGCCATGTCACCAGTAGCCTCCCTGCCTCCTTCAGCCTCCTCCAGGCAGGCTTCTGCCCCACTAACTCCAACGAGGCTGCTCTTGTCCAGGTCCCCAGTGGGCTCCATGTGGCAAATTCTCGGTCCCTTCTCTGGTCTTGTCCTAAGTCATCTTGTCACAGCATTGGACAGAGCTGGCTCTTCTCCCTTGGGATCTGAGACACCCATGCACCTCGCTTTCGTCACATCCTGCCAGCTGCACCTTCCCAGCCTCTTCCCTGGTCTCCTTTTCTATCTCTAACACTTGAGCACCCCAGGGGCCAGCACTGGGTGCTCTTCTTCCGCCCCCTCCCCCCGTCCTCTCGCCCAGGCCCACCATCCATAGCTGAGGCCCCCAAGTATGAATCTCCAGTCCTGACCGCAGTCCGGAACCCCTGACTTGTAGCCTCAGCAGCTGCTCTGATAGCTCCACCCCACGTCTTAGAGGCAAGGCACCTGGAACTTAACACAGGTGATCGGGAATCCCTGCGAGCCCCCTCCTCCTCTCCTGTCCTCCCGGTCTCAGGAAATAGCACCATCCCCCACATCTAGCTGCTGGAGCCTGAAAGCCAGTAGTCACCCTGAATCCTCCTTTCCTGCCTCCCGCCAACACATTAGCAAGCCTGTTAGATACCACCTGCAGGTCCCAGCAGAACTTCCTTCCTTCTCACCGTCTCCACGGCCACCATCCTAGTTCTTACCCAAGCCGCTGTCACCCCTTGCCTGTTATTGCTGGAACAACCTCCATGTGGACCCTCTGACTCCAGTCTTGCCTCCCCTACACTCCACCCTCTACCCACAAGTGACCTTTTAATAAAGTGAACTAGATCCCGCTACTTTCCTGCTCCAAACCCTCCAAAGCTGCCCTTGGAACAACTCCAGAACCAGTGCCCTGGAGCACAAGGCCTGGCGTGAAGGGTCCTGCCTGTCTGTCTCACCTCATCTCTTAACTCCCCGCAACTGGCTGCATTCCAGCCCTGCAGGTGCACTCTCTTTCTGTTCTTTGAACATGTGAAGCTGGTTCCCAGAACAGCTCCTTTGCATGTGCTTCTCTCTCTGCCTGGAATGTTCCATCTCCTTCCCCTGGCAAGATGGATTCCTTGTTGCCTTTGAGGTCTCAGCTTAAATGAGTCTCTTCCTGACCACTCAATCCCTTTCGATCCCACCAAACTATTTTAATTCTGTGCACCGCCCTTACTTTGGTCTGGTATTTTTTCTGTTTGTTTATCTTTTTATCCCTTCCCCCAAGCTCAACTACGGGAGTTCAGGATCTCGGTGTCCCATTCCCTGATGCACCCCTGGTGCCTAGACCCATCCTGCTCAGTTAACCACATGCTGGATTAATTAATGTCGGCCGGGTGAATGGAGCAGCTAGCTCCTATCAGAGTTTCCCATGCACCAGAGCATGGTCCCTGGCTGGGCCAAGTGCATTACAATCATCCGGGGAACTGGTTAAAAGTAAAATGCCCTGAGGCCCCAAACCTCAGCCATCGGCATATTTTTACAGGTCCTTCTGAAAATTCTACAGAGCGACTAAGGTGGACAACTCCAAACCGCCCTTAAAGACCAGGGATTGGGGCCGTAATAACTGCAATTCACACTCTGACCTCTAGGGGGAGCACCCGGGTTTCTCCACCACTCCACCCCCAGAAGGAGGAGCCCTGTGATTAGGGTCTGGGATAGATTCAACCTGTTCCTGAGGGTGGAAGAAAAAAGTGCAATGGAACTAGCCTGGGAAATGTGTTCTTACTTCCTCTTTATGTGTTATTAGTTATTCTATGATTAGCTGTCCTTTGGCAGGCCCTCTCCCTGGCACACTGTCTTTCGTCTTATGTAACTGGGGTGGTGAGATGGGACCTGGGGCATTCTTCATCAGAGAGAGCCTGCCCCTTTGGGAGGCTAGGGGCAAGGGAGGGAGGCTTGGACAACGCAGCTCGGACCAGCTTGGCTCTGGTTCTGTGAAGAATGTGTCCTGTCCTACTCCCTTCCTCCTCCAGATTTAGGAGCTGTCAGATCAGGATGTGGGTCCAGGGGAGGAACATGGAGCAGTCAGGTTGGGTCCAAGCCAGAGGGGCCAGAGGGGCGGTCCGGCTCACTTCTCCAGGACTTAGGCTTGGTCTCTACTCATCGCCAAGAGTGTACCTGCCTTCTCGCCCTTGATGATATCATTGGACTGTAATGTCCCCTTATGATCACCACTTTCTATTTTGGTTTCAGACAACAAAACATTGTCAAGGACTTACACTAAAAGAGAGCCAATGCCAGTAAAACCATTTTGAAATAACTCTTTGCTTCAGGGAGAGAAGAGCTAAGATCCACTGAAATGGCTTAGCTATGTGATAACATTTCCAAGAATTGAAATCCAGTGAGTTTTTGAAACCCAGTATAACCACATAGACACAAAGAATATACCATTTTAAATGGTTGTCTCTCCCCTTCTGCCTTGGGAATGTAGGTGGGAGGATGGAATTCAAGGAATCCGACAATCCTTGGTGATCTTCCGAAAACACCTTCCACTCTCAGTTTATAATTTCCTTTTCTCGATCCCTTAAGCTACCAAGAGACATGCTAGGACAACGGCCACCATTTTGAATGGGTGCCACAATGAATCAAGCCTTGGGCTTGTTTGGCTGCAGACGTTATCCCTCGAAGCCTACAACGTAGGTGTTCTCATGCTTGATTCCACATGAGGTTTCTAGAATGCAGAAAGTTTAGGTCACTGCCCAGACACATACCCTGAACTCATGTGCAAGTATCCTGACGCCTCAGCCCTCTGTCTTCCTATCTTACCCTTCCCAGCCTCGTGGGCCAGAGCAGACACAGTCCTATCACACAGGTATCGAGCAGAGCCCCCCGCGGGAGCTTGCCCTGGCCAGGTAGCATCACGGAGAAGACACTCATACTGCAAAACAAACACCCAGGCACACGCTCCCCACAAGGTGAAAGAAGCGAGATACTGGGGTTCTGAAAGCAGGGCATTATCACTGCTGATCAATCTCCTCTTCTATCTCCCTCCGTGGCTCTCTTTTCTGTGGCCTTGTAACCTGGGCCCAGCGCAGCTCTGGGGGACGAATTGTGAAGGAAGGAGACAAAACAAAGGAAAGATGATAAAAACTGCTATGAAAGGTTAAACTCCCATGATTCTCTGTGGCTGTTTAATGGATTTCTATGACATAAACAGACCTTTGGCTTTGCCTGCTGGGCAGGTGACCTCCAACTAAATGAGTTTAGACAGTATTTCCTAATAAGAAATGTTCCTTTTTCCCCCATACGCCACCAAGCCCCCTGAGCATACAAAGACCCTCTGTCCCCTGCAGACAGTTACTATTGGCTGTACACACACCCCCACCTGAAACACAAGTGGGCCACGTGGCATGGTCTGCTTTTGTATCTATTGTTCTATCACTTGGTCACTTAACAAACATTTACTGAGGTGACTCTGCACTAGGCATTGTGGATACAGTGGGGAAAAGGTCTGGCCTTGGCCCTTGAGGATGTTCACCGTCCAGTTGACAGACAGGTGTTTTGACACAGAGAGGTATGAGCTGGATTATAGACCCGCAAAGAGGAATCATGGAGGAGGGAGTGTCTAGAACTCTGTGGAAGTCAGGGAAGGCGACATGAGCTGAGACATGGTCTCTTTGGATGGCCTCAGTTTCCTCATCTGAAGAGTAGGCGTAACAATAGACCCGAACTCGGGCGCCTGGGTGGCTCAGTTGGTTAAGCCACTGCCTTCGGCTCAGGTCGTGATCCTGGAGTCCCGGGATCGAGTCCCACATCAGGCTCCCTGCTCAGGAGGGAGTCTGCTTCTCCCTCTGACCCTCCTCCCTCTCGTGCTCTCTGTCTCTCATTTTCTCTCTCGCAAATAAATAAAATCTTAAAAAAAAAACAAACAAAAAAAACAAACAAAAAAAAATAGACCCGAACTCACAATGCCAACATGAAAATGAAAAGTAGTCATGTATCCAGTGCCTGGCACATGGTAAAGGCTAAATAATGTTAGCCCCTCAGATTCGTATTTGCAGCATTACTGAATGAGTCCCCAGTTATAGATGCGAATGAATAGAAATCATTAAGTAAAGGATATTATTAATCATTTGTTTTCTAGAACCAAGTCCTGACTTTAATGCTAGGGTAGTTTGCTTTTTAGGTGACTGTCCCCTACTGGCCAAGTATGGAATTGCACCCTTGCTCCATTAGCTTCTGCATATTTCTAGGGAAAAAGCATGAGTCTGGAAAACTCAAATCTGGGAGAGGAAGCCATACAATGGTGGAGAGAGCACGGAGAGATGGGGAGGAGGGCTGTGAGGCATCCTGAGGGTGAACAGGGCTTTGATAGACAACTGGGATACCCAGGACCTCAGGTGCCTGACAACCTTCTCGACATTTGTTTTCAAAGAGGTCTTCTGAGAATGACGGTCACTCTGCCTATCCCCTCCCATGCCCCTCCCCCCAACTAATGATGGCAGGTTACATAACAAATACAATTCATTTTTCAGAACTTCATGTTAGAGTAAGTTTGCCTGGAAAACTGGCTCCATGAGCAGTCCACTGTTATTCCCTTGCCAGGAAAGCACAGTATATTCCAGAGGCCTCAGAAAAAATTGCAAGTACCTATAATGGACTGTCCAATAGAACCTTCTGTGATGACGGAAATGTTCCATACCTACCCTGTCCAACATGGTAGCCACCAACTGCATGTGGCTAGTGAGCTCTTGCAATATGGCTAGCCTGACTGAGGACATGAATTTTTAATTTAATTTGATTTGATTTAATTCGATTTAAATTTAAATAGCCAATGTGACTAGTAGTGGCTGCCATACTGGACAGCATAGACCCAGGGGCTCTGATCGCATACGCTTTGAGTCTGTTCTATAGTTTTGGCACTTTCTTCTACAAACTGGGGAGTCTGTGGGGCAAAGTGCCCAAGGTTCAGGCCCTGGCCACCTCCTCCCATCCCCTGCCCCCGCCCCACCCCTAAGGCATCCACATGGCAAGACCTTCCCAAATGTTCAGCCAGAGGTCTTGTTAACGCCAAGGGAGTGGTCCCTTTTGCTTCAATTTCATCAGCTCTGCCAATCTACCCAAAGAATCCAATCCATTCATTACATTTCTGAAAGCTCAGGATGATTCCATTGCTAAGACAATGTCTTTAGGACCAGAGGGGAGGCTGCTGGGCTTTACACGTCTTGGGCCATTTTGTGCCCACTGGGCTGAGCGGGCAGTGGTGGCCTCCCCACAATGCCCTTGCTTTTCCCTTCTAAAGACATTGGAGACACAGCCCTGGCTGGGCCTGTGTAATCTATTCATTTCCTTCCAAGCCGGGCTCTGTAAGCTCATTCACAGAGGATGGGCAAAGGAAGCTGGGGAAGCAAACAGACGTACAGAAAACAAACAGCGCTGGGCAGCTCCCTGTTTTGGGGGGGCAGCTGTGGGGGGAATGGAGGTGGGAGAATGGAGATGTAGGGGCTTGTCTGGTGGGGGGGTTCTGACTGGAGGAGAGTGGGGCTCGCCTTGCTGCATCTCCTACATTCTCTAGAAGCCCTGCCTCCCCCTCCCCCTCAAGGAATCTTGGCTCCTGCAGCCCCCATCTTGGTAAGCTCTTATCTCTCTCCATTCAGCTGGCTCCTTGGGAAAAGAGGCGATGGGTGAGGGAAGGCCAGAGTGGCAGCAGACAGAGAGAGAACTGGCAGCATCGAGACATTTCCCTGGAGTGCCCCCCCACCCCCCTCCCGGCCTCTGCTCCCATCCGCACCATCACAGACAGCGTATGCGAGGTTCCCCTGGTCCCAAGGAGACTTCCAAGTCAGCTGAGCCTGCTCCCTCAATCCAGATACCGAAGCACAAGGGCCCAAACATTTGGCTCCAGTGGGTGATCTGCATGTGATTTGCATACATCTGCATACCCCCTCCCCACTCCAGAGGCTCGAAGTCAAAGGATGTGAAATGAAGTAAAATAAATTAATTAGTGCAGCCTACCATAGCCCAATACACAGGGCCTGACACCGTAAGAGATGCAACTGATTTTTAAGGCAATCAACATGATGGCAGGCTAGGGTGGAGAGAGATGGGGGGGTTGGTGATGGGGGATTCTCAGCATTGGGGGTAGAGAAAGGGAGGGAAAGTCCATATCTGGATTGAAAACTGGGCGTCTTCGTCCTGCCCCAGCCTTCTCCCCCGTCTTCAGGGGACACAGGCTGGAGCCACGTGGAAGCCTGGTTCTGGCTTCCTAAACCTGGGCCTGGCGCTGGCCTTGCCCCCGCACTGGAGTCCCCTCCCCCTCCAACACAGAAATTCCATTTCAAACCAGAGTGGAGATAGTTGCTTCAGGGGCTGGCAAAGCAATGAGTTGTCCACTGGTAGTTCCCTGGCTGCAAGCTTCGCCCCCCGAAACTGTTCCCATTGGGTCTTTGTATTTCTCTCTGCCAGCTGGGCGGGTCTTTTGCCTCCCCTCATTCCGATCCCATCTAAGGATGGTGGAGGGAGAGACAGTCCCATCGTTAGCAGTGAGCTGCAGTTAATTTTTTTTTTTTAAAGATTTTATTTATTTATTCATGAGAGACAGAGAGAGAGAGAGAGAGGCAGAGGGAGAAGCAGGCTCCCAAGGAGCAGGGAGCCCGATGCGGGACTCGATCCCAGGACCCTGGGATCATGACCTGAGCCGAAGGCAGACGCTTAACCATCTGAGCCACCCAGGCACCCATGAGCTGCAGTTAATTTAGCACCGTCCTTCTGCCAGGTGCTAATGAGATGCTCGCAGCGCGTGTCAGCCAAGCAGCTCCCATATCATGTAAATACGCCTCTTAGTGATTCAGTTCATGGCACTGTTTAGCGTATGACTTGACTTTCTCTAAGCCTGTTGATCTATCCAGGATAGCAAATCTCCTCTAACGCTGGGGCCCTGTGGGGTGCTGAATGTCAGGTTCACACCTGTGGGGCCCAGGCTGCCCGGAGAGCTGGGGGGGAGGGGGTGGCTAGAAGCAATTTTAAGTGGGAGGGGCTACAGTGCTAAGATGGAGAACAATGATTTTGGGTAAAAGGAGCTCAAATCACAGCCAACAAACCAGCAGATGATAAATCAAAGATCAAGAAGGCAAGAAGGACCAGCAAGGACAGGAGGGTCCAACCAAGGCTGGGGTGAGAGCAAGAAGGAGATTGAGGAGCGCAGTTCGGGGCCAGGGCATTGAATGGTGAGTGTGCCCCAGGGGGATTCTCTAACGCAGGGTTTCCAAGCCCCACCCCGTGCCTGCTGGGGTAGTGTGAAGGAACAAAGGAACCAGTTCTAGAAACCTGAACTTCAAACTGCCCATGCCACCCCTTTCCCCCTCTCCGCACTCTGCACGCCCCACCTGCGACCTCCATCTGCTCCATCCAGAGCAGTTCCACCCGACTGTGTCATCTGCGGGTTTCATCTGAAGAAAGGGCAATGCAGCAGACAGAGGTTAGAGAAATGTTGTTTTAGATCAGGGGTTGGCAAACCATGGCCACTGGACCACAGCAGCCTATAGCCTGTTTCTGTACAGCCCACGGACCAAGAATGGTTTTTTACTTCTTTGAATGGTTGAAAATATAAAAAAGGAGAGTATTTTGTGACATATAAAAATGATATGAAATTCAAGTCCCAATGTCCATGAATAAAGATTTATTGGAATTGGAACAGCCATGGCCTCCCGTTGACACATTGTCTGTGGCTGTTTTCACACTGTAACGGCAGAGCTGAGGCGTTGTGACAGAGACCATACGGTCCCCAGAGATGAAAACATTTACTATCAGGACCTCACCAAAACATGTGGCCAAACGCTGTTTTAGATCATGCAAGGGGAGTTCTCTGCCCAACCTGTTTCCAACATGGCGGCACCTTGCTCTGTGCGAACCTTAGCATGGCGTTGCAAGAACGTCGATTCCAACTGGACCTTCCCCCGAGCCCTGCCAGCCCCGACTCCCTTGTGGCCAAGGGACACCAGGCTGGGCTGCCTGGCCCAGACACATGAAGGCTCTTATCAGTGGCTGAAAAGGCCAACACTTGTGTCCCATACCCAGAGCTGGTCCTCCTGTTGCCAACAGCTGGGCCCTGGACAGGTGTGCCTCTGTGTGTCTCTAAGAGCACCCTCCTCAGACCCAGCTCAGGGTGCCAGGCACCAGGATAGTCCTACATGTACTTGATTTAGAAGGCGGACTATGTCTGTAATTTGTTTCAAGAAGGCAGGACGCTATCCTGGTCTTCTCTGTGCTCTGTCAAGAACATCACCCAAAGCCTCATGCCTGAAATTCCAGCCTTCGATGTTCCCAGCAACCAGGGCCCACAGGGTCCTCACACTTGGTACTGCCGGGGTTTCCTGAGCACAAGGGCATGTTAGGGACACCAAGGAGACCAAAATAAGAGAAAGCCTGAGGACAGAGGAGAAGCCTGAGCAAAGCATTCTTGGAGAAGGGTTTGGGCAGAGGGCACAGGACAACACAGAGCTGGGACCAAGGACATAGCCAAGCCTGCAAGGGTCTCCAGAGGGGTTCTGGGCACTCTGCCTTCAGCCCTGGCTGTGGCGCGCGGAGGGCAGAGCTGCGGTGACTTACCCGGTACCACACGATCTCGCGCATGCGACCATCCGTCTTAAAGTTACACTTCAAGGTCACGGCATCACCAGCCACCACGGGTGGGAGAGGCTCAATGTTCACAGTCAGGTAGCCTGTGGGAAAAAGGAGAAGGGAGGTAAGGGCATGGGAGGAGCAGAAGGGCTGGGCTGCCTGGGGCAGGGTGGGGAGAGAGTTAGCACAACTGTAGGGGGCACCGTTCACTCCAGACCTTGTGTGATCAGTGCCCACAGTGCAGCTCCTCACTCATTCTTCCTTCCTTTTTTTTTTTTTTTTTAAGATTTTATTTATTTATTTGAGAGAGAGAGAATGAGAGACAGAGAGCATGAGAGGGAGGAGGGTCAGAGGGAGAAGCAGACTCCCCGCTGAGCAAGGAGCCCGAGGCGGGACTCGATCCCGGGACTCCAGGATCATGACCTGAGCCGAAGGCAGTCGCTTAACCAACTGAGCCACCCAGGCGCCCCTCTTCCTTCTTATTGACATCTCCGCCCTGAGAACCTCCCTGGCTCCTGCAGATCCCTCTAGTCCTGAAACATTTCTTCTTGGCATCAATTTCTCCTTCAAAGTACCTGCTGGCAGCTGGAGGAAATGCCTCAGGGCATTTCTACAAGACGTCCCAGAGAAACGGTCCTGTGGTCAAACACTATACCTCCTTCGCCCCTTTTACAGGGTCTTGATATGCATTAGCCAGTGAAGCCCCACGGGAAGTGAGCATGCTGAAACTCATCTAACCCAGCATTTCTCTCAGCCACCCCTGAAGCCCCGTCAGCATCTGGTGCTGCCAGGGTGCCAGGAACCCACATCAGGAAACGGTGTTCTAGGTGCCCAGACCCCTCCACTCCCAGCCGCATGACCAAATGACTGCTGAGGAAGGGGGAAGAGCTCCCGAGGAGCTCTCTAAATCTCCCATCTCACACATCGCGCCACCCAAGGGGAGAGGTGGTTCCCCTTGCGGCCACAGCGGTGGAGGGGTGACAATGAGCTGACCGTCTTGGAAGGAGTCCATGCCCCTGCAAGCCCCAGATGCTGCGTCTCGCTCGCCAGCTGCCCCTGGTAGCCACAGCCTGGGGAACACTCCTGTCCCCACACCCAAGTCCAGCTTGGTGAGCCTCTGACCCTCTCTGCTGCCTCCCACAGCCCCATCCCGGAAGGCCAGGACCCACTCTAGCTCGGTAAGGGACCTCATTCTTGGGCTGATCGTCTAGGCCCATCTGATTGGCTTCCCGCTGCTGATGGCCAGCCATTGATCTAATGGATCAATCCAGTCCGATTGTCTTAATGAGAAAACTAGCCAGGAGGGGTTCAGGGATTTCAATTGTGCAGGCAACCTGAGCGGATCAAGCCCAGGGGCCTGACCCCTGCCTGGAGCTTAATGGTTACAGTACTCCTTGGGGGGTGTGGTGGGGGTACCAAGAATCGACCTCTGCAGGATCAATTTGGAAGCTGGAGTCAGAATCGACTTGTGTGGTACCACGCTTCAGGTCCCAACAGGCCAGGGTGAGGGGTAAGGCAGGGGGCTCACCTCCAGGGAGCCTCAACCTTAGGCTGGAGGTCAGGCTGCCGGGGAGCCCCACAGAGCCTGCGTGGTGGTCCTTGAGAGCAGTGACTGGAACCAGCTGGAAGGACCAATTCTGTCCCCTCCTTTTGTCACTCATTCAGTCCCCAAGTTGGCTCCCACTTGCTCTGAGCAAGGCCATGGTCCAGGATGCAGAAAGTTCTCAGCATTGCCCTGTCCTCTAGGCATGCACAGTTTGGGGACAGATTCACGATCTGGTCACCCTCAGTGGGCGGCTGTGGAAGCGAGGGAAACCTTTCCAGCCTGGACCATCAAGGAAGTCCCCAAGCACAGCCACATCCCAAACCATGACAAAGGAGGAGGCTGCCCTCAGGGGGATGAAGCCCAATGACCGAGAGGACTCCGGGCAAGTCAATCCTAAGCAGGAAATAGTAATAACAGGTCACATTTCCATGGCACCTACTGTGAGGCAGGTACTGGGCTAAAAGCTTAATACACACTCACTCGTTTACCTGTCCCAACAATCCTAGGACAGTATTACTCCCACTTTCATGGGGAAACAGAGAGGCAGAGTAATTACCAAGATCACACAGCTGTAAGTGACAGAGCTGGGACTGAAGCCCAACCTTCTGGTCCATTCTGACCACCATGCTCTATACAGCCTCTCTCATGATGGGAGAGGGAGGGAAGGGTTGGCAGACACTTCACATCCAGCCCTGGGGAGGAGGGGGGCTGTTGCTGGAGGACTGTGACAGAAGTACAGGATTGATCCTGTCCACTGCCATTCCCAGCCCTGGGCGGACCCCCTGGCTCACCTGTCCAGTGGGGTTGCCCTCCCTGAGGGTCTCACCTTTGAAGCTGCAAGCCAGATGGCTGAGGAGCTCAAGACCAGAGAGGGGCCCCTCCTGCCCGAAGGAGGTGGGAAGGACACATTCTTGGTTGGGTAAATCTTGCAGCCGGCCCACGGTGAGTGCAGATGGTGCACGCGCGTGTGAGGTGGGATGGAGCGTGCCAGCTTGCAGGGTCGCCATTTGTTGGCAAACCATGGGGGAATTACGGGTGTGAAGCCAGTGGGGACCGGGGGACAGCTGAAGCTCTGGTAACTGGTGGTTGTGTTAGGAGCACCACAAGGTGAGGCAGATGGTCCAGGGCAACAGGACTCAGGGGCGTGCAGGGTGAGAGCAGTGAAGAACTCCCTCCACAGCAGCGGGTGGGGGGGCGGGCAGGGGCACATGGGACCCCCAAAGAGGAGATTTAGAAGGTGGGCGTATAAGTGCAGTGGTTCCGATGCCTTAAAACTGCATTTCCCAGAGCGTGTAGACAGGAGGGAGCTTCTAATAGACGTTTCAGGCAATGAGATTATTACCAACACGGCGTTGAACAAAATTAAGCATGCTCCCCCCCCAAGACTTCTCTCCTTCCAGCTTCCTGTCTTGCCTTCCTTTGTGAAAAAATATTTATTGGGAATCTATGCAGTACCAAGCACTGCTCCAGGCACGAGAGATAAAACCATGAGAACAGGCAAGTCCTGCTCTCAAGGAGCTGACGTTCCAGAAGAGGGGACAACAGTCAAAAAAGTGAATGAGGGGAAACACGGCAGGTGGGAACAAATGTCATGAAGAACGTAAAACGGGGTAAAGCATCAGGGAGCAGCAGGGCAGGGACAGCTCTGGAATGGGTGGCCCACCAGGCCTCTCTGAGGGGGCCAACCTAAAGGTAAGTGTGAGCCACGCAGGTATCTAGGGGGAAAGCATTCCGGATGCAGAACACCGCATGGGCAAAGGCCCTGAAGCTGGAGTGTGCTCAGGGTGCTCCCTCAATTTGGGCCAGGGTGGGACATTTTTCATAACACTGTACACTCTGGATCCCGTCTTTGACTCAGCATCTTGTAGGAGTGGAACCAGGGCAGGTGTGAAGGGGGGGCGTGTGCAAAGCTGAGGGAGGCACTCACCCCACCACAGGCCCCTGAGTCCCGCCTGCCTCCCCTCCTCCCGGCCTTGCTCAGTCCTATGGAACACACAGCAGGAACAGGAACAGGTCTCTAACCCGAGGCGGAAGGGACTATGTCTCGCCCTCCCGAGGTCCCCCCGCTCGGAAGGTGGAGGCCAGGGGTGACAGCTCCCAGCCTAGCCGCCCTGGGAGCGGGAGGGAGGGGCTCGGGCCACCGCGTGGGGACTAAAACCTTCTCCCTGGGTGTGTGTGCCACGTTCTAGCTCCCGTTCAGTCACCAGCAGTCGCGACAACCTGTAAGATGCCGCACTTGCTGCATGCGTCAGGCTGGAGTGTAGTTGTCTGTTTGCACATCTGCCTCTCCTTCTGGAATGCGAGCTCCATTAATATCAGCAGAGTACGAAAATGAGATTCGACAAGCGCTGCTTTTGGAGCTTTCTCACGTGTAGGTGCTGTGGATCCCGCCACCCCGCGGACGCTGCTCTGTCGCAGAGAAGGAACGGCGGTTCAGGGCCAGGACGAGCCTCGGGTGATGTGTGATGTGTGGGCGCAGCAGCCTCAGGTCTGGAGGGAGGATCACTAGCTGGGGGAGGAGGGGGGCGGGGGGAGAGGCAGGTGACAAGGCAATTTTCTGATAGATGTACCAGGTGAGGATTGCGTCAGCGCCAATCACCACCCAGATCACAGGTGAGAAATCACCTTCCCAGATGCAGACACACGCACAGGAGAAGGGATGGCGAGGGTTCGTGGCCAAGGAGGTTTTTGCAAGAGAAAAACACACGGGAAATTCTCCTTTAGGCCTGACTAAACTTCTCCAGCTCCTTTCCCACTGAACCGCATCACCTTCTGAATACCTTGCATTGGTCCTTTCTCTGGAGACTCCTCCCTCGCTTCTCCCGTCCGCATGCCTCCAACAAATGAAGCCAGATATCTGGCTCAAGCTTCTTGCTCTACCACTCGGCAGTGACCTGGGCAAGTTAGGTGGCTGCCACAGGACTCAGTTTCCTCATGTGTAATGTGGACATGGGAATAATCACAGGGTGGTGAAGCATGTTCTGGGGTATTGCTTACCACGAGCCCTGCCCACATAGGGAGGCGCTCCTGAGCAGGGTGAGCGGGACCGTGCTCCCTGCCTTCTCAGAATTCCAATCCTTCCCATTCACTTCCCACTGTCCAGCTGAGGAAAGATGGTCCCGGACAGGGCCCAGGGGCCGGAGGGGGAAGAGTGGAGTCTGAGGTCTGGAAATTGGTCAAGGAGTAGGAGATTCAGAGATGACCAGGGATCAGAGCTGGGAGACCCACATGGCATCCTTCCCCCAAGGCAGAGGACAGAAAATCAGAGAAGAGATTTGAGCAGGACCCAGGACCCATCCCTCCACCATCCACCCCCCTCTCCCCCCACTTCCCACTACTTGCCCAGGTCTGGGCTGGTGGGAAGGGACAGCTGAGAAGGCAGGGGTCAGGGGAGATGGGCTCATCCACCAGCCAGGAGGCAGTGAGCATAGTCAAAAGGGCCAAAGAGATGTGAGTTATGGTCTCAGCTGTGCTGCCAACCAGCTCTGGGACTTCAGGCAGGCTGTCCCTCTCTTTGGGCCTCAGTTTCCTTGACTCTAAAATGAGGAGTGAACTGGATTTTTAGGGCCCTCCAGCTCCAATCAATCCCATGTCAGATGTCAACTGAGCCCGAATCTTGCCCCCTTCCTTCCTGGTACGACTCAATACCATTTCTCCGAGAAGTGAATCCGTCATTTAATCAGCCACCAGCTAAAGACGGAGCTCTGTCTTTCTCTGCATTAAATTTGCCACCAATCAACCTTTTGCATGAAAGCCCCCAAGCACAGTATCAAAAAGCAGGATCAGGAATGGAGCCGGATTCATCTTAACTAAGCAGTTCATTATCCTGAATGGGGCCATCACTCTCCCCCTCTATCTCTGACAGCATTTACACCACTCCTGTTAAGATACATTTAGCAAAATTGCAGGCAATATTTAGGAACCAGGCGTCCTCCCCAGTGAGGTGAGGACAAATAGTTCCTCTGTCTGGAAACTTGCCTTGTCATATCCCAGCATCCCTTCTCTCCCTCTCCCCTTGCCCAGCTCAGAGGAGATGCTTCCAGAGGGCCAGCTCATGTCTGGCCCCATGGGCCAGTAAGGGTTGCCATGGGAGGAGTCCAGGCCTGCCTTGACGCAGTGAAAAGAGACAGAAATTATGTTAGGGTGACCAGATGTCCAGTCTGTCCAGACCGACGGGTTTCCTGGGACAGGGGCTTTCAGCAGCAAACCAGAACGTCCCTGGCAAACCAAAACAAGGTGGTCACCCTAGTTGTAATCCCATCATGGCCCATGGATGGCCCTGGCACATTGCTTAAACCTCTCTACCTGGTTCAACAATGAGGGTGACCATATCTCCCTTGACCAACTCAAGGACTAGGTAGAGTCAATGCAGACCTCTTCCCTGGTGCTTGACTCCACGTGGGCTCAGCAGACATTGGTGGTTAAGGAAGTAACTTGTGGATTGGGGTCCAGCTTGGACTTCCTACAACCATTCATGCCCTTCCAGCATCCTCTGCCAGCAGCCAGGGTGCTTTCTCTAGAATGCACACCCCTGGCCTTCTTAGGGGCCTTCAGAGCTTCCAATTGCTCCATGGAGAACATCTTGAATTCTCTCAGGGAGATCTGGTGCGTGCCCAGCTCAAGCTCCCTGTCCAGGCCCTGCTCTTCCTCATAAGCAGCCCCTTCTCTCACTGCTGGGTCCTAGCACAGGTGGTCCCCTCCATCCTGAGCCCTCATTCTTGGCTTGGGAAACTGCTGTTCACCTGCAAGGATTAATGGAAATTTCTCTTCCTCAGGAAGACTTTTCCTGACTCCAGGCTGCCACGGTCCCCAACATACCCCTTCCTCCTTCCCACTTAGGACACAGAAAAGGGCTTGTAATGATGTATTCGGTGAACATTCACCACCAATGAGGCCATGAACTGGTGGTACCGATGTGCCCGGAGCAGTGCCTAAATCAGAGTCTCTATTGGATGAAGGCACAGATTAATTGTGCCCATGCCCTAGACTGTCCCATAGTTAGAGTGGGTGGTGTTCCCAGGAGGATCCTCATGCAAGCACCTCTTCCCTGTGGCCTTGTGTGACGTGGCCCCGGCCAGGGTTCTCTACAGACTCAGGTGCCTTCTGCACCTGCCTCTCTGACCATGTCTGCCTGAACTGGCATTGGTGCCACCTTAGAGTACCCAGGGGTCTCTAATGGGGGTCAGGCAGGAGAACTCCATCCAAAGGAGGAAATCAGCACCGAGTGGAGAGCGGCCACCCCGTCAGGTGTGGAAGGATGTAAGACACACCAACTGAGTCAGCAGATAGACAGACAGGAGGTAGAGCGAAGACCACGGGCAGCACGAGCCATGAACAGAGGCAGCAGACTCCATGGGTGATAGCACTTGCTGAACCACCATAGAGCAGGGCCCCCGAGCAGCAAACACTGGGTGTACACCTGAGCAGGGTGACTGGGCCATAGTAGGGAGCTATTGCTGCATTCTGAACAGCGTCCTGCTTCTCCTGGGAAAACTGTGCTGAGCTGGTGTCCTGTCTCCTTTGATTCTCCTAGTTACCTTGCTACCAACAGTAGTAACTGGGTACCTCGTAGCAGATGGGTTAGGGACCCCAAACGTAGGCCACCACATTACTGCCTGATGCACCCTTGGATGTCTGCAGCTACCTCAAAGGAACAGGTCCAAAATGGAAGCAATGTTTCCCCCTTGGCTCAGCGAACACCCGCAAGGCCTGCCATCTCTATAAAATATACCCAGAATCCAACTCCCTCACCCTCCACTGCTACCTCTCTGGGCCCAGACACCATCATTTATCACTGGTCTACTGCAATGTCTCCCAACTAGTGTCCCTACTCCCACCTTTGCCCCACCCGCCTCTCTGATTTCATCTCCCCTCACTCTCTTCCTCATTCCCTCCACCCACGCACAATCAACCCTGCCCATCCCTGAATATTCCAAGCATATCCCCACCTCAGGGCCTTTGCACTTCCTGGTCCCACCTGCGAGAACAGTCTTTCCCTCCATACTCACATGGCTCAGTCTCTCAGTTCTGCTGCTCAACTGCCACCTCTTTGGAGAAGCCTTTTCTAACTATCTTCATAAAGTAGTATTCCCTGTCATTCTCTTGTTCTTTACCCTGCTTTATTCTCTTTTAAACATTTATTACTGCCTGGTACATATTTATTTCCTTATTGTCTACTGATATTTCCCTCCCCCTCCCCCATACCCAACCAGGTTGGAAGCTCCATGGGAGCAAAGACTTCGTGTGTGCACGTATGTGTATATTTCAAACTTTTTCCCCTGGTGCACAGACTGGACAATTTCTATTGATCTATTTCAAGTTCACGGACTTCCCTCCGTCATCTTTGTCCTGCTACTTTTTTTTAAATTTCAGTTATTGTATTTTTTGGTTCTGGAGTTTCTATTCGGTTCTCCTTTATACCTCCTATTTCTTTGCCGAGCCTTTCTATTTTAATATTTGTTTCAAGACTATTTGTGATTGCCTGTCCAAGCATTTTTATAATAGCTACTTTAAAGTCCTTGTCAGATAATTCCAACACAGGTGTGTCACCTCATCACTGGAACCTGCTGATTGTCTCCCTGTGTGAATTGAGATTTTCACGATTCTTTCTATGTCAAGTGATTTTAGTTTGTATTTGGACATTTTAAGTATTACCTTATGTGAATCTGGTTTATAGACTTGTTTATACTCATTCTTTTAGGGGCACTTCAAATTCTAGTGTTCAAACCGCCTGCTAGTATTTATGTTTCTGATTTTCCAAATAGGTGTCCATACATTCTGTCCAGGTCTCATGGTCATATGAGTGGGAGATAAAGGGAGGCTAGTCTTCATCACTTCACACTAGAAGTCCTTGCCTTTTGTGTTTTTTAACCACTACTTTATCCCTAGAAACCAGAACAGTTCCTGGCATTTTAATAGGAATTCCATTATTATGTGTTGAAGGAACCAAAAACTTTGCCAAATACATGTGATCAGTGCTTGGCAATTTTCAAAGGATATCTGTAATTATTAGCTCACCAATCACCATGGCAACCCTGTGGGACAGTGTCCCCGTTTTACAGGTGAGGAGAGGGAGGCTCTGGGATACAGAATGACTTCCTCATGATCACACAGAAGCAGGCTCAGCAGGCCGGCCCTTTGGTTTTTTTGTTTTTTGGGTTTTTTTTTTAAAGATTTTACTCATTATTTATCAGACACACACAGAGAGAGAGCACAAGCAGGGGGAGTGGCAGGCAGAGGAAGAGGGAGAAGCAGGCTCCTCTCTGAGCAGGGAGCCTGATGCAGGGCTCGATCCCAGGGCCCTGGGATCATGACCCAAGCCAAAGGCAGACGCTTAACCAACTGAGCCACCCAGGTGCCCCCAGGCCGGCCCTTTGATTCTGAATCCAGTACTCCTTGGCCATCCCTCCCACAGGATCCCCCTGCCCATTGCTCTCAAATGTTAAGCAAGCTGAAAACAGGGGTGAGTCAGAGGGTCGGGTGCCCAGAAGTACATGGGAAACCTTGCTCCAGGCAGGCAGGGTCAGACGCCAGGCTAGATCAGTAGGACACAACACCTCCATGAGGGAGAGCAGGATGACTGGTAGCTGAGGCTATTTTCAAGTTCAAAGCCAGCAGAGGATGCTAGGAAGGCCAGGAAGACGTGTCTGAGAACGTTTCCAGGGCTGTGAGAGACCCCGAGGCTGGATGGATGAATTTGTTTTATCACATCCCTGACATACAGCCCCCTGATCCCAGCTCTGGACAATTACCTTGGTCCCAAAGTGCCTGTTTGTGTCACTCAAGCCATCACTTTTTGATGTAAAGTAGCTAGAGAAGAATCAAAGGCAATGCACATGCAAGGGTTGTGTCTGCCATCAGACTAGGAGCTCCCTGCAGGTGGGCAGGGACAGTGTCTCACCTCCTTCTGTGGCTGGGAGTGCAGAAGTGATGCAGGGACTCACGGACCCCACTCTCTTGGGAGAATCAGCCTGGACTCACCAGGAAGTGACCTGGGGCAGACAGATAGTCAGGTGGTGGCAGCGGCTCTATCAGCTGGATTTAAGACCCTGCTGGGGTAGGCCGTGGGAGTCGGGGTCACATAAATTCCCGATGACACCCTCCCCTTTTTGTGGGGCTGGGATTGATCTCCATGTGCTAACAGGAACTCCATGCACCACCACTCATGAAGAAAAGGAGGTCACCCCATCTCATCAAGATAAATACCATAGCGTGGCACTGATGACAGCCTCCCTGGGCTCCCTGTGCCGCGTAATTACTATCGTAATAAATATTATTACAACAAAACAATTACTGCAACCAGATCTTTCAGGCAGGTACAGAGGGTTCTGTGAAATACATCTTCCATGCTGGGCTAACAGGTGCTCCCAGCCAAAAACCAGGTTGAGAGGTGGGGCAGAGGGTGGAGGGGGCCTTTTAAGAAAAGAAAGCCTCTGAGTGAAGAGGAGAATTTAACAGCTCACCTGTCTCTAGGATGGACCAATTCTTCCTCTCAAATAGCTCTCAAAACTGTGTCTGCCCCGCACCAATCCTGCCTTGGTTTGGGCCCCTGAAATTCCTCCCCAGGACCCTGATCAGTGAGCTTGCTGATGTCCACCCTCCAGCCTGGGTGCTCTAACACACCACTACCTGGGGTCTCAGTGACGTCTCTAAAATGCTAATATGATGACACTACCTCTCTGGCTAATGCCATTCAATTTCCCCACCCCATTGCCTTCCAATTCAGGATCAAGTTCAGACTCCATCATGGCCAACTGGGCCCCTAATGATCTTGCCTCTCTCAGCCTCTCCAACTCAATCAGTCTCCCACCATGTCTGTGCCGCCGTGCAACCCACCCACTACCCCTTCTACACCCCCCTCAGGCTCTTCTTTGTGCCTGTGCTCTTTGCTCTTCCCAGATTGCCCTTCTCTGAGTTCACGTAGAGAAATTTGTACACGTCCTTCCAGGTTCACTGCAACAGTCACCCCTCCCTGGATTTTTTTTTAAAAGATTTTTATTTTTATTTATTCATGAGAGACAGAGAGAGAGGCAGAGGGAGAAGCAGGCTCCCAAGGAGCAGGGAGCCCTATGTGGGACTCGATCCCAGGACCCTGGGATCATGACCTGAGCTGAAGGCAGACGCTTAACCATCTGAGCCACCCAGGTGCCCTCCCTGGATTTATCTGAGTCTGATACTACCTCTTCTGAGCTCACAGACCCTTGTAAACATCTCAATCATAGCCGTCCACACCGATTATAATGTAACACATGATTCTTTGTGTAGGTCTCTGCCAGGATACTGGGAGCTTCTTGAGGTCAGGGACCTGATGTGCATCTCCAGTTCCCTGTATGATGATCGGCACATGGTGGGGGCTCAGCCCGTGTGCTGTACAGATGAGATGGCGAGTGAGCCATCCCACAAACACTGCATGTGACGGTGCTTAGTGAGCCGTGTAGCCCTGGACAAATGAGGATTATGTTGTAGCCTAGTGTACTGATGTCACACCTGGATCCACGTCCTTCTTCGTCTCCTCACTGCCATTGGGATGAACTCCAAACCCTTTCCCCTCACACTCATGGCCTGCCTCCTCCTCAGCTCATCTCTTGTCCCTCTGCCTTTTGTATGCTGGGCCTCAGCCATCCTGAATTACTTAGCACTCCCCAAATATGCTAGACTTTGTGTGGTTACTGGGTCTGTGCACCTGCCATGCTTCTGCCTAGAGCACCTGCCATCACTTTACCCTCACTGTTTTGATATGCCCTTCAGGGCTTAGCTTAGACATCACTTATAGTAGAAGCCTCCCCAGGCACCCACCTCTACTTCATCTAGCCCATGCCCAGCACCCCTAAGCTGGGGTTAAGAGCCCCCCTCAGAGCATCTACCATAGCCCTAACACACTGCATGGTGACACCCTTTATGGCTAATCTGTCTCCTACTACCATGGACTGTGAGTTCTTGGAGAGCCAAAAGCATGTCTTAGTAACCATATTATTAGGGCTTAGCATGCTGTTGACCACACTGTTGGCATTAAAGGCATATTGAATGAATGAATGAATGAACGAATGAATGAACCCATGGCTGAACCAATAAATTCTACAGGTAACTTCCGCTGGCCTAGCCTTGGCCATAACATCCAGTTCTGTTGGGGCTGGAAGGGTTTTTGTTTTTTGTGGGTTTGTTTGTTTTGCCTTATTGAGCTATGGATTTTAACCCTAAATTTAGGCCATGAAAGACCATTTAGAAGGGGAGTCCCCACTCTCAGACTCCTGGTTCTCACCTCCCCCAGCTCAGCTCAGAGCCACAGAAGCCTCAAACATTTTCCAGGCTTTGCAGGGAGATGTGCCTACTACTACTGGGCGTCCATCCATGGCCCCAACCTCCCAGCTCTTGTGAAATATTCTCATTCTGTGATCTCCAGCCAGCTAATCAAATTCCCCTCTGTCAGAGGCAATCGATGCTCAAAAGCCTTGTAGTATTAATGTATTATTCATGACATATGTATTATTTATCATTAGTTTGTTTATTTATTATTAATTTGTGTTTCATTATTGATAATGATGTGGTTATACTATTAATAAGAAGGCTGGGGAAGGCTGTTCTGTCCCCCTTTGCAGACACCTGATACTCCTCCAATTCCCTAGAAAGCCAAGTCAGGGAGTTCATTTTTCTTCCCATTTTGTGGATGGGAGATACTGAGGACGGAGAAAGGCAGGATTTGGTTGGTCAGTCCCTTGCCTCTGAGATGTACGCCAGGGAAGGTGACAGGACTGGAAAAAAGCTTCATGAGGCAGCATGTCCCGGGTTGACAATAGGATGCTGACAGCAGGATGCTGATGCTGGATCAGCCAAGCAGGTCTCATCTGGAACCTCACGCTCTGCTCGTCCCAGGCTCCTCCACCGAGTCCACCCCAGGGTTGGAAACTGTCTTTGCTCTGTCTTGTACATGGTGCCCGCTCTGCGTGTGTGCATGATCCCCAAGCCCTATCCCTCTTCCCTAGGGTACCTGGGCGACATTTCCCAGCCTCCCTTGCGGTATGGTGGGGCCATGCAACTAAACCCTGGCAGTGGAGTGCAGCTTCCAGGCCTGGGGCCTGGGAACGGCCCGCGCCATCCTCCACCCGCTCTCTCTGTGCCAGCTGCCAGGATGGAGGCGGCACTGAGGACCTGGAAGGGGGTGGAGTCATAAGGGGGAAAGAGCCTGGGCCCTCGAATGACGGCAGGGAGTGACATCCTCCCGCGGTCCCCGACGGACAATGATATGAGTGAGGAATCAAATCTCACTGTGTAAAGCCACTGAGATTTTGTTGCAGCAATACGTTCTACTAATATAGCGCACTTAGTAGGTACTCAGCAGGTTCTCGGTGAAAACAAAGTGAACGGGCAGATAAAGAAAAAAGCAACAAAACCAATTGATGGTTCTGGCTACACTGTCGTGGAGTTTGGCTCCCAAACCACGCTTCCAGAGAACCACAGAGAAGTGGACTTCTTCATCTCGAATCAAAACCCTTCTGTTATCCAGACGGGTAAACTGAGGCCCAGAGAAGGGAAGGGCCATGGCCAAGGTCACAGAGACAGTCGACAAGCAATTTAAGACCAGGATCCCAGTCTCCTGAGCATAGTCCTGTGGCCCCTCTGCCACACCATCTTCTTCTCTCTAGCTGTTCTTCATCTGACAGCCTGCCATCCCCCCCTGGAACTTTCTCTGTGTCCTTGGGCATGGGCGAGGGGAATCACCGTTGCTTTATCCCTGGTCAGTGCAGCATCCAAAGAACAGCTGGGCCCACTGGGAGGCAGGACGCTGAGAGACATGTGATATAGGATGCCCAGGAAATGCCTGACAAGCCATGGCTGCCTTGTCGTGTCCCCTCCGGGGGTCAGGGCCCACCTGGTCAGGGCTGGCCGCACAGTTGCCAACGTGGAAGCCGCAGGCAGTGGCAGGAAGAAAAGGAAACAGCTCCAGGCCTTGAAGCCTAAGACCCAGCTTGTCCTGCCATGGATACAGAGGGCGAGTCCCCATCCGTCTCTAGGCCTCAGTTGTCTCCTCTGACAAAGGGGCTCATAGAGCTTATTGCTCCGGGCAATGGTGATGCCAAACAGAGACCAGAGGCAAAAGTGACCTGAAAAGCACCACTGGAGAAGTTGGCGCCCTTCGTATGGGGATATTGGCAGGGAGCACTGGTGTTGAGAGGTTACGGCCTTGGGCTTGGGAACCAGGCAGACGTGGAGACAAGTCTGACATCATCACAGCCAGCTCCGCAGCCCTGAGTAAGCTGTTTCTCTGCTCTGGGTCTCAGTTTCCACCTCTGCCAAATGGGGATACTCATCCTTCCTTCGTAGGGCTGGGAGGGGCGGAGACAAGGCAGATACAGGGGGACGGCCCCCTGCAAGGAGACTAGCACAGTGCCGGGCACCTGGGACCGGAGCGGGAGCCACTGGCCTGGCCCTGCCTCAGCCGCCCCACTTCCCCACGCCCTCTACCCTCTTCCACCAAGCAAGACTGCTCTGAGGACTTTGCTAGAAAGCTTTGGGGGCAGACGGCCCATTTTTTGTTGGCTGTTTGAGATGAGCCTCAGGAGCACACTAGCTGAGGCCGTCTTGTTTCCTTTATGGGGATTTTTGTAGCAAAGCACACAGAGGGCTTGGCGGTCTTGCGTCCTCCGACATCACTCAGGATCACGAGGATAGACTCGTGAGCCACAGGGAGGCTTCTCCGACTTAGAATAAAAGTTAAAATATGGATGATAAGTTATTAAGGAATATTTTAAAAGAAAAATAGTTATTACTCAAGGAACACAGTCTAGGCTGGGTTATAAACTGGTCTTAATCAGTAAAACGGGGCAACTTAATGAAAAAAATTGCAATTTAAAATAGGCTTGCATTAAATAATAATGCCTCATAAACACAGAAGTCCTTTAGCATATAAGAATTAATTGCTGGGCTCAGAAGCTAGAGGCACAATAAAGGAATCCTTAATTTCTTGATCTTTTATTTTTCTCTCCCAAAAAGGCATCCTGCGTTAGACCAGATTCCCTCACTTTGGCACCAAAGAATCTGGGACATTTGCAAAGGGAATCCACTCAGTAAGGACTGTTTCCTTCAACCTAGGGTTTTAAGGCATGCTCTGAATGAGGTGTGGCTTTGCTCCCTGGATCTACGCCAGCGTTAAAGAAACTCATGTGACAAGAGTTTCCCACTGATCATTTGGGGAACGGGCTCAACTGGCAGAATGGAAGCCCCTAAGTTAAGACTCTTCAGCAGGGTGGAAGCCTTCCTGGTCCATGAGATTTCAAATCTTCATTCCAGAAACCACTAGAAATAGTCCCATAGAGCAGAGTGGACTCAACCAGGGGCAATTTCTCCTCCCCCTCCCCGGGGCACATTTGGCGATGTCTGGAGATGTTTTCAGCTGGCACAGCTGGTGTGTGTGTGGGGGTTTCTACTGGCATCCACTGTGTAGCAGCCAGGGATGCTATGCTGCCAAACATCCTACAACGAACAGGATGACCCCGTACAACCAAGAATCGTCTGGCCCCAAATGTCAATAGTGAGGAAAGCAAACTTCTGGAAGGTATGAATATGCACTCACAAATTTGCAGGCATGGGAGACTGAGAGAGTCTCCAAACACCCAGCCATCTGAAGCTGGGAATGTAGATCGCTGGAAAGTTCTCCCTTAACAGGACCCTGGCACCAGCTGTGCCTAAAGCCTGACTTTCACCCAAGCTTCTTTCCCACCGACATGGATCCACTCACTCCATCAGAGCATCTTTCCTGCCCTCTAGAACCTATATTGATTTTCTGATACAAAATCCTAGGAGAAAGTTCTTTACGGTCACCCTTGGCTAAATGCATTTATTCTGCAAAGCAAAGGAGTCCTAGCTCACAAAGGAGAGTCTTCAGGGCTCCTTCCTCCCAGGAGACAACCCAGCGCCTCCCTCCTTGCTAATCTCGCTCTGCCTGCTTGGCAGGAGAAGCAATCTGGTCTTCATATTAATACTTTATTAAACGCACACGTCTAGCAAGATAAACATCAGCCTATTACAGCTGTTCAGTTATAGAGTGCCTGGTCACCCGAAGGCTATTCTGGCCTGATTCGTTCACCATCTAACTTCTTCCTGCTGCAGGCCAAGGTACAGACTGTAGGCATCTCATTGAGTGGAGGGGTTAGGTGGTAGGCAAGTGGGTTGGCACGGGGTGAGCAGGAGACACTTCATTCCCATCCTCCAGGGCTCGGGGCTTCCTGGGGAAGATAGAAAGGCCTCTGGGAAGAGTTGTGTGGACCTCGTGTGGGGCCAGTTTGTCACCAGGGATACAAATGCAGGAACAGGGCAGAGCACACTCCAATGATAATTCTAGTTCAACTCACACAAGAGTGGTAAGCCTGCTGTATGCCAGCCAGCCAGCCTTCCTGGTAGGAACGGGCTTGAGTCAGACCCTGAGAACACGCTGGCATCTTGCTCTGCTGCTTCCTAACTCCGTGCTCTGGGAATACAAAGCTTCAGCTTTTTATCCATCCAGTTAGGAACCCGGATGCCTACCTCCCCGGGTTGGAGAGAAGAGATGTACAGCGCAATGTATCACTCAATACGTGGTTGATGCCTACCACTGTGGACACCGTTTTATTTCTTTTTATAGGGAGAATTTATGGCAAAATGCACAAATCTCAAGTGAACAGCTCAATGAATTTTTATATATCACACACTCATGGAACTACTACCTAGATCAAAATACAGAACATCCCTAGCAGCCCTGGAAGGTTCCCTCGAGCTCCTCGCCAGGCCCCACCCCACCCCAAGGATAACCTCTCTTCTGGCTTCTCCATCATAGATTAGCTTTGCTTCTTGGCCTTCGTATAAACAGAATCATGCAAGATGTGCCCTTTTGTGTCCGGCTACTTCGTCTCAGCACGGTGTTTGTGACACTCTGATTGCGTTGCATTTATCAGTACTTTGTGCTTTAAAAAAAAAAAAAAATGTTCCCTGGGTAATATTCTGTTGTATGAGATACCACAATTCATGTATCTATTCTACCATTGAGGGACGTTTTAAATGGTTTCAAGTTTGGGCGTATTATATATAAAGCCTAGTGTGTTATTAAAATATCAATCTTAGCCCCAAGGGACAACCGGCCAGCCCCCTTTCTTCCCAAGAGAGCTGATCTCTGTCCTTGGCCAGCTCTGGGCAGGGAGGCCCCTGGTAGGTAATGAAAAAGATGAAGGTTGCCTTCAGCATCCCATGCGGCCCTCTGGGACCCTTGCCCTTCCTTCCAGGGGCACACAGGATATGCCATAGGAATGTTGGCCACTTACTTGTCTTTGAGGTGAATGCTCTCCCCCCATCTCTCTCTCCTAGGGGCCCGTCAAAGCCCATCTCGGACACCTCTCAAAATAAATGGCATGACATTTGAAACTGCTTTGCTTTTTGCAAGCAGACAAGTCCTTCTGTGTCTGATCTTCCCATAAGCCTGTGTGGGAGCCAATATCCCCATTTTTCAGGGAGGAAAACTGAAGCACATTGACTCACCCACTTGTTCACTAAGTGGACAAATACTTAGGAAACCACCTGTCAGCTGCACGGCCCAGGCGTCTGAAAAGAGCCATGAATTAATTTGGCGGGAGATGTGTAAACACAGAGCCACACCTCCTGGGAGATTCTGCCTGCTTTTGCATGCTTTAGCACCGAATGCCCTTGCATTCTACCAAATCCACCACTTGCTTTCTGCACCATTAGTCCCAGTTACCCGGTGAGATGAAATTTTCTGTTGTTGCTTTTTTCCGCCCCCTTAATCCTTCCATAATGCACAACAAGTCTTAGGAATACAGAAGTGCTTAATAAATGCTCTGCAAGAGTGTAATGGAGACTGGAATTGTTGACCTGACTTTTTAATTCTGGATTCTCAAGTTCCACGCTAGAGACACTCGCACATACCCAAGTAGCTTTCCTGCAAGTAGACATCACCCGGGTGGAGGCCAAAGAATGTCAAGGTCCAAGAAAGACTTGGCATGCCCTTGCTGGCCAAAGAAGGAATGTGGACAGGCTGTCGGAGCAGAGAGCAGTCCTCGTGGACTGCCAGCAAGCAGACACAAACCTCAGTCCCACACCCACGAGGGACTGAATTCCGCAGGGACCCAAATGAGACTGGAAGTGGATTTTCCCCGAGAATCTCCAGATGTGGGCCCAGAAGGCCAACACCTTGGTTTTGACCTTGTGAGACCCAGAGCAGAGAAGTGAGCCTAGCGCCTGGGGACTGCTGACCCACGGAAGCGTGAGACAAAATATGGGTGTTGTTTTAAGCTGCTGATAGAACATGTTTATTTGAAGCTGGGGAGCCTTCTGAAAGATCAACCAGATCACACCACCCCCCTGCTCCCAGCTCACTGGACAGTGAGAGCCAAGGCCTTCTTGTTGTCCGGATGGCCCGGCTCTCTCTCCCTTGCTTCTTACCACACCCTCTCACTCACTCCATTCCAGCCACACTGGCCTCTTTGCTTTTCCATAAATACCCCAAGCTCATGCCTACTTCAGGACCTTTGCACCTGCTGTTTCTTTGTCCTGGAACACTGTCACATCCCAGCTGTGCGCAAGCCTTGTCTACTCGTTTCCTTTTGATCCCTGCTCACTGTCATGCCCCACCCCAAAGGCCTTCCTTGACCACCCAGTCTAAAATTCTCTAAAATTCCCACTAAACTTCTCTCTTATCCCTGAAATTGCTTTACTTTGCATAACACTGTGTCTCTGTCTGACACGCTGTTTCAATTTATGTGTATTTATTACCAAGGATAGATACCCTCCTACCCCGCAGACGAATGTCAGCCCCACGAGGGGATGGACTTCGTCTGCTTGCTCGCTGCAGTGTCTCCAGCACCGGGAACGGTATCCGGGAATCGTCAGCCTTTTACAGTATTTACGGTAAGCTAGGCACTGCATTAGGCACCATCTACTTCTTTAATGAAAACAAGTCAACACAACCATTCTTCAACATTAAAACAGATCATCTTACAGAACGAGCTCCAAGAAGAAAAATCCCATAGGTAGAGGGTTCTGCACCATTCTCACGAACCCCTGACTCTCATGTTGGATGACATGTGGCTTTGCATCCTGCGTATAGGTCACCTTGAGGCAGCCAGTGGTCCTGGGGTTCACATGGGGGCTCTACGGTGTCAGCAGAGCTTGGAATCAAAAGGCTCGAGAGACCCCCCCCCCCCCCCCCCCGCCGGCTACAAGATCGGCCTCCTATCTTATTTCCAAAGCCGACACTTGTGATTGCTTCCCTTCACCGTAGGCTGCTTGAGTCATGCTCCTGTGAGCTTCACTTGCTCAGAGCTCCCTTCTCCATCCTTCTCCCTGTCAGCAAGATAAGGAGGAGTCAGGGAAAGACCTGGATGACAAACGTCCCCTGTACAGATGGGATGGTTTTTCCACGGAGAAGGTAACTTCCCACTGGGTTCTGGAAAAAGAGACACAGCCTGCTCTTATTAATATTTTTATCTTTAATGACTTCTCCTGTTGGTGACTTCAAGAACATTTGTTTATTGTAGAAAATAAATAATAGCAGTAAAAGTACAGGAAAAAAAAAAACAACAAAACCCACCTCATCCTGTAAACCACCACCCAGGGAAAGGCATTGCTGGAATCTAATGTCTTTGGATTAGGGGCATCAGGGTGCCTCAGTCGGTTAAGTGCCTGACTCCTCTCTCTCCCTTTCCCTCTGCCCCCTGCCCCGCTCACACCCGCTCGCTCTCTCTGTCTCTAAAAAAAAAAAAAAAAAAAAAAAAAGTAGTGGGACTCTTTGATAGTGGTATCACTGGACATGTAAATGCAAATCGTCTCCTGCCCAATTGTGAGGGTTAAGTGTATGTGTCAACTTGAATGGGTCATGCGGTGCCCAGATTAAACATGATTTCTGGGCACCTCTGTAAGGGTGCTTCTGGATGAGATTAGCATTTGAATCAGGGGCCTCAGTAAAGTAGTTTATCCTCCTCAGTGTGTGTGTGGGGGGCCACATCCAATCCAGGGAAGCCGGTGAACAGAACAAAAGGCAGAGGAAGGAGGAATTTGCTTCTTTATCTCCTGCCTCACTGCCAGGGCTGGGACATCTCCTCTCATCTTTTCCTGCCCTTGAGCATGGGCTCCCCTAGTTCTCAGGCCTCTGGTCTCAGATGGAATCACCCCACGGGCTTTCCTGGGTCCCCAGCTTGCAGACGGCAGGTCGTGGGACTTCTCAGCCCCTGTTCCCCTGGAGAACCCCGACTCACACAGATTTCTAGACCCCAGAGTGGGTCTAGAGGAAGAGGATTTTGAGGATGAGTTTTCTGAATGGTTCTGGGGCTTCTGGAACTGGCTCTCTAATCTGATTAGATGGAGAGATGCTAAGGACTCTATTTCTGTCTTGGGCAGTTGGGACTGCTCTCACAGAATACCATAGATTAAGTGGCTTATAAACCACAGAAATTTGCCTCTCACAGTTCTGGAGGCTGGGAGTTCTAAGATCAAAGGTACTGACACATTCAGTGTCTGGTGAGGGCCACTTCCTGCTGCCTCGATGGGCTCTTCTCTCTGGGTCCTTGCTGATCGAGGGAGCTCTCCGGGGTCACTTTCACAAGGACACCCATCTCGTTCATGAGCACGCCACCCTCGTGACCTAACCCAGAGCCCCCACCTCCTGATAGCATCACTTTGGGGTGGGGTGTGTCAGATCCCAACGTATGAATTTGGGGCCGACCCAAATATTCAGTCCCTAACATCAATACTGTAATAATCTAAAACTTCTCCAGACTTGCGCAGAGAGAGGAAGATTTTGTAAATTCTCTCAGATCCTGTCTCTCCAACCTCAGTCTGTTTTAAACAAAATTGAAAAGAGGGTTTTGAACACCCACCCTGTAAGGAGAACATTCACGCCCATGAAGGAGTTTTTCTTCCAAGTCTCACACTCCCCAGCTCAGCAGGGAGGCAGGATGCCACCCTGAGGGGTCAGCTTGTCCATCCCCCTGCCTCCAGGCTGCAACCAGGCCATGAACTGGGGCTCTTTTACAATCTCCCTCTAGTTTCTGTTCCTGCCCCACCCTACATCTTTGTTTTCAGGACTGAGAGAAACCAATTCTCAGGCTCCAAAGGTAACCAGACTCGGACAGCTTTGTCTGCATGTTTACAAATCTGAGTGACTCTTCTACAGGACTCAGGCTTCCCTGGACCTCCTCCTCTTCCCCTCCCCTCCGTCCCTGAGCCTGGGCTCAGAGATGTCATACCAAGCAACTGTCACTCAAGAGGGAAATCGGTGGCCACACAAAACTAACACAGGGAGGCCACCCTCAACTAAGGGGTCTTGTGTGTCGCCCGTTGCTTGGAGGTGACCTGTGTCCTGGTTCACGTTAGGTGCTTTCGGGTGCCTCCTTGAGCAGGAGACCATGGTGGTCAAGTGCACGCTCTCTGGAGCTCAACAACCAGGGTTCAAATCTCAGCTCTGCCTTGGGCAAGTGAGTTGCCACTCTGAGCCTTGGTTTCTTCATCTGTAAGATGGAGCTCATAGTGGTACCTACTTCATAAGGTCAGAGGAGTTCATGAATTCATATCCTCAGAGCAGTGCCTGGGACCTGGGAAGCCCTCCACACCACAGAGCCTTTAGAATTATGCTAAACACTGCCAGATAAATACCTTATACCTGGTGTATGGACTCTCTACAACCACCCACAAGACAAGACCTGGTCACAACTTACAGATACAGGACACAAGCCTTGGAGAAGCGCTCACCAAACCGTGCTCCCCCACCCGCCCCGGCCAGGTCAAATCCTGACCGTCACCTGTTTTGGCAGGGCCCACCAGTTAAGAATGATTTTTATATTTTTAAATGATTACATTTTAAATGGTTGTGTAAGTCCCCACCTGATAGCTTCTATTTTATCTCTTGGCCTGCAAGGCTATTTGGCTCTTTCAGAAAGTTTGCCCACCCCAGGCTTAGGAAGGGTTAAAGGATGGGGGTGGGATTCTAAGCCCCAAATGTGTCCCCTTTCACATAGACTCTGCAGCGCTAGTTCTAGTGAATGAATGCCTTTCAGCACACATGAAGGGGATTCAAACACCACTCACTCAGGTATTCATTCCACAGCTATTTATCAAGGGACCACAGACAGAGCCAGCCATGTCCCTGCGCTCCTGGGGCTTACATTGCTCGATACCCAGAGCCTCCCCCACTGAGCCTTGCCACACCCACGCTCTGCAAGAAGGAGCCAGGGGGCCTCTGGTGAAACTTAGACTGACCAGAAAACTCTGCTTGTCGTTGATATCTTATGTCCTCCAGGTAAAGCCAACCCATCCCTACCTAAAAGCTCAGGGATTTAAAATTCTACCATCACACTCTGGCCCAATGCATCCTGTTCTTCCTAAAAGCCCTAGAGCACTGGATAGCATCAGGAGGGGTGTCTCTCATGCCCAGTCCAACCTCGCGTGGGTCCAGTGGGCCAGGCCCAAGGTGCCTCTCCCTGGGGCGGCCGGGTCTTAGGGGACACCTGCCCTGAACCCTCCCTGGGCACCATTGTGGCTATTTGTCCCTTCCCTTGACTTAGCAGTCTGAAGGTTTGGATGGTGCCCATCAGAAATGGGTATATGATTTAGGTACAGAAGAAGGGCCACCGAAATGTAATGAAAGTGGTTATCCAATCATTGAATGATAAAGGCAACACGGATGGATTTCAACTCCTGCTGTCTGCCTTGGGCCGACTTCCTGCACCAGCCCCCACCAGCCCAAAGGGTGTGAGATAGCATCACTCAATCTACTTTGAATACATGGAGAGCTATAATAGGCTTATGAAAATATGGGTGTTTACAGCCTTGTTCTCATCGTGGGAAAATTGACATTAGGAAAGTGCACGATAGAAATCTTACACACTTCCCAGAATATAAATAGAGTTAAAAGCAAAGCAGTGGGTCGGGAGGTGGCAGGGCACCGGGCAGAGGAGCTGGGCAGGCCTGGGGCGGAGTGTTCCAATCGCCCGGTGCTCTCCTGGACCAAATTGGCCACTCCTGTGGTGGAAAGAGGGAAGGGAGGTCAGGGGGAGGGAGGGAGGGCTGAGGTCACGGATTTAATATCTGGCTCATTTGTAGGTGGGTTTAATCAAGATTGGAGGACAGAAATAAATGATTGCACTTACATGCAGGGCACTGAAATGGATGCCCGGCCCTTTGGGGCCTCTCACCCGTTGGCTTCTGGAAAGTTCCACCAGGAAAGCTGAGGTTTGAATGTAAAAGTTAAAATTTGGGGAATGGGGTGGGGGAGGGTGGCCTGTGAAGAAGGGCGATCCTCATGGCCTGATCAGGGGCAAAAGGGGCCAGGCCACAGGTACATGTGCCCTCTTCTTATTTCCCCGAGAAGGGAGAACAGCCAGGTCCCAGCCTCCGGATATCCTGGATCAAGTCTGATGTTCATTATCAATGTGCACCAGGAGCCAGGACCAGAAGGCTGAGGCAATGGAGCTTAAAGCCCCACTGGGAAATTTCCGGTCGACAGGCTTCCCTAGCTCTTTAAATGTCCAGTGATAATTGTGTCCCTAGGTAGGAAAGCCTTCCCTTCAGCAAAAACCTTAAAGTGTTTTCACTGCTGGGTTAGCCCTCTGAGCCACGGTTCTGATGCCACCATTTTTCTTGCTCCATAACCTTCACTGGCTCCCCAGTACCTGCAGGCTCAAGTCTGCACTCCTCAGCCTGGCCCTTCCAGGTGTCAGTCCAGCTGCCCCTTGGCCTCTCCTCCAAGGAGCTCCATCCACCTTCCAGTAAACACTCAGTCCCTGACCTGGCCTCCTGGGGCTGCCCATCCCACCCAGGACAGCTCAAGTGCATTCCTGTTCTCTCTGCCCAGGATGCCCTTCTCATTCTCCTGTATCCCTCCGGGCTCAGTTAATTGGTCCCTTGAGAACTTTCCTAATTTCACTTCTCCTTCATGTAGAAGGAACACTGTATCTTTGCTTCCATAAATGCGCATCTCTCTAGCAGGGCCCCCGCCTCGTGTAAAGACTATTATCTGTTTACACACCCATGCCTGTGGAGAGCAGGATGAAGCAGCAGAGGAGGGGACGGGGGCCCTATAGCAGCATGCCCTTCACGGGGCCCTGGTAAGGTAGATGAGATAAGACACGTGACACTGGGAGCAGGGTGAGCTTGGTGACAGAGGCTGCTTCCAAGGGCACTAATGATCCCTACTATTGGAGTGAGGAAGGTCTGGCCAAAGAGTGGCCTTGTGGGGTGAAACGTGTCCCCCGAAAGATATGTGAAATCCTTACCCTTGACACCTGTGAGCGTGACCTTTCTTGGAAACAGGGTCCTTTGCAAATGCAATCAAGTTAAGATGAGGATGGATCCTAATCTGGTGTCTGGCGTCCTTACAAGAAGAGGAAGATGTGGACAGAGACGCAGACCCACAGAGGGAGGCAGAACTGGAGGGATGCACCTACGAGCCAAGGAGGGCCGGGAGCTGGAAGAGACAAGGCAGGACTCTTGCTTAGAGCTCTCAGGGGGAGGGCGGCGCTGCCAACACCTTGATTTTGGACTTCTAGCCTCCAGAGCTGGGACAGAATAAATGTGTGCTGTCTAGACCAGCTCTAGAAAACTAGTACAGGAAAGAAGGGTGACAGTCCACCTACTGAGCCCCGGAGGCTGATGGCGTTTTTCTTATTTGCTGAGCTGACCGAGAGCCAGAGAAGGGAAGAGACTCGTGCACAATCACACGTGTAGGAAGAGGCCGAGGCAGGAATCGAACCCAGAACCCCTGCAAGCTTTCCCCCCGCCCCACGATCAACCGAGTCTCCGGGGTCCTGAGCTCTGAGTGGGCCTTCGTCAGGAGTGCCCCCCACCCCTCCTACTGTTATCCCTCCGCAGGCTGTGCAAGGGCCCAGGGGCCCAATCCCAAGGGAGCAGCTTCCTGAGCATGAGCCCAGGAGGCGGGAGCATCTTATCTGACAAAGCAGGGTGGGGAGCCCAGCTTCCGATAAAACTGTGCCCATTTGTTAACATGTGTTCTGAACCCAGATTACCTGCGCGGAGCAGACAATGCAGACGATTATGAGCGCCATGGCTGTGACTGCCGGAGATGAGAGATAGCGAACGGGGGGCCCGGGGAGGGAGCTGCGGCCTGCTCCCTCTGGCTCCGTCACCACAACCACAGGCGAGGTGGCACAAGGCACAATCCCCCATCATGCAAGGGCAGCATTGCCAAACAAGAGACCCACGGAGTCACCGGGTCTGGGATGTTGAGGACATTAGAGCCCGAGGGTGCTCGAGGCGACCATTGCTCTGGGAGATGCTTGGGGCGGGGGGAGGGGGGGGTCCTGTGCCTAAGCTGTGCTCAGCAGCCCGGAGGGATCTGGGAGGGGCCTGGGCACCAGGGAATCTGTAGCAATCATTACTGTGACAGGGACACTCTGGTCGGGCGCCTCATCTGTCTTATTTCATCTTCAGTGTGTGAGATCAACTCTAACATTATCCCCATTTTACAGGTGGTCAAACAGAGGTCAAGTTACCTAAACACATCCCTCGCTTGTCAGTCTCAGGGGCAGCCCTTGAACTTGGGGGCACCTCACAGATGGGACGCAGAGTCCCCAAACCACTCTTTAACTGGAATAGCTCCCCTTTTATCTGTTCAACATATTGGGGGTACTTCCCAAAGGTATGCATAAAAATGTGTGCTTCCGGAGGGCATGGGTCTGGGTCACGTACCTCGTGAACAGTCACGGAGGGCACGGAGCAACTGCCCTGGGGTCTGGGCCTCCTCCCTCCCTCCCTGCAGCCTTCGCCCCGAGAAAGCTGCTGCAGGGCCCCCTCTCCTCGAAGCCTGGACTGTCCATCTTCTGTTGGGTACTGACCCGTGTGCTTCCCTGCCCTGGGTGCTGCCGCTTGGTGCCCGCCGCTCTCCCTCTGCTCGGCCCTTGGGTGCTCCACATGGATTGTGCTCCTAAGCTCTCCCTGATGCTCCTCTCTGAGTGTCCTCTTGGCTCCCCTGCACAGACCACCAGCTGGCATCGGGCCCCACCCCTGGGGCATCGCAGCCTCAGTCCAGGACCCACCAGGAAGGGGGATCAGGAAGATGGAAGGGGAAGAAGGGACTGACAGAGAGCCCCACCCGGCCCCTGTCATCTGTCCCCTGGAGCCTGTCACTGTGGCGTGCACCTGCTTTTGGTGAGCATCTGTGTGTGTCGGGGGGACCACAGGGGCCTTCCCACTGTCAGTTTATGCTAGTTCTTTGCAAACGCAAAGACTTTTGCCTCCCTGATCTCCTTCACAACACCCCAGGAGTTAAGTGGGGCCAGGAGGGAGGTGACAGGCCTGGGGTCACCCAGCTATGAAGTGATGCCTGGGCCTGGGTTCCTCCTGATGCCAAGTCTGTGGCCCTTTCTTCAATACCCTGCTCTCCCTCTAGATCCTGCACATTTTATACTGCTGGCCTAACTCCCTAATTTTAGAGTTTTTCCCAGCCAGGGAGGGCCATTGATGTTGCTCCAGCATGAGGAAAGCGCCTTGTCCAGCATCAAGAACTCATCTGGAGACTGTCTATGTTTTTAAAGGCCTGGCTGTGTGGTTTCTCCATGTTTTATAGCTAGGAAAATAAAAAAGGAGAGACAAATGACGAATGTCCTCCCCCTAGTAGCCTGAGGGCCTGGCTTACGCTCTCTTGGGTCTTGCTCTGGCAGCTGCTTCCCTCCCTGCACAGGTGGGGGTCACCCTCCGACCCACCCCCACCGGCATTCCAGGAGGAAGAGCAGGAGGGACCCTGCCCTAGGGGCACTGGAGCTGAGCATCCAAGACTGGGGCATGTGCTACACCCTGGATTCTGTTCTGGGCATTCGCCCTGACCTCCACAGGCTCTCACTCTGGTACACAGACCCCCCTAGTCAACCTGTATTGTGGCCATGCAGAAAATGGGACATTCTAGTCAATGATATTGAGAAACTTCATCTGAAATTGTCAAAGGACTGCAAAACATCTACATTTAAAAACTGAAATTTCATTAGAAACCAGGTTTGTGCAAAAAGCCCAAATAATGTCCATTCAGGATTAGGAGCCTACTAAGTGCCAAGTATTTTAAGTACTTTGACCTTTTAAACCCTCATTCCCTTTTGTGGATGAAGAAACCGAGGCTTGGGGAAGTGAGTAGGTCTGCCCAGGTAGGACAGCTAAGAAGCAATCACCACGACAATATCCACACCTACTGAGGACCCATGCACCTGTCAGGCATTGCTCTAAGCCCTTTGCTTTCACCACAGCCCCCTTATGAGGTAGTCTTGGTTATTTCCCCACTTGCTAGATGAGGAAACAGGCTCAGAGTAGGTAAGCCACAAACCCAAGGTCACACAGCTTGAGTGGCAGAACCAGGATTCGAACCCAAGCAGGCTGCCCATTCTGGATCCTGGATTCAAGTACCGCTCCAGTGCGCTCCGAAGCCCACCCTCTTCCCCTACACCCAGTGGCATCTCCGGAAATTCTGCAGCCTGGGATTCCAAGTGTCAGCTGACATCAGGCAACCCTACTTATTAGAACATCTGGCTGGCTGCATGGCAGAGCTGAAGATAGCATTTGTGGGGACTATGTCTGCAGGGGGATTCCCAAGGTCCAGAAAGGTTAAGTAACTAGTCCAAGGTCATACAGCTTCCTGCGGGTGGATGGAGACCTGGAATCCCAGGCCAGCCTTTCTCTTGGGCTCTCATATCTTCTGCATCCAAGGGACCCCTCCTGAGCTCAGAGCCCCCCCAGGCTTGCCGTCTGGGGCCACATCATCTCTTTCCTCTAGGCTTCACTGCCCTCCAGGCGCTGACAAGGCCAGGTTGCCTGCCCATGACCTTGGGAAGGAACGGGAGTGGTTTTAGCAATCTAAACACACTCCTTCCTTGCATCAAGACGCCCGGGCACTGAGTGATTTGTATGCTCTGAGCACGTCACCTTTCGGGAGACAGAGAGGCTGCCTGAAAAGCCATTTTTCAGCATTTGACACAAAGTCTCTTTCGCTTTCTCACGAAGCCAGATAACCATCAGCAGCCAGGCTGATTAGAAAAAATATATCCTAGGAACCGGGAAGCCAGGGAAAGAGAGGAAGCCAGCCCGTCAGTCTTCCTTCACTCATTTGATGGGACGTGGCGTGCCTTTCCCACTTGGCCCCGTGGCTCAGGGCAGAAGGTTACCTTCTGGACAGGTCAGCGTCCTGGGAAAACAGCATCTTCCAGGGGAGGCGGTACAGGCCTGGGCTCGGGAATCACAAGAACAAGTGTTCCAGTCCCGGCTCTGACGCTTCCTAGGGGTGTGACCTTGGGCAAGTCACTTCCCCACTCAGTGCCTTAGTTTCTTTATCCGACAAATGGGTATAATCATGGGGCTGTTATGTGGCTCAATGAGCTAATGCATAGAGCACTTGCACCAGAGTCTGGGAATAGTGAGCCATCAATAAATGTCAGCTCTGACTGGGATTGTTAAGGGGGCCACCTTTAAGGCCTGTGGGGCCCCCTGCTAAGCTTTGGCTGGGAAGACAGGCCCCAGGCTCTCTTCCTGACATCTAAGTGTATTGGCTGTTGAGCTCTGGGCCATCCATACACCTGGATTCTGTAGACACAGCTGTGGGCCTCGCGGGCAAGGGAGAGGACCTGACCTCACCAGGAATGGCGGGCGGGCGGGGGGGGGGGTGCTCCACAGTGAAGAAATGGCAAACAGAGACCATTTCTCTGTCTGCCTCTTGCACACCATCACCCCCACCCCCACAGCAGAAAGGACCCACACACACACACTCAGCAAGGACCCAGGAGGTGTCCAAGATACGGCCCTTCCTCCCTGCAGGGAGGTCAAATCAAGTCCCACAAGTCAATATAGAATTCGGTTCAATGAGGATTTAGTAAATACCCAAATCTCTCCCCTTGCTTCCCCCTACCACCACCAAATCTGTTCACCCCATGGCATCTTTCTTTGGGATCATAGGATAGCCTCCTTCCTACCTCCCCGCCTTCCTGCCTCCAGCCTCGCTCCACCCTGCTACCAGTAAGAGCTTTCTGCCATGATCAGTCCCCAGTTAAACCCCTTGATAGGCTCCGCCACTTCACTGTCTGTCTCAAGGGGAGGGTACCCTAGGAGAAAACCCCAACCTCCTCATCTGAGCTTCCCCAGCACCACTTCTCCTTCCCACCTTCTCTCTGGATACACCTGCCTGCCTCAGCGAGTATCTGCAGTTCTGGAAGGCTCTGAGCTCTCACTGCGGCTGACAAGAGCTTTGTACCTGCTGCTCACCTCCCCCCACCCACCCCAGCGACCTTCCCTCTCCTTTCCCATCACTGCACCACCTCCCCTGTCACCCTGCCTCTGGACTGGGCTTCCCACTGGCTCCCATGGTCTCCTGCACTTCCCCCGTGGATGGCGTCCGTCTTTGTGTCTGTCACCCCACCAGATGGTCTCTCATTCCAGGCTATGTTTTCAGTTTCCAGCCCATAACTGTGCGCAGGAGCTAAGTGAGGAATGAACGAATTCACAATGCACCTGCTATGTGCCGCTCCCCGGGTTCGGCGCCAGGAACTCAGAGGAATCAAGCACAACGCCTTGCCTGGAGGTCAAGACTAAGCACCAAGGTGAATGTGACTTAGCGACAGAGAACATAAGGTGCAAAGAGAAGAGTCGGTTCCAGAGAGACACAGGGTGGGGGCAGCTCAGAGAAAGAGCTCACACATCCTAACAGGACGCGCGCGTCTGGGAGGCTTCCCAGGGAAGGTCCCTGGTAGACCTCGAGGGATCCAGAAGGTGGGCAAGGAAGGAAAAGGAGGGGCCCCTGAGAGCCTGTTCCAATCTTCATTCCAGCTCCCCCTGCAGCTGACATCCTGCCCTGGCTCACTCGCGTCTATCTGCGGAGCTGCGCACTGCTCTGGTTTCCTCACGCCCAGCCACCGGCGGGCGTGCCAGGCCCTCCACGGGATGCAGCCTGGTGGTGTGCACAAGAGTGAGCCCTCGTGGAGGACGCTCTTGGGTTCGAATCCAGCTCTGCCACTTTGCCCCCGTGTGACCTTGAGTAGGATATTTCACCTTCTGGAGGTTCTATGAAACCAGAGTGATGTTACCACTCCCCCTTCAAGAGAGTGGGCATACTGGGCCGAACAGTGTCCCCCAACATTTCTGTCCACCTGGCACATCAGAATGTGGTCTTATTTGGAAGGAAGATCTTTGCAGATGTAATTTGTTACCATGAGCATCCTTATAAGACAAGGAGAGACAGGGACAGACGCACAGGGAGAACGCCATGTGACAATGACAGAGGGTTGCATGGAGTGACGTGTCTACAAGCCAAGGGATGCCAAGAATCACTGATAGCCACCAGAGCTACGGAAGCGAGGAAGGATCCTTCCCTGGAGCCTCTGGAGGGAGCACGGCCCTGCTGACACCTGGATTTCAGATTTCTCACCTTCATGGCTGGGAGAGAATGAATTTCTGTTGTTTTTAGCTACCTGGGTTGTGGTAACTTGTTAGGGCAGCCCCGGAAGATGAATAAGGTGGGCGTAAGAGCCAAGAGATGGAGTTCGTGGGACACAGTGAGCAAGCACAGGGTCTCACAGAGTCAGTGCCCCAGAGGCTATCAAGGGGTTTAACTGGGGACTGATCATGGCAGAAAGCTCTTACTGGTAGCAGGGTGGAGCGAGGCTGGAGGCAGGGAGGCGGGGAGGCAGGAAGGAGGCTATCCTATGATCCCAAAGAAAGATGCCATGGGGTGAACAGATTTGGTGGTGGTTAGCTCTCACGGCAGCCGTGTCTCCTTCCTCTCCCTCCCCCGGAAGCGGAGGCCTCCTGGTCTGCAGAAGGGGATTCCTACAGATCCCCCTGCTGAACTGCCCACCATGTCAAGGCTCATACTTGGCTTCTTCCTAATTCTTCCCAGCGTCTTACAATCACTCATGGTCTAGGGCCTTGGAAAACAAGCCGCAGGATCGTTTCTTCATAAAATCAGAATCTCTGGGTCAAAAAGTATCTCAGAGGCTGACTCATCCAGCTCTTTTCTGATTCATGAGCATCCTCTAAACCACGGCACCATCCCCATATGCTCACAAATACCCTCTCTGCGTGTGCTTGTATGCACACGTGTGTGCATGCGCGCACACACACACACGCTCGGGGAAATTCGTTTTTCTTCAGCTCGTCCCATTGTAGGTTAACCGATTCTTGTGTATTACATGAGCACAATGGACAAACGTTATCCCATCAGATCACGTCCCCCCCCCGAAACCCCCCATGGTTCCCATCTCCCTTCGAGCAGATTCCAGACTCTGAACCTGGCTCACAAGCCCCTGCACACCCACCACACCCCACCATGTCCCTGAACACGGAGGCCCACCCTCCCTCCCTGGGCCCCAGGGCAGCCACAGGGCCATGCTCCTGGGCGCGAAGGATGCTGGCGGCAACCAAAACTGCATCAGGCATGGCTCTAGGCACTTTGCAGATGCATAACCTCACTGACGGCCCCCATCAGCTCTACGAGGCAGCTCTTGTTCCCATCTCGTGGGTGGGAAAACTGAGGCACCAAGAGAGGCTCACTAATGTGCCCTGGCAGAGCCAGGCCCAGGGCTGGGCTCACCGTGCGTGCTTATCAGGGGCAGGGAAGCACTGCAGGAGCCCCGGGCAGGTGAAACCATGCCCATCTCACAGATGCAGGACCCTGGGCTTCGGGACTCTCAGCTGGTGAATGACAGAGCCAACAGGCCAGCCCAGGCTTGCTGGCCCCAAAGCGAGTACTTGGACAGTGCGGCTCATCTGCTGCCCGAGGCCTGGCGAGGGACAGGCAGATGCGCCCGATGGAGAAAGGGAAGCCCGCGTGGCCCAGGCTGCAAGGGAGGAAGGGAAGGTGCCACGTGCCCAGGGTCACCCAGGGTCAGCTCCTGCCATGCAGGCCTGCTGCCCTGGCCCTACCCATCCCCCCCCGGTCCATCTCCAACACCCCGAGAGGGAGCTGGAACCCCCTACTGCCCTAAGAGCAGATGCCCAGGTTGTAAACAGATCTGAGCATGAGAACACAGGAGGCGGGGACCGGATGGAGCCCCCAACAGATGCCAGGTTCAGAAGAGAATTACAGGGAAACAGTGACACACGGGGAACCCAGCACAAAAGCATCCAAATGACAGGAGAAAAACAGAGCCAGATGGGCCAGGCCTCCCCAACCAGCAAGGCTGTCACAGGCCGGCCTGGCTCAGGCCACCTGTTCGGGTGCCACCGGCCTGCCCCACTGCCCCCTGCCCAGCCAGCCTTCGTGGAGACCATCCCCTCTGCCTGGAATGTCCTCTCCTTATTGAATTCCCTCTTTTCCCCCAGAGTCTTTGGCAAACCCTAGTATAATCTGCTCCCACTCCCGGAATCCTGCTCTGGTTCCCGGGACTTCCGTCATCCCTCGCTGTGCGTAATCCATGTACAAGTTTATCCTTTGGTCCCACTGTTCCAGTGGGCCCCAAACTCCGATTTTCAGGGCAGCTCTTTCACACCCACGGCCTCAAGGGGTCCTGAGAATAACCTGGCGAGTGGTGTTCTTATTCCCATTAGACACATGGTGCTCAGAGAGGGCAAGTGACTGGCCCGAGGTCACACAGCCGGAGGCAGAACGGGAAGTCTGAGACTTCCCTTGAAGTCCAGCGCTCTGGCCAGCCAAGAGAGGTGGCTGGCACACAGCAGGTGCTCAACAAGGAAGGGGTGAATGAAGGGGGTCACTGAGGTTGATACAGTCCTCCTCTTACCACCCTCCCCAGTTTTCTCCTTCTGGGTTCCTGGAGTTTCTTGGGGTCACCCCACAGTCTGAAAGCCTGTGGCAGGGAAGAGAAGAAGGAAGGGGGAGTCCCTCATGGTGTATACCCATCTGCTGCGGCGTCAGCCCCCTGTGGGCCGGCCCCCAGGTCCTCCCCCAACTCCCCAGTGGACTTGACTGCTGCCTGCCCCGGACAACCCTGGCTCTCCCCTCAATCACAGGCCAAGATCACCCCATGATAAGGCCCAGCTGAGAGCACCCTTGCCCCAGAGAGATGGCGCGATACCGGCCATGTTTTACAGGCTCACAAATCCGCGATAAGAGTGGGCCGGTCGGCTGGCTCCAGCAAGATAAGGAGGCGCCCACCTCTCCCTCCCTTGGCTCGCTGAGCACCCACGCGGGGAAGAAAGATGCAGCCGGAGCTAACACGTGAGGAAAGCCTGCTCTGGCCCTCACGAAACCGCCCTCCACCGCCCAGGACAGATGGACGTTACAGCAGCCCCCCCAGGACAGGCGGACTGGCCCCCAGTCTGCAGATGAAAGGAGGTGCAGCCGTTTGCTCCTCCTGGAGATGAGCCGTCAGGGATATGGGCAAAGTTACCACTCACTCATTGTGCGCCGGGAACGGGGCTGAACATCGCACACACCGGCACTCGCTTGCCTCCCACAAACCTGCCCCATTTTACAGATAAGAAACCATGGTGCCGGGAGGCACACGAGGGTCTGGGCTCCAGGAAACAGACCTTGAGGCTGACAGCTGTGTGCAGGGGAACTGGGCGTGTTCTGGGATGGTCCCTATGGGAACCCAGGAAGTGGGGGAGGGAAGACAGGCAGAGGGGAGGGGGCTTTGGTCCTCAGCCAGTCCCCTGGCAGCTCTGGAGCTGAGATGACTCTGAACTGAGACAAGACGACAGGGCTCTTGTGTCCTGTCAAGCAGCCACTGGGTGGGGGATGAGCCCAGCTGGACCCCATGTCTCTCAGGCTCTGACCCTGGGGTTCTCTGTCCTGATCCTCACCAGGGTGATCCAGGGGCACCACCAGCCTGTCTCTGACTCTTGCAGGGACTCCCACCCCTCACCCCTACAGCACAGAGAGCCTGTGAGGGCCACATGTCCCCAGCACCACAGGTCAAGGATGGTGTCAGCTCGGCCAACCAAAGGGCAGGGGTGACGGAAAAAGTCCCGAGGGGCAGATGACCCAGGTTCCCATCCCTGCTCTGACACATTCTAGCATGTGCCCTTGAGCAAGTGACTTCGCTCTTCTGTGCCTCAGGTCCCACCTGCCACTGGGAACCCAAATGACGTCACCTACCTCTGGAGGTGGAGGACTGGAGGACTGGAGGACCCAACCTTCGTGAAGCATTTGGTGCCTAGCACATAGAAATCTCCCATACAAGGGCCATCACCACCAACATTGTCATCCCGCTGAGGATGCCGCCAGCATGGTGGGGAGGGTCTCCACGCCCAGTCTGTCCCCAGCCCCGCCCCTCACATTGACAACCTCCAAGAAAGCCCAAGTTCCAAAATGTCACTGTTATTAATTTACCTTCTCCACTTTCTCTTCCTCTCCATACATTTATATTTTACTTTGTGAGGATGTGGTAAAGGTCCCCACTCCCAGCTAGCGACTCAGCCTTCCCTGCAGTGATCTAATCAAAGGCCATATTTTACCGGCATGCACTAACCCAAAGGCCATATTTCATGGGGGTGATCTAATCAGCAAACTGTATTTCCAAGGTGGAGATTTAAACTCCTGGTTAATATTTCATGGCTTGAGATCTAATCATGGGGCAATATTTCACAGCGGGGATCTAATCCCAGGGGTATATTTGATGGTTGGGAGATCAGAGCTGTTCATCGTGACTTTTTACCCTTCTTCATTTAAAAAATTATTTTTTATTCTGTATGTTTCAGGAAAAGTGAAGGTATTAGGCAAGCCCCAACTTTGCCAATGGTTAGGTCACTGGCTAATAAAAAGGAGGGTTTTTGCCAAATGGTGATTCGTTCAGCCCTCTCTGATGTCACAAAAATCTCTTGGGACATTAAGTGGGTTGGCAGGGTTCCTCTCAAATCTAAGAAGGCCCTCCCGAATCAGTGTCCAAGCAGGACTACCATTCCTTCATTCACTCATTCATCCATTCATTCATTCACTCATTCATTCAGCAAATGTTCTGAGTGCCCGCTGAGTGCTTGGAATCACTGATCCAGAGGGAGCAAGTTATATACCACCTGTATACATACCACCTATTTGTGAACACCCAAAATTCCTATGTTGAAACTCTAACCCCCAGTGTGATAGCATTTGGAGGTAGGGCCTCTGGGAGATAATTAGGTTTAGACGAGGTCATGAGGTGGGCCTCCATATTGGGATTAGCTCCCTCTGCCTCCCCTGTCCCTGTCCCACGAGGACACCATGAGAAGGGGGCCCAAGGCAAGCCAGGAAGAAGGATCTCACCAGGAACTGAATCTGTTGGCACCGTGGCCTTGGACCTGGAGCCTCCAAGTCCATATGAGAAATATTTATCTGTGGCACTTTGTTAGAGAAGCCCGAGCTGGCTGGGACACCTCCCCTGCCATCAGATGTCACTCTACTAGGAGAGGCAGGTACTCAGCACACAGTCACAAGGGGGATCATGGCTGCATCAGGATAAGTGCCCTGAAGAGAGGGAGAGAGGCTGTGAGCGTGTGGACCCCAGACCCAGCCAGGGAGGCCAGCCTCAGCACGTGCCCTGGCAATGGCGAGGCGCAGGTGACATGAGGTGGGGTTAGGGAGACCAGGAGAGGAAGGGAGGGAATTCTAGGAGGTAAGAAAGGCACATGCAAAGGCTCTGAGGTCACACAGAACCTGTTCAATCAGAGGGACAAGAAGAAGGCTTGTTGGATGGACCCAGGCTGCCGGGGGAATGACCCAATCCTGACATTTCTCGGCTCCGGCACCTGGGGCCAGAGATACTCAACTGGATTGGGCTTCAGTTTCCTGACTGGAAAAATGGGATAATAACAGTACCTACTCCAGAGGATTTTGAACTCTTTTCTGTAAACAAAGGGAAGCCTCCAGCAGATTTGGGGAAGGATCAGATTCACATTTTTCAAAGACCCTGTTGGAGAATGGAATCCAGGAGGGCAGAAAGGAAGCAAGGGGTCCAGCTGGGATGCTACTGAAGACATTCAGGGGAGAGATGCTGGGCGCTGTGGCCAAGGAAGGGGATAAGGGGGGCAGCCCCGAGTGGCATTCTGGAGGGCTCTTTACAGGCCATTGGAAGTGTATGGAGAGTGAGCTCCAGGTACCTGGCTTTGAGACAGATGGTATCCATCTCACTCCTCTGTCGTCCCAGGGGAGGCAGGAAGGGTACAGAGAGAGACTGAGATCCTAGAACCCATCTCCTCATCACCTGGCAACTCCCTGCTGAGAGCTTCATAACCGCTCCCTCGTGCCCTGTCCCAACAGGTCTGCCTTCCCCAAGCCGATTTCGAGCAAATCAGTCTCTCAGGTAGAAACAGAAAGCTACAAGATGTTCCAACACAATATGCATTTGGGGATGGGGAATAAAGGCTTCTGGGGAGCCTAGAAATTCTCATTAAATATCACAGTTCATCACTCACCTCATTGCCAGTACATTTTCACTGTCAGCACTGTAATAATCTTTCCAAATACATAATGCTTTGCCATTTTGCAAACACTTTATTTCACCTGAATCTCACCTGGGAGATAGGTGGCAGCATGCCTATTTTATAGATGGAGAAACTGAGGCTCAGAGAAGGGAAACGACCCACCAGGCTATGGGGAGACACAGCAGAATGGCCACAACTTTAACAGTGGCAAGTGCGTCCTGAGCCCTGGTACCGTGGAAGCACTTCTAGACGTTTCATTTATTCACCCCGACAGCAACTCTATGAGACAGGTCTTACTATAACCCCCATTTTCAAAGGGGGGAATCGAGGCACAGAGAGGCAGAGGGGCTTGCCCAAGGTCACAGAGCAAAGTGGTAGAGCTGGGATCCTGACCCAGGAAGTGTCACCCCGAGATCTATCTTTAGTCACCAGGTTATACGTCCTCACAACGAGGCCGGAGGAACTTGGCTCGATCTGCCCAGTGTCCGAGTCACGACACTTCAGCTACCCATGGGCTACCCAGCCCACGAATTAAGCGCCTGAGAAAGGCCATTAGGAATCACAAATCCCTGTGGATCTCGCTGCCTGGAGAAACCCAGGCCAGACACATACTACGTTTTGGTGTCTCTCCTCGATCACTAACTTTTATATTTGGAAACCATGCAGAAGCTCAGTCAGAGGAGTATTTCCTACAAGGTCATAGACATAAGCAGCCAGCTTCCAAACCCGCATCCCAGAGAAAGACAGGAGGGTGGATGCGGTGTGTCCCTGGCATGCTGCTGGTCCCCAATCCTGGGTGCAGCGCCCAGATGGATCTGTTGGTCTCAGCCACTGTCCAGTCTGTGGGGACACCTTGCTCCCTTTCTGCAAGGGTGACCAGGGAGTCGGGGCCTCCCCAGGAGTTGGAGCTGTCCAAAGGGATGGGTTCTCATCAATTTAGAACTCAAGTGGAGGATTAGACATGTTGCATACAAGACAGGACGCACGTTGGTGGCCGACTGCCACCAAGGGCTGGGGGAGGGGGCATGTGGGTGTCCACCCGCCCACCCCCACGGCAGAGAATGCACAGGGCCAGATGGTCCTTCCACCGGGGGCAGGACCCCAACAAAACCTGGGGCTGGCTTGTGGTCCAGGCTAAGGCTCCTGAGACCTCAATCTTCCTATCTCAGGGCAGCCTCCTTACAGAACCAGGAACCTGACAGCCTGACAGCCCATCACCAGATTGCAGCCTGTGTACGGTGGGGGCCCAGAGATGTGTCTCATTTGAATCTTGTTTGAGGAAAATGATTAAAGTTTCAGAGGGATTAATTTGCAAGGAAAGATTAAAGGAACTAAATCTGTGTAGCTTGGCTTAACCATGACTGAGATTGGGGACTTCGGGAAAGTTTCCAAATATTTGAAGAGAGTGGAGACCCTGGAGAGGGGCAGAGGAGAGGGAGGAAATGAGGGGTAGGGGCACCAGAAATGATGACCAAGATGAAACTGGGAAAATCTCTCGTCATCTTTGAAACAATGGCTGGCATAAGTGTTTGCTGCATGTGAAGCCCAAGGCTGGGAAGCTTGATGGACATTGCATAATTTAATGGGCGGTGTCTGCTATCTGCTTCTCAGATGGGGAAACTGAGGCATGGCCCGAAATCACATGGCTGACGAGTATCAGAACGTGAACCCAAGCTGACTCTATTACCCTGAGTTACCTTGGAATCACCCAGACCATTACGCGGCAAATCACTTCTCCCGTTCTCTGTGGGCAGAACATACTTCCCTCATTAATCTAGGGCACGGTCACGTGGCTTGTTTTGACCCACGGGGTGTTGGATGCCAGCAAAACCTCTTGCATTTCCACCTTCCCTGTTGAGGAGCTGGGACCCCGGAATGAACCCCGGAGGGGCAGGTCAACTGCAACCTGGAGCCTCGCCCAGCTGGACCTGCAGCTTCAACAGAACCACCCAGTGGAGCCAGCCCAGATGAGCTGCCCCGTCTCCCCCTCTCCAGCCATAGATCCTTGGTTATTGGGATAAATGATTGCTTTAAGCCACCAAGTTTGGGGTTGGTTATCGCACAGTTATGGATCTCGTGATATTAGAATGCTGCCCAAGGCCTCCCATGACCAGGACTAATGCCAGTTTTCCCGGCTCATCTCTGACCTCCTGCCTGCTTGTACCCTAGGCACAAGATTCTCATGGTTCTCAAAACATTCTTTTGACTGCCATATATCTTGCTCGCTCACCTTCATTTTTTTTTTTAAAGATTTTATTTATTTATTTGAGATAGAGAGAGCACATGAGAGGGGGGAGGGTCAGAGGGAGGAGAAGCAGACTCCCCGCCGAGCAGGGAGCCTGATGCGGGACTCGATCCCGGGACTCCAGGATCATGACCTGAGCCAAAAGCAGTCGCTTAACCAACTGAGCCACCCAGGCGCCCTCGCTCGCCTTCATTTTTCCCCAGCTATACTGAGGCATAATTTACACAAAATAAAATTCGCCAATTCACAGAGATGTTCTGTCCTCATGGAGTTTATGATTTAATGGGGAAAAAGAGAAACCCAAATCTCACTGACGGCTGGCACCTCAAAGTTTGCGGAATAAAGCTCCTTTATTTTGTAATCAATGGGGACACTGAGTCTCAGACGGGGGGACACAGGAGACCTGGGTGGCTTGACGCCTAGCTCAGTGCTCCCTGCTGCCCCCACAGCATCCATCAGGCTGCTGGGGAGGAGGCCTCTTCAGGCAGCCAGCAGGGTCCCACTCAGGGTACCAGATAAGATCGCACCTCAGCCCGGGAATTAACCAGCCACCTCTCTCAGGGGCTTCTGAGCTGCTTTTAGAATAGCACGCAGAGTTCAGGTCATTCTGTTAGAAAAAGGATATTACCTGGGAGACCACAGGCCAACTGGGGAGGGCTTCCCACAATGCCCTGTGCCCAGGGTGCAGTGGATGAAGAGGGGTGACGTCGCATCTGCTGGATAAGATCACGAGCACTCATGTGATTCATCAGAACCAGAGATGAGGACATGGGGGCCAGGAGCATGGGTCAAGTAGATGGACACAGCAGTGAAATCCACAGGAAATGTCACCAGATGCAAAGGCCTCCAGCCCCATTCGGCACACTAGCCGCAGTCCCTCCTATTTGTACTGAGGATCCCTCTCAGGCAGTCACTGAAGGCGGACAGCTTGGTGTGGGGGGAGAGGAAGGAATTCAGGAACAGGTGGCATGTTTCACTCACGCATGCATGCATTCATTCATTCAACAGTGATGACCAAGACAGACACACAGAGTCTTCTTTCTCATGAGACTCATGAATGACCTAATCACAGGTCCAGCAGCTGCTTGGAGGGAGCATACAGGTGTCCTGTGAGTTACTTGTGACCATCATTATTATTACTTTTGCTATTAATTGTAATTTATTACTATCCCTTAATATAATGTGACCTGGGCCTGAAAGATACAGCCTGGGCCCCCCACTCCTCGCAACCCTCAGGTGGTTCTGCCTTCCCAGAGGACCCCCACCCACAGGCCGTCCCTTCCTCACTGGTCCTGCTGGGGGCCAAGCTGCAGCCCCACTGTGGCCAGGACCAGCAGGCACAGTGCCCAGGGCCCACGAAAACATCCTCATTTTGATTTCTTTTACAACGGGGGAGGGGGGGAGGATATAATAACAACGAATATATAATCATGAACCTAGACTGGAATATATTTGCCTTTATACCAATGTGGCCATAAAGTACACATTTTAAAACTTTTTTTTTTAAGATTTATTTTATTTATTAGAGAGAGAGTACAAGGGTGGGAGGGGCAGAGGGAGAAGGAGAGAGAGAACCTCAAGCAGACTCCCCACAGAGCGCAGAGCCTGATGGATGAGGGACTCGATCTCACAACCCTGAGATCATAACCTGAGCCGAAACCAAGAGTTGGATGCTTAACCAACTGAGCCACCAGGGGCTCCTAAAGCGTTTTATAAGAAGAATGTGCCCATGGCTGCAACACAGGCAGGCCTGTGAAAGTCACCGTGTGGCTCCTCTCTGCAGGGTGGGGGGTGGACATCTGCTCCATTTGGCCGCCCCCAGGCCACCCCTCTGCCCCTCCCGGACCTGGGCCCAGGAAGGCTGGAGCCTAAACGAGCTACCTGTTGAGCTTCCACAAGCCTCTGCCACCTGCCCAGCCAACCCAATAGACGGAGCCCGCCACCCGGCGACAGGAAGCAGAGACCGATGGCCTGCTGCCCGCATTCTCGCGCTCCCATGCTTCACTTCTCCGAGCCACGGGCAGTGGTGTCCCTGGAAGAGCCGCTGCCTCCATTTCTTGGTGAGCCTCCCTTCCTTCCCCTTAAATCTAGGGAAGTGGTGATTTAATATTAATATTTATTCATGTACTCAATTCTTTCCCTGTTAAATAATTTCTCAGCTGTCGGAGGCTTCTGAAGGCTAATTTAAAACAGGTGCATGGTTATCTAACTTATGCCCTCAGATTCTCAGAGAGAAGGGGTGAGGGGCCTGCGTCCCTGCACCCACCACCCACACAGCTCTGCCTGCCCCGAGGGGTCTCAGCACCATGGACAGAGAGGTCCTTCGTGAGGCCAAGCCCTTGGGTGGGAGTTGGGGGGGCGCCCACCACACTTGCCGGGGAGAGAAGCTGATGCCAGGGTTGAACTCTACAAGGGAGGAAGCGGGGTTGGGGAGAAAGAGAGACGGAAAGGGCTTTCGGGGCCGTGCCGAACAATCTACACACATAGAATAACAATAATAGGCTAATAGCTAATCCTTGTACGGAATTTACTATGCGCCTGGCACCGCTCCACACATGTCACATATATTAACTTGTTTAATGCTTACATGACCCCAGTGGGTTCCTAGGTAGTACCCCATTTCACAGGGGAGGAAATCGAGGCAGCAACTGAGGGGTTAGATAACTCACCCGACATCACCAGTGAGTTACTTGGGACCAGTAAGAGGTGGATCAGGGATTTGAACCCAGGAAGACAGACGTAGGGCTCAAACATGAGTCTCTCTCTGGGCGGTCAAGAGGCCTCACTAAGGTCCCACTTCCTTGCTGCAAAAGTGTAGAGTGTCACTAGGAGGGTTGAAGGTCTGAGCGAGGCCTCAGCAGGCCTCCAGGAAACGGCTGGACACACAGTAGGTGTTCCAGAGACAGCCTCAAGCTCTCTGTTTCCAGCCAGCGTCCCCCTCCCTTCCCACTGCCTTCCTCTTTCCCAGACAACCTCACACTTCAAGGTCACATCTGTTACAGCTGACTGAAACCTAAGCGATCTCTTTGAACCTGGCCAACGAGAGCTTGCCATACAAAGGAGGCTTGTCCCATGGTGGCTCCCCGGTCACATCCCGCCAGGCTGCAATTCCTGGCCTGTGACTCTCTGGGAGGCTTCTCAACGAGAATCCCTTCCATTCAGCTAAACTCACCGACCTCAGGACCCCTCTATCCACACACACACACCCCCAGCAGGTTCAAATTCAGACTTTCATTGTCTTCTCCACCCACCAAGAAGCTTGATTTGCTGTACGATATATTCTGAAGACAACGGGCATACTGAAGATGGCTTTCCAAAGTCCATGTGCCACCTCCCCCAGTCCCATCTCTAAGACACAGGCTTCCTCCCTTGCACAGAGAGATTTGCCAGCCAGAGTGAGGGGAGGGGAGAAAGACATCAAAATCATTCCTCGGGTATTATGCAAACCCATGCAAATTAACAGAATGCAGACCACACCAATGAGTGTGTTTGTAAGCGAGAGGAGGGGACAGGGCAAGGCAGTAATCAGCTGGGGGAAAAAATTTCATCCCGGGAAGCTTGTAAGTTTTATGCACGTGTGAGGTGAGCACAGACAGATTCATGCATATGTACCAATATGTGCACATACACACATGCACACGTTTCTTACCAGGCATTTCTGGGTATGTGCTTAGAGCTCTGTTGGACTTTTCTGGGTAGAGGCAAAACCTCAAGCCCTGGACCTCCGGGCCTGGGGCCTGGGCCCTTCAGAGAGCACCCACTGATTGGATTACTCCAGGCTCTCGATCCTCCAGCCATCAGAGCCCACGCAATCCTTAAGTTTATGGAAGGGTCCATTCCCAAAGTTCACTTACAAGTCAGGTTCTTGGATCAAGCAATGTATCTTCCCAGAGAAACAGTGTCAGTAGATGCAATAAACAAGGTCATGGTGAAAAGCACAGACTTTGAGAATGGCACACTTCAGCAAATAATTGAACCACTCTGCTTCCTCATCTATAAAGGGGGGGGGGGATAAAAATATCCAGCAACCTCAAATGGGTTGAAAAAAGCAGGACATAATGCATGTCAAGGGCTCAGCATCCAACAAGTACTTTATAAACCATGGGTGTGGCCACTGGAATCACTGCTAATGCTGTAGCTCACTGCTCTCATTACTGATGGCTCTCAGAGTCCCAGGCTGGCCCCCCAAATCCCTCTCAACGCCGAGGGTAGCTGACGAAGATGTTCTATTGGTACTCGTGGTCACCAGTGATTGAAAACAGTGTCTTAGGGGAATTATGTGTGGACTCTTGACAGCTGACCCAGGACGAAGGAGGCAAGCCCTCCAGAACCTTGTTGGGGGGGGAGGTGGGGGGAGGGAGATGAGGGGATGGGTAGAAACTCCCAAACACTAGTTCTGTGTAAACCCACCATATGGACGGAGAGCAGGATTTCTCCTTGGGAAATTCATCCTTGCAGAACATCCGCTAGGTGCCAGGAGGTGCCCTGCTCACATCGTATCCTTCAATCCTGATGGCATATCTGGGAGGTGGGCATCATTACCCCATTTTTCAGATGGGACTACTAAGGCTCAGAGAAGTGGGGTCAGTGAGCTTCAAGGTCACCCGTTAGAGCCTGGGGGAGGCCAGGCTAGAATTCAGGTCTGTTTAGCTCCAGAGTCTGCTCTATGCTAACATTGCCATGATGCTCACAGGCATCTAAAAAATGGAGTCCCATGTGTCTGGGTGCTCACAGCTCAGGAATTTGTAAGCTGAGGATGCCCCCCAGCACCCCTCCTGCAGTCATCTGACCAGATGAAGAATTCTGTCTTTTCCAAAGTAGCTTCCCCATAGACACTGCCTTGAAAATCCTCCTTGCGCCCTCCCCCCACCCCCACCCAACACAGCTCCTGGCCTGGGGAGCAGAAGCCTGCTTCCTAGCCAGACCCCTTGCTGTGTGTCCATCATTTAGGCCTTTGATCTTTCTGATCCTCGTTCTGCAGGTTCCTTGGACCAGGTCAATCACCAGATCCTTCCTCCTCTACAAGGTGGGGGGCACACACCTGGGGGGTGGGTGAGCCCACACCCAGGGGTTGCTCGGGGCCTGATAGAGAGCCAGCATCCTATAAATTCACTGGTCTGGTGGGCATGACCTGGCACCAGGAGCAGGGAGTGGGCACTGGCCTCCACCAGGGGCTCCAGCACCTCTCCTCTGAGAGGGCTGGGAGAATTAATATTAGCACAATCATTTTAATCAGGGCATGATTAACAGGCACATGCATAATTCACCCGGCTCTCCCCTCTGCCTTGCTCTTTGCTTTCAGAGGTGGAGAGAACATGGTACTGGCTCATTCGAGCTCCCTCCACCTCATCTGCCACTCCTTTGTGCTGGGGAAGGTGACCCCCCTGTGAGTGGGCCACCTTGGGAAGGAGGATTTAGAGCAGTCTCTGTTCCAGGGACCCCACATAAGGGATGGAAAAGAGACACCTCTTCCCCGGGTTCTCTCCAAGACACTTCCAGCCAAGGGAGGGATATGGAGAGGTTCCAGGCTGACCCTCCTGCATTAACCTTGGACTTCTACCCCCCACCCCCACCCCCACCCCTCCTATCTCTCTAGGGGCTGCTTTTTTACTCCATGGTCAACTTCCCCTAATCCTTTAAGACTCTTTCTCTTTGCCCTCCGTACCATCTACTGGGACTAGCTTTACATATTTGCTTCCCACTGGGTGAAATGGGTGGCCTGTTATTTGTCCTAAAATCACCTTCTTTGACCTTAGATTTTACCCAATGCCAGAGTTAGAAGGGTGTATTTACATTAAGCAATCCAATCCCTCCAGACTGTAATGGGGAAACGGAGCCCAGAAAGGCCGCAGAGAACATGGGTGGCAGAGCCAGGGACAGAATTCTGACTTTTGGACTCCCAAGATGGAGCAACTTACCCATCTCCAGATGAGGGTCATCCAGACATGTGAGTGTGTGTTTCAGGGGTGGGTTAAGTGCTAGGCGGTGGAGACCTGACTTGACCACTGGCTGTGTGACTTTGGACAGGCTGCTCATCCTCTCTGGGCTTTGTCATCCACAAAATGACAGTCATAGGATGGGTCCCACCTCGGGGGACTTATCCTCGGGTAAGTCAGAAATGACAGATGTTGGCAAGGATGCAGAGAAAGGGGAACCCTCTTACACTGCTGGTGGGAATGCAAGCTGGTGCCGCCACTCTGGAAAACAGTATGGAGGTTTCTCAAGAAGTTGAAAATAGAGCTACCCAATGACCCAGCAATTGCACTCCTGGGTATTTACCCAAAAGATACAAGCGTAGTGATCCAAAGGGGCACCTGCACCCCGATGTTTATAGCAGCAATGTCCACAATAGCCAAACTCTGGGAAGAGCCCAGATGTCCATCAAAAGATGAATGGATAAAGAAGATGTGGTGTATATATACACAACAGAATACTACTCAGCTATCAAAAAATGAAATCTTACCATTTGCAACAATGTGGATGGAACTAGAGGGTATTATGCTGAGCGAAATAAGTTGGTCAGCGAAAGCCAATTATCATATGATCTCACTCATATGTGGAATTTAAGAAACAAAACAGAGAAGCATAGGGGAAGGGAGGGAAAAATAAAACAAGACGAAATCAGAGAGGGAGACAAACCCTAAGAGACTCCTCATCATAGGAAACACACTGAGGGTTGCTGCAGGGGAGGTGGGGGGGATGGGGTAACTGGGGGATGGGCATTAAGGAAGGCACGTGAGGGAATGAGCACTGAGTGTTCTATGCAACTGATGAGTCACTGACCTCTACCTCTGAAACTAATAATACACTCTATGTTAATTCATTGAATTCTAAAAAAATCTTTTTAAAAAAAAGCATGCAGAAAGCATCTAGCCCCAAGCCTAACAGACCAGAAGGGCTCACTAAACGGCACCATTTGGCTCAGGGTGGGTCCCCAGGAGCAGAGACCGAGACAAGGATTCGAGTGCCTGTCATTTATTTGGGACACTATTCTTGTGGCAACACCATCGGGGCCTGGAGGAAAGTGTGTTATCAGGCAGTTCCTGCTGTGGGTGACCAGGGCTCAGTCCCCTGGCAAACACAGTGCCAGTGTGAAGCATAGAGCCTCAGAGTCCCCATGCCCCACAGGAGAAGGTGGCGGGGTACCAGGTGGAGACGGCGGGCTCTGCCAGGCAGAGAAGCCCTGCGGCAAAGAAAGGCAGGAGCCAGCGACTGAAGCGGGCGGCACGCTCTGGAGTGAGGAGGGGGCGGATGCGGGGTACCCACAGCATCTGTTCCACCTCTAAACAGCTTCTGTGCAACCGGGGACGGGAGGAGGGACTCCTGGGTCATCTTATCAACTCTTCCGCTCGTGCCTTCAGACCCAGGCGCTTCCCTCCCTTCAAAGCTCCCATTCTGTCTGTGGCAGGAAGGATGGTAATGAAGCATGAAGGTTTGGGACCAGATAAAAGAAGAACTGCCCGTCTGTGAAGATGCTTAAACACTGGCTAGGAGGATTTGGGGAACGTGTGGAATTCCTTCCCTGCAGCGCCTCAGGGGCTCTCTGGTGACACGGGTTGGGGGGGAGGGCAGAGGGGGAACGGGGCAGTGCTGCTGAGATTTGGGGCGGCAGGGGCAGGGGTAGAAAGCAGCACAGACCCCACAGCCCCAGCAGCCCTGGGCGTTTCTGCCTGCCGCGTGCATCCCCTGCAGGCACTCCGCTCAGAGGGACACATGAAGCCACAGAGCAAATGGGGCTGAGTTTCCTGGAGCATCCACGTGGGTGAGGCATTATTCCTATAGTCAGGTAAACCGAGAGCTGGTATATCCTTAGCACAGAATACTACTCAGCAATAAAGAGTAACGAACGACTGATACTTGCCACCATCTGAGTAAATCTCAGCATTATGCTGAGTGAAAAGAAGCCAGACCCGCAAAACACAAACTGTATGGTTCTATTTATATGTCTATTCTATTCTAGAACAGTGACCGGGAGCTGATCATGGTTGCCTGGACCCAGGGTGGGGTCCTTTTGGAGGCTAATGGATTTTTTTCCTTGATCTTGATTGTGGCACTGTTTGCACGAATGCACACATTTGTCAAAAGTCCTGTAACTGGACAATTAAAACTAGGGATTTTTGTAGGTAAATTATACCTCAGCTGAAGCTGATTTTAAAAATAAGAAAAATTAATAAACCCAATATGTCTCAGAGTGGGCTGACCTGGGCATCAAGGCATACACAACACACACAATACACATATACACCACACCACACACACACTCCCTGGAGACACTTGACTAATACAGAAGGCACACACCTTGGAATTCAGACAGACTTATGTTCAATCCCAGCTCCATCCCCTCACAAACTGTGTGAGGGGTAAGTCATGTCACCTTTGTGTGCCTAAATGTTCTTGTGTGTACAGTTCTGCTATGGACTGAATTGTGTCCCCCCAAAACTAATATAAAGGAAGCCCTGATCCCCAGTGTGACATATTTGGACATGGGGCTGTTAGTGGTAATTAAAAAATTGAGGTTAAGTGAGGCCATAGGGTTGGGTCCTAATCCAATAGGACAGGTGGCCTTATGAGATCATGGGGTGATCTCTCCCCCCATGAGCCTGCAGAGGCAAGGGCATGTGGGTGCAGAGAAACGTGGCCATCTACAAGCCCGGAAGAGAGCTTCTCCAGAAACTGGAGACCATGAGCAAAACCAATGTCTATGGTGTTTTTTTACAGAAGTCCAAGCTAACTAAGGCAAAGGGAGATGCCAATTCTGTTGTATTATTGTGAGGATAACATGAGATTATACGTACATAAGTGCCTTCTTCCAGGACACTCATGTGCTTAACCAACTTTAATTATTTAATACAGGGTGTAAGGTGGATACTTCCAGCTCTGGTAACAGGAAACCGCAACTTGACTTGGCTGAAACAATGTTGCAAATGTACAGTCTCACATAAGAAGTCCTGAGTGAGGGGGCTCCTAGGGCTGACTAGTTCAGTGGTCCAGGCCCTCATCGAGGTCCCAGGTCTCATTACCTTTCTTCCCTGCCCCTCTCAGCCCGTTAGCCTAACTCCCCTCATGGTTACAGGATGGCTGCAACCATTCCAGCCATCAACTGCTATCCTAGAAAGAAGAGGGACCATTTCTTCCCATGTGCCCCCTTTTGTTAGTTGATTGACATAAGCTTTTCCTGGAAGCCCCCTTGCAGATTTCCTCTCATTGGCCAGAACCCTGTCAGGTGCCTGTGATTTCACCCATCTCTGGCAGAGGGAAGGGGACAGCCGAGACTGGCTTAGCCTGAGACCAATCACGACTCGGCTCTTGGGGCTGGAGGTGGTGCCACCTCGGTGAAGTCCATGTCCACATGGAGAAAGGTGAATTCCTGAACAAAACTAAAGTCTTGTTAAAAAAGAGTAAAGAGTGAGAATGGTGGTTTGGCAGGTGATCAAGAGAACTGGTGGCAAGAAACAATATGAATGGCTTTTGTTTATTGAGTGCCTGGGATGAGCACTGTGCATCAGCTCACCCTTGCAAGTGATGTGAGTTCCCTGAGTTTACGGCAGAGGAAAAGGAGGCTCGGAGAGGAAGAGTCAGTGGAACGGGCCACATGGCTAGCGTGTGGCAGAACCCAGAACTTTCCATCGCTGAGGACTGGGCTCTTAACAGCTCTGCTAGCCACTTCCTTGGCACAGCTATTACTTTCCGGTTGGTATTTTTACCCTTGCCGGCATTTCATGGACCATCAGGTGCTTCCTGGTCCAGAGCAGAGAGGAGAGCGATTTCCCCTCCATGCTGCTGGGAGAGCCCCAGCTTCTCCACTCTGTCTGTCTCCACAGCCCTCTGATGGGAGGGAGGCCAGGAGTCTTCGTGAGGAGAATCATTTCTAAGTGAAGTGACAGGTGTGCCCATTCTGGGCTGGTCTTTGCACCATGGACACATTCTCATGGAGCCTGGGGAGATTCTGGAAAAGAAGGGGTCTTGAAATCCCACGACCCGCACATGCTTCACATAGACAGAATTTTCTCCGGAGCCTTCAGAGTCCACTCTGCGCCCAGCCTCACCTCCCAGGCACTTCTGCGTGCAACCACTCCCATTGCCCTGCACATCTGCTCATTCCTGTATGTGCTCAAGCTGAGCCTCTCACCTGGAATGCCCTCCTCCCTGCATCCACCCCAACCTGACCCCCTTAAGTCCACCTCCTCCAGGAAGCCCTTCCTTATGATGCCACCTACTCTAACCTCTCCCCTCTCTGAATGCAAGGGCACTTTGTACATAATGCCAGTGGGTCCCAAATCTGCAGCCTGATAGATCATGGAAGGGGGAAGGATAAAGTAAAATTTCCCCAGCCTGCATAATGGCCAGGATTAGAAAGCATGATTGTGTGTGATTAAAAGCATGAACTCTGGAATCGGGCAGCCGGGGTTCAAATTGTTCTGACAATTGCTGCTGTGCAACCTTGGGCAAATCACTTGACCTCTCTGTGCTTCAACACCCCTCCTTTACCCCCATAAAATGGAGACACTAATAGTACTTATACCCATAGGATGGTTGTGATGATTATATGAGGTTTAAAAAAAAAAAAAAAGTAAAGCACCTAGAATAAAATCAAGCAACTAGAAGATATTCGATACCTAACAGGTATTTTGACTGATTGAATCAGACTCTCTAAACCCTGAACCCTGTGTCTTTCTGTCTTGTCCCAAATGGGTCTTTGGTGGCCAGCCAGCACGGATTCAAAGGTGGTCATTAGAGAGTCGCCTGTCTGTTTTATTCTTAGAATCCCTACCCAGAAATGGTCATTGGCTCCCTTTTGCCCCTAAGACCCCAGTCCTCAGCGGGACATCTGGTCCCCAACCTCCCTCTCCAACCTTGGCTTCCCCTTGCCCTCTGCTTGCACCCGTTCAGGCTGGAATAGGGTTCCCCAGACGCGGCATGTAGGTTCAGCTATGCCTTTGCCCATCCGGGGCCATCCAACTGTGTCTTACCTGTGAGAGCATCCGCACTGCCAGTCCCCGGCGATTGGGGGCGGGGGGAGCTGCTGAGTGCCGGGCTCGCGACGGAGCCTGGGTTCGAGCACGGAGCCCTGCGCCCCCAAGGCCAGGCCCCTAGCCATTAGCTGCGATGCCTTATTGTCACGGCTCTTGAACCTCTCCTGGTGCCACCCCCACTCATAAAGACCCTGCTCCACTCCTGGCTTAGAGCCCACACACTCCCAGCCACCGGGCAGACGGCTTGTAGCGATAAGCAACAAGCACCCACACAGTGCACCCCAAATTCTTTAGCACCAGGAAGCCCATTTGCAGCCTTCTCCTCCCTCCCCAGCACTCTGGGGTTGGCAAAGCTGGCTCTCCCCTCCAGACAAGCAGCAACATATACTCCCTGGCAACAAGCTCATCTTCCCTGTTTGTCAGTCAGATGTAACTAGCTCTGTGAGAACTCCCTACCCTGGGCTGGGGGCCGCCGTGCGGGGGCAGAGGTGTTTCAGCCATAAGCAAAGACACCCGCTAACGTGGCCACCTGCGCCACCGTCCTCAGGATGGTGGCAATAGCAGAGGAGGTGGATGATTTCCCTGAGGTCTTCCCACGAAAATGGAATGAACTCCTGAACCCGTGGGATGCCTTTGTGAATGGGGAAGAGCAGGAGACATCAGCATAACCAGGAGACTCCGGCATCTCAGACGGTGTAGGAGAGAGGGCTGGAGGGGGACTACAGGAAAGCAAGAAGGAGGAAATGTTGTTGGGGCTTTGTCTTCAGCTGCTCCCAGGCAGAGATGGAAGTCCCTAAGCATGGGGACCCGACTTCAGCTCTTTGCTCTTCCTCCACCCAGCACCTAACTTGGGGCCAGGCGCCCCCAGGGCTTGGCGTGCCTGCGGACATGCCTTCACGTGGGCCCTGCCCGCAGGGCCCCGAGCCCTCTGCAGAGGGAGGTCAGAGAGAATGGCTGAGTAAACAGCAACTCTCCCACAGCCAGCATCGCTCATTAAATATTAACACTGTCCATTTGCTTGTTTGTGAGTGCACCCGCTGGGTAAGCAGTTCCCTCGGCTGCAAACCCATTGATAAGCCCTGAGCTCTCCCTTTCCGTCTCCTGTCCTGCCTTTATAACCCCCACGGAGCCCGAGCTGTCCACCGGTACCCGCCCCCATCCCAGCTCCAGCCCAAGAGCCCCGTATTTCTTACAGACCACCTTCCAGGCAAGGCACGGAGGCGGGGTTCAAACCCCAGCTTTGCCACTGACGAGCTGGGTGACCTTGAACATGTTACTGGACACCTCTCCTACTGGGTAAAGGCGAGACTCTGCTGGGAGAACACGTGTACGGCGTACTAGGTTAATTCCAATAGAGGCACTGCCTTTTCTCTTCCATCCCCTGTCCCTTACGCAACATGAAGGGTAATTGAGGACTAGGAGGGGGAGACAGAGGAACGGGGTCTCCTGGTGCCTCCAGCTGGGGTGGCATCATGGAGATCCAGTGGTCCAGTTCTGGATCTGCCTGTCCTCAGTGTCATGGCCGTGACTCGGGGCACAGGGAAGAGCTCAGTGCTGCTAAGAAGCCCAGACGCCGAGTTGAGTGATGCTTTGATATCATAGTGATTCTTATTTATGCAACAATGTGTGTGTTCAGCGTGCTGCTAAGTCCTTAAGCTGCCCAGTACCAGCCATAAAAGCCTCCATATATCACCCTGAATTCCCTTCCTGGGTAGTTTAAAAGAACGAGAGGTGACTTAATGGCAGTGTTTAAGGGTTATTATATATAAGTTAACGGCCAGATGCTCTTCCACGGCGGGCAGAGGGACATGGAGGGACATGGCAGGAGCAGCGGAGACCCTCCTTGGAGTTCAGAGGGTGTCTTGCCTCTTCGCCCTGCCCCCAACCCAAAGGCAGCAGGGTGGACCCTCTGGACTCCTGAGGTCTCCACCAGCCCTGGGAGACTTTCTGGTCCACGGTGTTGAGCTGGTGGGTCTCCTCCCAAGAATGTGATCTTTTAAAAGGAGAGCTGATGCTCCTATAATACATGCGATGAATGTGTTTGGCCCACCTGGCGCAGGGAGAACAAGGGACATGTGGGAGAAGACCCAGCCCGGGGATCCGCAGCCAAACAGAATAATTCGGAGTGGCACCCGGACCCCAGGGATGGTAAGAGTTCCCTGCCCACCCAGCCCCCTCCCACCACAGGGAATGGAGAAAGCGGGGCCCTTGCTCTCCTCTGCATCAGCAGGGGTGGGGGGCAAAGGTGAGACCCAGCATGCTCTACCCCCATCAGGTCATGAGGGTGAAGGTACAAAGTGAACTTCCAGGTAGACAGGAAGGGGCCCTTTTCTCCTAAGAAGGGAGCTGTAGAGGGCACACCATAACCCCACACGGGCTTAGCCAAATCCACCCTCTGTGGGAAAGGAGAGGATTTGGCATGGCAGATGGTTATGGTTTGGGAGCACTAAACCCTGCCTGACATAAGGATTCCTGTCCCCTCAATCACCCCCTGTCTGAGACCCTTTCCCCAACTAGCACCGGGATGCATGGAGAGAACCCTGGTTCTAAGCCCGGCTGCCCTACCTGTTCCCCAATTTGACTTTCAGCAATGGTTTCACCTTTGTGTCAATTTCCTCCTAGGCACAACAGGACCGATAACACCCACTCTGCAGGTTGGAAGCAAGCATTAGATGAGACGAAGCACTAGGCACGGAGGTTCCTTCCTTCCCATTGTCTCATTGAGCTGCCTCTACCCACTGTGGTCCCTTGGACCAATCCCCACCATCCTGCTGATGACTTTGGTCATCCCTTACTCCTGCTAGAACACACCCTTCTCAGGTCCTCAGGGGTCAGTGCCAGGCTGTGCTCTCCCTCATGCAAGCTCATCCGCAGCTGGGACGCCCAGCCCACACGCTGAGCACTAATGCACCACTTGGACATTTGCTTGCTCATGGGGCCGCTCACTCAGCAAGCAAATGCCATCAAACCCTCATGTGGTCAGCTTGCTTCAGGAGAAGAGGATTCTGTTACCCCTACAGACTCCCTCACTCTCAACCACTTCCCTTCTTTCTGAAGTGGAAAGAGACCCCATCCCGTGAGGGTGGTCTCCATTTTCCTACTCCTGTGCATAGGGGGCACTCCCCCTCGCACCTCCCTCCCACCAGCAGCAACCCTCTTCCACCCCAGAGACTCAGATCTGAGCCAGCACACCCCTGCCTGCCTCCCTTCCCCAGTCCAGCTTTGGAGAACAGTGGGAGCCCGGCCCATGTGTTCCAGCTGCCCCTCTAGACCAGGAGCCCCTGAGAGTGGACACACGGACACCCCCTGCCCCCATGCCTTGCACATCCTGGATGCTTGGTAAACACGAGCTGTTCTCCATAAAGAAAATCACAACAGCTACAGCATATTGAGCCTCTGCTGTGGGCCAGACACAGAGCTCCACGTTTTTGTTTTGTATTTTTTTTTTAAAGATTTTATTTATTTATTTGAGAGAGAGAATGAGAGACAGAGAGCATGAGAGGGAGGAGGGTCAGAGAGAGAAGCAGACTCCCTGCCGAGCAGGGAGCCCGATGCGGGACTCGATCCCGGGACTCCAGGATCATGACCTGAGCCGAAGGCAGTTGCTTAACCAACTGAGCCACCCAGGCGCCCCAGAGCTCCACGTTTTATAGACATCATCTAATTTTATCCTCAGAGCAGGCCGGCCAGCGAGCTGTTAACAGTGTCATTTCTAAGAAGTGAGATCCTGAGACTCAGAAAGAGTGACTCGCCCAAGGTCATCCTGCAGCCTATAAAGCACCAGGACTTCAGGCCAGGTCAAAGTGACCCCCAAGTCTGCCACACCCTTCCCCCTGGACCAAACTCGCTCAGAGGGCAAAGTGGGGAATAAGGCAAAGAGAACACTCATTTTTCTGGATCAGTCCTGAGTTCAGATACTCAAATTCAGGCATTTGAGGAGGCTTTACAATACAGTAAGAGAAAATACACAAGGTTAAAAAAATAAATAAAAGGCAAACTGAGAAAAAATATGGAGGACTCTGTGATGGGCTGAATTGTGTTCCTCCTAAAATTCATATTTGGGAAGCCCTTACCTCCAGTGTCCCAGACTGTGGCCATATTTGGAGATGGGGCCTTTAAGGAGATGATTAAGTTCCAGTAGGGCCGTTAGGGTGGGCCCTAGTCCAATCTGACTGGTGTCCTTATAAAAAAAGGAAATTGGGAAACACAGGGAACACCAGGGATGTGTGTGCACAGAGGAAAGACCCTGTGAAGACCCAAAGAGAAGGCGGCCATCTGCAAGCCAAGGCGAGAGATCTCAGGAGGAGACAAAACTGCCGACACCTTGATCTTGGACTTCTGGCTCCAGAACCAGGAGAAAACAGATTTCTGTTGTTGAGGCCACCTCATCTGTGGTATTTTGTCATGGCAGCCCGAGCAAACCAATACGGTCTCCTATGACAAATAGTATCCTTAATATATTAAGAGTTCCTAGAAATCAATAAGAAAAAGACCAACAAACCAATATTAAAAATGGGTAAAGAATATGACAGGTATTCACAAGAAACAGAAATACTGATGGCTCATAAACCTATGAAGAGGTGCTTAACCTCATTTATGACCCATTCAAACTGCACCAGGATACCATCTCTCACTTATCAGATGGACCAGATTTTAAAGATCTGCTAACACCACTTTTGGTAAGACTGTGAGAGAACAGAGAGGGACTCCCCACATGGCTGGCAGGAATGTAAAGTGTGCAAGCTTATAGATGGGGATTTGGCAGTATCCAACTGAAAGAATGAAGAAAAGGAGAGGAAGAAAGGAAGGGACATCACTGGGTTTTCATGTCAGTGGACTCCGCACTTTTCCCCTTGTTTGCTTTTTTTCAATAAAGCGATTCACCAAATCAATAACTAAACTGGATTTGATATAACAGCTATCACTGTATTTCCGTCTCCAAATAAATGAATTTTCAGGACTCCGAAAGCTTCCTCTGTTAGGTCCTGAGCCCTGATTTGGGGTTCGGAAGTTATGATCTCCCCACTTAACCCCAGGAAGCGCCCCCCGGCTGTCCTCAGGTGATGAAGTGAAATAAGACTTTGGTGAACGTTTGGGTTCCTTCCCTTCTCTGCAGCCCCCACAGGGACAGTGGGTGGGGAGGGCGTGGGCCCCAACCCATCAAAGCTGGCTGCACCAGTGGGGTTGCAGGGAAGCTGGCAACGTGCAGCCTTCAACACAAACCCAAGCAGACACAAATTACAGGCTTGTCTCCCAAGCCTTGCCTCCTGCTGGGGAAACTGAGGCCAACGTGCCCGACCTGGGCAGGTTTGTGTAGAGCCACGGTTCCCATGAAAGGATCTCCTCCCCACAGTGGCAAGGAAATGAAGGTTTAGTTAGAGACCCAGCTACCCTCCCACACTGCACCTGCCCTGGCTCTTCGCCCTGCCCTCATCCTCATTCATTCCCTTTGAAACTCCTCCCTCCAGACTCCCCCTCCCCCGGCCACTGCCAACCCCGGGTCCATCAACACCAGCAACACACTAATAACCGCTACTTTCAGGGCATTTACCACCTGCCTGGCACTCTTCTTTTCTTTTCTCCTTTATGTATCTATTTTTTTTTGCAACAACCCTACAAGATAAGTAGTATAATGATCCTCATTTTAGTTTAGGAAACAACCTTGGAAGAAGTGAAGCAGTCTTGTCCAAGGTCAGCAGAACCAAGCTTGGAGCTCAGGCCTTCCGGCCGCAGACTGTGACAGCACCCGGTCCCTGGGCTGTGATGCCCCCAGGCCCCGTGGAGACAGACCTCTTCAGGTCCAGAGTCACCCCAGAGTGACCAGGGATCTCATTTAACCGCCCGTCTCCACTTGCTGCATGACCCCTTTCCACTGGCCTTTCAGTTACCACCCTGACCAGCCTCTCCTCCAGTCTGACACCATCTGGGGTCTTCCCAAGCCCCCACCTTCCCTGTCTTGGCTACCCCAAGTCTGAAGCCTCCTCTGTCTGGGATGTAGCCCTCCTGCCTCAGGATCTCATTTTGTGTCATCGTTCCTTCCATCGGCCTGATCTGTAGGGTGAACACCGGTTAAGTTTCGTATCCTTAGATTGCTAAAGCCTCTATAATACGGGGAAGGGAACGAACGTTTACTGAGTACCTACAATATGTCGGCACTGATGCTATGCCCTATTATATATGAATAAATCCTATAAGATGGGTATGATGACTCTCTTCTGCAGCTGAGAAAACTGAGGTTCAGAGAGGTTAAGTGACATACCCAAGGTCACACAGCGCTCAGAAGGGAAGCTGGGACTGAAACCCAGGCCGGCTTCACCTGCTTGGTCCTGAAGTGTCTGTGCCTTTGGTCCTATCACTTTGCCTCTGGCAGTGAATGCTTGGTCAATATTTGGCCCCTTTTCACAAGGACAGAGCCTGTTGTCACCACTACCTGAGATGGCTGCAGTGTGCGTGGGAAGCACATCTGTCTGGCATCTGCTTTCCTTTTTTTTTTTTTTTTTAATGCCCGTTTCATGGCTTTTCTATCCTTTAAAAACCCTGGCACGCCTCTCAGCCAGGGGATTCCTGAGGGCTCGGCCTCGTCTGTTGTCTTGTCACTGGCGGGGCATGTGGAACAAGTGTTTGCAACATGAGCAGCTACTTTGGCCTCTGCCTGATAAGCCCCAGGAACGTGGGCTCTGAGGAAGGCAAATCAGGTTCTTGGTGGCTTGGGTACACTTCTGGCAATCAAGCAGGTGTCCGCAGGCCCAGCGGAGAGAGCATGGGGCTCGAGCCCAGCTCCAAGATCTCAGACGCAATGCCTGTTTTCCCATCTGTGGCATGGGGCTGATGACAGAGCCTGCTGCATACAGAAGGTGGGCAGTAAATGCTGGCCGTCCCTCCCTCTTGGGGCTGGGGAGGGCCCCAGGGACTGTGGGTGGAGAAAGGAGGGCAGAAGCAGAGCCCAAGACTTTGTGCCCACGATCCCTTCCTGGGATCCACCTGGGTACAGGGAGTGCAGGAGCTCACGGCCACCTCCCCGCCGGCCAGTCCGGTCAGCTGCCAGGAACGGCCACCTGAGCCCGGCCAACCTCACCCGGCGCTTTACAGTTTAGAAGACTGTGCACTGACCCCTTTTGCCATCTTTGCAATGATTCTGAGCCAGGGCCTATGTAGGGACGGTGATGCTGGATACCGCGAGGAAGCTGGAGTTCACGATGGGAAAGCGGCTTGCTTAGTTCCCTGGAAGTGGGTTACAACCAATGGTCAGGAGCGCACTCTTTCCTTGTAGTTCCTTATTTAAACCTCCCCAGACCCTTCGAGGATGGGGCCACAGGATTCCTATCTCACCAATAAAGAGATTATGCCTGGGGGGCAGGGGGGACAGGCAAGGTCACGGGCTAGCACTCGGCAGAGCCAGGTAGGTGTTAAGTTGAACACCTTGCTTCTCCCCAGGAAGCTGCACCCAGGAGAGCAAGCCTGGACTCCTGGGAACTAAGCATTTTTTTTCTCTCTCTCTCCCTCTCTCCCTCTCTCTGTTGTGCGAGATCTAAGAACAACACCTATCAGTTGTTGATCACGTACTATGTGCTGAGTATTTGAAATACTTCATGCCATTTATTCTTTCAACACACCCTGTAAAGTAGGGTTAGCCCATTTTACAGATCAGTCTGTTGAGCCTCAGAAAGACTACAAAGCTGGTTAAGTTTCACAGCTAGGTTCAAACTCCAGTGTGTTCTTCCAAGGAGACTGCTCCTTATCTTACATGGAACCTACGCTCTAACTTTTCTACTTGTTGATAACACATCTCAAGCCAATTCAGTGGAATTTCCGGTGAGAAGAGCTTTCTTTTCCCCCTTAGCCCTGCCCTTCCCAAATCTCACTCACACTCGGCCCATCCCAGTGGACCCATAAGTGCTTCCGAACTTGTATTCTGGACACCTGGAATCATGTCAGGATTCAGCTGTTCAAAGGGGAGGGAAGTGAGAGAGGAGGCAGAGGGAACCCACAAAGATGCCACATCACAGTATTTCATCAGCTCCCTGTTTAGAGTCCTCCATGGCTCCCTAGTGCCTGCCTTCTCCAGATCCCAAAGGGTACCCTGCCTTGGAGCACCTTCAGCAGACAGATCCAGCCTCAACCTGGACCCACTTGCTGATCATTCTTGCATCGGACAAATTTGCCTTGGACAAACAGAGGGTCCCAGGCCATGCCGGACACCAGGCTACTGGGTGAGCAAACAGAGCAGCCTGTACCCCACGGAGCTCACACCTGGATGGGGGTGGGGGTGGCGCATGTTAAATGTTCAGTGATGGCACCATGTCAGAGATGCTATGATGCAGGTGGCAGGGGGCAGACAGAGAGGCCATCAAACCCAAGAGTTCTACAAGAAACCCAGGCCAGAGACCCTCAACCAGTTCCCAGCAACCCCCTCACTTGGGTAGCACCCACGTCCCAATGCACCCAAACACCTCACATTTCCCTCTCCTCCAGACACCCCCCTGGGCTGCCCCCTCCATATCTCTTGATCTATGTATCCTCGGGATCTCCACTTTTCTGAGAAATCTCTTCTAACTACACAAGCCTGCAGATTTCCCACCGCCCCTCATCCCTACTCTTCAGCACTTTGCCGAGGCTCAGAGAGGGGAGGTGACTTGCCCACGGTCACCCCGTAAGTAAGTGCATAGTGGGGATCTGAGCTCAAGCCCCAGGGCCCCGCAAAAGGCAGAGAGAGAGAGAGTGAGAGAGAGATCCCAAGCTTCCACGAGAACTCCAAAGGCAAAGACAGAGGGATGGCCGGCATGACCCCTGAGCAAGGTCAGGCAGGAAGGCTCCCAGAGGCGCCATCTGGCCGCGCTGCCCTGGAATGGGTGGGGCAGACCCCTGAGCCCGGGTAGGTGGGCAGCACCGGTTCAGACATCCCATCAGAAGGACATTAACAAGCTGTCCATCCAATTAGGAGCCAGTAATTAAAATTCATCTTCCTTCCTACTGACAGTATGAAACCACAAACACTTCATTATATGCCTCTTACCTCGCTGATCTGCATAAGCGGGAAGAAACACCAGTGGCAACACTAATTAATGCCTGGGGTGCTCTGTGGCTTTAGTGGCCTGTTGGCAGCCTCTGCTTGGGCCGGGGCCGAGTCACGAGCAGGACAGGGGTGGGGTCGGGGGTGCCACAGGCAGGGGTCCTCAGGTTGGTGTGGGCTGCGTGAGAGGTCACGGGCAGGGACACCGAGGGACTTCTGACTTCCCTCTGCCATCAGGGAGCTCTCAGTCGGATGGAGGCGCTGAGCTGGCCCTGAGGAAGATCCCAGTCTGATGAGGAAAGAAGGACCCACGCTAGGATCTTCCTAGTTTGGCGGGGAAGACAAGGTCCTACCTTTGGAGAGTCCCAGGCTGATGGGGGCTGCACAGCCTCTGATCCCAGGAAGCTCACCGTTTAGTGGTAGAGACAGAGTCCTCACTCTGAGCAGACGCCTATTCTTGGGAGTTTGCCTAGGGGGCCCGGAGTCTGATAGGGGAAGGAGCCCTACCCTGGAAGATCCATCCATCCAAGAGGCAATCTGATAAAGTGGAAAAATCTGTGTTTGGAGGCAGGCAAACCCAATATGAGACCCCGGCAAAGTTACTTAACCTCTCTTAATTGCAATTTCCTCATCTGCAAAATAGGCATTTAGCATCCCATTAGTGACTGCGGCCGGGAGGAAGCAGGCCCGCCTCCGATGCAGTCATGGAAGGTGAGTGTGTACCAGGCCTGGCCGGGAGGCAGGAAGCCCGGCACACACACCACGGGGCACACACACCGCGGGGCACACACACCGCGGGGAAGAGACCATGGAGGCGGATGGATCTCCTGCCTGGGGAGTGCCCAGCTCGGGGGCCGCACCCGAAGGACATCGAGACCGAGGACTTGCCTGAGCTCACCATGCAGGGGGGTCACCACGGCCGGGCTCCTGCTCAGCCCACGCCAGGAGACGGACAGGGAGGCAGCGTTGGCGCTCCCAAGACCAGGCTGGCACCCTCCTCGCCCCAGAAGGTCCTTGAGGGGCAGAGAAGGTCCGAAGGCTGAGGAGTTCTGGTCTGGGAAGGCACAGCGGGTAGCAGGGAAGTCTTTTTGAATATGAATGTCATTTCCAGGGGCCCCTGACTCCAAGGCCTCAGCCCCACCCGCCCCCTCCTAGCCTCACACCCGCTGCTCCTCACATCGTGGTTGCCTCCTGGCCAAGCCCTGCTTCCCCGGCTACGGAGACTCAGAGAGGAAAACCACACTGGTAGGGGAGGCTACAATCTCATGGGGATGTGCTTTAACCTCTCCTTATGAGCCCTAGTTTTTCCACTTTTACGTTATACTAGGGAGAAAGACCCAGAATACAGCAGACTTCCCTCAGCATCTTCATTATAGGGGATCCTGGGGGGGTGGGGAGGTGGGGAGGTGGGCTGGTGGCCTTGCTCTTTCTTGCCTTTCCCCCAAGGAATAGCTTGGAGCCAAGTGGGCCTGGACTTAAACCCCAGTTCTGCCTCCCATTGACTATGCATCCTAAAGCAAGTTACTCACACTCTCTGAATTTGTTTCCTTAACTGCAGAGGGGAGAGGATGAGCTGCCTATAAAAGGAGCACGAAGGGGGAGAATGTGTGACCAGCACTTAGCCAGCAATGACTGTCCAGCCCACCCCGGGGTTCCTCCCTCCCTGGCTGCCGCCTCTCAAAGGTCGATGAGAAAGAAATGACCTTTTTTCCCCACCCAGGCTGAATGGTCCCTGGGGTGCAGGAGGCCAGGCAGAGCCTCCTCCTCCTGACCGGGCGACGGTGCGGCAGCTGGCCTGCTGTGTCTGAGAGGGACCCCGCCATCAGCCCCGGCCCACTTACCCGGATTAGTTCCCAGCTGGGTGACTATTTACACAGGCTGCCAGGCCGGTGGTACATCATAATTATATATTATATGTATTAATACTTCACCTTTTGCCAGCACTGCATCTGGGCCCGTCAAAACATGAACCAACATTAATCAATTAAGCTTCCAGCCTCCCTGACCGACTGCAGTTATTACCCTCCCCTTTCTCCCCAAGGGGGCTGGGAACAGGGCTCCCCCAAGGTTCCAGCCTGGCACTGGCTGGCCCTCCTCCACCTGCCCCTGCCCCCTACGGGGCGGGCTCATCAGCCCCCAGGCTGGTCAGGCTCTCTTGATCTCAGGGGTGCCACAATGTCCCTAGACCCTGGTTTTTGGCGGGGAGCTAAGTCCCTCCGTTAGGTGCCCCAGCTCTTTGGAAACCCCCGGACCCCACAAGCCCCATGCCCTCCCCCTTTGGGGGCTCGGCAGCATTGCCCTTGAAGTGCACGGGCAAGCAGGCCTGGGTCGGGCCCCCTTTGTCTCTCTGTGCTACAGCTACTTCGGGATGAGTCCTTAAGACATACCCAGCTCACTGTACAGAGATGGCAGATTCTTATTCCCATGGCAACCCTAGAGAGCAGATCGGGATTGTTATTTCCATTTTGCAGACCAAGGGGCAGAGGCCTTGAGAGGCTAATGGCCCGTCCAAGGTCACAGGGCCCCAACGTAGCTGAGTGAGGACTGAAACTCGGGTCACTCCTGGAGCAACTCCCAGGTACTCTCTGTGCCGCATCCTGTGCTGGGTGCTGGGGTAAAGGGTCAGCTCTGTCCTTCAGGGGGTCACAGTGGGGGGGAGGGTGGCAAGCACAGGTGAGAAAGGTAAGGAATGAAATCCAGGCACATGCAAAGTGCCATGGGACCAGGGAGCAGCGGGAAGGGGAGCAGGGCAGCAGAGCAGTGGCCTCTGGACTAGAACTTGGAGGACATAAGGAGGGGTTAGGGTGGGGCGCGTTCCACGCAGGAACAACATGAGCTAAGCTAAGCTATTTAGGCCCAAAGAAAATGGGGTTGCCTTGCGTAGCCCAAGTTCATCATCCTCTTCCCTCCCCTGCCCTCTCTTCTCTCCCTCCTCTCTTGTTCCATCTTTCCTCTCTCCTTTTCTTTCCCTTCCTTAGAGGAGGGACTCTTGGAGACCCCTGAGGCCAGTTAGAATCTGCAAAGGTCCCGGAGGGCTGCCTGGAGGAGGAGTGAGTCTAGCAGTCCTGATCTCTTGGCTCCGTCAGCCTCAGCTGGGACCTGCAGGGAGCATGAGTGGAGACCCCCAGGTGCCCAGCCCCTGCCACACCAGCCCCTATGGCTGGCCCTCCCTGGAGACAGAGTCCGTCTCTCAGCTCTGACTTAGGCTCTGACAGAGTCCGTCTCTCAGCTCTGACTTAGGAGAAGGGAAGCATTCTCAGCACCAGCTGCATCATGCGGCCAGAAATGCATGTGCCGGACCCAGCACAGAGTCAGGGAGGTGACAAGGCTGACCCCCGCCTCCCCGGTCCAGGCATTAAGGTCAGAGGAGAGAAGCCTGTGTGGCTGTTAGCTCCTCTCCTATTCTTTCCTCCACCACTGAGCAGAATCTGAGGAAGCAGATGGCGTGCGGCTTTGAATGGAAAGGTTTTCATATGGGAGGGAGGCTTGAGCAGAGGTGTAAAGTGGAAGTGGGGGCTGACCGGCTTGAAGGGGCAATGGTGTGCTCAGAGAAAGGGAGAGCAACACGAGATCAGATGCTACCAGAGTCCTCTGGAAGGAGAGCCCAGGCAGGGAGGCAAATGCAGATGGTCTCAGGCAGGAGATACGAATGGGAGAACCAGTCTGGGTGGAGGCATTAGGGAATGGTGGGGACTGGGGTGAAATGGGGAATGTGTGCTCTGCCTCAAGGTATGAAAATTAATTAACACACACAGATAGAGGTCAGGGACAGTGCGTGGAAATCTCTGGACCTAGGAACTGACGTTGCACCTAGAGTTAATTCACCACACTGCCATGGCAGGCCCTTCCCTGCCTCCACGTCCCCATCTGCTAAATGAACATGCAGGCCTGATGCTATGTGGGGGCCACTGACCGACCCATCAGCAGTCGATGAAATGGGATAAAGCCCTGGCTCTCTGGGTAAATGGGGGCAGGTTCTGTAGGCACTGTGTGGGGTGGTGGGAACAAGAACTCGAGCCCTGGCTGCTTCACTCCCTGACCCTCAGCCGGCCGCCTCATCTGCGAAAAGAGGACCAGATACAAGGCAATGAGGATTAAAGAAGGCTGTGCCCGTTTGGTACCTGACTCAGAAGAAACATTCCTCCATCCTTCCCTCCCCGTGGACCCCATGTGTGACCTGCTGCCATTTTCTTGGTAACCGTACCCTGCTCTTTCCTCCCTGAAATGAGCCTGGTCACCAGGGCTTGGCTGAGCGAGGACAGTGTGTCCAGCCCCAGGCTGGGGACTGGGCCATGGAGGCTGGTGCTGCACGGAGCCCACCCCAACCCTCTGGCCAGGCCTCCTCTGCGCGCCATCTGGGCAGGCCTTCCAAGGCCTGGTATGGCCACCTGCGGACAGTCATGGGACGGCCAGCTCGAGAGAACAAAACCATTTATAACGACGACCCGGTCTCTGCCCAAGCCGAAGGAGCACCTGGGGGTGGCCCCACGTCTCTCCCGGCCTCTCCAACTGCCGGCCGCCTCTCCAAGCCAGCGGGGGACAAGACGAACAAACGTCCACATGCCCTTCTCCCTCTGGTGCAACAGAACCCTGCTGCTGCCCCTGCTGGGGGGCTCCGGGGCCCTCGGGGGGTCTCACACAGGACCCCAGGCCCGGGCCTATCACCCTGCCGGCGGTTACCCCGGGAGCCGTCAGGGCATGCCCGCCCTGCACTGCAACCCCGTAGCTCTGCAGCAGGGGCTGTGCTGGGTTCTTGCATTGAAGGCTCTCTGTAGTCTCCCCTTGGCCCTGTAAGACAGCTCTTCAGACCCCTAGTCCGCAGACCCTGGGGTTCAGAGAGGCCTAGGGTGTTGTACAGATGCACACAGCCCCTACCTGGCCGAGTCACACGGGAGCAGACCAGGCCACAGCAAGGGCTCCTGCCCCAGGGCCTTGGGAGCTGTCCTTGGTGGGCTTTGCAGGGGGGCGAAGGGCTCAGGAGCAGAACAGGACCTTCATGTCCCCTATATGGCCAGAGGCCAAAATACATGGTGATGGAAGCCACGTCTGAAACCCGTGTAAGAGGAAGAGCGGTGGGGACCAGCGACACTGTCTGCTGGGCTCATTCCAGCCAGACGGCGCTCAGACATCCCCTCCACCCTATAAGGGTACAGAGGCTTGGCCTCGCTCACCAAAGGTGGAAATTAAGGTTCAGAGAGGCCAAGCAACTCACTCGGGCTCCCACAGCATCTGAAAGGCTACACTGGACTGTGAGCTCGAGACCTTTTAGAACCAAGTCTGTGGTGTCTGCTTTCTACATCCCCTCTGCTCAAACATCACCTCTGCAGCAGAGCTGCTCTGACCCCACCTGGAGCCCCTGAATTTTACTCCCCCCCCAATGCAAAGTCTGTTTGCCCCACCAGAGTTCAGCTCTGGGAGGGCAGGCACATCGTGGGCTAAGACATGTCTGGTCCTCAAACAGAATCTGTGGGATGACTGAGTAAATCCATTCATTCATTCATTCATTCATTCAACAAGCATGTCATGAGTACCTATCATATGCCAGGGCCAGGGCACCGAGAAGATGGTAGTGTACAGAGAAGAATCCCTGACCCCATGAACCCTACGTCCCAGTGGGGAAGACAGGTAACAGAACAGTGAACAGGTACGTAAGTGGTAAACGTCACATAGAGACAAGAATGATAAAGCAGATCGCGGGGACGGACAGAGATGAGGAGGGTGACCACATATCCTGGGGTGGCTGGGCCAATCGTGGGTTAGACCTGTGTCTGTGGATAACCATTAGTGATCCTTTTCACCTTAAAATTATCCCATTTCCATGACAAATTCTATGGCCACCCTTGTGATAGGAAACACTATCAGGCTATCTTTGATTAGGTTGTGGGGCAGAAACTGTTGGTTTCACCAATATCCAGACAGAAGTATTTCCCCATTGCCCTGAAGTTAAGGAGAGCATGTGACTCAGTTATGGTCACTGGAAGGAGGTCCTGTGTCACCTGTTACATCCAGGCCTGGCCCCAGACATCCCGTGAAACACTCTGCCATGGTGTGAGTTACTGGTCAGCAAATATTGACTCCTCTCCCCGCTGACTTGGGGCTTGGCCATGTGACCTGCTTTGGCTGCTGGGATGTGGGGGTAAGCAATGCTTGCGGCTCTGGACCTGGCCCCCTGAAAGACAAGTTGAGACCCTTTCTGTATTCTTTCTCCTTGCTCTGCAGAAGGCTGAATACAAAGCATCTGGTGGGGGGCCCCAGGAGGCCTGGGGGAGTGACAGAGACACACAATGGAAGAGCTTGGGACCCCCGAACCACTGTGGAGAGGTGAGTCACCCAGGGGAGCCTCTGAGTAAATGTAGGCATACACACTCTTTGACTTTGCCTGAGCAAGAAATACACTTTTATTGAGTTAGGTCACGGAGAATTTGGAATTGTTTATTACAGCAGCTTGCATTAATTAACCTGACAATTTCAAGCAGTCAGTGAAGCCCTCTTGGAGGACAGAACATGTGAACAGAGATCTCAGGGAAGGGAGAGAATTGCACAGCGCAGGCAAAGGCCCCAGGGACCCAGAAGTCCTGGTGACGCATGGCACTGAGTCTCATCCTTCCCCACCTGGCCCTATTGCTCGGGTCATATACCCTGCCCGAACCTTTGTCTTCTCTGGTGTAAACTGGGACAAACACTGCCCCAGCTTTGTCCCCTGAAGGCGCGATGTGGGGAGGCTGATGTGGTAGTAGGTGCCAGGGCCTTTGAGGGCAGGCCGCTCCTGCCTCAGCCGGCAGACTCTCCATTTCGAACGGTCCAGAATGCACTGGCATCGTGACCCCACTTGGTGAGACCATGTCGAGGTGTTGGGGCCTGGATGGGATAACTAGATCACCTGGCAGACACTGCTCTGAATTCAGGGATTTCAGCCCCTGCCCCCAGAAGTGCTAAGAAATCAATTTAGACCCCTCTGAAATCCAGGGAGGAGGGAAGGCCCAAATGTTTGTGGACAGCCTGGTCCCCAACTAGGTACTTATGCATCTGTGCCCCCACCCAGCCCCACCAGCAACTCTTCAAGGAGGCCAGCATTCCAATCCCTGGCCACACTTTCTCTAGTACCTGGAGCTAAAACAGCATCCTGGGACAGGTGTCTCCAGGGCTGGGCACAGGGACTGGTGCACAGCCGAAACCCAGCTTTAAGCCACCTTAAGTATCTTGAGATTCCCCTCATACTCAGGGCCAGGTGTCATATATGCACTACGTCTGATCTTCCCCACCTCCTCCAAGGTAGTTATTATCCCCATTTTCCAGATGAAGAAACTGAGCCTCAGAGAGACCCATGTTCAGATCGAGTGGCAGCAGGGGGTTCTACCCCAGATCAACCTGGTTCCAGAGCCTACATTCCTGCTACTGAGTAAATGAACACGTGAATTGTTATGGGCACTGCAGTCCCCATTTTACAGATGAGGAACAGAAGCGGGGAATGACTTACCCAAGGTCACATAGCTAGAAGATTACAGAGCCAGGATGGAGATAGGGGTAAACGAAGCCAGGGTGCTCCTTGGCAGAACCCTCAGAAAGACACCCATGATTTCCATGACCTGCCCACATCATCACGGCAAGTTGGGTGGGAGGGGTGGGTGGCCTCCACCGAGAGCCCATGGTTATTTAGCTGAGTAATGCTGGGGAGGCAGGTCCATCTCTGGGCACCCAGCCAGGATGGGGGAGTCAGGATATATCACCCCTTATTATTAGCAACATTAGCTCCATGATTCACAAGCATTCACGGTATTGACACTAATGATTAGCACAGCAATGAGTCTGAGCCTCTGGACCGTGCTGGAATGTCCGCCCCCTCCCTCTGTGCATGTCATCCTAGCCTTGCAAGGCCCGCTCAAGTCTGTCCCTCGCCCTGAGGCTTTAGGGACTCTCCCAGCCCTGGTGGCCTCCCCTGAACACCACACCCTCCCTGCTGTGACCACACACCTCCCCCACAGGCTTGCTGGTCCTGTCTCTCAGCACTGACCAGCAGGGGCTATGACCAGCAGGATCTGGGACGTAGGCCGGGCATGTGGATGCACGCACCTGCACGTTTCACACACCTGGCCTGGCTGTTGGTTCAGGGGAGGCGAGCTGCAGGGGTCCTTCCAAGAACACAGAGCCCCGAGCCCTCTCCATGTGCTCAGCCTGTCATGGGTCCCGGGATGGTGAACATGTCTTGTTGATCCTGTCAGAGGTCATGGACACTTAGTTCAAGTACTGGGTTTATGCTCCGGCTTTTTTTAATGGGTATAAAACATTAACTTGTTTGCACGGGGGCAGACAGGCGACTTTGTACTGGACTAGAAACAATATCACTCACTCAAAGATAAAATATTCATTCTCTAAATTATACAGCCTTGTTTTTTCCACTTTTTATTTTATTTCCCCATTTCTTCTAAGCAATGTAATAAGCTATAATAGGAGACCTCTCGCTCACTGTGGCCTGCACTCCTTCCCATGATAAACCCTCTACCGTGTGCCTTCTCCAAGCCAGCCCGAGCTTGCGCCAAGCACCAGGGGTGCAGAGGGGAACAGAAAGGACCTGGCCCCTTGCCCTGGTGCAGCTTACACTCTGGTGTGTGGTCAGAGTCTGGATTATAGAGCTAGAAGACCTGGGTTCAAATTCCACATTGACCACCAACCAGCTGTGTGGCCTTGGGCAAATTACTTAACCTCTCCGGGCTTCCGTGTCCTCATCTGTAAAATGGATATAATAATAGTACCTCTCTCACAGAGTTGTGAATTTAAATGGGTCATGTGTATAAATTCCCGGAACAGTCTTGGCATGCAGGAGGGAGAAAATTTTCAAGAAGGATAAATTCTAGAGGGGCATCAGATGATGAACAAGCTGACACATGACCAAGCAAAATATGAATGATAGTAAAAAGTGCCCTAAAGGATGACTCAGATGTGTTCACAGAGGGAGAAAGTGGGAGAGAGAGAGAGACAGCATTTTGATGGGGTTGGCCAGGGAGGGCAACTCCTAGGCCTTTGTACTTAAACTGCAGAAAGCGAAGGCAGCAGCTGTGGGAAGATCCTGCTAAGAGTGATCCTAGCAGCAGAAAGTCCCAAGCTCAAAGCCCTCCAGGCTGGACAGCTCCTTCCTGGCAGAGAAGAGAGTGGGAGGCCAGAGTGACCAGAACAGCGTCATGGAGCCAGAGAGCAAGACAAGGTGAGGTAAGAGAGGGCGGCCACCGCTGGAGGAGGCAGGGTAAGGAGTGGGATTTGGCTTCAAGTACAATGGCGAGCCTTGGAGGGTTTTAAGCCTGGAAGCAATCGGATCTGATTTACATTTTAATAACATCTCTCTGGACACCCAGAGGAGCTGAGCGCAGGAGGGTGAGGAGGGGGCAGCCACGGAGACCAGCTGGGAGGCCGTGGCAGGCAGGCACAAGCTCGCGGTGGCTGGGCCAGGGGTGCCAGGGACAGTGCAGAAAAGCAGCCAGACTCGGGATGTGTTGGGGGTAGAGCCGCCAGAACTTGTCCTTAGGCTGGACTCGGAAAATGAGAGGAAGAGAGGGTGACTCCTTTTCTTGTTGCTGTTGTTTGGGGCACCTGTTGGGAGACACACGTTTTATTTCTGACCCTGCCATTAATTCACTGTGTGACCTTGAGTTTGCCACCTAACCTCTCTGAGCCTCGCTTTCCTCATTTATAAATTAAGGATAATGTTATTTGGCCCCTTACGGGGTTTGCTGTGAGGATCAATCAAGATAAGACACAGAGATTTAAAAGCTCTGAACAGAGAAGGGGGAAGGGGGTTTGTGGGTGGCTGGCAGGGATGCTGGGCCAGATTCTGGTCCTGCCTGGGACCCTTGGTGACTCTGACCTTGGCCAAAAACCAGTTCCAGCTCCCTTGTCCATCAAATGAGGTTGAACAGAATGGCCCTCTTGCTGAGAGGATCCACCCCCACCTGGCCCCAAAGCAGGACTTCTACCCGGCCGGTGTGGGGGTGTGGCTGGGCTGGCGGGTGAAGCAGCCTGGTCTTTCCTTGTCACAACGCTCCCCTGCCTTGGAGCCAAGCTCCCCGGAGGGCCCAGGAGAGGGGACTCAGCCAAGGTCGCTGGCTGAGTCAATCAGAGGTGCAAAGTAGGTCTGAGCTGCCCCACCTCCGGGGCCTCTTGTCTGAAAAAGAGGGAGGGGCAGTCCTCAAACTGACAGAAGCCTGCTAGGCCCAGGGCTTCTGAACCAGGCGATCAGAGATGTCTGTGGCCGAGGGATCTGTCCTCCCTTACAGTTGACCAACAATCGGGAAAGGATGGAGGGTGGGGAGGACCTGCCATTTATCATACATGCCCCCCTCCGCCCGGTATCTCACAGGAAGGCACTCACTCATTCAATATTCTTTGTTTTCTCTCTTAGATGGGTGTCTAAACGGGATCAGAGAAGGTGAGTAATGGCCCGCAGTCCCACAGCAAAGCCAGGTTCGGTGCCAAGTCCATGCTTTGTCCACTGCCCTAGCAGAAGCCACACGTACCTCCACTCAAAGACTAAGCTGGGCTTCTGTCCCTCTCTTGCCCCGGTGGGCTGGGGCCAGAGATAGAACACAGCCCGCAGATATTTACTGAAGGGATGAATAAAGGAGTGGCTGGAGTCCTTCCCAGTTCTGGGCTCCATCCCCTGACAGAGCCTTGACCTTGGCAAGGGAGCCCAAGGGCAGCCCAGTGCTTGGATTTATCTAACCTCTGTCCTCAGGCTAGCGAGTGCCCCTGCCTGTTATGAACCTGCTCCATTCCTGCCCGAGAAGCCGACATGAGGGCTGTCATTTCATTAGGTCCTCCCCACCCCTCTGTTTGGACTCCAAAACATCTACATAAATTACAGCCCCAATATTTATTGCTTCTGTGCTGTGCTGGCAAGAGTGTGTGTCCTGGTGGAGGGAAGGTCACCCCTAGGACTGTCTCCCTGCCTCCATCCCTGTCCCAGGGCCCGGGGCTGGCTGGGGCAGCGGGGAACGGGCGGCCTCCAGGGGCCCGGGAGGGGCAGGGGCACTCAGGCGCCGGGGAGAGAGGGAGGCCGGTTTTATGGCAGAGTTTTCACATGGTTGGTTTTGCCATTAACTTTGAATGCCTTTGTGGGTCTATAAAGTTCCCCACCGTGGTTTATAGGGAGTATGAATCGAGGAAATTGGTGGCAAAAACAGGCTAATGGGTGGCTTTCAGACACTCACACAAGGGTCAAGGAACAAAGGCTAAGAGGTGCCATCTAGCCACAAAAACCATTCCAGTGATAACTTAAAAGAAAAATTCACATAAATTCCTTTCTGTTTTGCCCCCCAAATTCTGCGTCTCCATGTACAGAAATGGCCGGCAGGATAATCACCGCAGAGTTAACAGCGGTCATCTCTGAGTACTGGGATTTTCTTTCTTGTGCCTTTCTAAATGCTCCAAATTATTTCCAGCTTTCGGGTATTACATTTGCAATTGGAAAAAAAAAAAAGGTGATTTTTAAAAGTCAGATAATCCAAAACAGCAGGAAGGAATGTTTTCTGAGGCACCCATGATTCATCCACGGTAATAGCCCATCACAGGGGCTCCTATTCGAGCATCTCATTTTGTTCTCAACATGATTCTCCAGCTTGAAAGGGGGAAACCGAGGCACAGAGAGTTCAAATGTCTTGCTTAAGGTCACGCAGAAAAAGGGCCCCAATAGGAGCGGTACCCTTCCCCTCCCATCACGGCCTTCGCCCCTCTCTGTCCAGGTTCCCTGCTGGCCCGGGGCAGTGGGGGGGGGGTGCGGGTTATAGCAGGCAATCCTCAGATGGGGTGAGGGGTGTACACTTCAGAAGGTGCCGGGCATTCTTTTTGGGTGGTCTGAGGCGCTGTGTTTAGTGGAGTCTTCTCTGGTCAGACTCGTGACTCTGGTCACCTAGAACTACCCAGTGGTGTCTTCAGGGGTATGGCAGACTGGACCTAGATGCTTCCAGAAGGTTCCAGAGCCAGGCTAGGCTAGGTCAGGATTGAACAGAAGCAGAGACTGGATGTGGAGGGAAAGGTGGGTCACATGCCCTCAGGGATGGGGAGTGGCGTCATATCAGCTGCGAGAGTCACAGGCAGCTTGGGCAGGGAGGAAATGGGGAGCAGCCCCACGTCTGGCTAGGGCCTGGCTAGAGAGGGTATAGGAGGTGTGAGGGCCCTGGACTCCCTTGCACAGAGCATAGGAGGTGAGGCTTGTGAAGGACCTGAGGGCCTGGGTCCTCCCCACTCAATTCAGACTTCCTGAGAGGCTGCCCTGCCCCAGGGAAGGGATGTGATACAGGCCCTGGGGTGGGGGACAGAGACCTCCCCAAATCCAGCCCTTCTTCCTCTGCATGTGTCTTCCCAGCAACAGCAATGTGAAAACATCATGGGCCAGAAACAGAATGGACACTCCCGTTGTTTTTAGATTGAAATGTGATAAGGTGCAGAAGCGCTGACTCTACCTTCCAGAGGGTCCCACTCTGATGTGGGGAGACAGAGCCCCTGCCATCATAAGCCTTAGTCTGATGGGGGAGACACAGGCCTCCCTGGGGAGATCCCAAGTCTGATGGGGGAGACACAGCCCCTCCCTGGAGAGGTCCCACATCTGATTGGGGAGACACAGTCCTCCCTGGGGAGGTCCCAAGTCTGATGGGGGAGACACAGCCCCTCCCTGGAGAGGTCCCACATCTGATGGGGGAGACACAGGCCTCCCTAGAGAGGTCCCAAGTCTTATGGGGGAGACATAGCCCCTCCCTGGAGAGGTCCCATATCTGATGGGGGAGACACAGGCCTTCCTAGGGAGGTCCCAAGTCTGATGGGGGAGACATAGCCCCTCCCTAGAGAGGTCTCACATCTGATGGGGGAGACACAGTCCTCCCTGGGGAGATCCCAAGTCTGATGGGGGAGACACAGCCCCTCCCTGGAGAGGTCCCACATCTGATGGGGGAGACACAGGCCTCCTTGGGGAGATCCCAAGTCTGATGGGGGAGACACAGCCCCTCCCTGGGAGGTCCCACATCTGATGGGGGAGACACAGGCCTCCCTAGGGAGGTCCCAAGTCTGATGGGGGAGACACAGCCCCTCCTGGAGAGGTCCCACATCTGATGGGGGAGACACAGTCCTCCCTGGGGAGGTCCCAAGTCTGATGGGGGAGACACAGCCCCTCCCTGGAGAGGTCCCACATCTGATGGGGGAGACGCAGTCCTCCCTGGGGAGATCCCAAGTCTGATGGGGGAGACATGCCCCTCTACCATTTGAGAACTCCCAATCTAACAGAGAAGACCCTCCCCCAGAAAAGAGATCTTGAATAGAGACACAGAAATGAAGGCACAGGCCCGCTGGGTTATCTCCATTAGCTGAGTTCCTGAGGGACTCAAAATCCAGAAAGAGGGAAAGGCACAAAGAGCATCCAGGAAGAAGACCTCCCTGAGAAGGTGATTTCTCTGGTCCCCGAAAGTCCAACCAGCTCTGCTAGGCTCTCGGGTTATGGCAACTCCAAGACCAGCTCCCTGCCCCCCAGGAATTCATGGTGTAGACGAGGACGGTGCTGGACACTGACAAAAGCAGGGATTGAACACCCATGTAAGGGGTACAGGCGAGGTTGGTGGTTTGGCCTTGATGCCTGGGCACTGGGGAGCCATGGAAAGTTTTAAGCAGGGAGGAGAGTGATCCGATTTGTGATTTGAATAGATCAGCTGGTTGCCTGGAGGAAGAGGGAGCGGTGGGGGGCAGGGGGAGGCAGGAGACCAAGGCTGAGACTGTTTGGTCATCCAGGCAGGAGATGAGGGACCCCGCCTGAGGACCTGGTGGTGGAGGATCCTGGACAACAGTACTGAAGCTTTGCGCCCTGAGCCCCGCCTGACAGAGGGGTGATGAGGTTCAACGACTCTGCGTCTGAGCAGCTGCCTGGCTAGGCTCAAGGACACAGGCCCAGGGTCCTCTGAGGATGCCCACTGGTCTGCGAGAGCCCTCACAGCTACTCACAGCTAGACGACGGGCATCTGCCCTGGCTAGGCACCTGTGGGGCCAAGGTCAGCTTCATGAGTCCTGTGCCTGGGAGGAGAAAGCCCAGGGCAGGCCCTGGGATATTCTGGGGTCCCCTGGATTGGGACAGCCAGAGAAACATTAGATCACAGCCTCCGGTTCCCCCATCAAACACTCAAGTCCTGATTGGATCCTCCAGCTGCCAAGGCCACGGGGCCACCCCTGCCTGCTGAGTCCTCCATCTGGTTGGGCATTTGTCCCACTGGCTAGTGAAGCCTGCAAACCAGGCCGTGCAGGGGTCAGGCCGAGGCCTGAACTGACCCATCTGGGAGAACAGCTAATAAGCCCCCCAATTTGCATATATGCAAACAAGGCTCCACAGCCGACAGAGCAATTAGCATACCCTACTGCCTGGCCAGGCCCCCGGCTTTGGCTGCAGTGCCTGGGATCTTATCAGTCGGGCTCAGAGCCTCGCTTCTCCTCAGCCTGGGACTGGGTGGGTGGGTGATGAAGTCCTAGATTGGGCCTGATGCTCCCTTCCAGAGGGCAAAGGGGCCTGTGCAGGGCTTTCTGAGGAGGGACAGGGAGGGCCTAAAGTTCTGGGAAGATCTCTTGGCCTTGCCCTCTTATCTTTTATTTTGGGCATAGGGAGGGTCATCAGATCATCCGATGAGCATGGGACATGTGACCACCCCAGCTGTGACAATATGGCCAAGGGTTTCTGAGCTCAGAGAAGCCTGAGTTCTAATCCTTACACTACCACTTGCTGCTGTGTGACTCTGGGTAAGTGAACTGACGTCTCTGGGCCTCAGCATTCTCCTTTGTGAAATGGAGACACTGCCTCCCACTAGGCTATTGTGAGGGCTCAACGAGTCCTTGTAGGTGAAGTGCGAGGTGTGGAGCAGCTGCTCATTGAAGGGCATCCCCTTGCCACCAGCCACTGGGACAGAATGAGAAGCATACGCTCACTTCTCTTCTGCGTCTCCTCTCGCTCTGTTGAGGTTTGTTTTTTGTTTTTGTTTTTTTTAAATCTCGACAGTGTTTTAAATTGTGTAAAGCATATTTCCATCCAATAACTTAGGACACTGCTGGTGAAGTTGGCTGGAATGTGTCCCCATTTTACAGATAAAGAAACTGAGGCCCAGAGAAGTGAAGCCACTTGCTTTAAGTCCTCCAGCAGGTTGGCAGTAGATCAGGGCACTCGGTCTCCAGGCCCCTCGCTCTCGAGCTCCTTCTGGCCACAGCAGCTGGTGGAGAGCCGAAGCATCCCACACATTTGTGCACCAGCCTCCCTCCCTCCTCTCTCTCACCCCTCAGGCAGTCATTCTGCCCCAGGGTCCCTGTTCCAGGCTCTTTTTTGGCTGAGGCTGTCATTCCGCTGACTGCCAGCTGAGAACCTAATGACAGCCAATCCAGCTCAGAGAGTGGGTAGTTCCTCCCGGTGTCTAACTGCAATTTCTCTTGCTTTAAAACCAAATTGTATCCTTTTTTTTCTTAATCATTGGCAGATGGGGAAAACTTTGGCTCAGCATCCTCCTCAATAAATAACTATTGTTATCATCATAATAAATAGAACGGAAACAAAGCAGGCCTCAAAGCTTTCAGCTCCCTCTCTCCCTCTCTCTCTCTCTGTCTCTATCTCTGTCTGTCTCTCTTCCTGGCCTCCTCACCAGAGGAGACCCTGACCTTAAGGTCCTTTAACCCTTCCTCCCCAAAGCCAATTCTCGTCACCTTGGGTGCTCATCTTTCTTCGAGCTCCCACTGCCCCAGAATCCTGCCCCACGGGGTGCCCCCAGGAGGGGGTGAGGAGGGAGGAAGTGGGGGAAAGGAGCTGAGGGTCCCCAGTCCTTCCCGTGTGGGCTGTAAGCCATCATCACTCCACGCCTGCTGAGTGCCTTATGTGTGCAGGCACGTGTCCAGGGCAAGAAGCAGAGGGACGTGCAAGACACACACACACGCACGCGCGCGCGCTCCCTCCTTCCCCAGAGGGCAAGGACACATGGTCTCCAACCTCAAGGAATGGACAGGGAGAGGATGATCATCTTGGGTGTTAATGCCAGGAAAGATGGAAGCCTGTGGGTGCACGGAATAGGGATCCCCTCACCAGCCAAGGGCAAAGGGTGGTCAAGGAAGGCTTCCTGGAAGAGGTGACTTCTTTTTTTTTCTTTTTTTTTTTTTTGTTTTTATTCTTATGTTAATCCCCATACATTACATCATTAGTTTTAGATGAAGTGTTCCATGATTCATTGTTTGTGCATAACACTCAGTGCTTCATGCAGAGGAAGAGGTGACTTCTGAACTGAATCCTGAAGGACATCTTGGCATGAGCCAGGGGAAGAGGACGGGAAAAGCAGGGCAGGCAGAGGGAATAGCAGGAGCAAAGGCCCAGAGACTGTGCAGCGTGTGATGTGTTTGATGAACTGGGGTACTAATTACAGGAGTGTCTGCCAGACAGCACATGAACACACAGGCTCTGTTCTGTGCTTTACGAAGACTCACGAAATCCCCACAGTTGCCCCAAAGGTAGGTACAACAATGGCTTGGCTTGGGGTGCCCTAAATGAAGACTCAGTAAACAACTCAGGGGCAGGTGGCTTCTTTGGGAGGTGACCCAGGAGACGTGAGTGCGAGAAGACAGCCAACAGTGGGTGTGTTATCACGCCAGCCCCCAGCCGCTGTGGGTAGCTGGAGGTCCGTCCCACTGGGGATCTCTGGGACCTGGCATAGAAGGTGCTCCTGGAGCGTCCAACCCAGAGCAAGGACGCAGGGCATCCGTCCTCCCACTTCCTGTCCATCCTGTCCTGAGGGCTGCTTCCGGGGACACCAGCTCTCTGCACATCTGGCCTGCCCGGTGCCCAGGCGGGGGTGCTGCTCCCAGGCAGAGGGTCCCAGGCTCTCCGGGAGGGGCCGTGGCTGGGCTCTGACAGTGTCTGCTGCCATATGAGCCCCACCTCACAGAGGAGGAAACTGAGGCCCAGAGCATGCCAGGGACTAGGGCCAGGTCACAAGCCAGCACACCGTGGGGTCAAACCCAGAGCCTATGATCCTAGCCACAGAGCCACAGTGCCCAACAGTGGTCTACTCCCGACAGGGCAGGGGAGTATGTGAATGATGAAGACAGACAAGAAGGAGGCCAAGAAGCAGAGAAGGCCAAGATTTGCTAGAAGGAGAGAGGGTGAGGTACATCACCTAGGGAGCCCCGAGATGTACCAGGCCCTCGGGAAGGCGCTGGGGAATCCCAATGACCTCAATCAGTGAGATCCAGGCAGGGCCTTCCCAGAGGCCGAGGTTAGGAGGCTGAATCAGGTTCTCTTCCCTTTGGTTCATTTTCCCAGCCCCGACTAGAATCTCCTGTTAGACGTGGCTTTCCCGGTGGGAAGGGAAGAACGTATTTATTCATGCAAAAAGTCTTACAAAGGTTTAAACATTTGCATGCATTTGATTATGTATGTCACAAACTGTCTGTATTGAAAAGGATAAAAAAAAAAATACTTGCAACTGGGACCGTCCTGGAGAATCTGGAAAATACAGTCTCCATGCCCTGGAGAGGTGTCGAGGACAACGGTTATGGATGTGGGTTTTGTAGTCCTTGCCAGAACCGAGCACACCGCGGGTGCTTATCAAGGGCTTGATGATGGAGTGTCTGGGTCTGAATACTACTCTCCCACAGATTCTGTGCCTCAGTTTCCCGACCTGCAGAAGGTCAGTCAAGTCCACAGAAAGGGGATTTAGGTGCCATAATTCAGGGAAAGCCTTTAGGGGGAGCCTGGCTCAGAGTAAGTGCTCAGTTCACAGCGGCGGCAGCAGCAAGAACATAATCATGGGGGCGGAGGGGAAGCAGATGCGGGGCTGGTGTCCTGAGCGCCCCCACTGCAGAGGAGACCCCACCGTGGGCGTGCTGGGCCCACATGGGTGGACCAGGGCAGCGACGCCCACAAAGAGATGTTCATTCTGTGAAGGAGGGGGACTGGTGGATAAATGCCCCAGCTGCCTCGTTCCGGGGAGGGCGATCCTGGGGTACGTCCCGCACAGCCTCCTGGGCGGTCCGGCTACACCTTGTACCGTTTTCCTTCCTTCTCCTGCCTCACTCCTTTCCTCCCTGCTGACATTTCCTGGGGTCACTCCCAAATAAACCACCTGCACCCAAATGCTTGTCTCAGGCTCCGATGGGAATGCCCGAAGCAAATCCTACAGCCCCCAGCACTGAATACCCGAGATGTACATACCGCCTTTGTTCCCACTCACTTCTCAGGCCGCCCGGGGACTGTGAGTGAGATAAACAGCAGGACAAAGAAGAGGAACAGAAGAAAGAGAGGCCACATGTCCCGCGAGGGATTATTCGATTTCCGTGGTGAGATAAGGGTCTTAAAGCTCGATGATTCTGTAGCCCCCGTGCGGGACTCAGGCAAAGGCTCTTCAGCTCTGCTAATCCCCAATCAGCCGTGCCTGTCACTTAGGGCCCCATTCCCTTCAGCCTTGACCCCGGGGCAGAAGAACGCTTCCCTGAGATGGATCCAAGCTCATCAGCTTTGCTGCAAGACACGGAACACCCTCCACGCTGGGGACCCGGGGGGCCCGGGGCAGGGGGCAGAGAGGGCTGGCCCGTGGCTCCTAGCCCCAGGTCGGCGTCACCCAAGGCTGGGCCCTGCCACTTTTCCTGCTACCCACCCTGCTCAGAGCTCCTTCCCAACCCGAAAATGTGAGGACAAGAAGGCCTCAGTGCGAGGTGGAAAAGCCAGGAGCCAGACTGCCGGAGATGGAGACGGAATCCCAGCTCCGTCACTCACTAGCTGTGTGGCTTCCAGTCAGTTCTTTCCCCTCTCTGTGCCTCGGCTCCCTCATTTATAAAATGGGGAACATAACAGAGTCTAACTCGTGGAGTTTTTAATACAGGTTAAACACATGAATATTTATAAAGTGCTTAGAAGAATGCCCAGCACACAGTAAGCACTACATAAATATTTGTGAAATAAACACCTATATTGCTTACCTCAAAGGGTTGCGGTGGAATCACGGGATGATAAGTATGCGAAAATCCCTGGTACGTGGTAGAAATCCATGCAAATATATCATGGTTATGAATTCTCGTTCTCTGTTTTCCCAGAGGGGCTCCGGTCCATGGGCTTTGTAGTACAGTACACAGAGCGGGGACTCTGAAGGGCCCAGGAGCCAGTGGGCAATACGGTGCTGCCCCTCCCCCGCTGTGGGACCTGGAGGGCGTGGCTTCACACCCCCTGCCCCCTCCCCAGCCTCAGGTCCTGCCTCAGGGGTAATGATGGCACCCATCTATCAGGGTGAGGTGAGCACTAGGGAAAGGCAGGTAAGGGAGGCAGCTGACCCAAGCTCTGCCCCCAAGGAGCCCAGACAGTGTGAGCCTCCTTCCCCAGATCCCCAAAGGAAGTCATTTGGCTTCCTTGGGGCTCGGGTCCTCACCTGTGAAGGGAGCCCGACAAGCACGTTCCCTGGCTGGTGAGGGGGAGGGTGGGCTGGTGCATGTGAGAGTTAGAGCCCAGGCCCCGGGAATAGCATATGCTCAGTGACAGCCCCATTTTCTTCCAGAAAAATCTGTTGATCAATCTGAATCGCAGAGAATCCCCTAATCTCCCAGGCATGGCCGTGGAACTCTATGTAGGATTTCTCTGCCTCGCTGTGATTGACTGAGGCCCTGTCGGAGTGCGTCCGTCTAGCTGAACGGGCTGGTGGGGAGAGCGCCAGCCCAGAGCTCAGTCTTGCTGAACATGGTCCTGGGGAAGGACTGAATTTGGGTGCCTGGAATTTTCAGGACCTGTGGGTCAATCCTGCAGGTGTGGGCTAGACAGGCCTTTGGGGTCAGGGGCCAGTGAGGAGCACGGACCAGCGTCCATGTCCATCCTCCACGGCTGAGAGAAGCCCAGAGATGTTTGTCCAAAGGCTCTGGTTCCCATGTGCCTGGCCTGCTTTGGCCTAATGTATTTGCCTAAACGCTTATGTCCCAGATAAGAGGCCTGGGAGATGAGCAGATAGCACCTGTGAGTAATTAACCCTCCCCCTGGGAGATGAGCCGGCATCCAGGCCAGACCTACAGAAGAACCAGACCAGGAGGGAGGCGGGCGGTGACAGGATTTCTCTCCTGGAAGCTTCTAAGGCCCTGTCTACAAGGGACCAGAACATCCCTCCCAAGTCAAAGGGAATTTGAGATGACCGCCCCGCACTTCCACCTTGCAGGTGGGAAAATGAGGCCCAGAGAGGGTGAGACACTGAGCTAGGGCAACACAGCCAGAGTGGAAACAAATCTAAACTGTCAGCACAAAAGGCAATTCCCCAGATAATGTGTAGTGGAAATGCTACAGGTGGGGAGTTAGGGGAGCCACAAATGAAGGAGATTCTCTTTCCATTCATCCATTCATTTGTTCACTCATTCACTCATTCACTCCTTCCTTATTCAATTGAGAGCAAGCAGTGGGGGCGCTCTCCTAGGCGCTAAAACACTACATTCTCTCCAGCTAGGTTTGTAGGTCCTTGAAGGTAGGGACCACAACTGTCCTGCTCACTGCTGCCTCCCCGAAGCCCAGAATGTAATAAGAGCTCGATAAAGATCTCCCAGATACAGGATTTGTCGCGCTTAATACTCACTTGCAAAGAATACATTTCTTATTCTCATTTTACAGTTAGGAAGTGAAGCCCTGAGAGGTAAAGTGACGGGTCCATGGGGTCCTTATGAATTCCTTCAGTCAAGAGCAAAATACTGGCTGTGCACCTACGATGTGTCAACGATGAGCAAGCAGACAAGACCCTCTGGGGGCTTCCAGCCCAGTGAAGGAGTGGGCTGTGGTCAAACAGCCAATACGCAGAGTGTGATTACAGAACCAGGAGGGGGGCATGGGAGGAGGGCCGTTACTTCGTATTCTGAGCTGTGTGGATCCAAAGTCAGGTGGAAGAGGGAAGGCCTGAAGGTGAGAAGGTGGCATTTGTCTGACACAGAAATTGGGGGCTCAGAGAGGTGAGGTGACTTGCCCAGGGCCACACAGCGGGTGTGCAGTGAAGCTGGGGTTCGAGCCCAGTCGCTCTGCAAACCCACTCTCTTTCCACCATATCAGGGGATCGGGAAAGGGCTGAGACAGGGGTTGGAGCAGAAAGGGTATGCTGGTCGGCAGAAGCCAGGTGGGGCTGGACGCCGAGGCTCCCTGCGATCTGGCCGACGCAGGGCAGAGGCCTGGCTTCACCCCCAGCCTCAGTGAATGAACGTCTTGAAGGCAAATCCAGCTCTCTCCTCCCCCTCCTCCTCCTCCTTTATGGAGACACTAATTTTAGCCAGCCACAAAGTCAGCCTGAGCTTTTAAAAATGGACTGATTTATGCTTTTCCTTAATTGCTCCAAAAAAGCGTTTTGCATCTAGTGGGAGAGAGAATGAATATAACTCTATTTAGGTTAAAAATTTAGAGCCAAATTCTCACTGGCCTGGCAAGAAGAGAGGAATGCACTTAAGCCCGTCTCAGTGGACTCCCCACTGCCCTTCCTCTGCCTGCTCAGAGCCTCTCTGTCTGCTTCCGAGGCCCAGACTCTGCCAGAGAAGAGAATAGGGAAGAGAACGCCAGGGGCCTCCCCGGCCACTCAGGAGAGGGCAGGACACTTTTTAACGACGCTCTGGGCAAATTTGCTAAATTTCCTTTCCTGTGGCTCTAAGAGACAGCCTGGGGCCCAGAATCCACTGATGGGGGAAAATTCTGTAGTCATTTCCCAATTTGGGGAGTTAGCACACACCCAGATCTTCTTGGCCATCCCTCTGCCTGCCCACTGGGGTTGCCAAGGCTCGGCCCATGTTTAAATATTGACCTTTCCAGAGGATTTCTAGGAATTCCATTGAGCTGAAAACCATTTGTCACCTACCATGCTAAGAAATGGGAATCTAGCAGTTGACAAGGCAGGAATGTCCAGAGGACTAACCAAAAACATTTGGGTTCCCTAATCACAGGTCAGTGTGGTTTGATTCACTAATTATCATTTCATCCACCCATGTATCCACCCACCCACCCATCCACTCCCCGCATCCATCCACCCACCTTTTATCCATCCATCCATCCATCCATCCATCCATCCATCCATCCTCATCTATCCATCCATCCACCCACCCATCCATCTTTCATCCAACCATCAATCCAAATATTTAATAAAAGCATATTCTGTGCTCACAGAATTCTGTGTTACAGAAATTAATAAGACAGGGTAAATAAGACAAACAGGAACTCCATCCTTATTGAATTCATGGAATGAGTGAGGCAGGTAAGAAAACAGGACATTAACTGAAGCAGAGACAGCAGCTGGCTACCCACAATACACACACACACACACACACACACACACCCCTTGGCCCTGCTGAATAACATGGAGCTGATTCAAGGATGCAAATGCCACTTCTCCGTAGACCACATTTCCCAGATGCTCCTCTACTTTCTCTTTCCTCTCCCATTGGCTTGAAAGGAGGGCTAAGAAGTCCCAAGAGATGGAAAGAGCTACAAGATGGAAGGAGCCTGGGTCTCTGAGCTCCACACAGAAGAAAGGCACCTGCGTAGAAAGACACCTGCAATGTAAGCTAAAACTAAACTTCTATTGAGCTTGCGCCAGTGAAATGTGGGCAGCTTGTTCGTTACATCAGCAAGTGCTACCCAAACATAATAACATTTTACAAAGCACCTTTCTGTAAGTGAATGAAGGGATAAAATCATGTCATTTGATTCTTACAACCGCATGTGGTAGGTAATTGTTGCCCCCATTTATGGATGAAAAAACCGAGGTTCAGAGAGGTAAAGTCACTTGGCCAGAGTCACATGCTGATAGGTGGTGGGCCAGGACTTGAACCTAACTCCCACATCCACGTATTTTCTATGACAATATGCTCCTCGTTGGGGATACAGATAGGAAACCACAGCATGGAACAGGAAGGGCTAAGGTCTTTGTCTGCCTCTGGGTGAAGAAGCTGTGGCCGGGCGTCTATCCTTGGAACACTAGGATGGTTTCTGTTACCAAGATACATGGAGAAAAAAAAAATTTAAAAATCCACCCCTGGGGTCTCCCCTCCCCAAGCAGGAACAAGAGGTCCCCAGGCTGGGCCCCCTTCCTCTGGCAGTTGCTATCTTTCTGGAGGGGCTTTTCTTAACCCATGAGAGGAGCCCCCTTCCCTCCTCCCAGGACAAGAGGAAGCAAAGATACGGACACACCGGATTTCGGCCCCGGGGGGCAGCCAGCTCCTTTAAAGGCCTGGCCCAGGCCCTGGCAGCCCAGGCAGACCTCCAAAACATCTCCATTGGCCAGACCAAAGCTGCCAGAGACAAGGGGCACTCTGGCTCCCCTGTCCAGGCGGTCAGAGCCATATCTGGGGCTGGCTCTGCCATCAGAGCAGGCGGACAAGGGGCAGCCTGACACGGACAGGCCCTGGGGGCAGGTGGGGAGCTAGAAGCCCCACTGCACGCCCACAGAAGGACTGCTGCTCGCCACTGAAGGCTTGGAGCCAAGTCCCTCCTCAGGTAACATCCCTTCACACCCGGGCCTTGATTTTCTGGCCATCAGACAAGAAGATGGTGCTCCTGTGAAATGAAGCTTTTGAGAACAGACCGACCTGAGTTAGAATCTAGACTCCGACACTCACGAGCTGGGTGACCTTGGGCAAGTAACTAACCCTCTCTGAGCCCCTCCGTTCACTAACTGTAAAATGGGGCTAACAGCGCTTGCATCGCAGGGACTCTTAAGGGGATTACATCACATAGTAGGCAACTGATCATTTAAGGAGAGAAAAATACAGTCTGAGAATGTTCTAGCTGGCAGGGCCCTCCGACATCGCATGGGGAAAACGAGGCCCAGAGATACTAGTTGTTGTTTGTCCTGGGTGGAACAGAAAGGCAGGTGCTAAGAGTTATCCTGACTGCTCTGGCTGTTTCCACCTTCTCCTCTGCATCCCAGGCTCCCTCCCACAGGCACTTCCTGTCCCAGTGTGCAGAGTGGAACCGAGCCTGGGAGAGGAGGAGAAAGAAGGTGTCCCGAATCTAAGCCCCTCATCACATTTAGAGGCTGGACCTCATGGGTTTTCCCTCTGCTTTTGCTGGGGGTGGTCTGGTGCTCTGGTGGAAAGGACACAGGCTCTGGCTGCCCAGAGATGAAGTGAGATCCCAGCGCGGCCATGCCTGAGCAGACGTCTTCACCTGTGCGTGTTTCCCTCGGGGTTTGGGGGCAGAGCGCCCACCCTGATGGCTGTCACCGGGAGGACTGAAGGCCATGCATTCAGTGCCTGCTGTGGGGGCTGCTCACCAGACGGCACCTCTGATCACCGTCCCACTCTGTCCTTCCCTCGACCCCACACGCACCCAGGAGTGCTGCTCCAGCTCGAGGCCTCAGAGCCTTGTCCACCGTGTGGATGTGGCTGGGCCGAGCGCCACAGTCAGAGTCCCATCCACGCGCAGCAGTTGAACCAATGCCCAACCAGGAGCCCTCCGTTCGCGGGGAGGGGCGGGAAGGGCGCAGGGCTGCGGCAGAGCCCCTCAGGAAGAAGGCAGGCGTCCCCCTCTGCTGACTCAGAACTGTCTTCCCACCTCCCGCCCCCTGCCTTTTCCCAGCAAGGTCACGGTTCCCCATCCTGGTGCCTCCCCCACCAAAGGTCCAAGCCCCCGTCACTTCACTCCCTACTTCCGACCCAGCCTTGCAAGTGAGGAATTCTCCCGCCTTGCTAATAAGATTAAAACATATCTCCCTCTTACAGTATCGATTCATAGCACTGATTTACTATTGCTTCTCAGCTGCTACAAAACAGATGCGCGGGCCGCCACCTTAATCTCTATCCATCTCCTCACTGCCAGGGAATAACTGCTAATTAATACCTTTTTGCCTCCTGACACCTGCCAGCTTTGAGGGCCATCAATACTCAAGGCTCCCTGCCCTCCCAGCCCACTCGACCCCACTGGCTTGGGCTCCAGCCCCAGCCCGGAGGCGCCCTGGGGCCCCAAGGGAGCAGGAGGGGAGTGGGCTTCCAGCTCCTCGTCCTCCACGAGACTGGCAGATGCACACAGCCAGCGAGTGCGAGGAGGAGGCCAACTCAGGAGGGACAGACCCAGACAGCAGCTCCTCGAACCGGCTGTGAGATTTTCCTGTGCTCTCAGGCTCCTCACCAGCAAAATGGAAAGAGCCACAGATCCACCTCCTACATGGGCGAAAATTCAATGAGAACAGGTCAGGAAGGTGCCTAACGCAGTCCTCTGCTTCCTGCTTCATTGGGCCTCGGCCCCGGGCAGAAGGGATGCGGTCATGGGCCAGCTGAGCTTACAGCACTGCTGTTAGGGAGCACAGGTGGCTGATGCCTGGCACCGGGGAGCAGGTCCAGAGAAGGCCCTGTCGGGAGGAGTCAAACACAAACTTGCAGGACCTGGCCAGGAGACACAACTTATCCTGCTTCTCTTCTTCCTTTTCAGCTCCAAAGGCACCTCCTCCAAGAAGCTGTCCTTGACCACCCAGTCTAGAGAAGCCACTCTGCCCCCAAGCCCTGCACTATGCCACCACCCCGGGGCCTTCTCCTCACCCGCAGTTAGGTTATTCGTCTGTCTGTTCATTTCTGCCTCACCCACCAGGATGTCAGCCCCATGAGCTTAAGGCTCTGACTGTCTTGTGCTGTGCCATGTCCTTAGGTATACAGTAGGAGATCAGTAAGTGCTTAATAAATGAATAGCACATTCTCCATTAGTATTAGCTAATAATAATAATAAGCAAGATGATCACTTCCCACTTGCCCTGAATGAAGAGCTGATTAAATGCCTTCTCACCTGCAGTGGGGGATCCCATTGAAAACCACTGCCACTGTGTATGAAATGTCTATTAGGTGTCAGATGTCCCCAACAACGTAGATACCGTCACTCCCATTTTACAGATGAGAGACTGAGCCTCCCAGCAGTCAAAGGCACCAAGCCTTGCCCCAGATAACACATCTAGCAGGTGACTCGGCTGCCATTCAGATCCAGGCGGGCCATGCTCTAACACTCCACCTGCCCCCCCCCCCCCCGCCTTTGGCACAGCGCCTCCCACCAGGAGAGACGGGGGTGCTCTTTACTGGAAATACATGGACGCCAGGGCTTTCCTCCCAAGCACCCAGATCAAAACTGGCAGCCTGCTGAGAGCAAGCCATTTCCAGTCATCACCGGTGGATAGGACATGACCAGCCTGGGGAGGGACGTCAGCCTGATCTTGGATTTGCACAGGGCACATGGGGAGGGTCCGGAATGCAGGCCCAGGTACATCGAACGTGCTTCATGACTTTGGACTTGCTCCTCTACCTCGCTGCACCAGTCCCCTCCAGGGGTAGCAGCAGGACCAGATTGGGTTAGGGATGTGTGAACACACAGGATTATGGTTCTAAGTCCCCCAATCTGTCCTCACCTGCAGAATTCCCCTTTATCTCCTGGACACCTGGACCAACTGGCTGGGGCCCTGCTCTGTGAGGGAAGGGGGTGGGGATGGGCCGGCAGCTGTCTGCCTTCTTTGGCAGCAAGGGGTGGGGGCAGGGAGGGAGAGGAAGCCCCAGGACTGGGCCTGGCAGATGTACCAGCGGAAGCCAGCACGGGCACTTTTAATAAAACATAATGAGGGCGCCTGGGTGGCTCAGTTGGTTAAGCGACTGCCTTCGGCTCAGGTCATGATCCTGGAGTCCCGGGATCGAGTCCCGCATCGGGCTCCCTGCTCAGCAGGGAGTCTGCTTCTCCCCCTGACCCTTCCCACTCTCATGCTCTCTCTATCTCATTCTCTCTCTCAAATAAATAAATAAAATCTTTAAAAAAAAAAACAAAAAACATAACGAAGCATGGGATCATAAAATATTTCATCTCATTCCAGGCTCCGACGAGGGTGGGACAGACCCGTTGGGCTGGCAAAGGAGAAAGGTTCATAGGGGTGCGCTCTGAGCCTGGGCTGGGGGACGGGCAGGCACCAGCTGGGGACAGTAGCCCCAGGCCTCCTGTCCAGGGTCAGGGTGGCCTTGCCCCAGGCCTCCCCTCCAAGCTTGGACAGGCACAAGGCAGAGGCTTTTCTCCCAGGGACGGCCCCCTCCTGCGGGTGACCCGGGGCCAGTCACTTGCACATTTGGCCTCAGTTTCCCCACGTGTAGAGTGAAAGGAGGGCTACACCTCAACAGGAAAGCTCCAGAACCTCCTCCAGCCCTGAAGGTCCCCTCCATCCTCCAAAACACTCATTTTCACATTGCCCCCTTCAAAGGAAAGCATAAGCAGAAGGAGAACCCAGTCCGCACAACTAGCAAAGCAGGGCTCCTGGCTTGATCTGGGGAAAAGGGCCCCCTCGACTCTCACTTGGACCCACATTCTGGCCTCCCAAGTGGTGCCAGGGGTACCTCCGTGGGACCCAGTTTGAAAACCATGACTCTGCCAACTCCTAGCTAACACCTCCCTGCCTCCAAGGCCCAGCTCCTCTCCTGGAACCAGAGCATGGCCCCTGCGGATCGTGGGCCTCCCCTAGTCACTGCCACTCATCCGCTGGCTCTCCGTGCCAGTATTTACCACAGTCAGTGATTAGGCTTCTCGGGTGTTTGCAGCCCCAGGGCCTGCACAGGGCCAGGACGTAGGAGGTGTTCGGTCATCGGGCCGCCCCAACCCTGCACCTCTGCACGTGGTCGTCACCGTGTCCAGGCCTCGCCCTTCCTCCCCATCACTCCCCGCCTTTCCGTGAAAGTTCCTACTCACGCACGTGCTAGTCATACACTGCAGAAGCTAAGCACCAGGAGGTCGGCCTTCGGTTCTACCTTTCTCTATCCTCCCCTCCACCTCCAGTGCCTTGCACCCTGCCCGGAACAGAGTAAAGACCCAGGTTGTCAGACGGATGGATGGATGCTCCAACGGAAGGAAGGAATGAGTTCTCCCTTCCCGTCCCAAATGGGTTCAGCTCTGCCAGGCCTAACCGGCTCACTCGAATTTCACGGTGTCTCTGGTATGAATTCCAACAAGGCTATCAGCTCCTGAAGGGCAACTGTATCCTCTCTCCAGATCCCACAGCATCTGTGCGGGCTTTCATTAGTTCCAGAAACACGTGCTGAAGCCTGCTCTGCCCCAGGACCTGTGCTGGATGCAGGGGGCATGAAGATGAGTCACAAAGGGCCCCTATGCCCTGTAGTGCTATGAACACAGTAGGAATCAAGTGATGTCCAAGGTGATACCTGAATAATGAACAGGCCTCAGTCCAAAGAAGGAGGTGGGTTTTAGCAGAGGTGGGGAAAGCATGTGCAAAGGCCCCAGGGCAGCTAGGACCACTATGTCTTCAGTGCTGAGGAGGATGGCAGGAGGATAGAGCTCTCTGTCCAGCTTTATGTCTCCTCAGCGGCTCCCTGCAGGTGGCATCCATCCTCCTCTTCCCCAAACACTGCAAGATAGGCTTCTCTGAGGCCGTGCTTTCTGGGAGATGGCGGGGGGGGGGGGGGGGGGGCAGCTGCAGACCCTCCCACTGCCATACACACACACACACACACACACACACACCTCCCTAGTCACCTCCAGGCCCACTGAACACTTGTGTGCTCAGACCCACACATTGAACTAAATATAACCATCACATATGCTTCTTCTGTCTCCTTTCCGAGGGAAATAACATTGTTTAAGTAAAGCCCTTAAAATTTTAAAGAGCTGGGATGTGTGCTCTCTGCGGGAAGCTTTTAGCAGCATGCTTGAAAGAAATAATAATAATAACGAGGCCAGAAACAACAGAGCAGAACCGGGCTGCCACCCCATGCCTGCCAACGTTGGGAGGGGCCAGGCCTGTGGCCTTCCACCGTGGTGCAGCCGTGCGGCCCAGGCCCAGCTCCAGCTGCCGCTGGAGTCCCTGAGCCCCTGAGGTCCCTGAGCCCCTGAGGTCCCTGAGCCCCTGAGAGCTGTGTAGGATCAAGATGGGAGGTCTGGAGAGTCTCGGAATCACAGAAGGAAGGGATCTCCGGCGGAGAGCATAGAAAGCAGTTAAAATGTGAGACATTGTGGATTCAAAACAGCACAGCCACTTAGTAGCTGTGTGACCCTGAGCGAATGGCTTAACCTCTCTGTGTTTCAGTTCCTTCTATGGTAAAATGGGGATCCTAGCGGCGCACACCTCCCAGAAGGTTATTAGGAAGACGGTGCAGGGAGTAGTTAGCAGAAGCAGGAGGTTCCACAGCGCCTGCACACACAAAGCAAGTGTTCATTACATGGTTTCTATTATTACCACTTTGCAGGTGACGTCCAGAAGACCCAGGCAGAGAGCTTGGACCTGGCCACACATCTCTGTTGACCTCAAGCCCAGGAGTCTTTCCCTGGATCCACATAGCTTAGAGAGGCCGCTTTGTAACCAGGTGCTGTCCCAGGGGGCTGAGCCCAGGTTAATGGGAAGAGGCATCTTTTAAAGAGTCAACCTGGATTAAAATGCCTCTCTCCGTCCAGCCCTGAAGTCCTGTCCCCATAGCTTTGTCCCCTGTCTGTATGCAGCAAAGGGCCCCATGAGGTCTTTTCAGTGGGAAAGGAGGGCCTCTTGCTTCCCAGGGTGAGGCCAGCAGGCTCCCTGGGGCCTCTGTGAGTGCCAGTAGGCCTGTGGGTCCAGACCTGGAAAATCTACCTAGTTGCAAGGCTAACCCACCTCTGGCAAATGCACTTGATCTGTCCCCCTGGGTCGCCTCCAGCCTCACTTTTTTCCCGCAACACATACCCTTCACCACTGTCTCCCAGACTCTCCCAGATGATCCAGGCCCTTTCCAGCCTATGAGTCTTTGTTCCTACTGTTACATCCTCCTAAAAATCTCTCCATCTCCTTCTTAGCCTGGCAAACTCCTATGCATCCTTCAAGACCCAGTCATGTGTCACCCCTTCCAGTGATATGTAACTTTCCCCCAAACCTCAGGCAGATTAGTTATTCCCTCATCTGCATTCCTGCAAGGACTGGGTAGCTAATTCAATTTTAGAATTTCCAATATTATACCCCAGTTTATTTGTCTGCCTGCCTACCTGCCCCAGGAGACTGTGAACTCCTTGAAGACAGGCACTGGGTCTTATTTATTCCTACCGTGTCAGCCCTAGCACAGGAACCCACCCAGAGCGATGACCGATGAATGGAACTGAGTTGAGGCCATGTGTACGCACCAAGGAAATGAGTAGCCATTGGACCCACCTTGCTGACATTGCCGTTCCTTAGCAAGCTCCACGGGAGGCAGGATGCTGCCCAATTCCCGAAGGTGGGAATTCCAGGGTAATTCAAACATATCTTAAAGGAGACATTTTAGACGTAGATGAGATTCTCCTTCCCAATCCTATTATCCATCATAGAATCTTAGAACTGGAATCGTCCAGACTCACCCCTTTGTGTATGGACCTAAGAGTCGAGGGGTGGGGGGGTAAGCCAGGCATGCAGCAAGTTAATGGAGGAGTTGAAATCAGATCCTGGGGCTCACAAGTCTGAGGCTGGTGCCCCTTCTACCAAACTGGTGTTTTCCATCATGGCTCGTGATGATGTTAGGTGGTAGGAGGAAGCTTTTTTTTTTTTTAACATTTTATTTATTTATTTGACAGAGAGAGAGACAGCGAGAGAGAGAATACAAGCAGGGGGAGTGGGAGAGGGAGAAGCAGGCTTCCCGCCAAGGAGGGAGCCCAATGCGGGGCTCGATTCCAGGACCCTGGGATCATGACCTGAGCCGAAGGCAGACGCTTAACGACTGAGCCACCCAGGTGCCCCGGGAGGAAACTTTTTAAAAAAATTCAAATAGTTACATATTATCTTACTATGAATTAAGAAAAAAAAATATACTCAGTATAATACACGTATACATGATGTCTCTACATAAGACAAGTCAACAAAGAGGAAATTAATTCAAATTTGATTTTAAGAAAATGATGATGTGAATAATAGTGGGGATGGGACGTAGCTACATAGGACAAATGTCATGAAGGTGTAGCCAAAATTTGGCAAGCTCCGCAGGGAGCAGCTCGGAATGGGCCGACCAGAAGACACCAGCACCCAGGGAGATAAGACTCGTGGGTGACAAAGCTACCTCTGAGACCCGGGATCTTACCCCAGAAGCCAGAGGTGGAACCCTGGTGCTAAGATGGAGACCTCACAGCCAGCACAGAGGGAAACCCAGCCTGCAGGACCCAGCCCCTATTCAGCTGGACGAGTCCTCATCAAAGCCAATTTGGACAGTCAGGTAGATGGGAAGGCAGCGAAACAAAAGAATGTCACTTCGGCCAACTTGGAAACTGAGACCTGACGGGGCCATTGGTGAAGTCCTTCCCAATGGATGTTCATCCCCAGGGAGCAACTGGTCCCTCCTCGGGAGGGTGGTGAAGCCACTGAGCCAGCAGGCGGGGCTGAGACCCACCTGCACCAGGGCAGGGCATGTCGCAGGGCTGGCGGAGGATGGCGGTGTCGCCAGATGGCATGTTGGTGAGGGGCAGGGCACTCTGTCTTGCCTGGAGCACATTAGAGAATGAGCCAGAGAAGAAATAGCCACTGGTATTTGTCACAGCAATTTCAGCAAAGCACCGAATGCGTAAGCGTCTCATGAATTTCAACTGGCGGAAGTGGTCCCCATCAAAGTCATTTTGAACAGTCAAGGTAGATGGAAAAAAAAGCCAGACAAAGGAAAATCGAGGGGCATAAGGAAAGTCACCTCAGCCAACCAAGAAGCTGTGAGCTGAGGAGGCTGTTGGGGGAAGTTTTCCCAAGAAAGAGTTATGGTCTTGGAAGCCGGCTACTCCCTGACCGCCAGCTAACCCGCCCCCCTCCCCCCAGCCAAGAAGATGCCACTAAAAATGGCCGTGGCATTCTCAGCTTTTGGGTGAAGGATAAAAAGCTGGCGGTCCAAAGGACTAACTTACTTGCCGGTCCTCCCCTTCTCCCCCACCTGCGAGGGTGGAAGCAGCCTCCAGGGAGAGAGGCTCCAGTTGGAGAGCACCTGCCTTTCCACTTGGAAGGAGGCTAGCTTGGAGCCTGCTCGTGACCGATGTGGACCAGGTTGCACGTGGTAGGAGCCAGTGGGCATGGCAAGAAAGATGACCTAAATGGATCTAAGGAGAAAGAACCTCTCCGTGGGAAATTGGGTGGAAAATAGACTGGAGGATGACGAATCCATGTGCCCTGGGGTGGGGTAATCAATCAGCGAGATGGACCAGGGGACAGGGAGGTGGAGGGACACCGAGCAGTCTAGAGCGCAGATGACACATTGCAAAGGTCAACATGATCAGTGAGTGGAGAGTGCAGGCGGGTCCTCTTTGCAAACTGCCATGTGATCCCAAAGTTACCTGCTGCTTCCAGTTCACGTGTTCCTCAAAAGCCGGTTCCACCTTCCTAAGGACCCATGCTCATATGCTACTTTTCCCTCCAGAAAATCTAGCATCAGCACAAGGGTACAAGGGTAGGATTGGGCACAAGGGTAGGCATCGCGTTACTGCTATTGCCATGGATGTAAATAGCAACCCGTTACTAGCACCACATGTGGTCCCTTCCCTCATTAGAGCAACTCTGTTGGGTAGGTAGCAGCACCATCCCCATTTCACAGATGGGGAAACTGAGGCTTAGCAAGACGGTGCTAGATCTCTGCTGTTTGCACACCTCACCCTCCTCCCACTCTGTACCTGGGAGACCCCCCTGTATGGGCTTCCCCCTGGGGTTTGGTCAATGGGCAGCACCAGAAAAACACTCAAAGACAAAAGGAGGGTAAAAAAGTTGGGGTATTTCTCCCTCCAGCTCCCTGTCAGCTCCCCGAGGCTCTCTCTGCATGGCCCTCTCCAGTCTCTGGGTGGGAGCAGCCGCCAACTGCTCCGAGCCCAGGGTGGCGCCATCCCCTGCTGCCTACCCTAACCCCCATGCAAACCGTCCCCTTAATAAGCCCCCCTCTGAGACTCCCCCGTTGAGCCCGGTGGCTCTTGTTGGCACCTGAATGCTACAGAGGGAAAGAAACCCGTCCCAAAGCCATCGAGTTTACACACCGGGGTGCCGAAACTTGAACCCTACTCTATCTGCCTCCAAAGCCTGCGTCATTCCATCTGAACTAGGATTTCTCCACGGCAGGCATTCGCGCCCGCCACCTTCACAGATTGGCCCTATCCGTGTGCCACCTGCTCTGTGGCGTACTTAGCATTTTTCTTTAACTTGGCTCATTCTTTACTTAAATAAGCCATTTTAAAAAGAGAGAGAGAATTTAAATCACTGCCCCAAATGGCAAACCAGCCTCCCTTGCCTTAAACAGAGGGTAACTAAAAGAATTACAATGAAAACAAAACACCGTTTACTACAACTCTCACTCCCTTGGGCCCACTGGTTGACCCGCACCCGTTTTGGTTGGAAAGGCAGATTAGCAGGCGACAGACGGCATTAAAGACATGAGATCATCAGCCTGAGGCTTTCTCCTTGGCACCACTGGAAGGACAGGATGGGAAAGAAACAGGGAAAGACCCTCCCTCCCCGATTCCTTGTTACCTGTGGTCAGTCCTCGGCCCCTCCCGGAGGGGAACACTGCCCACCCCGGACCCACCCTGTCCAGGAGAACTTTCTCTAACGATGAAAATGTCCTGCTTACGTCTGTGCTGTCCAAATCAGGAGACGCATGTGGCTCTTGAGCATCTGACATGTGGCTGGGTGGACTGCGGAACTGAATTTTGTTTAATTCTGTTAAATAAAAGCTGAGACAGGGACAGGAAGCTGGAGGGACACCGAGCAGTCTAGAGCGCAGATGACACATTGCAAAGGCCAACATGATCAGTGAGTGGAGAGTGCAGGCGGGTCCTCTTTGCAAACTGCCATGTGATCCCAAAGTTACCTGCTGCTTCCAGTTCACGTGTTCCTCGAAAGCCGGTTCCACCTTCCTAAGGACCCATGCTCATATGCTACTTTTCCCTCCAGAAAATCTAGCATCAGCACAAGGGTGCAAGGGTAGGATTGGGCACAAGGGTAGGCATCGCGTTACTGCTATTGCCATGGATGTAAATAGCAACCCATTACTAGCACCACATGTGGTCCCATGCTCATACTCTTATGTGTTGTATTGTACATGTCAGTCCTAGGCCACGGCCATGGCCACGGCCACGTAGTGAATAGCACAGCCCTAGACTGTAAGTCCCAGGAGGGCAAGGACTTGCCTATTCATTCTGCTCTGGATTTCTAGAACAGCACAGTGCTTCACCCCCAGGGAGCATTCAATTAACACTGCCTACACCGGTGATGGAATCAGTGAATGAATGAATGAATGAATGAATGAATGAATGAATGAATGAATGAATGAATGAACGAATGAACTCCGCTGCTTCGTGCAACAAGAACTTGCTCTCTCTGCAACTCAGACTGTCCTGGGAACCACTGACTCTTCCCCATTAGGCAACCGGCATCCTTTCCCGGGATGGGGGGGCTTGCCTTTCTCCTCTCACCGGGCTCCTCAGGCGGGCAACTGGGCTTCAGGAATTCGCCTTCCACAGCCTCTCCTCCTCCGAGCTGGGCCCCAGCCCACTCCTCTGCTGCCCCAGCGAACAAAGAAGTCTTTGTGATGGGATTGCTTTGGTGGCTCCCCGCCCCCCACCCCACTCCCTCTGCCCCTGCCCACGACATTGGGTGCTGGGTGACGATGCACATTTTGTCACTTGCGTCTGCAGAACCAGGCACCTGGCCTTGGGCTATTTGTACGGCCCGAACACCCTCTTGACAACAAGCTGCACGCCCGGGCAGTGAGCACCAGCTCTAGATGAGGATGCCATTCACCCCTGGGTCCCGCCAGCCAGTCTGCCTCCTGCCAGTGCCCCCAAGCCCCCACGCGGTCCCTCCCCACCAGCCCAGCACGATGCCAGGGCAGCCCGTGATGGACGCCTTCCTCTGGGGCAGCACTAGGGAGAGGGGAGGAAGAAATGGCGCTGGGGACATAATGGAGTCGCCAACGACTAGTGACAAACAACCCCATCGGAGGGGCAGGAGTGCCTCTGCAGAAAGAGAAACAAAAGGGCAAAGGGAACAGCTTGGCAAAGGAACAAAAAAACCCAATGGCTCAGCTGCTTCTCTGCCTGGCGACCCCCAAGTTGCTCCTGTGATTTATGAGGCTGGGGGGTCGCTCCCACTGGAGCACCGCCAAGATTCCCACCCAAGTCTGGGGGACCCCGAGACCTCCCCGCAGAAGGCTCTGAGGGTGGTGGGCCCACCTGACCAAGCCCTGGGATGGCCCCCAGAATGTGGAGGGAGAAGGCCTGTCCCCATATCAAGCACAGTATGTACAGTGACAGAGAGTCCTTCCTCTCTGGCCTCAGTTTCCCCAGCTTAAAATGGGAGGAAGGAGATAGTGCAAATAATTTCTTGGCTCCCTTTTGGCTCTGACGCTCTGTAATTCCAAGCCTGCGGACTCATGTGGGGCTCCACGTGGGGACACCTACAACGTACCCCCTTGGCTGGGCACTGAGGCTCACCAACACTTCTTCCCCTTTGCACTCGGGGATATGGCGGGGAGGCAGACATCGTCATAAGAGTAGTAGCCATTTCTCACACGCCTCCTGTGTGCTGGGCACCGAGCACGTGGTCCCCACACCGTCTGTGATTTACCCTGCCCAGCGGCCCCCACCCCACCAGGCCACCATGCCGAGCTTCGTGCTCTGCTGGAGAAGTCAAGGTTGAGAGCAGTGAAGAGTTCCCTGAGTTCACATGCTGGATGAGTGGTGGAGAGGGCGTCTGAACCCTGGTCAGACCCCGGGGCCCATGCTTCCTGGAGATCTAGAAGCTTCTCCCCAGGAAAAGCTACTCCCATCACACTCGGTTCAGGCCCAAGGTACATGCTCCAGCTGGAACAGCCCCATTCCGGGCCGTGTGATCCTGGCAGGGCCTGGTTTTCTTCCTTGCCAGGTCTGGACACTCCGGGTAAGATGAACTGCCCCTGTTGACAGCATTTCTTCCTTTAGGCCGTTGTCTCTTTGGGCGCCCCAGAACAACCATTTATAACCCAACGGAGGTTCCAAACAGGTTCCAGCTTCAGGTGGCCCAGAAAAACCAATTCATCTTCCTAGAACACTGCTCTGGGAATGTCACTCTTCTCTCTTCAACTGCTCCCCGCAGTCCCCGGGCTCGAATCCAGACCCCTGGCCCTGGGCACACAGGCCTCCGCCAACACCACCAGCCTCATCCCCAGCCTCTCAGCGGGCACCGTATGCTCAAGTGGGGTCAGCTGCCTTACTGCCTCCCAACCCCTCACTCACCTAGACAGCACACTGACTCCCTCCTCCAGGCTCTGTGCAAACTGTTCCCTTGCCTGGGATGCCCTCCTTGCCCATCAAGATGCTTTCAATCCCTCAGAACATTCCTGGGCCACTCCTTTAGCCCCCAAAGATTTATCCATGGTATCCCTGTATTGGCCATTTATTATACACGATCATTTCTTGTTCTCAAATGAGCCCGTGTTGTGTGGGGTTGCCAACAACTCGAAATTCCTTGAGGGAGGTGTCTGCCAGCCCAGCAGGAGGCTAGGGCAACTGCTCAATTCATGGAAGTGACTGGATCCCCTGACTTGGCTCCCCAGTCAGCCTCCGGGGGAGGGAGAAGAAAAGTGTGAGCCCAGGCGGCCTATCAGAGACTCCACCCCGAGGGTCAGGAGGAAGGGAGGAACCATGAGTGAGGGCAGGTTACCAGCCAGGTGCTCCCAGGTAGAATTTCATTTGTCTCATGACACCCTCCACTTTCAAAAGACGAAGGAAGCGTGACTGAGAAAGGGAGCGACCAACTCTAGTATACTCCGCTAGGACGGGGCCGTGCTGGGACTTGAACCCAGTTCAGATGGAAAGCCGAGGCCATTAACCCCGGCTAACTGTCCAGAGAGACAGTGATTGAGGAAGGATGAGCCTGCCCAGTGTTGTGCTGGCAAAAGTTAACAACCAGCGCTGGGCTGGGGGGAGCTCTGATCTGGAGTGTTGGCCGATTTCCATGGTGTAAATCCCCCACCGCGGTCGGTTTCAAACCACCAACGGGCTCCACTCAGAGTTGGAAAGCGACGTGCCAATCAATGCCTGGGTGTGAATCCAGCCCCTGCCCATTACGAGCCGTGGGACCTTAGGCAAATCACACAGTCTCTCCAAGCCTCGTTCCTCATCTGTCCAATGGAGAGAACATGACCTCCCAAAGCTTCTGGGTTGATTTAATGGAACAAGGTTGGCACAGTCCTGGACACAGGCATAGAAGGGGCTCTAAGCATGTTTCCTTCCTTCCTTCCTTCCGTCCTTGGTTCCTTCCGTCCATTCTTCCCCAAACCCCCACTCATCCCCAGTCAAGGACAGCCCCCCTCCACAAGGAGAAGCCAGAGGGAACAGGAAGCCCTTTGGTCTTCTTACCACATTCGCCTGCTGGCTCATCCCCCAGATGCCAGCCGGGATGCCAGTGTGAGTGATGGTGAGCCGTGCTGGACAATGGGCACATTCTCACACCAGAAAGTGTTTCCAGAGGTGACTGGTCAGGGCCGGGAAACAGGCCCGGGCCTAGTGTCTGGACTGAAACTCAAGCTCTGTGGGGGAGGGGGGGGTCATCCATTCATTCATCAAACACATCCTGAGGATCTGCCCAGAGCCAGGCCTTGTGCCAAGGCTGGGGTGCAGGGATGCCCACCCTTGAGAGCTCTCAGTTCAGCAGGGAGACCAACCCTTGAGCATCTCCAGCCCCAGAGGAGGGTTCTTCTAACAGAGTATTACCCAAAGTGCGCTACCAACACTCTTAGGGGAACCTGAGTCGGTGGGAGGGGGGAGGAGTTATGGAGGGCGGAGAAGTGGGGACAGAAACTGGAGGGAGGTTTGTGTGGTCAGGGGCTATGCTGGCTAAGGGCGGAGGTCTCTTCTCTGAGCCAGGAAAGGGTGGAAGTTGGGGAGGGGGCAGACAAGGTGAAGTTTAAGGCCAGAAACCTCTGAGCAGGCCAAGATTGTGGAGCAGAGAGACCGTGGGCTCTGGTCTCGCCGCTGTGTGACCCGGACACAGCAGCATCCTCACTGATGGACTGGGGATGTGACACCCTTCTGGACAGCAGTGGAAGAGGGAGGAGCTCACGTCAGCAAAGTGGCTACAAGAGCATCCAGCTCACAGAGCATGCTTTTTGGTCAGTTTACCGGCCTGTAATCTCCTGGGAGCTGGCCTGTCCCATTCCAGACCCCTGTGGGCTGGTGGGGGAGGGATGGAAGGCTGGGCACACAGCCACCAAACCCAGATTCCACTCTAGCCACGTCCCACCTCCGTCTCTTCACCTCCCCAGGCCTCAGTTTCCCTGCTCGATGGGCAAGAGAGTAGCTGCCTCTGTGTCTTATGTGAGGGCTTGATGACATGCCAGGTGTAGAAGCCCTTGGTCAGCTCTCGGGGACTACCAGCCAGTAGGGACGAGGTCTGGAGCCAGCGTCTGCATCATTTTGATTATCTGAGAGAACAAGAGTGTAGTTCCAGGAGCAGAACTTTGCCAACGGAAAGTTCACCTGTGAATCCAGCCCAAATTCCACGTGCTGTAAACCTTTCCATATGTGTTTCTGTAGAAAGTCTCTTCTAAACCAGGACATCCATGTCTGAAGGCCAAAGATGGTTTATGACCTAAACAACCAAGCTTGACTGAGTACCCACCATGCTTTTTATGGGGAAGATTCACCAGCGAGCAGACCCGGCCAGGGCCCTGCCTTCATGGGGTTTCCCAGGGCAGGGGATAGGAGGTTCACGGCAAGACTGGCTCCATCCCCTCATCTCACCAGGAGAAACAACTTGCATCTACACTCGGTTGTTGGGGAGGAGCAGTGCCAATGCCTTGGACCTCCCAGGGAGGTCAGGGGCAAGTGGTGGGATCAATCAGCCCCAGCTCGCGGACCAGGAGCCGTCCCAGACATTACCGGCAACTCTGAGGCTCATCGTGCCTCGGGAGGGTATCAATGGGGTCCTTGTTTTGCAAACAGCAGAAGCCAACTCTGGACAGCTCAAGCCCCAGAAAAGTAACTAGTGGAACATGGAAGTTTCTGGAACACAAGGACAAGCGGAAGCCGCAGGCGCTGGGGGGACCCATGCAGTTTGAAGTGCAGCAACTCCAGCATAACCACCGTTAATATTGGTCATCAGCAGAGCGAGCAGGACTGAGCGAAGTGTTTTGCATGTAATGACTTGTTCCAGCCTATGAACACCCTGGGGAGTAGGGTATGTCCCATCATTATTAGCCTCAGGGAAACAGAGAAGTGCTGTTTCTCGGGGGCCCCCACTGGCAAGGGGTCCTTTCAGGGGTTCTCAGTCTTCCTCTGCTCTGGATCCAGATCCCAGGGAGAGTGTCTGATGGGCTCCTCTTGAGGTGGCTTACCTAACTGTGCCACCTACCAAGAAGGCAGGCAGTAAGGAGGCGGGTGTGCCTAATATCCAACATAAATCTAGTACGTGGCCGGTGGATGCAGGAATGGCTGGTCGATCAGATTCCTTGCCTGGGGGCCGCAATGTCCTTTCCAGCTCCTTTGGGCTACTACTTTGTGCATCTCCAGCTCCGTGCGTGTTGGATTTATTTGCTCCATCCATGAAATCCTGGTTAGGAGATCTCTGTGATCGTGGCCCCCCCCCCCCGCTACTGGACCCCACTGAAAGTATAAAGGTGGGTTCCGGGACCTCATCCCCCCGTTCCTTCCCAGGACCTTCATCCTGAAGGCAGACAGCCCTTAGGAAGTGATGCTGTGTGTTTTGCCACCGCTGACATTTGTCGTTTAAAACAGAAGGCTTCACATCCTCTAGCAAGTGGTGGAGACTGTTGTATTCCTCCTTCCAGTGATGAAAAAATAGTTTCTCCTCTCTTCTGGGAGCAGCAGTGTCTCTGGATTGCTTCAGACCTGAGTTTGAAACTCCTAGTTGTTGCGCTTAAAAAGAAATCCTGAGCTTCATTCATTATTTAAGAAAGAAAAGAAAAGAAGGAAAAGAGAGAGAGAGAAAGATCCCAGGTCTCTTGTCTTCATCTGCAAAACATGGCTAATGACACTGCCTCACAGATTACTGAGAGCATTTAACGCATAAAGAACATGTAATAGGTGTGCGATAAATAGTAGCTATCCGTAATTGACTCTTGTTTCTACCAGTTCTCAACCAGACTCTGGGGAGACCGGTCTTGAGTTGAGCAGGTCCCACCACTCACAGTCCCACCTCCAGCTCTTTGCTCAGGCCAGTTTCCCTCCTGGCACATTTTCCTCCTTTGCCCTCAGCTTATTAATGTCCTCTCTTTACTTCAAGGTCTAGCTAAAGTCCTCCCTCCCCTGTGAAGCATCCCCTTGATCCCCCAAGGAATCACTCTTCCCCAAGAACTTCCTGTAGGGGATGTCAATCACTTGGCATCTAGCAAGTGTCAACACATTTCCACCTGGACTGTCATTCGTCTTCTCACGAACGCGCCCAACCTCTCACCCCATTGGGATGAGGATAGAAGTCTCTCTCTTCTCTGACGTGCCCCGCCCACATCAGATGCCCATTCATTGTCTTGACAATGAGGAGGGCTTTCAGAGACAACCCCTTCTCGCACCTGGGCAGAAGCACGCACTGGATAATTCTATCTCTGTGAGGGTTTGGAAGGAGTAAAACATCCAGACAGGGAACTGCACACTCTAAGCCGTCTGTGGGGCTGGAGCCAAGGAAGTGCCTGAGTGTCATCGCCACTGGGAGACACCAGGGCACAGGGGGCAAGAGTCAGCCCTCGTCTGCATCTCTGCTCACCACTTACTGATTGGGTGGCCTTGGACAAGTCACTTAACCTCTGTGAGCCTCAGTTCCCTCACTAGCAAAAGAGGGCTAGTTTTACCTTTCAGTGTGGTTGTCAGGATTAAATGAGACAAGAACGATGAAGCAGTGAGAGTTCAATTAGGGTTGGAGATACAGCCCCTTCCTCCCGCTAAGTGAAGAATCAATTTTCCACTAAGCAGTAAACACCGTAAAGGCAGGGACTCCCCCACCATGTTCAAGGTCATGTTCCCAGGGCTTAGCACTGTGCTTGGTCGGGAGATGTTGCAGAGGTGGGTAGGGTGGTAAACCAGGTTAGACACCTACACAGGGGGGAGGGTGGGAAGCCAGGTTAGACACCTACAGGGATCCCAGGAAACCCAGTTAACAGAACTAACCAGTTTCTTCTTTGTTCGGCTCTTTATTTGGCTCCCGCCTTCCAAGTCAGGACTGCCATAATCCAGAAACCTGAGGAAGTCACTTCAACTGCCTCAGTTGTGCGTGAGACAGATGTTCTGGAAAGCTGGGGTAGCCAGGCCAATCTAAGGCATCACTGGTAGCCTGCCTCCCCTGCCCTAGGGATTCTCTGAGCCCCATAGAGGGAACATTGGAAGGAAAGAGAGCGCTTGGGGCTGGGCCAGGCAGGGAGCTGGAAGGAGCCAGTACTCCTGTCACTAACCAATCGTAAAACTCTGAGCCTCAGTTTCCTAGTCTGTGAAAAGAGGAGCTTAAGCCCATCTTGCAGCTGCATGAGGCCTGGGAAGCGGCCAGCACGTGCATGACACACTGCAGCTGATCCACACAATCGGGGCTATTGAGAAACCAGAATCCCTGCCAGATATTAGGAAAGAAGCAATCTCAGACTGTTTCAGGAGACTTGTGTGTAAGGATCGTCCGTAGTGGAGTCTCATCACCCGCAGGAACCCAGGCAGCTCTCCTTTTGTGCCTGCCATCTTGCCCAAGGCATTAGGATTTCGGGGGAGGGTGATCATCAGTTCCTACTCTAAAAGGGTCCTCCTGCTAAAGAGTAGTTTCGGAACCACTGAATATGTGATCGCGGAGGTCGCTTCCAGCTCGAACATTCTCTGCACTTAAAAAGCAAAAACTAGTTCAACCTCTCTAGAAAAACTCGAGTTTGCGATGGGGTGGGAAAGGGGTGGGGTTTAGGGCTGGGGGTGTGGCCAGGCTGGGGGCGGGGCGGCTGGGGGAGCAGGGGCAGAGCAACTGGCTCTGGGCTCGGCCCACGGCCGCGCGGCGCGGCGCGGCGCGGCGCCTGGAGAGGTGGGGGGTGGGGATGGAGGGGCGGTGAGAAGGAAGCCAGCGGAGCCCGAACCCCCGCCCTGCGCCCTGGGCGTGGGGTGGGGGTGGGGAGGAAGGATAAATACTTAAAAGTCGGCACAGCAGCTCGGGAGCGCACAGCCCCCGCAGTCTCAGTGCTGCGGCAGCCTCGGCCCGGCGGAGCCAGCCCTCCCACCCACCCACCTGCTGACACGCGGCTGCGGAGAGGCAACTGCCAGGGTCACTGGCTGGGGCCTTTGGCTCGCCCTAACCGGGCTTGCCCCCCCACTATTCTTCGCCGAGAATTTCCCGTGGCCAAAGGAGGCAGGGCCAAGAACCACTCTCTCCCCTACCTCCACCCTACCTCCCCTCCCCCCATCGCCGGTGCCCTCTCTTCCGGGCCACTGCACAGGCTCAACTGCAGGAAGGACTTGCTTCCCAGAAGTGCCCAGGCAGGGGAATCTGGGGCCCGAAGACTTGAAAACGCCTCAGGGCGCTCCTGGGTGATCTGGCAAAAGAGAGAAATGTGGGTTTCTCCACTGCAGAGTCAGATACTGGGGAGGGTGAGTTAGGGGCAGAAACTTATGGCCCAGCCAATCCTGTGTGCAGCGGAGTCCTTTCTCCCAATGCACAGACCCACCTCTCCAAAGTTGAGCCCCTTTGTCTGCGACCCTTAGGGGCACAACAGGCGAGGGCATGAGAGCCATGCCTCTACTCGCCCCCCTCCCCCCCTCCTGCCAACTGGCAGGCATGTTTCGGAATGCCTGCCCTGGATTCTACCCTCTCCTCCCTCCCAGGCAGCCCCTGGCAGGTGGCCCGGCTAAGCCAACTGCCAGGTGCACAGCTCTTGGTCATATCCTGGAAGGGCGCCCTCCTCCGGCAAGCCGGCCTCTGGCATCTCCTGCAGACCCTTTTCGTACTCCCGCCCCCTCCTGAGCACAGACTTGGAAGGGGGAAGGAGGGACCCCACCCTCAAGCACTCTCTCTTTCTCTGCGGAGAAGAGGGGCCCCCGGTGGCTCAGAACCCCTGCCTCCGCCCCAGGCTCGGAAAGTTTCCCCTCCGTGATCCGGGTCGGAGCTCTTTTTTCACCCTGGGCAGAGGAGCTCAAGGCCACGCCGGCTCCCCCGGCCCAAACACGCTCACCCCAGGCGCCGGAGCCCGAGCCCCCCGCCCCCGCCGCCTGCAGGGGCGGGCAAGAGGGGCGGAGGCGCCCGGACGCCGGGTCAGCTCTCCGCAGCCCTGCAGCCCAAAGAACGCCGCTTGCGGGCTCTGGGGAGAGCTCTCAGGGTGGGGTCCTGACCGAGCCGGGTTTCCCAGCGTAGCTTTAACCGTCAGTCGCCAACCCCACCGCGTCTGTTCTGCACGTTCTGGGGGAAGGGGGGGAGGGTGCTCCCCTCCTGCCCCCAACTCCCAATCCTTTCTCCCTGCAGTGTCCAGGTGAGGGCTCCAGTGCCTTTCAACAAAGCCCGGTGTCCAGCCCTGGAACCGGGACCCCTCTCCCAGATAATCTTTCCCTCTAGAGGCATCCGACGGAGGGAGCCCTCACCCCAAAGTTGGGGGAGATTCTGATCCACTTTGGAAAGTCTCTTGCTCCAAGGGTAGGGGGACAAAGTATGGGGCTGACATTTCTTCTGGGTTACACAACCCCTCCCCTGCCCTCTGCCAGCAAGACCACCATTTAGGCTCAAATTCTGCAGCTTCTCCCATCTGCAGACCCAGCACTCTCCAAGGACCCCCGGGCGGGGTTATTTTAGGGAGGCACCCCTTCCTGGCAGGCACTCTCAGAGCCTGGTGAGGCATCTCCCTCCCGGTAGGGCAAGGCAAACGCCAGGACAGAGTTGACCCCCTACCTTCATCCCTCAGTTGGGCTAGGGGCTGAGATCGTACTGGCCACAATGTCTACTTTTTGGCACCCTCGTCACGGCGGAGCCAGGCTGTGACTCCAGAGGGGCTGGTTCTAGGCACCCAGGGTTGGCACTAGACTCAGCGGGGAATCGTGTACAAGGACCCTCTGGTCTCCGCGCCCTTGGCTCTTTGCTGGTCCCGCCTCCGTCCCGCTGGGCTCGTAGCCCCGGTGTGAGCTCACTGCCCGAAAGGTGCCTGGGTCGCCAGGATAAGCTCCGGCACCATTTAAGGCCCACCAGGCGGCGGCACCGGTCGCGAGGCACCGAGGCGGCCGGGAGCCCTGGACCCTGGAGCTGCGGAGCCACCGATCGCTTGCTCTGGGGACCCTGCTCAGCTTCCACCTCCTCCCAGCTGGTTCAGCCTGGCTGGGACCAAGTCCATGCGGGACACACACGGCTGCTCACACCTCCTCTGTCCCCAGACACATCCATACCTCCCTCTACACTAAAACCACACGCTCCATCGCACGCACACACACTCCCGGCCCACGAAGCAACACAACCCCCACACCCCAGATCCACGCACACTCCTGCCCAAGTGTCACATTCCCCCCTCCTATGCACACACACTCCCCCCCCCCACAGCAATAGTCATCCGCTGCCACACACCCCTAAAGAGACCTGCACACTTGGGACCCGCGAGGAACGCCACACCTCACATACTCACCACCCTTCAACACGCTCACACATACAATGACACAAGCTCTCACACTTCACACCTCACCGAGAAGCGGGCACCCGCTCACACGCCCAAACGCTCTGGCTCACTCTTTCTCACGCGCACACCTTCTCCGTGGAACTGACAGACACTCAAACACCCCATCTGCACACTCACATCTCTAAATACACTCCCGCACCCTCTGCGCACACAGCTCCTTCCCGGACACCCTCACCCGTAGACGCAACAAAGGCACACGCTCGTCCACACACGCACACACACACACACACACACACCCTGGCACAGACCCGCGAGCGCTCTTTCCGGAGGAGACCTCCTCCCTCCGTCGCCGAGCCGAGCGACTGCGCGGACCCCCACGCCAGGACCCGTGCTCGCACCCTGAGCCTCTCCGGGGCGCCCCGGGCCCGCGCCCTCCCCCGGCGGCCCGCCCCCCGCGCGCGTCCCCCACCCGGGCTCCGGCCGGGCGCCCGCGCACTCACCGCGCGCCAGGTCCAGGGTCGCGGCGAGCAGCAGGCAGACGCAGCCGCGGAGGCTCGGGGCGGCTCGCATGGTGCCCGGGAGCTGGCGGCGGTGGCGGGGCGGAGGCGGTGGCGGAGGCGGCGGGTCCCCTCGCCATGGGCTCAGGCGCGCTCCTGCCTCCGGCCGCCGGCCGAGACGGTGGCGGGCAGCGCCGGGCGCCGTGGGGGCGCCCCCATGCCGCCCGCGGCCGGGCCGCCGGGGCGCCGGGCTCGACTCGACTCGGCTCGGGCTCCGCGGGGCGCTGCGACCCGGCTCCCGGCTCCCGGCTCCCGGCTCCCGGCTCCCCGGCTGCGCGCGGCGCCCAGCGCGGCCCGGAGTCGGATCGGCGGCAGCGCCGGAGTTTGGAGCCGAGCCGCGCTCTCTGTGCCTCGCGCTCGCCTCTCCCCGCGGCGCGAGCGCCCCCTCCCCGCGCTCTCCCTCCGCCCCTCCCCCTCTCCCCGCCCTCCCCTCGCCGCGCTCTCCGCTGTATAATACAGACTTTTCTTTAATCCTTTCTGGGCTGTTCGGCTCTCGTCCGCTAAGCCGATTTATTGCAGGGAGAAGGCGAGCTCACCCCCTCCCGGCCCCCCTCCCCCTCCTCCCCCTCCCTGCCTCCCACCCCTTCTCCTTACCCCAGCTTCCCCTCCTCACAACTCTCCCTGTCCTTAGCTTCACCACCCACCCCCAGCTGACTGAGCACCCTGTCCCCCAGAAGCCAGCTCCGTCTGATCCCCCTCCACCTAATCCCTTCCCTGGGGTCACAGCCTCCCACCCCCAGCCTGATGGAGGGAGGCAGCCTCCCTTGTGAGCAAGCGATGCCTTCCGTGGAGCGGAGCAGGCAGGGTGTGGCCCCCAGAACTGGCCTTGCACCTCTTAATGCTCTTAGTGTGAAGGATTAGGGGCATCAATCTTCTGAAACTTCCCAAATTATGGATGGCTTCCCCCAGGTACCGACAAAATGTTACGTTTTTTCCTTTCTTCCAAGAACAGCCACATCCTTGAATCCAGCCAGGAATGGTTAAGGAACTTGTTGTTTCCTCCTGGCAGAGACCACATTTTCACCTTTTTGTCAGGCCTGACACTTTTTCCCCAGGCCTGAGGAGTGAGGTTTGGGACTTGTATCTCATTACACACACACACACACACACACACACACACACACACACACCATTGCGCCTCAGGCCTGGCTGTGAGCCTTGAGGTCCCGTGGGAGGGGAGAGGTACTCCAGCCCTTGGGGTGGGCTGGGGGTGGGAGGAGGTTAGATGGGATTCAGAGCATGGAACTTCACACCTGGCAGGGAATCCCCCGCCTCCCCCCTGCCGGCAAGCTGATCCCCGGAAAGACCATCATAGCCAGGGGCAGCACTGGGCTCAGAATCCAGGCCTCTGGGCTCTTGACCCAGTGTTCTTTCTAGGACATTCTATTGAGAAATCCCAGCTTCCTTCTCTGTGGAGAATTTCCAGCAATGTCAGATTGCTGCCTAAGGGCTTTTGCCCTGTTTACCTGGATGGGCAATGGGTATATAGCCAGTTGCCTCTCCAGCAGCCCTTTCAGGGGGTGCAGGGAGTGAGATAGGTGGTTGCTAAGCTGTCTCTTGGCCAGTCTTGTGCAGAGATACCCCATGGCAGGGAGCTGCTCCCTCCATCTGCCCTCTGGAAGCCTCACAACAGGGCTTCCCAAGGCAGCCTTGCTGCAGCTCACGCCCACCGGCCCAGGGGAAGGAGCGATTTGCATTTATGAAGATCTGAAAGCACATGTTCACCTGACAGGCTTTAGAATGATTCTCTCAGTAAAATAATAATAATGATCGTAATAAACCCTTATAAATAGGTGTTTGATTACAGTTTGTCCCTACGTGGGTTGTTTTTTTTTTTTTTTTTTTGAATCAGACTAATTGGCTGCCAGGCTGATTGGGCCGGATGTGGCTCTAGTGTTAAAGTCTTAGGCCCCTTCTTTCTTTGGCTCCTGTTCTTTGCTCCACTTCGCCCCCACCCACCCAGGTCTCTCCTTCTCCAAGTTGCTGAGGGTTAGCTTGAGGTCACCTCTCCCCCACACCCTCCCTTTGGGCTGACCCAGCCACGTCATGGGGCACAGTCCCTGACTACTTTCTCCCTACCGCTCCACCCCTCCACCTCTGGCCAAGAAAAGGGCCAGCAGAACCCAATCTATCACAGGTGCTAAGCCCTCCATGGAAGAGCCTTCCCAGCTGGGGAGCAGCGGCGAGCTGGGAGGACCCTCACGTTGGCCTGCTGGTCTGAGTTCTGCCGGCAAATATCAGGCATCACTGTGTGGGCATTCCTACTCGGCTGGCCCAGCTGCCAATCAGAGAGCTGCCAGGCAGGTGGATAGGCAATTCCAGGTGAATGCCTGCATGGGCGAGGCTTCCTGTCTGCACTACTGTAGCCCAGCCATTAGAGAGGAAATCCAGGCATGGATGGGATGTCAGCCCCTCCGCCCCCCCCACCCCCGCCCCCGCCCCCGTGATGCCTCCTCCCAGCCTTGGTCAGTACCAGCTGGGAGAGAAATCCTCAGGGAGCAGCAGGAAGGGGCTCTAAAGTCGCTAGCAAGGAGGAAGGGAGCCCGATAGCCAAGGGAGGGTTGCCTCCTAGGCCCAAGGTTTGGGCCGGGACAGGGTGGGGGATATCTCCATGAACCCTCCTTCAGCACCAGACTTCCAAATCATCCCCACTCTCTTGTAACGTCACCCTGTATTATAATTGTAAGTCTTCCTGGCCAGTGCCTGGCACATAGTAGGCCCAGAATAAATATTTGTTGGATGGAGGGATGGATGGATGGAGGGTTGGATGGATGGATGGATGGAGACAGGTTACTTTGTCCTATCCACTCCATTCCTCAGCTCCTTGGGCACGAGGCTGGCACGTAGCCTAGCAGGCATCCTGTGGCAGTGAATCTTTTCAAAGAACCAACAGCCCCCTGGATGGTGTGTTCAGAGAGAGGGCATCCTGCCCAGGTGCACAGTTGGTTTTCCGAAAGGGGCAGGGTGGCAAAGTGTGTGTTTATTACCATATGGCAATTGTTCGTCCTAATACCGCTATCTCTGCACACCGTCTCCTGGGGAAGCCCACTCCTCCAGCTCCTGTTTCATAAGCACAGCTTTGGTGCCTTTCCTTTTGCCCCAGAGAAAGGCATATCCGAAGCACTGGGAGGCAAGTAGGCAGAGGGCACAGGGGACTTAGCCAAAGGAGAGGTCACCCGGGGCAGCCACAGGCTTTTAACTTGCTTACTGTCCCTCTGTTCCTAACTCCCAGTGGATTGGCTACCAGGGGGGGCCTCCACTTTGCAGCCTCAGCACTCAGACCCATGGGTCCCGGCGGGACATGCCTCCTCCCTGGGCGTGGGGCGGAGGAGGAGCCCCGGACCTCCTGGCAGCCAGAGTTGTGGCTGTCTGCCCCCACCTCCCTTGGTCCATGGTTACTGAGCTAGGCTCTCCCAACAGAGGGCACCACAGCACAAAGCAAATTCCTCTTCTCCGGACCCTAGGGAACACCCCCAGAGGTCAAAGACACCCCTCTGTGACCTCTGGCATGTTTATTTCCAGGAGAGGGGAGGAATATGGCATATCATTACCTCCCTCAGCCTGGCTTCCAAGGGCATGGGCTCTGCTGGTTTGGGGGACACCCTATGGCTTTTGATACAAATAGTGAGAGTGGTAAGTATTTATGTGAGGGTCTCTCTTACCCAGGCACCCAGTATAAAACTCTGCACGGTAACATACGACGTGGCTACTGTCCTTATTTGTATTCTACAGATGAGGAACCTGAGGCACAGGTGGGCTAAGGAACTTGTCCCCTACAACACACTCGTTCTAGAGCCAGATTGGAACCCAGGGAGAGGCCAGAGCTCTGAAAAGCCTTTCTGGGCCAAGCCGCACACATGAGCGCAGGACAGGCAGCTGGGACAGGTGCATGAGACAGGCGCAGGGGACAGGCGCAGGGGACCTGTGGAGGTGCACATGCGCATCCCCCCGCTCTGCCCCTCCAGCCAGGACTTGGTTGGGAAATGAGATAAAAAAACAAAACTCGCCCAAGCCTGGCGTGTTCCACCTCCCTCATCCCTCGTAAGAGCCGTCTGTGGCAGCTTTATTTATGCCCAATGTACAGATAAGTAAACTGAGTCTCAGAAGTGAAAAGAATGACTCGAAGTGGCCAAGGTAGAGGGATGCTGGATTCTGGGGCCAGGGATCTAGTGGGGGCTTTCCCCAGGCTCCACCCCAAGATCCACACATTCTCTCTCTCTTCCCCTGCGCACCCCTCGCCTCTCCCCACCACACACTCATGCAGTCCTCCGGCTCCTTCCTACCTTGCCCTCTGCCACTCCATGCTGGGAATTAAACATCCATCAGGCTGCATCTCAGACAGAACCGAGTTTTTTATTGTTTGTTTAAATTAAACACGACTGAAAGTGACGCCTTGACACTGGTGACCCAAATCGATACGGAGTCGGCCACTTGGAATTAAGTCCGCTGCGTCCTTAATGGACCTCAGCCCCACCTGAACTCTCAAGCTCCTCCTCCAGCAGGCCTTCCCATGGAGGACCCCAGTGCATTTCCGTGGGGAATCTGATGCTATGGGGTGCTGAATGCGCTGCAGCAACGCAAGCCCAGAGACAGGAGCTGGGCCAGGTGAAGGAGCAAGGACAGGAAATGCAGCCCCAGGGACCCGCTCAGGCAGAGGGAAGCAGGCCAACACTGGGTCCCCCAACCGTTTGTTCTGCAAGTTTGCAATAAACATTTCTTGAAATGCTGCATATTAGGTCCCCCCCCCCGCCAACTTCTTGGAGATTTACAATTCACATGAGCATATTAAAGGCTATGAGAAATCCTGCAGAGCTTTTCAGTTTTATTTCCTTGAAACCCAAACTGTTCGGCCTCAGAATTCTCTTTGCATAAATACCTATTAACATCTCATAAGCAAGAGTTGTGGAGATCATGGAATGAATGGGAGATGCTGCTCTGGCCCTGGACAAGCCTCCTGGATTACCCTAGTAATAGTAGTAGCAGCGATCATAATCATAATCACAATCATAATCATGATCATACGAAGAACAACAACCACTGCCAACTGATGGCATTCATTGAGGGCTTACTAAGTGCCAGGCTTTGTTTGAAGTGTTTTGCCTGAACTAATTTACTGAACCTTGTCCATAACCCTAGGAGTAGGTTCTGTTTTGAACCCCAATAGAATAAGACAAAGAAACAGAGGCACAGAAGTGAAGCTCCTTGTCTAAGGTTGCATTGCTTTTACGTATTTCTGGAACTATAACCAACATGAGGATGAGAACCACAGCTGATTCATCTCTGCATTACACTCAAGAAGGTGTTGGATAGATAGATGGAAAGCAGGAAGAATGGATGAATGGAAAGATGGATGGGTGAGAGAATGGATGGTTGGATGGATGGATGGATGGATGGATGGATGGATGGATGGAAGAATTATTGAGTAGATAAATGGATGGGTGAATGGGTGGGTGGATGGGTAGATGGTGGATGGATGGATGGATGATGGTGGGTGGGTGTGTAGACAGATGAATTAGAGAAAGGACTGATGGGTGGATGAGCACATGGATGGAGGAGTGGATAGATGAATCAAGATTAGAAAGCATCAGCAAGATTTGACTTTTTCCTGTGTCATTGAATTTGCTAAGTATGAGAGACCCAGACTAACAGATATTAGTAATAGTTAGAAGGTGCCAACAGAGGTAGTCGGGCACAGTGGCTGGAAGCATGGGCTCTAAAGTTGGCCTGCCTAGACTCAAATCTCAGCTTTACCACTCAAGAAGATGACTGTTGAATGGATATAAGGAAGGAAAAAGGAGGGGAGAAAGAGGGATGGATGGAGGGAGGGAAGGAAGGAAGGAAAGAAGGGAGAAAGGGGGATGCAGGGAGGGAATGATGGAGGGAAGGAAGGAGGGAAGGAGGAAAGGAAGGATGGAGGGATGGAGGGAAGGAAGAAGGGAGGAAGGGACAGAAGGAAGGAGGGAGGGAAGGAGGAAAGAGAGGAGGAATTGCTGTAAGAACTCGAACACATTATTTAACCTCCCTGTGCCCTGATTTCTGCCTCTATAAAATGGGGATGGAGATGAGTACCAACCTCATTCCGTTGCACTGATTAAGTAAGACAATGCTTTAAATGGTGTAAGCATTCAATAAATATTAGCTATAACAATGATCACCCACAGAGGCAGCCGCACAATGCTATAATTACCCCCACGCCTCGGTTCCTTCTTTTCATCCTTAGCTTCCTGCACTCTGCATCAGAGAAGGGTGGATGAAGACTCCAGGGTCAAGATCTCAAGGGACTCAACCTACGGTTGCAATGACCATGAACCAAAGGAAAAGGTCAGTGAGAGCTGGATCCACAATTCACTTCTCTTCTATGACATTCTACAGCATCAGTCAGTCTATTCCTGCCTTTGGACTCTTGACTCCACGCTGTCAAGTTGGACACGGGATCTTCTGAGGTCACCCTTAGAGCAGCCCCTTTGCTCTTTTCCTGCCAAACTGCAGTACCACCCATAGACAACAGGTGGCGCCATCTAATATGCGATTTGTTCTATTTTTACAACCTTTAAGTTTGAGGGCCTATATTCTGTAAAACGAATCAGCTTCCCATTTCACCAATTTGCTAAGCTTTAATGTAATCACAGTGAGGCACACTGTCAGAGAACACACTCACTTAAACTCTCTAGTTAGTCATAACTGTGTGATGGGTCCATAGTACTACAGATGAGGAAATTGAGACCCAAAGTAAGATTGTCAGCTCCCTGCATTCTCCCTGTTGGAGGTGCGTGTGGTCTGTACTACACAGTGAAGTAGTGTCTCTCCAGGTGATTCACTTGTGTGTCTTGTCTTCCCAGATCATAACATAAGCATTTCACTTTGCCCCTTGGCACCTCCAATGCTACCCTGCTCAGGCCTGGGTCACATGGTTCTAAAGGGGCCGGAAAGCAAAGAAGGGAGGTCCAGTTAGCCAGACTAGTCCTTCAGCTGGGAGTACAAAGGTATTTTAACGAAAGTGCTCTGGTGAATTACAAAGCCATCTGATAAAAACTGATGACTTTCCTCTTCTCCTCATCAGCCTGCTTTCTGTCTTGAGTTTCTAGGTCCCTAAACCTTTGAGAAAATCCCGATTTGGTGTATAGTATAGAAAGCCAATTTCATTTCTCTGGGTTTCAGAGTCCCCATTTGTAAGCCGGGCTCACTCCCCCAGGCCCCTGACAGAGGATGTCTTACCTGGACACAAACCCACCTCCACCTTCCTTCTTCACCTCTCCCTTCCTGTGCCTTTGATGGATCAGAGACCGGGCACTGAGCTAGGACATGGGAGACTGGCTTTCTGGAGGAGGTGACCCCTGAAGCTTTGGAGGATAGCTAAGAGTTAGAGAAAAACGTTTGAAGCAGAGCCACATGCGCATAGCTGTCCAGACACCCAGTGGAGCTTGCCTCCCACGGAGCAGCAGGTGATCTAAGAAAGCTGGGACCAGGGGCGTGTGGGGAAGAGGAGCTCTGAGGTTAGGCAGGGTCTTTGCAGATCACAGAAGCCCATGCATGCCAAGGGATAGCAAAGGAACAATGAAACCTGCTCTAAAAACCTGCATTGAACAAAATGACCTGATTACATCTGTCCATTTTGAGATTCTGTGACTCTTGACAGTTGATCTCTCTACACTGACCAGTCCCTTCCCAACCCCCAGAGGGGACTTTCTCATCATCTCATCTACATCTCTGCAGAGATGCCCTTCTCCTTCCTCCCTGCCTCTCCGCTCAAGGAAACAATCCCACGAAACCTCCAGCCCACTCGCCGGTCACCTGACTCGGTCTCCCCTCCCTGCCTTCCTGTGCTGCCTATCTTCTGCCCGTGCCCAGCCTCCTGTCCTCCCCTTTCCATTTACCCTGGCAATAGGGTGACCCTACAAAGAGGCAGCTGGTAAATCCGGCTGGAGTATTTCCCTAGAATTGGAGAACACTGGAAAGCACAAATGGAAAGCCCCCTCAACCCTCAAAACTATCTGTCCCTTAAAAAAGAACGTTAATGGCTAACAGACCATGGGAAACACATGAAGATACAGATACACAAGGACACAATCTGTGCCCTTGAGGAGCTCGCAGTGGGCAGGGGCTGGTATGCGGCTAAGACACCTGAAAGCCAAAGTCAGGGCCGCCCACCCTGTATCTGCTCACCAGGCCTCTTTACCATCAGAGTCGAGCACCCATCGGTCGGCTCCTCTTCCCCAGCTTCTTCCTTCCCAGATGGCTACCTGTCCCCTGTCTCCTGCATGCCCCCAGGCCTCACCCCATGCAGGCTCCACTAAAAGAAGGACAGCTGAATCTCCTCAGAATGGACCTCCGCATCGTTGCCCGAACTTTATCCTGCCTGTAAAGCATGACCCCCATCTCTCCACTCCCCAGCTCACTGGGCACACCAAGGGCTACTGGCTGGTTGGGACAGCCCCCTTAAAATCCTTCACTGGCTCCCCATGGCCTGCAGAGTAAAGCCAACACCCCTGGAATAGCTTACAGGGTCTTTGTCTCCACTCTGCGCCCGACTCTGCAATTCTTAGTGCTCATTACACTCTTAACTCTAGGTCTTTATACATGCTATTCCCTCTGCCGGAAACACCCTTCCCCCTTTCCTCCTCCCCACCCTCATCTCCCCCATCCCCCTTACCCTGTCCCCCTGTCCCCCACACACACCCTGTAGGCGGGCTAACTCCCACTCATGCCCCAAGGCTCAGCTCTAGCGGCCACTAGCTCCGAGAGTCTGTGTTAGGTGACTTCTCTGTGCACCGCCCAGAGAATTCAGAGTATGGTGGCAAGAGGTGCGAAGTACAAGGGGAGGGAGGGAAGCAAGGAGGGAGGGGGCCAGAAGTCTAACTCTAGAGCAAGGCTCAGCATCAGTAATCACAACAGAGTCAAAGTACCCTTGGAAGGTCAGGACGGCCACAAAAGATGCTCCAGAACAATACCTTTCTTTCTTTCTTTTTTTTTTTAAGTCTGGTTTTTTGCTTATCTCTTTTTTTTCTTTTGTTCATTCATTTTGTTTTTTTAAAAATTTTTTTATTGTTATGTTAATCACCAGAACAATACCTTTCTTAACTAGGACTGCCTTGAGTGGCCCGCCAGCAAAGATGCTCGTCCTCACTCCAAGGTATTTAGATCACTGAAGCCTCCTGACATCTTCCTTGAAAAGAAAAACGTGGTACCTGGTAAACATTGGGTTTAGGAGAACAGAAGGCTGGAGGCTGGTTCTCAGGGAGCGAGGTTTGGGGGTGCATGTGAAGGGGTTTGTGCTGAGGGACCCACATTCCCCTTGAGATGATACCGTCTCCTCTGGCAGGACCAGCTCCATCCCGGGGGGGCTTGAGGGTGTCCTGGGAGCCTGGGGACCAGTTGTCTTCCCCGTTCCTGCTTCCAAGTCCAAAGCTTACTTACCAAGATAATTAAATTCCACCTGTCTCCAGCTGCCCCTTTGCAATGTCAGGAGGGACAGGAACCTCCCCCCGCCCGAGAGCTGCTCCTCGCGGCTGTTCGATAAGCCCCATATTTCACACCCCTAGTGGCTGCATTTCAGCGGTGGGTGAAGTGGTTTTATTTTTATCACGCAAGCAGGCATATAAATATGTACGAGGAGCTCAGAAGCACTTTAGGGCCTCTGTGGAAGGCAGGGCTCAATGTGAGTGTGAGGGAGCATGGCAATTAGTTCAACCCGGGCACGGGCCCTGCCAGGTCTCAAAGGCCATGCCCCCACCCCTCCCTCACCCCCCAGCACCACTGGCTCCACTCTCCCTGGAAAGGTGGCTGTTCTCATCAGCTCCTAGAACAGGGTGGTGCCTTGGCAAACTTTCCAGAACAACAAAAAGAAGAAGAAGAAGAAAAGGCAGGCTCTGGGTTTCCACCTTAACTCTGCCACTTCCCGGCTGCGCGACCTTGGACGAGGCCTTTCCGTCCTCTGGGGCTCAGCGCCTACATCTATAGAATGGGGTTAATATGCCTCCCCTGCCAGCCTCCCAGGTCTTTATAAAAGAACAAATATGATGAAGAATTGGAAATGGCCTCTGAGAACTGTAATATACAACCGTAAGAGGCTTATCATTATTCCTCCCCAGCCGTTCATTTGCAGCAGGTGAGTGGAAGTACAAGACGGGGGTCGGGTAACGCAGACAGTGCAGGCCGGGGGGCTCCAGGCAGCCTTGCCCATCGTGGAGAGGAGGAAGGAGGGGACACTGCCTGACCTCCTGCTCCAGGCCTGTCGACGTTACACATATTATTGCGTTTGAACTGGACAGCAACGCCGTGGCGGGTGGGGCCGTCGCTACTCCCACTCGCTGACAAGGAAGCTGGAGTCAGAGAGGTTAAGGAACATGTGTCAGGAGGCCAGCGAGGGAGCCGGGAAGCCGGGCATGAACGCAGGTCAGTGTGGCCGCAGGGCATTGCGGTCTCTGGATCAACCACCTGCCGCTAGAGATGGGCCAGGGGGCGTGGCAGCCTGTGGTGTGGCCCTCAGAACAGCCTCGCCACGGGGACCCTGGGCGAAGAGCAAGTGTGTAGTCCGGAAGGGTGCCCGTGAGGCTGGGACCTCCCAGCCACTGTGAGGCCGTGAAACCTGGTCTGGATTTGATCACCAGAGAGAGGATGGCTTTCATCGGCCAGGCCCCCAGAGTCAGAGAGAAAAACCGAAGGCTTTGGTGGAGATGTGCCCCGGGGGAAGAAGAAAGAGCTTTTAGAGAAGTTACAGCTCTCTGATGGCCAAGGTCCGGGTTGGGAGGGGGGGAGGGGGGTCAAAGGATGCTGAGCTCTGGCCTCTCGTCTCTGGAACTCACATCCCAGCATGGAAGATCCAGAGGGGAAGCAGGCTGCTCGCTTCTCAGGGGCTAGGTCATCCCTAAGGCCAACCAGAGGGCCAAGGGTCCAGGGCTGGGCACGTGTTGTCTTCCTCTCCCCAGAGGGCTCACTGAGCCCTGGCCCGCTGGGTAGGGAGGCTTAGCAGCTGATGAGGAAACCTTCCCTGACTGTATTTTGTTTTTGTTTTTAAATATTTATTTATTTATTTGAGAGAGAGAACACGCAAGCATGGGGAGGTGCAGAGGGAGAGGGAGACTCTGAAGCAGACTCACCCCTGAGCAGCAAGGCCGATGTGGGGCTTGATTCCAGGACCCTGAGATCATGACCTGAGCCGAAATCAAGAGTCAGACGCTCAACTGACTGAGCCACCCAGGCGCCCCCTGCCGACTGTATTTTGAAGGTCCAGGGGAGGCGAAGCCCACGAGTGCAAGTACCAAGTTTAGGGGTACAGAGGCCAGGTTGGGTTTGATAAGGAGGTTGCCTAGGGCCACCGACATCAGTGTGCCAGTAGGGAGAGCCCCAGGCGCCACAGGGAAGGCAGAGGCCCACCTCTGAGGCAGGGGGTGGTCCGCGGGACGAGGGGAGCCATGGCAGTGAGAAGGATACCGGGGAACGGCCAGGCATGGCTTACTGATAAGAAAAGCCATGCTGATTTGTAAATGAAGAATTAAGTGAGACTGTCAGAGGGCGGCCCTTGTGGAATCCAGCAAGACTCTGAGTCCGGAGAAGCGGCTTGGCCGTTGCTGGATCAGAAACCTGTTCTTTCCAGTTTGATTTTTCTCGCTTTATTTCCTTTCTAATTTATTTCTGTTTTCAGGAAAGCTGGAGGCAGCAAGCTTAGTCAGCAGTGTTAAGGAGTGCCAGGGGGAAAGGAGGTGCGTCCACTCTCAGGCTACCGAAAAAGAAGAGAAGGTCAGCCAGTCTGGTGGTAGTAGGAATGAAAGCTGGAGGACTTTCTGGAGGAGGTGAGGCTCAGAGGCCAAGGGCAGATCCTGCAGGGACATTCCTACCTGCCCAGGTGTCCTCTCCTAGGAGGGATTCTCTGCTCCCCTCTAGCTCTCTTTAAAAAAAATTTTTTTTTAATTGTGGTAAAGTACACATAACATAAAATTGGCCACCCATTTGTTAAGTAATGTTAAGTACATTCACATTCTTGTGCAACTGATGTCCAGAATTTTTTCATCTTGTAAAACTGAAACTCTGTACCCCTTAAATGATTCCCTCTCCTCCCTCCCTGCGGCCCCTGGGGTCCCACATTCCACTACAGATTCGACTGCGCTAAGTCCTTCGTGTAAGTGGAATCATACGGCATTTGTCTTTTGGTGACCCTCTTAATGCCTTAGCATAATGCCCTCAAGTTCATCCATGTTGTGGATGTGTCACAATTTCCTTGCCTTTTTAAGGCCAAATAATGTCCAATTGTGTGGATCAACCCCCTTTCGTTCATGCGTTCATCTGTTGGAGGGTCCTGGGTTTTTTTCCACCTTCTGGCTATTGTGGGTATCTTGCTATGACCTAGAGTATCTCTTCAAGACTTTGTTTTCAGTTCTTTGGGATATATACCCAGAAGTGGAATTGCTGGATCATTCTCTGGCTCCTCTTTAAGGAAGGTGGCCCCGTGGGATGGTCCACCAGGCACCCCCAGCAACCTCTGAAGGTGGGGAGCCTGGTCAGAGAGCCTGGAATGCATGCAGGAGACTGGGAGGCAGGGAGCGCCCGACACCCTGACTGGCTATAGGGGATCATGGCCGATTTCATAGCCTCTGCCTGTGTGGGTCCTGAGTCTCACAGTGCCCAGAGAATTTGGAGCTATAGGGAAGAGGGACACCTAGGGACCCAGGTGTCCCTGGCAACTGCTAACAACATCTTGGAAGCTAGAGACTCTCCTGGGCTCACTAGTATGCACATAACATAGCAGGCAGATGTTTGTTGACCAAATGAATGGCAGAAGTTCCAAAATTCTAGAAAGCAAGTTCCACAGTGGGGTGAAATGTGGTTCTCACACTGGCTTGATGGAAGCTCAGTGAATGAGTGAATGAACAAGCATACGATTGCATCGGGTTGCTTTACTCTATAAAGGTGGAGTATCCAGAGAGGAAGAAGGGTCAAGAATTTTCCACAAACTGTCCGTGGACCCTACTTGGTTCACGCAAGTCTCAGAGTGAGGGAATGGAGAGGGAGAAGGTGTATGGTCCTGCCCAGATGTGGCTCCTAGACTGTTGGGGACGGAGGAAGACAAGTCCACCCCCAAGGGCACCACGGGAAGAGCTGAGTGTGAGGGAGCGTCCACGTTACCAGCAAACCTGGAAAGGGTCCCCCACATCCATCCTGCACCTACTTTGGGGCAGGCACTTTCCGATACTGTATTTCCTTCAGCAACTCCTATAGCCAGGACTGTTCCCCCTGAACGGGTTCAGATATGTGGGCTGACTTGCCCAAGGTCACACTCAGGCAAGAGGCAGAACAGGGACACGGATCCAGGCCTGATCCCCAACCCCAACATCTTCCCTCTGCGCCAACAGAGGTGACCAGGACGCCTTCCTGGGGGAGGTGGCTTGAGCCCAGATGAGTACACACATCTGCCTCCAAAGATGAGAAAGGATTTCCAGGTGGAGGGAACATCCCAGTCTACACCCAGAGACAGGAAAGGGCAGGGGGTGCTCCTTTGGACCGAGCCTGGAGCATGTGTGTGGGAACGTTAGGAAATGGTTGGCTGGGCCCAGCCTTGACCCTGAGGCCAAGTGTCCCCGGACACTGGTGGGCACCTGGGGCGACCGACATTGATGGTTGTGTGCTCAGAGTTCAGCTTTACCTCGATTCATCCTGTGGCCATGTGCGGGGTGGATTGCAGGCAGGACGGAGGTTGAGATGGTGTTGCAATCCTCCGGGTAGAGGAATTCATTTATCCCAGAGCATGCTGGGCCCAGAGGATAAAGCTGTGACGAATCAGGTATCCTCTCAGCCCTCTCAGAGCTGATGTCAAGGGGCAAACAGACAATGAACAAGCTGGCAACTAAACCAAAATGGTAATAGGTTGTAATCTGTACCAGGACATAAAGAAACAAGAGGATGTGAATGGTGATAATGGGAGCATAGTGCAGTCAGGGAAGGCTTCCTTGAAGAGGTGGCAATTAAGCTGGATAAGAAGGATCGCAAGGAGCCAGCACTGCAGAAAGGGGAGGGTACAACTGGAGGAAAGCCTTGAGGGAGGAAGAGCTCCGTGTGTTCCAGGAACGAGCAGACAGTGCCCCGGGCGCATTCTAGGAAATGAGCTTTGGGAGGTACGGGGCTGGGGACAGTGGGCATTGGGATTTTATTTCAGAGTGACAGGGGCAGGGGGGGCAGGCTCTGAGCAGAAGAATGGTGGGGTCTGATTTGCGTTTTCGAAAGGCCTTTCTGGCTGCTATGTGAAAAGTGGGAAGGAGGGGGCCACAGCCAGGGCTGCAGAGAGACAAGGTGGCCAGGCCAGGGTGGGGCCGCAGACGTGGCCGGGGGCTCTCCTTCCAGCGGGGAGGGCCCGAGCGAGAGGTGTCACTTAGAGACACACTCTCTGTTTCAAAAGCAGGTGACAGCTGGGATAGAGCTTGACCCTGGCAGCAAATCCAATTTTCGCACATCTCCTTCTGGATGGAACTTGTCTCCCCCCAGAGTGGGAGGTCAGAGCGAGACGCTGTCATGCAACCAGAGGCCCTTCTGCATGGGGGGGGGGCTCTCCTGTGGGGGGTCTTCTGGGCTCTGGGCCACAGAATCCTGCCTGGGGGGACAGAGGGACCCCCCCTCTGAGACAGGGGACGAAGGTTGCGCCAGGCATTTTTCTCGGTGCTGGGGATGCGGCAGCGAAGGAAGAGACCAGGATCTCCCCTCTGGGCCCTTTCCCACAGGCAGCACCCCGTCTGGGTGTGACCCCCGAGCGGTGACTGCCTCCTGGGGTCCACGCCAGCACCATCTCCCCTTGAGCACGGATGGGGCCTGGTGACCGGCTTCTAGCGAACCCAACAGGCAACAGTGATGGGAAGTCACTTCTGAGATTAGGCTCCAAAAGACAGTGACTTCTGACTGTTGGCCCTCTCTCGGGCCCCTGCCTTGCTCGCTGTGATGAAGCCAGCCGCCATGCTGGGAGCCGCCCTAGGGAGAGGCCCCTGCAGTGAGGAGCTCAGGGAGGCCCACAGCATGATGGCAGCTCCTCGGGGACTCCAGGAGGACCCAAACCCTCCAGCCATTGCGGGAGTGACCTCGGGAGAGGCCCCAGGCTCTGCCTGACCAGACCTCCGCCAATTGCAACCTGGGAGACACGCCGAGCCAGAGGACCTGCTAAAGCCACACCTGACCCCCCATTCTTCTGAGACAGTACCTGTTGCTGTTTCTGGAGTAATTTGTGATGCAGCAACTGATAACTGAGGCACTAGTTAACACTTATTAAACCCTTAATGTGGGCTTTACATGCATGCACCTTATGGTGTAGGTGCTACTATTATCCCCGTTTTATAGATATGGAAACTGAAGCTCAGAGAGGCTAAGTAACTTACCCAAGGCCACACAGCTAAGAAGCGTCAGAAAAAGGATTCAACAGGCCCCTGGGCAGCTCAGCCGGTGGAGCATCCGACTCTTGATTTCAGCTCAGGGTCCTGGGATCGAGCCCTACATTGGGCTCCACACTGAGCATGGAGCCTGCTTAAGATTCTCTCTCTCTCCCTCTCCTCTGCCCCTCCCTGCTGTCACTCATGTGCTGGAAGGAAGGAAGGAAGGAAGGAAGGAAGGAAGGAAGGAAGAAGAAGAAAGAAAGAAAGAAAGAAAGAAAGAAAGAAAGAAAGAAAGAAAGAAAGAAAGGAAGGAAGAAAGAAAGGAAGAAAGGAAGGAAGAAAGAAAGAGAGAGAGAAAGAAAGAAAGAAAAAGAAAGAAAGGAAGGAAGAAAGAAAGGAAGAAAGAAAGAAAGAAAGAAAGAAAGAAAGAAAGAAAGAGAGAGAGAAAGAAAGAAAAAGAAAGAAAGAAAGGAAGGAAGAAAGAAAGGAAGAAAGGAAGAAAGAAAGAAAGAAAGAAAGAAAGAAAGAAAGAAAGAAAGAGAAAGAAAGAAAGAAAAAGAAAGAAAGAAAGGAAGGAAGAGAGAGAGAAAGAAAGAAAGGAAGGAAGAAAGGAAGGAAGGAAGGAAGGAAGGAAGAAAGAAAGAAAGAAAGAAAGAAAGAAAGAAAGAAAGAAAGAAAGAAAGAAAGAAAGAAAGAAAAAGAGAGAGAGAGAAAGAAAGAAAGAAAGAAAGAAAAAGAAAGAAAGAAAGGAAGGAAGAGAGAGAGAAAGAAAGAAAGGAAGGAAGAAAGAAAGGAAGGAAGAAAGAAAGGAAGAAAGGAAGAAAGAAAGAGAGAGAGAAAGAAAGAAAGAAAGGAAGGAAGGAAGGAAGAAAGAAAGGAAGAAAGGAAGAAAGAGAGAGAGAGAAAGAAAGAAAGAAAGAAAGAAAGAAAGGAAGGAAGGAAGGAAGGAAGGAAGGAAGGAAGGAAGGAAGGAAGGAAGGAAGGAAGGAAGGAAGGAAGAAAGGAAGAAAGAAAGGAAGAGAGAAAGAAAGAGAGAAAGAAAGAAAAAGAAAGAAAGAAAGAAAGAAAGAAAGAAAGAAAGAAAAAGAGAAAGAAAGAAAGAGAAAGAAAGAAAGGAAGGAAGGAAGAAAGGAAGAAAGGAAGGAAGAAAGGAAGGAAGAAGGAAAGAGAAGAAGGATTCCAACAGAAGCAGCTGGCTCCAGAGTCCTGCTGTCAAACCCCATGTGGACAAGAGAGGCCCAATCCCTTCCCTAGGCAGCGCCTGGTTGAGGGAGGAGGCACACTCCTCACCTTGCGGGCACTGCCATCTAGCTGGAAAGATGGTTCTCCCGACTCGCTCTGCACTCACCTTTACGTCAACCAATGCACCCCCTGCCCTCCGGCAGAAGGACCTTCCAGAACTGTCTTACCCCATCCTACCTCTGGCTGCACTTCCTAGTTTCCCTTGCGTTTACTCCTTGAAACCAGATTTTCTGCATTGTTTCCTGATATGGCCTCAAGTGTACCCCTTGGATCTCCTCTGGGTCCTGCAAGTCCTGGGCACCCAGGGCGTGCCAGGCCTCTGGAATACACTACACACGTCGGCCTACTTGGTCATTACACAGCCCGCCTGCAGGTGAAGAAGCCGAGGCCCAGAGATGGAGCTTCCAGGACGGGTGGCTGGTAGCCAAGGCCTGTCTGACCTGCTGCTCTGTGCTGCTTTCTGGGCCTCAGGCCACTGGGATGTCACAACCCCCAAACTGCAGGCCTCTTTCCGTCCCTGGTGGGGCTGTGCGACCAGCACACCCTCCAGAGTGAGCCATGCTTGGGAGACTCACGGGGCTCTCTCTGATCTCCCCACTTGGCCCCTCAAGCACAGCCTGAGATGCCAGCATCTCGAGGGCGCCTCATCCGTCTTTGTTGAATAGAGAGAAAACTTGAGGGGCGCCTGGGTGGCTCAGTCGTTAAGCGTCTGCCTTCGGCTCAGGTCGTGATCCCAGGATCCTGGGATCGAGCCCCGCATCAGGCTCCCTGCTCTGAGGGGAGCCTGCTTCTCCCTCTCCCACTCCCCCTGCTTGTGATCCCTTTCTCGCTGTGTCTCTCTCTGTCAAAAAATAAATAAAATTTAAAAAAAGAAGACAAGGAAAACTCGCTCACCAGAGAGGCAGAGAGAGCATGTTCCCTGTCTGCTCAGAGTAACTTTCCCTACCCAGCAGGGCCCCTCTCTCTTTGGAGGAGTTAAGCCTTCTGTAATATGGCAGTCTGTGGTACTGTCACAGGGAGCCTGGTGCCACTTCCAGGGGGTTGGGAGGGGGAGGCAGGGTGCCCAGCCCCTCTTTAGAATTTGAATCTTGAGCAGAAGAACAAAATGCCCAGACAAGGCAGCTGCTGTGCCAAGTCCCTCTTCTGCTCTGGCTTCCTGGTCTCCCAGCTGGGCTTGGCAGGCCCCCTTGCTCACCGTGAAATGGTCACCCCGGGCCCTCAGGATCTCCCCCCACCCCCGCGGCTGGCCTCTGCTTTCCCACCGGGGCACTGGATCTGCACACCAGACGCTCTCACAACCTGGCCAGGGTGGGGTGGGGATGGTGTGGGGACACCCCCACCTGGGGCACTGAGCTCAAGGTGGGGACATCCTCTCTGCCCTGGCCTGAATTCCGGGAGAGGCCGGGGGCCCAGCGTTTCCCCCACCTCCTGGGAGACACGCCACCCACGCCCCCCAGTCCCCTGGAGACTCCAGCTTTCTCCTTTTCTCCCGATACCTCCCTGACCTTCTCCCCACCCACCGCCACCAAGGAAGTCTGTACTAATTACCTAAGTAATAACATGGCAAGACTATGATTCCTCATTAGCTCGGGAGAGGTTCCCTGCTACATGACTGATATGCATCTACAAGAAAATTAACTGGAGTGCAAGGACTTCTTAATCAAGATTAATGAGGGGCTCAGAGCGACGAACATGGGGCCCAGAGCCCTCCGCAGGTCTCCAGGGATCAAGCGAGGGGTCTGTACCATGCCAGAGTGCTGGAGAGTGGCAGTGGGGAGGTAGAAGGTCATAGGCTCGTCTCAGAGTTCAAGGCTGTGCTCCATCCCCCTGAAGCAAGATGGTCCACTAAGTGAATCAGGATATACAGCCCACTGTGTGCCAGGAGACAGGACGCTCAAAGTCCTTGCTCTTGAGAAGTTCACAGTCTAAGTTAGTAGATGATTACAGCTCAGGGTGATAAGTGAGTGGATGCAGGGAACAGCCAGCACTTATTGAGCACTTACTATGTGTCTGGCATCATCCTAAGTGCTTCACATGTATTCACGTCTTTAATCTTTACAACACAACTATTATTGGCCCCAATTTACAGATGGGAAAACTGAGGTGCAGAGAAGTTAAGCTAATTAATTGGCCAGGGTCCCAGAGCTCATGAGATGGAGTGAGGACGTGAACTGGCGCAGCACAGCTCTGGAGCCCAAACTTCTAAGCACCATCCTACAGCAGGTCAATGGGCACAAGATGGAGGGGGTTGGGGTGAGACATTTGAGATGTGATGGGAACCCAAGAAGTGGCCACTTGCTGGCCGGGCAATGGGCAAAGTTTCCGAGAGGAAGAGCCTTTGAGCTGGGTCTTGACAGATAAATGGAATCTCCCCCAGTGGAGTTTATTGATTGAGTCAATGACTTACTCATTCATTCATCCCACCAATAAGTGCCAGGGCCCATAGGGAGCCCTGCAAACATAGCGGTGAACAAAACCAGACATGAAATGCCCATGGAGAGGCTGACATTGACCAGCAATCACATGACCAATTAGTCTACTCCAGGACCAGGACTGGGGTTGTCCTGCACTTCTGACAATGAGGGTCTCCATAAATTGGGCCCCCTCCTCCAGATGCCCCACTAATTCCAGCCCTGGCCTACTTTTGCCCTGCCATTTGGGGCAACAGAGGGGTGAAGCCCCATTCATGAAACCAGACCACATGGCATAGTTTAATCCACCACTAAACATTTGCATTTGTCAGGTAGCCCTGGGACATCCCCCTGCATGTGGCTCTCTACACTCCAAGTTCCTGACTCCTTCCTGTGCTTGGCCAAGGCAAGATGGGAGGCAAGACCTTGAGAAATGTACCATCTTGTCCTTCCACATTCCACAAAGCATCTAACTTTTCCTTAACTCCCTACAGCTAGAAAGTGACATTCTTATGGAATGGAGATAATTCTCCATTAACCTTCTTAAAGAGGGTTTGGCTTTTTGTTTTCTTTTCTCTTCCGGAAGGTGATAATATCCACCGAGCTCAAGAGAATAGATTAAATACCATGCTTCGCTCTGGTGGTCCCGTCAGGCTCCAGTACCCCCGACACTTGGAGTTAGAGGACTGGGGGCCAAGAGGTCTTGGAGCACGAGAAAGACTCGAATTTCATGTGCCTTAGACACTGCCTTTTCACCCAAGTCTTTTCCAAAGTATTAAGATGCAGCTAGGGGGCACTTGGCTAAAGCAACCCCATTAATGGTAACGGGGCCACATCTGCTGTCAGTGTCCCCCTTATCATACTCCTGGTACATCAACCCCATCTTCTTCTAAGTTACCACTCCTACTTCTCAATACTTCTTTTTTTAAGATTTTATTTATTTATTTGTGAGAGAGAGAGAGGAGAAGGGCAGAGGTGGAGGGAGAGGGACAAATGGACTCTGTGCTGAGCATGGAGCCTGACACAGGGCTCGATCCCACAACCCTGAGATCATCACTGGAGCCAAAACCAAATGTCGGCCACTAAACCAACTGAGCCACCAAGGTGCCCCATTGTTGTTGTCATTGTTGTTTTTAAATTTATTTATTTATTTGAGAGAGAGAGAGAGAGTGAGTGAATGAGCAGGAGGGGCAGATGGAGAGAGAGAGAGAAAAAACTCAAGCAGACTCCCCACTGAGAGCAGAGCAGGAAACAGGGCTCAATCTCACCACTCTGAGATCATGACCTGAGCCAAAACCAAAAGTCAGATGCTTAGGCAACTGCACCACCCAGGTGCCCCTCAATCCCTTTTTAATGGAACACCTTATAAAAGTCCAAGAGGGGAACTGTGGTCTCAGTTGCCCTAGGAAGGCACAGAGAATGGTGGAGAGGGGAGGTAGGCTGCTTCAAAGTAGTTCCCAGTAACCCCCATCTCCTGCCTTCACACCCCCCATGTAACTTCCTCCCCTTGAGTGTGGGCAGGGCCTGGTGACTGGCTTCCAATGAACTGAATAGTCAGCAGTGATGGGATGTCACTTCTGAGATTAGGCTCTAAAAGACTATGACTTCTGACTTGCTGTCACTCTCTCTGGCCCTTCCCTTGCTCACTCTGATGAAGCCAGCTGACATATTGTGAGCTGCCCTATGGAGAGGCCTACATGGCAAGGAATTGGCTGGGGGGAGGCTGGGATAACAGCTCATGAGAAACTGAGGCTCCTGGTTCAAAAGCCTGGAGAAACCGAATCATGCCAACGACCACTGGCATAAGCTCAGACACAGATCCATCCCCAGCTGAGCCTTAGGATGACACCACAGCCCCAGTTGACATCCTCAGCCAGAGGATCCATCTAAGGTGCCCTGGATTCCTGATCCACAGAACCTGTGATCTAAAGTGTGCTATTCTAAGCCTGTACAGTTGGGGATAATTTGTTACATAGCAGTAGATAATTAATACAGGAAATGAACTGTATTAATTACTGGAAAAGAAGCAAAACACATAACAGAAGATAGTCTATAGGAGCACAGACCTTAAAGAACCATAGCCACACTCTATATAAATGAGCACATTTATAGGTAAGATAATAAATCTCTATAGCTGATTTGTGGCTGAGCTGGGACTGGACAGATAAATGGTACTTGGGTCTTCTGTCTTCCTGTCCAGAACTTTTTCTGCTAGCATATGAATGGTTGAAGGTTGCTGTTCAATTTCTTTGAGATTTTAAATATGGATTTGGAAAATGTGTGTATCTCTCACCAAGGATGCATTTAATACATTTAAATATGTTCTGTTTGTATCAGAACCTGTATTATGTTGGACAGTCCTGGGCTGTAGGCCAGGTGTGGTGGCTCTGAGATACTTCTGTACCATGGGGATTTTCGTGGTTCTGTCTGTAGCTCCCTAGGGACTCATTAGGGTTACTTGGTGGCCATGAACAAACTCATAATGCAGGTCTTTTCTTCCCTTTTTCCAGGCAAACGGCTCAGGATTCTGTGAGCTTTTGTTTTGACATCACACTAAGATCTACTTATTACTAACCAACTCAGTGAGTTATTAAAAGTGACCATCAACTCAGAGCTGAGAGTTGTCTTTCTTTTAAGAGATCTGGGTGCCTCACATACTTGACAGCATTGCACAGCTCCTACTGTGCACGTGCTCATGCAGAGTGTGTCAATCCCCCATTTCCAGGGAAGGATGCCCTGTTATCAGCGAATCAGCAGGGTGGGCTTGAGAGAACTGTGGTTTTCAATGGCTGCTCTCCCTGCTTTGTAATTAGCGATGCCTTCTAGTTTAACATCACCATTTATCAATTTAGTTTGTTGGAGGTGGTTCAGTTCATTTTACAGTGTTCAGTTAAGCCTACTGGATTTCGAGATGTGCATGTGTTACAGTTAAAAACAAACCATCCACACATCCCGGGCCAAAGCAAATGATGCTTTACCATTATCACCAACTTCAATTTTTTTTTCAGCTGCAAAGTGGGCACCCAGAGGAGCCTTTTGTCCCAGTGGAGTCATCTGTGTAGAGAAGAGTGGGGGAGGGTCTGTTACAGACTCGTCATCCCGCCACATCCACCTGTGCCCTCACCTGTGCCTCCAGATGTCATCCATATGTGTCCTTTCCATGCAAAGACCCAGCAGGATTTGACCCTATCCATCCTTCTAGCTTCGTCTCCCACCTATTCCCTGAACCCCCTTGTTATGGGCTAAATTGTATTCCTCCCAGTACCAAATTCATATGTTGAAATCCTAACTACCAAGTGCCTCAGGATGTGACTGTACTTGAAGATAGGGTCTTTAAAGAGGTAATAAAGTGAAAATGAGATCTTTGGTGTGGGCTCTAATCCAGTACAACTGGTGTCCATATAAGAAGAGGAAATTTGGACACAGACCTGCACAGATGGGAGACCATGCGAAGACATGGAGCGAACACAGTCATTTTATAAGCCAAGGAGAGAAGCTTTGGAAGAAGCCAACCCTGCCGATACCCTGACCTCAGACTTCCAACCTCCAGAATAATGTGAAAATAAATTTCTGTCATTTAAGCCACTCAGGCTGTGGGACTTTGGTAGGGCAGCCCGAGCAGACTAGTTCACCCCTATTTGTGGTTCCTGCTCACAGGATACTGCCCAGCAGCAGGGGAGCATAGTAGGGCCACTCTAGCCGAGGGGTCCAGAGCATGGCTTTGCATCCAGGATTCTTCCGTTTGAGCCCCGGCTCTGCCATGTATCAGCTTATTCAAGTCCCTTGACCTTGAGCAGTTTACTTAGTCTCACTATGCCTCTATTTCCCATCTGTGAAGTGAGGGCAATGATAATGTCTGCCTCATAGAGCTGTTGCGTAGGTTAAATTAATAAGCAGTAGGTAGCATTAGCTTCATTATTCATTTGACAAATGTCTATTGAGCACCTACTATTGCCAGGCATTGGGCTGAGTGCCAGAGTATTATGGTGAACAACATAGATTATGGGTCATACTTTTGTTTCCTTTTTCTCTTTTCTTCCCTCTACAAGAATACCTTACTTATCTTTCTCTGCCATCACTCTTTCTAGCCTATTTGTCTTGTAAGACCATCTCAGGGGTCATGCCCTCTGGGCTGGTCCCTCCTGGCTCCCATCAGCTTCCAGATCTACCTCTGATTCAGCCTTACCACCTTGACCTGCCAAAAATGTCTGTGTCCCACTAGTCCATGGCAAGGACTATGTTGTACCATCTCAGGGCCCCCAGGCCCTGGCCCTGTGTTGGGACATGACAGGGTTCAGTACATCGGTCTTATGCTGACCTGGAAGAATTTGTTTCCAGTCGCTGCCAGGTCCTCCCCAGCTCCTTCTGGTCTGTTCTGTCAGTTGGTCCTCAGCATCACTATTCAGAGTCTTTGCCAAGACTGTGGACACAACTATATTCTGGAGCTTGAGCTGGGGGGTTCTAATCCTCAGTTCAATCCAATCCACATCATTTGAGTGGACATGGACATTCAGAGGCTGCTTTTCCATCTAAGAGTCAGGGAAGAACAGAGGTAATTCAGGTGGGACAGGACTGTAAAGACAGTGGGATTTCTGAAGCCATCCCGTCCCCCTCTCTGCCTGTGAAGAAGCCCTTCAAAGCATCCTTACCAGGTGGTCAGCCAGCCTCCGCCCACTGACTGCCCACAGCTTGGGACCCCCATGATAGTCCACCCTATTATTAATGTCCCCAAACATCCACCTCTCCTTCCCAGTCCTGTTCTCCAAAGATGGAATCGGGATTCCAGGAGGCCATGTCAGGGGCCCTGGCTTGAACTTAATTCTCCACGCCTATTAGTGGATGTCCCTTATGCAATGTCCGTCCACAGGCATCATCTGTGAAGTGAGCCATATTATCCTCATTTTTACAGATGGGAAAACTCAGGCCCAAAGGGACCCAGAATGGGGAAACTACTTGCCAAAATCACACCCCTGATATGTGATAGGATACGTGCGTGACAGAGGTTGAACTCCTGTCTGCCTGATTCCCAAGTATGGGCTCTGGGTCTCCCATGCCACCTCCCATTGTTGTCCCTCATCCTCCAGAGGTGGATGAGGGAGGTTGATTTCATGTGTGGCGGGGGGCCGGAGAGGTACCCGTCTTCTAAGCCATGCACTGACAGCAGAGCTAGAAATGAGGCACCTGGTCCTGCAGGGGCTCCCCCAATTTCTGGTGCCTGCACGATGGGCCCTTCCTCCTGCTGGCCTCAAACACCCAGAACATGACCCTGTCGTCTCCCCGCTCCCAGTCCGTGGAAGTGATAGGTGGCTGAGTAGCCAGCAGAATTTATAAAGCCACCCTCAGTGTTCCTGGCAAGCTCTGTTGGGGGAAGACCCTGCAGTCACCTTATCTGGGGCCTGCTGAGACAAGGTCGTCATTGCTAACCCTCTGCCGGTGCCCTGCAGGGAGACATTCTAGAGCTTCTGGGAAAAGTAACGCCACAGAAAATGACAGTAAGTCTGGGGACACTTGGAGGTCCCTGAGCTGGTTCGTGGGGGCAGATCATCAGCAGAGAGGATATCCACAGGGAACAGGGGAAGGAGACTATAAGGGGGGATATGATCCAGAACTCTAATCCAGACTCAGCTACTGGCTGTGTGTCATGGTGAGCAGGGCACGTAAGCCTCACTGAGACTCAGTTTCCCCCTCTGTACCAGGAAGGTCATCCTGCCTACCTCTCAGGGTCATTGTCTAGACTAAATAAAATTTCTCATGCAAACTGCTGAACCACATTCCTGGCATGGACACTCCGCTCACTACGGCATGGCCTCCGTCATGGTTGGGAATGTACATTCAAAATACTCCCCTTCCCACTGTAATTAGAATTGCCCGCATTCGTGCAGCCGCTTTGCAGAGCCTGTCTTTGACCATTGTTTCCCTTCCTTTGTCTGAGCCCTGCCAGGCCTGCCAAGCTTGGTTAGGGATGCGGATCAGAACAGTGGGCCATAATAGGGGGTCCTGGGGCCGTGTCAGAGAGACGTCCATTAGCATGACTGGTTTCAGTCCACGGAGGGGGCTGGCAGGTGGGTCTGGGAAGCAGTGGGGAGATGGAGGGCCAGGAAAGTAGGTCGGTATGTAAGCCTCAGGGGCCGACGCAGCGCCACCTGACACCGGAGTTGATAACCACAGAGCTCTGCAGGCCACATCGCCTCTGTGGGCCTGTCCCTGGGATCCTCCCACTATCTCCCCCTCCCCCCCCGCCGCCAAGCACCACATCCCCACCCGAATCACTTCCCCCTCTCCATCAGCTGCACACACAGCCCCCAACAGCCTCTCGTGTCCCCCTTTAAAGTTCAAGGCCCAAGTTCAGCCTGGGGGCAGGAGCCTCTGACCTTTCAGAGGGCGCGGCGGGAACGAGGCCAACTCTGAACAGGGCCTGAGTCGGGGGAGGCCAAGGTGGGGTGGGAGTGAGGGACCCGGTGCCTTTGTCTGGGCCCGGGCTGCCCAGTACCATGCTGACTGTGGCTATTAAAATGTCGATTGCTCCCCATCCACCTGCCGCCTCCCCCCAGCCCCTGGAGAAGGCAAGGGATTCACCGTTTTGTCTTTCCCGGGCCTATCGATGCCTCCTTTGGGGAGCCCGTTCGATGATGGCTCCAGAAAGCTGCGTGGAGCAGAGAGGCCAGAATTAAAATGGCCACACAGAGGGACCCCCACAGACCCCCAATTTCCAGAGGCTTACAGATCAGAAGGCAAAAAAATGCTGCATCTGTTCTTTTGCAAACGTTGATGGTTTTATTCATCATCCTCCACCCCCTCCCCTCACTCCTGCCCTTCTCCTCCTCTTTATTCCTGCTCAGTGCGACTCTGCAAAGAGCTTCTCTCATCTATTCTGCGCTGAAGCCTGGGGACGAGAAGGCTGACAGGTATCTCGTTACCAGGCGCCCAGCATGGGGATGATGCAAGGAGGACGCTGACCCGTTGTTCTCCGGCTCTGCCAACAAAGGAGCAGGAGGGGAGCGGCCCGTGGCCAGAAAGTGTGTGGTCACGCTCTGAGTGGAGTCCCCGAATGCGCGCCCGTGGGGGCCGGCAGACCTGGTTGGGACACCTACTCTGTGAAGTCACTTAGGGCACACTGCTCAACTTCCCAGGCCACCCAACCCCCCTTCCCTCCCTTGCCGACTCCCAGGGTTGACACGGGGACCGAGTGCCGTGGTGGGTGTCATTCCCAGGGTGCTTATTCACTCCCATCCCTCTGGCTGCCACACACGCACCTTCCCCCCTTCCTCATCTCCCTTCCTTCCGAGCCCAATCCTCAGCCCTGGACGCCCACTGCCTCTGCTTCCCCTCTCTGCTGGTAGAGGGGATGGGACACACAGCATGGCTGAGGCTGTGGGCGCCCCTTCCCACCAAGTTACTTCTCCCCTTCTCTGCATCTCCTTTTCCTTGACTGGAGAGCCAGGTGGTCATGGAGCCTTGGAGGAGGTTGTGGAAAGATTTGAATGAGCTCATAGCTGCACAAGGCTTAGAAGAGGGCCCGGGACATTGTGGGTACTGCAAAATGTTTGCTACTGCTTCATTCCATGTGTGTGCGTGCATGCGTGTGTGTGTGTGTGTGTGTGTGTGTGTGAGAACAATATGAATCCAGAAATAGACCCTTGAGAGTGGAAGAGGTATCTCTGAAAGAGGGAGGCAGGAGTGCTATCTGCATGCACCCTGCTGACCCCCCTCCTGTCTTTTCACAAGTAGTCCTATATGTACCCCGGCCCCCCAGGCCCCCTCTCCCCTTTCTGAGTTACTTGCTGACCCACAGCCTTCCCCTTCCTGAACCCCACCCTGGCCAGCAGATTTGGGGCGCTGTTACCTCCCCTCTCCTTGCTGGCTTCTCTTTCCTTTCTGACCACAACCCTCCTAGGACTACTTCACTCATCTTTTCCTACTTGACACACACCGAGTACCCTCCCCGTACTCTCATCCCCAATCCTACTGCTCTGCAGAGCTCCTGGGACAAGACTTCTGCAGGTCTGTGGGAAACATTTCTCAGAGGGGTCTTTCCCCCTCCACGCCATGGATGGGAAAGTCACGCGTGTGCTCATATGCACGGTTTTCTTAACACATGTGCATACGTTTGTCTAGCTCACGCGACCACGTCCCTGTGTGCCCATTTCAGGTTTGCACATTTGCATGCATGTGACATGCATAGGTGTGTGAGAGCATGCATGTACCTAAGGATGTGCTCCCGTGGGCATGGGCATCGTTTGCCCACATGGGTGAGGTTGCACGCACGCCAGGCTCGCGTGTTTGGGAGAGCCAGCGTGCAAGCATGGGAAAGACTCCCCCTGCACGGTGCATGCTTCTGCATGAGCGTGGATGTGCCCCCCGCTGCTCCTGCTTCTCCAGCATGTGAGCAACGAGACAGTCCCCTTGTTACCGTGTAGTCTTATTAAACACATGGCATGTTAATAGCACCAACGAAGTCGGTTATGAAAAGCTCTTTATTAAAAATAATAAGAAATGGCCCTCTTGTTCCACAACTTCTGAGCCGCGTCTGGCTGCGCAGGTTGGCCGGTTATTAAAGTGGGATCAAGCGTCTTTAATACGCCTTCTGCGGCGACTGTTTGGTGGATGTGCCTTATTACCAGTCGGCTGGCCCCAGCTGCCTCAGTCTCCCCAGCTCGCTCCCTCAGACAGGAGACAAGGGAGTGGGAGAAGGCTTATGCAACACATGCCTGGGGGAGGCAGAGGCTCTGTCCTGCTGGCCTGACCTCTGAGGATTGCTTGCTGGGTGGTGACATGGTCTCCCATCCCTGCCTGCCCCCTGGACCCAGGGGCAGGGGTTGGGGTAGGGGACATCCATTCTAGCAGGTGTACCTGCGTCCTTGAATGGTGGTGCCCTCTGGGAGCATCTCCTACTTCCTCTGTGGGTTCGAAGGGGCCACACCCTTTCCGTCCCTCACTGCCTTCTTGACCCAGGACAGGGGAGCCCTCATGGCAACGCTGAGCTGAGCTGGGAGAGTGAGGATGAGGATGGGTGCCCGCACCAGCGCTTCTCAACTCAGCTGTGCATGCGAATCCCCTGAGATCTTGTTAAAGTGCAAGATGCTGACCTGAGAGGCCTGGGGTGGGCTTGATTCTGCATTTCTAACGAGGTCCTGGGGGATGCTGTTGCTGTTGGTCCATGGACCATACTCTGAGGAGCAGGTGGCCCCATGTGCCTCTTGGGGAAGGACAAGAGTGTCACCTTGACAGCCAAAAACTTGAAGCTCACCAAGGGTGGGGCTTGGCACCCCCCTCAAACTGGGAGGTCCCCAAAAGCAGGGGCTGCATCTGCTTATTCCCCATTGACTCCTTATGGTGCCCACGCCAAGGCTCTGCTCACAGGGCTGCCTGAGCTTAGAGGGCAGGAAGGTACACTAATAGTTACCGAGCACCTACTCTGTGCCACACACTTTCATAGGATTTTCACTATTAACAGTTGGCTAAGCAACTATTATCCCCATTTTAGAGATGAAGAAACTGAGGCTCTGGGGACCCCCCAGCTACCAGGTGTCAGACCTAGCTTCTGACCCCCCTTCTGTAGCTCTCCCAACACCTGCTTTTGCATCAAAGCAGAGCAAGGAGCTCCTCGCAGTGTCTCCCCACCTCTCTCTCCCCCAGCGGTGCTCCCAGGGCACCAAAGACCTCAATTCAGGGAGCCGGGGGCCTGCCTCTTTACGTCCTGGAGCATCCTCTCCCTGGTGGACCCCCAAACCTTTTATCAACATTAGTTGATAAACATGTCCCCCCCACCACCACTCTCTGAGACACTAGGGGCCCGCGACATGGAAGTTTTGTTTTCAGACAGATTTCAAGGTATGGAGTGCCCAAGGAAGTGCCTTGTTGAAAGTCTGGCCAGGCAGTTGGCAGGGGGAAGGAGCCCTTTCCAGCATCTGCTTCGCTCCAGGTGCCAGTGGTGTGAAGATAGTGAAGGCAGGAGTAGCAATGATAATAGTCAAGTAGTCAAAGCTCACGTTTGCTGAGTCCTCGCTGATGTTGGACACTTCGCATGCATCGTCTCTTTTCTCAATAGAATTCTAACATATAACTATTTGATTCCCTTCTTCAGATGAAGGAGCCGAGGGTCAGAGAAGTTAGGTAATCTGCTTGAGGACACACAGCCGGAACGACCCTGATCTGGGCTTTGTACCCAGGCAGTCCGGCTTCAGGCCCCATGTATTGTGTCATGCTCCGTGGATATACCTGAGGCTAGAAGGAGTGTGTGGAGAACCCCTGCCCATACTGAGAACCCCAGAGTCACAGAATGGTGGGGCTGGAGAGCGGTCACAGGCTACTGGGTATCACCTTCCCATTTTACAGATGGGTAGACCGTGTCCCCAGGGAAGGGGCACTTGACCACGCTCCCACAGCAAGTTGATGGGACAGGAGGGACTCCTACCCAGATGTCCTCTCATCCATTGCAGCTTTGGGATCTTCTCAGGGAGCAGTCGCCCTGAGGAAGGCTGCTGTCTTCACCTGGGAAAATCAGACAACAGCATGTCCTGCGCATACTTAGCACAGAGCCTGGTGCGTCTGCATTCACTGGCCGTGAGTCATCGCACCATTGTGATTCATACTGTTTCTCCGCTGTCCTGGTTTTGAGGTGGCAATCCACGCCAGGTCCAAGGCCATGTCCCCGATCTCCCAAAGGAGCTGGGCAAGGTGACGAGTGTACTGCCAAAGTGTGAGAAGCCAGCTTTAAAACGGAGAGCTGTGTGCTTCACAGGACATGCTCGCCAGCCCCTCTGGTCCGTTAGTGGTGACAGTGGTGATCGTATCAGAATTTGCAATGCATACACCTTTCAACCCATCCATGCCATAGCTAGGAATTTGCCCCCTAGACTCATTCTTGTATTTGTGTTCAAGACACACACAGGCATGCCCAGAAATATTTATGCAGCATTATTTGTAATAGCAAAAGAGTAGAAACAACCAGAATGCCATAGGTCGGGAACTGGTTGGTAAAGCATAGTTCACTTGTCCAAGAAAATGCCACCTGGTTCAGGGCGGCAGAGTGACCAAGAGCATAGCTCCAGAACCTGATTCTCTGGGTTTCAGTCCTGCTCTGTCGTTTTCCAGCTGTGTGAACCTGGGCGAGTCACGTAACCTCTCTGGGCCTGGTTTTACTGTATAAAATGGGGGTTATAGTAAGACCTATTTTAGAACGTTTGGGGAAATTAGATGAGTGGGCACAGGTGAATCTCTTGGAATAGCGTCTGACCTAGAATAAGGGCTGAGACATGGACCGTCTTCCTAGGACTGTGGACTGTTGAAAAGAACATTGTAGCTAGATGTGCTGATTTAGAAAGATCTCCAAGGTATATTATTAAGGGAGAAAAGCAAGACCCAGATGGCATGAAAAGATCCTTTCTGGGGCGCCTGGGTGGCTCAGTTGGTTAAGCGACTGCCTTCGGCTCCGGTCATGATCCTGGAGTCCCCGGATCGAGTCCCGCATCAGGCTCCCTGCTCGGCGGGGTGCCTGCTTCTCCCTCTGACCCTCCCCCCTCTCATGTGCTCTCTCTCTCTCTCATTCTCTCTGTCTCAAATAAATAAATAAAATCTTTAAAAAAAAAAAAAAGAAAGTTTTTTAAAAAAAAGATCCTTTCTGTGTAAATTTTAAAAAATAGATAGAAATCGTGCTTTTCTATAACGTCTAAGTATGCTAACCGCTTGTGCATATTACTTGTGTTTTTAGAAGTGTTCAAAAAATGGATGTCCATGTTATGGGGAATGAAGCATCTTTTGTTTTCTTCTTTATATTTTCGTGCATGAACAAATCTAACAGATGGACAGTGTACATCTTTTTATTTTTAATTGTGGTAAAAAAAAACACACACACACGTAACATGAGGTTTACCATCTTCGTCATTTCTAAGTGTCCATTTGGGTAGTCTTAAGTACGTTCGCGTTGTTATGCAGCAAATCCCCAGGACCCTTTCATCTTACAAAGCTGAAACTCTGCACCCGTTAAACACTGACTCCTCATTTCTCCCTTCCCCAGCCCCTGGCCCCCGCCACTCCATTTTCTGTCCCTAGAAATTGGACTATCTAAGTGCCTTGGAGAAGTGAAATCACACAGCGTTTGTGTTTTGGTGACCGGCTTATTTCGTTCAGCATAATCTCCTTGGGGTCTTCGTTGTAGCAGGTGTCAGAATTCCTTTCCTTTGTAGGGCCAAATAGCATTCCATTGTAGGGATACACCGCATTTCGTTTGTCCATTCATCAGTCCATGGACAGAGTGCTCTCACCTTTTGCCTACTGGGAATCAGGCTGCTGTGAACACAGTGTGCAATCTCTTCGAGATGCTGCTTCCAATTCCTTGGGATCTATCATCACCAGGAGTGGAATTGCCGGGTCATCCGGAGTGATGACTGCTTTGAAAGCCTGCTTTCTAGCTTGTCTGAGGCTGATGGAGCAACCCTCTTCCCTGGAGGGAAACAGCCGTGGGCTCCAGCCCTGGAGAGGGAAATGATTTTCCCTGGGGGTCTTCGAAGAACAGACAGCTCTTACCGCATCCCCGCAGAATGGAAGGGCTGTCCAAGAAATTTTAAAACATGCAGGAACATTTGAAAGACACTCCCCTTTGTTGTTGTTGTTGTTGTTGTTTTTAATGTGTTTGGGGGCTCACGTGGGGCTAGATTTTCGAATGTTTGGGCTGTCTCGTGCTTTGGTGGATTCTACACTATGATGGCGGTTTCGAGGTAGAGGCAGTTCTTTTCCCACGGTGATGCCAGAGAGGGCAGGGTCTTCCAGACCGCGTTCAGACAGGTGCAAAAAATCACCCGATGTAAAACTGGCTTGTTCACTCTCTCTCTCTTTCAAAGAAGGGAAGGAAAAAGAATGTTGAATTAAGTGTTGAGTTCTCAAAAGACTTCTCTTCCGTTGTCCCCTTGGGCTGTGCCTGAAAGCTGGCCGGGCTGAGGTGGCAACCAAGAGTCGACCCAGTTGGGCCAGAAACAGAGGTTCCCGGTCACTGTTCACCCTGCAGGCAAGAGAAGGGTTTATGGCACAAGCCCGACAGGCAAAGCCAGTGAAGAGCGACAGAAATCCAGGAGAAGCCTTCGCTGGGGAGCCTGGGAGGCTCTTTCCTGGGAACACGGAGGGCCTCCTGCCAGGGCAGGCGGGCTCTGGGTGCGGGGGATGCCGGCGGGCACTGGGGTTTGGGGAGCAGAGAGATGACTCAGTCCCCGTCCCCCAGGGCCATTTAAGGGGGAGCCTGTCACTCTGGCAGAGGCCCTAGGGGGGTCTCCGAGATGCTGCTCAGGCTCAGGCAGCAGGTTGTGGGGAAGGGAGGAGAGGCAGGGTAGAGATGCATTGAAAGCCTCAGTTGGCTCCTGGGTTTAGCAGAGAAGCTAAAAGCCAAAGCCAGCTTGTTGCTAGCGGGCGGCTCTCCATGTCTGTTCTCAACAGTAGAGCCCGCAGCGACATCGTGGTGGCAGCTGACCAGAGAGAGCATGATGATGGGGACGGGGCAATGGTGAGGATGGTGAGGACCATCGCAGCAGCTTCTGCCTATGGTCCACTTTGTGCCAAGCGGCGGTGTGCTTGTGGTGGGGCCTGGAAGGCAGACAGGACCAGATACGTGCACGGTGCTGTGACAGGGGACACCCAGGATGTGCTGTGGGGGCCCAGAGCCAGGGACCTGACCTGGGAATCGGGCTCCTGTGAGCTTTGGGGAGCAGCAGGAGGGAGTCAGGAGAAGACCGATGGGGGTGGAGAGAGCGGATCGGGCAGAAGGATTGCATTGTAAGAGCCGGGGGGTGGGGGGATGGGGAGCAAAGGGATGTGAGCCCACAGTTCCATTTATGTTTTTAGAGGATCGCCCTGCTGCTGCTGTGTGGAGAATAGCTTGAAGACGGGCAGAAGGAAGCAGGGAGGCTAATGAGGAGGTAGGTGTAGCTGCCCTCGATAGAGCTGACAGTGACCTGCACTCTGTGGGTGGCCATGGAGATGGAGAAAAGGGGATGGGTTTGATATTTAGGAGACAGACTGACAGGGCTCGGTGATGGATTGCATACAAGGAGTGGGGGAGGGAGGCGTCAAGGATGACAATAGTGAACACTGATTGAGCACATAGGGTGTGCTGAGTGCTGTTCTAAGCATTCTATGTGTATCATCTCACTGATGCCTAATGACACCCCTAGGTTGCAGGGAGACAGTTGTCCCATCTTATAGGTTAGGAAACAGGCTCAGAGAGGTTAAGTACTTGCTAATGGTCACACAGCCCGGAGTGGTGATACCAAGCTGTAAACCCAAGAGACCGGCTGCACAGCCCAGGGACCTGGACCCGTAATCAGTGGTACCTTCCTTTCCTGGCTTTTGGAGGGATGGAGATTCTATTTATTAAGATAGAAAACCCAAGAAGGGGAAGTAGTCCAGGACAAAGATGAGTTCCCTTTGGGGTGTGTTGGTTTTGAGGTATTTTGGAAGAGTCAAATGTTCAGGTATGGAGAAAGGAGTCTAGAAAAAGTACTTACTTGCCTTTGACTGGTAAACCCAGGAAGGCATCTTGGAAGAGGAGGTGATACCAAAGCCCCTGGCTATGAACTGTGACAACGAAGGAGGATGGTAGAAAGACAGAGAGGATTCCATTGAACATGGCCTCCAGGGCAGAAATTCTTTTTTTTTTGTTTTTTTTGTTTGTTTGTTTTTTGTTTTTTAAATTTTTTTATTCTTATGTTAATCCCCATACATTACATCATTAGTTTTAGATGTAGTGTTCCATGATTCACTGTTTGTGCATAACACCCAGTGCTCCATGCTGAATGTACCCTCCTCAATACCCATCACCAGGCTAACCCATCCTCCCACCCCCCTCCCCTCTAGAACCCTCAGTTTGTTTTTCAGAGTCCATCGTCTCTCATGGTTCATCTACCCCTCCGATTTCCCCCCCTTCATTCTTCCCCTCCCGCTACCTTCTTCTTCTTCTTCTTCTTTTTTTTCTTAACATATATTGCATTATTTGTTTCAGAGGTACAGATCTGAGATTCAATAGTCTTGCACAATTCACAGCGCTTACCAGAGCACATACCCTCCCCAGTGTCTATCACCCAGTCACCCCATCCCTCCCACCCCACCCCCCACTCCAGCAACCCTCAGTTTGTTTCCTGAGATTAAGAATTCCTCATATCAATGAGGTCATATGATACATGTCTTTCTCTGTTTGACTTATTTTGCTCAACATAATACCCTCCAGTTCCATCCACGTCGTTGCAAATGGCAAGATCTCATTCCTTTTGATGGCTGCATAATATTCCATTGTATATATATACCACATCTTTATCCATTCATCTGTCAATGGACATCTTGGCTCTTTCCACAGTTTGGCTATTGTGGATATTGCTGCTATAAACATCGGGGTGCACATACCCTTTCGGATCCCTACTTTTGTATCTTTGGGGTAAATACCCAGTAGCAGGGCAGAAATTCTTAAACAGGGGTGGAAATCAGAACCACCTGGGAATGGAGGAAAACTTACAACCAATAGAGTCCTGAGCTCTAAGTCAGAGGTTGGGTGGAGCCCAGCCTTCCGTATCCTTTAAAGCTCCTCTATGCCCTGAAGCCCCCCACCCCCCGAGACCCCTCCTCCATGGCCAGCCTCCTGCAAAACCAACCTCTCCCCTCACCTAGCCTACCCCTCTCTTACTGGTGTTGGATGTGGGATCCACCTCAAGTCTAAAAATCCTCCTGGAGTCTGTCCCATAATGTGCACCCAGAGGCCTGTCCCCGGATAAACAAACAACTCATCCTCCCCTGCAGAAGGACAGGATTTGGCACTGTGAGCCTGGAGAGTGTGCAGCAGGCCTTGAAAGTAACTGAAGGCTTTGATGGCACCATGGTGACGCTTGTCTCCCGAAGGTGTCATGCACTTGAAAAGCAACATATCTCTCCCACTCTCTGAAGGGAAATTTGTTCCACAATGTGTCTGGGTATGCAGACCTAGTCAAGAGAGAGATGAGGCAGGGGCTTGAGAGCTTGAACTCTGGGGATCAGGTGGATCCGAATTTAAATTCCCACTCTCCACTACTTGTGTGGGCTCAGGCAGGTCGTGACTCGACTTCCCCATCTGTTAAATGGGTGCAATAACAGACCGTCATTAGCATGAGAAGATTGAGGTACATATTCTATGCGAGATGCTGAGCCTGGTGCCTGCTTCAGGGAAGAGCTTAATAGTAATATTAAAAATCATCATTATCATTTTTATTTATGGTGTGGGAGATAAAGGCACACCTAGAATCTAGAATTGGAAAGTCCTGGCCGCTATTTTAATTTTTTAAATTTTTTACCCTTTGATTGAAGCCTGGCTGACACACCATGTTACCCTAGTTTCAAGTGCACGACACAGTGATTTGATAAGTCTATACGTTGCACCGTGCTCACCACGAGCGTAGCTACCATCTGTCACTCTACGGCACTATTACAATATCGTTGACTATATTCCCTATTCTGTACCTTTCATCCCAGACATGCTCATTCCATAACTAGAAGCCTGTATCTCTCACTCCTCTTCCCCCATTTTGCCCAACCCCCCAACTGCCTCCCCTCTGGCGACCATCAGCTTGTTCTCTGAATTTACGGGGCTGTTTCTGTTTTTGGTTGTTTTATTGCTTTTTAGGTTCCATATATAAATGAAGTCATATTGTATTTGTCTTTCTCTGACTTATTTCACTCAGCATAACACCCTCTAGCTCCACCCATGTTGTCACAAATGACTGGATCTCATTCTTCTTTGTGGCTGAGTAATATTCCATTATATATAGACACTGCATCTTCTTTATCCATTCGTCTATGGATGGACTCTTGGGCTGCTTCCATATCTTGGTTATTGTAACTAATGCTGCAATAAACATAGGGTGCATGTATCTTTTCCAATTAGTGATTTCATTTTTCGGGGGGTAAATACCCAGTAGTGGAATTACTGGATCTCATGGTAATTTATCTTCAATTTTTTGAGGAAAATCCATACTGCTTTCCATAGTGGGCTGCACTAATTTACATTCCCACCAACAGTGCATGAGGGTGGAATGTTCTGGTTTTCGATTCTGGCTATACCTGTAATATAGGTTTAGGTTTTCTGAAACAGGAGCCTGTGACTATAGTCTGGTCTCCACCTAACGCTGAGCCTATTTCTGTCCCTTGAACCTGGCCCTGTCTCAGAGTCCTTTGCTGAATTCTTCCCTGTGTCTGGTGTGTACACCCCATCCCCCACCCTTTAGAGAATTAGGCAGAGGTCAAACCATGCAGGGCCTCCTGGGTCAGAGCAAAGACCTCAGGGTTTCTCCCAGTTTTCACAGGAAGCTGTATCAGTCAGCTGTTGCCATATGATGCTGCATAACAAACCACCCAGTGGCTTGAAGTAGTGATCACCTGCCCTCAATCACACGTCTGCAGGTTGGCTGGGGGCAGCCTAGCGCAGCTTGGGCTTGGCTGGCCTTGGAGCCAACCATGGGTGGGACTCAGCTTTGCTCCACACGACACGTCCTGCTCTGGGCACGGGCTTCCTGAGGCGATGGATGAGCTGAACAGGTGATGTCTCTTCAGGTCTCGTCTCGGAACTGGTACACTGTCACTTCCACTCTCGTTCTGCTGGCCACAGCAATCTCGGCAAAGGGGAAATGTACTCTGTCTCTAAAGGAAGGGACAAGAAAGGCCTGTGGCTAAGGGCATACACGAAGAATTAGGAACTATGATGTAATCCACCAGAGAAACCACGGGAGTCTTTGCAGTTCTTGGGCAGTGGTTCTCAGCTGGGGGCAATGTTGCACCCCCCCCCCAACAGGACATTGGCAATATCTGGAGATAATTTTAGCTCTTATGACTGGGGATGGGTGCTACTGGAATCTAGTGGGGAGAGCCCAGGGATGCGGCCAAACATCCTGTAATGCACAGAAAATCCCCCACAGCAAAAAATCATCCCATCCAAAATGTCAATGAGAAACCCTGCAGTAGAGATACTTTATATGTGAGCATCAGGGTCATGGTTCTGGCTACTGTGCTGAGAGTGGTTTGTAAGGGGTAGGGGAGAGAGGAAGCAGGCATCATTCCTCCCCCTCCCCTACCTCCGTCATCTTCTGAGATTATCATCACACTTCTTTTGGATTGGTCCTATCCCTGCCAGTCACACTCTGGGGATTCCAGGTTAGAGGTGAGCTAGATCACCCCTCAACACAAACACGAGATAAAAACTAACAGGACAAGATCCCCCGCCCCGAGCTGCCCCCCTCCTGGAGCTGCCCCCCCCCCCCCGAGCTCCCCTGGGTATAAGCACCAATGACAAAAAATTCAAATGTCTTGGTGTGGGGTTTGTGGGGGAGCGTGGAGATGTTTATCCTCAACACTGGTCTAAACAGGGAGGCGGGGAAGAAAAGCTGGTCGGGCAGACCATTTGAGGTAGAACAAGCCAGTTTGGTGGGCTGGAGGTCGGTCTTTGGGGAAGGGGACAGAGGCTTATGGGGAAGAGCCATGCCCAATGTCAAGTCCAGAGGGCCAGAGCCGTAACTGAGATATGCAGCTGAGATGTGCAGCCAAGAGAAGCCGGCTCAAAGCAGGAACCAGTCTGGAGCACGTGGGAGAGGGCAGAGGTCATTGCTGTGGCCAGCTCTGGGGGCCACTGGAGCAGGTGGCCCTGGGAGGAGGGGAAGAGGAGCAGACTCTGGCGAGCTCCCAAGGTGCTCTGCCTTGGAGAATAACACTTCACATCTTCCTGGTGAAGTCCCTAAAGCCTGAGATTAGGATGGAGCCCAGGAGCCAAGGCAGCAGCCTTGACTCTCCAGCTGGAAAGTTGTTCCTTCTCCCAGGGACCCAAGGCACAATCATTTCTTCCCAGTCGTTCAGCCAGAGTACGTAGGGGAAACACAGGCACTCAAGGGGCCATGCTGGCAGGCAGCACAATGACCATGAACGTCGTCAGATCCCAGCCCATTGTCTGTGTGTGACCTTGATCTTGGACACGCTACATAACCTCCTTGGGCCCCAATCTCCTGAGCCGAACAATGGTGAGTCGTGGTAAATAGAAGCGTTAATGTCATGGGGCTCCAGGGAGGAGTGAAGGGGCCTGGCATCTGGAGAGGCCCCCACCAATGGCGGGTTCTCTACTCAAGACCTTGTCTTTTCTGGTTCTCCCTCTTTCACTTTCCTTGTTCTCGTTTCCACTCCTCCCACCTCCTTTTCTCTCTCTTCGCCAAGCTTTCTGTGGCCTCATAGACATTGCTTGTGCAAACCAATGTGCAAACCAGCGCTTCCCAAACCTACTGCCTAAAACTGCAAATGCCCCACCCCAGACCAGTGAGCAGAAATCTCTGGGCACTGGTCCCGCTCCCAGGATGACTCTGCCATGGCCAATCCAGGTGCCAGAATTTGGGAGCCACCAGTGGAGACTCTGGACTCATACCTGCTGGCGCCTTCATCTCAGTCTCCCCTGAGCAGGTCCCAGCACCCATCCCACGTGCCCTCCCCAGTCACCACCCACCCCTGCCCCACACAGTCCTTCCTGCTGCAGACAAGGAGCCTCCAGGAGAACCAGCAGCTCCAATGAAGGAAAAGAACACTGCCGGCCACTGCTTCCCACCAGCCTGAGTCATTCTGCTGAGGATGGCTCGTCTGTCTGATCAGGGAGTAGGAGGAGCCTCCCTTCACGGAGTAGATCCTGAGATTGGGCCCCTGCATCCATCTAAAGGACAAGATGATTCATGAGAAAATAACCTCCTCATTTTAACAGTCCCCCACTCTTTCTCTCGAGGGGCCTGGAGCTCATGGACATCATGGTCGGAGGCTTTACCATGCTCCACCCTGAGGTCCAGGACTGATCCTCATCCTAGCCTGGGGTTTGTAAGGAGCCCTGGGCTAGTGTCAGGGGTCCCTGCATCAAAGAAGGTTTGCTCTGGCCTTTTACCAGTAAGGGGCCTCCTGTCCTGTCTCCAGAAATCCATGTGACACTCCACCTTCTCACCTGGTCTGTCCTGTGCACAAGTTGAGTCTTCCTTAGCTAGTCTCACCTTCCATGCTTGGCCAGGTGACCTGCACCACCCAAGGGACCCTGGGAAGCATCTCAGAAGTTCGCACCGGCATCATTAACACCCCTGTCTTCACCAATGAACTAGTTCTCTTGTTTCTCCTGTAATAAATTACTGCAAATCCGGGGGCTTAAACAACACACGTGTATTCTCTTCCAGTTCTGGAGGTGAGAAGTTTGAAATGAGTCCTGTGGGGCTCAAATCAAGGGGCTGGCAGGGCTGGTTCCTTCCAGAATCTTCAGAGGAGAATCTGTTTCCTTACCTGTTCTAGTTTCTAGAGGCTGCATGTAGTCCTTGGCGTGTAGCCCCTTCCTCCATCTTCAGTGTCGGTGGAGTAGTACCTTCTCTCTGGCTCTGCTCCCGTTGTCACATGGCCTTCTACTCTGACCGCCCCTCCCCTTATGGGGACCCTTGGGATTACGGCCCACCTGGCTCATCCAGGATCACCTCCCCATCTGAAGACCCTCGGCAAGGTCCTTTTCTCCATGTGAGTGACACCCCCAGGTTATGGGGATTAGAACGAGGACATCTTCAGGGCCATGGTGCAGCCTCCCCCAACAGGTGTGATTTGCAGCCCCCACGCTGAGTACGTCTATGCACATCACCTCGCTGTTTTCTCCAGCGACCCTGGGAGACAGGTGAGGCTATCCGCCCCCCCGCCCCGCCCGCTTCACACATGAGGAAATGGGTACTCACAGAGGTTAGGTCACAACATCAAGGAAGTGGCGAAGCTGGGATTCGAACCCAGCTCTTTGTGATAACAAGACACTGGTCTGAAACGTAAGAGCACTGCCTGTCCGTAGCGTGCCTCTCCACCCATGCAAGGCTGCAGACTTTCTGAATGTGGCAGGTAATGTCATCTCCCCATCCACCACCATGCTTCCCTTCCAGACCTGCCAGGAACGGAGCCAAACTTTGACCCACGACGAGAACAGACATCACCAAAGGAGATCTGACAAACTTCTCGTCCACATCCCGCTCTTTGTGGAGCCCACCTGGCCCTGTAAGGCACACGCCTGCTCAGGTGGAGGAAAGACGGGCCCTCTGCTCTCCCTATGTTCCTCCAAGGGACAGGGAGAAGAGGAACCAGCAGAAGAGAAGAGACTGGGGCTTTGGCGCACGCCAGCCTCTCGCAGCCGATATGGAGAGGCGACCTCCATCGGCTCTGCCTTATCTCGGGGGCTGCAGTCACCCTTGCTCTCCCCTGCAGCTGGGGCTCACGAGCTATTTCCATCTCTGGATCAGATACGGGACCATGATTTATTGATTGTAATAAACATTGCTTAACACGCACTTTGGCCACATGGCTCGCTCACCTTTTAAAGAAATCCCAGCCCTGGGAGCCAGTGGAGCCCCTCCGTAACACAGAGTGCCGGGTCAGGAGGAAGCTGGGTGCTGGGGGGGAGCCACTTGGGTGAATGGATGGGCTCATTTGCAGCCAGAGAAGTAAGGGTCCCTTGCCCCCCACCCCCACCCCACCCAAGCATCCTTATTGACCTGTCAGTTATTCCTTAAGGGGGTCTTGCTGCATGGCCAGAGGCTGCTGAGCTCATTACAAACCCCAGTGTTCTCTTCAGCACCTCTCTGGCATCTCATGGGCAATTTTGGGTTTTCTTTTGTGTGTGTGTGTTGATGGGGGGAAGCCACTGTCTGTCTTATATCCTTTCCTGCTCTGGGGAAATGCAACGGCCTCTGTGATGAAGCATCAGCTTCTTTTTGCACTAGAAGGTACTTCCAAGTAGGTCAGACCACTATACTCCCAGTGGCAGGCTTTGAGGGGTACCAGCTGGAGGCACTGGTACTGGGGGTGTGTCCTGGGAAAGAGCACCGATGACAGGGTGGGAAGCAGGACGCGCATTGCAGGGCACGGTGCCTCTGTCCCCGCTCAGCTCCCAGCCTGGTACGGTTCACATAGTCGATGCCTGGTACATAACAGGTGGCGCCGGTGCTGGTGGCCAAGGTCACAGAGGGCACGGGAGGGTGACGGGTGAGATCCCTGAGAGCTGACACTTGGTTTTGTTCGCTGCACCCGGCACATAAAGGGCTCCGTGAGTATTTGCTGAATGAACGCCTGAGTGAGTGAACGCATGTGGTTACGTCAACAGTGCAGGCGGCGTGGAGACCTCCATGAGCGTTACATACCAAGACTGGGGATGGGGGTGACAGCGGCTGGGACCGTGTCGTTGAGCCGTGGTGCAGCGTGATGGTGGTGTTAGGTCGAGGCGGTGTTGGGTTGGCTCACTCAGCTTGCCAGCGATGGAGATGTGCTCGGGGCTCCTCGGGGCGTGGGGAACCACCCCAGCTGCTGCTCGTGGCCTCGTGGAGAATGGAGCTTCACTCAGGCATTGCTGCCTGGAACACAGTGCCTGATGCCAGCTCTTGGGGCTTCTGCTAGCTCCTGGCCTCAGGTTCCAGGTGCTGGGCCACGTCTGCTCCGCTCCACTCCCTGACGATCTGCGCCCCCTCCCACCCCACATCTGCAGTAAGCAGGGGTACTCAGAGCTGAGTGGTTCACTAAGGAGGACTTGTGCACTCAGTTTCATCACCACGCAGAAGGAGAGGACAGGGTGTGCTCCCCACCCAAGTGCCTGCTCTGGATTCTGACAGATCTGGCCAAATCCTGATGTTGGGCAAGTTGCTTCACCTTCATGACTCTGTTTCCACATCTGTGAAATGGGCATGATGATAGCACCAGCCTCAGAGGATGGCAGTGAGGCTCAGTGAGGTCATGTGCTGGATGCGCAGGACAGGGTCAATATGAGTTTGTTAGTATTCCCAGGCTGGGCAAACTCACACCGGCCTATGGGTGGCCTTAGGTTCAGGCCTTGATCCTGGGTCCGGTCTGCCATGACCCCGTGTGGGACCAAGTGTAGCAAAGCCCAACGCCCCGTGTGAGTGCACGCCCTCCCATAGGTGTGGGGCAGGCACTCTGCTGGCGGCCGAGCTGTGTGAGGGAGGGGTCTGGTCCTGGGGGCCAGGCGGGCTGCAGACCAGGAGACCTAGGACAGATGCAAGGGGAAACTGCAGCTTTAAAGCCCCACACTAGACTAGTAATGACGGGGAAGAAAGAGAATGATAGGAAACGAAGTTAAATAATAATAACGTCTGGTGTTTATTGAACCTGACTCTGCCAGGCCCAAGCTGAGTCCTTCAGTGGTATGAACGCACTGAATTCTCATGTGAATGCAGTAGGGTAATCGTTATTATTATTCCTATCTGCAACTGGAGAAAACCGGGGTGGTGGGGTGAGCAAGGGCTCTCACCAGGACAACAGTGGAAGTTGGGGAAGGTGGCTTGCACAAGACTCATGGGAGCGCCTTCAAGCCCAGCTGCCATGGTCCCCATTCTGTCCTACCCGTCCCCAGGCCGGGCAGCTTCTCCCAGAGGCCCGGCTGGAGGGCAGAGAGCTCCCGGCCTTCCAGACCCCAGCCCCTCTGGCCTCAGAAACGGTGCTGCAAATGGAGACATTCATAACCACTTGGCGCGGTCAAGACAAAGTGGGATCACATCTGTGAGCACACGGGCATATGCTAGATGCTCAGGGAGGGGCTCGTGCGCTCTGCTGGGGGCATCCTGGAGGGTTTCCTGCCCACCCTTCTTGGAAGCATGGCCCAGAGAGGGAAGTGGTTCCCTGAGGCCGTGGAGCAGGTCGGCCTGGCCCGGGTCTTCTGAACATCCTGCCCCAGCCCGACACTTTGCTCCTAATTCCATGCAATTCAACACACTGATTTTCCCCTGCGACATCCAGAACTGTCTCAGTCATTTTGAGGGAGGTAAAGAGGAAGCACAGCCACGTTGCTGCTCTTGACATGTGAGGGGCTGGGCACACACGAAGATGCTAAGAGACAGTACCAGGCAGGCTGGACACAAGTGTGAAGCTGAGTGGACCTGCATGTGCCTGTGGTCAGGAAGTCCCGGCGGAAGGGAGGGGTCTTGTGAAGGTGGCCATGGAGAGGTCCGGAGAGGTCCGGAGAGGTCCTCAGCTGGACTCTCTGCTTGCTGTTGTTAGCCAAGGAGGGGCTGAGCTGCAGGTGCCTTGGGTGCATCTCAGTGGAACCTGGGAAGGAGGATGAGAGAGGAGAGTCATGAGGGGCTGAGCAGGTGCTGCTGCAGGCCCAAGACCTCAGTCTGGGCCCCCAAGGACGGGCCTCAGTAGAGAGTCAGGGAGGAAGCAGGGTTCAGTAAGGGCCAGAGTTAACCTGAGAACCTCCCTGGGCTGTAAAAGATGAATAGAGCTGGACAGAGCAGGAATGCAAGGTGATGGGAAGAGCTAGAGCAAAGTGAGAGGCCAAAGGAGCCGAGCTCTTGAGTGAGAAGCCCTGAGATACGATCATGTCTGGGGGCAGAATGGGCTCAGCGCTCGCTGTCCATGGTGCAGAAGAACAACAGTGCAAAAAAGTGGTGGGGACCGCTGCTCATGGAGCTCTTCTAGTTAGAGTAGCACTCTCTGTGAAGAAAGACCACCATGCAAATCAATAAATAATAGAAGCTCCATGAAGAGGATGAAGAGGGCGGTGGACCAAGCTGCAGCCGGCCAGTGAGGGACAGGTCATCTCATTCCATCACCTCATGCCTCCAGGGGCAAGTTCTGTGATCACCACCCCTTTGCCACAGATGAGGAAGCAAAGCTCAGAAAGTTCGAGTAAACCTACCTGCTCTTAGGTCAGGTTTTCCCAGACGGAGACCCTGGGACAAGGATTTGAGTGCATAGAATTTATTTTGAAGGGGGTCCTGGACACACCTTGTGGGAGCATGAGGGAGGGAGACAGGGAAAGGAAGAGAAGAAAGCCAACCAGACATTATGGAGCTGGCTTCTGCTGTGGGCAACCGGAGCTCCAGTCCGCTGGGGCACGGTGAGTGAGAGTGTAGAACAAACCTGTGAGTTATTCTGACCGAGGAGCAAGGGAGGTGGGGTATTTACACACCCTCTCTTTGGTCTGTGGTTGAGGGCTGCTCCCACCTCCAGCCTGACCCTCTGGCAGGCGAGTGGTTTCTGGCACCCAGAGAAAACCCTCCCACATGCTGGCCGGGGGACTCCGTGAGGTTGGCATGCACCAGAACAGTGAGCACCAGAGCAGGATTGAAAGGGCACCGACATCATCAGCCATCCCAACCAAACCACACTTGCAGACATGGCAAGAAGCTACCAAGAGAGGGTAACTCATGGAGGAAAGAAGATCAGCAAAGACAACAGGGTTGAGGACTTCAGGGGCCAAGCCAGGGCATTTTAACTTCATTTTATATGCCCCTAGGAGCCACATGGGGGGACAGAAGGGAAAAAAACCAGAATGAAACAATAAGCACCTGCTATGAAAAAAGTTTACATTCATTGAATCGATTAAAGTTTGCAACAGCTCTGCAAGAAAAAGACCTCTTTTGTAGCTGAACAAACTGAGGCCCATTATGGATTTCCTCCAGAGTCATGTGGCTCCCCGTTGTAGAGCCAGGATTCAAACTCTGGACTTGCTGAGCTCCTGCATTCTCTGCCACACTCACCCCAAGTTAAGGAAACTGAGTCCTCGGAAGGCCTGGGAGCAAAGCCAGTGCCTGGCTGACTTAGCGCCCGCATTCCTTCTCAGTGTGAATGTCAACTACCTAAATAGCTTCGGTTATTTGGCTAAATTAATCCTCTGAAGAGCTGCATAAATATAACTAGGAAGGCACACACACACACACACACACACAGATGCATATATATTTAACACGGGTGCATCACTGCGTGCCGATAAACAGCCTGATGACAAGCAAAGGGAAGATATAAATACAAAAAATTATAACCAGGGGCTGCATGCAGGGTGGTGAGAACATGGGAGCACATGAGGGCTCAGAGAAGGGCCCGGGCAGGAGAGAAAAGGCAAAGCTGCCCTGGACACATCCATGCTCTGAGATCTGAACTGGTGAGCTGGCCCCTGCCGTGAATTTGGGCAAGCCACACTACCTCTCCAAGCCTCAGTTTCTTCATCCATTAAATGGAAATAACAATAGAATGATGAAAACTACAAAGGTTTGCAAAGATGAAAGGAAATGCATAAAGTACTGGGCATTTGTAGAGTAAACCGGTGAGTGAATGCCAACAGTGTGGTCCCACTGAGGTTGCTTGGAGGTTGGAATTGGAAGGATGAGGCCCCAAGGCTTAGAATTTCCCATGCATCTCTTCACTCCCCCCGCATCAGGAGCAAAGGGGACCAATGAGCACACTCCCTGAGGGAAAGAGCCCTCCCCCAAATGGGAATTCATAGCAGCTAGTTACCAACTCTGCTCTCTGCTGGTCTTGGACTAACCAACTTATATACCTCGTCCCATTTAATCGTTTCAACCACTGCATGAAGACTTTGCTATATTTACTCTCATTTTCAAGATGAGCCTTTCTAAGTCCCCAGGAGGTGATGTGACTTGCCCAAGGCCATCCGGCTAGCGTTATAGGTTGGACTGTGTCTCTCAAAAATGCACACTTTGAAGTTCTAACTCCTAGTACCTGGGAATGTGTCCTTATTTGGAAATAGGGTCATTGCAGATACAATTAGGATGAGTTCAGACTGGAGTAGGGTGGGCCTCTACTCCATTATGACTGGTGTTCTTATAAAAAGGGGGAATTCGGACCCAGGCACGGACACAAGGAGAACACCTGTGAAGATGAAGGCAGGGATTGGGGTGATGCGTCTACAAGGTAAGGAATGCCAGATGTTGCCAGCAAACCCCAGAAGGTAGGAGAGACACTTGGAACAGATTCTCTGTCCAGTCCCTCCGACGGACCAGCACCTTGACCTTGGACGTCTAGCCTCCAAGACTATGAGACAGTGAATGTCTGTTGTTGAAGGCCCAGTTGGTGGTGCTTTGTCATGGCAGCTCATACAGCTGGTAAATGCAGAGCGAGGACTTGAACCCAGACCTTTCTGATTTCAGAGCCCGCCACTCTCTGCACTGACATGCCTTCACCCAGACCCAGCCTGCCCGGCCAGGGGGGGGTTGGGGAGAGGGTTTGCTGAGCCAATGTTTGGAAGAAGCAGGGCATAGGAGGAAGAGGGCTGCTACCCGAAAGAGCTCTCTAAACACCAGTCTGGACCCTGGCCAGGCTTCCTTGTGAGGGACCCAAGTAGATCCAGGTGGGCTCTGGAAGGAAGGGGAGCAGCAGGGCCTCTGCCACCTGAAAAAGCCGTTAAGCCCTCTGAGTCCAATACCCCTTAAAATCTCTCAGTAGGGGGGTCAGCTCCAAGAGGAAGGGCGCATGGCACCTACACCACCACCCTGCCCTGGCAGCTGCCTGAGCTGGGCTGGGTGGATTGGGTGCAGGAACCCAGAGGGACCAGGAGCTGAGCTGCCCGCAGGTTGCCATGGTAACCGTGATCCTCCTGTGCGAGCCAGAGGAAGCTGAGGTCTTGGGGGGGGGATGCGGCGAGGACCAGGGTGCTTGAGCAGGGTGCTGGGATGGGGAAGGCCAGTGCCAGCTGAGAGTCCAGTGGGTGTCAGACACCACGCCAGGTGCTTCCCTTCACTCCTCTTGCTTAAAGCCCCACAACGGCCCTTTGATTGGCATATGTTTATCTCTCTTGTACAGATTTGGAAACTGAGATCAAGAGAAGGGGAGAGCTTTGAGTCAGGCCACACACCTGGTGAGAGGAAGAGCCAGAACTGGAACTTGCATTCTCTGTCTCCAGGGTCCCTGCTTTTCCTTTCTGCTCTACCAGGCTGCCCTTCAGGAGTCAGCCAGGGTTTACCTTGAGGGCCAGGAAAGGGGCCCCAGAGCTTCCAGCCTGGCTTTGGGGTGATTGGGACTTGGGAGTCATCCCACCCCTCTTACGCATTCTGGAGCAAAACCCTGGACCACCTCCAGCAGCCAAATTCATCAGACAGATGCGGAGAAAGATATGGTTGAAACAAAACACCTGACATTTTGCACAGGCCAGGCTGGGGCTACGCTGCATGCCAGGGTAAACCAGGGGTTACTGGGGAGTGGGCATCGCTGGAGTCAGACCCATCCTGGCCCACTCTACTTTCTGCAGACTGTGGTCACCAAAGGCAGCAAAGGAGGGGGCTGGACGCTGGGGTCTAGCCCCAGCTCTGGGGCCAGGTCTCTGACAAACGTCATATATGACAGGTACTGCCACGTGGATGAGGGAAGTGAGGCACATTAACTAGCTCAGGGCTGCAATGACACAGCCCCATTGTACGAAGAAGGGAAATATGAATTCTGTGAACCCCTTCCAGCTCCGATGTTCTGCGTGCAACAGCCGAGCAGCCGAAGCAGACCAGAAGGACTAGCCTAGCTCCTGTGGCTTCCAAAAGCCAAACTAGGAGCTACAGATAGAAGTGACAGCATTGCCCACTTGGACTTTCATGGAAGGAAAACTATGCGCGAGTCGGACTTCTCAGCAGTGAGCCAGCTCTTCAGTTAGTGAGTTCCCTGACTTTGGAGGCATCTAAGCGAGGCTGGAAGAAGGGTGCCCCGCTAATCATTTCTAGCTCTGTGCCCAAGCAGCAGGGAGCCTTGTCATTCTCTGATGGTATTTTCTTCCCAAATATGAGCAGATCTGGATACAGAGGCAGGGAGGAGTGAACAGAGTAGGGGAGGTCCAGCAGCGCTCATTTGTAGCCCCTACCCTAACCCCCTGCGCCTCCCAGAGCCAATCAGAGGCAACAAGGTGGCCTGTGGCTCCCCCAACAGAAGCCCCTGACCGTGTCATGTTGACCTGCAGTTCAAGGGTCTCTGGGCCACGCTCTCCTCACCTGTACAATGGGCTTTTGACCAGCACCTGCTTTATATGGTTACCATAACGATACTTACAGAGAGCTTTTGGTAAATATCACACGCAAGCGTGATCTCTTTATTCCTGGACAAAATAGAATCACCAGGACAACCACCAAAATCCAGAGCCTGTCCGGCTGGCTCGGAGGCCGATATACCACCTCCAGGTCCAAATGCTCTCGGCCTCAAAGAGCGGAACAAATCCCACGGGGGTGTTGATTGAAACCATTACTGATTCATGGAGACAACACGCCGGCCGGGAATGGAGTCAGCCGCCGCCACCTATTTCCATAAGGTAATAATAATGTGCACCTTTGCTTTATGAAGTAGAATTTGTTATGGCCGATGAGCCATAAAAATTGCTGGGTGGGAAAAAAAAAGAAAGGGGGGAAAACTATAAATAAATTTGTAATTTTAACAGGGATTACCATGTAATTGAGAGGGGAAGACTTCTAATGGCAGAGGCAAGGGCCAGCTCAGCCCCCACAGTCTTGGCTCCATGGCAAAGCTGAGATGCTGAAGCAGAATCATTCCTGAGAGACTCTGGAAGGAAAAGTTAACTGGCACAAAACCCAGAGAGCAGACCCAAGGAGAAGTGGCAGAGAATTCATTTGGTAACTCTTTACTGAGTGCTTACTACATGTGCCTGGAATGAGAGGGAGGACACAAGAGGGAGGAACTGCCCGTGTTGGCCATCAACAGGCACCATGATGGATGTAAACAAGAGAATGATGGGTGGGGCCAGTTTTCTGCCCGAGGAAGCTCACTCTGGCTGTAATATGGGGAATGGACTGGAAGGGGTAAGAGTGGGGACTGGGGGATACGTTAGGAGGGCACTGCTATGCCAAGTCTGAATGAGTGGTGGCCTGAATTAATATATAATATAGGGAGACAGGGAGAAGAGAGATCATCCAGAAATATTAAGAAGTGGAAGATAGAGGGGCTGGTAATGAATGGATGTGATAATATAGAAGGAATCCAGAACGATGGCTAGGGTTCTGGCTTTGTGTGATGGTACCCCCACTAAGATGGTGGGATGTTTAGCTCAATCCTTGCCAGATTACCTTTGAGAGACTTACAAGACATCCCAATGGAGACATCCAGTGGATGGCTAGTCAAGAGAGTGATCTGAGCCGGATCGAGGATTGGAACGTTGCCAAGGGAAAAATGATCCTTGAAGCTGGGGAGAGGGGTTGGTTGGGTGAGAGAGCCTGGGAAGAGTGAAAGGAAGAAGAGAGGAGTTCCAAGACCAAAGTGCAGGGAATATTGATGTTGAAGGAGCGGGCAGGGGAAAGGGGCCGATGGAAGAGGTTGAGGAGGGCCAGGGAGATAGTATAAAGATAAAGAGGGTGTGGTGATGGTAGAGCTAAGGCTTGCTCAGCCTGCCCCCCTTATGACCAGAGGTGCGTGTCTGCAGAGCACTTGGCCACACCATGGTTGCTGGCAGTGGACAGTTTTGGAGCCATTCTTCTCGGTTGGAAAAGTAATTGGCTTCTTGAAAATTGGACCCCCAAGCCCTAGCCCCATTGGCATGATGAAACGTTTGAGAGTTTGAATCAAGGCTTTTCCACTTAGTGCCTCAAGACTGTGGATGGGTAGGTTGACATTTTTGAGCCTCTGTTTTCTATTCTGTAAAATGGGAGGATAAAATACTACCCTTCAAGATAGTTGCCTGGTGAATTATTGTAGAGGCCCAGCAAATTCCAGCCTGGTTACCTCCAACACACTGCGATCTTAAAGAAGCCCAAAGATAAATCATCTTTAAAATGGGCAGAGTGTGGAAGGTGCCATAGAGAGGGTGGGATGCTTGGATGCAGCTCTGAGTAGTCATGGAGGCTCCCTAGAAGAGGTGAGTTTCTAGTAGTTTCCAGGAATGATGGGGAGTGGCTCAAAGTGCTAAGAGGAGGTGAGTGTTCCCAGGTGAGCCTGAGGTCCCCGAGAGGCAGACGAGTAGAGAGGAGGGTGCTCCGTCTGGACCAGGAATTCAATTGCAGGAGAATGTGCTGGTGAGCTAAAAGGAAAGGGTATGCCCAGGTGGCCCTGAGGCAGTGGTGGACAGTGTCCACCCCACGCCATCTCAAGTCCATGCAGGAGTGAGATAGAGGATTCCTGCCTCCAGGGAACTCACTCTGGTAGAAGGCTACATTTTTCATTCCTTGTTTACACTTCAGGGTTATAAAATTTCATGTCCCCCCCGCAAAGCCCCTGGTGACTATAAACAAACCTCCCGATGTACAAAGATAAATGGAAATCATAAGTCCCCAAGCTTCAGGATCTGAACCAAGAAGAAGAGGAAGGGCAGGGGCTGGGAGGAGGCGGACTTCGATGAAATCGAGACCATGCCAGCCCCCTTCTCTGGTCATGATCAATATGTTCTCCAAAGTGCCTTTTAAATTACTGTCGGAGGCAATGTGCCATATTTATGTATATACATGCTTAGAGGTGACACGGGGGAGAAATGCAATTTCTATTATGAAATCATAATGTGCATTTATCTTCAGGAAAAACACATCGAAATGTTGGAGTGAGAAAAGTTGAAAAGCAATCTGTCTATAAATAAAGACCGCAGACATCCTGACATTTTACGATGTGGGGATTTCAGCGAGAACTTTCTCATTTGGTCACATCGCCCAAGGCATCATGTTCAAACTCCAATTTCCTGGAAGACAGCATTTGGAAGTCCAGAAGCTTCCTTGCTGGTGTCCAAAGCAAAGGAAGTAGACTTTACTTCTCCGACAGAGATGAGGATGGGGTTGGGCCAGGGCCAGGGGACACGCGCCAATTCACAATAAATTTAGTTCTTCCTCTGGCAGGAGGATCGGGGGAAGGGCAGATGCTCGGAATAAGGAGCATGTAGATTTCTGAAGCCATGTACTGTCGTACATGTGTTCTCCCCTCTCTCAAGGAATAGCCAAGTGGTGTGCAAATCCAGGCAAATTCAGAGGAAATCGGGTCTCTCAGGGACACCCACCCCTTGATTATCTCATGTCACGCTGGCCCCATGATCTCTAGATCGCACCCTTGGCCAGTGGCTACAGACTCTAGAGGTCACCGTGGTCTTGACCCTCTGGATTCATGACCAGGCAGCATCTTCAGCAAGGGCAACAGGCACATTTAAATGTTGAGGAGAAGAACACTGGTGAGGGTGGGGGTGCCTGGGGACAGGGGTGGGATTCTGTCACCCATGTCCTTGACCCCGAACGTGGCAAGACAGGAATGCAGTTCACACTGATTTCCCTGTCACCCATTCATTCATTTCCTCATTTGTCTAATTCCTTGCTCATTGGCTTTGCCACCTTCCAAGTGCTGCACGATGCTGGGGATGCAAGATGAGTATGACACCCTCCCTGCCCGCAGGGACCTCACAGTACTCCAGACAGATGTGTAATTGGCAATTACCAGGAAGAGAGAGCTGTTAAAGGTGCTATGCAGGCTGGAAGGGGAGGGCGCACATCTAATTCAGCCTAGGGAATCCAACAAGGCTTCCCGAGGAACCATCTGGAAGGATGAGCAGAAAACAGCCAAATGGGAAAAGAGAAGAGATTCCAGGCAGAGAGGATGGCGGGTTGGAAGGTCCCAAAATGCAAATGGGTTCTGGCTAAACGCAAGGCATTCTTAGGGCTGGAGAAATTACTCAATATTTACTCTGTCGGGGGTGGGTTGGGAGTTGTACCAACCTCTTAACCAACCAACAACATAGGCGCGTGCCCACAAACATGCCTGCATGTCGTGCATGCAGCACTCTCGTTTACATAGTGTCAGGATTTGAACCCAGGTCTGTCCTACCCCAGCGGTCACGGTGACCCCATCAAAGTGGGCCCCAGTCTGTGCCAAGCTTGAGAGGGGACACAGAAGCCCGAGAGAATCAACAACGGGTCTTGTATGAGGCAGTCTAGCTTCTTAGAAAGGACATAGGTTTCAAAGTCAGACCCAGGTTCAAAACCAGCATGCCACCCATTAGCTGGGTGAGCCTGGGCAGATCTGAAAGTCTGCATTTTCCCCTCCTGTGCAATGAGGCTTGTGAAGCAGTCCTGTCCCCGAGGGCTGCTGTGGGGGTGAGCGAGGTAATGTTAACCACCCAGCAGGTGTCTGGCAGAGAAGGGGCTCTGGGTAACTTACTGATGATCAATAGTATGATTATTATTATTACTACTAATAGTTGCAGCCCCTGAGGAGGGAGGGGCAGTAGCAGGACTGGGGGCCCGGCCCCTCTCTGGGCTTCCATCTGCCAAGTCTGGGGTCGCTGGCCTCGGAGCCCTGGCCCTGTTGTCCCTGGGCCCGCACTCCCTTACCCCCCTGAGGAGCCCCAACCACCCCTCCCCGGAGTCCGGCTGCCAGCAATGCCTCCTGGGGCTCCAGCACGCTCCTCTCCCTCACCGATCCCGTGGTCTCTCTGAAGTGGAGCACTGCTGGAGCCAATTATCTCTAGGCCCCCACTGTCAGGGTGGACCCTCTGAGGAGGAGGCAGGGCCCCTGGACAAGCTCCGGCACCTTAACCGTTTCCAGGCAGGCCAGGCTTGGCAGTCCCTGGCCTCCTTGGCAAATCTTATTGGGACTGCTGTCTTCATCACACCCCAGGCCCTGTTAGTATTGGTACCCATTTTACAGATGGGGAAATGAAGTCCCAGCAAGGGGGAGGGGCAACTCAAGGCAGCCAGAACACTGCTATGGAGTCAGACTGATGCCCTGCCCCTGAAGCGTTCCGTGGGCTGGGGAGAGGGGCTGCACCAGTCAGGGACTGTCATCTGGGACAGGGAGGGAATGGTGGCGGCTACCTCATTGGATCTGGTGAGGATTGCACGAAGCCATTCACGGGCGGCGCATAGTAACTACTCAATAAACAGTAGCTGGTCTTTACTGTTACCTGTATCGTTACTACTGTTTCTGTTCTTGCAAGAGATCCGCCACCTGCCTGAGGGGACTCCGGTTTCTAGCACCTGGAAGTCATTTGGCTCCCCAGGGTGGGAAAGAAGCAGTTAAGATTGGAAGTGAGGCTGGGGGCAGAAGGGAGCCTGGGGCAGCACGACCACCAGGAGTCATGGTGGCAGCAAACATCCACGCCTGTTTGTGGTGCTCTGGGCTTGCAGGTGAGTGGTTCGCATTTGGGAACTCAGGTGGTCCTCCCAACAGCCCTGTGAGTAGGTACTATTACCCGGTTTCACAGGTGGTGAGACCAAGGCTTCTGGAAGCTTACTCTCCTGCAACCCCCTCCCCCACAGCATTCTCGAGTAGAATTGATGGAAACAGGTTTGGGCTTCCTTGCATTTGTTTTGTGTCTGTGCAGGAGGGGAGGGTGGCAGAGGTGAAGCGAGGGGCAGGAGATACCTTCTCTGCCTGAGAGATTCCTTGTGTCAGGGAGCTCATTCCCAGAGGTTCAGTCACTCAAAACACGCTCTTCCTAAATTCCTGGCGCTGGGTGGGAGATGAAGGAGCAGGACATCTGTCCCTTCCTCCTGTCCTTGGGGAGATGGAGGAGGATGAGCCTGGTGGGCTTCTTACAGAGCTCACTTCCTGCAGGGTGTGGGGAGGGTTGTGGGGGACAAGGGCACTTCCCGTTCACTGAAGGACTGTGGGCTGGGATCAAAGTGAGCCTTTCGCAAGGGATGAGGCTGGGACAGGCCTCAGGACAGAGTCTGGCTCCTGGGTGGGGCCACCAGAGGGTCCAGGGAGAGGCCAGTGCGTGTCGTCTTGAATGGGGAAATGCAGAGTCGGCTCTGACAGCCAGGAGGACAATAGTCTCCAGAACGTGGAAGGAGAGAGCAAAGGAGATTGTCAGCACCACAGAAAGATGGAGAGGTTGGAACCTGGCAGACAAAAGCCAGTGAAGGGGCAGAAAGGGAAGGAGAGAGGCGCAAGGAAGAGATAAGCCTGCGAATAGAAAGGCTTGGGAGGTGGGGGAGGAAGGCGTGAGTTGTCAGGACTGGGAAGCTTGGAGCTGAGGAGAACTGCTTTGTCTGTGTGTGGGGTGGGTGCTGATGAGGGGAAAGGCGGTTTGTGCCAGCACTGAGTTGTCCTCACCCCCAAATGTGATCCTGGTCCCTTGGCCTGGGGGCCTCACTTCACCGGGATTCTAAGCACCCCACCCTGGATCCCATAGCTCCTACTGTCGGAGCCCTGAGCATGCACCAGATCCTTACACCTGTACATCTCCCATCTCATTCCACCCCCCAGGTGAGGTAAGAACAATCATCCTCAGTGAATAGATGACAATCAGATACTCGAGGATGTGCAGGCACCCACCTAGGATCCCACAGCTGCATCTATTCCCCAGCCTCGGATTCCTTGTTAGGAAGGAGCAGTCAGGCCCCCTATCTCTCCTAGGGACTTGGCTCATAAGAGTAGCAATGTAGGGTTCAAGAGGGCGCAGCAGACCTGAGTTCTGATAGCGAGCTCCTACTCTCCTTGACCTCAGTTTCTTCATCTGTACAATGGGAATCCTAACCCTGGAAACCTTGAGACATTGGCAGCTCCAGTGAGAGGGTGGGCATGAGTGGGCTTCTTCTAGAAGCTACCTCAGTGCTACCATCATCACCATCAGAAATATCACTGTTCTTCAACACCTGCTTTCCCCATCCCCCCCACCCCTACCCGCTCTGCCTGCTTGGACCGTTGGTCCATGAGCCTCCCCGAGCTTGATGCCTTTGGGTGGAGCCTGAGCTCATGGGAGCTCAGCCTCCTCTTCCTTATGTCCTAGAGGTTCTTACTGTTTTTACTGCACAGATTTTTTTCTTTTCTTCCTCTTTTTTAATTTTTTTTAATGGGGATTACTTTATGACCAGGGATTTGGTTTTTGCAATAGCAGACTTGGAGCCAGCCGGGCCTTACATTTATAAGGGCTTTCAGGAAGGTTTACGAGGCTGTAGCCCAGACCCTTCCTTCCGGCTCCTGCCAGTGCAGGGCAGTGCGATGTAGGGGCAGATGGAGCTGGAAAAGCTGCTTGTGAGTTTCTTCCTCCTCTTCCTTGGGTCCTAAGCTCTTCCCCAGGGCAGAGAACCCTCATGACTTGCCTGTGAAAAGGAAACCAAGAGGAATGGGGGTCTCCAACAAATGTGGTCTCATGTGTTTCCCTCCTCCCTCTGGGACTCAGTTTCTTCATCTGTAAAGTGGGGGTGTTGGGAATATCTACCTCACAAGCGCTCAGAACTGAATCCAGCAGACAGAATATGAATACTCTTCCCTTCTCCCTGGGAAAGGTGAGCAAGCAACCAGCCTCACTTTGCGCTTACAACTTTGTATGATTCCATAACTATCACAACTGGCGTTTCCTGAATATTCAGCCCAGAGCCAGGTACTGTGCTAATCCCTCAACATCTTTCATTGTACATACCTGCATAATAACTTTGTGAGATGGATATGATCATCGCCCCCATTTACAGATGAGGAAACTGAGGCTCAGAGAGATTCTGTCACCTACCGCAGGTCACCCAGCTAGTAAGAGATGAGACATGGATCAGCACATGGAAAGTCCGACCCCAGAAACCACATCCTAGGATTTGCGCCCCAATCTAGGAACTGTGACAAGAGACAGGAAGAAGAGTCAGGGCACCCAGTCTGGGGGGGGTTCATCCCTGTTTATAGCAGGAACTTCCTGGTCCCTAGAAGGACACTCACCCCAAGGACTTCTTTCCAGGAAACAGAGGGCACTGGTGCCCAAGGCTCTGGCTGCTTAGACCTGCGGCTGGATCTCATTGGATGACTACTTGAGGAAGGGTGCCCTGAGCCACGGGGGACACTTATGCCATTTTGACCAAAGACAATGCACCAGCAATGGGCTTACTCAAAGGCAAGCCCACTTCTGTTTAGACAATAGGACGGACTTCCAAGTAAACCGCGCAGCAGAAGGAACACAAAACAAAGATGCTTCCAAGTGTCCTCCTCTGGGAATTTTCTAAGGACAGGGCTGGTTTTCAGGGGTGCCCAGGTGGACACAGGGGCTGGAGGAGATGCCTGCAGAACCCTTTCTGCCTGAGCCAAGAAGAGACCCTCTCCACAACTGCCGAATAGCTGTGAGACAGCGGTGTCCCGGGCTCCAGGACCTCCTCCTCCCCACCTGCCCTGTGGCCCCTCATTCCCCTCCTCGCCTCCTGGGCTCTGGAACAGCTACTTAATGGGCGGTGATGCAGCGCTGATGGCTTGCGCGTGGTCTTGTCTGCCAGCAGGACGGCTTCGGGAGCGGGATGTAGCAATGCGGCTTGTGTATCCTGCTAAGAGATATTTAATAAATATGCAAATTGCTGCCTCTACCTCCTCAGGCAGGTAAGGAGTGGGAGAGGCTGGAGTTAAGTATTAAATCTCTGCACAGTGTGGAATGCTCAGCACAGAGGCAGGGACTGGAGCTGAACTTCCTGGGAAGACTTCCATCTGGCATCTTAGAGCCCTGCTTGGAGGATGTAAGAGAGCAGAAGAGGCAGGGGGACTTCAGGACTTGCAGGAAAAAGGAGTACAAAAAGCTATTTTACTTAAGAAGGTTGAGCATGCAGTTGGTTAAGCGACTGCCTTCGGCTCAGGTCATGATCCTGGAGTCCCAGGATCGAGTCCCGCATCAGGCTCTCTGCTCGGCAGGGAGTCTGCTTCTCCCTCTGACGCTCCTCCCTCTCATGCTCTCTGTCTCTCATTCTCTCTCAAATAAATAAATAAACTCTTAAAAAAAAAAAAAAGAAGGTTGAGCATGATATCAGGAGATGGAAAGACAATTTATTCATCTAAGCAACCTTACCAGCCGTCCACCCTCCCACTCCATGTGGATCTATCTAGCTGTTCACCACCTACCCATATACACTTAACTCACCCTGCAAACCATCAATCCACCAATCCAACCTTCATCCATCCATTCATTCATCCTTTCACTGACATGATCACTCTCCCACATCCAAACACCCAACCATCCACGTTCATCTGTATGTCTACTAACTCATCCATAAATCCACCATCCATCTATCCACTCACATAACTATTAAAAAACCACCATACAACCATATGCCTATCAATATATATCTACCTTCTTTCTTCTCCATCAACTGTCTATTCATTCATCCATCCATCCATCCATCTGTCCATCCATCCATCCATCCTCCATCCATTTCATCTATCCACCCATCTTCTATTTCTTACATGCAAGACCCTGTTCTTGGCACTGAGAATGCAGGGACAATTGGACAAGTTCTTACCCCTTGAGGAGTCCTTGGCATGTTCATGGACATCAAGTAGGTAAGGAAGAATGTCAGGGACACAATGCCTCCTTTTACACTTGGTTTAGGGGAAGGTCCATTTACGATCATCCTTCTGGGAAAATCAAGAAACACTTTCACGGAATGATATGGATTGGTTACTCACCATTCCCAGCCCCAAATTAGCTCAGTTTATAGCACATATATTTATTGAACACTGGAAATAGAGAGATGAGCCAGTCACGATCTCTGCCCTCAAGATGTTCCTGGACTAGTGGGAGAAAGAGATATACAAAGAATAAATTACGTGTAATAATAGAGGACCGCAAGGCCCTGGGACAGCAAAGTGGAGAGTATGACTATCCTAGGGTACCTGGGATGAGTATGAGTTCAGTGGGGAAGTTTCCAATTTAGCCTTGACCCATGTGGAATATACATACCTCACTTGCCATTTAGGTCATGGTTCACAGGTGTCTGTCTTTACATTATAGGATCCAGGCCTGGCTACATCTTGGGCTAAGTAGGAGCTGCCGACCTGTAAGGGAGAGGCTGTCTGTCCATCTTGAGCACTACCTACTATACCCTTGCTTTATTCTTTAATTTTGCAAATCCGTGAGAGCCCACCGAAGGGTTTGGAAAGAGGACTGATTTTAGAGTCTGGCAGACTTCCATTCTACTTCAGGATCTGCTCTTCACTAAGGATAAGATCTGGGAGTCTCTGTTTCCTCCTCTTCTAAATGAGGGGAGCGATGCCTCCCTTGAGAGGGGTGGGGCTGTGTGTTGAAATAGCCCTGTGTGAGGAAAACACTCTGGGAGCACTGTCTGGCAGAGTGGGCTCTTAGGCAGTGCTGTTGGGTGGCTGGGTTCTGGGGGCAGGGCCTGGGTCTGTGTGCTTATGTGTAGACAGTCTACACTATCCTCCTCTTCCCTCTAACTGCTTGAAACAGCAGCCCCTTCCTGATAGAGTCTCAAGGGGCCCCCTTCATTCACTATTGGGTTCACCTATTTGCATGCCAATGCCAGGACAGACAGTCATCTTTGCCCAGTGACCAGTAGAACATCCCCTTCTGAACCCCCCACCAAATGCATAAGGCACTGCAATTTCCTACAAGTGCCCTCCCTCCCCGAAGCACTCCTCTTTTGTCCCTCCTCCCTGGCAAGCTGAAATGGAATTATGTATTTTTTTGCCACCGTCTGCTATAGACGGTGTCTCCCGGAGAACCATGGGTAATCTCAGATGCAAATGTCCTATGCAAATCCAGCTGCCTGTTAAAATTAGGAGGAAGCCCAAGGCAGACACGGTTGCGGGCTGTAACTGGAATCTCCACAGAGCCTTGATGGAAACATGCAACGGTCGCCGGCAGCTTTCAAGATGGAGCTCCCAACTCCATCCCGGGTCCTGAGGCTCTGGGGCTCTGGGTGTGGGTTTTGGTAAAGCAAGCGTGCACCACTTACCTGGAAGACATGGCGCCATTTTCAGACTTTCATCCACATGCAGTGGTTCTCCACCAGGGGTGATTTTGTTCCCCCCAGGGGACATCTGGCAATGTCTGGAGACATTGTGGTTGTCACCACTCAGCTGGTGCTACTGGTAGCTGGCAGGAGAGGCCAGATGCTGGCAGGCATCCTACAGTGCACAGGACGGCCCCACAGCAAAATGGCCCCAGTGCTGAGGCTGAGAAATCTTGTCTCAATCTATTCTAGCCCCATGGGGACCACAGATGGCAGGGGAGGAAGAAGGTCGTTGGCTGGTCAGTTGTTACCTTGACCTTGAAGCCATAGTAAGGAAGGCTCCCCGCGCTCCTCAGCTCATGCCTGTTACCACCATGTTCCTTCACAGCCTCACTCCTGTTTTCGATCTTCTCCCTTATCCCCTGATCCTGTTCCCGAGCCCCCCTCTAATCTATGTCCTGAGATACGGATGCTTTCTGGAAAATATACGATGCTGTTTATTGTGTGAATGTGTTTTAATTTACATAAATTGTAGTGGCTACAGATCTCATTCTGCTGCTTAGTTTTTTCACTTAACTCTGTGTTTTTAAGATCTACCCATGTTGCTGTGTGTAAATCTTGTTCGATGCCTCCAACTAACGCAGAAGCTTCCAGAGGGACAACTGGTCTCCTAAAGGTGTTCACCCAGACAGCCCTGCTGGGACCCGGGGGTGTCCCTGGGTCTCCTAGGAGTGGGATGGTGGAGTCATGGTATGTGGTACTTCATTTCCCTAAATATCGCCAGGTTTCTTCCAGAACATGGCGCTCCCCACATTGTTGGCAATACACGGCGTTATCCAATTTTCTAATTTTTTCCACTCTGATTAGTATAAAGTATTCTGATAGTGTTGTTTTAATTGGGGGAAGGAAATGGAAAAATTGAAGAATAAGTGACATACATATCCTCTTAATTTCTGGTGCACATCATAGTGATTCAGTATTTTTATACATTACAAAATGATTGCCACAATAAGTGTAGTTATCATCTGTCACCATAGAAAAGTTATTACGGTATTATTGACTATACGCCCTATGCTGTACATGACATCCCTATGACTTATTTATAGCTGGAAGTTGTACCTCTTAATCCCTTTCACCTATTTCATCCATCCCCCCCCCCAGCCCATCCCCCCTCTGGTAACTAAAGTTTTGTTTCCTGTGTCTGTGACACTGTTTTATTTTGTTTGTTTTTTTTAGATTCCACATATAAGTGAAATCATACTGTAGTTGTCTTTCTCTGTCTGACTTACTTGATCTAGCATAATACCCTCTAGTTCCATCCATGTTGTTGCAAATGGTAAGATCTCAATCTTTTTTACGGCTGAGTAATATTCCATTATAGATTTATATATATATATATATATCTCACATCTTCTTTATCCCTTCATCTATTAATGGGCACTTCATTTGCTTTCCTATCTTGAATACTGTAAACAATGATACAATGAACAGAGCAGTGCATAAATCTCTTCAAATTGGTGTTTTCATTTTCTTCAGATAAATAACTAGAAGTGGGATTGCTGAATTGTATGGTAGTTCTATTTTTTATTTTTGGAGGAACCTCCATACTGTTTTCCACTGATGTGCATTCCCACTAACAGTTCATGAGGGTTCCCTTTTTCTCCACATCCTTGCCAACACTTACTATTTTTTGTCTTTTCGATACTAGCCAGTCAAGCAGGTGTGAGGTGGGATCTCATCGTGGTTTTGACTTGCATTTTCTTGATGACGAGTGATGTTGAGCATCTTTTCATGTTGGCCCATCTGTATGTCTTCTTTGGAAAACTGTCCACCCAAGACCTCTGCCCATGTTTTTAATCTAGTTGTTTGGTTTTTGATATTAAGTTGTGCAATTTCTTTATATATTTTGTATGTTAATCCATTATCAGATGTGTGCTTTGTAAATATCTTCTCACGTTCAGTAGGTTGCCTTTTCATTTTGTTGATGGTTTTCTGGAAAGTAGAATCTCAAACAGTATTTACTAGGATCCAGGAATAAGTTACCTTGACAGTGAGCTGGTCGTGGGGACCTATTTTCCACCTGTGTACACCCAAGTCAGTTGAAGTCCAGAGCGCTCCAGGTGTGCAAAATCTGTAAGTCACTGGTTCCTCAAAGAGCAAATATTTCCGGCGGCGGGGGGGGGGGGGGTGTCTTCTCCGAGCCAGCATCGGTGCTGAGCATTCGGGATAGAGTGGTCAGCAGCACAGACATGTGCCCTTCCCTTATGGGGCTGCGGAAGAGTGGGGAGAGAGTGAACCATCAAAGAAATGATTGGTTAAATACCACTGTGATTACTGCTACCAAGACGTGCAGGACACTGTGTGACATCCCTAAGGAAGGGACATTTAGGCAGGGAACTGAGGGATGACAGGAATGACCCAGGCAATGGGAGAGCCAGTTCTCAGGCTTCTCGGAGCCTCGGCCTCCCATCTACCGATGAGATGGCATGCATGGGCCCAACACAGAGCATGCATTTAACATCTGTGGCATGAACGTCGTGGCCGGGTTGTGTTAGGCGCCAAGAGGAGGACGTGGAAGGCAGGAGTTCTCCCCCGTACAGGTGATGGGCACACAAACGAGGTTCTATTGCTGGAAGCTGTGTGCAAGGTGAGGACACTTGGGGTGTCAGGGTGGGAGCCTCGGGGATGGATGGGAAGGCAGGAGCTGACTTGGAAGTGAGATGGGCTCAGAGGGACCAGGGATGGCCAGAGAACTGAGAATGGATCCAGGGAGACCAAGCCTTCCGGGAGGCCTCACCGGAGGCAGCCACAGTGGGCCTGAGGAGCAGAGCGGCCACCTCTCTGGCTGAGAAGCCTCCTCCCAACAGCAGTTTGGGGGCTGGATTATAAAAGCCGGCTTTGGTGGATGGGGGTTGACACTGAGGAGGACATCTCTTAGACCGGGGGTTTTCGTGTTTATGTGGGTCCTTCTTCCCCCCACGTCACCTGGCCCTTCCCAGAGATAAACGCTGGGTCTCCCCAACAGCCTGGGAGCTCCCTGCAGGCAAAGTTTTTCTCCTCTTTTGGACTTGCAGACCGTTGTTCCAACAGGGCATCATGTCCCCAGTGCTCTGGCCAAGTGTCTACACTTGGGGTGCAGTCCCCAAGCCAGCAGCTTTGTAGGAAGGGGCTGATGGAGGCCAAGTTCGGCACCACCTCCACCCCCCTTCACACATGTACCTATATCCCGCAAGTACCTGTGAACACCTCACCAGTTCCCCATCTTGATCCCTTCTGTGGGTGCAGAGATGCCCTCCGAGGCCTTGGGGTACATTCTTTTTCCCTCCCTGTTTTGAGAGGGAACCCCCCAGTCACCCAGCCACTGAGGGATCAAATCCCTTTCAGAGAGCCTCCATGGGCGCCACCTCCCTCTGGGACTTGTGTACTTCGCCTGTCGCCCCCAACTCCCAGAGGGGCCCCGCTTCCCATCAGCTGGGCCCCCATCTCTTTCCCTCAGGCTTGCCTCCTCTCCCCTGTGGGGGTCCATCCCTGCAGCTGGTGCCGTCTTCCCAGCTCTGGTCTGCACTATCAGCACGCTTATCAATCAGAGCCCGAGGCCATCCGACTTTAAAGACTATATAAAATGTGTTTAGTGGTTGTGTGTTTCTTTTTAATATCAGCAAACTGTATTTTCAGGGAGAAAGAGCCAGAGCCACAGAGAGAAATAAAGAAAAAAAAACACCCAGGAGAAAGATCGTGGCCGAAAGGCCGTGGAGGGAGGGGGGAGACTTCCTTCCCAAGAGTGGCTGGGCCGTTATTGAAGCCAACCTGGGTGCAGTGGGTGGGCCAAGGGTTTGGGGCTTTGGGGACCCCTCTCTATTCCCAGGATGGAAGCGGGAGGGAAGAATGGAAGCTTCCAGCCTGTGCACGTGAAACCAAAGTCCCTCTCCAGCCTCCTGCGGGCCCAGTGGTTAAGATCACAGCTCTGGAAGCAAACAGCAACCGGGGGGGCTCGTGAATTCGGACTTGTAAGCTTTGGCTCCCTCAGCTCTAAACTGGGGCTGACAAGGGTGCCCGGCCTCAGATGGTTCGCAAAAGTCGGCGGGCTGAGAGCTGGAAAGGATTTCATGAGCGAGAGGCCATTTTTGGAGAATGCCAGCTGAGCCTTCTTGGCATCACGGTGATTCGCCAGGGCAGAGAGGACAGCCCGGCCAGAGAGGACAGCCCGGCCAGAGGCACCAGGCCCTGGGACGTCTTCAGGACGAGTGGGCGGTAAGGGGGCTCGGAGGCAGGGTCCCGTGTCTTTACTTCAGCCCAGTGCTGACTCAGTGTGTCTTCAAATGGCTGCCATCCCCACAAGAGAGAACCAGCCGTCAGAGGGGCCGCCTAGCCGTCTGGCTGCTGGCTGCGCACTGGGGTAGGGGACTGGAAGTGCAAGGAGCGGAGGGGAGGAGAGGGGAAGGTGGGTTGTCCCAGGAGACACTTCCCGTGCCCCATCTCAGTGCCTCTTCACCACCCTGACAGCTAGGACCATGGCTCCCATTTTTCTAGGTGACGTGACACTCAGGGATGGTCCCTAGCTTGCAAGGAAGCTGCAGCCATCCCTGCTCTGCCGGCTTTCCTAAAATTCCCCTTCTCTGCCTTCTGCAAGCCCCACCCCTCCTTCGAGTGCTTTTCAGCCTCATGTTGTCCAAACCTCCAAAGGCAGCCTGGGGGTGTCCAGCTAGGCAATGTGGGGAGGCTGGTGGGAGGGAAATGCTCCCCAAACAGCCTGCAAGTGACTCATGCCTGCTGACACCCCGGCACCCAGGCTGTGAGTTATGGTCCATTACCCACTGCAGAGGCTCAATCTCCAATAAGGCTCTTTATGAGCTCCTCCATGACTAAGGAAAAGGTAATTGTGTTTTCAGTGCCCTGAAAAGGTAAAGGAAAAGGTTTGCTGGCCTTCCGTCTGTTTGGATGTGAGGCTGGTTTCTGAGCAGAACACTGCTGGAGGCATACAACAGCAGGGGGCTGGGACCAGCTGATACAGAACCATAACCGCTTCTGGGGGAGGCGGTTAATGAGAATTGTAAACTGGAATGGGGACCATAGTCCTCGTGCCCTGTCCCAGCTGCCTACAGGGCTTGAAGTGGCCGGGCCGGACCTGGACAGAGTGTGACTGCACCAGGCAGCCTCGAGACCTCCTGTCTGAACGGGGCAGGGAAGCGGCAAAGGCTTTTGGATCAGACACCAGGTTAAAGGATTTCTACCTTATCCCATAGGTGATGAAAAACCGCTGAAGGCCTTTGAGCCCTTAAACAGCATTGGAAAAAAAAAAAGAAAGAATTTAGGGACTAATCTAGAATGGTCAGGTAGGGTTGCCAGACTTAACAAATAAAACACAGGAGGAATAGGTGTTTGTTTGTTTGTTTGTTTGTTTTGAAGCATATGTATGGCCCGTGTAATATTTGACCATGCAATATTTAGGACATATACTATAAGATTTTTTTTTCAATCTGAAATTCAAATGGAACCGGATATCCTGTTGTTTATCTGGCAGTCCAAACTGGAAGGGAAAAGGAAGAAAAGAAGAGGATTAGGAAATTCAGACTTGTTTTCTGGTATGTTGCTCAGTGCTTTGACTTATTTAATTTTATTTTCTGGTATCTCATATTAAATATGATTTTGTCCCTCGAGTTACAGTTAAAACTACAAAACACACTCAAATTTGCTGTCTCACACACGCATACGAACCATGGATTCTGAAATGTATTCATTCAACAGATAGGTATTAAATGTATGCTGAATGCTTTGGTAGGCACTAGAAATGATCCAGAAGTGACTTCAGAAAAATATCTAGAAATGTGCGCTCGTCTCTATCTGTCTTTCTCCAGTCTAGCTTCATCTGTCTCTCTGTTTATCTTTGTAAAATATACACACATTTATAATGTGTGTGTGCATTCCTGTGTATGTATACAAATATATGTATGTGTCACGTAGAGCCTTAGGGACGGGTGAGATAAAATATATTTCAACAAATAACAGTAAATAAGGATGAGGTGCCCAGTTCCAAATGACTGGGCACGGCTCCTAAACCAGCCGGGGGAACCAGCACCTATCAATTACTGGCCGGTTGTCACATCTCTGGCTTCGGTTAATTTTCAGAGAGCCTGTGAACCAGAGAGACTCAGGGTTATGTGACTGGCGAAAGTTACACAGTTAAGAGCTGGGAAAGCCTGTCTACAAACCAAGCCTTGTGTGTGGTACAAATGCATGGTGACAAACCAGTGGATTAGGACAATCTGACTCCCAAGGTCATTGCCCTTCTGCTCTGTTACATAATCCCAGGTGGCTGTCTATCTTTCTTCTTGAAGTCCTCCTTCAGATAACCCCATCCCCATGCTTTATCAAGGTGAGGCTTGAATTTGTAAAAACAACTTTGGCTTCTCCTCGGAGGACATGGGCTGACACCGCCCCACTCTGTGGGGTTGTAGCTTTGTGGACCCCATCGAGTATCTGAGGTGGGATTTGGAGGTGCAGCCGTGAGCAGAGGCCAGATCTGCAATGCAAAGCTGGATGCTTCTGGGGCCCAGAGCAAGAGAAATAAATCCAGGAGAGTGGATCATCCAGGTGAGAGCTTCCGGCCTCCCAGTTCTTGGGAGAGATGAGAGAGATGATCCATCTGGAGTGTTGAGTGGAGGACATCCCTGAACAGCCAATTAAGCCACTTTTAATGGTCTCGAAGAATATATGTTCACGTTCCAAACCAATCTCAAGACTTAGTGAAGCAGAGATAACTGGGGCTTTGGCCATGCAAGATAAACTAGCAGAATCTGAAATCCTGTTTTACATTAAGGCAAGTGAAAATCAACATGAATCCAGGTCCTTCTCTCATTGCGGTTTGATGCGTGGTTACCCACAAGGAAATGCTCTGGCATCTAGGAGACAGTCTGGCACAGAGAAGATACTGAATGAATGAATGAATGAATGAATGAATGAATGAATGAATGACTTGCCCTGAGGCTCCAATCATTATAGTCAGAAGGGTAGAGCATAAGCTGATCAGAAGATCCAATAAGGAAAGTGGATATTTGGGATTAAAAAAGGAAAGCAGTACACCGACCTACTCATTGGTTGGTAAAATGCAATATCAAGCAATTAATTTCATAAACGCTTATTTAACTTCTGTCCACTGGGATTAGGTTGCAAGGAAAGGCTTTTTTGTAGACAGCCAGACCCACTGATGTGCTGCTATCCCGTCTGGGGGCTGTTGGCTCTGGAGTCAGACACCTGCCCCCACTCCAAACATCTCTGACCCACAGGACAGGTCACAGACACAGGGAGGTGTCTCTGCTGCTCTAGAAGCAGCCCAGGGTGGGACTCATCTTCCGCTAAGGGAACTGGGGGCCACACCCCTTAGGAGGAGCTTGCGACCAGGCACAGCTCCTTGTTGCATCTGCAAAGGGGCTTCCTAACCCTGCCTGCACCTTCTTCCTTTTTCTACGGCTCTAATGATGCCCCTTCATCCCTCTGCATATTCTGTGTGGTTTGTGGCTGTGACCAGGTGCTGAAGTCAGGCCATCTCAGGTGAACTTCTGACTCCACCACCTCCTCGCTGTGTGGCCTTGGGCAGGCTATCAAACATCTCTGAGCATCTGCTTTCTCATCTGCAAAATGGGCATGCATGCCAATAGTAACCACCTCGAGAGCTAATGGAAGGGTTAGACGAGACGGGGCACAGAAGATAGTGCTCCCCACCTTGGCTGTACCTCAGTCACCTGGGGAGCTTTAAAAAAAATGCAACAGTGTCCAGTCTGTACCCTAAATGAAGTAAAACAGAATATCTGGGGAAACGGGACTCAGGCATCAACGTCTTTGCAATCTCCCCAAGTAGTTCCGTACGTAGCTGAGGTGGCACACCACCGATGTCCACCGGGACCCAGCGAGGATCCAATAAACATGAGCCCCCCGCTATCGGCCAGCACCTGTCCACGGGCATCCCTACTCTGCGCCAGATCCTAGGCTAGGCCCTCAGCCTGCAGCTTTAGTGGTGAAATAGAGAGACGTGGATCCTGCCCTCCTATAATGTACAGCCCCAATCAGATGGTGTCTAATATAAGCCAGCCCTGCCCTGTAGACCCACAAATGCTCCTACTCCTTCCCTAGTGAGGAGTAGCCCCCAGATCACATTTGCTCACACTCCAGCAAAACAAATTCAGTCCTTCCAAGGCACCAGGTCGTCTCCCCGAGCTGATACCTCAGCATTTCCGGAGTCCTTAGAATGTCACCAAGAATTTTGGAAAGCCCACCGGGAATTCCCAGACCCGATGACCACCTTGGTTGTGAATGAACATGACTACGTCTCAGAGGATTATGGTATGAAGAAATGGACCAATTGGCAACTGAGGCAAAGATGGGTAATTTGAAGTTACATCAAGCTTCATAGCCTGAGCTAAGCGTCACCTGGAACCAGTGTCAGGTTTGGGGTGAAGTGGGTAGGGGTGCTTTGCAGCCTGGTTTTCACCCTAGCACCCTGCTTTCTAGTTCTGTTTCCACAGGTACATTACCTGATATTGATGAGCTTCCTGTTGTCACGGAAGGACAGTCGTGCAGGTCTGAGTTACTTTGAGGATTGAATGACACGTGAATTACTGATGCAGTGCTTGGCATCTAATGGGGTTTCCGTGAACCTTCCATCTTGTCCAACCCATGCCTGCCCCCCTTTCCTGCCGCCCGTGCGAGCCCATACTGCAATTTCAGATTGCCTTGTGGGGCTGGTTTGGTGCCCAGGGAGATGCTAATTGGAGGTGCCTTTGATGTATTCAGTAAGGAGGGTCCAGCAGGGCCTCTCCTTGGCAGCATTTTGTGGGTGGACGAGAGCGCCCCTGCCTCTCTCTCAGGACGCTCCCTAATTCAGAGTCACCATGAATTCACCCTGAGCTTACCCAAGTTGTGCTGCGTTCTGTGGGGTCTGGGCTCCCACTGGGAAGTGGTCTGGTGCCTTCATTAGGGACACAGGCCCTGGAGGCAGACAGACCTTGGCTTTTCCAACAGCAGCGTTGAACGCTGAGGCAAATCTCTACACCTGGGCTCTGGGCTGCCTTTCCCATATTTTCAAATGTTCAAAATCCCCTGGAGAGTTTTGGAAAAGTTTATGCTACTCTCCAGCCACGACAGCCTTCTTTCTTTTCTTCCAACACATCAAACAACTTCTCACCTCAGGGCCTTTGTACTTGCTGTTCCTTCTGCCTAGAGGTCTCTTTCCTGGGCTCCTTTTCATATTTTAAATTTCAGCTTAAATATCACCTCCTCTGATAGGCCTTCCCTGACCACCTGGCGAGTAGAGTTCCCCTCTCTCCCCTCAGCCTGCTGTTCATCTTCTTCCCAGCCCTTACGGCAATCTGAACGGACTTTCTTCATTGATTTTTTTATTAGCTGAATGCCCATGCCCCAGTGGAGACTTCTTGAAGGCAGAAACTATCTTTCTGAGCTCATCATTGTACCCCACAGTACCTGGTAGGCACTCAGTAAATACTTCTTCAAAGGAATAAATGAGTGGGCGATTATGACTACAGTAATAATATTTATTGAGCCCTTAGGACATGCTAGACACTGTTCCAGACACTTCACAGAGGAGATAGGACACGGGAAGGTTTGACAGCATGCCTAGGGTCACACACGCAGCCGGTCACCCAAGGCAGAGCCAAGATTTCAACATAAGCTATTCAGCTCCAGAGCCAGAAGGCTGGGTGAGCGAATGAATGCCTGAGCAGGTAAAGCACTTAGTACAAGGCCCAGCACACAGTAGGCGCTCAATGTATGGTGGCCAGGATCAGGATTTCAATATCGCACTCTCTCCTCCTACGGGTAGAACGATTTGGCTTCTCCCCGAGGGTTCCAGGGCCCCACGCCCTTCCACCCCCATCATTCTGTCTGCGATGTCCATGTTTCTGTGCTCAAACTACAAAATATACATGTATATTCAAAGATGCGGTTCTACATCTTAAGCAGCCAGAGAGCTGAATATTTAAAGGAGACACGTGAATTACTGACTCGACTCTGCAGTGGGTTCCTTCCTTCGGTCCCTCTCCGACTCACCACTGTCCTTCGGCTCCAGCTTCTCCTCCTCCCCGGGGTCCCAGTACCCACTCCTGTGCCTGCCACGCTTGACCTGGGGCATCCAGGCAAGGAGCAAGCGTCCGCCCACGGGACTGCAACTGTGCAGCCTGGGCTTTGCCTACCCGGAACAGAAGGGGCCGGCGGGGTTGCCTCTTCTGTCTCTCAGGGGCTGGCCCACATGCTCTGGCGGATGTTGCTAGTTTCAGTTAATTTCCGCTCCAGAAACTTTAATGATTACCTACTGTATGCAAAATCACCATCACCATCATCATCACCAGAAGTGATCATTTATTGAGAACTTTCCGTTCTCTGTGTATGTGAATTAATTACATCCCAGACCCTCCACTTGATTGACAGCTCAAGGCCCCCTCAGTTATGTATCCTTTCTGGGATTCACTTTTCTCGTTTGTAAATCAGGTAGGATGCTAGTCCTCCTTTATAAGAGATGTATATATAGTCTGTTCTTCCCCCCCGCTGGATGATAAGCTCCTCTGCAAGGCTAAAGATTTCTCTCTTTTATTCATAGATATATCCCAAGTACCTAGAACAATGCCTGGCCCATAGTGAGTGCTCATTAAGCATTTCTGGAAGGAAGGAAGGAAGGAAGGAAGGAAGGAAGGAAGGAAGGAAGGAAGGAAGGAAGGAAGGGGAAGGGAAGGGAAGGGAAGGGAAGGGAAGGGAAGGGAAGGGAAGGGAAGGAAAGGAAAGGAAAGGAAAGGAAAGGAAAGGAAAGGAAAGGAAAGGAAAGGAAAGGAAAGGAAAAAAGGAAAGGAAAGGAAAGGAAAGGAAAGGAAAGGAAAGGAAAGGAAAGGAAAGGAAAAGAAAGGAAAGGAAAGGAAAGGAAAGGAAAGGAAAGGAAAGGAAAGGAAAGGAAAGGAAAGGAAAGGAAAGGAAAGGAAGAAGGGAGGGAGGGGAGGGAAGGAGGGAGGGAGGGAGGGAGGAAAGAAGGAAAGAATGTAGGCTGGAAAAAAGGCCAAACTGTGCAGTAACCTCTAAAATTATGTTCACTACCATGACTATTATCATTTTAATAAAGCACCCCCAGCACCATGCCTATAGGCAGGTGATGTCATTAAATCCACTTTGCCAAGGAAGAAACTGAGGCCCAGGGAGAGTCTTGGAAAGTCCCTGTCTTCAAACAGCTTATGATCAAGAAGATAAAGAACAGGACTCTGTTCTCTGTTGGAGGAGCCCCCTGAGGGAGGGGGCAGCCATAGGAACCAGCTTTCCTCAGTGTCACTGGGGTGTCAGACCCACTACTGGGGGGTGCAGTTTAGCCCCAGCCTGGCTCAGCCATCTGGGTTCAAGTATTGCCCCATGTTACAGATGTACACACTGAGGCTGAAAGGTTCTCAGGGATTCCCTGCAGAAGGGATGTGGTCTAAACCCCTTCACCTCCCAGGCTTTGCATGCCTGAGGCCGCTCCTGCTCACCCACTCACTCGCCTCACTTCACGTTCCCAGAGCCTTTGGCACCCCCACCCCCCATATCCCTCACTCTTTACCTTCCAACTGCATGGAAGATGTTGCTTTCTCCAGGAAATGCCTGGAGCATAGTGGACTAAGGTGTGGTTGGATGAAGGGGATCTTGCCCTAGGGTTCCCACCTGTGACATCACGCAAGAATTCAGGACTCGGTCGGCCTGGAAGTTTCAGTTTCCAGAGAAGACGTCATGGCTGAGGAAGACTGGAGGCAGGCCCTGGGAAGTGTGTCCCACGTGGCCAGGCTGGGATTGTGTGGAAGAGCATCACAAGTGAACAGAATGAGCAGAGGTTAGGAGATAAGACAGGGCAGGGTTGCTTTAGGGAACAAGGGTAGCTCAGTGTGGCTGGAGTGTTGGGGCTTTCTGGAGACACACGTCATAGGCCAGTCATCCGGACTGGACAGGCATGTCGGGATGAGAAGGGAGAAGGCTCTAAAAGCCACGTGGGAAAATGGGTTGAATCCGAGCTGTGCTCTGGGAGTGTCGCTCTGGCCAGGGAGTGACGGGGATGAGGCAGCAGTTGGACATCCTCACGCAACGCTCTCCAGGTGGGGATGTGCTGACCAGGGACATCAGGTAAATGTCGGGAGAAGATGTCACACGAGAGGAAGAGGGGGAGGGTGGCTTTGGTGGCCGGCTGATGGTAGGGGGCGAAGGCGGGAGAGAGACCTCATGCTGCCTTCTGGAGCCGGGTGCCCTGGGTCCCCGTAGCCAGGGTTACAGAAGGGACAATCATCAGGAAATCACAGAGGTCACCTCCAGCTTGGCCTCCCCACTGGCTGCTGTCAGGTGATGGTTCATTACAAATAAAAAAGGGAGGAATGCGACACCAGCCATGAGGACCCTGACGCAGGAAAGAATTCCAAATAAATGGGTCCTTTGATCATTGGACCAATTTCCGCAAAGGCTTGTTAGCTCCAAGAAGATCAAATGGGGAATATAATGAGCAATTTTCAGGTAGTAGGTACAGCATACAAGGTGACAACCCAATTTAGTCAGATTCTTAATCAAGTCGGAATCCCTGACTTGACGCTATTTGTGGAGTCTATTACTCCATTATGCTGAGTGCTTTGCTGTCTACGGTCTCCAGATTTCCAGTCGCTAGAGGTATTTATCTCCATGCGATTTAATTAAAGTCTAGTGTTTAATGACACAATGTGCGCTAATTATTTCTTGTTGGTTGTTGAAGGTGCTTTTTTTTTCTCCCCCCCCCCCCACCTCCCGCCCTTTGCAACAAAGCAAAAATCTCATTATTTCACTTGGCAAAGGAAAGGTGGAGGGTGGGGGCTGGGCTGGGCTGGGCTGGGCTGGACCTGGTGACAGATCAGATGTTAAGGCTTCCGAGAAAAGCAGGGAGACAGATTGTCCCTTGGGTCCCTGATGCAGGGCTCTGTGTCCACATCATTCAGGGGATGAGCCCTGTCTCTGCAGCCCCACTTCGGGCGAAGGACTCAGCACCATGTTAGGCTCCCAGAGAGCATGCATTAAATGTTGGTCTAGGTTGTTGTCACCCTTTTTGTTTTCCTGAGCACTGTCACCAGCTGGTCTACACTCCAAGGAGGATGGGGCCGCTCCTCTGTTACACCAAAGCGTAACAATTCACAGACAAATCCCTCGCTCTGTTGCTGGAATCTTTGGTGATTTTATTCTGAGTCCTTGTCGATGCAGGACACGCACATCCTAGGGGAAATCCTAGGCTGGAGAGCAGTTTAGTCCCGTCCTGGAGCACGGAGCCAGAGACAAGTGACCCGTCTTTGAGGAGGTAGTCAGTTCTCAGTGTCCAGGGGATGGAGAAAGCCTGGACTCTCAGACCACAATTCAGGCCTGCCACCTTGGGAGAGTCATTCACTCTTGCTGAGCTTCAGTTTCCTTATCTGTACAAAGGGGCCTATGAAATCCAATGAGAATTAGCAAAGAGAAAACATGAAAGCACCAAGCATCTGCCCGGCACGTATGCCTGGTTCAGTGAAGAGCAACCTGGATTACGATGGTCATCTTTGTTCACAGAAGCACTTGGCAAAGGGCAGAACCTAGAGGTTTGTGTCTGGGAGCTGGGGGACTCTCTAGAGGTGATGACAAGAGTGCCCATGGAGGGAAGAAGCACCCTCACCTGTGTCCGGGGGTGATGATGGCCAGATTCACTCTACACCGATGATAAGTGGAGAGCCCTGTGGTGTATTAGACCCCAGCCCGATGGGCCACTGGGTGAGTAGAGTTCAGGTCCTAGAGAAGGAACAAAGACACCTCCAAGGAGGATGGCCCCTCCAGGCATCAGTGAGTCTGCTGCAGGGGAGCACTGAGGCTTGAAGGCTCTGCAGGTGACCAAGATGGTCCCAGGCCTGCTGGGCAGCAAGATCTCCAGAGCAGCAGTCCCTGGAGTCCCCTGTGGACACCACCAAGCAGATGCAGTGGGAAGCTCTCCTCAGATGGCCCAGGACAAGATACAGCTTTCAGGAAGTAGACAAGGCAGAGGCAGGACCCAGGGAGGGTGTGAGCCTGGGAGCCCAGCACCCCCGGGACATGCTGGTTGGGCAATGTAGAACAGAGGTCAAGAGCACCGGCTTTGGAATCAAACTGGTCTGGAGATCTATTCCTTCCATGTCCTCACGCAGGTCACTCCACCAACCTGAGTCCCTTTTCCACATCCGTGAAATGGGACAGGAGTAGGACCTGACCTCATCAGGCTATATGGGGGATCGAATGGCATAATACCTACCTGATGCATATGAAGTGCCCAATATATTGTCAGTTATTTTCTTTGCTAGGAATCAGGGCACTCTGAATACTAAGACCTCCTCTCTGGCAGCCCTGAACTGGGGCACAAAGAGAAGGCTTCTGTCGACTAACTGTAGATTTTGAAATGCCACAGGGACTCAACATCTATTTCCCTCCATTCTCTTGATGAGGCCAAATGTCTTCCCATCATAAAGGGAGATCCCTTCTGAGATGCTTCCTTCCACTTGTGATGGATGGTGTGTGGTCCTGCAGGGGGCCCTGGACTCATCCTACCCGCTGTCCCTTTTGAGGAAAGATACCATGAGAGTTTTTCCTCTCTTGTCTGAGCATGGAGACCCTACTAGCCCCAGTCATTTCTGGTGGGGGTCAGGGTCAGTGCCCAAACCTGCAACAGCCCATGTCCTCTGTGGAGCCTCAGGGGGACCTTGCTCAGGAATGATGCCTCATTCGCAGTGGAAACAAACAGGACAATCAGGTTCTCTCTTCTAGGGGTCTAGAAGCTGGAGGTCCCAGAGACGGTGGGTCATTCTACGTATTTTTGGACTACTGCAGAGCATTTGTTTCTGTTTTCACGAGCCCAGAAAATTCTAGAACCCAGCATGATGGCCCAGCCATGCCAGCTCACTGCCCTTTCCGTCCTTGCAGCAACCAACCCCTACTCCCACATCACCAAAGTCAACACGGACACGAGTCATCCCTGAAGCCTTACAAAGCCAAACTGACACAGCCCTGCAGAGGGCCAGGGTCTTGACCTCCAAGGGGCTCCCGCCTTGGGGGAGACAGCCGTCCATGCGGACCGAGACAGTGTCGTGTGAAAAGCACTAAAACAAGAGCCGGCAGGGACTGAGATGGGGGGCCTCCCTGGTGGTCAGAGGAGGGGATGTTGGAACTGGATGTGGGTCCATGCAAGGAAGAGGAGCATCCGGGGACAGGAGCCCTGCAAAAGCATAGCGCACTGGGAGAGAGTGGTGAGCCTCAGGGATTGCATGGAAGGTGTGTGAGGGATGAAGCCCAGAGCCTGGAGAGTGAGAGGGGGAATGGTGGGCAAAGAACCCAGAGCAAGAGCCAAGAGTGTCTTATACCATCCTGGCCGAGGAGCAAGGACTGCGGTCCACACAGAGACACGCTGGCGTGTGGTGCCCTCTCATGAGCTCACATAATGCCTATATCCTAGAAACGTAATGAAGGCCCAGCTGGGCCTTGGGAAACCTTCTGGGGCGGAGGGTGACCACAGGTGGCTGTCCCCGCTGACCCCTTCCCTCCCCAGCGCTGAGGCCTCAGTCTCGAGTCAACTGTGAGGAAAAAGCACACAGATGGGGGCCAATCCACCACACGCCCCAAAGCTGCCAGGAGCGGGGTTCATCTTTCCTCCTGCTGCTGGGAGACCTGGAAAATCACCAAGCAACTGCTAAAGAAAGTAAGGAAAAACGGCGAGGCCTTTGGATCCAAGGGGCTCTGGGACTCAAAAGCAGCATCTTGAAAGGTTTTATGGGAGTTTCTTCAAGGAAACAGGTATCTCCACTGACACTTGCCAAGGCATTTTCTCCGGTAACAAGCTTCTTTATTCAGCCAAACAAAGAAACCATAGCACACAGAGGAGTGAGGAGCGCTGTCAGAGGCTGTTCTGGGGAGAAATGAAAGAGGCTTTTGCAGAAGCTAAAGCACATAAAAGCTGAAGGTCAAGACAGAGGCCCCCCCTTCCGGCTCTTTGGGGTGCGCAGGACATTCAAGATGGCTGCCCCAGCAACCAGGCCGCTGTCGGGACCGCCCTTCCGGCCTCACCCCCGAGCCCCATCTTCCCAGCCTGGGAGGGGAGGCAAAGAAACAATCCTAACCCCCTCTCTGGAGCCCTCGTGGGGTCAGCCAACCCAAAGGCTGGTCCTGAGACCCCAGTGGCCTGTGGCCCATTTAAACATGTGCTTAAAAGGCTCCTCCTACCACTCGCCCAAGCTGGTGACAAACTCTCGAATCAGAGAGAACCGAGTATAAATGTTGGCCCCTCCTCTTACTAATTCTGTGAACTTGGGCAAGTCCCTTAACCTCTCTGAGCCTCAGAGCCTCCCCGCAGAATGGAGAGGATCATGGTGTCTATGACAAATCGATGGGGTGGGAGTGCTCCAGAGTAATGTATATACAGTTCCTAGCACCGTGCCTGGCAAGTGACAAATGCTCAATAAATAATAGCTGTGATTCACAGAACAGTGGCAGTAATGACGACCATGGTGGTGTTGGTTGGCTTTTGCACCCTGTCAGATGCAGAGCCTCAGGGTCACGTGGCAGCAACGTTTAATTGGTTCATTAATTAGTTGGCTGGTGCGGGCTGGGCTCAGCGGGAGGCTGCCGAGCTCCACGTGGCTCTCATCCTCTTTCAGGGCCACGGCGATGGCAGAGGCCAAAGAAAGAGCACAAGGCACACTGCACGAATGCATTTTGTGTCTCGTCTGCTCATCTTCCATTGGCTGAAGCAAGACACGATGCTGAGCCCCAGCTCAAGGGACAGTGGAGGATGCCTGGGCCACAACGGGAGGGCATTGCCAAGACGCACGCCCAAGAGTGCGGCTGTATAATCCTGTATAATCCTGTATAATCGAGGAGGAGACCCAGAACCCCAGGCTGCCACGGCGAGCAACTCAGGGGCACTTACTTTGACTTTTCACCCACTCACGTGAGCACGGAATTAGAACTGTGATCAGTGGAACCTGTTTCTTATCTTCTTTGTCACAGTGATTTATCCTAATAAATTGTGCATCTTCTAAAACCTAGTCAAGTGGGGTTTCTTGTCTCTACAAATGACTCCTGAATTGTCGGGGGCAAGGGCGCGCCTTGTGAATGTGAATGCATTTTGTATGCATACGTCGAGACCACGTAAACAGCCCAAGAAGGCCACTTGGAACTAAGCCACATAAAGAGCAGCTAGAAGAGCAATGGGCATTCACAAAAATGACCAATAGGTGTATGCATTGGGTCCCCTCACTCTGGAAAGCAGCTAGGAATCATTGAACAAAACTGAAGATACTCACATGCTGTGATTTGAGCAACTCTTAGGTATATGACCAAGGTACGTGACTCAGAATATTTGTAGCAGCACTGAGTGTCACAGCCAAAACCCAGACACATCCCAAATGTGCAGCAACAGTAGAATGGATAATTGGGATGTAGTCACACAGTATAGCATTATACAACAAGGATGAGAAATGAAATCTACTACAAGCAACAATGTTGATGTCTTCAGGAGATGGCCAAGTTCCAGTGCCTGGCCAGAAAAGGTTTATATGGGACTCACTTTTCTGTATGTAACAGTTCACAGTAAAAGTACATCTTCTTAAGGACAGCTGAGGAAGCAGGGGTATTTAGTTCCGAGAAGAGAAAACACTCGGTGAGTGTTAAAACCTGTCTTACAGTGTTTGAATGACTGAGATGTGGCCGGGATAACTCCATCTTTCCCCATAATCCCAAAGGAGGAAAAAAAAAAAAATCAGGATCGGAAAGGGACAGGTTTTGGCTCAAGATAAGGAAGAATTTCCAATAATCAGAAACATTCGAAGATGGAATATACTTTTTTGGGGGGAGATAAATGCCTTTTTATTTAATTAAAGGACTCGAAGGTGCACTGATGGGAACCTTGGCAAAGATCTTGGAGGATGAGTCAATGTCAGAGAGGCCTGGGCCAGGGAAGACTGAGGCTGACCAATTCCAAGAGGCAAGGCCAGTGTGGATGAGTGAGGCTTTCGTAGCTGGCCAGGCCTGAGTTGGATCCACCATAAGTAGCTAAGTGACCTTGGGAAGGTTACCTGACCTCTCTGAACTTCTGTTTCCCGCCTTGAAAGCAATGCTACATATAAATTATCCAGCACAGTGCTTGGCATTAATAAGCCCTTGATAAATGATGATCATTATTATTAATAAAAAAGTTTCTCCCAAATTTGAGATTCTGAGATTCTCTGCCTCCCTAAGTGCATGTGTTGTATTAGACTTTTGTTTTGTTTTGTTTTTGCAATAAAGCAGCATAACAACCCCAAATTGCAGGGCTTATAAAAACAAGCATTTATGTTGTGCTCATGGGTCTGTGGGCCAGTTACAACTCAGCAGGGCTGGGGCAGGGCTTTCAGGCTCCAGCTGCGGGTTGGGGTCAGCTCCGCTCCCTGTACCTCTCATCCCAAGACCAGCCGACCTGGGGCGCGTCCTGTTCGAGATGAAAGGCAGACGGTTTGCAAAGGACACTTAGAAACACACAATACCTGTTAGGCCTCAGCTCAGAAGTGCCTCACCAGCACATCCTCCCATATTCCATGGGCCCAAGCGGGTCACAGGGCCATGCCCAAGGTCAATGCGGCAGGGATATCTGCAACGCCACTCTGCAGTAAAGTCACACGGTGAAGGGAATGCAGGCCAGTGAAGAATTAGGAACAATACTCTGAGTGCATGCATGCGGAATATTCGAGAGTTACTCAGTTCAGTGCAGGAGGATATATTTTTTTAAAAATCTTCTTCAAGAACCATGAGGCTATAAAATATAAGGTTCAAAAGCCTCAGCCTAACAGTGAACAGTGAAAGTGTAAATTTCGCATTTTATTGGCTTATATAATAAAAACATTGTATAGCTGATTAGTTTTAATGCTCCATGATATGTCAGTGAGGAGGTAAATTCAGAACTCTGGGGTCTTTCTTCCTAATTCTGGGTCTCATCTGTTGGCCAAAAGACCCTTGAGACTCACCTATTCCTGGCTGAAAATTGCTTTTGCCTTTTTTTTTTTTTCCTGCATTCTCGGGCTCCTTGGCAAGGTGAGATTTCTGTTTAAGGGCCTGTTTTGTCTCTTGGTCAAGCAGAGGTGCTTGGAGAGGAGGCTACTGGAGTCTGGGCTTAGGTAGGGGCAGAATAAGGTGGCGTTCTCCTTCAAAGAATTTTCACCGGGCTCAACCAGGCCCCTGGCCCAGTAGGCACCCCCCCCCAAGCCCCCCTCTCTCTGTTAGCATTTCCTCCATGCCTGGCAGCTCCCGCCTACGGGATGGTGGCTGGTCTGTGTCTCTTGCCATTGCGCCTCATCTGTGAATCACTTCCAGATGTGCCTGGGAGTAGAGCAGATTGGGTGTGCTCACTGGGAGCTGGGTCTCTGGGGATAACAACAACAGCAATAACACAAATCCCGGCAAGTGGGTGGAGCAAAGAAGAGAGAAGAGAGAGCCTTACAGCCTTGCCTGGATCAAAGGCTGCCCCACAGGAGGGATGTGGGAAGCCTGGAATAGGACCACGGAGTGGATGGATTAGTGCATGGGCCACTAACTTTCCAGGGGAGCTAGACACCGTCCCTTTGCCTCTCTGGATCTTGTCTCTATAGAGGGCTGGATTTGAGGACCCCTAAATTTCCTCTTGGAGGAGTCCATAGAGCGTGCTCAAGAGGGAAGCCTCCAGGGCCCCGCGTCCAGAGCAGACACCCCTGCTGCGTGACCTCGAGAAAGTTCATTCCATGCTCCGGACCTCAGATGCCTCAGCAGAAAAATCATCAGACCCTCTCCCCAGGTTGTCTCCAGGAGGAAAGAAGTTAACACGTCTGGAGCATTTAGAACAGTCCCTGGCCAAGAAGAAACCCTCCATCAGTGTTACCTCCTGTTATTATTATTCTGGTTTAAGATGTTAAACCACTTTGCTCCTTTTTTAAATGTGATTTATGCTTTTAGGCTCTGAGAGCTATTAGGCTGACTACGTGAGGGTGTAATATATAGGACGGGGGAAGCAGTAAAAGCACAATCTACGCAGAGATGCCGAGCGACGTGGCAACTGGAACAGATCCAGCAAAGAGCCGCAGACAACATTAAAGGTCTGAGGAAAGGCACCTCCCGGCAAGGAAGCCGGAGAGTGGATTATTTACTACGATGGAGGTGGAGAGGTTATGGAGAAGAATTCCCAGGCACCAGCTCTCCCCCTACAGTGAGAAACTTTGCGGGTGAGACACCAGCTGAGCTTCCGGATGATTAAATAGGAGGCAGAGAGCGATCGAATTTTCGCCCACCTGGCAGAAGGGTGCGCATCATTATCTAGCTGCTAAGATTTACACCCAGGTGTGAGCTTCTGTCTCGCAGAATCTACTTTACCCCTCTGCCTTCCTAAATGAGACAGGAAGGTGATGTTCAGGTTCCCAGAGACTTCGGGGGGCAATGGAGCTAGAAACGGCAGGGAGGTTCCAGGGAAGTTTAAAAGGGCACAATTTGTCTTGTATGGCCTTGAACACACGAGCCTCAGTTTTCCCTGTCATGGTCAGGGGATGGGATGAGAACCGACCCTTATTGAGCACCCGGACAACATGCCAGGCTCTGACCCCAAAGCCACCGTGCTCTGACACCTCCTGACCTCACAAGTAATTGAAAAGGCAAAAATCAGTCGGCCGATCGCCTTCTGTTTCCATGATACTGGATATCCCGCCAGATTTTTATTCCCTGAACTGAACAGGCACTTGTAACTCCTGGGGCGGCGGTCCAACCAGCAGCACAAAGCCATGTGAGGACCAGACCTGTCCCCAAACCATCCGGTTGTTCCAGGTCGAGGCACCCATCTCCCCATCTGGGAGGTTTGGGGACAAGAAGTTCGTCTTTATGTGGCTGTGGTTCGGGGACAGCGGCACAACTCTGTGGTCTGGGGCTCGTGTTGCGAGACTGTGGTGCCAGGCAGAGCCCTGTGTTGGTCAGGGGGTGGGTGATGCTGCTGTATCAGGGACTCTCGGCCTCAGGGGCTCGTGTCCACAAAGTTTCCTCTCCTCCTCCCGCCGTGTATCCACCACAATGGAGGCTCAACGCTGCCCCAGGCTGAGGGTTCCGCGTCGACATGCCCCCCCACCCCCTGCAGCAGAGGGAAGGCGAACCTGGGGCGGGGAGAGGGGGGGGTCTTGCACCAGCTCTCAAGAGCTCCAGCCCAGAGGTGGCACCCCTCACTTCCCCTGACAGCTCAATGGCTCCAGCAAGCACAAGGGGGCCAGGAAATGCACCCCGGCTTGTGCCCCTAAGGTGAGAAGGGGCGCATTTGATGAGCAACAACAGTGACCACCACACCCCCTTTCTGAGCCCCACCGGCTCCACTCTCCGCCGGGGCTCCCTCCCCGCTCCCCACCTGGCGCAGCATCCTTGGTGTGTGTGAGAGAGACAGACAGAGACAGAGATACACAGAGACAGAGAGAATGCAATCCTCAGCTCTTTACTCAAGAAACAAATGACTCCTTGACATTCGCGACCCATTACCAAGGTAATTCAGTCTCTGTAGTCTTTCTCATTACACGCGAGCCAGCATTATTATTATTGTTTATCGTTTATATGACATAGCAAGTATGTGCTGTTCTCATTCCTGTTTAAGATCAGCGCTCCTCGGCTCTGCGCGCCGCTACTCCCTTCCTCTCCCTTCCTGTCCTCGGGCTCCCCTCCCTGCTGCCCCCACCCTGCGGTCCTCCCTCCACACAGGTCTCCCTGCCTGCCCTCCACACCCTCATGGGCAGAGCGGCTCCCGGGCAGCCTCTTCTCCCGGTGAGTGGCCAGTAGCAGCCCAGACAGGAAAGGGAGACAGGCAGCTCACACGTTAGCTCTGCTGTTTGCACCGCGCTGTGTCAGGTTCTGGACCTGGGCAAATATCCTCACACGAAGCAGGTAAAGTGGAAATGGTCATGCATGTGGCACAGGTGGGGAGACTGAGGCTCGAGGAGGAGAAAGGCTTGCACAACATCCCACAGCACATAAATCACACTGGGCAGGAGAGAAATTCCAGAAATGGAGAGGCCCTTCCACAGGCATAACGGGTCAGTCTAGGATGTTGGAGGTAAGTGGGGCTCCTGGAAGGAGCTCTGGGCTTGGAGACAGAGCCCTGGGTTTGGGGACACAGGCAGCCTGTCTCCCCCACCCCCCAAGCCCCCAGCAGCTCTGGAAACCCGAGAGGTACTTTACCTTCCCAAGCCTACTTTCCAGGGCTGGGAGATGGGGTCCCTGTTCCCACTCTCCCTGCTAGTGTAGGTGAGGAAGCAGCTCTGCTGTGTGTACCTCAAAGGAAGGGGGTTTGGAAGGGCACTAGCTCAACATACATTAGTATCCGTGGGGTCAAGTGTTCCTAAAAAGCCAGCAATTCTGTTTGTGGAAGACCGTGAGCCAGTGGATCGTGACCTCATCATAAGGCTGCCCTTGGGATTCACAGAATGACATCGTTTACAACTTCATTCATTGCCCAACAGTCATCAAACACCACTCTGTCCGGACTGCTTTTTTTTGTTTTTTGTTTTAAGAAAGAAATAGAGTTGGGGGGTGGGGAAGGGCAGAGGGAAAGGAAGAGAGAGAATCTGAAGCAGGCTCCACGCTCAGCACGGAGCCTGATGCAGGGCTCGATCTCATGACCCTGAGACCACGACCTGAGCTGAAATCAAGAGTCGGACACTTAACCGACTGAGCCCCCCAGGCGCCCCCGAACTGGACTGCTTAAGCAGTCCCAGGGCTGCCCTCCTGGAGCTCATGTCCTAGTCAGGGGAGAAGGGCAATGCACAAGAAGACAAATAAACATGCTAAGTTCAAATAGAGATGCGGGTCATGAAAACCAACAGGCTGGCGCGATGAAGTGTGGCCGTTGGTCCTCCTGACCTTTATTAATCATGGGTTCATCGCCAGGTGCTCTGACCAGCCCCATCCTTCCCAGCCAGGCCTTCTGGATTGCTGGCCACAGGAAGGTGCTCCAGACACACCTCCAGCTGGAGAGCGCCCATCCCTCCAACCTTGAATCCCACCCCTCCCTTTGTACTCCTCTTCCAGATTTGGGAGCTGCCTAAAATCCTTAGGGCAACCGTGATGAGCAGGCATTGTCTCCACCTTATAGACGAGGAAGCCAAGACCCAGACAGGTGGGATGTATCTCTGGATTTGGACCCATGTCCCTGCCCCCATCTGAAGCCCACGTGTCCTTTGTCCTTCTCTTCCTTCTGCTTTGGTTATTTGTGGGTGCCTCCTGCCTCACTCTCATTTGGTGGGATCCTGGGTCTGATTTTCTCTGTGGCATAGAGTAGGTGCTCAGTAAATGAGTGAGTGAGTGGCCGTGCCCCATGGATCCTGGCAGACAGTGAGCCCACGTAACCATGTGTGGAGGGAAAGGAGGGAGAAAGACTCCCCTTCAAGGAGCCTGAGGTGGATCCCAACAATACAGCAACAGGTAACAACCCAGCCTGCTTTTCCCTAAATTCCTCTAGGGAGCCCATTCTCCAAGGCATCACAGAGGATGGCTTTCTCGGGCACTGTCCCTGTGGTAGCCCTCTTCCTTCCTGCCTGCCTGGAGCCTGGAGCTCCCTCCCCAGGGTCTGGACTGTCTCTCACCATCAGTTATCACAGTTTGGAGCTTGTTAAAGGCACAGAAAAGTCATGCTAATGAGGAGGTCGGCTGATAGGCAGCCCACAGCACAAGTGAGCACTGGGCAGAGACTCCTAGGGGAAGTCCTCACCCACCTCTGTGCACCCTGCTTTGGCCTCAGTTTCTCCAGCTGATGCTGGGTTATGTGATTAGGTTCAGGTGAGGCCCATGATGGGATTAGTGTCCTCACAGAGGAGTACAGGAAGGGAGACCAGAGCACTTTCTCTCCGCCCCGTGAGGACACAGAGAGAAGGTGACAATCTTCAAGCCAGGGAGATGGCTTTCACCAGGAACCGAATCAGTGGCACCTTGATCATAGACATCCAGCCTCCAGAACTGGGAGAAGCACTTGTCTGTTGTTTAAGCCCCCAGTCTATGGTAATCTGTTCGAGCAGCCCAGGCTGACCAAGACAATCAGACAGGAGATGGGCAGAGGCAAATTCTACCCTATGACCCTTGATCTTGACTCACCGACCACCAAGCTGGTCTCTCTCCCAATGGGCAAGGCGACCTCTTCATCCACAGATGGCACCGTCTTCTCTGTGGATGATCCTGCCAGGGAGGAGCCCCCTTCTCAACCCTCCCAAACAGCCAGGCCATGGCCGTGTCTCTAGAGGACCACCCTGACCTCTCTGGGGCACTGGAAAGTCTCCCCTGCCAGGGCGCCAGCTTCATACACAGAGCCACACCACGGTCTGGAAGCGTGTTTTCCCAAGGAAAGCTCCGTTCCTGCTCCAAAGGGAGCTTACCAGTGCTGCCTGAGATGCGGACAAGGGATGTTTGCTGCTGTCTGCACTTCGAGTCTGGAGGGTGGGCTGTTCGAGAAAGATCCGGACATCCTCCAGCTTCCTTGTACCACCAGCTCTGTCCCCACAGTCGTCCCAGTACCAGGGTGTCCATGACAACACTGTTCCCATGTCATCCCACTCCCAGCGTCTCCATCACCACTGTCCCCATGGCCACCACACTCCCAGCATCCCAGGTCCACTACCTTTATCCTGGCACCACAATCACCACGCCCCGCCCCCAAGTCTACGTCACCACCAGCACCTTGTGCATCTCCTGGGCAGCCACATGACTTACGTGCACAACATCCATAGCCACTGGGACACCTCACCCCCCCTTTTCACCACTGTTTACCCCCAGATTTAGCAATCCATGCCAACCACATGCAGAACCTTCCAGCTGGATTCCCTTGTCTTCTCTGTGATGCCCCTGGGCTTGGGGAACCCTTGGTGGCACCTGTGTTGATCCTCTGTCATCTCTGGACACGTTGGCCTGCCTGTGGCGCTCAGAGGAACGGGGGAAGTCGGGTGTGACCTGGTCCTGCCCGGTGACTGGTGCCTTCTGCTCCACCCAGGATGCCATCCCAAGACCCTTGACCTTCAGGACCCCTCTGCAAATGGGGGAGGGGGTTCCAGGGCCTGTCAGCTCCACAGCCACTGTCGGTCCCCCATCACCTCTCCAAAGTCTGTTTTCTGTGTCCCTCCCTGGCCCCCACCCGACTACCGCACTCTCCGGGGCAGGCCTGTGCGCTTTTCATCTGCTTTCCCAGCATGAGGCTCGGCGCCAGGAACCTGGCTGCCATCAGGGGATGCCTATTGACCTGGGCTGTTGAACAGGAGCGAACATTTGCTCATCAGACCCCCGCAGGTCCGGCTGGGCATCAGTGCTCCCTTCCAGGAGAAACATCTTGCCGGGTGGCCGCGCGGCTCAGTGAGGCCGGCGCGGGGGCCGCTCCGCCGTGCGGGGCAGCGGGAGGGCCTCGTGGCAGCTCGGAAATGAGGTCGCCCCCCAGCCCGCCTGCCGCCGCCTGCACCTTGCATGAACTCCTTGTTCAATAAGATGTTGTTGTCTTCAAATGTGTTTTCCAGGGAATTGGTGTGGGTTTGGTTTTTTGTTGTTGTTGTTGTTTTTCTTTCTCGTTCTTTTCCTCCTCGTTCTGCCTGGCAGAGGGCACAGCTGCAGCAGAACAGCAGGTGGGGGGCCGGGATCAGAGTTTGTGGGCAGGCCCACCCCCGCGCTGCCGGCTTCCTGGGCTCGCCCGCTCTGCTGATTATATGCCTATGGCTATGAGCACCACCATCCTCCCCTGCCCTGCCACCGAAGCCACCAGAGCACGGCCGGGACTCTCCTCGGGGGCCCGGGCCCAGCAAGTAGCATGAACTCTGTTTTCCTCCCTGCCCCCCTCCCCTCCACCTGTGCCAAAGCCGTTCCCTACCCCGGAGGCCTCAGCCCACCAGGAAGCCCACCACGACTATCTCTTCCTTTCTACCACCTGCCAGGACAGCCTGAGACTACCTTCTAAGCCTCCCCGGGAGCAGATTCCTGCAACCAGTACTTCCTGAGCACCTGCTGAGTGTCTGACTCTGGACACACGCCCCGGAGTGAAGGAGACAGACGTGGCCACTGTCCCCAAGGAGTTTCCGTCCAGTTGGAGAGGAGGTGAGGAAGCACACAAATCAAGAAATAAATGTGAGAGGTGCTAACAGTTATGACAGAGACAAAGGGATGTGAGGACAGAGGCCAGGAGGGAGGGAAGGAACAGGGATATGTCTGGGGAATGTCTCTAAGGCAGTGACTTTTTTTTTTAAGAGAGGGAGGGCTGGGGGGAGGAGGGGCAGAGGGAGAGGGAGAGAGAATCTCAAGCAGACTCCCCTCTGAGCGTGGAGCCCGACACGGGTCCTGATCCCACTACCCCAAGATCACGACTTAAGCCAAAAACAAGAGTCAAATGCTTAGCCGACTGAGCCATCCAGGTGCCCCAAGGCAGTAACATTTGATCCAAACCCGAAGGATGAAGAGAAGCTCATCATGGACACACGGGCTGGGGGATCACTGGGGGCAGTAGCCTGAGGCCGGTGGAGAGCGAGGAGCAGGAGGGCCTGGGATGCGGCGTGGGGGTGGCCGGGTCAGCGGGTGCTCAGTAAGGGCTGCGCAGTGGGGAGACTCAAGAGCACTTTAGGCAGAGATCTAACCAGCACCCCTTTATCCCCCCCACCCAGTGCTCAGCAGGCACTCAGGGAATATCTGCCCGATAAATGAGGCTGAGTCTTGGCTGGCTATTTGTACCTTTCCACTTACTCCATGTCAGCTTTTCTAGTCAATGAGAATGTGAATTTGGATGCTAGGCAGGGGTGGGGCCTGTCTATTCCTCAGGCCTCTGAGATCCGGTCCCTCTGAGCACGAGGAGCTGGGGTTGGTGGCTGTTCTGTGGGGCCTTCAGCCGGTCTCTCTCTCTCCCACCCCGCCCCCTCCCCCTGTTGCTCCATCCCCGAAAACTGGTGATGGTCCTATCTCCTTCTCCTGTTCCTGCAGCCTGACGACTCACCGAATGTCAATGCGGATGCTCCTGCGAAGTCGGACAGGAACAGAACTTCTCTGCAGAGACGGTGGTTATGGTCGCGATTGCGTCTGATATCTGACTGAAACAAGAGACGCGGCCCGTACAGGGCTTTGGAAACAGACATGCCTGCCTTCAAATCCCATTCCGCTTATGAGCTCTGTGACTCGTGTCCAGTCACTCAACCTCTCTGAGCGGACACAAGGGGCATTCTGAGAATCTTAGCAGGGCCTCTTGCTCTTGGCCGATGTTCCCTCGATGGCATTGGTCCTTCTAATTACCGCTGTGGCCGTGCAACTTTTGAGACAATCCTGCAAGAAAGATATTGTTGTCTCCACTTTACAGATGGGGACATCGAGGCCAAAGGATGAAACCACCTGCCCCAGGTAGCTCAGAGACAGAAACGGGGTCTCCGGGCCCGGATTTCTGACTCGGGGGTCACACCCTTCCCAGGAGGCCCCGGCTCCCACCACAGTGGGAAGGCGGTTCTCTCCCGGGAATGCAGCTTCCCAAATGCCACTTACTCCAGGGAGATCTTTAAGGGAATGCTCTCCGCCTGCACTCCCAGAGGGCTAGCTTTTCTTTGATTGCTTCCAGCCGAGCTCCAGACACAAGAGAAGAAGCAGGCCGGGCCCAGGCCGGAGCTGGAGAAGCAGTCTGCTGACAATAACAACACATTTTTACCAAATTACCAACTCCCAGCATCTCCCATTAATGAGCGATTCTTGCGAAGCAGACATGCTAACAAGATGCTTCTGAACTCCCGTCCACATTTTCCACTGCCACTGGGGGGAGGCATGAAAGCTAATGTGGGGGGAGCCGCGTGCTTAATTACTGAGTGGGGGAGGAGGGCAGCCCGAGAAGGGCTTCTTCATCCTTTGCGGATCTTTAATGAACCTTTTAACACACTTAAAAAAATAAATGAAGAGAAAATTTTTTAAAAGCTCTTTTTAAAGATTTTGGCAGGTTTGATTAGTGGTTTTGAAAGCCCTAAACAGCCACTTAATTGGTGAGCCCCCTTGACAGCTGGTGAATAGAAGGTAGGAATGCAGTGGGCTACACTGGCCTTTTTTCTTCCGAGTGCCTTTTCCAAGATGGCTTGTTGGCCCCCGACTCACTGATCTCCCATCTGTTGCCCACGGTGCCCTGCAGATGCAACCGTGCCAAGCAAGCAGATGGACACGGGGAACTTTCAGGTTATAAAAGTTCCTGCAGTACCCAGGAAGGCAGTATCCAGAAGGGCAGTCAGAGGGGGTACAATGGGATGGGTTTGGGCATAGCTGGAAACACAAGGAGAACTTATGTGCATGATGATCTTTTCTCTGGGGTGGCCCGCCTGCCTTGCTTTCAACTCAGAACCGTGTTGCTGGGAGTAACTCATGGTGTTGCCATAAGGTCACAGGCTTGGGGGCCAGGCTATTCTGGGTTTGAATCCTGAATCTGCCCCTTTTAGTTGTGTGACTTTTGTAAATGAGGATCTTGTCTGAGCTTCAGTTTCGACTTCTATAAATTGGGGACAATTATAGTTATTTTGTGGGATTGTTAGAAGTAAATAGTTGAATGTGCACAAAGACTTGGCACATAGGAAGTGCTCCAAAAGGGTTAATTTCCTTCATACTCAGCTTCTACTTGAGTACTAGAAGCCATATAAGAAGTCAACCATATAAGTAAGGGATGAGAAATCTATAGTTACAACATGTGAAAAACACAAGGGTTTAGGAAACAGTAAGTATATTGTGAATCACCAATAAGATATAGGGACTCAAACAATAATGGGATATTGGCCATATTAATAGAGAGAGAGTATGTAGAATGTAGGAGGTGATAATCCTATCACACTATACTCCAATACTCGCACACCTGGAGAAGTGACACTGTACTTTGAACAAGATAATGGCCAAGGGAATTAGGTCTAGAGAGAGCTTGGGGAGAGGGACTCCAAATCATATCACATGGAAGGTAATTGAAGAAACTAGTCCTGTGTAGCCTGGGGAGAGACTGGATGGAGTGTAGGTAATAGATACTTGGTAATCTCAAATGTCTGACATGCAGTCCCTTGAAAATAGTAAAGCTTTTCTGAGTGGGCCTAACCAGAGGGTAGAAATCCCCCAAAACTGAATTCTGATTAAATATCCATATGTGAGTAGAATTTTTTTTTTTTTTCCAAAAAGTCAGAGCCAAAAAAATTGTGAAATTTATTCATTTATGCAACAGTATGTGCTGGGCACTGCCCTCGGCCCTGAGATTAAAGAAATGAACAAAACAAAGCCCTCACCCGGAAGAAGCTCACTTTCTAGCAGACATGGGCTGTCCTGGAGGCGTAAGTCCCTGGGTGTGCAGACCGGACCACCTCTTGGAGAGGCTGCAGTGGGAAGGAGCATCGAGTGAAGGTTGGATGCAGTGACTTGGACATCTGTGATTTCCTGAATTTCAGTCAACCATGGCCAAGATCTGGCCCTAGAGGCTACCATCTTGCTACGGAAGTCTTTCCCTGGTCTGGGGTTAGGACTGAAACACAGGCCAACTCTGGATTTGGAGGCCCTGAGGGTGGTGGTAGCAGGGTTGAGGGCAGAATAATCCCATCTGAAGTGTAAATATACACAAATAGGCATCTAGGTTTCATCTGTCCAGAATGCAGACCCCTTACTCCTGGCAACAGCGACCTGACTTCCCTGGGGGTTCTTAACCCTCCTACCCATCTCAGTCCAGGTGGCTTGAGTGGGGTTGTCACCCTTTTTTGCTCCAGGGATGGGCATGTGATCTAGGCCTGTACAAACAGAGCACCTACTTCTCCTGGCCATAATGATTGATTCAGGGATGGCATGTGACCCAAGCTGGGCCAGTGGGAGGCAACAAAAGTCAATGCTGGACTTCAGTAGGGGTTAGTGAAAAAGAGAAATACCCTTTCCCACTATCAATCAGCTACATTCCAGTCATACTGGATAGTTTCCTTTCAAGAGCTCCTGTTTTGTATCAGTCAGCTACGACCACACCAGTGCTGCATAACAAACCACCCCAAAGCTCATTGGTGTACAATAGTAAGCATTTACTCTCAAGTCCATGGGTCTGCGGGTTGGCGAGGGTCTAGCTGACTCAGGCTGGGCTCAGCTGAATAGCTCGGCTTCAGGCTGTGCCTTGTCTGGATTTGGCTTCAGGCTGCAGATTGGGCTCATTTCTGCATCCCAAGTTTTCCTCCTGGAGTTCAGGGAAGCTATTCTCATGGTGGGTCCCCAGGACATGATAAACCAAAAGAAACCAGGCCACCGATTATATCACATCTGGCCAAAGCAGTCACATGGCCGAGTTCAATGTCAGTGGGGCAGGAAAGTGCATACCACCTCCATGAAGGGGGAAGGGAAGTGAGCGCTGGTTGGACAATCATCCAAACTATCACAGACATGCTGTGCTTTCCCTCCACCCCTGATCTCAGGGCCTTTGCACATGCTGTTCACCTCGCCTGGAACACTCCAGTGTACCACTCAGATCTCAGCTTGGAAGTCACCTTCATGAGAGAAGCTGCCTCTGACTGCACAGTGTGGATTCACTCCATCATTATTGCCCACAGCACCCTGGGGGCCTTCTCTCCCACCACTCATCTTTGGTCTCCCTGGATACCATCTATGGACACACGGCACATCTTCCCAGCCCTTCTCGGTGCCCTCTGCATCTTCTGGTCTGGAAGTCTAAAATCCTCATCTCCCAGATCCCTTTGTGGCTCAGATTGAGGATTATAAGTGAAGTTTCTAGCAGTAATGTGCGCTTGCATGACATCTGGAAGGCAAACATGAGGTGAACAGCCTCTCTCTGTGGCTTCTGACCCTCTCTGCTGGTTAGGAGAGTCGTGATGTTCCTGCAGCGGGTTCCCAGGCTACTTTGCCAGCCTCCTGGGAGTCATGCAAGAGTGGTGGTTGTGACAGCTTCCTGAGCTGACCCCCTAATCATCGGACCACGCGTGTCCGGTATCCTTTCCCACCTGCTGTTGTGCGGGGGTATCGTCGGCGCTGGTGGCTCCGAACCCTGATGACGTGGCCTCCAGGGTAGTTCCAGGGGTCCCAGCCCCCCTCACGGTCCAGGCCCACATTGTTCTGAGTCATTCCCAGAGGCCCAGCCAAGGCCCTGCTCCCTCAGATCTTCTAATGGTTTTAGAAACACATAATCCCCTGTATTAAACTCCTTCCTCCATAAAATACAGTACTGCACCCTGACAGATCAAATGTTTTAATTGCTCGGTCAAGTACAATTTTCCTGACCGCAAACTGCATGCCCACAAGAGCCTGGTGAGCTGTGCTCGCAATGACAGCATCCATCATGGTGCCTGGCATGCAGCAGGGGTGCAAGGAATATTGCCTTGAACAACTGAATGCACGAATTCACTCACTGTCTCCTGCAAATTCGGACCATGGTAATCAAACACTATGCGGACATTAAAATGGTGACCCAAGGAGGGGTCCCAGGCCGCCCAGAGTCTGCCCTTATCCAAGTGCCTGAAAGAAAGACATCACAAACTTTGCCTCCAATGTGATAGCCCATTAGGGTACAATCAGCCTGTGCCTCTTTCAGCAGCTAGGAACACAGACTGTGCACGTGGCTGGAAAGCAAGAGGGTGTAAAGATCAGGGACTGGGTGGTCATATCAGGAGGACTTCGGTTCAAGTCCTTGCTCCGCCACTTCCAAGCTGTTTGGCTTTTTTTTTTTTTTTTTAAAGATTTTATTTATTTATTTGAGACAGAGAGAATGAGAGAGAGAGAGCACATGAGAGGGGGGAGGGTCAGAGGGAGAAGCAGGCTCCCTGCTGAGCAGGGAGCCCAATGCGGGACTCGATCCAGGGACTCCAGGATCATGACCTGAGCCGAAGGCAGTCGCTTAACCAACTGAGCCACCCAGACGCCCAAAGCTGTTTGGCTTTGAGCAAGTGAAGTAACCTGAGACTCTGTTTTCTCACCTGTAAAATGGGGGGAAATGATATGTATCTTACAGGGAAGTGAGGACTTTGTATATAGTCCGTGCTAAATAATTGGTTGCTTTTCTTCACAGAGCCTGGGGCTTGACCCAAGGCAATTACTCGCCTAGGATTTCCCATTTCCACTTGTCAGAGGTCTTGGGGTCCTTCAGGGGCCCCCCCGTGACCCTTTCCGGGGACCAGCAGTCAAATATCCTTTGGCAGGAATGTCTTCGCGGGCCCTTCAGACATGCCTGCACGTTAGCAGATCAAGGGTGCTCTTTGCCTTCCAGGTGGCAGCGTGACTGTTGAAACATATGTGATCTTGTGACAGGGACAAGATGCGTTACCAAGTGAGGATTCCCCACCACCCTCACCTCCTCCCAGTGAAAATGTTGTCTCTGTTGGCTCAGCTCCCGGACTCCCCACCCCGTCCATGGACGGCCAGCCCCATGCGTGGGGCCCAGTGCAGCACATTGGATAAGGACAGGAAGAACAAAGGGGGAAAATCTGGCCACACTGGCCATCTCCACTGCTCTACATAATAAAGAGTTGGGGGGGAGGGGGAAAAAGGAGAAAGAGTCTCAGTGCTGGGGTTGAGAGAGAGAGAGAGAGATAAGGGATAGATCCAAATTATGGAAAATGGACCCCCCGCCGCCCCCGCCTTTCCAGGTCCAGATGCTTCCTCCATGAACCTGTACAGAAGTGGAAATCTCCAGCTTTTGAGATCTCTTGGGTTTCACAACACATAGATCACACAGGACAAGGGGCATATTGACTCATCGTGACCCAGGAAACATTTAGAATGAGGCCTCACAGGAGAACGGGCAGGTGAAGAACGGGTGCCCTTGGGTGCTGGAGAGAAGCTTCATCAATACCTGGAACCTGCCTTTCCATTCAGGGCATCCTCGGCAGAAGTGGTCAAGGCCCTGATACTCCCTTAGGCCCTCCTGGCAGCCCCTCCTGACCTGTGGGATGTGCTGGGCCCTGTCCCTGGACTTGGCAGAGGAGAGGGCACGTAGGGATGGGAAGACAGAACGGGGCTGGAGCCTGGTTCAGGTCCCAGTTCTGCACTTCGAGCTGTAAGGGCTGGGCACATGCTCTTACCTCCCAAAGCTCAGTGCCTGCCACTGTGAAATGGGCATAGCGATCCTCCCAGGGTTGCTCCGTGTGGGAATGGGAGGATGTTTGAAAGGGCTTGGAACGAGGGCTGGAATGTGGGAAGCACTCAGTCCGTGATGGTTACTATTTCAGTGCCATTGGGGCTGCCCATCCTGTCCTGTCCTGTGTCCCCCTGGGGCCATGCCCAGGCGAAAACCCTGCCACTCCGCAGACAACCTCATGCCCCCCTCCCTCCGGACCCCCAAGCCCTTCTCCCAGCATTCGCTGTTTCCATGACACCCTTGGTTTGGGGAGCTAATTTTAATGAAGAAGATTGATTAATACCAAATTAGTACCTTTCTTTTGTGTCCCTTTTGCCTTAGAAATGGAAACAAAAGACATTCTTGAGTTTAAGTCAAACATTTACCAAATTAATTCTCTGCAAGAAAATGTTTGGGATTTCAAGGGTTGGTGGCTTGTGTGTGTGTGTGTGTGTGTTTTTTTTTTCCCCCTCTCCTTAACTATACTACATCACAAAGTAATTGCCTGATTAAGAGACGCGCAGTTTGGAGAATGACACATTTTTTAAAATTAGAACGCGCCTGCCAACGGACACAGTTATGCAACTGGTTTTCTCTTTTCCAAACAACTTAATTCTCAAGGAGAATGACGGAGGAGACAAGGGCAAGCCAGAAAACCCAAATGCAGCAAGCAGGCAAGGACTGAAAGGTCGAGCCTATCTTTGGCGACCAGGTTCTGTCCCCTTCCCCTCCCTTGATACCCTTTTGGGGTCTACCTCCCACCCCACCTTCATTTATGCAAACTTGCTCTCAGAAAGGCCTGCAATGGGAATTTCTGCTAAGACATTAATTCAAATAACGCTGACCCAGCTCCTAGGGGGAACCATGTCCCAGGCTGGGCACCAAGCATAAAGAGTTCTCGAGAATTTGGACCCAGCTGTCCAGGCCAGCAAAGGAGACACAACCATAAACAAATAACGGCACTGTGATGATACATGGTGCTGGGAAGGTCAGGGCGAAAGTGAACCTCACCTCCTGCCACTATCCCCATAAAGATGCTCCAGCCACGCTGGCCTTCTCTGCATCCCCGCCTCTCCAAACTAGGTCCTCAAACTCCCTTCCTTTCTCTTAGAATGCTCTTCCCCTTGGACCTTTGCATAGCTGACTCCACTGCACCAGACATCCCCTCCTTCCAGAGGCTTCTCTGATCACCCAAAGGACGTGGCAGCCCTCCCCCAGGCCAGTCACTCTCCCACTTCCCTCCTACGGTGTTCGCAGCATGGCCGCACCTGACGCTTTTCTTCCGTATTATTTCCAGGTTCGTTGTCTGTAGTCTCAAGCACTGGGCTTCTCTGTCTCTTTCTCTGTCTCTCCATTGCCTGGACCTGCGCCTGGCAGGATATTGAGATCCAACAAATGTTTGCTGGTGAATGAATACATGGATGTATGGACGGATGGATGGATGCAACTTCTCACCTACGGCCCCCAAAAGGGGTCTCGTTATTTCTCAGGGATCGTATCTTTAAGCAGCTCCTGACCCAGGCTTCCTGAGGGGGTGAGGAGAGGCAGGGGAGGAAGAGAGGGTCACACTGGGTATCAGGATTTACCAATTCTAATCCTGCCCCTGGCCATAGTGAAGTGAGTGGGCCTCACTTTACCATCTGAAATATGCAAGATTTGGGTTAGATGATCGGGGGGGGGGGATCCTCCTAACTATACAGGTAGGAGTCTATAAATAAATCCGGAGAAGCCAGTCACAAAAGACCACATATTGTATGATTGCCTTTGTATGAAATGTCTAGAGCAGGCAAGTGGACAGAGACAGAAAGCAGATTAATGGTTGCCGGGGCTGGGGAGACGGAGGGGTAGGGCAAGGGTGAGAGCTGAACAGTACAGAGTTTCTTTTTGGAGAGATGAAATGTTCTAAAGTTTACGATGGTGATAGTTTCACAACTTTGTTACTCTACTAAAACCCACTGAGTTGTTAAAAAATTAAAATGAAAAGTAAGTCTGATTTAAGGTCCCATGGAACTGGGAACGGGTGATCAGGGTGGTGGTCCTGAAAACTCTACCCTGTAGTGTAGGCACCTGCTTCATACACACGAGCCAGTGGGCTCTTTGGAGACAAGAAGGGGTCAGGGTCAAGGGTGGGCTTTCTGGACTCTCTGTGCCCAGAACGCTGGGCAGAGGACTGTGTTTTCCAGACTAATGTTTTCCTGACCCCTGACTTCCTTGACAATGGCCCCCATCTCCCTGGAGATTCATTTCCAAGACTCATTGGCAATTCCCCTGGGTGGGGAATCTGTCTCCTGTCTCGGCCAGGTGCCACCCCGCCAGGTGTGCGGGGCCTGCATCCACATGCTAACCACCCACGCGGTGCGCTCTGCCCTGAGCCCTCACACACACTGGGCCCTACAACCACACGAGGGAAACCCTCATTTGACGGATAAGGAAAGTGGGGTGTGGCAAAGGTGTGTGATTTGGCCCGGTCGGCTCGGTGAGGAGGGAGCAGGGCCAGGTTGGAACCCAGCAGCCTGAGTCCCGAGTCTGTTCTCAACCCTGACACCTGCTGCTTCTCAGCTGGAGAGGCCGCTTGCCTGACCTCGGGGTTTGAGTGCGGTGGTGGGGGGGTGCTTTTTGATTCTTGCTCAGTCCTCACGCCAGGGGACAACAGGGGAGCAGACACCCGGGTCCTGCCACATTGCCGCTCTCTGGTCTGGGCTGCATGGGGACCACAGTCACTGCCACAGTGAAGGATGGCCCTTACCTGTGCTGGAACTGAGCCAGGAGCTGAGAACTGGCATCAGCCCAGGTGAGCCTCACAGCCACGGAAGCTTGCGGAGTATGAGGTCTTCCCCTCGGGATCAGGTCCAGGCCAGTCCCACTCCAAGAGCCGCCCTCCTCCCTCCGACTCTCTCAGCACCATCTGCTCACTCTCTAGCTGTAGGCACTTAGCACATCACTTCTCTCTCCAACATTGTTTTGTCGGCTACAACGCAAAGATAATGATACCTCCCTGGCAGCGTTGTTCTGAAGATTGAATGGGAATAGAATGACATGTACATACGCCATGTGATGCTATATTTTACAGGATACTATGTGAGGTCATATGATGTCATATGTGGTATGTCATAACAGAAGTGCTATAGCATATAATAAATTCTAATTCTAATTCGATTTAATACAACATAATAAATATAAATATATCTGATAACAATATGATATAATATATATAACTCCTTCCACTAGAATATAATAAAAAGAGATAGAATATGACTCCCTTCTAGAATGTAAACTTCACGACACCGGAGCAATCTCCAGCACCACTAAAATAGAGTTTAGCAAATAGTAGGAACTCAAATGAGATTTACTGAATGAACAGGAGGAGAATTCTACGGACAGGAGTTGGCATACAGTAGGTGCTCACTCATGGCAGCTATTACCATTGTTAAAAGTAAATCTGGGGGCACTTGGTGGGTTCGGTTGGTAGAGCATGCAACCCTTGATCTTGGGGTCATGGATTCAAGCCCCATATTGGGCGTAGATTACTTAAAAAAAAAAAAAAAAAAGCCTGCCTCCCCACCCCAACCGTAAGATCAACCCCTACTGCCTACCTGGGAAGGGCTGGGTCCAGGTAACACGGTTCTTGACATTGGCACAGTTCTGACATAGACCTAACTGTTCGCCCTGGTGACAGACATTTGTCAGCTCCTTCCTCTGTATACCCCACCCCCATTCTCCTGTTCTCCAAGGATGCCCGCACAGCAGGTCTGTGCAATGGGGGGCATGCGATCTGTAGTTATTGTGTTAATATAAAACAGAGTAATATGGTGCCCAGCCCTGCCTCCATCCCCAGCAGACCTGGCTTAACCATTTGGCTAGAAAGCCACTCAGCACTGATGGGCCTCCCACCTGCAGGCAGGAACCCCAGACCCCACAGGTCCTAAGCCTCTGTGCAGACACGCAGGTGAGTGCAGCCCCCCACCCCCACCCCCACGCTCTGCCTGGGCTGCAGGAGGATTCCGACAACTAAGGATATGAATTCCTGGAAGGCCAAGCAGATGCTCCAGTCCCTGGAGCCCCACAAATCTGTCTGTCCAGGGCTGAGGAAGTCACTGCGTCTTGGGAGTTTGGGGCCCAGCTGGCTGGTGAGTAGACAGAGTGTGCGAACTTCGAACTTTGGGGACAGGAACCAGGAGCCTGGGAGGAAGGGACGAGCGCACTGGGGGAAGGAGCAGGTGAAGAGAAGGGTCTGGCTCACAGGAAAACTCGATTTTGTGCAAATCTGGGTCTGAAATGAAATGAGCCTTTGGGGATGGAATTTAATATTGTCTCGGAGTCTTTGTCTTCATTTAGGGCAATGGGATTGCATTTCTCGCGGCTTCTCCCTTTGTCCCGGGTACATTTATTTTGGATTTATTCACTTATGAGTCTGGCAACAAGAAGTTGAAATGAGTAAATGTACTTTTTTTTCTCAAGCTACATTAATTTCACTGTGAGATATATTCTCTGCCCACTGCTCTTTTTACAGTTCCTGGCAAACGGCTGCGGCCCACCTGGGAGCTGCAACAAGACTGGTGAGGCCGGATAGGTCGGACGGGCGTTCCCAACAAGGCTGGGGCCTGGGAATTTTCAGCTGAGCAGGGTCTGTAGCCCTAGGACAGCATTTTCCCTGTGGGAGTGTGGTGGGGTGAAGCATGAAGTCTCCCCTCGACAGGCATGTCACTGAGCCCCGTGCCTACCAGGTGTTCTGGGTTGAAATGTGTCCCCCAAAAAGTATGTTGATGTCCTAACCCCCAGTCCCTGTGAGTAGGATCCTCATTGGAAGTTGGGTCTTTGCAAATGTGATCAAATTAAGACGAGGTTGTTAGGGTGGGCCTAATCCAGCATGACTGGTGTCCTTACAAGAAGAGGGACGTTGGACATGGGGCACACAGGGAGAGCGCCATGTGGCGACAGAGCAGAAGCTAGGGTGGGGTGTCTGTGAGCCCATCGCCAAGGACAGGCAGCCACTGCGAATAGGAAGAGGCAGGGAGGGATTCCACGCAGGGCCTCGGAGAGAACAGGACAGGCCCGACGCTCTGATCTCGGACTTGTAGCCTCTAGAACGGGGAGGGAATATAATGCCTAGGTGGCGAGAGAGTGCTTGTAAATGATAAACCAGAGTGTGCGAGTGAAAAATCTGAGCCATCAGAAGCCTGGGGTCGTGCACAAATGAGACAGTGGGGACGTCCGTGAGCGAGGGAGTGGCCAATGGGGGGCGGTGAGTGGGTGGGTGAGTAGGGGCTTAGGTGGGTGGAGCGGGGTGGCTTTTTCCCCCTCCGATGTGGACCCTTGTCCAAATTGGCCAACAGTAACCTCCTGTCACCGCAGAAGTTGGGGTGCTGGGGATAGGAACGGGGCGCTGGATGTATGGCCCAGCTGGTCAGGTAACCACGTTCCCCTTCAGTCAGACTTAGCCGTAGGGGAGGGGTCAGGCCTCACAAGGACTACTAGTCCCACTGTTCCCGGAGCTTACAGAAGTAAACACCACCCTTCCAGGCAACAAAAAGCAGAAATAAATGCAACATCGTCTGGTGCTCTTTTCTGTCATTCCTCCTGGAGGCGGGGCTCCCGGGCCCCTCTGTGCTCAGGTGGCCTCACCCAGATGCTTCTAGAATAGCACAGCGGACGGAGCACGCCGTTTTTAGGCCGGGCACGCGCTGGCTTCAGCCAAACTCCCGGCCCGACAGAGCTTTTTTCCTACTGAACTGAGCAGTAACTTCGCTGAATTGATCAGATCGACAAGGGACTTCTGGGTTCTGGGGCTGCAAAGCCCCCGTGGCATTTTGTCTACAGTAACACCCTCTATTTACTATCCGACCCCAACCCAGACGCTCAGCTCTCCTCCTCCCAAATCCGGCCGAAGCCCCCCTGCTGCCGCGGAGGAGCCGGGAGGGCTGCAGGGGATCTGCCCCTGTCTCCTCCCACCTCTGCGTGCTGGCCCCGCCCCCTGGAGGCCCTTCTGGTCTTCCACGGACCCGAATCCCGCACACCTACCCCCATCCATTCCCCTGCACCTGCAGTGCTCCTGCCCTCAAGCGAAGTGAGAACAGCAATGACGGTGATAGAACCTATACTGCATGTGTACTCGAGGCTCATCACTACACCTAAGTTATCCCCTGCAGTCCTCTGCAAACCCATGAGGTAGAGGCCTGTTTACAGACGACGAAACTGAGGCACAGACACGGAGCAATTCACCTGATGTCATAGAGCTAGCGAGGGTTGAGCCAGGATTTGAGCACAGCAATGATGCAGGTCCTGAGTTCCCTGAAGAGCTGCCTGAAGCATTGCCCTCTCTGGGGATCCCCTTCGTGATCTGCCCCCGCACTCCAGGGCGGGTGGGCCCCCCGCTCCACCCCCTGGGCCCCCCCGAGCACCGTGGGTGTGTCTCTGTGAAGCGCCTCACACCGAGGACATTAACTGCGTCTGTGGCAGCGAATTGCTAACTGGCCGTGTATTGCTCGGGGACAAGGACTACGTCTGATGCGTCGCTGGACCCCAACATGTCTGACATGATGTTGGGGCTCCCATTTCATGGCGGTGGCATCTGCAATTAGGTGACTGGTTCTTTTCCCCAGAATCTAGACCAGTTAATTGTAGACAGTCCAAACTCTGGAGAAGGGTCAGGGCATCAGAGGCCCCCTCTTGCAGGGAGGCCTCCGGACGGTGTGCTCTGAGAGGCATCCCTGGGTAGAGTTCCCAGACACCTCCTCTGCTCCCCTCCATCTTCCCCACATTAGCCGTACCTTCAAAAAACTGTGGTCATTCACCCTCACAACAGCTTTTTTTTTTTGGAGTCCCTACGCTTGCTCATCGTCCCTGGCCCCGGAGGGGGAGCACATAACAACCAGAGAGGGCCTGAAGCTGGGGTCACAGCCTGTCCTTGTCCGAGCTCTTTGGAATGCCTGCAGCAGAGAAACCAGCCCACCCAGCTGAAGAAACCCAGAGGTTGACAGGCTCGGACAGCTGAACGGCGCAGTGCGGCTGGATTCGAGGCTCAGCATGGCCTCTGGGCTCTGCTTGCCCCTCTTGTGTTTTCTACAGACAGGCAGATTCTTCTCACGAAGGCTCCAGGTTCACCTCCTCCGGGATTCAAGTCCATAGAAAAGAACAGTTTCTATCAGAGTCCCAGGCTTGCCTCTCACTAGACCCCAGGGGTCATGTGCCTGGAGCAGAATCAGCGTCAGCGAGCGGGGAGATGAAGTGCATGGCCAGGCTCATTGTCTAGCCTGAGGACTCCCTGGCAGAGAGCGCGCGGGCAGCTTTGCTGGCGGAGAACCTGAGTCCTCATCTCAAACTGGGCTGTCCGTTTGTGCCTTGAATCTTGTGACTCATCTCAGAGTGGAGCTCTGGGTTATGAATCAAAGGCCACAGCCCTCCAGGTACAGGAGAGAGGCCAGCTGGGCTCTGGTAAAGTCATCTTTGGGTTTTGATCTGCCCTCACCTGTTTGCAGCCCGCAGTGTAAGAGGAACCTGAGGAGAGAAACCATCGACCAGAGGGTGACATCTTCTTCCTATCTTTGCCCCATTGAGGCTTCTTGTTCAGGGGGGACAAGGGGAAGCAGGCCTGGAGCAGCAGGGAGGCCAGCCTTCATGTCTCACTCTCTCCTGCCACTTCCAGGAAGTCTTCCCTGAGAACCGTGTGCAGAAGCGTGAACAGCCGTATTGAAGGCACTTACAAGATAGATCAGGCCCTACAGAGCAGTGTAATGTAGTGATTAGGGGCACGGACTTCAGAGCTGGGTTCAAATCTCAGCTCCGCTACTTCCTAGCTTACTTAACCTCTCTGGACCGTTTCCTTCTCTGTAAGATGAGAACCAAACAGTATCAACCTCACACGGCTGTGGTGAGGATTAAATCGGCTAAAACACATAGCATGCCTAGAACACATTGGGCATGTCTTCGGCTCTGTTAATAAAAGTAAAATGTTGAGACCAAGCTGTAAGAGCTTTCCTCTTCTGCGCCCTCATCACCAGACCTTGGGTATTTTTGCAATTCGGATTTATGTTTTAGGGGAGATGGTGGCAAACCCAAGTGTCTGAGAACAAAGGGAAAGCGGGGCTGTAAAGGGCTGTGGTCACATGCCAGGACCTGGAAATACTTCCCCAGGCCAAGAGGGGACGTGGCCATCATGCTCACGTCATATTTGAGGGACTTCAGTTTGAAGGTGTGATGTCCGGTCTCTGAGTCCCCAGCAGGCACAGCTTAACCTAAGGAATGATGCTGAGTGGACAGTGGATTTGTTTGTCACATGCAGGAGCGTTTCAGACATTGCAGCTGGGTGATAATGGAACGGACTACTTTTGCAGGTGGTGGAGGCTTGGTCAAACGAGGTGTGCATGCAAGGCCGGGGGTGGAGGGGCATCTGACCAGAGCACTTAAGAGCTGGGGTGCAAATGGGCTTCATTTCATGTGTCAATCCGATCAACTGGTGGTGGGGGATACTAGATTAAAAGAAGATTGGACATGGAGGTGAAGTCCAGCTCAGCAGGAAAGAGTTCCATCATTGATTAGTGATGTCTGCAATGGACACAGGAAGGGTAAGTGGTGGTGTGTGCTTTTTAGATTTCTGATGCTGTGGCTGAAGTGGCTTTGGGTGGAAGTTTGGGTTTTATAAGCTACGTGGTCATGGAAAGCCTATGGTTTTGTGATTGCATTTTACTGCACCCCTTACAGAGCAAGTCAAGTTAGAACAAACATTTTTGGTAGACAGATGAGGCAAATGAAGCTCAGAGAGGTTACTTTTGCTCTAGAGTCATGGTGCCAAGCCAGCCACACCAAATGAGAGTCTCCTGCCTGGCCAAGCCCAGACCCTAGATGCATACCTGACCTTGGAACTTCCAGCAGCAAGTCCAGGCTTTGGAGTCGAGCAGCCCTGGACTTCTATGCTGGTATTGCCACGTATGTGCTATACGGCCCTGGGTGAGTCACCATGCCTCTCTGAGCCCCGTCGTCCACCAAGAACCGGGTGACAGTGTGAGCAAAATCATGCCTGCCTTCAAAGTTTCTCGGGGCTTCAGGTCAAGATGGGATGGCAGGGATCAGGTTTACCCTCCTGCCCCAAACCACAGCACAAACCAGACAGAATATACGAAACAATGGTTCCTAAAGACACGGGGCGCCAGCCAGTGAAAGAGTTTGATCCCCAAGAAATAAGAGGCATGAGTGTCAGGCCCTGCAGGTGCCCCGGCTTGCTGTCACTCAAGATATTCCAGCTCCAGGCCGGGCCAAGATTTCCTAGATACAACATCAATAACATGATCTGTTAAAGAACAAACTGAAAAATTGGACTTCATCAAAATGGCAAACTTATGCTCTTTGAGAGGTACCATTACGGGGATGAAAAGGCAAGACAAAGGCTGAGGGGAAAAAAAATATCCACAAACTGTACATCTGCTAAAAGACATATCTGGAATATATAAAGAATTCTCAAAACTTGACGGGAAGAAAATAAACAACCCAATTAAAAAGGGGCAAAGGATTTGAGCAGACATTTCACCAAAGAAGATGTAGGGATGGCAAATGAGCACACAGAAAGAGGCTCAACCTTATTAGACACAAGGCGTGCCAATTAAGGCCACAGAGAGACCAATGGACTTGTTAGCACGGCTGAGAATGAGACCGGCCGTACTGAGCGCCGCGAGGATGCGGGGCAACAGGAAATCGCGCATACAGCCAGTGGGAATGAGAATTGGTACACACACTTCAGAAGGCTTTGGTGGTTTCTTAAATTAAACATGCATCCACCATATGGTCCAGCCATTCCAAGGGCAAAGAAAGCACGCGTCCCATACAAGGGTGTAAACACACCTGTGCACAGCAGCTTTGTTCGTTAACTGTCAAAACCCAGAAAAGATCCAAAGTCCATCAACAGGTGAGTGGGTCAACGAATGGCAGAAGAGCCACAAGACGGACTCGAGCCATCAGTAAAAGGAACAAACTGCTGATACATGATGCAACACGGTCGGATTGTGAAACAATCCCACCGAGCAAGCGAAGTCACACAAGAAATAGCCTGTACGGTACGATGCCATTTACATAAAATATACGCTGGAAAACGCAAACTGATCCATAGTGGCAGAAAGCAGACCAGTGATTGCCTGGAAATGGCAGCGAGAGCAAGGAGGGGGAAATTAATTACGAAGGGGCACAAGGAAACTTCTGGAGAGTGACGTATATATTCATTATCTTGATTGTGGTGACGGCTTTACAGATGTATACATACATCAAAATACATCCAGGGTATCACTTTAAAGATACGCAGTTTCTTGTGTGTAAATTATGATTCAATAGAACAATTACAAAAAGAGGGGAAAACGAATTTTATCCAGGTTATTAAATGATGTAATACCCAGTGGCTCCCATTCATCTCTGTGGTGTTTGATGGGACTTTCTCTACAAAGGTTGGGGGGGGGAGTCTTACGCCTGTGCCCCCAACTGGCTCCATGCACCCCTTCAAACACTGACCAGAGCCAGACAAGCCCCTTCCCATCATCATTCCTCGCCCATCCCAGCAGCATGCTGGCACACAGTTCCTTAGCTGAGTGCTGGTGAGGGAGCAGGTGGCTGGGGGAGGGGAAGAGGTGCTCACCGGAGCTGCAGTGATGGAAAGGCCAGGCTCAGCCTGGGCCGGACTCTGGTGGCAAAGTCCCCAGGACAAGGCCACCTGCTCTCCCTCTCCAGAGGCGGCTGATCCTGGGGCTTTCTCTGCCCAGTATCCCATCATCCCCCTGAAAAGCCTGTTGATGACTCATGTCACCCAGGTAGGATGCCCACTGGCCACCAACTGCAGCTGGTCCAGGGGACCTCTCCAGGTACTTCTCAGAGTGGGGGCATCTCTGAGCCCAGGACGGATGGGTGGGGTTCAGGGAGCAAGTTTAAGGGTGAGAGCAAGAGCTTTAAAGCCAGAGAGCAAATCCCAACCCTGGTGCTGATTCTTCCCGGAGAATTACACAACCTCTCTGAGCCTTAGTGCCCTGGCGGTAAAATGCACTCCTTGGAGAGTCACAGTGAAGATAAAATGTAACTAGTATCTGTGGAAGGGCAGGATGGGTCCATGTTCAAGAAGAGGTAATAGATCAAAAGATATCCACACCAAATCCCCAAACCCTGTGATGTCACCTTACTTGGAAAAAGGGTCTTACAGATGAGACTACATTAAGGGGTCTCAAGATGAGGCGAGAACCCAGAGGACCCAGGTGGGCCCTAAATCCAATGACAGGTATCCTTCAAAGAAAAGCAGAGGGAGACTGAGACCAAGAGAAGTTGGCGTGAGGCCGGAAGCAGGGGCTGGAGCGCGGGTAGCCCTGGAGCTGGAAGAGGCAAGGATCAGGATCTCCCCCGGAGCCTCTGGAAGGAGCGTGCTCTCGCCCAGGTCTTGATCTTGGACTTCTGGCCTCCAGGACTGTGAGGAAATGAATGTCTGTGGTTTTTGGCCGCCCAGTTTGTGGTAATTCGCTACAGCAGCCGTGGAAAAGTAACATAGGTGCTTTGGGGCAAAACAAATCTGAGTTTCGTTCACTGCCAGGCCATGAGTGCCAGGCTCCCCAGCCAAGGCTTCCCTCGCTCAGCACCACTGACGTGTTACACCAGGTCATTCTCTGCGGCTGTATTGAGGGTAAGGTGAAACAGTGCGTTTAAATAACCCGATGCAAGCTTGTCCCACGGTATGCCATCAACAAACGGCTGTTTTTTTAAAGTTATTAATCATTTATGCATGTGTACTATTTTTAGCATAATCCTAATTAGCATTACAAACACGTAACATAAAGCCTGGCATAGATTAGGGTCCAAATAAGATAGAAACGGTGTGATAAAATAGAGTGATATATGGAAAGTTCTTAGCACAGTGCCTGGCCCACAGAAGATGATCAACCAGTATGAGCTTCTTTCCTTCTCCTCCAAAGCCACGGAGGGAATTAGCAGAAATTTTGGACTAGAGCCCAAGTCTCCTGTCTTCTAGTCTAGAATCATCTGTTTTGCTGTGTCATTCACAGATGTTCCACCCACCCACCCTCTGTACTAGCCAGGCTCTGACAGGGATCATGTTGCATAACAAATAACACAGACCCTCAGTGACTTACAATCATAGCATATTTATCCTCATGCTCCTGGGGCTCAGCTGGGCTGTGGTTTGGCTGGTCTAGGCTGGACCCGGGGGGCTACTCCATTCTGCCTGCTGGTTGGGCTCAGATCTGACTCCTGAGTGGTCATTCTGGAGCCTAAACTGAGGGGGCAGTGGCCACCCTGGGCATCTTCTGCTCATCTTCTGCTTCTGTTCTGTCACAAGAACACAAGACATTGAGCCTCTGCTCAGGTCATGTCTGCCAACTTGGCATTGGTCAAAGTAAGCCACGGGGTCAAGCTCCACATTGGTAGATGGAAATGCACTACCACAGTGGGAAGAAAGGGGAGAGAATGTCTGCTGAACAGTATTCCAAAGTGTCCTACCCTCTTCCTGGAAGGACCCACATTAAAACACCTGGGGCTTGGACAAAGGAAACAATTAGGCTGGAGAGAGGGACCAGCCAGTGCAGGTGTGGACAGGGCTATGGATCCCACAGGAGAGCAGAGAGGCTGGGGGTGGGGCGGCCGGGGAGGGGGTGGTGGCGCAAACAATGGGGAGGGGAAGGTGGATGAAAGTGCAAGTTTTGGAAGTAGCCCTGGGAACGCCAGCACCTTGGCTCCCCGACACACTGGCTGTCACTTTCCTCTGGCCTCCTATTTCTGCAGCTTTCCCTCCATCTTCCAGCCTGGGACCACAGAGACTCACTCCACCTGCAACTCTTATCAATATCTAATTAAATCTAATTGGGCAACAGGAAAGGAGAGAGGCAGAAAATGCAGCTAAAATAATAAATAGGGTCTAGCTGCGATTGATCAACCCCTGACCACAAGCTGGGCAGGGCTCCTGAGCCAGGAGCTAAAACCCCAGGAAATTATTCCTTTGCTGGAATTAACCCATGTGGGTCTCAGGAATCATTGAGGTAGGCTCTATGGCATCACCATGTGGTGTGATACAAGGGCCAAAGACCCCTTTGTCCCCAAACACCATCACATCTCCACCCCACATTAGCCACAACCAAGAGAACAGTCGCTTGGGCTCAGTGTTGCCCTCTGTAGGTAGGCTATGGGATTGCAACACCTCATAACACCTGGGTCCCCCTCTTTGAAGTAAAAAGAGCCCTTGATAGTTTGCAGTTTTTCGGTATCTACAGTCTCAGATTCCCCAGTAAAATCTAACAGATATACATCACATACATACTATGCATCAGATACCTTGAGGGGCACTGAGGTGCCACCGTGAACAAGAAAGACACAGATCTTGTCTACACACTCAGATCTGACGGTTTAGTGCGGATGCAGACGGTAAAATGGGCAACGCGTTCTGTGGCCAATGCTATGCCAGGACGCACAGGCTGCCCTGGGGACAGAAAGATGGGCCACTGGTCTTCAGAGTGAGCTTCCAGGAGGAGGTGACCTTCAGTAGAGACAGCAGTATTGACTGGGTGTCGTCTGGATGAAGAGATTAGGGGAAGGGACAAAGAGAGGGGGAGTCAGGAGCTATTCCAGGAAGAAGAGGTGGCTGTGCTTGCAGTCACTGGGACCTCGCAGGTCAGGTGCCCAGCCCAGGGCCTGGTGCACACGGTGGGAACCCAGAAAGCGTTGTCTCTCTATAAGGGTATAGATTATATCAATTATCAATTATCTGAATTCTTAACTGCTCTTTGAGTCATATGGGGCAGGAACTTGTTCCCTCATTCATCCACGTGAGGAAGCCAGAGCTCAGAGGAGGCAGAACTTGCCTATGGTCAGGGAGTGGGCTGGTGGGGGGCCTGGCCTCCCCCAGGGGGCTACATCCAATGGAGCCCAGGGGATTGATCACAGGGGTCAGGGGATTTGGGTCATAATCTTGGCTCTTCTAGGGAAAAACCCCTCTCATTGGCAGGCTGCTTCCCACCCCTGCCCTTGGTGTTCCCAACTGGAACACGGGTGGGCTCTGAATGGAAGCAACAGGGTCCCTTCTAACCCCGGCACCTCACTGCAAATGAGGATGATTTCCAGGCCGCTGTGAAGAAGTGAGCCTAATCCCTCTTCTCTCCCACCCATATGGCTGCATGATGGACATTTCCTCTGCTTCCCCCCACTCCTTTGATCCCGAAGAGAGAGGCAGGTCAAGGTCTCTGGAAGGCAGAAGTGGGCCATCACGGCCAGGTTTTCAGCCTGTCATACTGGAAGTAACATACCCTCAAAGAACCACGTGGCCCATCTCAGCACTGTCCAATATTATCGGGTGGCTTAACACAATCCCTCAACCTCCTTAAGCCTCAGTTTCCCCATCTGTATATGAGAAAGTCACTGCCACTTCTCTTCTTCCCAAGACTCTTTTGAGGATTGGCACGTGAATGAGATGCTTCCCTAACCAACCCCGAGACCAGCCGTCAAGGTCTTCATGTTCCCTTCTGCCACCATAGGCCTGGGTTCTGTCCCTTGACTCCTCAGGGAGATGCCTTGCCCGTGGTTTCATGGACAGAAAACCCCGGCCAGAGCCCTCAGCCTCAGGAGGTTGGCCTTCAGGGGCAGTGAAGAGCAGAGTCTCACTCAAAGTCTTGGCTAGGAAATGGAGACAAGAGCCACCTTTGGTTTGCCGAGACCCTGGCAGATTGCATTGGCCATCTCTCTGCTGTTCCCCATGACTAGGGCCTCACGTTGTGTCCCCAAGTCACCACAATGCTTGACACATCTGGTTGAAAAAATTCCACCTGTCTTCCAGATGTGCTGCCCATTGGCCACTGGACATCTGGCTCTCTGAGCACTCCTGGCAGCATGGAGGGATAAAGCAGCTTAGTCTCCCCGGTAACTTCTCCTCCAGATGTGTAGCAATGTGGACAGAGCATGATTTTGGAGAGCCAGGAACGCCTCCTATTGAAGTTAACAAAGAAATATGCAAGGCCTAGAGAGTGGGAAACAGAAGCTGTCAGCCACCTCGCTCTGAGAAGCTGGGCCTCGCTTTCCTCTCTGCCCCTCCTTCTAGCCTGTCTCCGGGTCTCTGCTCTCACTTCTGCACCTGCCAACTCCCCCATGCTGGGCGTGGTCAAGAAATGTCAGTGGGGAAACAAGAGAAGAAAAACAAAAGCTGTGGTCAAGAAATGTCAGTGGGGAAACAAGAGAAGAAAAAGAAGCTGATGGCTTTTGATGTCTGCTAACACAGATTCACATGTTACACTTACTTTCTTGTTCCTGGATGGAGGAATTGGTTGAATCATTTTTACCAGAGCTTTGCCCTTTGTAGTTAGTTAAGGGTCAGTTGCTGTGCTGAGCTCTTCACACGCTTTATCTCATTTAATTTTCAGGGCTGCGGCTGCACTGCAAAGTTAGTTCCATTAGACACACCATTTACAGGGGAGGAAATTGAGGCACAGAAAGGTGAAGTGATCTGCCCGAGGTCACACAGCTACGGAGGCCCGGAAATAGGCTGCCAAGCCAAGATTGACTTCAGGGTCCTTGCTCTGCTGCCTCACGGCATACGGTTCCCGCCAAATGGGTCGCAGCAGAGAGGGATGGCTACCTATCAAAACAAATGGTGTCACAGATCCCCCAAAACATGTCCGGTCATGGCTCCATCTTAACAAGCACCCCAGATAGTTAGAAAAGGATTGGGATTAAGGTAAGCAGGTGAGGCAGGATTGTGCAGGATTGGATCTTATCTTTAAAATTTTGATAATTTGTTCATCATAGAATTTTTTTGCATTAAATTTGTAATTTTAAAAGATTGCACTAAGATAGAATTTACCTTACACTGAGATTTTTTGGCACCCCCTTCAATTTTGCCCTGGAGGGGACAGCCCTCGCTCAAGCCTTGGCTCTGAGTTACAGAGCCCCGACTTTGCATCCACACTGGGTCAGGAGTGGGTAATATGAGCATGAATACCCAGCCCCCGTCTTTAGGAGCTCATGAGGTCTTGGGGAGATGAGATTTACGTGAGCTCAATGCCTGGGGGGGAGGGGTAAATAGGTAAATGTGGTTTGTGGGAAGAGCACCGGATAGCTTTAAGGGCAGGGCATCATCAGTGCTGGGTCTGAGTCCTGCCCCTTTAGCCTACTAGCTGAGGAAGCTCGGGCAAGTTACTAAACTTCCGTGGGCCTCAGTTTCCTCACCTTTAGAATGAGACAAATGACAGCATGTAGCTCACAGCGGGGATGTGTGTCGGTCCGCACAAAGCAGTTAAAGAACGCTGACCTAAAGGACACCCTCAGTGCGTGTTGGCGGCTATTACTGACGCTGTTATAACGATTCTGTGAGAAGTGTGAGCACCTGGCGAATCTGGAGGCAGGAGAGCTGGCGAGGGCTGGAGTCACCTGCTGGTGACGCACAGGGGAGGCAGGACTTCAGGTAGAGCTCAACCAAGAGTTTGGATTGGAACAGGTGGGAGGGAGTAGTGTACTGCAGCCTCCCTGGGAAATCTGATAATTTTCTAAATTAATTGATTTATTTTTAATTGTGGAAAAATCAACATAACGTGAAATTTATCATTGTAACCATTTTTAAGAGTGCAGTTCTGTGGCACGAAGTACATTCACACTGGTGTGTTACTATCACCACCGTCCATCTCCAGAACTCTTTTCATCTTGCGACACTGAAAACATACACCCATTAAACACAAAAAGATGGAAGGACAGATGGAAGGCTGGAGGATGGACAGATGGATGGATGGATAGATGGATAAGCACAGGGATGGATGGATGGACAAAAAGAGGGATGAATGGCTGGATGGGTGGACAGAGGGATGGATGGATGGATGGATGGATGGATGGATGGATGGATGGGCAGAGGGATGGACGATGGATGGGTGGATGGAAAAACAGAGGGATGGACAGATGGATGGATGGATGGATGGATGGATGGACAAACAGAGGGATGGATGGATGGACAGAGGGATGGATGGATGGATGGCTGAGTGGACAGTTGGGTGGATAGAAGGATGAATGTCAGTGCCAGCATGCAGGTTCATGGATTGAAGGAGAGATGGTAAAAGAGGATGCGGTCCAACCCTGAAGGAGCTCACAGCCTAGGTAAGGAGCTGGGAGGACAAGCACTCCCTAGACCCAGGGTCCACACTGGACATAGACACAATCCCACCAGGGGGACATGACGATGCCAGCTGAAGACACACAGACCCTGCCAGCATTCCCAGCAGCATTGTAACCAGGAGGTGAGGGCCATTGAGGAATGTCTCTTTCTTGGGTAGAGGAAAGAGGAGCTGGGCACTCCAGACCGAGGCCACAGCCTGTGCAGAGGCCAGAGGCAGGAAAGCATAGGACAGACAGGCCGTGCTTCTTGGAAAAGGTAATGCTGGGCCTCTGGGATAGGGAGGTCCTGGGTTCAAATCCAGACATTGCTAGTTATTAACCAGGTGGCACCAAGTGGCTTCACCTCTCTCAGCCTCGGTTTCCAGAACTGTGAAATGAGGGTTATGATGGCATCGATCTCTGGCCTGGTTGTGAGGATCGAGTAAGAACACAAAGCATGAAGCTCAGAGTAAGTCCTCACGAAAGTACCATCTCTTCTTAACCCCCTGCCCACCCTTGGGCCCCCTCCTCCAGGGGTGTGTGAGCAGGCTGAGACCAGCCTGTGAGGGACCCCGTGGCACCACACAGGAGCAAGCCCCAGGGCAGCTGGGCAGGTGACTCCCTCCTGGCCCCCACTCCGAGTGCCAATTGGCTGAGGGTCCCCCTTCGAACCCCTTCATTATTCTCTAACATGCACCTGCCTTACTTTATTCATGAAGATTTGCATCGATTTTGCCATAAACCGTTATGAATTCAGCTTGTGGAAAAAATAACATTGATCCCCTGCCTCGTAATTTGTCTCTGGGCTGCAGGGCCTGCTAATGGTTTTCCCAGAGATTTATGATGGGGAGCAGGGGACATAGCTCTAGTCACCCACTCCGTGCCACCACCTTTGCTCTCAGGGTTTTCTTTGGTAACTTGATCCCTTTCGTTGAAAATGATCAGGCAGGGCGCCTGGGCGGCTCAGTTGGTTAAGCGACTGCCTTTGGCTCAGGTCATGATCCTGGAGTCCCGGGATCGAGTCCCGCATCGGGCTCCCTGCTCGGCAGGGAGTCTGCTTTGCCCTCTGACCCTATCCCCTCTCATGTGTTCTCTCTCATTCTCTCTCTCTCAAATAAATAAATAAAATCTTAAAAAAAAAAGAAAGAAAGAAAATGATCAGGTTTAGTGATGGTAGATCAGGGGCCCTGCTGGCTGTCACCTGCTCACTGCAGGGGAAGGAAGGAGCGAGGACAGAGGCAGGGAGGGAAGATGGAGGTGGGGCAAAGAGGAGACCTGGAGAGCAAAGGAAGGAAGGAAAATAATATCCCCTGAACGGCCTCCACACACCAAGTGCTCTGAACTTCCTTTTCCTTCTGTGAACTTCATAATAATAAAAATGGTATCATTGGCTCCATTTACAATGAGGAAACTGAGCTTGGAGAGGTTGAAAACAGGTAGACAATCACACAAGATACAGGGGGTCACGCCAGTATTGCACCCCAGAAGTGGCCAAGATGCTGCTTCCTCCCCTGGGTACATGGTGGATCACACTGCCCAGCATCCCCCCCAACGTGGTTGTGCCACTGACAGCTTCCAGCCAACAGGATTGGGCAGAGGGGATGTCTGTCACTTCCGGGCCTGGCCCTTAGGAACATCCTCCATCTCTCTCTTCCCCTCCTTGGAGACCTTGAGCAGTGTAGCTGGGAGATGGAGAAAGGCTCCCTACCCGGGTGCCACCAGACTGTCATATGAGTAAGAAATCAACAACTGCACAAAGCCACTAAGATGTTAGCAATTCACATTAATCACCCCAGCACCCTAACTGCCACCGGATTGAGCATTTGCTATGTGCCAGGTGCCTCTGTAAACATTTGGTATGACTCCCTCATCTAAGCCTTATAGTAACTCCGTAAGGCAGGCATTACTGTTACAGATGAGGAGACAGGGGATCCACAGAAGCAAATTACCTGCTCCAGGTCCCACAGGTGGTAAGTGGCATGATCAGGATTCAAACTCGGGCAGTGTGATACTCACACCTGGGTTCTCTTTTCCTTGTTTTCTTTTTCTTTTTTTTTTCTTTTAAAGATTTTATTTATTTATTTGAGACAGAGAGAATGAGAGAGACGGAGAGCACATGAGAGGGGGGAGGGTCAGAGGGAGAAGCAGACTCCCTGCCGAGCAGGGAGCCCGATGCGGGACTCGATCCAGGGACTCCAGGATCATGACCTGAGCCGAAGGCAGTCGCTTAACCAACTGAGCCACCCAGGCGCCCTCTTTTCCTTGTTTTCAAGAACGTCTCCCATTCCCCCGGAAGGAGGCAGAGTAAGTGGGAGTTTGGAAAGGGACAGGTGCCACCAGCTCGATTCATGATGCACTACTTTCACAAATTTCATTTATTTTCCTTACACTTGGTCCTGAAGTGATGCACAAAGTGGTCCTGTAGTGAAACCAGTGATAGGAGTGAATGCTCCCTGATTCATCCACGGTGGAGCTGTGTGGTCTTCGGCTGGGCACTGCCCCTCTCTTGTTTTCCATTTCCCCTCATGTAAAAAGAGCATCTGGGCTTGGCCAGAGCTGTCTGGGTACCTGGGAATCCCTGAGCCAGAAGCAGCTCTTGCCTAGGGCGACCAATTCATCCCAGAGAAATTTTGCAATAGAATGAATTATGTAGACTCTCCTTCCGTTTCCTTCGTCAATTCCAAGTACCAGTAACCACCACCCAGCTCTCTTCCAGGTGTGTTTCTGTCTGAAAACTCTTGTCTTTAACTTCCCAGGATCTCCCAACCCACAGGAGGCTTCCTGGGGGCCACCTGGGGCAGGAGGCTTGGATGGGAAGACAAACTTCCGATCTGACTCTGCTGCCACGGTCCATCCTTGACGGCTTGAGTCGCTCGGAAAAAGGTTGGGGCTTCGGTCTTCTCCTCTCCCACCAAGACTTCCTCTTCTAATTCCTTTGTGGCTAGCCTGAGATCGTCTCTCTCTCACAGGACTCTGCTGAACATGAAGGACTAAGCCAAGGCACGCTACATTCTGAGAGTCTGAAGACCCGCTAGAGTCACAAACACTACTGGGGGGGTGATCTGCTTTGGAGGGATTGCAGGCAACATCTGATGCCTGCCATATGGCGCCGCCATCTTGCCACCCGGGACTCCGGCCTCTTCGCCACCCGCCCCCTGACCACAGGCCAAAATCTTCGCGGCTTTCAGTCTGTTACAGCAGCGCCCCCCTCTGGAGCCAAAGTGCATTGTAGTCAGGACACAGCCTCTCCTGCCGCACCAAAAGCCAAAAGGAGAGTGCTCTAAACAAGACGGAAGTTCCTGTCTTGGGTGACGGTCGACCCCCGGCTGATAAAGAAGCTTCACGCTGTCAAGATCAAAGCCTCCTTCATCTTTATTGCTCTGCTGCTGTCCACATGTGGCCCAGCTTTGTCACCAGCAGGCTGGGGCCAGAACGGAAGTGGAGGACAGTTCTTGTTCTTTTAAGGGCATGACCTGGAAGATGGTCCCATAACTTCCTCTTAAGTCTTATTGGTCAGAACATAATCACGTGACCACACCTAGCAACACAGGCGTATGGGAAATGTAGTCTTTAGCTGGTGACCACGTGCCCAGCTCAAGCTGGCCAGTTCTATTACAAAAAGAAAAAGAGAGTAGTAAATATTGGAGACAGTCATCTGCAACAAAGTCAGCACTCCACAGATAGGAGAAGGGAAGCTCAGAAAAGGTAAATAAGTTGCCCAAGATTAAACAGCTAGCAAAAGGGATAGAACCAGACCTCCAAGCCTACAGACTGAGTCCAGAGCCCATGCACATAGCTACAGCACGCGTCTGCCTCATCGGCACAGACAAATGTTCCTAACATAGTGTTCACATGTAATAGGAATTCAGTAAAGGTTATTTTCCTTTGGCCCTGGCCTTAGATAGCCAGGTCCTAAAAATGGGGGTGGGGGGGCCTGCCAATACCACCACCTAGGCAGGTAGGTTTCAAAAAGGAAATGCAGAAAATAATACTTTCTGGAACATCGTGAGAGGGTTTAGCCAAGTGACATCCTAGATCTTTGGTATCTCGGGAAAATAGCATATAGCTGTATTTCTCAAAGTGTGTTGTGCAAAGCACCATTTGACTTAACGAGAGCCCAGGGATCAGCATTGACCTTGACGTGCACCAAAGTTTGACAACCATGGGTGTGGAGTTTATGTGGCACATGGTTACTTGTGGTGCAATTCCAGGCGGCAGCCACACAGGACAAGTACAGCCTCCGGCTTGTGAGCCAAATCAATCTGGGTCCAAACTCAGGCTCTACCACTTGCCAGCCTTGTGAGTCTGAACAGATTGCTGCAGCATTAGTATCCTCAGCTTCCTCATCTGTGAAATGGGTGTGAAAAAAAAAAAAAAGAAAACGCCTGCCTCACAGGATGGTCCCTTCCTTCGGTAAATATATGTTGAGCACGTACTACATCCTGAGTACTGCCCTAGGCATTAAGCAGAACAGGTCAGACTCTGCTCTCATGAGCTCATGGAGAGACAGAGAATAGACCCGAAAAATAAGTGAAGTGTAGAGCTTGCTAGACAGTGGTAAGCCTTATGGAGAAAAGTGAAGCAGGAAGAGGCAATAGGAGCTTGGTAGGATGTAATCATAGGTCAGATGTCCAAGGAAGGCTCCACAGAGGTGACATTTAAGGCGATTGTGCCACTAACTGACAAAAGAAGCATCAGGGGAAGGATCAACAAGGTTCCGAGGCAGGAACAGGCCTGGTGTGTGTGAGTAACAGCAAGGGAGCTGATGTGGCTGGAGCAGAGAGAGCAAAGGGGTAAGAGCAGGATGGGTGGCAATGAGGAACCATATGATAAAGGGTATCCAGAAGCCCTTGGAAGGTTCTGTGCAGAGAAGTGGCATGACTGAGCTTATATGTGAACAGAATCCTTCTGACTGATATGCAGAGAATGTCCCCTTGCAAAGAGGCAAGCGGGGAAGCGGGGAAGCAGGAAGCTCCAACATTGGTCCCCACCCTGTGCTGGCACATGGGGCTATTTATGCCCAGCCCAAAGCCTTACAGAGACAGGAAAGCATGCAGCTTTCCTGCTTAGGAAGTGGTCTGCCCAGCCCCCTTGGAAGCCTGCAAGGGTTTCACTGAAGCCCGGGCCTCTCCGTCTCTGACCTGCTCCCCACGTGCACCTGGACTGGCATGTATGGATAGGGAAGGGTGGTGGTGTTTCCTTCATCGAGACCTCTCACATGGTGCACCGCCCCAGTGGAATTCTTCCATCAACACGGCACGGGGAATTAGCTGGAATGCCTGTTGCAGTCACTCGGATTTGCTGCAGACCCAACCCCAGGAGGGGCGATAGAGTTCAAATGGTCTATTGCGGCCTCTGCAAGGGTCCCAAGTGTGTCTCGGCCTTGGCCTCTTATAGCCCCCACAACATGCCGGGAGGGGAGGAGGGGGGGTTGAGGGGAGGAGAGGGTTACTGACTGTGTACCTGCCTAAGCACCTGTGTGGTACTCTCTGAGTGTGTGCGTGCTAATTAGCATACCTGAGTGTGAGAGGGAGTGGTGGGAGGTGGGCCTTCCTCTTCGGCTTCCCGGTTCACCTATGTGGGTGCCTGGCTCCACCTAGGTGTCTATTTCGTTCCTTTGGTGTCTTCTGTGCGGATGCATACGTGAGTGCATAGCTGCATGTGGGGCCGTGCATGCCTGCATGTCTGGGTTTGCACCTATGCTTGGGGACCTATGTATGGGTCCATGTTTGTGTGCTCATGGAGCTAAGGCAAGCCTTTGTGTGTTTGTGCATGTGCGTGTTTCTGTGTGTGTTCATGACTCTTCGGAATGCAAGAACGCATGGATGTGTCCAGGGCTTAGCCTTTCCCTCCTGGAGTGCAGGAACCCTGACTGTCTCGTTGGTGGTTCCAAGGGCCCTTTGTCCCCTAGGAAGGCATGAGGCTGGGTGGATGGCTGAGGCAGGTGAAGCCTTTGAGCAATTTGACTTTTTTCCTACTTGGGGAGCATCTGTGGGGACTGAGGTCAGCGCTGGTCCAGGGTGGCATCTCTGTACTGAGGAGGGGAGAGAGAGCAGTGCAAGAGGAGCAAGACTGGGGACATGGGTGAGGGGAGAAGGAAGAGAGGGGCAGAAGGAAGAGGAACAGGTGACCAAGTGAATCACATCAGTTCTGAGTGACACATCCCCAAAGCGACTGGTTGAAAAGTTGAAAAATTCTACCAAGTTAGGTGACAGGTGTTGCATATAACGTACGTTCAATCATTCATTCATTTTCAACCAGAATCCATTAATGTCTCTATGTCTGGCACCTCCCCCAACCCAGACCTGAATTTTCAGTTCTGCTTCCCTGTCCTGTTGATGACATGCCCTCAGAATGCCAGTACTCCCACCCAGGGACAAGTTGGCTAGTTCTGCTTCCAGCTCCTTCTTACAACCCAGTGTAAGACAAGCCGCCTGGTTTTTAATGTCATGGGTTCAAGCCTCTTAGCTGATGTTGGGTGGCAAGCCTGGTTGATATTCTCCCAGGTTTTCTGAGCACTCCCTGGGGAGCAGGGCTTGTGGCCACTTCCAGCTTAGGGGCCTCTTCTCCCCGACCTTTCGTCTCCCATCCTGCCCTCCTTCAGCTGCACTGGCCCAGGTGTGGGATGGCCTGCTTTCCTGATTTCCTCCAAACCCACGAGACAAGTGAGTCAGTAGATGCGACTCCCTTTGTGCATGGTAGTGCAAACTTAAAATAGAACTTTCCAGACCCCTCCCATTGACCATGACCCCCTTCTCTGTAGTCATGTACTCCACAGGCCAGGCTGCCCACTCTGTCTTTCTCTTTCCTCCCCTTGAACTGGACAGTTTCTGAGCTACCTCCCAGCCTTGACGTTGGATGGGGCTCAGCTAGAGGCGATCCTTCACTCTGAGGCTCTGGAAGAGTGCCGTCCAGAGACTTCATAAGAAGGACTTGTGGCTTTGCCATCCCATTCTTATATATTGACATATTCCCTTTTATCCTCAATCCCCACTCCCTCTCTTTCCTCCCACAGGCAACCCTTCTGGCATGTTTTATGTGTATCCTTCTGTTTGTTTATCTTTTTGTGAAATGCATATTGTTGTTTTGTATGCGTGCATTTTCAACGTACTTAGATGGCATTTCCATCCCAGCACTGGGCTTTGCAACTGACCCATATCTCTGTGGGTGCATCTGGCGTGTTGCTTCTAACTGCTCTCAGCTTCATGGTGGCCATACTCTACCTCTGTCTATCCACTTGCCTGTGCAAACTAACATTTTGAACATCTGTCATTTGCCAGACACTGACCAATAAAGGCTCAGACTTGAATTATCAGACTTCATCCGCACAGCAACCAGCTCCGTTATTATCCCCATTTTATGGAAGAGGAAACTCAGGCAGAGGTTAAAAAAAAAAAAAAAAAAAAACTTTCCCAGGATAAGTGAGCCAGGAAGTGCCAGAACAAAGATGTAACTCTAGATGTGTCTGATTCCAGGGTCCTCTTCTTTAATCTCTGTAAAACAACCGCCTCTGGGCCACTTCCAAATCCAACATTCTAGAAGTAGTTGTGCTTAGGACAAAGAATCACAGTGATAATGAAAGTTATTACCTATTTCATGCCTACTACGTGCCAGGGTCTTTATATCATGCAGAACTGCCATGTACAGCTGCACAGGTAGCACACTGTACAACTTCAGGGAATACCGTCTACATGCAGTGGGATGACAACAATCCTATAACATTGAAAATATTATTCCCTTTTTATAGCCAAGAAAGTGAGTCTCAGAGAGGTTAAGTGACTTTCCAAAGCCAATGAATGGCAGAGTGCAGCTCTGAACCTGTTTAACTGCAGAGACTGATTCCCTGGAGCCTTTAGACTCCTCCCCAGCCTACTTCTGCCATGCCACACAGTCACCTGCAGCCAACTTCTCAAGCCAAGTGTGCCTCCAGTTTTCCCGAGGACTGCTGCCCAAGGAGAGATACAGATAGACAAGGTGTATCTGCAGGGGGTGGGCACTGGGCATGGTGTGCCTTCCACATAGACACAGTGGTGCCAGGCGTGCATTCTCACGCTCACCCGTCCTCTCCACGCTTATCAGCCTGAGCCAGGGTGTCACGCTCCCCGAGCCCCGCTGCATCATGGGCGAGGTCCCCATCCACCCACCAGCTGGCTGCCAAACTCATCATAGTAGAAGGCCACAGAGAGGGGCACTAATTCAAAGTAAGAAGCCCTTGAGAGAGCTCTAGGTTTTGTTCACAGCATTAAGACAGCTTCAGAGAAAAGCCTTTATTGCAGACAGAAGAATATTATTTCAGAGCTATTCCCCTGGCCCATTACAGCAAAATAATAGAGGTTTAGTTTCTATATATTTGTCATGCTTAGCGCACATGTATTTCAAGTATATTTGACAGCATATAAAACTGAGGTGAAATATTGCAAAATTGGCCAATTCTTGTACATATTAAATGTATTTCCTTTATTTGTTACACTTATTTTACATATCTACACAATCCATCTCTGGAACTAGAAAAGCAATAAGTGATGAATCGATACTGAGATTTTCCATGGCGAAGAGACTCTCGTTGGATGTGAAATTTCCATTTTGCCAGGCACCTCCTGGTTTTGACTACAGAGAGAAATGGCCGAGCTCCTTCATCTTCCTGGGCGGTTGTATCTCTCAGGGGCCAGGAGCCGCGGTTGTAACAAAGGCAATGTCTCAAAACCCTTCTCATCTTGGCTGGGGCTGGGTACGGCTTTGTCTAATGATACCAGAAAGTTTCATTGGTCTGAGCAGGAGGTCTAATTAAGTGGCTAATCTAAAAGTCCTAAAGTTGGGGTACTTGTTCTGGGATGTTAGGGGTCTCCCTGAAATTAGATGCCCAATTTTGAGCACTTAGGAATCTTTCTGTGGCTGCGAGAGAAATGTAAACATCTCTCTGGGCTCTGTCCTGCAGGGGGAAGAGGGTCTCTCTCTTGTCTGGTCCTTCCTTGCATCCAATCACCTTGGCAGGGGGAGTTGGGTGTTGACCAGAGCCCAGATGTATAACCACAGGTATGCATCAGCTTACCTGGATCTTTCTGATTGGACCAGTTACTCTCAGGGGAAAGCCCTCTGGAGTGTTGACATGGATGAACTCACCCCACTGGCTGCTCATCAACCCTTCCCACAGATGGTCACAAAGCAAGAGAGCTCAGGACACTTGTCCACACACATCTCATCAGGAGCTGCAGGGGCAGGATGAAGGGCCATTCCCTGGGGCTGAGGTCACAAAGCAGCAGGTCTGGAGTTTAGCCCCATGGGTCCCACAGGCACACGTCCCATTGCCATGGTGTTCTCCCATGAAGACTCTCGCCGCTCAGCATCTTAGATGTAGGCCCATGAAGGACAGGGCTCTGATCCTTGTACTCTGGCTTGGGATGACCCTTCATCCTTTCAGTGTTGGAAGGCAGCTCTTTGGGCATGCAGAGAGCCAGTCACATCTTTTCCCTCAGTGTTAAGCCTGTATGCAGTTTCCTCTTAGGCTTGGGGTGAAATTTACCTGTGTCTGGCTCCTTCCTTCATGCTTAGCTGCACCCAACACCCAGAATGGTCCATTGACTGCTTACTTATGTGCCTTTCCCCCCCAGGCCTTGCTTTATTCATCTCTGTGCTGTCTACACCTGTCCTGGCACATAGAAGGTCTTAAGAAGATGGATGGATGGATGGATGGATGGATGGATGGATGGATGGATGGATGGAAGGATGGACAGATGGATGGATGGACAGACGGATGGATGGACACATGGCTAAGATGAATTCCTTTAAGCAGGTTCCTGCAGGTTTCAACACATGGAAACTGGGTCTGTGAGAAAGTCTCTTTTGTGTCACCCTGCCCAGCAAGGTGCCATCTATAAAAGCCTCATTAATACTCAAACAATGGAGAGACCAAATTAGCCATGTCCCTCTCTCCATTAAGGATGAACGCCCCTTGGGAGCACAAGGGGGGCTAATGCATCTCTCCCCATGGCTCTGCGGCAACCGCCAACCCTCAGAGAGCCCATTAGGGAAGGCAAAGAGCTATTGATCCCTGATGAAAGGTGCCTGGAATCCTGGGCAGGCACTGTCCCTGGGCACAGGGACAGAGGTAAGACCCTTCTCCTCACTGTTGCCAGGTAGAATCCAGCTGGGTTCTGGAGGCCTGACTGGAGGTGGGTCCTCAGGTTAGCTGAGCTGGAAGGATCATTCCATGCAACCTCCTCCTTTTACAGATGACAAGGCAGGTCCAGACAGAGTGGGTGACTTACCCAAAGCTACACTATCACAAATAAATTGCAAAAATGGCCCTACTTCACCCATCCTTATATCCATGCCTTTTGCAACATGACCGTGCCACTCTGCCCACTATAAGGCAGAATGTATTTCTCTCCCTCTTGGAGCTGGGCTTGGCCATGTGACTTGTTTGACCAAAAGTGCCAGAAATGCTTCCATGCCAGTTTTGAATCTATGTCTCCAGAGTCTTACAAACTTTTGGTCTCTCCCTTGTTTCTCTACCCTTTGTAAGAACACTCCTGGGCTTGCCGGCTGGAGGAATGAGCAGAGCCCAGTCAGCTCCATTGTCTCAGCCAGGCCCCAGATGTGAGAGAGAGCCCAGCTAAGACCATCAGAGCTTCCTGGCTGAACTGCAGCTGGCCAGACAGATGAGTGTGCCCTCATCTCATGAGTGTGCCCAGATTCACTCATCCAGTACAACCACCCAGCCAACTCAGACTCACGTCTAACAATAGTCTGCCACTGAGGTTTTGTGGTTGTTTGTTACGCAGCATAGAAATAACTGATACATCTTCACACATTCCCTCCTTGTTATTCTCACTGGCATGCCAAGGCACCCACATACCCTAAATTGTGACAATTGCAACTACCATGAAACTGACCTCCCCTCATCCAGCCTTCTCTCCTTCCCTTATCCCTCCTCCAACAGAGAGGCCTCAATTGGTGGCTCATGGCCTCCAGATTCTTCTTCTTTCCTTTCTTTTTCCTTTCTTTGTGCTTTCTCTTTTCTTATTGCTCCCACCATGTGTTAAAAAAAAAAAAGAGAGTTTGAGCCACCATTTACACATTGAAGGCCCTTACATAGAAAAATCAGAAGACTTTCTTTTGCAAAATGAGAAGATCCATGCCCTGCCTTCTTGCATGGCACCGACCATCTAGGCCTGAAAAGGAGCTGCCCCATGAGCCTGGGACCTGTGCAGTCCCCACCCTGTGACAACAGTCCTCCCCACTCCTATTTCCCCAACGCCAAGCCTGAGCACTAGTCAACGTCTATCTCCTGCTCTCGGTTTCCTTATTTTAGAGAAATTCCTCTGTACATGTCTCTGTCAAAAGCTGGCAAGGGAAAGCTAGACCTTGAGGGGCTCATGATTCAAGGAAAATAAAGAAACTATGTTTCTTTTTTCTTTCTTTTTTTTATTTATTTATTTGAGACAGAGAGAATGAGAGAACCAGAGAGCACATGAGAGGGGGGAGGGTCAGAGGGAGAAGCAGACTCCCTGCCGAGCAGGGAGCCCGATGCGGGACTCGATCCAGGGACTCCAGGATCATGACCTGAGCCGAAGGCAGTCGCTTAACCAACTGAGCCACCCAGGTGCCCAAGAAACTATGTTTCTTTGTGGAAGTGATGGATATTTCCATGTATTTAAAATGCAAACAACAGCCGGCTTCTCTCATTAATACCGGCCCCTGGAGGCATCTGGATCTTCCACTCCAGCTCTAGACCAAACGCTTCAGACTGTGGTCTTACTTACATCTCCAGTCTTCTCTCCCATGCCCCCACCGCCCATGCACCCTGACCCCCAGGACCCATGACTATGGGCTCTGCTCCTGCCCTTTTGCCTGACCGCGCAGTGCCCCGCACACTCAGTGAGGGATGTGCTCTTCAGATTTACATCTTCCTTCACATTTACCCTTGCCCAGAAACCTTGTCACCACACCCCGGGCAGGACTGTACTTGCTCCCTCTTGCACCCCACACTGTCCAGCCTGGTGATGATGACCCCACTTGCACAGCCACCCCAGCTGCTCCAGCACAGCTCTGCTCTCCCTCCAAGGCAGGGCTAAGGGTTGGGGGACAGGCAGTGCTGGCCCTGCTGATACACCCTCTCTTCCATTGCCAGCCCCGCTGCAGATTTATTACCAAAAGTAGCTTTGGACTGAAATTGAATGGCCGTGATTTGCATCATTTTGCATCTCATTTACATATCACTTTTTTGGGGGGGAGTCCAAAAATACTGACATTTGTTCATGATTTGCTCCTGACACTCCAGGGTTTCCAACATTGCTCTCTGTGCCCCTGCCCTCTCACCTTCTGCCCACCTCTGCTAGGGCTGACCACACCTGGAAAAATACCTGAAATCCCAGGTTGGCTTCCAGGCTTGATGTTGGCTGAGCTATTACGGGCTGTGCCCAATGCCCAGCACAGGTCTGAGCACGCCAGGAGCTTAGCAAGAGCCTGAATGGGTGAGTGCATGCATGAATGAATGAACGAGTGATGGAACTAGTAAGACAGAGATTGAGTGGGTGGATAGTGAAGGCATGGTGGAAGAAGAGAAACCAGGGAGACTTGAATGAAAGAGGTCCCAGGCAAGTAAGAGCTACAAAAGTACTCAGAATGAGAAAGGTCTGGGTCTGAACTCTGGATACATCAAACTGATGTGTGGCCCTGGGCAAGTCTCTTCCTTACTGTGTGCCTCAGTTTGTCAGATGAAACCATGGGCCACACTATATCCCAGAGCCCAGCACAGTGCCTGACTCAGAAAAGACGCTCAGAAATATCTGTTGGATGAATGAATGCATGAATGCACGAGTGCATGAATGCACAAGTGAATGAATGACTACCCCATAGGGTTGTTGGAAAGACTAAATGAGACACTCTGAGTGGTCTGATACTGACTAGTTACTATGAGTTCAGTCCACCCATCCCACCTCCTGTCCTCACTGGGACATATCCACCCATATATGATCATCAAGACACACGTGTTCCCAGTTCTGCACTAAATGAAACTGGGGACATCACTGGGTATCATTCAACAGTTTGCCCAGGGACCAGCTTTGTGCCCTGAACCAGATGCTGGGAAGCCAGAGATGAAATTTGGAGTCCAGTCCCTGAGGTCTTTATAGTCAGGTTGGGACAAGGAGGCTACCCCTTGCATGAAATAATTAGAAGGGCAAGGGGGATGGAAGCCCATAAGTTGTAACACTAGGGAGCCTGGACTCCATGAGCTGGGGAGGTTTCATGGAGGGGCTGGGGAGAGATAAGAGCCAGCTGGAGCAGTGGGAGATGGAGGCCAGCACACCCAAGGACATTCCTTCTCTGAGCCTCCTCTTGCTGCCTGGCACCCCATCAGTATCCCTGCCCAGTCCTTCTGTCTCAGAGATTCATGACATATTCTGTGATGCAGTTTTCTGACTAAGGGGCCTGAAAAGGGTGGGTTATAATCTTGGCTCTGCCCCTGACCAGCTGTGGTCACAATCAAGCCACTGTCCTTCTCTGAGCCCCTGCCTCCTCACTTGTAAAATGAGGAGATTGGGGTCTGTATGAGGTTTTCAAACATTGTTTAAGCAGCAGAACACATTCTTTGAATTTAATATCACAGAGCAGACCAACATAAGACAGATGGAAGTGGAAAAGCTAGGAGTGCTATAGGGGTGACAGGGATAGAACTCTGGTGTCCCTCCCCCACGCTCACCAGTCTGAGAATCACTGGGCTGACAGCTTCAGTGGCCCTCAGCTCTGAGGCCACAGGGCACTGAGGAAAGCATGTGGGTCTTAGAGACAGATGGACCTCTGGGGCTGGGTTTAAACACAACCCCACCAATGTATTTGTTACCTCTTATTGCCCCCAAACCCAGGACTTACACAGAGAAATATTTACTGTACTCATGCACTTGTAGGTCTGCTGTGTGTTGGCTGACCCAGGCCAATTGCCACCAGGGTGACTCAGGTCTGCCTTTGGGCTCTCCTGGGGCCTGAAGGTGAGATTGGGCACATTTGGTAATTTTCACCAACATGCAAAACAAATTTTATGGCCAAACCTAAGTCAAGTCCTTTCACAGTGAGGCCATGGCAAGGATGGGGTAAAGAGTTGTGGCCAACAAGTCAATCTACCGCCCTTCTAACTAGCTGAACTTAGGCAGGTGAATTAAACTCTGTGAGCCTCAGTATCCTCATCTAGAAAATGGGACTAATAATAGCCACCTGCCAGGGTTGTCATGAGACATGTTCAAAAATGATATGCCCTGCTCCCTATCAGCTTTCCCCTGACAAGATCTTGCCCAGATAACCCTCAACTCAGACATAAAGTTTGGGAAGCTGTTATGAACACAAAGCTACTATCCCATGGCAACGTGTGATGGGAAAGCCTGGGGCGTGTGCGTGTGTGTGTGTGTGTGTGTGTGTGTACCGTGCATGTGTGAGCACAGATGTGGGAAGCGCATCTCTGAAAGGCAGATACTGCAAACCCTGCTTTATGATGCCACTTGGAGGCTGAAGTCCCTTTCAGGGCCCAGCTCCCAGATTCTGCCCGCTGCAAAAATCATCATGTTATAATTACAAGTTAATTAAAGCAGAAGAGATCAAAGCCACTTTAGACAGATTAATGATACAGTGAGTGCCAGAAATTTCACCGTTTTATGTATTAACCACATTGTCGTTTTCATTCCACTTTTTTTCCCTTCTTTTGTGTCAGCTGAAAAGCCTTTCATATCTTTTCTCTGCCCCCCTCAATGCACGAGGAATTTGAAGTCCTAACAGCTGTGAGGAGCTGTCTGTGGAGAAGGGGCACATTCAAAGGGTATCAGAAAAATCAACGAGCCTTTTAGCTTCTGAGTAGAATGAAGCTGCCACCCGCCTAACCCTCCTCTACCTTAAAAAAAAAAAAAAAAGACCTAAAAAAACATCAGTCATTAAAATCAGGCCAAAGCAAAGGGAGGAATTGGAAGCTGGACTCCCCAGCTCCTGCCTCTCCAGGGAGGCTCTGGGAGGAGAGGGATTTTTGCATGTCAGGTTCACCACTGTCTCAGTCTGGCCGGCTGTTACCACAAAGTGCCATAGGCTGGCTGGCTTGTAAACAACAGAAATTTATTTCTGATGGTTCTGGAGACTAGAAATCCACAATCAAGGTGCCAGCAATGGTTGGATTCTGATGAGAACCCTCTTCTGAGTTGCAGACTGGTGACTTCTTATTGTGTCCTCACATGGCGGAGAGCGCAGAGGAAGCAAGCTCTCTTGGCTCTTAGAGGAGCTCTAATCCCATTCGTGGGGGCTCCACCCTCATAACCTCATCTCATCCTAATTACCTCCCATAGGCCCCACCTCCTAATACCAACACATTGCATATGTAGGACTTCAACATATGCATTTGGGGGGACACACACATATAGTCTGTAACTACCACCTGGGTGAGCATGACAACCAAGTCATCAAAGTTTAGCCTAAGGATCAAATGTGATTCAGATAACCCCGCAGAAAAATAAATAAATAGCCCATGCATGTGCTCATTCACTCACTGGGTATTTATCACATGTCCCCCATGTTCCAGGCATCGGGTTAGGGCTGGGGGTACAAGGGTGAGCAAGTTAGATGTTGTATCTGCCCTCATGGTGCTTACAGTCTAACTGGTGAGAACACATAATTTACAATTATGGTGTTAAGTAATATGCAGTGGAACCACCACACCCCCTCAAATCTCGGTGGCTTAAATGAAAAGTTTATTTCTCTTCTGCACACAGATCAATCTGTGGGTGAAAGAGATCTCCTCAGCAACCCAGGCAGATGGAAGCATCTTCATGTTCAACTTACGGCTCTCAAATTCATACCCAACTGACAGGCAGAGGGAGGCAGAAAGTATGGAAGACCACACAGGGCAGTTTTTTCAAAGACTTTATTTATTTATTTTAGAAACAGAGGGAGTGGGAGAGGAGCAGAGGGAGAGGAACAAGCAGGCTCCGTGCTGAGCGCAGAGCCCAACACGGGGCTTGATCTCACGATCCTGAGATTGTGACCTGAACGAAAATCAAGAGTCGATGCTTAACTGACTGAGCCATCCAGGTGCCCCCACACAGGGCTTTTTTGTAGCCCTTCCTTATCTTTTGATATGATGGTGTGGTGTTCATCACTTTCACCCCTAATCTGCTGGTCAGAGCTCAATCACCTGACCTACCAAGTTGCAAAGGGAGCGGGGAAATACAGTATGGCTGGGTGACCACTTCCTAACAACTGCGCCACCATATGCAAGGGATGTGGAGTCTGGGTTGAGGAGCTCACCTCCCTGCCAATACGAATAGTCACAATAACACTCTATGAATGCATAATAGGAGGACCTCAAGGGTCTGTAGGTGCACACTGTTTCTGCCACCTATGGTAGCTGACTTCCCCTGGCTAAATACTCTACACATCCAGGTAGAAGCTGTAAAGCTTTTTATGACCTGGCATTGAAAGGCCCAGAATGTCACTTCCACAGCATTCTACTGGTGAAGCAAGTGAGGAAGGCTAGCCCAGATTCAGATTCTTCTACTTCTTAGTGTTCTGGGATTCTTTCTCAGGTAATAGCCAGACCTTCGGAAGATGAATCTGGCTGCAGTGTGCAGGGTAGGTTAGAAGACAGCCGGGGGACACATAGGAGATTGTCTTATCACTGTACTTTTTGTGCATTTTAAAACTTCCCACTCACCTCATCCCCCACCCTCGTCCATCATCAGAGGAATGGGGGCAGGAGGAGTTGGCACCCTTGGTTTGCTTGGTCACCCTGAGCTGTTCACCACTCTAGAGTATTTCTAGACCTGTCCATACAAGCTGAGTCTGATGGAGCCTTTCACACTTGGAAACACTTTTATGATGGGAGGATCCAGAGGATCCACACAGGGGTGTGAACACATCTGTGGAATACAATTCTCTTCCCTTTCAGTGAGAACGGCGGCGAGAGAGAGTCAGCACCATGGTCAGCTCCTACCCCCTTTATTACTGGGGGCTTAGCCAATTGGGAATCCCTGCAGCTATCAGCTCAATGGTAGGGAAGAAGTCCTTCCTAGGGAGCTCTTGGTCTGAGAAGAGAACTCAGATTCTGTTCTGGGGCGGGGAGTGGGGGGTAAGAGAAGAGAGTCTTCAGACACAAAGAGTCTCCAGTCTGGTGCAGTAAGTGGGAGACACACTTGCAAACGTCATGACACATGAGAGTAAAGGCAGGCATGGAGAGAGGGGTAGAAAGGGGACTAACATTTACTTAACACTATGCTGGGCACCAAATAGATAAATTCCTCACTGTAGAAGATCGATATTATTCTGCCTGTTTTATAGGTAAGGATACAGAGGATTAGAAGAGCAAAGCAGCTCCCCTGAAACTTACAGCTTGTTATAGGGAAAGAACCAAGGCTTAAACCCAGGTCCATCTGAGTCCAGGCTCCATGGTGTTTTTAGCCAATCCGTAAGATCCTGGGAGGCCAGGCACCATCCTGGAGTGTGACACTCAGCAGGGTCTCAGTAGATGCCAAATTACTGAGAGAATGAATAAAAGCATGGTGAGTGGATTGGGTGAGCATGCAAATAGCCTGGGAGGGATGCATGTCATGCTGCATTCAGGTGCTGGCCTACAGAGGAACATCAGGTGGTCCTGAGTCCCCTGTCCCCCTAAGGGAGTAGACCATCTCACCCAGGTCATAGAGTGAGTTGAGCTGAGGAGCTCACCCAGTGGCATATGGCCTTAGTTGAGCCTCCTGTCTAGCCCACACAGTCTCTGTCTGGCTTGAGGGAACGGAGAGTCCCTTCCTCACCTGCAGTCTCAGGTAGGCATGTCAGAGGTAGCATGTTATCTCCCATCCATAGTTCATTTGCTCAGCAAGAGTATCATGAACCTATCAGTGGTTTCTCTGATGGGTCTGGACATGCCTGACCCGTGATGGCAAATTTGAGCCTGGGATCATGTTCTGACTTAGTCTGGCATTAGGAAAAACACACAAAGGCTCCCTGAAGAAGGAAGATAGATGGAATGGGGGAAGGGGCTCTTCAGTTATACCTGAGGAAGATTTTCCCAACAACAGGAATTGTCCAGCTCCAGGGTGGGTAGGAAAACCTCACGGGAGAGCAGATGCCTGTGGAGAGGGCAGAGAAGTTTTAGGGGCCCATTGTGATGCAAACCTGTGGGAAAATAGAGGGATTGCCAGGTGCCACTCATCAAATCCTCAAATGTCAGAGCTGGAAAGGTCTTTAGAGAGCACATTTCTCAGACAGACTTCCCCCTTTACAGATGAGGTTTCTGAGGCCCAGGAAGGGTTGGGAGAGATGAAGTTGACACACCAAGGAGGGGCTGGCTAGGCATTAGAACTCACTTGTCTTGCCACTGTCCCAGGCCAAACACCAGACAAGAGTCCTTCTCCATTCCTTCTTGCTCTGATCTTTCCCTGTCAGCTGTAGGATTTTTCCAAAGACTAGCACGATTTTCCTATATCCTATTTCATGAAACCACTTCAAATCCAGTCTGCTGCTGGCCCTGGAGCCCTCCAGTGAAGACACAGTAAAGAGGATTTTTATGAAAGGTATTCAGTGGCACACAAAACTGATAAGACCATAAGACTACTTGAGGGCAAGGGGCTCTAGCTCCCTTGAAGCTGTATTTTCCTATATTTTCAAGACACTGGACTCTAGAGCCCAATGATCTGGGTTCAAGGCCTGACTGCTATTTTCTGGCAGAAGGACTGTGGGCAAATTATTCTCTGTGACTTCATTCCCCGTGTGTGAAATGAGGAAAATGTTATTAACTGCTCCCTAAGAGATGAGGTAAAGTAAGTTAGTGCTTATAAAGCATTGGGAAGAGTGCCTGGCATATAGTAAATGCTCAATAAATGTCAGCTAGTGTTACCAGCATGGTGGGGGGTGGACGTGGGGTCAGGAGAAGCTGGATCTGCAGAGACCTAAGTCTGGCTAGGAATAGAAAGCTCTCTGCAGGCACATTGGTCTGCGACTCTAGAATTTAGGCTCTAGGTCTAGCTTAGTCAAGTAAGATTCACTGTATGGCCTTGGGCAAGTAACCTCAAGTAGGTAAGCCAAGCCTCAGCTTACCCAACTGGAAAATGAAGCAATGGTACCAAGACACCCCAACTTGCTCTCCCAGCTCTAAGACTCTGGGAGTCAGTGGCTGTGATTCCTGGTACCCTGAAGGGAATTTAGCTCAACAGGCCTGCTTTACCTTCCTCACCTGAACACAGAGGCATTTAGAAGCTCCAACCTTACATCTATTCTACTGTCCTCCATCTCATTCTGAAGGATTCTCTAATGGATCCCAGAACCAGGACAGCCAGGCTGGGTCATCAGAGCTGACCCAGCTGTCAAGGCAGAGAGCCTGCCTGAGGGTCCCTGGGCTGGCCACTACCTGACCATCACCCTCCCCTTGGGTGCCGCCATCCATACCCAGGTACCAGTCACCCTGGCCCCCAAGCCTGGAGATGGTGAGCAGCCTGTCAGAGAGGCAGAACAGATGCTTCCCTAAGTGATGGACGGGGCAGCCATGCACCAGCTGCTCCCTTCATCTGAGCTGGAGTGGATCTGACAGTCTGGGAGGCAAGGAGGAGGGCTGCTCCCCTTCCCAGCTGGCCCAGCATGAGATCAAGGGACAGGACTGTCAGCATGAGTTTGGGAAGTGCCACTAGACTGCCTCTGACAAGGACTTTGGGGACCTACTTGGAGGGGGTGGTTCAGAACAGCTTTTCCTTCCTCCTTCCTTCCGTGCTTGCTTAGGCAGAGCCCACCTGCACATATGGGTGGCCCAGAAGGCCCGGGCTGGGCGTGAAGCAGGCCAGGCATATACCGCCCCCTGCCCCTTCCTCAGCTGGATGGCTTGGGGCAAGTCATGCCCTTCTTGGAGCCTTACTCTCTTCATCTATAAAATGGGGGTCCACTTTAGCAGGTTTGGGGAAAGTCCAAAAGAGAACACATAGCAGCTAATACTTACATGCTCTCACAATATGCCAGGCCCAGTTCTGGTCACTATACATATATGCTCTATTTATTTCCCACAACAGCTCTTTGAAGTAGACACAGAGAGGTTAAGCGACTTGCTCAAGGGAACACAGCTAGTCAGAGCAGAGCCAGCACGCAAACCTAAGTGAGCTGGTTCCAGACTTGACTCTTAGCCGCTCCTCTGGGGTGAGAGTTTCTAGCACTGGCTTTGGTGAAGCTTGACCAATATTAACTCTCTTCTACTGTCCCCTCACTGATGCCAGATAGGGCTTTTCAGGGAGGGAGGCTACGGTCAGCTCTGCTGCAGGAGAACAAAAGAGAGGAGGTATTCTGGAAAGCTGTCTCTCCGAAGTTTCAATGGTACCAAAGAAATATCAGCAGTAACCCAAAGGCTTCTCGAGCTGCCCAGGACTGCCCTGCCTGGGTCTTCCTCAGGGTCCTGAACCAGAGTTTAAAGCTCCGTAACTTGAGGGGAAATATTCCTTCAAGCCCATGAGAATATAGAAGCTTTGCATGCTGACCACATCACCAGCAGCATCCATTTCAAACACCCCCAAGAGCTCAGACCCTCATAAACCCCATCACCAGCCAGGATGTCACCCGGACCTCTGCTCTGGACCCTGGCATCCTAGGGAGGGCTAATCCCCTCAAAGTTTACTTCAGTCCAGGCAGAGGAACAGGAAATCTGGCCACCAACTGACTTGGGATGCTCAGAAGATGCTGCCTTATCATCCCCAGAGCATCCCTGCCTTCTAGAAGGAATGGCAGAATGAGGCAGGGATGCCTGCAATTCATTAGGTTAAAACGAAAACCCAGGACCATGATGAGCATGACATCGAGGATCATTTTCTTTTAACTCTCCTCATGTGCCAACGCGAGGGAGGGGACAAATGTATCTGTGGAGAGGGCTCAGGGACCACAGCAGCCCAAGGCCCTGGCCTGGTGGCTAGACCCTGTCTCTGGGGACTCAGGTGAGATCAGTACAAGTAAACATCGAGGGCATCTTAATGGGGGAAGGAGCGGAGAAGGATGTCAGGAACAGGCTCTGGGAGACTCAAGGAAGGGAGGAAGCGGGGGCTCATAGCCAATGGCCACAGGTGACATATTTGCTCCCCAAGAGACATGCCGTGAGCTCCTCTAAGGGGAAAAGGAAACTCCTGCTGCCCCTTGGGCCCCAGGGCCTGGGAAAGTCCAACTGTGGCGATCCGACCCTGGGCTGTGGTGGGGGGGCTGGTGACGACCACCCTGGCCCAGCTCTGGACTTGGCTACCTACTAGCCCCGTAACTTGGTCTGCAGGATGATGATGATGATAGCTGATATTTATTGGTACCTGTGCCCAGCACTTGAGGTGTATTCATCCATTTACCTGACTCAACCAGGATGGGCATGGATGCTACCGTTTCTCCCATTTTAACATAAGGAAACGGAGGCGCAGAGGGACCGTCCAAGCGACCTGTCCAAAGTCTCAGCACTAGGAAGTGGCGGAACCAAGGTACAGACTGAGGACTGCGCAGCTCAGGAGCCTCTGTCCTTCACCGTCCCCTCCCCCACCACACGAGTCCGGAGCCACGGGCCGCGGACGGGCTGCCACCTGCGTGGGCACAGAGCGCCCAGTTCACCGCTCTGCCATCTTGAAATTAATAATGTCTGAACACGGAGCCTGACATTTTCTTGTTGCCCTGGGTTCTGCAAATTAGATACTGATTTGTCTTCATGACGTCAAGATGATTTTGTGGGGTAATTGTGAGATTCGGGGACAGGCATGCGGCCCCTGGCCCCGGAGCCCGGCCGGCATAGCGGTGAAGCAAGGGAACAGGGAGTCTCCACAAGCGCACCCCGGTCGAGGCCGGCAGTCCGGCCGAGGAGCCAATGCCTGAGACGCGCACCCAGCCCCCTGCTTGCATGGCTGAGCAGACACACGCGCGGGCGAGCATGTGCCAACAGCCCTCACGCCACACAGCTGGGTGTCAGGTGGGTGCCTGTGAGCACTCATCCCACTCCCGGCCGCGGGCACCTCTCAGAGATGCTGCCACCACCTCTCACCACGCCCTCACGCTCTGGCGCAGAAGATGACACTGCTCTGGGTCCCCCGGCCAGGGAGTGGAGGGCTGAGGCTCACACCCAAGACTCCCACCTGTAGCCAGGCCCTCTGTGGCCACACGCCCACCATCGGGCCCCCCTTTGTCCTGACATCTGCCCAGAAAGGCAGCCGGGCTGATAGGACACTGCCGTCCCCAGAATATCCCCCGAGGCCCTGGCCCTCAGGCTCCAAGTCAGCACTGGGCTGACTGTCTCACCAGGAGTGTGTGACAGCCAAGGGAGGAGGACGGCTGGGTGCGGAGGACACCAGCCGCCACTTAGCTACCTACTTATCTGCCTGCCTGGCAACCTGCCTGTCTGCCTTTCCTTCTGTCTGGTATTTATTTATCTGTCAATCTCTGTCTCTGTCTTTTCATCTATCACCTGTCTGTGTGTGTGTCGGAGCTGCCCACGGCCTTCGCTCACCCGCCCGCTTCCCCAGGAATCCAAACCTGTTGGCAGCCTCTGCAGCCTCACAGTCTCTCTCCTTCCTCCTGCAGCCCTAAAACCCCACCCGGGCCCCGGAACGCACAGCTGCCCCTTTCACGGCACCTCCAAGAATCCTCCAATCTCGTAGCAAAATTATGATCACCAACAGCCTTGGTGATCCGGCATCCACCCCTCCAGGCTCTGCGCTCCTTTATTCACTCAACAAACGTCTTCTGAGCACCTATCACATGACAAGCACCGCGATTAGGTCCTGATATGAGGATGTAGACCAGGCAGCCAAGGTTTCTGAGGAAAGGAGTTTCCACTCTGGGCCAAACATAGAAGACATCCCTCTTTTACAGCTGAGAGCCCCGACTCCGAGAGATTACGTGACTGCCCCAGGTCGCGCACGGCCAGTGAGAAGCATAGCTGCATCACGCCCTGGCCGGCTGCCTCCCCAGCTGGTTTGCCTTCTCCCTAGGTTGTGGCTAATGGGCAAGCTTTGCTTGGAGAGACCCCGCAGAGCCAGGGAGGGTGAGAGGGAGGCGGGACGGGGTGGGGCAGACCCAGATCTGCCCCCAGGGCCACATACCCCATCAGCTACTCATCTCTCCACTCAGCCTATGATTCTGTAGCACCATGCTGCCCAGGCGCGGTGGTGGGCACATGGGTGCCCCGGCAGCATGCTCGGGAAGGAGGGATGTGTGGCCCCAGCACCTCTCCAGAGGTGAGCCACAGGCCGGGAGGGGGGGATGGCCTCAGTGTGGCAGGGGGACGGGGGGCAAAGTCATCCATCGCACTGCACCCCTGTCCCAGCAGCTCAGAGACAGCGAGAAATCTTTCCCGAAACATGCGCTGACAAAGAGCCGATTCGGTCTAGAGCAGAGGTCCGCAGACTTCCTGTAAAGAGCCGGCTGTAAACATTTTTGGTTTTGCAATCACGCAGCGTCTATTGCAAAGACCCAACTGGACCAGCAGCAGGAAAGAGGCCAAACACGATCTGTACACGAGCGCGGTGGCCATCCGTGTTCCAGGGGTCCTTCTTTTATGAAAGCAGCCCCTCAGGCTGTGGTTTGCAGACCCCTGGTCTAGAGTCTACCCCAGGTAGCAGCAACAATAATAACAATGAGAGCTGACATTTATTGAGCACTGACTGTGTACCAGGTCAGGTGTCATAATCACCTGAGGAAGTTGGAACTATCATTTGCTCGAATTTACAGTGGAGGAAACTGAGGCACAGAGGTGCTAAGTAAGTCACTGGCCCAAGGTACCCTGGTCAGTAAGTGGCAGAGCTGGTCAGAAAGTTCTACTTTATATCCATCCATCCAGTTGCTCAGAAGCTTGGCGTCATCTCTTGCTCCCACACCCCACATCTAACCCATCAGCAGGTTCTGTTGGCTCCACTTAAAATATCTTCCCGATTCTTTGGGATGCCTAGGTGGCCCAGTCGTTTAAGCATCTGCCTTCGGCTCAGGTCATGATCTTGGGGTCCTGGGATCGAGCCCTGCATTGGGCTCCCTGCTCAGCCGGGAACCTGCTTCTCTCTCTCCCTCTGCCCTCCCACCACTGCTTGTGCTCTCTCTCTCTCTCTCTCTCTCTCCCCTTTCAAATAAATACATAAAATCTTAAAAACTAACTAAATAAAAATAAAATAAAATATCTTCCCAACTCTGAAGTCTACCACCATCCCCTTCCAGCAATCCGGGTCTGAGCCCCCATCACTTCTCACCTACCTACTTACAGCAACAGCCCCTCCCAACCCAACCCCTGCAGTCTGTTCTCCATGCAGCGGCCTGAGACACCCTTTACAAACCTAAGTTACCACACTGGATGTTGTGTTATCATGTTGCTTTTCTGCTTGACTGACACCCTGCAGTGAGAATAAAAGCCTGGTCCTCACTCACCACAGCTCAAGTGGCGGCAAGATCTGTCCCCTCCCCTCCTGTCTCCTCTCCCACATCTCCCCCACTCCCCTCTGCTCAGCCACTGTCACCTTCTCCATTCCTGGAACACATCAGCATTCCCCTTCCCCAGGGCCTTTGCACTGGCTGTTTCCACTGCCTGGCAGGTTCCTCCCCAGACATCCACAGGGGGCCTCCCTTACCTCCTTCGAGTCTCTGCTCGAATCCCACCTTCCCAGTGAGGCCCTCCCTCACCTCCCCCTGTAATTCTGTGACTCACCCTCTTGCCCCTCACTCCTGTCCCCCTTACCTTGCTCTGCTTTTCCCTCTCCCATATCACAGACTACCTTGACCACACTACAGAATTTAGTTGTTGTTCTTATTAAATTCTGCACTAGAATATGACTCCACAGGGCAAGCAGAGGAGGTACCTTTGCTGTACCTCCGATGCACCCCAGCCGCCCCGGCAGTGCCAGCCCATGGAGGACACTCAATGATATTTGTGGAATGGCTACGTGAATCCAGCCCAAGCCCTCCTCGTCCAGAGCCTGCCGTTTCCTCGGGCTCTGCATGGAGAGAAAGAGCTGAGGGGCCACATGTCAAGGAAATGACACTTTTGCTGGATGCCCTAGAGAATCCATTGAACTTCAGATGCCAGCTCCTGAGCAGGGTTTCCACACTAGCTTTGCCTGGATGAGCCCAGAAAAAGACAACATTGCTTGTGTGTTTTTATTTGAGCACACAAACCAGGCTAGTCCTCAAGGAATAGGTCCTTTGCCTCCATGGGACCCCTTGCCCTGCTCTTAGAACAGACAAACCAGGAAGAGAGACTCCCCACTCCCTTTGCACAAAATGAAGCTGAAGAAACCCAAGCAGCATCTGGTGACCAGCAACAGGGACTCTCTCTGAGGACACTGATTGGGACAATGAGGTGGGCAGTTGATGCAGCTTGCTTAGAGCCAAGCTCCTGGTCCTACCTGGCTACTAGAACCAGCGGGTATGACAGGAAAACCTGTGTGACTCCGGAACAGGCATTTCTGTCCAAGGCTGACGTGGATCCCAGCCTCGGCATGTTTGGAATGGCAAGCTCATTTAACTACTTAATTCCCGCCCCCCTGGGGGTAGCTCTGGCCAGCCCCTTCTGGCCAGAGTCCTGTTAATGACCCATTGGGTTTCCTTGGACAAATTGCCTCACCTTTCTGGGCTCCGATTTCCTTAACTCTAAAGTGCTCTTTAGGACCCCATCTACCAAGGACAGTCTACGGTTCTGCGGTTCTATATCCAATCCATCACCAATAACCTGGTATGAATATTAACTCCAGTAGGGAAGCGAGCAGGGGAGGAGATTCCCCACAGTATGCTTTGGCTACAGAAGCTGAAAACTCAGTCTGAAATCCGTCTCCATCCTTTGCCAGTGACACAACTTTGCCACCCAGCCCCCAGCATCAGTTTCTGTATCTGTAAAATGGGGATAGTGGTTCATCCTAAGGTTGTCAGAATCAGGTGAAATGATGTGAGTTAAGGGCAGACTGGAGGTGGGTAGCTATTATTATTGTATAGAGAGAGGGATGCCCCAAAGATGAGTGTGACTCTGAGGGTGACCTTGGATTTCAATCTGGGGGAAAAAATGCGATTGCACTTGCCCTTGCAGCTCTAAGAAGACATACACCCCACTTCCAGGGACATATAGTATTTTTGTTTGGAAGCTGAAAGAGGCCACATGGTAAAGTAAGGCACACTGTCTGCCATGCTTTGCACTGCGTTGACTTGGTTCTGCTGGAATGACATTTCCCGGTATCCCTTTCTCTGTAGTTGTTGGAATGAACCTAAGGATATTGGATCAGAGTGGAAAAAATAGGGTTGGATCAGGCCAAATTCACGGATGTGGGTGCAGTAAGCAGAGATTCTGGATTCAGTGCGTGAGCCCAAGCAGCTGGGACTGGCCCTGTTTATTTGGTTGATTGACTAAAAACCCGGATGCAAAGGTGGCCCACACTAAATGCAGTTCTAAGGCCAGCATTTCCCTGGTAGATTATAGAGGGGAGTATCCAAAGGCTTGGGGATATTGGGATATTGAAATGGATTTATCACACAAGACCTGTTCATCCGCCCCCGGCAGGTGCAGGCTGCCATGTGAGCTGCTCTTCCAGTTGGTCGGTGTGACCCAGAAGCTCTGGTGTTGCTGGAAGGTTCTGAGGCAGACAGGGATATTGTACCAGACTTCAGCAGGCCCCATAGGCAAATAATAACACAGGCCCTTAAGATTTAGAGAAAAGCCGTGCTACTCTCCGGAGATAATTATTTTCTTTCTGAGAAGTGGCTTCTGGATTGCTACTGGGCCTTACCAGGCACTGAAAGCTTGATCGCGGGCCCCAAGTTAACATGCCTTCTGAGTGTTGTCTGAGCAACTAGACCATAAAATTGAGCATTCGCAGTGACAATTTCACCATTGAAAGGAAGTGGCACATATATCAGCTCAAGCAGCTCAAGAAGACTCAAGTAAGTCACCTGAGCAAATACGTCAAATGCCCTTCTCTCCTGCTCATGCTACGTTACTTCCTCTCTCTCAACCCCACCTATGGCCTTGTGTGGAATTAGCTGACAAGTTGACTAAAGAAGAAAAAAGAAAAGTTGATTTACAGGAGGTTCTGCACCATATACTGGCGCTACCCAGAAGGGGAAGCTGCAGCACCCCAGCCCTACCCTTGGAGCCAGGGGTCAGGGAAATCCTGTTGGTGGCAGGACTTTGTTTACTTAGCCTAGGAGGAGAGATGGCCATAGGTATGAATCTACACTGATGTATGGGCTAATGGGCTGGCTGAATCTTGGAAGAAACATAACTGGAAAATTGTCGAAATGAGGTGTTGGGGAGAAGTGTGTGGCTAGAACTTGCTGAATGGGCAGACTGGGTGGATGGATATGTGTTTGTGTAAATGCAAATCAGAGAGTCACTTCAGTGGAGGGGAACTCTAATAAGTGGATAGGCAAAGTGATCCATTTTGTGAATTTCAGCCAAACTCTTTCCCAAGACCTCCCCATCTTTACCTGTGGGCTTATGAACAAAATGGCCATGGAGGAAGGGATGGAGGTCATGCAAGGATACAGCAAACTGGACTTTTGCTCATCAAGGCTGATCTAGCTATAATCATGCTAAGTACCCACGCACCAACCACAGAGGCCGGCACTGAACCCCCAATATGGCACTATGCTTTGTTCTCATTCACTGATCCAGACCCTTACCTACTCACAGTGTTTTTGCCAAAGCCATCCCAGTGGACCTACAGAATGTTCTATTCATCATAGCATACCACACAGCTTTGCATCTAACCAAGTAAATCATTTACGGCAAGTAAAGTATGGCAGTGGGCCCATGTTCAGCTAACTCACTAGTCCTACCATGATCATCACCCTGAAACAGCTAGTCTGACATAATGGTGGAATGGCCTTTTGAAGGCTTGGTTATGGTACCAGCCTTATGGCAACATCTTGCAGGGCTAGGGCAATATCCTCCAGAAAGCAATCTATGCTCTAAATTCAGCAACCAATACACAGTGCTATTCATCTCATGGCCAAGATTCCCAGGCCCAGGAATTGAGGTAGAAATGGGTATGGCTCCTCTCACTATTATCTTAAATAATTCACTAGCAAAACTTTTGCTTTCTGTCCCCATGACTTTAGGTCTGTTGTTCTAGACATCTTAGTTCCCAAAGGAGGAATGCTTCCGCATGAGTCATAACAATGATCCCATGAAATTGTAGTTGAGATTGCTATCTGACTACTTTGGGCTGTCCATGCCAATGAATTGATGGGCTTAGAAATGGGTCTCCATACTGTCTAGAGTGATTGATTCTGAATATCAGGGGAAATTGGGTTGCTGCTATCCAATGAGGATAAACAGGAAGACGCCCTGAATTCAAGAGATCCCCTGAGGTACCTCTAAGTATTCCCATGTCCTGTGATACAAGCAATTAAAAAACACAACTACCCTTAAAAACTAAAAAAAAAAAAAAAGTTGAATCACTATATTGGACACCTGAAACTAATATAACACTCTATGTTAACTATACTGGAATTAAAAACAAACAAACAAACAAATACAACCACCCATAATATGCAGGATAGCTAATGGTCCAGACCCTTAAGGAATGAAAGTTGAGTCACCCCATTGGGCAAGGAACCATGATAGGCCAAGGTTACCACTGAGGGCAAGTGGAATATGAAATGAGTAGTGGAAGAAGGAAATTATAAGAACCAGTTACAGTCACATACATGACCAGTTGAAGAAAGGAGGAAGATAACAGATTGGAGTATTTCTTCCTTATTCTGTATGACAGTATTTGTGTGGATGTTAATTAATTCTCCCCCCTCACCTGCCCTGATTCCCCTACCATCTAGCATAAGATTTGTTAACAGTTGCTAACTTATTCAGTATTTAAATGATAGACTGTCCATAAAAGACTGTGACCCACCTAGAAAAGGTATGAACATCACCCAAAGATAAAGGAACTTTGGATCTTCTTTGGGGAAGAAGGTTAGTGCGTTTTCAGTTGTACCAGGGATAGCTCTACTACATTAGAAAGAAGCATGATTTTGCTCTGATGTTTTATTTTTTCTATTGAAGTATAATTGACCTACAACGTGATATTCATTTCACATTGGGTACATAGGGTACAACATAGTGATTCAACAATTCTGTACAATCACAGCACTCATCACTATAAGTATGGTCACTGCACAAAGTTATTATAATACTGCTGACCATAATCCTATGCTGTACTTTTCACGCCCACTCTGGTCTTAATTTGGAAGTTCAGTATGGCTAAAAGAGGTGTGTACATGTGCCAGGCTGACATGGGTGACCAATGACGATTCTATACCGGGTCAGTTGAACGAAGCTGGAACTACATTTCCCAGAATCCCTTTCCCTTTCTGGCTCTGAGTTTGGTTAGCAGTAGAACATTCGCTTGACTGGCTGAGGGGTCAGAAGGCAGAAGAGAAGTGAGACAGCAGCCAGGCTTGCCTGTGGGCCAGTGCAGGATCAGCACATGGCTCACCTCGTAGGGGTGGGGCAGCCGCTGGGCCCACAGCATCCCAGCTCCTCCTCCAGCATCTCCAGGTCCCAGGCAGGGTGCCGTGCAACTCCGGGGTGAAGCATGCCAGCTTCTTTGCAGGTCAGGATCTTGGAGCTGGTGAAACCTGCACGAGTTCCAGGTCATCGCAATGACAGACGTCATTGTTTGCCCTACTGCATCTCTCTCTCTTTTTCCAAACTGCCTGCCCGGCTGTCTTCAAGATAAGCACTGGATGCAGATGGGCAACAACCCTAAGCAGACTGTTAAACCAGTCCCCACCGCTGCATGAGGTCAAATCCCTATAACAAATCCCTCACTCTTTAGCAGTCCTACTGGTTCTGCTTCTTTGTCCTACTCCTAACTGAGACCATGTCCCAGGTGAGGTTCCCTGAAGGTAGAGCCTGAGACTATAACTCCCATGGAAGTGATTTCCAGAAGGAGAGCCTGCAGGAGAAATCTGAGAGTGGGTGAAATAGGATGGGGGTAGGGTAAGAAGCTAAATAAAGAGGTGAGGTCAACTGGAGTCTAGCTTCTATCCCCTGGGGAGTTCTGGAGTGTGAAAGACACTCCAGAAATGTCCCACCTTGAGCGAAGCGTGTCAGCTCTATTATCCATCATTATCCACCAGCTATTTCCTAAGGGAACTGCTGGGGGAGGGGCAATCTTCCAGGCATTTCCTGGCAAAATGGCTCCTGGAGGCCAAGGGCAATTCTCCAGGGAAGAGGGCAGCTATACCCTCTTAGATGTCAGCCCTCACAGCAGCTGGGATGGGTGGGTTGGTCTGGTAAAGATGATCTGGTAAACAGCATCCACTGCATATTTTTCATTATAGAGGACCTGGATTCAAATCCTGACTCCACTACTTAGTGGCTTAGTGATCTCGGGCAAGTTTCTCCAATTTCCTAAGCCTCCCTAAGTAATATGGCGGTAAAAATAGAGCATAACATATGTAAAGGTGCTTAGCACAGTGCTGGGCACATCACAAACATTTAATGTATGTTACTATTATTGAAATTAATAATAATAATAATAGCTTAAAGAGGGCTCCTGGATGGCTCAGATGGTTAAGCATCTGCCTTCAGCTCAGGTCATGATCTCCAGGTCCTGGGATCGAGGCTCCCTGCTCAGAGGGGAGTCTGCTTCTCCCTCTGCCTCTCCCCATTGCTCATGTGCGCTCTCTCTCTCTCAAATGAATAAGTAAAATCTCTTTTAAAAAATAATAGCTTAAAGAGTAGGAGTCATAAGCATGGACTCTGGTCCTGGATCTACAACCTACTGTTCTCTGTTCCTTTACTGTAAAACGGAAATAACCGGGTACTAGTACCTGTGTCCCCTACCCTGCAGGGTCTTTGGGGCAGACATGCCCCTTCCAAAGATGTCCACATCTTAATTCCTGGAACTGGTGAATATGTTACCCTACATGGTAAAAGGGACTTTATAGATCTTGAGATGGGAAGATTCTCCTGGTTTGTCCAGGTGGACCCAATGTAATCACAAGGAGGACAGAAGAAGTAGGGTCAGTATTAGGAGATGTGAGAATGAAAGCAAGAGGCTGGGCTGATGGAGGCAGGGGTCATGAGCCAAGGGAAGCAGGGGCCTCTAGAAGCTGAAAAAGGCAAAGAAATGTGTTCTCACTCAGAGCGTCCAGAAGGAACCAGCCCTGCTCACACCTTGACTCTGGCTGATTTCAGACCTCTGATCTCCAGGACTGTAGGAGAGTTAATGAACGTTGTTTTCAGCCACTGTGTTTGTGGACATTTATTCCAGCAGCCATAGGAAACTAATACGGGATCCCATGAGACAGCGTGTCAGTGTCAAAACCACAGGACCTGTTCATCACTGCAGCCATGACCCTAGGCTTGGGTCACGAGAACTAAAAACACAGGCTGACAGGATCATAGGAGATTTTATTGGCATGTGCAGAACCATGGGAGGAGGCAATGCCCAAGCCGAGCCTGAATCAGAGAGACTTCACAAAGATTGTGTAAGCTCCAAAATTACAGAAACCTTTCAAGTCCCTTCCCACCATTTCTATCTCCTCCTCAACATGCCACTGAAACCACCCACACCCATATGACAGACTCGGGGAGCTGGAAGAAGAGGACACATCCACCTCTCTGCTGGGACATCTTCCCTCATTGCTTAATATTTCAAATAACCCAAATCAGATTACTCTATGACCTCCATGCATCAAACCACGGTTTGATTATGCCATTATAGATCATGCCAAAAGTGATGGAAGAGATAGGTCTTCTCCACTCAAGACCCTTTCCTCTAGAAGGCTAGGACCAGGCACTTCCCTTGGAAGCATGTTTGGTTAGCAGAGGAAATAAACCTTTATTAGCTATCTAACAGCAAGGACAAAGAAAAGCCACGACATGGGTGTGTGGTCCATCAAAGCATCCCCCGCCCCAAGCCCACAAGATGTTGCTTATGCTTAGCAAGGAGTTCAGAAAGTCTGAATGTTACCTGTTTGCTCAAATGTCACTGCTAATTTGAAATTAATGTTAGGCCTCTTTATGATTAAGGACAATATAATTCAACAAGGATGCTACACCTACATTGGTGTGGTGTTTAGTCTATATATTGGTCAGATTTCCACTATACCAATGCTGCATAACAAACATTTCCAAATTTTCAATGACTCCTAATGCCGAACATGTGTTTCATACTCGTAGGCCTATAGGTCATCTACAGTTCAGTTGATTTTGACTGGATTAAGTTGGGCCAGGCCAACTCCAGGCTAATTTAGGTAGAAACCAGGTCGGGGGGAACCTGGGTGGTTCAGTCAGTAAGCATCTGCCTTCAGCTCAGGTCATGATCTCGGGGTCCTGGGATAGAGCCCCGCATCGGGCTCCCTGCTCGGCGGGAAGCCTGCTTCTCCCTCTCCCACTCCCCCTGCTTGTATTCCCTCTCTTGCTGTGTCTCTCTCTGTCAAATAAATAAATAAAATCTTTTTTTAAAAAGTAGAAACCAGGTCTGTTCCATGTGTACTTATTCTAGGACCTCTGGTCTCAAACTTCCTCATGGAGAACAGAAGCTCAACAGTGCTGGCAAGAGCTTGCCACAGCTCCAAAGATCTTGTCTTAGGATGAGCACACAATTATTTCCACCCACATTCTATTGACCAAAGCAAGTCATATGGCTAAGTCTAAAGTCGATGGGAAAGTATATTCTTCCCACAGGGAAGCCATGGAAAAGGCCAGAAGGAAAGGAGAATTGAGGGAAAACAATACAATATAACACAATGAAAGAATCTCTGATATATTCACACTATCACCCAAATGCATCCTCCCAGACCAAAATTGTTCTAGAAACAAATGCTTGCTGGCATCCTCCTCTCCCAACTTTATGGGGTCCCTGCCACATTTCTACAAGAAAGAGGTTGCTACATGGAGATATCATCTCTAGAGAGAAGAGACTCCAAAGAGCGTCCTCAGTGAGAGAGTCCTTAAACATTACCTTGTACTAACAATTCCTTGTACAGATGGGAAAACTGGGACTTGGACAGGTGCCAGGTCTTGTCCAATGTCACAGAGACATTCAGCTCAGGGGCTCTAGAGTCAGTTTGCCCAGGTTCTATTTCTGGTACCACCATTTTTTAAGGTGTAATCTTGGGTAAATTACCATAATCTCTCTGCACCGACTTTCTCATTTATAAATGGGGAAAATAATAGCTCCTACCTCATAAAGGTATTATGAGGATTGAATATTGAAACACTTGGAACAGTAAATGATAGGTACCCAATAATCAGTGGCCACTATCATTATAATAATTCTGTAAATAGTTATTATTACAATAATTCACTCTCATGCCATGAAGGATACAGATAGAAATAAGCAAATTCACCACCTGAAATGTTCTTCAGTAGAGGAAATCACAAGAGGCAGAGGGTGGGTCTAATTTTGCCCAGAATGGGAAGAAAAAAGACTAGGAAGACTTCCCCAAAGAGCTGTAATCTGAACCTAGTCCCAAATACTGTGCAGAAAGTTTTTCAGATGGATAAGAGGGTAAAAGAGATTCCTGCAAAGGGGGAAAAAGCTTGTGCAAAGGCCCTGAGATATGAAATGATAGCTCAAAGCATGTTTGGAAAACACGAGCAAGTCCAACTAACTGGAAGACCTGTTAGGTAGTGACAAGAGGAGGGCAGGGGTCAGATGCTGGAAGCTCAGAATGCCAGGTAAGAATTCCTCCTATTGGCCTGTGATCTCAAACTTTCCCTCATAAGAAGCACTAGAGGCGGGTGGAAGGAAATACTGCCTGTAGGGGTCCAGACAAATGCATTTCTTTATATATTTGAAGTCTCCACTTTTACCTTAATTCCTATAAATTTGTGTCTTGTTTAATATTATATCCACATTTATTCACTCACTTAACAAACACTTATTAAGTGCCTACTGGGTGGCACTTAGAATACAAGTAAATAAAACCAATGTTCTTGCCCTTGTAGGTCTTTCATCTAGTCAGGGAGGGGAAAATGGTGGTGGAGAGAGAAAGGCAATAAATAATAATGAGGATAGATAGATCAATTAGATTGATCAATAGATAGATAATTGTTTCAGTGTATTAAACGATGATAAATGTTTTGGAAAATAGGAAAATTAGAGCAGGATATGGTAGGCAGTCATTAAATTATGAAGTAATGAATGAATTAAGATGAATGGAAGGAAGGAAGGAAGGAAAGGAAAGGAAGGAAGGAAGGAAGGAAGGAAGGAAGGAAGGAAGGAAGGAAGGAAGGAAAGAAAGAAAGGAAGGAAGGAAGGAAGGAAGGAAGAAAGAAAGGAAGAAAGAAAGATGGATGAAAGGATGGAAGGAAAGAATGAAGGAAGGGAGGAAAGAAGGATGGATGGATGGATGGAAGGAAAGAACAAAGGAAGGAAGGAAAGATGGAAGGATGGAAGGAAGGAAAGAGGGAAGGAAGGAAGGAAGGAAGGTAAGATGGAAGGAAAGATGGAAAGAAGGAAGGAAGGAAAGTTGGAAGGATGGAAGGAAGGAAAGATAGAAAGATGGAAGGAAGGAAAGAAAGAAGGGCGGGAGGGAGGGAGGGAGGGAGGGAAGGAGGGAAGGAAGGAGGAAGAAGAAGGCTGGCTAAGTGGTGGGGAACCAGAGAAAATTTGAAGCAAGGCAATGACAACACTCACATGTGTCAGCCCCCTGCCTCCTGAAGCTTCCACTCCCAGAACCGGAGGTGCTGTTCTGCACACTTGGGGTCAGGGGAAGGTGAGGCCTGCCAGAGCAGGTTCCCCAGATCTTACCCGTCCCCAAGCAGGTCATCAGCTTGTTACCCACACTTCAAGTACGGCTGAATTTCCAAATGCGCGGTTGATATAAATACCCTCTGGGCACACAGCAGTTAATGAATAACTTGGTTAAATTGCAGCAGAGAGAGGACGCTCTAAAACTGGAGGTGGTGATGGAAAGCTGGGGAACTTGGCCCTTATTAACGACCAAAATCCAATCTCTGAAAAGAGGGGAATGATACTCTGGGAAATGAGTTTATGATAATCATTCCTTCTGCTGGCAGAACACCCCGATGGCTTCTCCCAGACATACAGCCGCCTCTAGCCCAGCGCTCCAGGAGAGGAGGTAGGAGCCCCGGTTTCCCCACTCCCACACAGGGCGAGTCACCGTACCTCTCTGGGCCTCAGTTCCCTCATTGTGAAAATGGGGAGGCAATCCCTGAGCCTTCCTCATAGGGCTGAGTAAATTAATGGGTGGGAAAACTTTGGAATCTGTAAAAAAGAAAGAAAGGAAAGGAGGGAGGGAGGGAGGGAGGAAGGAAGGAAGGAAGGAAGGAAGGAAGGAAGGAAGGAAGGAAGGAAGGAAAGAAGGGAGAGAGAAAGAGAAAGAGAGAAAGAAAAGAAAGAGAGAAAGAAAGAAAGAGAGGAGGAAGGAAGGAAGGAAGAAAAGAAAAAGAAAGAAAAGAAAAGAAAGAAAGATGGGGAATGGGTCTATTAATTAAAAAGAAAACTAAGTATTTCCCACTTTATAAAGCACGCAGTGCAGGAGTTAAGAATGGAATCACACAGAGCTCAGTACAAACCCTGACACTGCTTCTTTCAAACTACGAGTTGGGACAAATTGTTTTCTCTCTCTCTGAGCCTCTGTTTTCTCTTCCGGTAAATGGGGTTGTCACAGTGACCCTCATGGGATTACCTGGAGCATTGAAAGAGATCCCACACTTTTTGCCCAGCGCCTAATAAGTGCTTCAGGGACATGGGTCTAATGACCACTGTTGTCGCTGCTCTGTGGCCCAGCCTCCTGCCCCAAATCAGATGGAGGCTGCCCCATCTTTGGATACCGAGCGGTGGGTGCAGGTGGGAAGGGCCCTGTGCAGCACAAAAGCCTACAATATCACCCGCAGCCCTGGGGGGTCTCTTCTAGACCATTTCTGGGCGAGACAAGAGCAGACAGAAGGCAGGAACAGTGGCCTTGATCTTGCCGGTGATGTAACCACCTCCCCTCCAACTCGGGGGCGGAGATGCTGCTGGAGCTTCCCGAACAGGCTCATCTGCCCAGGTGTCTGGACACCAGGTGAAGCGCCCAGGCTCAGAGAGGACACTTTCCCCTGGGCAGACGCCAGTCACATCCCTGACGTTCAAGACAGGTCCCGGCTGCTTCCGGTAGGCCCTAGAGCCCCAACGATGGGCTCCAGGCCTGCTGCCCAGGGACTCAGGGCATTTTGTGGCACAGTGACACAGCTGGTTTGTGAAATGGGCGTTGGTGCCACAGCCCTGCGTCTGGGCTGTTTTCTCCTGGACCAATGTCCGAGAACCGGCCAGGTCTAGAGGGAGCCCCCTTCTCTGGGTCAGACCCTGTTTTGTTTTGCTGTCGTTATTGTTTTTCTTTTCTTTTTTTTTTTTTATTGTTTTTCTTTTACTGTTTTTCTTTTTAAATGCAATGAGATGCAAGTTTCAGGACACTGAGAGAGACCAAAAGGGTTTTATTCTCCTTGGATTCCCTCCACCACACTGCGGGGTTGCTCTATTACATATGGGGCTCCTACCCTCTGCCTGTCCTTATATGAATCCCGTGAATAACAGTAAGAACGGCTTACACTTGCGCTGAGTCCGCCAGGTGCTGGCCACTGTTCCAAGTGCTTTACCTGCACCAACTCACTTAATCCTCATCAGAGGCTGGTGGGTTCTGGGCCCTAGAGCCAGTGGGGCTCCCATCAGTCAAAGAGGGGCTCCCCTCACGCCTGCAGCTGAGCAGCGGGGACAGATTCAAGTGCATGTTCTGGGGGGGTGGGGGGTTGGTCTGACCTTGTACATTGCCCTCCTCGGGGGGAGAAGTGATGGGCCCCGGAATGACCTGAAATCTCAGCTCCTTTAATACCCTGCAAAGTCCCTGTGACAAATTTCACCATGTTCTTCCATGAATTCTATTTTTTAAAACCCCCAAGGTGATTCTAAACAAGAAGAAACTTTGACTAGGGAAGTTGCCAGCCTTTTGGGCTCCGGTTTCCCACTGCAGAGACACCATCTGTCGGACGACCTGTTGCTTTTGCACGACTTGGTTCAAAGTGGGGTCTCGAGTCGGAAGCTATAAATCTCTTCTGCTCCTCAAGAGAAGGAAAAAAACCATTGCCTATTGGTGTCAGGAAGTCTCAGGCCCCTAAAACCATTTCTGAGGTCTCCTGCAAGCGGTGCCCGCCCCCTTGAGGGCTTTCAGCTGAGGGCTCCGGGAGCTGGGCTTGGAGGGCAGCTGTGGGGCTGGGGGCAAGGAGCACGAAGCGGCAGGACCAGGACCTCACACCAGTGCTACCCTGCTCTGAGCAGGATATGGTAGGCAGTCATTAATTGGACTGGGCGCGTGGGGGCCGCTCCCTCTGTGTGACCTTAGGCCAGGCTGAGTCTCTTCTGAGTTTCAGCTTTCCCCTTTGAAAAATGGCAATAATGTTGGATTGATCCTGCCCCCTGCCCTGCCCAGCTCCTGGGCTGTTATAGGATCATGAGAGAGGGATGTTGTAGAAATGACTAGAAGAGGGGCGCCTGGGTGGCTCAGTTGGTTAGGCGACTGCCTTCAGCTCAGGTCATGATCCTGGAGTCCCGGGATCGAGTCCCGCATCGGGCTCCCTGCTCGGCAGGGAGTCTGCTTTGCCCTCCGACCCTATCCCCTCTCATGTGTTCTCTCTCATTCTCTCTCTCTCAAATAAATAAATAAAATCTTAAAAAAAAAAAAAAAAAAGAAATGACTAGAAGACCTAACCATCCCATTCACATGTAGATGATGACAATTAATGGTGGGGGTGACAGCAGCCTGGCACTTGGAGCCCTTAACCAGAAGCTGGAGGGTGGGTTGGATCAGCACGCTATGTGACCCTAGATAACGCACCAAACCTCTCTGGGCTCTGATGTTCGCTCCCGTCAAAGTAGATAGATAAGGGGTGTAGGAGGACTCTGAACACCTGTTTGCCAGGACTGTCCTCTAGTCAATATTGATTTGACAAGAGCTTTTCTGACGATTGCCAGAGGGAGACTTTCGCCCTGAAGGGTAAACTCCGGGTCAGCAGAAACAGGTGAATCCAAATCCTCACTGTCCTCACCCTCATAACAACGACAAAATAAAAGCCCTGATTTTTAAAGAGAGCAAGAGGCTAAGTACTGATTGATTTGTTGGCACCTACTAAGTGCCCAACACATAAAACCTGAAGATTATAATAATGACAAGAGTGGCAGCCGAAATACATAAGTAGAAGGTATAAATTACTTATGTGCTGAGCACGGTACTGAGTGCTTCACATGCATTATCTCACCGAATCTTGCTGCAAAATAATGGGATTCAATTAGTATTTTTACTATTATTTTCATTCTATAGATAAATAAATTGATGCTCAACAATATACCGTCATTTGGCCAAGGTCACATCTTGGTGAGCGGTGGATGGAAGCCAAGTCTGCCTTGGGGAATAAACCCTTGGATACTAACACTGCCAGGCACAGGATTTGTCCATAAGACAAGGGCAGATGTGGGGTGGGTGGAGGTAGCCTCCACCACTCAGCGTTCCAGGACAGGGAGCAGAGACAGCCTCTGGAAGCTGAACACCCAGACCGAGCCGGGCAGAGGGAGGCTCCTGGTTCCTCTCCTCCTCCATCAGCCCAGGCAGGCTGGGTGGTGGGGGAAGGAAGAGAGTCAGGGGCAGGGTAGACAGAGCATCCCAGAGCCAGGGAGGGGGCAGGGGTCTCCACCCTGCCAAGAGGCACGTGGCCACAGGGGTCACTCGGGCTCTCACCCCAACCATTCCAGCTTTGGATAGCTCAGCCAAGTTCACCGATCATTCGCTCAATGATAATTAGTGGCTTGGGGAAGGGGTATAGATCTAAGACTAAAGACAAGTCTGTCCATTCACAGTATGTCCAGACCCCATCTCTAGCAAAACCCAAATTGAAAAAAACATTTTTTTAAATGACAGCCCATCTCAAAGGTGTGAAGAGGTGAGGTTGATCTTAGCAACAATAGTCCAGTTGTCCAGCTGTCCGGTGTGGCTGGTGCTAACCCACCACCATCAATGTTGCCCCTGCAAAGGAGTCACCACGGAAGGCTCGAGGTGCCAGGCCTTCCACTGTGGCCGGGTCTGCTTTGGGAGTTGCTTTCCAAGCTATTTCTGAATCCCACAAGGAAATTCTCTATCTGTTAGCTGACCTTACATTTGCCAAGCTGGTCCCCTAGTTCACATGATATATTATTAGGAGGATGGGGATCGGGGGACGTGAGATCCTGCTGCAGCAGGAAGGATTCAGGTTAGACCGCAAGATGCACTTCCAGTCACAATGGCTGGGGCAGGGCTAACCCCTGAGCAAGGCTGTGCCATCCCATCCTGAGAAGCTCCTCTCTTGTCTCTTGGCCCCTCTGGCGCTTGCATCCATACCTCCCCACACTGCTCTGGGTGTATTACCTCCCGGGAAGGATTCATCATCAGATCCCAGAGCCCGAAGCCACCGCTTAGTTTAATGCATGTTGGGTCTGCCCCTCCGCGCTGAGAGCAGGCAACTCCAGCTCTGTCTCTCTCTGTTCCTGGCACCTGGCATGACACCTGCGTGCAGCAGGTGTCCGATGGTGCTTCCGGTTTGCCGGGGACTTTCAAGGTGGCAGCGGCCCAGCTGTCACTAGTGGGGGGCAGTGGATGGAGGGGAGGGCCACACACCAAGAACTCGGCATAGCAATCCCATTTAATCCTCCTGACGCCCCTGCCCTCCCTATTGAGCTGAACTAGCTCTGGTTTAAGGAGGACCAAACCGGGGCACCAGCAACCTCCTCCGGCCCTTCCCCATCTCAGACATGAACACAGCCGGCCAAGACGGTGACTCTTCATTCCAGAGTCACTTTTGATGGAAACTCAGAAACTCAGATTCATCCTCCAAGAACAGGCTTCACTGTTTGCCTGCAGTCTCTCTGAAGGCAGGGGCTGGGCTGGACTAAAAATAAGACTACGAATAAGAACAATAGCTGACACTTACCAAGCACGGCTCTGCATGCTTCAGGCACGCCGATTCCGTCCATCCCGCAGGGGACTGAGGCACGGGGGTTAACCACTTGCTCGAGCCGACTCAGCCAGGAAAGCCGGCGGGGAGGGGACGCACATAGTCTTAAGGCCAGACCACAAGCCCTGTACCCCTGTGCCATCCCGCCCGCCCCCTAGCTCTCTGGGGAACATGCTTTACACAGAGGGGTGCCCATAGCCTTCCCTTCCACAGAGGCCCAGAGAAGCCAAGTCACCAGCCTGACTTCACACAGCAAGGCTTGTTGACCACAGGTCCCTAGCCCCACCTACCTTGGCAGTAGGAGGGAAATAGGTAAGATGCATCCATGTCAGGCCCTGGGCTTGGCACTTCTTCCACCCAGATCTCATTGGATGCTGACAGTCTTATGAGGCCATAGGATCCCTGTGATATGGATGACACAGCAGAGAGGTTAGGACACCTGCTCCCAACAACGCAGGGGCCTGGCTCTCTACACCCACGCCGTGGCCGCCGGGCCCTTGCCATTAGGGAGGGTCTCCCTGTCCCCGGGAGGGATAAACGGGCCATCGGTCCCTTCTCCCCTCCTTTTCTTGGCTTCTTAGCGCTAATTGATGGACGGGAAGCAGAGTCTGAGATGATGAAGGCCAGGTATTAAGAGAAGGCGGGAGAAGGGAAGAGGGGGGCGGGGCTGTACGTACTAATTGTTCTAACAGGAGGTTGCTTTCCATTTCCTTGCAGAAGGGAAGGCTATGTTTAATTAACTCTGCTTGTGTGCTGGGGACAGGGCCTGATTGAAAATGAGCTCCGGGGCCTCTGTTCCAAGGCGGAGGGCCCAGCAGCCTCACAAACGGACCAGCTCCATCAACATCTGGGCACCAAGTCCTCCGAGGCAGAGAGGCCCACTGGCTCTGCGCTGTTAGTTCTCAGCACCCCCTCCCCGAAGCCGCCTCCCCGCTCTGTACCAGCCTGCAGGCTTCGCATGAGTGAGCGCCTCTCCCAGTCTCTGCCTCTGCCCTTTCTTTTCTTCCCTGGGCTGGCGCAGACGCTTCCGCTCGCCTGTCTTAGGTTGGCATTATTTGGTGGCAAGAAACTGAAGCCCGCTCTAGCTTCGCTTAAGAGGACTGGATTATCAGGCTGGGAGGGGGCCCCCATGAGCCCCAGAAGCTGGGAGAACAGCTGGGCCTCTAGAACTCAGAAACGGGAACAAATCCGTCCAAACCAGGTTCATTCCCACTCTCCCCACCCCTCCCCCGCCCCCCAAACCCGACTGCAGTTTCTTAGCCCCGCCTCTTTCAGGACCTGCCGGGTCCCCCTTCCTTCCGCGGCATGCGCTTCTCTAGGACCTCCCATGCTTCACAAGCTGTGGCTCCCATTCTCCGGTTCCGTTTGTTTAAATTCTTGAAAGCAAGAGTCTGATTGGCCCAGCTCCTTGGTCAGGTGCTCATTCTGGTCCAATCAGCCAGGGTCAGGGGAGATGGGTCACATGACTGCCCCTTCCGGTTCAGGAGGAGGTTGGCTCTCTGGAGGGCGTGGGGATCTCAGGGTTCAAGGGCCACCTTCAGGCTCTCCTCTTAGGAGCTGCTCCCCTGTCTGACTCCCCCTCTGGGGTTGGTAACCCTTCCTCTGGCTTCCGTTGACCTTTTTACCACCCACCAGCTGCGTGACCCTGGCAAGTTACTAACCCTCTCTGTGCCTCAGCTTGCTCACCTGTAAAATGAAGGCGATACCTGCACTCCCCTCCTGGGTTGTTTTGAGAATTTAAGACAAAGAGGCAAAGCCCTTAGCAGAGCCCCTCGGGCACATGAGAAGCGCCTAGATATATGAGCTTGAATTTGGTTGTGACCATTGTTTCATCTTTTAGAGTGTTTCTCACATCATTGGGAATAATTTCCTCCTGTCTGTCTCACCTGCCATCCTGGGCTGCCCCCTGGAGACACCCACGAGTCTAGCTATTTGCACCTGGCATAAGGCAATTGCTCAGGAGATGCCTGATGGCCAGATACGGACAATCACTTCCATTTACCGAGCATCTACTATGGGCTCAGGCAGGAGCACCCCTTGGGACCTGGGTCCTTGACACATGTTTGCTGAACAAATCCAGTAGCATGTGCTTTATAAACCCTCACGTGTAATCCCTGCCACAGCTTTGGGAAGTAAGAACTTGCTCGTCTCCACTTTACAGAAGGAGGGTTCACCATCCTTAGTGAGTCTGGAGGGGCCCAGGGTTACCGGCCATTAAGGGGTGAGGAAGGACTGGGACCCAAGGTTGTGAGCGCTGCCCGCTGAGATCCTCGCTGGGCCGGACTCACAGTGACGCTGCAAACCGTTTAATAGGGCCTAAAGGCACCGGATCGAGTGGGATGGAAGGCAGGTGGGCAAAAGTCCTCCACCCAGCCAAGACAGTCCCGGAAGAGATCGTTGATGGGGGGTCCAGGGAGATGTCAGAATCACTCGGCCCTGAAAAACAGAAGCAGTTCCGGAGCCAGGTCCACGTGCAAGTGTGCCTACAGGCACGTGTACCTGGGCGGCCTCTATGGGTGAATGTGTGTCCATGCACCTGTGTGTCTGAGTGGACCCATGCATGTCCTCTCTGTGGCCCTCTGATGGTTCCAGGAGATGCCATGTGCTTTCTTTTGTTGTCTGATTCTTCAAGACATTCAAATCTGGAAACCTCTTTCTCCCTTAGCCCCAAACTAGGATTCAGGGTTCTGGTCCCAGCACTGTCACAGCCTTGCTGTGTGACCATGGGCAATTCCCTTCCCCTCTCTGAGTCTCTATATAGTGGTGGAGTTGGGTGACATTATCTGTAAAAACCCCTGCAGCTCAGAGCAGTGGGGAGACCCAGGGGTGTGGGGACCGGGTGCCTCACCTCACCCCTCCACGCAGAAAACGCCTGGCCGGGGACCTTGGTGGGGGAGGAGTGGGGAGGAGGGACTGGAGCCTGTGTTATTTTTAGTTCCTGAAGAGGAGCCTCTTGCCAGTCTCTAGGCCCTCTGACCCCAGGCTCGCTCATCTGAAGGGTGCGCCAACTGCTTAATCAGGCTGCTCTCAGCACAGCTGATTAATAGAGGTTCCTGCTTTTAAAAAAAGAAAGAAAGAAAATGCGTCTGTAAATCAGCTGTTTATTTAACTTTCCCTGGCATTTAATGATTGCGAGGCTTGGGAGAGGGGGAGAGATGGAAAATTAATTTGAGTCTTGCCAGAAAAGCCAGTCAGGGAAATAATGAACTTCCTGGTCTTCCGGAGAGCAGAGATGGGGTGGGGGGGGGGGGGGAGCCAGAGTCCCCGGGCCTCCACATCCTGGCCTCGGGCTGGGCTGTGCTGAGTGACATGCCGAGTGCCTGCCCTCTCGGAGCCTGCCAGCGTGGCAGGCTTTCGGCACCTTTCGAGATGCAAAGTCTCATCAAAAAAATGTGCCCCCAATCTTGTTACTGGATGGAAGCACAGGCCTGGCATGGTACAAGAAATTGCGGGCAACCATTGTTATGAGTTCCTGGGCTCGCGTGCTCAGATATTCAGCAGAATCCCAACCCCCCCCCCCCCCCACACACACACACAAGATGGCGGCATCAAGTCTGGAGAGCAGGTGGCATGAGAGATGGATGATGTCAGAGTGGAAGAGCTGGCTGGGCTTCAGAGTTCATCTAGCCAGGGCTCCTTATCTTACACTCACGGAAACTGAGACCCAGAGGGAGGCAGTAGCGTGTCCAAGACTACGAAGTGAGTATGGGACGGACTGGAGCTCAAACCCACATCTCTCCTTTCCCCACCTCCTATCTCCCATTAGAGCATGTGCCTACAATAACTTTGCTATGGACTGAATGCTTGTGTCCCTCCCCAGTTCAGATGTTGCAGCCCTAATCCTTCATGGGATGGTACTTGGAGCTGGGACCTTTGGACATAATTGGGTTTGGCTGAAGTCACGGAGGTGGAGCCCCCATGATGGGATCGGTGCCCTTATACGGGGATGAGGGGACCGGAGCTTTCGCTGCTCTCTGCCATGTGAGGACACGCAAGGAGACAGTCATCTGCAAGCCAGGAAGAGGGCTCTCGCCAGAATGCAACCATCTGGCACCCCAATCCAGGACTCCCAGCCTCCAGAACTGGGAGAAATAAAGGTCTGTTGTGTAAGCCACCGGGTCTATGGTATTCTGTTAGAGCGCCCGAAGCTGACTAAGACAGACCCCCTTGGTTGTAAGTAACATGAGCTATGGAGGTGATTATGCAAGGGTCCCATGGCTGATTCTCACTGGACCACCTTGGATCACATGCCATTCTGGAGCCAATCCCGTAGCCAGGAGAGGGGACTATACTGATTGGCCAGATGCGGGTCAGGTGACCCAACCTTCCCTGACACCCACATCTGCTTCAGCCACGTGGTGCCCCGGCCACTTCTGCCTGCACCTGGCACTCTCCCACCTCTGGGTCTTTGTGCACGTTGTCCTCTCATCCAGGGTATCTGATGAGATTCTACAGGGCCCAGTGCAGATACCACCTCCTACAGGAAGCCTCCTGTGATCCTCCTGGCCCCAATGTCATCTCTTCTCTCTCCTCTGACTCCTGTTGTCTTCATCAGCCCCTCCTTGATGGCACGAGCAGCTTCAGTGTGTTACAGTTAGCCAGGCTCATGCCTGTCTCACTCCTAGAGTCTTTGAGAGAAAGGACTTTGTCTTATTTATCTCTATTTCCCCAGCCCTCAGCCCTGGCTCATAGTAAGGTAAGTAAGGTTGAATGAATGAATGAATGAATGAATGAATGAATGAGAATTCATACAGATGATTCAGAAATCAGAAACAACAATCTCCAGGCAGGTATCCACACTCCTCTTTGATAATACAAACCCTTGTTTGGCACCTGGCCATGTCAGGAAGTCCTTCTTGGTATCTGATTTAAATACTTCCTGCTTTTTTCGGGGGAAGGGGCTCTATAGAGACAGTCACCACTCTTCCCAAGAAGATCTTTTGTGCTTTGTTCTGACTGCTTCCCTCCCCAAGCCAAATCCTTTACTGCGGGATTCAGCACACACAGGCTGTGGAATGTGGGAGGTGGGAGCCAGCCCAGCAGCAGCCCCACTGGGATGGTGTGTTCCCAGGAGAGGCCTGGAGGCTGGTACCCGAGAAATGCTGCCGTCTTTCCCCTGGATCCTTCTGGCAAGCCCCGCTCTGTGCCTCTCCCCTCCCTTTCAGCAGTCTGTCAGCAGCTGATGGACAGGAAGCTGTCATCCTCTTCTCCCACCCAGCATCACCACCACGTCCCCCACCCGGCCCCCTCCTGGCTCCAGGAAGCTGGGAAGCTATTCCTAACGAGTTGGCACTCAGCCTGGCTTTCCCCACTCGAGGGAAAGCAGCTCTGGGCATGCTGTGCCAGGATGCTGATGAGGGAAAAGAGCCTTCTCCCCACATAGAAGGCAGCAGGGAGGGCCTGGGGCTCAGTTTACCCTCATCTGGACCCCAGTGGTAAGCTGTCCCTCAGTGTCCCAGCCTCCTCCAGGATCGGAAGGTCCCAAGACCTCTGTGTCCCTGAGCTCTTCCCAGTAAACCACGGAATATGGGAATTGGAGAAGGGCTTAAGGATCACCTTATAGACAGAAAAGCAAGGCTGGGGTGTAGCAAGATGAGGGGTAGAATCCCTCTCAGGGCAGAGCAGAGATTTGCTCTCAGTGCAGAGGGACCATCTAAAGTGGACTCAGAGACCCTGTCGGTGCAAGCACCCAGGACCCCTCTCTGTGCAAATTGTCAGCTCCCCAGTGATATTGTGAGCTCTAAAAAGCACACACTGTGTGTCTCTCTCAGCGCCATAATCTTTTTTTTTTAAAGGTTTTATTTATTTATTTGACAGAGAGAAAGAGCACAAGCAGAGGGAACGGGAGAGGAAGAAGCAGGCCAATGCGGGGCTCGATCCCAGGACCCTGGGATCATGACCTGAGCCGAAGGCAGACACTCAATGGACTGAGCCACCCAGGTCAGCGCCATAATCTTAACGCCTGGCGTTGTACCCCACCTACAGTAGGTGCTCAGTTAACAGTTGCCGAATGAAGTATTACAGGACGAACTTCGTTTATTAAGCTATAGCCAGTGTGGCTTTAATCTCAGGTAAATACTTGATCTCCTTTACTCTTTTTGAACCATTGAGACTAACTGGAATCCCGCACAGCCTTTGGCACCCTCGAGACCCAGAGCACTTGTGTTAGGAAACAATGAATCTGAGCAAATTATCTCATACCCACTGTGTATCCGTTCATGGATCCATTCATTCATCCCACAAATGTTTACTGGACACCTACTATGTGCCGGGCACTGTTCTAGGGGCCGGGGGGAGGGTACAGCAGCCAACAAGACTTGTGAAAATTGCCACCCCTGCAACTTGGCCCTCACCCTAAGCAGATAAAGAAACACACGAGGTGGTGGAAGGGAGAGGTCAGTGGGGGGTGGGGGGTGTTATTTTCCCTAGGGTCGTCAGGGAAGCCTTCCCAGCTGAGGTCACACATAAAGAGTTGGGAAGGAGGTGAGGTATCGGGGAAGACCTTCCAGAAAGAAGAACCCCAAGGGCTAAAAGCTGGAGGCAGGAGGATGCCCGGTATGTTCCAGGAAGAGCAGGAAGGTCCGTGGAGTGAAAGTGGACGAGCCGGAGGGAAAGTAGCAGGGATGAGGTCAGACAGTGGTGCAGGGACCAGCCAGATCCCCCAAAGGCCAGAGGTGCCACAGGAAGCACTTGGGTGTTCTCCTGAGTATGGCACAATCAGTTGAGCACCTACTGTGTGCCACTCATGGATCGTGCCACCATAGCCCCGTCATTTTGTGACCGTGGTGGTTGCCCTCTGTTGAGGTCCCCGGGGCCAAATGTACCGGTAAGTTATGGGAGAGAACGTATGTACCTATTGCTCAGGCTTGAGCTCCCAATCTGGCCCGATCCCCATGTTCATCTTTAGCTCAAAAACACAGGGGCCTTAAGGACAGAAATGGTTGGGGTGTCACCAACACACATCAAGCCCCCATCCCGTGCCAGCACATCACCCCACCTGTGCGGCAGAGCTGTGCGAAGCATTGCTAGCCGTGGTTCCCAGATGGTCCGGAGTACTTCTTCATCGGGAATGGCTTCCCAGCTTCCTGGAGCCAGGAGGGGGCCAGGTGGGGGACGTGGTGGCAATGCTGGATGTGGGAAGAGGATGACAGCTTCCCATCCATCAGCAGCTGACAGACTGCTGAAAGGGAGAGGAGAGGTGTAGAGCTGGGCTTGCCAGGAGGATCCAGGGGAGAGGCATGGCACTTCCCCGGCGCCAGCCTCCGGGCCTCTCCTGGGAACATGCTCATTTGGCGGGGCTGGTGCCGGGCTGGCTCCCTGCTCCTCCGGGAGAAGACATTCTAGCAGCTGAGTTGCAGAGAAGTGAGGGACTTGGCATGGGGAGGGAGGAGATCAGAGCATACCCCAAAGGTTGCTGGTGGTCCGGATTCGAACCCAGGTCCATCTGGAGCCAAAGCCAGGGATGCTTCCTAAAGCAGCTGGCATGCTCCCGCTGCCCTGCCCAATTCCCTCCCCACCAGCGAGCTGAAGGAAGGGCCCCTGCTCTCCCAGTTGGTGTTGGGCAGCCTTCTCTCACCCATAGGAGAATTATTTTGAACTCAGGAAATGCAAACCCCTTTCAGTGTTCATCAAAATGAAAGCACTCTTCCTCCCAGAAGGAGAGGACCAAACCTGTCAGCCGCCCGCCCTCCCCCGCCCGCCCGGGTCCTGGCATTCGGAGATAGGGACTCGCGGAAGGCACGACTCTAGGGCGTTGGGACTCCAGGCGCTTTGGCAGCAGGATGAACGACTGAGATATTCCGGGCAGGGGCCCCTCCCAGCAGCCATCGTTCACACCATACGGGCTGCTGCCTACTCATTTGTACAAAAGGCTGGGCTTGCGCATATGTGGGTTCCTGCAAACAGTTTTTAAAAAGCATTAATCCTAGGGAAAGTCTATTCGTGGACTCCTAATGCTGGAGGATCCTTGGAGAGCGTGCTAGTCCAATGCTTCCATTTTCAAATGGGGAAACTGAGGTCCAGGGAGAGGAAGTGCCTTGTCCAAGGTCACAGGACTGTGGTTCAGGGGCAGAGGAGACCTGATTGGCTGCCTCCTGCCCGAGGCTCCTTCCCACAGCATCACATGGTCTAACTCACTTCCGAAGTCTTGCCACTTCTTAGCTGCGTGACCTTCAGTAAATGCTTTAACGTCTCTGACCACTGACTTCCTCGTGACAATAGTACCTGCGTCACTGGCTGTAGGTTAGCGGGGTGCTTGGCACAGAGTAAGTGCTCGATAATAATTGTGAAGTGATCCACTCCCTCATGTCGCAGGGCCGCTTTCCACTGCCTCATCTCCTGTGACTCAAAGAGCATCACCTCCAGGTCCCAGCAAACACCAGCCCCTCCAGGAGAGAACTGGGGCCGCAAGACAACCCCAGGCTGCAGGAACTCCTTCCCGTCCACCCCACTGCCTTGGTTCCCCGTGCCGCTCTACTGTGCCTGGTAGCTCAGAGCACCGGGCACCTGCGGCAGGAGAGTACCGGGGAGGGGAAGGGCAGGAGGCGACCGGGCCAGTTGCTCCCCAAGCCCTGCAGTGCAGACCTGGGCATGAGGACAGTGTCTGTGAAATGCCACAGAACCAGGCAGTAACAGGGGGTCAAACAGAAAAGCAGGGCAAACCTCCAACTCCAAGGCATAGGGACAGCCCCAGCCGCCGTGATGGGAGCCAGAGGGCTGGGGCTTGGAGAGGTGGGTAGGGAGGGATGGTGGGGAGAGCAGAGATGGTCAGGACTCAAGGACTCCACTCACTGCAGCGGTCTTAAGAGATCCTCAGAGGTGTCCTTGAGGGCCTGCCATTTGGGAAGCCTTGCCCCGAGCGGGGACACAGGATAGAGGGTGCCATCTGCTGGCCCCTGGGATCCACGGCCTCCGTGCCCAGAGACCCACCAAGACCCAAAGCCTTCTAGAGCCTGGCAAGGAACCCCTTGCCTTAACAATAAGAAAAGAGTGTCCCAGCACAGGGAGAACAACCCTTCTCTGACTATCCCCACCCTTAAGTACATGTGGCTGTTGAAGGTGGACTTGGGAGACAGAGTTTCCTCTTGTTGGCTCCTTCAGCCCTTTGCCCTGCGAGGGTCAAGACAGATACCCCAGAATCCCTGGACTATGTGCACTAGGGGACATTAAGTTACCAGGAGGCCTAGCAGACAACAGTGGACAGAGTTCATGCTGTTTGTTGTCCTGTAAAGGAAATATGCATGTGACGGGTAGGTAGGACTGTCCCTGCGTCTGGGTCCTCTTCTCCAATGCCCTGTCCACTGGTTACTGTCTGTGTCCCAGCCATCGTCCCAAGGGCTTGACATGTTGTAATGATTCATTTAATGCTAACAGCTGCTGTACCAGATAGGTGCCATTATTAAACCCACCTTGTTACAGATTAGGAAACTGAGGCACAGCAAGGTGTCATACTTTTTCCAAGGTCACGCAGCTGGTAAGTGGTGGAGCCGAGACACACACTCAGGCAAGCTGAATCCAGAGTGCACACACTTAATCCCACCACGCTTTTCCCATCCCCTTGTAATCACATAACGCAACTGAAGGACAAATGTAAATGATTTTGCATTATCTGCTGCTTTGCATGATTGGTGACATGGCTCCGTTCCATAAGTACAAGAATCCAGGAGCTGACTGATGAAGGGGCTTACGTCCTTCCTCTAGAGAAGGGGTCACTGGGGTCAGGGTGAAGTCAAGAGAGGGGCAAGGGCAGAAAATGCCTGGGTACTTCAAAGCCACGTCCGGTGGCCAGGTTGGTCTGAAGGACCTTGAGGACAAAAGATGCAGCGAACAGCAAGTGGGGCCGGGAAGACCAGAGTCAGGAGAAGCAGAACTGGGTCCCAGCATGGATAGGTCAGGACTAGATGAGACGAGACATTACATTGTAGGAACTTCTGTAGTTATCTCTGTAATGTGCCTCCTGGACGGTCCTCAGGAAGGAATGAGGGCTTGGTGTCCCAGCTGCTGGGAAAGCTCTCTGCTGACAAAGCTTGACTGTCAGCCTCCTTCAGGGATGGCCTCAGCTGACGAGTCACCTCTCCCAAGTCTCAGCCCCCTTTCAGGGCAGCCCGCCCCCACTGACTGGTTGGCACACCGATATAAAGGTCCAGCACACCCCCAACTCGGGCAGACTCTGAAAAGCCATCCCAGCTCTGTGGCCAAGGCCATGGGGACTGCGTCCTGCCTCAGATTCTCCCTCTGGCCAGTCCTGCTTCCTTCCTCTCCTTCACACAGGCATTGTCCCCGTGAGTACTGCTCGGACCCATCCTGCACACCATCCCACAGCTGGCTTCCCAGAGAACCCAACCTGCAACAACTTCAATGCTCCACTTGGCGGGGATGCCCAACCAGGCAGCCCCTGGCCGTGTGCACACTTGCACTTTAGATTAGCTATTTCTTAGGAAGCTGATTTTTCACCTGGGGAAAAGAGCACGGAGAAGATTTCTCAACAGCATTATTGCAAAGGCAGAACTCTCCCCTCCTGGACCCACGTCATCCATGTGGACCACTGCTTGGGACGAAACTAGAATTACAGTCAGTCATTGTACAACACACACAACTGCAGTGGGCAACTCACCCTCACCTGCTCCTCCCTGAGCTGCCGCTGCACCCATCCTGCACGTCACCATCCAGATGTTCAGTTGCCCAGCTGGGCGATTTCAGATCCGGCTTTCAAGCGTGCAGGGTCCAAGTTCACCTATGGCACCAGGAGAGGGGGGGAGTGGAGAGGCCAAGACCGGGACAGGGAAAGACAACAAAGAGAAAAGCCAGGAGGAGAGCCAAGAGAGAAGTGCAGACGGTGGCGGGGAGGGCCGCCAACACCAGCTCCAGGAGCCGCTCTGCCTTCAGAGAGGAAGGACACGCAGGCAGCTTTCTTTCCCGAAGCCAGAGCTGGATGAGGAGTTTCAAAGTTCTCTCTGCGGCCCTGGCCTGGGCTCGCCACTGACAAACAGAGAACAAATGAGAGCATTTAACCAGTAATTAAGCAATAATGGCCTGCTCGGAGGTCCCCACCAGGAAGGACACAGCCAGAGAGAGGACCTAGAGGTTCCGTGGAGGAACAGGGTAGGGAGGATCCATTTGTCAGAGTATTACAGGGAGAGAGAGACTCATTAACCCCACACTAGCCTCTGGACTTCCTTTCCCAGCGGGGATGGAGGGAGGGAAGCCTTGACAACTCCGTGCTCTCGTATAAAAGGAGCCCAGCCTCCCAACTTGGCCTCCTTCTTGGAGCTGACTCAAGGCACGAGACACCCCACTCACTATTCACGTGCCAGAGCATCCCTCGGCCCCTAGCCCATTATAGGGGGCAGAGGGGGATTGAGGGGAGGTCGCACTCCAAATGGCCCTTTACATCCCAGCACAGACTGCAACTCAGCTCAATACATGGGTATCGACATTCTTAACGGCAATGACATTAATAACAACAGTAATAGTAGCAACTTCCATTCATTAACTGCATACGATGCGCCACACGTTCTGCCGTGCTGTTCGTGTGAAAACCCTGCAGACAGGTTCTCTTACTATCCCGTGGTGCAAGTGAGGACACGGGTACACGTGGGGCTCAGAGAAGTTAAGTTAACTGTGTCCAAGGTCACCCAGGGCCTAAGAGGTACTAGCAGGACACAGACTCGCACGGGACTCCACAGTCCGGCTCAGGCTCCGTACCACCCAGCTGCTGCTTCCCATCAGGGCTGGCCCTGGAGGTTCTTTGATATGTTACCTGGAGTCACAAAGGGGAAGGAAAAAAAAAAAAGAATCCGATCGTCAACTACATCTGGAAAATGTTAGCTTATCCTGGGATTTCTCAAGGCGTTGTCAATGTCGGGGATCCCTGAGGCTTTTGGCCAAGGAACGTTTTTCTGGGGGGCCAGCTGACAGGGCTTGGGGTGACCAGAACACATGCCCTCCCCATTCCTCGGTGTCCCGGGGACGCCAGGCTGAGAGCCGCGCGGGCCCACGCGGGTGCTGCTGAAGGTGTGCGCTTGTGGGGGCGGGGGCCCTGGCAATGGTGGGTCTGGAGAAAGGGCAGCAGGAGTGAGTCACAGGATGGTGTGACTGCATCCTGGAAGGAGTGACCTCAAGAGGCAAGAAAGGCCTAGGGTCAAGGTCAGGAGGAGGTCAGGGCAAGGGTCTGCAGAAGGTCAGAGCAGAGGTCTGTTTGGATACTCCTTGGCTTGGGAGAAGGCAGACAGGGCAGATCCGGAGAGCCTGGAGGACGGCCCTCACCCCTCCTGCAGGGGTGCAGCGTGACGGGAGCAGACAGCCTTCCTGGGAGCCAGCCGGTACGAGTCTGGAAGAGAAAGGGTGCAAGATAAGAAATACCTCCCTTAAAAAAGAGAGAGGGTGGCCAGGATTCGGAGTCCCAGCTCTGCCACTGAGTACCCATGTGACGTTGGGCAAATTCCTTAACCTCTCTGAGCCTCTGCTTCCCCATCTATAAAATAGAGGTCATGTTGTCATCTGTCTCATAGGGTCGGTAGGCAGATTAAATTAGATAAATGAGATGATCTTTGGAAAGCACTCAGCCTGATTTCTCCCGATGTTGCCGGCACAAGCCATGAGTCGCTGCCCCTGACTTGGTCACCTGTGTGGGAATCCTTCTGGCAAATCAGATAGTGGCTCTTCATGAGGGACATGCCAGCCACCCAGTCTAGGATCGGGAACACGGCAGGGCATGGTGCTTGATTTGCACTCGGTGGGGCAGGAAGGGCCAGAAGGGGTAGGCCAGACACAGTGGGCCATGCAGGATCTGTGACAAGTGTGACCACTGGCCAGGACTATCGCTAATTTCTCTCTGGGCCTTGCACACCCCAGTCCTCAGAGCTTGTACTCATTCCGGCGCACTCACTATGTGTCTTTGTAACTCATTCGTTAATCCCACAGGACAGCCAGGCAGGCAAGTACTGTGTATAGGCCCTTTTTTCCAAAGAGAAGCATGAGGCACAGAGAGGTTCCTTGAGTTGCCTGGGGTCTCACGGCTGGTGTGCCTCACGGAGCCTTGTGTGCAGTGAGAGCTCAATAAAAGCCATGTCTTCCGGGAATCCGAGGGGTCAGAGAACCATCACATGGATGTGGCAGGAAGCATTTGGATTTGGGTTGGAGGATCAGAGCTGGACACCAAGGGGGAGGGACTGAGCCACCCACGGGACAGGACCCAGAGCAACCCGTGTAACCATGAAAACCAAGGCCACATGCATTCAGCGCTTGCCGTGAACTAACGGGTGGTCCTCCCAACAGCTTTGTGAGGTAAGCATCTTGTCAGCCCATTTTACAGATGAGGAAGCTGAGGCAGAGAGTGGGTATGTCACTTGCTCAAGGTCAGGCTGCCTCCAGAGCCACCTCTTTCCTATTCATTGGGCTTGTAGTCATGACCTTCAGCTCACCTACTGTGGTGAAATTCTTCTTGGACCTTTCATTGCTTAAATTTGGGCCTGGCGGGGACACAGGGGTAGGGATAAAGGGGACTGCGACCCCAAAAGCTTAGAGGAGCACTATTGAGGCCCTCAGGGGACCATGGCAGGGGTAGGTGGGAGGAGCAAGATGGGTCAGTGATCAATGGGTCACGTAAGGAGTTCCTGTTTTAGGACTCATCCCAGGAAACTGTTCTGCCATCAGCTGGCCTTGGCTGGCTGGACCCAGGGTCTCTGCCATGTACCCGCATGGCCCGGCTATGTTGTTTGAGCTCACTGGAGTAGAAAGACCATGTCTAAAGATTCTAGAATTCTGAGCACTAATCCCAAGCTGCTGCCCTCTAGCTGTGTGACCCGGGGGAAGCCCACTCACTCCTCTGGTTACTCTGCTTGTCCACCTCGAAAACATGTTGGCATGATTACAAAGGACCCCCACCTTCCGCTGTAGTAACTTGTTAGCTCCTTCATGAAAGGAATCATGATTTATCTTTGTGTGAATGCCTTAGCAGGGTGCCCAGAACATAATAGGATCCCAAACCTGTTGGAATAAGGGAGGCAGGCAATGGGGGAGGGAAAGAAGAAAGACAAGGGGAAAAAGCGAAGAAGGAAGAAGGGAAGGAGGAAGGGGGAGAAAGGAAGGAAGGCAGGAAGTCTCAAGACCAGAAAATTTTATTTCTCTTTGTGCCCACCACCCACCCAGACCTACCACTGGGCCTTGCACCTAGTAGGCCAAATGCTAATTACTAGCTGGATCTGAGCGAAGGGTTAATCGACCTAAAACATCAGCATATGGAATCCCACAGCAAACGTCAGCAGAAGGCCTCCTGATAATGCTATTCTGGCCTTCTCAAGCACTGAGTAATAGAGTTGTTGTTTTAAATACAGCCTATCCTGGCACTCCCATAATTCCAAGTCATGTACATTTGTGTGTTTGTCTGCTACACAAATAATCACATTAGGACCTGCAGGGGGGAAAAAAAAGCTCCATGCTCTGTTCAGAAGAAAAGGCAGGAGAATTAGGATGAATGCTGACAATGTTTTCAGCTGGTCGGTGGCAGGCCTGCCAGGGTGGTTGACCAGAGAGACGGCCTTGGCGCTGTCCAGCATTGGCATGTGCAGGAGTCAGGAGGGCCCAGGAAAGGGCAGCAGGAAGCCGGGGCTGGCTCTCCCCAGACTCAGGCAGTGGCCGCAGGACCACAGCAAGGCTGGTCCCCCCTCTGGCCTCAGTTTCTCCATAGGAGGGATTAGAAAATGAGAAAAGCCAAGAGTGCTGTGCTTCTAAAGGTTGGTGCTGGGGTCAGACATGCTTGACTTCAATCCCGGTTTTGATGCTTAGCAGCCTGTGACCTTGGGCAAGTGACTTGACCTCTCTGATCCTGAGTTTCTTTATGGAAAAATGAGAATTATTATAGTACTCTCCCATGGGGTTGTTGTGAGAATGAAGAGTGGGTAGAGCACTTCACACAGAATCTGACATTTAGTAAATACTTAAGAAATATTATACATACATATAATATGCAATGTGTCATTTGCAATATGTAACATTATAGTATGGTATAGTATGTATTATATTATATATGTGTGTGCACCCACCTGTGATGTAGGTAGACTTCCCTAAAATTCCGATGAGCACGCCACCAGGAAGACGAACACCCCCGAACACCAGTAATAGCATAAAATCCATGTCATTAATTCATAAATGTTGATACAGATGACAGGTAAGTTGTAACTATTTATAAGTAACTGTTGAAAACTTAATCATTAGAGTGTTGTTTGTCAAAAACAAACTTAGAATTTTCATAAGGTGGAAGAGTAAACATGAGCTCTCTCTGCCCTCATTCAATGAATAAAGTATTTATAGGAATTTCCCTCATTTCTGGGTATTGGTTTAATTAATCAAAGAATGTGGAGCGTCTTTGAACATTCATTTACTTTGACAGAGCTTTCAAAGCTTTAAGAAGTGTAAAAAGGGCTGAATTGTAGGTAAGAACTTGGATAAACGTGGGAGAATGGCTAATAAAATTTTAGAGGAGAGATTAACAGAGCGGATGGGAAATAAGGATGCCCTTGTGCTGGGTTCCCCAAGGTGCGATATGTAGCCCTCTGGTGGGACAGCTTGAGTGTGATTTTGGTATGATTTCAGGTGGAAAGAGAAGTGACATCAATAGCACCAATAGCCTAAAATCACACAGGGAGAGAGAGCTAACTAACCCCTTTCCGGCTCTGTTTCAGTCCCTCCGATTACACTAAGGAAAAAGTCTCCCCTTGGTACCACTCTGCAACACCTCTCCGTTTTATTTTTAACAAATTTCCATTTTAACGAAGAGCCTCATATTCACAGCCTTTGCCAAAGCAGGAAGATCTAGCCAGAATTTAATTAACATGATTCCGCTTCATGGTATTTATTTATATTGATGGCATATGATTCTGAGTTTCTATTTACAGCACTGGTAGAAAGTTTTCTTCCTCACTAGATTTATTAGTGTTTAAAAATAGAATGGAAAAAAGGAAAAACAATGGTACCAGCAGTATGCCCGCGGGACCTGGATCACACAGGTAGTTGGACGTGGTACCCGAGAATGAGAAGGTTGAGAAGGAGCGCAGGGAATGTCTGAACTTGGGAAGCTGTCTACACCTCTGTGACCGCAAAGAAGAGGAAACACCGGATTGAGAAAGGAAGGCGGGAAGTGGGAAGGCCAAGACCGCTTCGGACTAATTAAATAGAAGCTGAATGCAAGTCACAAGCAAGCGGCAATGAATGTGGACCCATATCTCACAGGATGCCTGCCACCAAGGCGGGCGCGGCAGTGAACTTGGACATTGTGCAAATTCTCCTCCCCTGACACAGACATACTTTTATGGCCCCGGCCATTTAGCCTTGCCAATGGCCATCAGAGAGATTGACTTGGCAACATCTGCTTCTCCCTCCTGGCCGACTCCATGCCTGTGTGCCCTTCCCTCATTCCCTCACCCCAGCCAGGTTCGGTGCAAAGCAGAGGACTGCCAGGGGCTGCAGGCTGTTTCAGAGACTCCCGTGGGAACTGGCTTTGGCCGGGTGTGGCCCATTGGAAAATAAGAGGGTGGAAGAAGGGAAAAGCCGGGGTATTCCTCCCCTCACTTGCCCATCCCCCAGGGCGCTCGCTAGCTCCCACTGGTCGGGGTGACTGCCCTTCCCACTTCCCCAGGGACCCCGGACCCTGGGTCCAGTCTAACCGCCCTCCTCCCTCCACCAGGGACGGTGGCACCTTCCCCTCCTCTGTCAGCTCTCCCATCCCCTGCAGATACCAAGTCCTTGTATTAAGCCTCCCTCACTGCCCCTCCCGCCCCGTTTTAAATACTTAGAGCAGTTTCTGTTTTCCTGCCTGGGGCCTGCCTGACACACCTTTCCCAAACCTTTATTTGGTCAGAAACAACCTTGGGTTGCTCTATGAAGAGCCACATGGTAGACTCATTAAATGTCGGATTTGAGAAAAACGAGACCAAGTGGGTTCTCTGTGTTTACAACAAAATGGGTCAGGGGTCAGCCCACTTTCCCTGGAAAGAGCCAGAGAGGAATGTTTTAGACTTTGGAGGGCCGCATGAGTCTGGGTAGCGCCGTCTTCTTTATTTTTAATTAGGCCTTTTAAAATGTGAAAACTATTCTTAGCTTGTGAGGGGCACAGAAATAAGCTGTGGGTGGTGGTACGCTGACCCCCGTGAGAGCGAGGGGTACGCACATCCCCCTCCCACTCTCGGGCCCACAGCCCCGCCCCAGGACTGCCCCCTCCACCCACCAGGGCCACGGCCAGTCATGCAGCCTGGGTCTGGCCAATCCCCGTTCATTTTCCTGGCCCCGGGTCACTTCTGAACATAAAAGAAGTGCTTTGAGAAGGGCACCCCCAAAGGGAAAGAGCGTTTGAAACAAATTAACTCCCTTTAAACCAGGCACGGAGTGGTTTATGTTTTAATCCTCACACTGGGGCTTAGAGGCATGAGTGCCCGAGTGAGACTAGCGGTAAGGGGCGGTGCCAGGTTTGGGAAGCAGGTGATTTGGGCTTCCAATCCATTTATACACTATGCCAGCCTAAAATAAAGCACGGGGCTCAGGGGGGTAGAGGGACAACAAGCCTCCCTTGACACACGGTCAGGAGCCCCCCAGGCTAAGAAGTGCATCGAAGCTCTCCATCCGTAATCATCACTCTATCTACAAAGCACTATGCTTCCCACAGCACTTCTATGCACAAAATTCTGTGCCATTCTTACAACAGTCTGGTGAGGTAGGCAGAGCAGGAATCATATCTCCCAATTTATGGATGAAAGTCCTAAGGTTCAGAGAGGTGAAGCACCTGGCCCAAGGTCACACAGCTAGGATCTGAACAAGACCATGGGCAAAGGCAAGAGAATGTGTGAGGCTGTAGACAGAGCCAGGAGCGCCTGGGTCTCAAGCCCTTTGACCCATGCGGGAGCCTCTCCCCGCCGCCAAATCCTCCTGTCCTTCAGACTCAGGTTCAGGGTCTCTTTCTCTCTTTCAGAAACACGTTCCTGACGGCAGCCCACAGTTCTCGCTCTCCTCTGAACTCCTCGAGCAATTACTGTCTGCACCGTTCATTTAGCAATTAATCACCTCCAGCCTTCTGACAGCCCTTCTGCTGCTGCCTCCACCTATTGTTCAAATTCACTGTTGTTCTTTAACTGTGGTTTCCCCAGGTGGATTGCAGACACCGCGGCAGCAGGGGCTCGGGTTCCGGCTTCTCTCCGCAGCCCGGCACACAGGAGGTGCTCAATTAACGCTTTCTCCATTCAGTTTAACTGAGTCCCCATCTCTCAATACTCGTTAGCATGAGTACTTGCCGGCAATGTGACCTGGACAGTTTACTCATCATTGTGGACCCATTATGTCCTCACCTACAAAACACGGGTTCTTCGTACCTTTCCCATGGGGTCGTGCGAGAGTTAATGGGACTGAATTGGGTATACACAGTCTTTGCTGTGCATAGCATTAGTGATTCCAGGGGGGTTGCTGATTGCAGAACCCCACCTCCACCCACCACGCCCTCAGGAGTGGGCAGGTGACACGTGCCTGGCCAGGCACAGACCCCATTGCCCTGGAAACTCCGATCAGCCCTGGAAACTCCAACCAGCCCCGGAAATACTGATCGGTCCTGGAAATACTGATGAGCCCAAGGGTGAGCTTATGCTCCAGAGAAAAGCCAATCAGGGCCTTCCCTGGGATGGCTATACGCACTTGGGTGAGTGACAGTCTCTGTTCCATCCCAAGCCGGAGGGGTGGAAAGCTGGGGGCAGAAATATGGAAAAATCCCTGCTCCAGCACAGGGCAGGGAATGGAATTGAGCAGAGTGGAATGGAGAAAACAGAAGGTAGGATTTAGCCCTAGATCTGGCTATGCAGGGATCCATCCCAGGATTTATCAATTATGGAAGCCAATAAATATTTTGCCTGACCCAGTTTGCGTTGGATTTCGTCACTTGCAAATGAAGAGGTCTTCACTGATCCAGAGACTTGCACTGCACATAGAATCACCTGGAATAAAACCTGACTAATAGTAGATGCCCAGTAAATGGCACTCACTGATGTATCACCATGAGCAACAGCAAGAAAAGTAAATGCTTTTCCTTAGGACGCCGTGTGGCTTAGCTGCTCAAAGGGGGACTGGACTTAATTCTGGCTTCTATGCCTTAGCAGCTTGGTGTCTCTGGGCAAGTTAGCTAACCTCTCACCTCTCAGAACATCTGCTTCTTCATTTGTAAGGAGGCTCGGTCATGCCAGCCTTAGCGAGTTGTGGGGCAAGCAAGCATATGTGCTGTTTGCCTTGCCTGGTGCAGGTATGTAGTAGGTGCTTAATAAATGCAAGGCAGCACTCCACTGCGGTTCCTGGGCAGGGTTCCCGGCAGAGGACAGCAGTGCATCTGCAGCCCAGACTCCACCTTCCCCGGGGAAAGCCGAGGCTCAGAGTGGGGAATTATCTGCCTCGGATCCCAAGCAGGGACCAGAGCCTGGGTCCACAACAGATCTGCAGGGTTTGATTCAGGGCTCTGGCTACCCCCTTTTCAAAATCATGCTGCAGCCCATTTTCCTCAAAGAATCGATGGTTTTAGTGACTCCTTCTCCGGGCATGGATAGGAAAGAGCCCTGAGGGGGTTCTTGTCCCCGTCTTGCCACAGCTCCACCACAAGTCACTCCTTCTCTGCGCCTCTCTTCCTCCTTCTATAAAATGGGGATGATCAGGATGTTTATGACACAGGGCTGTATGGGGACTGAGAGCTGTCATTCGGGCCCTGTTTTCTTCTTCGAGGAAAGGGAGGAGCAGGTGCTGAGCCACAAGGCCACGGAGCCGAGACACTTCTCAGAAACCCAGCCGGGCATTCCCAGCCCAGCGAAAGGTTGTCCTGGTCCAGTTTCCAGGCCGTGGAACACCTTCCAGGTCTGTGATCTCCCTGTCAGGCTCCAGAGGAGGGGGTTGTTTCTCCAGCAAGACGCTGCCCGCAGGAAAAGGCACCGCGGGCTCTCCCTTCACCGTGACGCTGCCTCGTGCCGGGATCCAGGCGCAGCTGGTGGCTCACTCTCTGTCTCTGTCTCTGTCTCTGTCTCCTGGAGCTCGCTGGCATCACTCAAGGCCCCCTCTTGTGCAGGGAGGACGAGGAGACGAGCTGAGCGGCAGTGGGAGAGGATCCCACCTGCGTTCGGAAGCACAGCCCGGGTGTATCTCCATCCCTGACTCTGCCCGGGCTGCCGGAATCACACCGGTGGATGGGGAGGTAATATTTCTTGCACTGTTTGCAGGTGGGTGGTCAGCCCCCGCAGAGACTCTTCACTCGTGTATTCACTCCCTCACTCACTGATTCCATCATCTCTCAGTTACTCGTTTATTCACAGACTGCCTCCCTCCCTCCCGCTCGGTGTATAGCACACCTCTTGGACACCCAATCTGTTGCTCTTGGCCCCACCTCTTGCTCCAGCCACTGCTGTGGTGACAGTTCTGCATGGACTCAAGTCTGCGGAGCCCCTGGAAGTGCCTGGTTTCCCGCCGCGAGGTGTCCTCTCTCGGTGACATGGGATGCCCGCAGGGACCTGCCTGGCACACACGCATGTGCGACACACAAAGGCAGAAGCGTTCATGCCCATGAGGCAACTGCTGGACAGTGGAAGTTGGAAGCCACCGGGTAAATGCTTCCTTCCTTCTTCGCCTGAGCAGATGGTCTTGAGACATCTCACACGTTTCTCAGAGTCCCCTTGGAATCAAGCAACCAGTGAACCAGAGCAGTGACAGATTCAATAATAAAACTTTTTGTTTTCCAAAGACTTCGTGGCTTAAAATGATAAACATTTAAGATCCGTTTCTGGAGCCAGAGATCTGAGAGTAGCTTGGCTGGGTGGTTTTGGCTTGGGGTCTCTCGAGATGTCATCTGGGGCTGCAGTCATCTGAAGGCTGGCCTGGGGCCGGAGAATCTGATTCCAAGATGGTGGACTCAGTGCCTGGCAAGTTCTCAAGTTCATGCCAGCTGTTGGCAAGAGGGCTCAGTTCCTCACCAAATGGACTTTCCCAGAGGACTGCTTGAGTGTCCTTGTGATGTAGCAGCTGGCTTCTCCCCCGAAGGTGACCCAAGAGAGCAAGATGGAAGCCTCAGCATCTCTTATGACCTAGCCTAGGAAGCCACACACTATCTTTTCTGTAATTATCTCTGGTTCGAAAGGTCAGCCCTAGTGAGCATTTGCTACATGTCAGCAACTGTCTTCACAGTGCCTACTTCACTTCACAGAGGTGTGAGGTGATTACATTTGTTCATAAAGGTTGAACCCTTAGAATGGCATCTGGCATAGTATGTGCTCAATAAAATGTTAGTTATTATCCAAGGTTAGGTTTTCCAGAAGCAGAGCCTGGGATGGGATTTGCATGCAAGTGGTTTTTTCAAGGGAGAGTTCTCAAGAGAAACCTGTGAAGGGGGGAAGACACAGGACAGGAAGGCAAGGAGGTAAGCAAATAGATGTGGTTCAGATGAAGTGCTAGATCCTGTGGAGAGTTCAGGAATGTAAACAGCATGGCAGAGTTTGTCCCACTTTAAGACAAGGGAGTTGGGTTTCCATAGCCCCTACACACACACACACACACACACACACACGGACACAGCCCAGGCAGTCACTGGCCAATGGCCACCCGGGGGCAGAAGCATAACCTCCCTGGTATCTCCAAGTTAGTGGCTCTAGTCACCCATGGGCTACCCTCTGGCAAGGTGCCTTCAGCAGTATTAGCCCTCAGCAACCAGGGGACGGGCACACATACCCAGGAAAAGGGATCCCAGAGCATCTAGGCAGACATCAACAGCCTCTCTGAAAACTATTACCAAACCCATAAAGAAGGTGGGTTTCTTTCTTTTTGGGCAAGTAATTTCTTTCTTGGGCAAAGTAGGTCTATTTCTGTTTCATTAGGTAAATTTCCTGTATCAATTTCTGGGATGCTCTAGAAAACTGTTCTCTGAGGGTTGGGGGAGAATTTGAACCCAAGGAGAGACTTCAATGATCCTGAATAGTCCAGCCCAAGATACAAATGCATAAAATGAGTTAAGAGCATGAAACAGGACCTGGGGGAGTGCCAGGCACCATTCACGGAGCACAGCCCATGTGCTTTTCCCACGTTGCCCCCAGTCACTCAGCTGGTGAATGGCAGGGCTAGAAGCTGAACCCAGAACTTTCTGTTTCCGAAGCCCATGCTCATGACTTGGAGATTCTCCACATGGGGAGGCAGACTTTGGGGGTGACCTGGAGGCCAAAGTGTTAAGGGGCCTACAGTTCCCTGGAGATGCCCAGGGTGTGTTTGTGGATCTGTCCCTGTGTAGAGCTGGAAGGGGACAGCTGAGAGCTTCTGGGCCCCATCTGGAAGCATGGTGAGGCTCTCCCCTGGTAGAGGTTGGGGATATCTGGCACCCATTACAGCAAGCACTATTCACTGCCTCACTGCACACTGATTTCTCTACGTGGAGAGGCATGGTGGCCAGAGACAGGACAGAGAGGGAGGCAGGAAGAGGTGCCAGGCTCGGGCCACTGGCAGAAATGGGACAGGGCCCCCAAAACCACTGAGAATCTGAACCCATGTCTGGCATTTGGTGAGCATGGACGTGGAGGTCAGGGAGTCCTGGGAGGTATGAAATGAAGGGGAGGGAGGTTCCAACTGACGTCCTGACAGCAGAGTTACCTGGTTGAAGGCAGCCTTCCAAATATACTGAGGCTGCCTGACCAGGCTCTGGCCTCCTCCACACCAGGCTCTGCTGTGCACCTGCTGGGACCAGCCTGGAGAGGAAACAGGGAGGTACTGGGAGCCCCCTCCCAGGGTGGGCTGTCTGCTGGCTGGAGTCAGGGGCTGGGATTAGTAATCCAATATTTACTGGGCACCCAGACTGTCCTCCGAGTGAGGCTAGGTGGGTGGGCAGGGCCATCACCCTTCCCCACCCCCCAGAGTGAGCATGTGACCAGGTCGGGCCAATCCGCATATTGCCTCCCACCGGCCCCAGTGATTGGCTCAGGGATGGGCATATAAAGACAGGTGGCTGACCGAGGTTGAGGGACTTGTCCCAGGTGACCCAGTTAGCAATGCCCGTGGTAGAATTACAGTGACATCGACCTCAGACACCGAAGCATATTTCTTTGTCTGCCTGTATGTTTTTTCTCCAGGTTATGATCTTCAGGATCTGGTCAGGGTCAGACAACTTCAGAGCCTTGGGAATTTCAGTTGGTCTACTTTGTGCAAACCTGACACCACCAGGGAGGTTTCACCTGGATGCAGTCGCTAATAGTTACTGGCCACGGGTGGACTTGAGCACTGAGAGAGGGAAGCTGAGTTAGCTGGGTTTCGCACCAAGTTACAGGGAGCGGTGGCTTAGTTCACTCTTCAAAGAGATACCCAGCATTTTTACTACGGTGACTCCACTCCCTGTAACCGGCTGAATGGTGGCCCTAAGGATAAGAATACCGGGTCTTAATCCCTGGGAACTGTAAATTGTGATCTTATTTGAAAAAGGGTACAATGATACCTGTAATGAAGACTGTTTTGTTTCATTAATTATGTTGTCAAATAAAGCGTGTCCCCCCTGTACCTATCTTACACCCCCAACCTCCAGAGCCCCAAGCTGACCCTATTCGCAGCCCCGCATGGCACCCTAGACTCCCAGAGCTACGCTCAACCTGACAGCCAGAGAACTCTCATTGTCCAAGAGCTAGGCAGAGGGGCAAGATATAGAATGTTCGAGCTGGAAGGGTCTTTGAAGAATTACTAACTGACCTTGCCACTCCCTCACAGAGTCCAGAGGGAGACTTGCCCAAGGTCACATAGTGTGTTAGTCAGGACTCTCTTATCTCTCTTATGGCAGAAGCCGGCCCCACATCAGAAATGACTGGTTCATATATGTGAGAGGCCCCACAGTACACCTTCAGGCTTGGCTGGATCTAGGGGCTCAGGTGCACCACCAGCTCTGGTCTCTCCAGCCCAGCACTGCCCTTCTCTGTGCTGCCCTTACTGCTGGACCAGATTCTGTCCACCTGGCAGCTTCCAGGCTCACATCCTCCTAGTTTAGCAGGCTCTTTGCTGATAACAGCAGGCCAAGTCCCCAGGTCATGTGTGCGCCCCAGAGCCAACCTCTGTGGCCAAAGAAGACAGAGTGTGCTGGTTGTGCAGGCCTGGGTCACATGCTGGCTCCAGGGACCAACTGGGTGAATTAGGCCCAGGCACTTCACAAAGCCTGAGAGTGGGGGAGGGGTGGCAGGCCCAGCGGGAAACCAGGATGCTGCCACCATAGGAAGAAGTGGCCAGTGAACAGGGAAAGTAGCCAATGTCCAGTCCACACAGGGAGTTCCGGACAGAGCAGGGCTAGAACCAGGTGTCCTGGCTCTCAAACCCTAGACTAGGGGTTCTCAGTCTTGCCTGCATGCTGGGACCACCTAAAGTGCTTTCAAAAATAAAAGTACTAATGCCTAAGGCCTGCCCACAGAGACTCCGCTTCATGAGTCTTGGCGCAGTCTGGGCATCAGGACTTTTAAAATTTCCCAGGTGATGCTAATATGCACCACACCTGAGAAGCACAGCCCTGTACATCCCTGCCACTCCTTACAGAGGGGAGGGAGGGGAGGGAGGGGGAGGGAGGGGAGGAGAGGAGCGCTAGGAAGCTCTTTTCCCCGTTGATTAATGTGCTCACTGCTCGCCCTCAAGTCCGGTCTGTGCCAGGACCTTCCCCTCTGTGCGTGTGAGACCCCTCCACCACGCTCTCGAAGGGACACCTGTGATGGCAATTAGAGCCCCCAGGATCATCCAAATCATCCCCCATCTCAAGATCCTTATCTCCTTTTTAAATCATTATTTTTATTGAGATGTAATTGACAACAACATTATATTAGTTTCAGGTGCACCACGTAATGATTCAACGTTCGTATACATTGTAAAATAATCACTATACGTAATACATGTAATAAAAAGTCACCACACTCAGTTACACATTTTCTCTGTCCTGATGAGCACTTTTAAGACCTAATCTCTTAGCAACTTTCAAATATTCAACAAGTATTGGTACCCATGGTCACCATGCTGTACGTGACATCCCTTAGGACTTACTTATTTTATAATTAGAAGTTTGTACCTTTTGACCACCTTTCCCCGTTTCACCCCCCTCCCCCCGTCAACTACCAATCTGTCCTCTGTTCCTACGGGTTGGGTTTTTTTTTAATTGTATTTTAGATTCCACATATAAGCGAAAGGACGATTATTTGTTTTTCTCTTCACTTAGCATAATACCCTCAAGGTCCATCCATGGTGTTGCAAATGGCAGGATTTCCTTCTTTTTCATGGCCAAGTAGTATTCCTGTGTGTGTGTGTGTGTGTGTGTTACATTTTCTTTATCCATTCATCCATCAGTGGACACTTAGGTTGCTTCCATGTCTTGGCTGTTGTAAATAACATTGCAATGAACATGGCAGGGATTGGGGGTGCAGGTATCTTTTCAAATTAGTGTTTTCATTTCCTTTGGATAAATACCCAGAAGTAAAATTGCTGGATCTTATGGTAGTTCTTTTTTTTTTTTTCTTAGAGTGGGGGTGGTGGAGCAGAGGGAGAGGGAGAGAGATAATCTTTTTTTTTTTTAAGATTTTATTTATTTATTTGAGAAAGAGAGAGAATGAGAGACAGAGAGCACGAGAGGGAAGAAGGCAGAAGGGGAAGCAGACCCCCCGCTGAGCAGGGAGCCCGATGTGGGACTCGATCCCAGGACTCCAGGATCATAACCAACTGAGCCACCCAGGTGCCGGAGAGAGAGATAATCTTAAGCAGACTCCACACCCAGGCAGAGGCCCAACTCGGGACTTGATCTCACGACCCTGAGATCATGACCTGAGCCAAAACCAAGAGTCCGACGCTTAACCGACTGAGCCCCCCAGGCGCCCCATGGTAGTTCTATTTTTAATTCAAGATCCTTAACTTAATCACATCTAAGGGCCTTTTTCCAAATAAGGTCACATTTCCTCAAGCCAGGATTCGGACCTGCTATTGCCGGGGGCCGCCATTTAGCCTGTTACAGGGAGTCGAGCCAACTGAGGTCTAGAATAATTGTAGACTCTGCCCTAGACCACAGTCAACAGGGTTCCCTCAGCCCAGCCTCGCTGGGGAGGAAGAGGCTGTAGAAGGAGAATAAGGAAAGAGATGCCTACAAGGGGAGGGAGGAGAGCACATGGGACAGAATGACCCTTGAGACATGTCCCAGCCAAGCAAACTTCAGGGAGACTGTGGGGCCCGCTAGTACCCTCGCCAACAGCCGGCACCAGGACCGAGCCCCGAGGCTCAAAGTTGCCTGCTGGCACATTGCCTCCATAAGTGCTATTTATAACATGGCTCCTCCCAGGTATTCCTGGAACTGGTCTGGATTAACCCTCCAGAGCCCAGGGAGCAGAGTGGGGAGCAGAGAAAGAAGAGGAGCTCCTCAGCAGATGGGGCAACTGAGACAAGGAAGCCTCTACGATGTCTTCAGTATGGAGAGATGCAGGAGGGTTGAGGTGACATGGGCAGGGGCTTTCTCTTGGCTCCAGCCCGGGTGTTCCACCAGCTAGCTGTGTGACCTTGGGCAAGTCACGGCACCCAGGACTCAGTTTCCCATCTGTAAAATGGAGCTCCTACCATCTCCCTGGAGGGCTGGTGTGAGCCTTCGAGGAGAGGCAGGTGTGCAGGTGCTGGCCCAGCACTGGCGCTCAGGATGTGTGTGTGCGGACTCTGAAGTTCGTGGAGCTGAAGGGGGCGCTAAGGCCGACGGGGGTGGTGGGGTGGGCTGGGACAGAACACAGAGGTGGCCTTCGGGAAACTTGAAAGGGCAGCCACCTTTGGCTCCCTGGCCCAGAGACTCTCAGGGCACATTAGCGCATTCCCTTTCCCTGCTCGCCAGCAGAGACCTCCCAAGGGCACAGGGGACATAACAGGCAGCCGGGGGACACCCCTGGCAGAACCAGTCTGCAGAGTGGACGGAGAGTAGGAGAGGGAGCCCCAAACCTGCCCGTGCTCTATCGGGACAACTCCTTCTCTGGGAAGTGGTCTTTTATCTCCAGCTCCCACACACTGAGAGGGGTTCCCTTTATTTAACATCCCTGGTGGGCTGCAGGCACCCTGACAGTCTACACGCTGGCCCTTTGGAAATGTATGTTTACATATAAGGGTGGCCTGTGTCTCTCATCTGACTGGCTGGGGCCATGTCCTCTCCATCGAACTGGGGGGGTCCCAGAGAGTAGATCCTTCCCCATTCACTGATTTGTTCAACCGGCCCTTGCTGAAAATCTACTGGGCTCGGTGCTGGGCAGAAGCCAAGATGGACCTGAAATGCACCTCTGCCTTCCGGGGCTCCAGGTCAGCCACCCCAAAATACATCATCATCATAGCAATAACTCTTACGCAGCACCCACTTTATGGTAGGCCCTGTTTAAGCTCTTTATATATGAGGGGAATGCTATTGACTTCCCAAATTATAAATCAGGAGACAAAGGCACAAAGGTTTAGGTGATTTGGATATCACCCGATGTGTGAGTGAGGGACCTAGCGTAGCTCCAGAGTTGGTGATTGAAGGAGTAAGTGCATGGCCTGGCCCAAAACTGCAAGTCTCAAGTGCAGGTACGGAGGCAAGGGGGAGAGGTGAGGCCCGAGGGGGCAGAGTCCACATCCCAGCGGAGCACTGTGTCTGCCATAGGAAGGACCTCAAGTTCCTGTCCTACAGGACCTGGGGTGAGGGAGGGGCAGGAGTTGGGCAGGGGCGTGGTTGGGTTTAGAGACCCTCTGACTGCACAGAGGAGGGGGCTGGGTCCCAGAGCGGCGGGGTGTTGTAGAGACAGGAGAAGAGGTTGTGGAGAAGGGATGATGGCAGGGAGCAGGCGGGCAGCCTACTGGAGCAAAGCCCCTGTCCTTCTCCCTTGTCCCTTCTGGAAGAGAGGGTACCTACTCTGGGCATGGTGGGGGCCAGTCTTCCCAGTCCTACTCTTGAGCATTCAAAAGAATGTAGTGTTCTCGGCCAGGTCGGTGCCCCGCCCCCCACCGTCCACCTGCTCACCTCAATGCACAAATCATCTCCCTGACCTACATTCTCCAATCATGCTCCTCACAAAGACAGGGCAGGCAGAGGGCTGCTCCCTGGGGCGTGGGGGCAGGGGATGGGCAATGTAGGGAAATGGATGTGGGGAGAGGAGAGAAGGAGGGAAGGAAGCGTGGAGGGGAGGAAGAAGGCAAGGAGAGAGAAGAGCCTCTGTTGAGGAGCAGCTGGGGCTGTAGGAATTCCTGGTGCAGGGGAACTGACCTGGCTCTGGGGCCTCAGGGCCAGCCCCACTCCACCACCGCCTCTGTGTGACTTTGAACAAGTCATCTGAAGAACACACCAGGGGGCCTCAGTGTTGTCATCCGGAAAGTGGCCATCAGGCTGGACCAGGCTGATTCCAAGGCCACAGCCCTCCAGGACCAGTGCCCTCACCTTCCTGCGAGACCTGGCTCTCGGGAGACCCGCCTCCCCGGTGCAGGGGGACCAAAGGCCGCCTCGCAGGTGGCCAGCAGGTGGGAACAGGCTGCAGGCAGCCCGGATGAATGATTGAGAGAAGGTGTTCAGTAAAGCAAATGACTTCCAGGCTCGGGGGACCTTCCTCTTCCATGTGAAGGTGCCCACCCCTTCCCTGTATGCCAGGCGGGCTCCAAAAGGCCCACCCCTCCCAGGGAGCGGAGCCCCTCTGCCGCCACCTGTTCCAGAAGAGCTCAAGGTGCCTTTTACACCCGTCTTCTGTGCGTCTCTGATTGCCCCACGGTCCTAGGAGCCGAGAGAGAAAGTTCCACCCTGGGGCCCTGCTTCCTTGAGTCTTAGCAGAAATTCCCCAGAGCTGGTGTGCAGTGGACTGAACTGTGTGCCCCCCTGTGACCAATTCATTTGCCAAAGCCCTAACCCCCAAGCTGGTATCTGCAGAGGCGGCCCCTGGGAGGTGAGCAGAGCTCATGGGTCATGAAGCTGGGTCCCCCGTGATGGGATCAGTGCCCTTTGGAGAAGAGATGCCAGAGAGCAGGCTCTCGCTTCACAAAACTAAGCCACCAGAGGACGCAGAGAGAAGCCAGAGGGGATCCTCGCCGGGGACCCCATCAGTGGCACTCTGCTCTGACCAGTCTCCAGAGCTGCAAGGAACAAACGTCTGTGGTCTCAGCCCCCCAGTCGTGGTATTTTGTGACCAAACTGAATGTGCCCACAAACAGGCCCAGGTCCCCTCTCGAAGTACCTCTATATCAAACCACCTGCTGCTCCTGGACAGGCTGGGCCTTGGCGAGGCAGCCCCCCAGATGCCCTCACATGCTGTTCCCTGACCCCCTCTGCCCCAGTGATGACCTCGCACCTCAAGACGACAACCCGGCTGCCACCTCCTCCCCAGGCTTCTCCTGACCTCCACCCACTCAGCAGCCCCTGGCCCCCATGAGCCGGCATCCTCCCAGATGCATACAGGGGTGAGGGCCTGGTGTCACCAGTCCTCATTAGAACCCGGTAACCTCGGGGGCCTCAGGGGCCTCAGGGGCCAGGGACAGTGCCCATCTCACTGGGTTCTTGTGAGGATGACATTACCTAATATACAAAGTGCTGGCACGTACTTGACTTTTTTATTATTAGTTATTATTGTTAATCTTTAAAGCCCCATGGTTCCTGATTATGGAGGTGAATCATTACCCCCATTATACTGCTGAGGAGAGTGAGACTGGGGGAAGGGCAGGGGACAGGGGACAGGGGACAGGGGACTGTTGGCAGTCCCTCAGCCAGCCACCAGCAGAGCAGGGTCCGGTGCCAGCATCCAGACTGTGTCACCAGCTCCTCGTGCCCCCAACCATGGGAGGAGACCCTGAGGCCCGGTCAGGAGCAGGACCTTGCCCGGCGTGGAACTGAGATCAGAGAGCAGCCCACGGAGGCCACGCAGGCGTGCGTTCGGGAGGTGACTTCATTCACCCCTGGGCCCCTCCCCCAAGAGCAGCCCTCACCCTGCGACAGGTGACTGAGCGGGAGGTGATAAACACATCCCCTGACTTCCGTGAACTCCCATCCAATTTGCTGTTCCTGGGCTTGTGCCAAGAGTGTTTGTGTTAATAAACCAAATGGACTCTCCAGAGTCCACCGAGAGTGACTGATGGTGGAGGCAGCCAGGCGCCAGCCCGAGGGGGGAGGAGGTGTGGGGCATAGACTTCCAGTCGAAACCTTCTGGGGTTTCCCAGCCCCAGGGACCCTCGGGGGTCATCTCTCCCAACACCCTCGATGCACAGGTGAGGAAGCTGAGGCAGGGGCGTTGGGGGGACTAAAATCCAGGATTACCAGGTCCTGGACTGGGTGGGGTCAGAGCTGGGGTCTGGGGTAGGGGGTGCTGGGGGTTTTTTTGTTGTTTTTTTTTTAAGATTTTATTTATTTATTTGACAGAGAGAGACACAGCGAGAGAGGGAACACAAGCAGGGGGAGTGGGAGAGGGAGAAGCAGGCTTCCCGCAGAGCAGGGAGCCCGATGCGGGGCTCCATCCCAGGACTCTGGGATCATGACCTGAGCCGAAGGCAGACGCTTAACGACTGAGCCACCCAGGCGCCCCATGGGGTGGTGTTTTGATGAACCTGAGACCACAAGGCAGGGAAACAGAGCAGAAAGGAGGGTCACAGTGGGGAACAGACACTTGGGGCTCAAGCACTGATCAGGAGACGGGGTTGGGTGGAGCGGTGGAGACCGACCACAAAGCGAACCCTAAAACAGAACTGTTAATCCCACTTCAGGGGGGATTTGACTCATCCTCCAAAATGACCTTTCCCAGAGGAATCCCTGGAGGGACTGTCGATCCGAGGGGTCCCCCTTTACTGAGACTCTCCCCTCAGAGCACCCTTCACTGAGCGCTTCATTCTTTTCTGGAATTTGTCCCTCACCTCCAGGACCAAGTGACAGGGCTCCAGTGACAGCCCAGGGGAAATCTTGGCCCACACCCCACAATTGTTAGCACCTCCCTAGGCCAGATCCGGAGCCACCCCACCCTTTCCACACCCACTTCACTGCCCAGCTCTGGGCCCTACACCCCCGGGGCCTTGCCCAGGCCTCCCTCTGAGCACATCCGAGTTCACAGACTCTGGGTGATAAGCCTCAGGGAGAATGGAGATGGAGAATCAAGACATTCCCCCAGTCCCCTCTGCTTCTACCATCAGAGGGTCGAAGGGCAGTCAGTGACCCCCAGCTGCCCCGGCGAGGTGGCTGGAGGGGGCCCAGCGTGGATAATCCACGGGCCCCGGGTTACCTAGGGAGAAGCAGGTGGTAACACTCAAGTGTGGCCCTATCCGGGTCCTTCCCGGGAAACCCTGTGGCCTCAGGGTCCCCTTCCAGCCGGGGAAGATGGGTTCCTGACCTTTCAGGTCACCACGACCCTCCGAGTGACCCGGGCTCAGCCCCCACGGAACCCTGCCTGCTGCGGAGTGGAAGGGAGGGCAGTCGGGAAGGGCCTGCCCACCCCCGGCCTCCCCACCCCCTCTCCAGCTTCAGTCAGCCCCACTCAGCTTTCATCTGTTTCCCGTGGAGAGTTTCCATGTAAGATTTTGTTTGAACAAAGCTTCCCTCCACTACAAACACTTTATAAACCTGCGATCCAGCCCGCCCCCCCACTGGCAGCCAGCAGAGGTTTGCAGTCCGGCAGCCTTGGGCTACAGCCTATTTATAGCACTCACGAGCTGCGGGGGTCTGCTCCCCCATCTGAGCCCCAGTTTCTCTGTCTGTAAAATGGAGAACTTTCCAGGCTTGCTCGAAGACTCTGAAACAAAGTAAGGAAGGTGCCTGGCGCACAGTAGGCTTCCAGAGACAGTCATGAAATTCTTTTCAGTTACAAAGGAGGAAGCTGAGGACGTGCTGGGGTATCCGGGGTATCGCGTCTGTCTGCAAGGTCACGCAAGGTCGGCAGTGCCACCCCTGTCCTAGGACCGGATGACAGCAGCCAGGGCTCCCCGCTGCCCGGCTCGCCCCCAGCTGCTGCCTGCACGGCCCACGCTTGCGCCACCTCGGAGATGCTCAGGGGTCCTGACAAAGTGTGAGCGCTAACCGGGCCCGACAGGCCTTCTAGAACAGCGTCTGTATCGGGGAGGACAGGAGGCAGGATATGGCCAATAAGCCTGCACATTGTTCATAGAGCCCATCTCTGCGGTTACTGCTGCTATTTAGCATTTAGATAACACTCTATATTTCCACAGGGTTTGCTGCCTGGGTCTGCGGTAACCAGCCGGGGGGGCGAGGCGCCGGCTCCCAGCAAGGGGGAGAACTGGCTGGAAACAGCCCATCTCCCCTGAGCCTCCCTCAAGCTCCTCCATTCATGCATGCATTCATTCAACACACACAGGAGCAAAGCTTCTAGAACCTTCCATGTCCTGCACTGGGCACATGACAGTTAGACCCAACCCCTGCCCTCCAGGAGGGCACGGTCTAGAGAGGGAGACACCCAGCCTGGAAAACGTGGCTTAGGACCCACTGTCTCTGGGAAGGTTCCAGTCCCCCACACCATTAAGACAGACACACACAAGTGTACGCAGACCTGGGACCACCCCCTCAGCCCTTTGGGGTAGTCAGAGGGCAAAGCCATCGCCAGTTGTATTCAACTCTTACTTGAGGCTATTGACAGACAGCTCCTCTAGCAGAGCGAGCAGATTATGTTGAGGCATCCAGACCCTCTCTGCACCCCCCCACCCCGAGGGGCCTCTGTGTGCTCCCCTCCCATCTGCTGATAAAGTGGTGGGTGCCCATGGAGTTTGTGGAAGGCAGGATCATCTGGCATTGCCAGAGTTCTCCTGAAGAGCAGGCTACAGGCCTAGTCTCTAACCAAGGCCAAGGGTCAGCCAGGGTTAGGGTCAATCGAATGGGGGATGTCCATTAAAATAGAAGCTCCGTGAGGGTCAAGACGTCGTCTGTCTCGTTCACCACCGTAATCCCTAGTGCACTGAACAAAGCAGACATTGAATGAATGAAGGAACGAAAGAATGAGCATAATCAAGGCTCATTGTGTAGCTGGGGCCCTGGCTTAGGGTGAGCTTCGGTCCCAGAATAAGTCAGTCTGAGAAGAGTGTTGGAGCCTTTCTGTAGCAAGCACTGGGCCAGGGAACTAAACAGAAACCAAAGTGGACTTGGCGATTGAGCCACCATCCTGGTTTCCTCAGTTCCGGGTCCCACACCAGCTCCCAAATTCACTGACACCTCCAGCCGCTGAAGCCCCACTACGGGACAATACCTATTCCTCAGGGCCTCTGGCCGTTCTAAGCCTTCCCCCACCCACCATCACCCCCCCTCATATACACAAGAGGGGGTCCCTGACTATCCCTTGTCCCAGCTGATCCAATTATGCTATGTGGTCAGTACTTCCCCATCATTGTAAGAACAAGGCCAGATTCCTTGTTGTCTCATTCGATGCCCTGCCTACCTCTCCAGCCCATGCCTTACCACCCCAGCCCCAGCCCAGGCTTCACGCTTCAGCAACAGTGAACACACTGCCATTTCATGCCTCCAAGCCACTGCATGGGTGGTTTCCCCTCCATGAAATCAATGCCTTTCACTTGCTTAAAAATATGGTAAACGACTGATTTTCTAAAGCATTTTCTTGAAGAGTTGACCACTTCAGCCTCATGTTCCTCATAACTGCTCTTGTCACACAAAGTATGGCAATTACCAATTACATTTTTATGTCTCCCGCCTTCCTTTTTAAATCTCCATAACACCAGCACCAAATCCCAGGCCTAGAACTACATCACCACCATCACCACTACCAACACCATCACCACCATCATCATGACCATCACCATCACCACCATCACCACCACCATCATCTCCATCCTCACCACCACCACCACCATCATCTCCATCATCATGACCATCACCATCACCACCATCACCTCCATCACCACCATCATCATGACCATCACCATCACCACCATCACCACCACCATCATCTCCATCCTCACCACCACCACCACCATCATCTCCATCATCATGACCATCACCATCACCACCATCACCTCCATCACCACCACCATCTCCATCCTCACCACCACCACCATCATCTCCATCATCATGACCATCACCATCACCACCATCACCACCATCACCACCATCATCTCCATCCTCACCACCACCACCACCATCATCTCCATCATCATGACCATCACCATCACCACCATCACCACCAGCATCATCTCCATCATCATCTCCATCATCATGACCACCACCACCATTCCTACCATCACTGTTGATACGGCTAACATTCATTAAGCACTTACTATGTGCCAGGCAGTGTGCTAAGATATTCACATGATTTTGTCTGCTAATCCTCATTACATCCCCAATGAAGAGGAAGGTGCTCCATCATCATCTCCATTGTATGGGTGAAGAGACTGAGGCTCAGAGAGATTCAGTAACTTGCTCAAAGACTCAAATTCAAGCTGTTTCCTCCTTATCCAGACTAGGGAAAGAGCCTGGTGCCTGGATAATCCAAAATTCCTCATAACACATTCATTCTGTTGGATGTTAGAATGTCTTGAGAGGTCAACCACTCAGATGGCCACTAATTTCTGTAGACTCCAGTACAGCCTGGGGCACCACATTCCAGGACGTAAACCTTTGGGACAGGGCTCTGAGTTGCCATCTGCCCCCTCTCCCCAGCCCCTCCTCTGTGCTCAGGGGCAGCACCAGGCTCGTTGGCCTGCAGAACCACTTATGAGGGGCCCACATCCATCTCTGCACAGCTGTGCCACCAAGCACTCAGTCCTGGAAGGGTCAGTTCCAGGCAGGAGCCAGCTCCTTGGGCAGCATGATGGATGCTCGTGGGAAAAGAAAGCCTCCCAGTCAGCCAGCCAGCCAGCATGTTCTCCTTCTCTCCTTTGCTCTAGGCTGGAGAGAGATGAGCAGAGTGCTTTCCAGGTGATGTCATCCTCCCGCGCAGCATCCCAACATCCCCTGGCGCCGACTTCTCCATATCCACAAGGCTGCTGAGGCCTCCTGCCTGCCCATGACCCTACCCACAGCCCAGCTCAAATGCCAGGAGTCTTCTTCATTCCAGGATTCTCCAAGCCTGGGCAACAGGAGAGGGGCTCTGCCAACAGCTCTCATGTTTCACGATAACATCAAAGCTCCCTTCACTCAGAAAGCACTCGACAGTCTAAGACTTACCACGAAGTACATTTTCTCAAGAATCTTGAGGGCGGGTGGGGTCGCCGTGCTCCACCCCCTTCCCAGAATCAGATTATATTACAGAAGCATCGGGGTAAAGTTTAGGTTCCCTGGCCCTTGCACAGTAGGGATGAGGCAGATAATAAAAGTCGAAGCCGATATTAACTAAGCTCCTGCTCTGACCCAGACACTGTTCCAAGTACTTCACAGGTATTAAATCACTTCATTCACACTCAGATCTAAGAACGAAGATCTCTTCTAGTCTCCATTTTACAGATGAGAAAACAGGCTCAGAGAGGTTAAGTCACTTGCTACAGGTGTCCCAGCTAGAAGGTGGCAGTTCCAGGATTACTTTTATACACCCACTGGAGGAATGTCCTCCCCTGGGTTTCCTGTCTTCTGATAATCCCCCCTTCCCCCAGCCCTTGGATCCCTGAGTCTGGGATGGCACTGAGCATGTGCAGATACACTCCACCCTCCTTGGCACCCTGCCTGCAGAGGGCACCCCCGGGGTGGGGGGGTTCTGTAAAGGGGTAGGACCAGAGTTGCCTGTTCTGTCCAGCTCTGCGATGCTCTGCTAGTGAGCTGAGCAGGAGGAAGGGGGCTGAAAATCAAGCCACATCCTCCACATGGCTTCCTCAGGATCAGGATGACATCTGACCTCCTTCTGTCTGACTCAGGCATCTGTTTCTCAATTGGTTCCAAACTTGGACACAGAGTGAGGTGTTATTTGCTGTCTTCCTGTAAGCCCCAGTACTTATAAACACATAAATAAGCAAATAGATTGTGCACGCCCCTGTTGGAATTCATCACCTTCTAAATATATCCCCTTCTAAACATAAACATCGCCATTCTACATTCACCTCGCATTTCATCTAATAGTAGAAATAATAGTAATCAGAAAAATCGCAGCTATGTGTGGTGTCTGCAGAACACCAGGTGGGTGGCATTATTACTACACTTAATTTCAGAATTCTCACATGAGTAGACCCTATTTGGCCCCATTTTTGCAAATGAGGAATTTCAGCTCCAACAAGGTAAGTGGCTGTCCCAAGGGCACGCGGCTAGCATGCGACGGATTAGATCTGTACCCTGTTCAATGGTACCTCCCCTAAGTTTATGTCTACCCAGAACCTCAGGATGAGGTCTTATTTGTTAATAGGGTCGGTGCAGGTGTAACTAGTTAAGATAAGATTGTACTGAATTGGGGTGGGTCTCCTTGGTTCCTCCAAGGAGACAGAGACTTGCAGAGACAGAGAGACACAGAGGAGCACCGGGGGAGGAAGGCCGTGTGACCACAGGGGCTGGGGTTGGCGTGAGGTACCTACGAGCCGGTGAAGGCCGAGGATTGCCGGCAACCACCAGCATCTCAGACAAGGAGGACAGGAATCTTCCAGACAAGGAGGGATTTTCCTCTGGAGCCTTAAGGGGGAGCCTGGCTCCACCATCACCTTGACTTTGGACTTCTAAACTCTGGAACCATGAGAGAATAAATTTCTGTTGTTTTAAGCCATCCGGTTCATGGTACTTCATTACAGCGGCCCCAGGAACCTAATCTGGAGTCCTGGAGTCATTATTCTGATCCCTCTCCCAAGCAAACCCCTTCTCATAGTCAAGGTCACACAAGTGTTTACCGAGAGCCAGCAGGTGCCCCGGGACCGAGGACACAGAGAAGATAGAGTCCCTCGCTCAAGGGGCTCACACACAATGACAACACAGTTGTCCCTTGTCCTCCTTGCTTTGATGTCTGGTGGGGTACCGGAGGAGGTGGGGGCTGTGTGGACGAACCTTGCTTTTGAATGTTGGTGCCATCACTTCCTGGCTGTGTGCTCAACGGCAGGGCGTAGCCCACCTCTTCGAAACCTGGTTTTTTCATCTGTAAGATGGGTGGTACTTATACCCACCTGCCTGCTTCAAAGTAGGTAAAGGATACGGAAACACTCTGGAGACCATGCCTGGCTGCACGATGGGCAGTGCTTTTGTTGGGATTGAGGGAGGGCAGGTGGGTGCGTACCTGAGCCCACCCACGTGTAATTACACTTTTGAAATGCAAGATGAACTCCCCGTGGTTAGTAAATAGCACTTGGTCAATGTCATTTGCACCTGTCTGCGCGTGGAAATATTTCCTACTCAATTCCAAAGAGAAAGAAAGAGCCCATGGTGATGGAAGACAGCAGGCAGTGAGGCTCTGCACTGGATCTGTGTCTCCGGGCCCTGCTTCCTCAGGGAGCACAGTCATCCTCAAAGGGCGTCTTGAATTGCAAACAGCCTGAGCCACAAAGGGAAGAGAAGGCCCGAGGGAAGAAGGCACATTTGGATCAGCCCCCAAGCCCGGCCGCTGCCAGCTGGCCAATTTCGGTTCCTCCTGCCTCAGCTGCCATCATCAGCCATGCCAGGGACTGTGCAATAATCCCGAGATCTGTCAGAGCTCGTGCAGGATAGCTGCCAGTCAAGCAGAGGGGAAAAGAGACCCCGAAGATCAAACAAGACACCTTTGAAACCTGCTCTGTGTGGGGAAAGCCTTGCAGTGCAGGCACCAGAGTGAGAGCCTGTGGACTGCCTCAAGGAGGGAGGGGGTGGAGAACAGGGGTGCTGCGGGTAGAGAACAGGGGGTGCAGCCTACAGAGAGGGCTTGGCAGCGCCTGGCACCACCAACCCAGGTCTCAGCAGAGCATCGCACTTCGGAGCCTCTGGACCATACTGGGCAGCCCAGGCTCCGGAGCTCGGAGAAGCTGGTGGAGGCCGCGCTGCCGGCTCTGCTTGCAACCTCGTCAGGGCCTCCCTCGTGGAAGTGTGACTTCATTCCTGAATCACAGTCCAGGGGAAAGGTGGACATGGTTGGCTCAGCGCTACAGGGGACTCATGAAAACTTCCCCCCAAGCAGGCCTGGCCAAAATCCACTGGGGTGATTCAATCCGATTCAACCATTATTTATTAAATAAACAGACAGTTGAACATAGAGGCTAAGAGCAGGGACTCTGGAGCCAGGCAGACTGGGTTTGAGCTCTAGTTCTAACGCTTGGCCCATCACTTAGCCTCTCTGAGCTCAGTTTTCTCATCTGCAAAATAGGGATAACAAGAGCACTTACTTCATGGGATGAGCCCGAAATGAGCTAATACTTGTAAAGCGCTTAGAAGCATTTCAGGCATACCATAAGCGCCAAATAAGGGCTGCACCAAGGGACTGGTAAATGAAGTGGCATGGAGCAATGGGAGAAACAGCCTGTACATCCACGGGTTCCCCAAAAATCAGACAGCTGAGGCTGGAGAGAGGCAGCGCTTGGTGTCCGGTGGCGCGGATCAGCTCTCAAGGCGGGATCTGAACCCACAGAGCCCTAGTCCAGAGCCCCCGCGCCTAAACCCTGAGTAACAGAGAACCCTCTTCTGTTCGGATTGCCCCTCCCCCAACCCGGCAGCGGGGCCCACGGAAGACACCAACACTGAATGAATCACAGTGCCATGCATATGAATTGTCATCCTTTCTCTTCCTCTTTATGTGACCTTGGACACAGTCTGTCTTAAGTGTCACTTTCTTTTTTTTTTTTAAAGATTTTATTTATTTATTTGAGAGAGAGAATGAGATAGAGAGCATGAGAGGGGGGAGGGTCAGAGAGAGAGGCAGACTCCCCGCTGAGCAGGGAGCCCGACGTGGGACTCGATCCTGGCACTCCAGGATCATGACCCGAGCCGAAGGCAGTCGCTTAACCAACTGAGCCACCCAGGCGCCCCAGTGTCACTTTCTTTGTGTGTAAAAATGTGTGTCCGAATATCCAATTCACAGGGCTGCTGGTGAAAACCACACGGGAGCCCCAATGCAAACGCGCCCAGTGGGGTGTCCGACAGTTAGCCCATGTTAAAAAATGTCATCTTGATTTTGTTTCATGTCCTTGACTCTGCGCTCAGTTCTGCCCAAGGACCCATGGGGAACACAAGAAAAGAGAAAATATATTCTTGTCCTGAAGGACTTTACACAAGACGGAAGAGGACGCAACTGTTCATTTAAAGGACAGACTACAATTAGGTGCCGAAGTAGAAATCACCTGGGAGTTCAGAGAGCTCTGCGTGGACCAGGGGCAGTCTGGAGGGCCTCTGGGAGGAGGTGTTTGAAAGAGCCATCTCCCTCATTATCTGCCACACGAAGCGCCTCACAGACCGCGTCCCCATTAGGCGAGGCTAGACCAGCGACGCAGGCCAGCGACGCAGGCAAGGACATGAAAACACTGCCTCTCAGGGGGAGAGAGGGGCTCTGATGAATTCCTTCTGATCAAAGGGTCCGGGATGGCAGGAACCAACCAGTGTGCTGGCAGCAGGCGAGACCGAGTGAGTGATGTTCAAAACCGCACGCTTTGGGCCCAGACATTGATGTCCTTCCAGAAAGTGCCCTGCGTGGATGTGAGGAAGAACAAAAGGATGGAGGAGATAGAACATGCTCAGCTGGGAGAGTCAACCCAGAGCTCAAACAAGCCACTTCCACGATGTCCTAGCTGGGAGGAACTTGAGCATCGCCAAGTCACAGATGTCAAGGCTGGGCAGCTTTCCAGGCCATTCCATCCCAAGAACCCCTCCACAGCACCCCCATGTCCAGCACTCTCATAGACCTGGAAGGACACTGAAGCCCAGGTTAGTGGTGATGGGCAAATGTGCAGCACCCCATCCCCATCCCCAATGTCAGCCCACGTGCAATTGACTCCAGGGATGAACGTGCACTGGGCCGACCGGTCCAAGCCCTGCAACCCCCTGAACACAGTAATTCATTCTAGGATAAGCTCACAGACTTAAGCAATGAGATACAAAGTCTGAGACTTTGTTCATACCATTAGGAGGGGCAATACACAGTCTTTTATGCTTGAACCTGCGAAGAGGAGCTTTTGACTTGCTGGCAACCATATTGCCATCCTATGGAGCCAACAGAGAAGACAGAGAAGAGAGCTGGAGGAGGTCCTGGTGGCATCTGCAGTACCTGCCATAACAAATAAACCCCCAAATCTCAGCGGCTTGGGCCAATAAAAATTTATTTCTCATTCATATAACAGCCTGACCTGGGTCTTTCAGATGATCTGGGATCCAGGATCCTTCTACCTCGTGCCGTACCCTCCCCTAGTGCCTTGGAGTTCTCCACACTCAGTCCTTGTGGGGAGATAGGGTGGTGGAAGCATATCTCTTTCTTAAGCCCCTTGGTCTAGAAGCCATGCATACCACTTCCACCCTCTTCCATTGGTGGTAACCGGCACATGGCCATGCCTGAATGCAAGGGAGGCTGGGAAATGTAGTTCATGCCTGGCCTGCTTCTCGGCCACAGTTCTGCACTAAGAAAGAAGGAGTCTGAACCTTCAGTGACCAACGAGCCACCTCCATCTCCACAACACTGAGCACTCAACTCAAGCAGCTCCTGAAGCCTGATCTGCCCTTGATCTTTTTCACTTAAATAAACTATTAAATTTTCTATTTCTGCCTGAGCTGGGTTTTCTGCCATTAGCACCCAGAGTCATGACTGTTTGATAGAGTCCTGCAGCCCATTTGTGCAGATCAGCACAAAACCCAGTCTTCCTTTCCCCAGTCCAGTGCCTGTCCCATGATACCCCAAAACCTCCCCTCCCCAAAGCTCCATGGTCTAGTCCACATCCCATGGAATCAGTTAATAATACAGTAATGCCCAAGGAAGAAGGGGGCTGGTCCACCTGGAGAGCAGAGACCAGAGGCTGTCCCTCAAGCTCTCCACTATGTTCCCACTTGGGAGAGGCACATAAGAGAAGAACCAATGGACTTTTTTTTTTTTTTTTTTTAGTGAACTGTTTAGGTCACTGTTCAGTTAGCCAAAGAGAAATATTAGAGGTGATCAGCTTAAGGACAAAACTCCAGAAAGAACACCAGGAAGTTTCTCCCACTCTGTGTATTATCAGCATCCAGGCCAGGGCTGAACATGATGGTACTAATATATGTCCACAAATTCTTTAACATCCCTCCCTTCTATAGACCCTGAGTGTGGGCTCTACCTAACATCATATTTCTAATGTGCAGAGTAAGAAGGAAATGACAGACCGTGACCTCCAAGGGGAGGTTATAAAAGGCATTGTGGTTTCCCTCTTTCTCCCCTTTGGATCACTTGCTCTGGGGGAAGCCAGGTGCCATGTGGGGAACAAACCCAAGCAGCCCTATGAAGAGACCCATGTGATGAGGCCCTGGGTCCTCCTGCCAATAGCCACGTGAGTGAACCTTCTTAGAAGCAGACCCCCAATCCAAGCCAAGCCATCAGATGACTACAGCGCTGTCCAACATCTTGACTGCAACTTCATGAGAGACTCTGAGCCAGGACCACCCAGCCACACTGTTCCTGAATTCCGGACCCACAGAAACAGAAATAATGTCTATTGTTTCAAGTCACTAAGTTTCAGGGCCATTTGTTAGAGAGGAGCAGACGCCTAGTGCAGCAGAGTCAGGGGATAGTTGAAGGAAGGTTTCCTGCCTTGATGACACTTAGGAGCCCGCAGACACGTTGACGGAGCCTAGGTAACTGCCGTGAAGTAGGGACTTGCAGAAATGCGAGCACACCTAGCATAGCCACGCCCCTCATCAAAACAGAAGCCAACGAGTCAGTAAATCATCAGTAACGAGGTCAAACTAAAATACGATAGATGAGTTTGCTGTCATTAGACAAAGGGTAAGTTATATAAGCTGAACCATGTGAAATAGCCAATAGACAGCCATTTTTGATGTACATAATGATGACTCCATGTGGCTGAACGTGACCCTTCACTCTCTGAGCTTCAGTTTCCCTTTTTATGAAATAAGAGTAATGACCCTCATGGTGAGGACTAAGCTGGTAACCAAACTGGCCACCTCAGAGCACACAGGACAGCCCGTGAGCGCTGCGTGACTTGCCAATGCCACAGAAATAAAGCTGGTGGGACCTAGAGAACAAAAGCGAGTAGTTGCCATCCGTCAGAAACTTGAGATCTGCCCTTGGGTCTCCTAGAGTGAGAGAGAATGGAGACCTGAATGAAGATCCCCACCTCTGTCTTCCCACCTGTGTAATGGAGATGACACCCCCATGGTGCGCTTGCCCTGACCTTCGGGCCCATCTCTGGTCCTTGGGAGGAGGGAGCCAAAAAGGGCAGGAGGCTGTGTCCATGCAGCCTGCCCTCCATCCCAGCCAGAGGGAAGAAGCAAGGAGGGAGCAAGGGCCCTCATTGCTGAGGCAGGCTTCATCCCAGAGGGCAGATTTAGCTGGATTGTTCCAGCAAATGGCTCAATTCCCTCTGGTTTTTGTAGTACAAACAATCCCAGACAAGCCTTAGAGGGTGGGAAAAAAAGAGTAATTTGTGTGGCATAAAACGTGAAGCATTGAGCATGGCATTGCAAGGCATTTGCATTTCTAAACAAGAAACCCTGCTGCTGAGTGTGGCTGTCACTTAGTTATCTTGTTAACTCCCTCCCGGCCCAGGCAGGGGAAACAGCAGCCTCCCAGCATGCCCCCCTCCCCGAGAGCCCAGGATTTGGAAGGAGAGGCAGAGGGGCACCATGAAGACCAAAGTTCAAGTCCAGCATTGTCACTAAGTCTGGAGGTGTCCTTCTGTGGTCTCCTCTTTGGCCCTTAGTTACCCTTCATTTTTGTAAAACAAGACTGTTGGACCAGATGAACCCTAATGGCCTTTAGAAGTGACAGTCCATGCTTATAAAATCTGGGAGTCAGGAGACCTGGACTCGAATTGTGGTCCTGGCATTAACTGACCAAGTGACTTTGAGCTCAGTGCTAGAAGGGATTCCTGGCATAAACTGGTTCAGCCCCCAGCTCCTTTAAACACCTTCCCAGCATCCCTGAAAGACGACCGTCTAACTTCTGTGCCAATACCTCCAAAGGCGAGGCACTCACCTCCCCTAATGGAGAGCAGGACACCAATTCTGTTGCCAGAAAGCTCCATAAGTTACAGAGTCAGTGCTTCGACTTGAGTTCAGATCAACTTTCATGAAACCTCTGCCCCGAGGGAGTCCCAGGAAAGTCGAGTGGGCAATTGCACGTGTTTGCAACCAGGTAGCTCTCTGTTCCAACCCCAGCCAGGTGATCTGAAGGGACTTGATCCATCTGTGTCTTGGTTTCCTCTTCTATAAAACGGAGATGATAATTCAACCCACGTCTTTGGGTTGTTGGGAGGATTAATCAAGCTTGGCACTTAGCACGACGTTGGCCATGTTGCTCGATGAAGCTACCTAGAGCAGTGACAATCATATGTCAGTCACCCTTTTCACCAGGCTGGCACACAGAGCACAGGATGCTCACAAGTGCGAAGCACAGCTCCGACCTTCTGCTCAGCAAAGACTGCATGGAGCTACCGATGATTCCCCAGGAGTCCATGTGATGTAACTTGGCCCCTTCTGTCCTCCCCCAAAAGCCCATCAGTGCACCGGACTGACTGCTGAACATGCCCATCCAGGGACAGCCTGACATCCACTCTAACTATTTGTTTAAAGACAAATCATTCACATACGTTGGTACATGTGGTAGACTGGACATGATTCACAATCCTTCATGCTCTCCCCCTATTAAAATTGCACATCCACACCCTTTCCCATGTGCTCCTGCAGAACCACCCAGCACACAGAGCAGAGCGCATTTCCTCCCCACGGACTTGGACGTGGCCGTGTGACCTGACTTAGCTGATGGGTTGTGGACAGGAACAATATTGTGACAATTCTGGGATGAAGCCTCAATCACATTGCATGTTTCTACTCACTCCCTGGCACTCCAGTGAGCCAACCTGGAAGCTGCTGCCCTTGCCCAAGCCCCAGTGAAAACACATGCAAGGCAGACCTGAGCCCAGTGTGCAGCCTGGAGCCCAGCCCACCTAACCTGCGGGTGGAACCAGAGCCAACAGACCAAGCCATCCAGGATCAGCAAGTTCTGTGAGCTTGAGCGGAAATGCTTGTATTTGTAACCCAGCTGAGTTAGCAGATGATTTGTTATACAGCCGTATTGTGGCAACAACTGGTACCTTATTCTTTGCCAGCATCAGGTTACTTATGAGATCCCCAACTGAGTAAGACACCCAATGAGTCCAACTACCACCGGTGAAACCGAGGCTTCCAGTCCTTTAGAGTCGCTTACAGGAAGGTCCCAGTGTGATGGGAGAGGACAAAGTCCCCTTAAAAGTACCCAAGTCCACAAGCACACTTGAATTTAGATGACAGCCTGGCTTCCTGTCATCTCCCACTTCTGGTGCACCCCCACGCTGTCCCCGGACCTCAGCTTCCACACTTACATCATCAGAAAGATGAGAGAAGAACCTGAGGGAGTTGATGGGCACCTTGAAGGGTCAGCGGTAAAGGCCTTCTGCAAACCCAGGCCCTCACTACTCCCTGTGAGCATCCATGTCCATTGGATGGCAATCAGGCTCCAGGATGGCCCCTGTGATCTCGCCTCCTGGGATTCACACCCTTGTGTGGTCCCCTCCCATACTGTGCCAGGGCTGGTCCATGTGACCAAAAGAATTTGGCACAATTGATGGCATGACACTTTCGAGAGTAGGTCATGAGAGACATGAGCATCCCACCTAGATCCTGGCAGGCCTTCTTGTGGAAATTGACAAACAGATCCCGAAGTTTATATGGAAATGCCAAGCAAGTGAAAAAATGCAAAACAGCTCTGAAAAAGAAAGACAGAGATGACAGACTCACACCACCTGATTCCAAAACTTACCAGAAAGCCACAGTAAACGAGACAGTGTGGTCTCGGCACAAGGATCGACATAGAGAGCAACAGAACAGAATTAAGCATCCAGGAATTAATCCTTAAATTTATGGCCAACTGATTTTCAATGAAGATGTAAGATGCCAATGGAGGGGGAAAAAAGTGATCATTTCACCAATTGGTGCTAGGACAGTTGGATAGCCCCATGGGAAAAAAATCAGCTTGGGCTTTTGACTTACATCATACACAAAAATCAACTCCAAATGGATCATAGATCTAAACGTAAGAACTGAAACTATAAAACTTTCAGAAGAAATTATAGGAGAAAATCTTCATGACTTTGGGTTGGACAGAGAGTTCTCATGTATGACAGTAACAGCATGATCAATAAAAGAAACAAAATTGATAAGCTGGACTTTGTTAAAGTTAAAAACTTTCACACTTTAGAAGACCCCACCGAGAGAATAAAAAGACAAACCACAGACGGGGAAGAGATATTTGCAAACCATGGATCTGATAATGGACTCATAATCAGAATGTATAAAGAACTTTTATAACTTTAAACAATAAGACAAAAAGCCCAATAGGCAAAAGATTGGAATAGACATTTCATCAAAGAAGATGTATGAATGGATAACAAGGCAAAGAGAAGATGCTCAACACAATTAGTCATTAGGGAAATGCAAATGAAGACCACAATGAGAGAGCACTACACATCCACGAGAATGGCTTTCATCAAAAAGACAGATAACACCAAGCTTCCACAAGATGCAAAGCACCTGGAACCCTGACGCATCATTGGTGGGAATTTAAAATGGTAGAGCCACCCTGGAAAACAATTTGGCAGCTTCTTGTAACAGATAAACGTAAATTCATCATGACTCAGCAACACCACTCCTAGGAATCTACCCCAGAGAAAGGAAAACACGTCCACACAAAGACACGAACGTCAGTGCTCATGGCTACACAATGATTCATCCCAGGCAAAAACTGGAAACCATCCAGATATCCATCAACTGATGAATGGATAAACAAAATGCGGTATATCCATACAGTGGAATGCTCCTAGGCAAATAAAAAGGAATGGACTCTTGATCCGTGCGACCACATGGATGAACCTCCACAACATTTTGCTAGGAGAGAGGCTCCAGCTGGAAAACACTACACATTCTATGATTCCATTTGTAGGAAATGACTGGAAAAGGCAAATGTATAAAAGACAGAAAGCACGATGGTGGTTGCCTGGAGCTGAGAGTAGGAGCCGGGATGAACTGTGAATGGGCACAGGGTAACTTTTGGGGACGATGGAAATGTTCTAACCTGGATTGTAGTGATGACTGCAGAGTTCTGTAAATTTACTCAAACCGCCGGTGGCAGGGAGACAGTGGGTTTTCCATGTTAGTGGCTGTCTTGATCATTTGCCGCCTGCTGCCACATCATGAGCCCTCAGAGGGGTCCGTGTCACAAGGAAAGCAGAACTTTCGGCACTGCATTGGAGTGTGGCTTTGTAGAGCAGGTCCTCCAGCCCCAGGCCCAGACAACAACTCGACTGAAAGAAACCCCTTGAACGACCCTAAGCCGGAATCATCTTCAGCTGCATCTGGACTCTCCCGCCCTCAGAAACTGTGAAGTCATAAATGTTTGTTTCTTTAAGCTGCTAAATTTGGAGTCATCTGCTATGTAGGCATAGATAACTCGCACCCATTATCTCCTGGTGACCCCCACAGCTGAGTTTTGGGTAGATATCTGCATGCCCATTATAGAGGTCCAGAGACTGAGGCTCGAGAGTCTGGTCCAAGAGTAGGCAGCGATCAGGAGGTGGGGGTGGCACTTAACCAGGCAGGCCCGACGGCAGAGCTGCACCTTACGACAGCTCACTCAGCATCCTGGACCAGGTACCATGGGAGACACCACGGAAGGAGGAGACGTCAGATCCCTGCCCGGCAGGACCTCCCAGTCTGAGGGGGTAGGCGGGGCAGCCAAGCAGAAGACCCTCTGGACCGTGTTCAGTGGCGGCCCCCCGCCCGTGGCTCCTCATGGCCCACCGTTCAGCACCACAGCTGCCAAATCCATTCTTCGCAACTCTGAAAAGAGCTCAGAGCACCCTGACTGGGGGTTCCTGCCTCCCCCTTGAAGCAGAAAGCAGCAAAATTGGATAGTAATCTGTTGTCATTCAAATATTTCCGCTGGAACCAGGGTGAATTATGATGCCATCCCGCTTTATTCAGTGCAGCATCTTTCATAAGAGCTGTGTCTCAGAAACACTTTGGAGAAGGAAATAATAAATAATTGCCCGAGGGGACAAAACAGGAGATGAAAAGCTCTAGGCTGGCGGGGGCAGGGAGGGAAAACGCAGTTTTAAGGAGCTGGTGTGTCCAGGGAGCTCGAGCTGGGCAGCTGGGCCTTGGCGAGCAGAACTTTGGGTTTCAGTGCCGGGTTCCAGATGCTTCTGGGAGAAGAGGCTACAGGACGCTGCACCTCCGCACTGGATGGCGAGACCATGCATAGGACACCACTGGGCAGGCGTCCCGGAGCTCCTTCCATCTGACGTGGGGCCCTGGATGGCAAGCTCTGCCTCTCCCACATCCACGCTCACTCTACTCAGAGCCCTCACTGGCTCGGGGTCACTTAGAGTCAGGCCCAGGTCCTTCTCTGACCCAGAGCCTAATACAGCCCTACCCCCAGGGTTTCTCTTGCTCTCGACTGAGTGGACCCCACTCCAGGCCCACTGATCTTCTTACTGTGCTTTCAACATGCCAAGCACATGCCTGCCTCAGGGCCTTTGCATTGACTATTCCCTCAGTCTAGAACACTCTTCCCCCAAACACCCACACACAGCCAATTCCTCACTTCCTTCAAGTCTTTGTTAAAATAGTGCCTTCTTGAGGGGGAAATCGGAGGGGTAGACGAACCATGAGAGACGATGGACTCTGAAAAACAAACTGAGGGTTCTAGAGGGGAGGGGGGTGGGAGGATGGGTTAGCCTGGTGATGGGTATTAAAGAGGGCACGTTCTGCATGGAGCACTGGGTGTTATGCACAGACAATGAATCATGGAACACTACATCAAAAACTAATGATGTAATGTAGGGGATTAACATAAGAATAAAAAAAAATAAAATAAAATAAATAGTGCCTTCTTGGTGAGGCTACCCTGACCTCACTATTTAAAAGTGTTCTTCCTTTTCCCTTTCTCCTGATTGTCCTACTCTGCTCTGTGCTCCCCGACCCTGATGGCCCTCCCTCACCTTGTAGTGTATGTACTATTAAACTTGCCATTGTCCCCCTACCGCTAGAGTCTAAGATGCAAAGAGGCAGCACCTTCGTTCCCACCTGGCACCTGACAGCCGAGGGGCTCAGCAAACATCTGCGGAGTGAGCACAGGCATGCTTGCACAGAGCCTCAAGCCCCCACGTACAGGTGCCCACTTACCTACTCCTACCTGTGGATCCCCCTGCAGTCTTACACACACGTGCCCTCAGCACAAAGCCACACTTCCCACCATTTGGGAGGAACGGTCTCTGACCTGGAAGACAGTGACCTGAGCCTGCACTCTGGGCCCCGGCACACCCAGGTTTTAATCCTAGCTCTACCGCTTGCCATCAAGTCATCTTGGACGAGGCATGTCGCCTCATCTGCATAGAGGGCTAATCATGATTATTGCCACTCTGTTACGTAGGAACTATTTATTACGTCCATTGTGCACACGGGGAAACTGAGGCATGGAGGGGCCAAGTGAGGATGAAATAAGAGACTCAGTAACAACTACTACTGCTCAGGATGTTTGCTGAGCCTAGAAACTGAAGCTGAGAGGAAGCATGGGACAGAAGTCTGTAGCAGAAACCTCAAAACACAGACAGTGTGGCTGAACGAGAATGAACTAGAACCATTTTTGCCCCGATCACCTTACAATGGAAAATGAATTTGCCTGAGCAAAGCAAAGCAAGAGCCAATGACAGTCCTCTGGACTAAAAATAACCCTCAGCCATCGGTGCGGGAAGGTACTTAGAGATAGACAATCAACCCACATTCCCACTTTCCCAGCGAGGAAGTGGGGTTCAGAGAGGCGAGAGTCATTTTCTGACGATCGCCTAGCAGATAAAAGGGTGCAATCTGGGATCTGAACCAGCTCTGTCTAACCCCAAAGCCCTCGTTCTTCTCATTGATCAATTTCTTGTTCATTCATTCAGAAGCAGCCAGCTCTAGACCCACTCCCTGATCAGCCAGGTTCCCGGGGCGCCAGTGGGGAGCACTGTGGAGGCCGTGAGGATGCCCGATCCTGGGTCTGCACTGAAGGTGGCAGAGGCCACAGGGCCTGGGGTCCGAGGCAGAGGGGCTGCACGCCCACGACTGCCTGCCCGACTCACAGCTGCAGCAGCGGGAGGAGGCCGAGACCAGGGGCGCCCCAGGAACATCTGGCTTGAGGCTTCTCAGAGACATGTTTCTCTCACTCACTCAGAAGCAGTGATTTCTAGTTGGGGGGTGAAGAACATTTCTCAGCACAGTCTGAGTTTAAAATAATTAAATACATCATGTTCCTCAGGGCCCAATAGGTAGTGTAGGACTATGTCCTCGAGTGAGCTTTGCATGCCATGGGGAAGGGGGAATGAAGGAGTCTCTGTTCTTTTATTCGGGCTCCATTAAACTGAACCGTCACATGCCCCACACCAGGCAGGGTATGGGGACACCAGGCCAGGACCTGGGGGCCCAGGGATGAACAAGATGTGGCCTTGGCATTCAAAGAGCCTGCAGTCTGTTTAGAAATAGGATGCCCCCATGTGTTGGTGTCTGAATCCAGGTAGCTGTAGGTCCCTCCAACTCCGTGCTTCTCAGCTGGGGTGATTTTATCCCCCAGGGGGCATTTGGCAATGTCTAGAGACATTTTTGGTTGTCATAGCCTGGCCGGGCTGACATCCAGTGAGGCTAAGGATGCTGCTAAACATCCTATGATGCATTGGATAGGCTACAATAATGAATGATCCAACCCAAAATGTTGGTAGTGCCTACATTGAAAAACCCTGCTTTAAACAAAGAGTATTTAACCAGGAGTTCTGGGACCCTTAGAAGGCCTGTGGATATCCTTACAGAAATTTAGGCACTTCCCTGAGATCATAAGCAAAATTTGGGACCTCTGTGAACATGGGAATTGTTCTAGCATGATCATCTGAAATCTCATCCAGACTGAGGCCAGGCATGATGCTGAACTGTTTAACTGTTTTATGTTCAACACATAGCATGGGGCACAGCACGCGGTAAGGGTTTGGTACGTACCGTTGAGATGAATGGCAGGGCATCCTTAATAGACCCAGAAATAGTTCTCCTCTTCTCCACCCAAGTTCTGAACACACTGGGAAATAAGACAAAGGAGAAGGAGGCCAACATGTCACCTTTGGTATGGATAAAGGCTAATTTGGAGAACAGAACACAGCTCACTGTGAAAGCCAAATGGGCATGCTCAGTGAACCCCAGAATTAGGCAGACCAACCCACCTTGTCACACAGCTTGGGGTGAGGGCAGGCCACCCACCTCCTAGCTCTCAGCACAGGTGCAAAGCCTACGTCCAGACTAACATCGTCCCACAGAAGTATAATACAAATCACAAAAGTAGATTTATTAGCAGCTATATTTAAAAAACTAAAAAGAAACAGGTAAAAGTACTTGTAATAATATATTTTATTTAACCCCATTCCCCAACATATGATCATTTTAACATATTGTCAGTATAAAAAATTATTACTGAGGCATTTTACATCTTTTTTTTCTACTATGTCATCAAGTTCCAAAGTGTATTTTTACAGCAATGACACATCTCAATTCAGACTAGCCACGTTTCAAATGCTAATAGCCACATGTGGGGAGGGGCTGACATATTGGACTGGGAAGGTCTTAGAGGATTAGGGAATTATGCTTGCTCCCTATGGACGAGCTCCAAGTGGGGGAGAAGAGGGGAAGACCAGGCTCCATGAGCCCACTCACCAATCAGATAAATCACTCCACCTCTACTGGGACCGAATGGGGAGAAGACAAGAATTACACTAACTGAGCTGCCTTCACATGGAAGGAAATATTGGAAATGGAAATGCATTCCTCCTGGATGGATGGGTGGACGGATGGTTGGATGAATGGATGGACGGATGGATGATTAAGGAACAGATGATGTGAAATCCAGGTAAGACATACTACACCAGGGCAGGGAGTCAATTTCTATTTTTTAAAAAGCTACAAATGTCAAACCCATGAAAGAAAATGCTGTGGTTTTGGAGGCAATATATCCTTGTTTTGAAAAACCAGAATCCCATCCACTCTTACCTCATCCAACCTCTGTGAGTGGAGGAAACAATAACATCTGAGTAGTAAATCTAAATAATATCAATAATAACAATAATATCTAAAGAACAGTCACCATACCTACTGTATGGCAGATAACTGAATACTTTGGTAAGAATATAAGCTATATGTAAAGGGGGATTTTTGTCTGTTTACTGCTCTATTTCTAGCACCTGGCATAGAGTAGGTGCTCAATAAATATTTGTCAAATTAACAAACTGTTTGATTTATTCAAGAAGTTCAAAGAGGTTGAGTACACTGCCTGAGGTCACACTAGCACCCAATGGTAAAATCGGAATTTGAACTCAGGTCTAGTGGAGGCCAAAGCTCATTTTACCACCTGCCCTTCTGAATGATACAGAAAATCACATTTTCCCATCTGTTCTTCATGAACATGGCACCTAGTCAGCCCTGTACATTACTCACCCTGGAGAGCACCCCAGCAAAAGTTCAAAGCCAAGGTAGTTTTCTCTACTTCTCCAACTCAAACTTTCGCATGATGCTCTCCCCATGTCCCTGAAGCTGAGAGTGCTGGGGAATGCGAATTCATAGGACCTAAAGTAGGTGGAGCTGGCTCGCAATGGCCCGAGAGAGCAGACTGTTAAATTTTCAGAAATGTTGTGAGCCAGTTGTCAAACACAGCCATTACTAAAAAATTAAAGTATATAAACTTACCATTAAATAAATTACATGAAAAACAAAGATGATAAATACTCAAATTCATCACTTCATAATTATTTTACTTTATTGCTCTCTATGCTCTTAAGGTCATTTGTGTCTATTGTATCTGTACAATCGAGATGCTCCTTTGATGGTGTCTGGCTGAGCATCTCTTTCCAACTCCACATTCAATGTCACCTAGACTGAAATCAGCCATGGCAGGAGCATTTACACCACAGAAACTGGCAAATGCTGCAGACCAGGTCCTGTTTTTATTAATGTCCCAGAGAGAGTGTTATTCTACATTTACTAGCATTGTATGGCTGGTTTACAAGCCAGGATGTGGTCACAAATCAAAGAGCACTGTTTTAAGATTCTCCACTACACCACTAAATAGCGACCAGAAAGCCATCTTCACTCAAAAAGGACATCTTACTTCAGAAAACAGCACCTGCTGTAGACTTTCTGAGCCTCCTTGTGGGAGGTGGAAAATCCAGTACACATTCCCACTGGGGTCCAGTTCATCTCAGCAGGGAACATCCAGGACCCCAGGGTTCAGTTGAGGGCCTTTCTCACAGACACACAGCTCCAGTTGGAAATAGCAAAGCTCAGCCCTCTGGAGTCATTGCTATGCATGGCAAGCAAGTTCTCTTGTCTCTAATGAGCAGTTGGCATGATGCCCATGGTTTGGTCCTGGGCCCCTGCTGAGATGAAGTTGATTTAACCATATCCTTTGTCTCTGCTTTTAACACCTCTGGTGGGTATATCAATGGTTGGAGTGGGAACCATGCAAAGCAGAGAACAAAAGCAGAAGTCAGCCTCCGGAAGTACGTCTGCCCAGCCAGCCATTTTAGCTCTACACACTTGAGAGTCTAGGGGGTCTTTAATTAGTTTTGCCTTTCCTCCCCAGGGGAGTCGAACATTTGAGTATACCCTGGGTGACAAATATGTTGCTGGGCACCTTCTAGATAATCTTATCTAATGTGTTAACTACTTTCCAGAGTAGGTATCATTCACCACTTTTACATATGAAGAAATTGGAACCTGGGGAGGTTGAGCCCCCTTCCCAAGGTCAAGCAGCCAGTGAATGGCTAAACCAAAATTACAACAGACATCTCTCTGGCTGTGGATTCACATGTTCTCTACTAGGCTACACTTGCCTGAAATAGATACCTTAGACTGGACTTTGACAAGTGGGTACGGTTTCAACAATCGGGCCTGAGGAGGAGGACACTAGTGGCTGGTGGGGAGCGTAAACAAACTAATAGAAGCAGGAGATGATGGGGTTCATCCGAGCACACTGGATGGCCTAAAGGTTTACGTAGGAGAGGAAGGAACTAATGCGGATGGAAGGATATGTGGACAAACTGAGAGGTGGTAAGAAGGAAGGGCAGATGGGTAGAAGAATAGATGTGAGGGTGAACATGAAGTATGGAGAGATGAGGGATGCAAGGGTGGACAGTGAACAGTGGATGGTGGACAGTGAATAGTGGATGGTGGTTGGGTGGACAGTGAACAGTGGATGGTGGATAGTGGACAGTGAACCATGGATGGGTGAACAGTGAACAGTGGATGGGTGGACAGTGAACAGTGGATGGTGGACAGTGAATAGTGGATGGTGGATGGGTAGACAATGAACCGTGGATGATGGACAGTGAATAGTGGATGGGTGGACAGTGAATAGAGGATGGTGGATGGTGGACAGTGAACAGTGGATGGTGGATGGGTGGACAATGAACAGTGGATGGTGGACAGTGAATAGTGGATGGGTGGATAATGAACAATGGATGGTGGACAGTGAATAGTGGATGGTGGATGATGGACAGTGAATAGTGGATGGGTGGACAGTGAATAGAGGATGGTGGATAGGTGGACAGTGAACAGTGGGTGATAGATGGATGGACAGTGAACAGTGGATGTGTGGACAGTGAACAGGTGGTACAAGGATAAGACAAGGAATGGATGCACGGAGGGTAGAAGGAAGAGAAGGGAAGGAGGAGGGGAGACGAGGGGACAGACAGGAGGAGAAGGGAGGGAAGAAACATGGTAGCTAGGTGGGTAGGTGGGAGGGTGGTCAGTGAAGGACGGGTGGGTGAATGCGTAGACCAGGAGACAGCTAAAATGCAGACAGGTGGAAGTGGATACAGGGGTGGGTGCTAACATGAGCATGTGGAAGGGTTAGGGGTGGACACATGGATAGTGGAAGATTAAAATGTGGGAAGGTAGGTGATAGAAAAGTGGCCATGGGGGCACCTGGTGGCTCAGTCGGTTAAGCATCTGCCTTCGGCTCAGGTCATGATCTCGGGGTCCTGGGATCGAGCCCCACGTCTGGTTCCCTGCTCCGTGGGGGAGTTTGCTTGTCCCTGTCCTTCTGCCCTGCCCCCCCACTCATGCATGCTCTCTCTCTCTCTGTCTCAAATAAATAAATAAAATCTTAAAAAGAAAAGAAAAGAAACATGGCCATGGATGGGAGAGAGAAGGGGAAAGCAGGTGACTGAGTGGGTAGGCGTGTGAGGGAGTGGACAATGTTGGGTGGATGGACGGATGGTAAGACTGGATGGATGACAGGTGTGGGCATGCGGGGAGCATGATGGAGACAATGAGAGAAGAAGGAAGGGACAGAGGGAGAGAAGAAATGAGGGAGAGACAGGAGGGAAGGGCTCATCCCAGCCCATGAGCACCACAGACATGATCCGTGGGGAAGGGGAGTCATCCTCACACCATGTCCAAGAACCGACCAGAACCCGGGCTGCCAGGGCAACACAAGTAACTGACAGCTCTGCTTCCTTCGGAGCTCAGCCCTGGGGCAGCCCCCACAGAGGCCCTGGTCAGGAGCAAGGCTCCATACCTCTTCTTTCTCCACCCCTCCTCCTCCTCCTCCTCCTCCCACTTCCAGCCTCCCCGCCCCTCCTTCTGCTCTCCTTCCTCACCCTGCAGCCTTGTCTTGGCAAGAGGCTCGCTGGAGCCGAGCAGTGGGACCAGATGCTTTGACCTTCTCTGTTCTTGGACATAATTACTGTTATCCCACATAATCGCTTTGAAATAACTCTGTGTCATTATGCACCTTCGTGCTATTTCACCCATTTATCTGTGAGCAGCCCTGTGCTGGGGAGCAGGGATTTGGATAGAACAGCTTGCTGGGTTGTTTCTCTCCTCCTCCTCCTCCCGCGCACCGTGCTTGCCTTAACCCTTCCTGCCACGGCTCTCCTCAACATGCCGTTCAAACAACAGCACAGACGGTCCCTCCAGGCCAGCGTCCAGGCACCGCTGGAGACGAGAGGACCCAGTGGGTCCAGGCATGGACTATAGTACCATGGTGGGCAGGTTATGTGTTCTGAGAGGCCAGGAGTGGGCAGGCGGGGTGGGGGGAGAGTCTAAAGCCAAAAGCAAGAGTTGTGCAATCTAAAGGGAAAAGCCAAGCCAAGGTCAGGCTCAGGGGAGACCCAGGAGGCATGTTCAAGATGAGGACCCCCCAGGGGCACTGACTCAGAGAGGGCTGGATGGTGGCTGACATTATGCAAGTGCCCCCGGTACCCTAATATGAGGGGGCAGGGCTGGGTGTGTCAGGGGCACCGCAAGACATAGGGCCATGACAGTGGACTTGAACGAACCTGACCAGGAAGGGACACTTCCTTGGGGCCCAGAGAGCTGCAGCTTTGAGCCAGACAAGCCCCGTCATACCTCTGGGTCTGGGGATGGGGTGAAGGTGAAGAGAAAGCCTGCCCAAGAAGAGGACTCCAGCTTCCTGGGTCTTAGCTCTAGCTCCTGCATGTTGTCAATGTTCCTGGGACGGTTTGACCCCAGCCTGCCTGTGAACTTTCCTCCCAGGACTGGCCTGCTTGTTACGCCGCCTTTGGAATTCTCCAGGCTTATATCTGAATCCTGGCCAGCTGTGTGACCTGGGGAAAGGGACTTAACCTCTCTGAGCCTCAGTTTCCTCACCTGTCCTGTAGGGATAACAGTTGCCCCTGCTCATAGGGTGGTTGGGAGGCTTCGGTGTGATCATGCGCAGAATCAGCACTGTACCCGAGCCATAGCAATTGCTCGAGAAATGAAAACTAGAGGGACGGTACCTTGGGCACCTCTCCAGTTCCCAGCCCCCATCTCTGTCAAGCCTTCTCTCCTACCATGCTGGACTCTGGGTCTCTGACCCTCCAACTTCCCATTGGTTCCATTCAGTTCCACCCGTTCCGGGAACAACAACGCCTGTCACATCACCTTGGGGACCCAAGCCACACCTGGCGAGGGCTAGGGAGTTTAAACAGACAAGAGGGGATGGTAGGTCACTGAGGTCAAGGCCAGAGAAGCCAGTCAGGCAGTGTCCAGCCTTTCAGCCTGCCGCCCCAGCCACAAAGGAGCTCCCAGGAGCTTTGCCCCCAGGAGCCTCCCAGCCTCTGCGGCCTCTGCCGTCCCTGCTCGTGGTCTCAGCACTATCTGTGGTGTGTGTGAACGCTCCCGTCTCTGCCGGCAGGGGCTGACTCCAGCTTCCTATGGTCGTCGCTGAACTTTGCCACGGCAGGTGAACATGAGTTACTGATGTGGCCTTTGTGGGCCGTATTCATGGCCAAGGAGCAAGGGGGCACTTGATTCTAGTGACTTTTCCAGTATCAACCGGAGCCTCCGGTGGGCATCTTCCAGCTCCTTTCATTACCTCCATTGCACTTTTCCTTTACCACCTTTAAACACGTCCTCTTGCTTTGAATGCATCATCACTCCTAACATATTTGGCTCAGCTGAGGGGAGGAAGTGCAAGGAGAGGCAGTGAGGCCCAGAAAGGCTAGGCGGTCCAGCAGCTGAGATCCTCCAGGGGAACTTGGAAGGGAGCCTGAGTCCTCCAAGTCTAGCCTCAGGGCTCTCCTCCTGCAGGAAGCCCTCTGTGATTTAAACTTATCCAAATAGGGCACCTGGGTGGCTCAGTTGGTTAAGCATCAGACTCTTGATTGCAGCTCAGGTCATGATCTCAGGGTCATGAGATCTAACCCTGAGTCAGCTCTGCACTCAGCGGGGAGGCCACTTGACCCTCTCCCTCCCCTTCTGCCCCTCTTTCTCCTCACTCTCTCTCTCAAATAAATAAATAAATAAATAAAATCCTTTTAAAACATTGAGAAATAAAAAAATAAAATAAAATGAATCAGAGTAGCTATTATAATTTGAGTGCTCACAGCCAAGCACGGCCCTTGGGGCTATATGAGTATTAACTCACTTAAATCGTATCCCTGTATGTAGTGAGCAAATAGGCTCAGAGAGGAAAGGTAACACCACCAAGGCCACAGGGCTTGTTGGTGGTTGGGCAGGGATTCCAGCCAAGTCCCTGTAACTCCCACCCAGCCACCCTGTCCCTCACGTGACTCCTCCATGTAGGCACTGCCTTCCATGTTATAAGGCTGGGTTTTCAGCAATTGAAAACGGGGTGAAGGCTTTCTCATAGTTTCCTATTGCCTTCTCCATACAACTGGGAGGTGTCTAAGGGCCAGGACTGTCACTTGCCCCACTAGACCGGGAACTCCTTGAGGGTAGAAGTCGTGCCTCCCCTATCAGATCAGTACTTCCTTGTGCCTCCCCCACCAGACCGGGACATCCAGCTCTCCCTTCCCACCCAGCCCCCACCCCACCATCGTGCCTTCCTCTGCCCTCCATCTAGCAGGCAGCTGGGGTTCCACTCTGCTTTCCCAGCAGGGGGCCCTGGTGCTGTCCCCTCCCTGGGTCCCCCTCCCATGGCTCCTTCCCTTCAAGGCCAAAAGCACACGCATCATCTCAGTAACGAGAGCCGTGCACATGCGCCCCATCTCGCAGACGGCTGGAGCAGAAGGGAATCTGGTCTTCCTCCCATAGCAGCACGGAGCCCACCCTGGACGGGGCCCTGAGCGGGGGGTAGGGCGCTTTGCCTGGCCCAGCTCCCCCCCCCCCCCCCGGGAGAGCACAGGGACAGTCCTCCCTGCCCCACCAGGACTGCCTCAAAACCCCTGCTTTGGAGTTCTACCATCCAGTCGAACTTACCGCCACTAATTCCCCTCTCTGCCTCAGCCCCCAAATCCCCGTCCCAGCCTCAGCCCTGCCCCTCCTGCTCTGTGAGTTTCCCCATCTGTGAAATGGGAACGACGACCCTCCCGCCCTTCCCTCACAGGCTGCTTCTGAGAATGGACCAGGCTGTGCTTTCGGAGGCTCCAGGACGGGGCGGGTGATGACAGCAGTGCATGGACACAGTTCCCGCCAGGCTGGGATCCCGGCCTCCCTGCACCCCAGGCATGGGGTGGGGGGGGTCCATGCCGCCACCTGTTTGCCTGGGTCCTCCTTGTGCTTTGGAGTCGGACACATTTGGATTCAAATCCTGCCTCTGTGCAGACATAAAGTGTTTGTAACCCTTGACCCACAGTCCCACTTCTAGAATCCATCCTTAGACATAAAGATGCCATTACCGACCAACGTCCATTCCAGGCTGGCTCTTTGAGGTAAGAGCAGAAACCTCAAAACGGCTAGGACGTGCATCAGGAGGGGGACTGGGTGACTGAGCCATTGGCTCCTGCAGAACAACGGACACAAAAGCTTGCACCTGTCACATTGACCCGAGACGCGCAGAATATATCGTCCAGCATGCGATAGGCTGTTAGGGAAAAAATACATTACAGGAAACAAAGCTGTGGAGGGGCACATGCAACAGCTTCCCTCATTCTCCCCGTGCCCCTGTGTCCCTGCCTATCGGTCGGTGCACACTCCTACGCATAGGAGGGGATCGGTTACCGCGGGTGGGAGGCAACGTGAGGGACAGAGAATGAAAGAAGTTTGGGAAAGTCTAATCCTATTTTATGTACTTTACTATTGTTTACATTGTTTTGATGAGCCCTTATTTAAAAAATAATAAATAAAGCAACAGCGATTTTTAAAACTTCCCCTCTCGGTCACTGATCAACAATGCGACTTGGGTGTCTCAGGGCAATGAGCCTCAGTTTCTTCATCTGTAAAATGGAAATAACAAGGTGTGTCTCGTAGCTCCACTGTGTGCACGGAAGAGGTTAAGTTCTCTTCCCTCACGTGGGAAGGGCGAGGGGAGGAGGTATAAGGCTGCACCCCAACAGCCAGTGGCCCAGCTCTCAGGGGGCAACCACTTTGACTGACGTAGGGGAGTTGCCGCCTCCCCCCCCCACCCCCCCCAGTCACAGACTCAGCCCACGCTCCCTGCCTCCTCTAGCTTTTGTAAATGCTAAGCCAGCTTCCATCCCTTTGGTGCCAAATGACCGAGATCAAGGTCCATCCCTCTCTGAGCATCAGTGGCCCCACCTGGGAAAAGGCAGGTGTCTCCCGCCCGCCTCCTCGGTGTGTCCCGTGCACCCGGCTTCCCCCGGGAGGCTGGCTCTTCTGCAGCATCAGAACAGTGAGCAAGGGAGGGAGAGGGCTGAGCTCTTGAGTAAACATTGCTTCTCATGCAAAAGCTCAGAGCTCTGCCCCACACCACACTCACCTGAGATGTCTGGAACCGGTGAAGAATCCCGAAGGGCTCTACAAACAGACCTCGAGCTGGCAGCTGCCCCTAGGGAACTGGGGTTAAATTCTGGGCTTGTGCGCGGAGGAGCATAGCAATTTGCTGGATTCCTCCATGTCTTCTCCCTCGAGATCCAGAGATGAGACACAGTTCCCCAATTCCTGGAGATCAGATAGGAACGTGGACACCTGGCGGGGGGCAGGCCGGACATTGTCCACCCCAGAGGAGACCCCTAGGGACAGACGCTGAGGACCGGGTGCCTAATGTGGCCTGTGGATTCCACAAAGCCCCTGGAACCTAGCACCCTGAGGAGCAGGAAGGGAGGGCTGGACCCAATCAAACCGAGCTTAAACCTGGAATGACTGAGTCTACCTGGCATTGTCTGAGATTACATTTTCTGCCCTCAGGCAGAAAGGGAGCTGGGGACAGAAATTCCCTACCGTGAGAGAAAAATAAAGTTACAATGTCTGGCACACCACACAACGTGGCTTGAAAATTCATACTCACCATACACACAGCCCCTAGATTTGAAAATAATGAAAAGAGTCACTGGAGTGAGAAGCAGCTCCAGACCCCCACCCACTCGGCCTCCCTCTCGCCCCCCAAGGAGGCTCTGGAAGCCCAGTTTGAAAACTTGCACACCAGACCAAAAGTGGGGTGGCCGCATGCAACCCATCCCTGCCCTCGGGAGGCCCCTTTTCCCAAATTTGAGTTGTCACCCCAGATCAGAGCAGATCGGGGGCCCCGGGGCCTGTCGTGGGAGCAGACCGGGGGGGCACACATCCCTCCGGAACCCAAGGGGTGCCCCCAGCACTACCCACACCCCTCGCCCCCCAGAAGCTACCTGGATGCCCCTTGGGACCTCAAACTCGCATACCCCAAAATGACTGCCTCACTCTGCCCCCACACCTGCCCCACCTCCGGTTCTGGAACCACCTTCAACTCTGGGCCCGAGAGGGAAACAGGGACAGGAACCCATGGGTGTCTCCTTGTCCTTCTCCTTCCGTCCAAGCGGGCACCAGGTCCTGCCAACTGCATTTCTCAGGCATCTCCCGAATCCAGCGCTCCTGCCACGTCTGCATACGTACTTGCGTCCCTGACGTTGGCAAGCCTCCCAGCCTCCGGGGAGGCCAGAGTGGGTAGTAGGCATGGAATTGCCTGGGTTCAAAACCTAGCTTCACCGTGACTATTAGTCATAGGCTACTGGGCAAGTTTTCCAACCGTCCTCAACCTTCTCATCTTTAAAATTACATGATGGAAAGCCTGGGTGGCTCAGTCAGTTAGGCGTCTGCCTTCGGCTCAGGTCATGGTCCCAGAGTCCTGGGATGGAGGCCCGCGTAGGGCTCCCTGCTCAGCCGGGAGTCTGCTTCTCCCTCTCCCTCTGCTGCTCCCCCTGTTTGTGCTCTCTCTCTCCCTCTCAAATAAATAAATAAATTCTTTAAAAAATAAAAAATAAAATTAGCATGAGAATAGCACCTACCTTACAGTATTGTTTAGAGGATTAAATGAGTTAATAGTGCAAATAGAGGACTAAACGCTCTGTATGTCGTAACTCATGTCCTTCCAGGAGGGAGGTGCTATCTTACAGAGGAGGGAACCGAGGCTCAGAGAAAATAAGTAATTTGCCCAAGGTCACACAGCTGGTAAGAGGTAGCCTCCAAAGTCGAGCCCAGCTGTCTGACTCTTTTCCATTATGAATACAGCGCTATGTCTGTCTCCTTGACCGCGAGCTCCAGGCAGGATGGAATTTTGCCTGATTGATCCCTGTGCTTCCAACACCTAGCCCACATCAGAGAGAGGAGGGAAGGTTTAAGAAGAAGGAAGAATGGAAAGGAAGGCCAGAGGAGCAGGCCAGTCTCCGTCAGTCCGGGCCTGGGGGGTAGAGGTCCAGGCAGGATCCTGAGCAGTGGGCCTGGGTCCACCCAGGTCAGTTCCTTCTCCTCCTCGGCGGAACTCTGAGATTCCCAAGGCCCAACCTGTTCGTCGAGCCCCTCCCCCTGGCGGCGGAAGGAAGTGCACCCTGCCTCATCCCACCCGGTTCCTGCAGACTTTTGTAGTACCTGTTCTTAATTTTTATGTCTGCTTAGCCACTTGTCCTATTAAAGGAGTAATTTAATTAACTCCAAGAAATGTAATTAATTTTAATTGTTCATGATAATTCATTGTTTAATACTCTATTAATAATTATAAAAGATCCTAATGCCCAGTTACTGTCCTATAGTAAGATAATTAAACACTTGTATGGGAGACACTTCATTTTCAAGTGCTGCCACATCACTTCAGTCTGCAGAGCAAAGCTTCCTCGATGCGACCAGCAGTGTGCTCACATGGAGTCTCCCAAAGGTGGTGACTTTAAATTTACTTTGGAGAAGGACGGGGTGGCCCAGAAGTTGGCAAAGAGCTTTACAGCAGGCGGAAGTGAAGGCGCACTGCGGCATCAGAGGAAGGAGAAGTCCCTGGAGCGGTGCCCTGTGCCCTCCCCAAAGCCAGGGCAGGCCCATCCCGACCCGGCCACACAGCATCTTTGTGACCTTGGGCAGGCAGCTTAATGAGGCGCCAGTTAACACACATTATGGAGCATTTACCATGTCCACCGCCCGCCTGCCATAATTCCTGATGGTGGGGCCATGTCGGTGATCAAGACAGACAAAATAATGCCCTAGTGGAGATCAAATTCTATCTTTTTTTAGAAGATTTTATTTATTTATTTGTCAGAGAGAGAGCGCACAAGCAGAGGGAGCAACAAGCAGATAAAGAAGCAGACTACCCGCCAAGCAGGGAGCCCAATGCGGGACTCGATCCCAGGACTCTGAGATCATGACCTGAGCTGAAGGCAGACACTTAACCGAATGAGCCACCCAGGCCTGCCTGGAGCTCAAATTATAGAAGGGAGAGTTAGACCATAGATGGATGGATGCATGCATGGACAAAGGGACAAATAAAAGAATAAGTAAATTCAAAGTGCTGTGAAGAAAATAAAACAACATACAGTAAAACAAGACTTGGTGTTGGGGGGGTGCTTTTTAGCAAGACTAGTCAGAAAAAGGTTTTCAAGGAGATGACATCTGCCCCAACATCTGCATTATGACAGGAAGTCAGTCTTTTTTTTTTTTAAGATTTTATTTATTTATTTGACAGAGAGAGGGCACAAGCAAGGGGAGCGGCAGAGGGAGAGGGAGAAGCAGGCTCCCCCCTGAGCAGGGAGCCCAATACGGGGATCGATCCCAGGACCCTGGGATCATGACCTGAGCTGAAGGCAGCCGCTTAACCAACCGAGCCACCCAGGCGCCCCAACAGGAAGTCAGTCTTATGAAGATCTGGGGGAAGAGGATCCCAGGCAGAAGGAAGCATGAGGCCAAGACCTGGGGTTGGGATAAGCCTAGAGTATCTGAGAGGCGTGAAGAAGGACAGAGTGGGCTGGCAGAAACAGGAGGAGAACAGTGAGTGATGAGGTAGGAGGGGCGAGGACTGGACCATGCAAGACCCTGTAGGCCAGGGGTCAGCAAACTGCAGCCTGGGAGCCAAGTTCAGTCTACCACCTGTTATTGTAAATAAAGCTTTATTGGAACACAGCCATGCCCATTCATTTGCGAATCATGGCCACTTCTGTGCTATAAAGGCAGCGTTGAGTAGTTGCGACAGAGACCATATGGCCCACAAAGCCGAAAATATTTACTATCTGGTCCTTTACAAAAAAGGCTGCCAACTCCTGTTGCAGAGCATTGGATTTTATTTTAACTGTAATGGGAGCCCCTGGAGGGTTTTAAGCAGGCGAATGTCATGATCTAATTTATATTTTTAAACTATCATTCTGGCAGCTGGGTGGAGAGAAGACCAGAGGGGTGGCAGGGAGGGAGTGCAGCGAGAAAAGCCTTTGCAGCCTGGGCTCGGGCTGATGGAGGATCACTGCTGTGTGGAAGCCAGGGTGGAGAAGGCGGGAGGCCACGTAGGAGGCCCTGCAGCCTCCCAGCACGAGCAGATGGGAGCTTGGACAAGCATCAAGGCTGCCAAGGAGAGAAGTCTGAACTGAGAGGTCTTCAGAAGGCATAATTGATGGGGCTTTTTGATGGACTGAGATGTCAGGAGTCCAGTCCCCCTACTATCATGCCTGTGGCCCCCATGTGGTGCTCCCCTTCACTGGGCCTCAGTCTCCCCCTATGGAAAATGAGGAGGTGGGACCTTCCAACTTGGCCCTCTTGGCTGGCTCAGTCTAGCCAGGAAGCCGAGTCTAAAGGAGTCACTTTATCCCTCAGCCCAGTGGTGCCTCCCATGGCCATGCACCTGTTACAGCCGGCAGAGGGGGGAGGAGGAGCCTGGGTGGGCGGGGCTGGCTGCCGTGGGGGCTTGCTTGGGCAGCTGGGCCAGAGCTGACCTCAGAGGACCCTCCAGACTTGGCTAGGCAGAGGAGGAAGAAGAGAGGGGGCGCCCCAGACCAACCAGAAGACTGTAAGCCTCAGGCTAGGGCTTCAGTCCCCTTTCTTGCATCAAAGGAAGGAGGAAGTAGCAGAAATCCATCTGGACCTCTAAACTCCAAAAACATCTCAGGAGCGTTCATTCATTCATTCCAGAAACACCTGTTGAGAACCTAGAGAACCTAATGTGGATATAGCAGTTAATAAAACAGATAGCAATCCCCACCCTTGTGGAACCTGATATTGCACAAAAACCTAGCAAATACCTCTTGTGTGCCAAGAGCTGGGTGCTAGTGAACGTAAGATACACTCCACCACATGGAGCTTCCATACTCATGGGGAAACCATTGTGCTCAAACATAAGCACCCACTTAATGCCTGAGAGGTAGAATATGGTGAGTCCAAGGAGATGTAGGGGCCCAGAGCAGGTACCATATTACCTAGGGGCCAAGTGGTTTGATGGTTAATTTCATGTGTCAACTTGGCAAGGCTATGGTGTCCAGCTGTTTGGCCAAACACCAGTCTAGGTGTTGCTGTGGAGGTCTTTCTTAGATGAGATGAAGATTTAAGTCAGTAAATGCCAAGTAAAGCAGATCACCCTCCATAATGTGGGTGGGCCTCACCTCATCAGTTGAAGGCCTGAAGAGCAGTAACTGAGGTTTCTGGAAAAAGAAGCAATTCTGCCTCTAGAATGCAACATGAAAACTCACCTGAGTTTCCACCCTCCTGGCCTGTTCTGTGGATTTCAGACTCAAGAATACAATATCAAGCCTTACCCATATGTCTAATCTGCCCTATACATTTCAGATTCTCCAGCCCACCTGTGTGTGTGTGTGTGTATGTATGTGTGTGTGTCCTATTGGTTCTGTTTCTCCAGAGAATCCTGATTAATACAGGGTCCATGGTCCATCTTCACCTGAGCTGACGAGCCCTTAGAAGACATCTGGGCCAACACCCTAGGATGCAGGTTGAGAAATTGAGGCCCAGACCCAATAAGGGACTTTGTCAATCACCAGGACAGACAGAACTTGAACAGGGCCTACCGATGTCATAAATGTCCCCACGCCTCCTCAGTCTGGAACATCCGGCATTTCATTTGAGAGTCCAGGGTGCCCTGGTAGAGGGAGATCTGAGAGCCTAGAACTTTCCATAAGGAGGCAGAATCTCACTTGCCCCAAGCCTGACTGTCCACCCAGGACGGCTGCCTCAGATCTGAAGGACTGTCACCCCTTATCCATGGGCTTTTAGCACAAGTGCCAAGGCCCTGGCTGGGTGGAAATTGCACCATACATTCCAGGCCTTTAGGGAGACCGTTTGGCATTGGACGCCACGGTGGGTTTGGAAGAGCCCCCAGGTAAGCTGGCATTCAGGCCTCGTGGTGCACCCCCCCCACCTCCCAGACAGATCACCCCCCACCCCCACAGCCGTGACCCAGCCTGCCCAGGGTGGTGGCTGAGGGGCAGGCCCTCAACTGGGGGCCAGAAAAGGGCTGAGGGAGGGATTCATTTAGGGGACAGTAGGGTGACCTGGGTCACTCCTCTAGGAGTTGGTCTGGCTGGAGCTGGGAGGAAGGAGGGTACAAGGGGGCTGGCCCAAGGCAGCCAAGTGCCCTTCCATGTGCACACACACACATCCAGGTATGGGCGCAGGGGACACACAGGCAGAAAGGGACAAATATCTTTAGACACCCAGAGGGAGACACAGAGTCAGACGCAACCCCAGAGAAGGACAGCTTAAACACACACACATACACACACACACACATGTGCCCCCCACCCCCACCCCTGACAGCAGCCAACTAGCTTCCCTGGAATTATCTTCCCACTCTCTATGCCAGGCTCTGGAAGAGAATGACGTATGTGGACCCTTGAAAGGGACAGGATGGGAAGCTCTCCAGAGCTTCTAGCTCCCATCCCTGCCCTCGAAACAAACCAAGACTCTGCCCTTTTCAAAGCAGGCAACAGGTTGGAAAGGTGGGACTGGGCCCACCCCCTGCAGTTAGACCCCTGCCTCTCCCCACCTGCAGCTGGAGTCCGGACCTGGGGCGGGAGCTGGGGGTCTAGGGTGCAGGGAAGGACCTGGCTGGAGGGAGAACGGATGGTCCCCGTGGCCCTCTGGGCCCAGAGTCGCCTACTCCCCACCCTGCCCCAGAGGCCACATGGTGGGCGCAGGGCTGAGAGAATCAAGGGGACACCGGACCTACCACCTCCTGAACCCCTACTATGTGCGGGGGGCTGGCTAGCCGTCTACAGTCTGTGACTCTCCTTAAAAATCCCCAGGGAAAGCCTTCTTCTCAGTGCACGGTCAAAGGAACCAAGCCAGGGATCTGAACATTTAAATAGCATGTCCCCAAGGGTGATGGAGCCTGAGCTGCGGCCATCCTTACTACTCCCTTTCTCTCCGTATTCAGTCAACCCATATTTAGTGAGCACCTGCTGTATACCTCATGAACAAGCCAGATGGCCCCCTGCCCTTTTGGGAGTTCCACAAAGCTTGGGGATGCCACTGTCCCCTAAAGACACTGGGGTGGTGGGGGGAGGCCTGAGCCACAAGGAGACCTGGGGAGACTGTCCCTTCTGGGGCAGGGGCAGTGGAATGCACAACCTTGAAACCCCGCCCCCCACTTGTGACCCTGTCTTTGGGTTCAGGCGCTGCCATCTTGGGGGAAGGCCAGGGGCGGACCCCATCCTGCCTTGGAAGACAATATGGGGGAGGCCATCTGCCCCTGCCTGCCCCCAGCAGGCACTCCAGATACAAGGGCCCAGCATCTTCCTCATTTCCACATGGAAGCCAGTAAGCGACTGCATCCCCACCCTAAGCACTTAAATATACAATTTACTTGAAGGAATTATACACTGCCGGCTGCTTTTAAAATCGAGAAAAGACCCCCCACAGAACTGTTTCCTTTCCTCAAGTGGCATCATCTTCTGCAGAGAATCTGCCCGGTTCTCTAATTGCACCATCTGTGCTGGGGAGGGCTGGGGCTCAGCTCAGAGTCTGTTCCCTCCAGTTCGGTCTTAAATTCCACATCCCCACCTGCTGGGCTCTTGCTGGGTGGCCCTCCCACTCTGACCCCACAGCTGCCGGGCCCTCCCTCCCATGGGCCGGACACCTCACCCCGTGACTCTTCTCACTTTCAGATGCACAGCATTAATCCCTCAGCCCCTGCCCTGAGGGATCCCCCTGTCCAGATATGGGGTCAGCAGTGTTTCTCCTAAATTTTGTCACTTGCAGAATCTTCTGGAAGCCCAGCTGGGCATGACCCAGGGACCTTCGGCTGCCCTGTAACAAGACTCCAGTAAGCCTTTGACTCCAGAGACCTAGCTTCTCTTTCCTCTCCCCGAATTACCTGTCTGGGCCTCGTGGACTAATACAGACCTGGGTTCTGAGCCAAACTCTTCTCTTCCCGGCTGGGCGACATGGGGGAAGCCTCTGGACCTCTGTGAACTCCTGTTTCTCCATGAGAAAAACAACACACCCTGTCTTCTTCTATTGTCCTGGCCACGTTTCTCAGTTTGGGTTCCCCCCAAAGCAGACAAATATTTGGCTACAAGTCAGTTAGGAAGGAGGTGATCCCAGGACATTACACGCACAGCAAGGGAGTCCCAAAGTGATAGAAGAAGGAACACCGTAAAGGGTGGGCACTGAGCAGTTACCACTGTGGCCAAGCAGGGCCCAATCCCGCCAGGACCCTCTGTGGGGAGCACAGCTCAGAACCGCTCCCCCCACCCCCACCCCGAGGCACAGGTGAGGAAGCTGGACTGGCCGAGGGTCACTCCTGGAGCACTGACTCCCCAGGCCTGGCCCAGGCGAGGATTGACCTCAGGGCTGCAGTGTGCCTGGGGAGTGTCTGTAGGCAACCCCCCCCCGGGGGGCATCTATGCCTACAACCCACCCCACCTTCCTACAGGTGGTGGCTAGCGCAGCGCCCCAGCACATAGTAGGTGCACAGCTGCCCCATTCTCCACCGGCTAAATGGCCTCATTTAAAATCCCGATCCCATTAAGATTAGGACAAAGGAAAATGTGTGGTGTGAGAGTCCCAGGCCCCTGGGCCCCCGTCCTCCACAGGAGTGGGAGCCAAGCCAGCCGAGGGAAGCTGAGACCAGGGCCGGAGCCCCTGAGAAACCGGGTCTCCATCCCCTTCCCCAGTGTCTAGGCTGGCTTCCTCTGCTGCACCTCCCACCTGCCCTGGGCACTGTCGGCACCACCTCCTCCCTGCAATCCCGTCCCCGATCAGGTCAGCCCCCCTGTAGTCCAGCCTCTCGTGACAGCTGGTTCTCCCCTGGGCAAAGCTCCACTTCTCCCTGCACCCCGCCAGCTCCCCACCAGCTCCCTGCCAGCCCCACTCACAGCAGGCTCTCCTCTCACTCCTGAGCCATCTCAGGGGCCTGCATGGCCCCTGCCTGGGCAGGGAGGCAGTCAGCAGCTCCTTGTCACCTGCCCAGGTCACCTCCCTGCTTCTTCCTGTTTCAATATTCACACTTAGCTCCCGTGCCCCTCACGTTCTCTCTTAGGGTCTGAGCAGAGCGTCTGAGTCCGGCTCTGGACCCATCAGTGTGGGAGAGGACCCAGGGAAAGCTGGGCAGGCTAGCTCACGCCATTCTGACCAGCAAATACCTTTGCCACCTGCATCACACAGATGGACAGAGCTCTGCAGTCCCCACTACCTCAGCCCCTTTCAGATGTCCTGGTGTCTTCATCAAACCCTACAGGCTAGACTGGGGACACCGTCCGCTGGGGAGGGAAAGCGCATGACAAGGTGACATATCCAAGGTCATCATGAGGCCTCAGCCATGCAGGGATTTGAGGACAAGATATTCAGGCAGAAGAAGAGGGAGCCGTATGTGCAAAGGTCCTGAGGTAGGAATGCTCGAGGTATGTTTGAAGGGAACTAGATGTGAAGATGGAACTATTTTGGTCTCCATTTGGATGAGGCTCAAAGACAATAGATGCCAATCACACCTGCATTTCCAGCTGAGGTGTAGAGCCCACCCAAGCAGGATTTGCAAAAGACCCGGTGAGAACTGGCCTTGCCACCCTTAGCTGATTTCCCACCTCTAGCTTAAAAGAGGTTGGAAAGGCCAAGAGGGGGCTGGAGATGAGGAGACAAGTTTTGGGGTGGAGGACTGTTGGGAGTTCTGAGAGTCCCCCCTCTACCAAGAGAGAAGGGTGGAGTACTTGCTCTTCTCTCAAGTTTAGGGAGGGTGTTCTTCAGCAAGATCACTTGGAGAGGGGGCTCCGCCTCCCCTGGGTGCTTGGGTGGCTGGGGATGCACAGCAGGGATACGGGACTCACTCAGGAAACGTTAATATGATAATGTGGGGGAATGTAGTGGTGCTTGTCAGGGCCAAGTGTCTCCCAGGGACCGGATGTGGGCCACAGAGGGAGGGGCTGATAGGCAGGGTCCCCGAGGGGCAAGGAGACCTTCATGGGTATGGCACGCACAGAAGGCGGGTGGGAAATCCTGCGGGCCAGTCCAAGCAGCTGCAGGTGGGTAATATGGTAATATGGGGTCCTTAGGGTAGACCCAAATCCAATTGGACTATTGTCCTTATAAAAAGAGGCAATCAGGACACACGGAGGGCAGAACTTACAGAGGAAATCCTGTACAGAGGTCACAGAGAGAAGGTGTAACCTGCAAACCGAGGAGAGACGCCTTCAACCTGCCGACACCTTGATTTTGGACTTGCAGTCTCCAGAAGTGAGAGAAAATAAACATGTGCTGTTCAAGCCCCCCCCCCCCCCCCGAGCTATGATGTTTCGTTATGGCAGCCCAAGCAGACTAAGATCCTCCAGCAAGTGGTGCCGAATCCAAGAAAGGAATACTCAGGGGCCGAGGGGGACTGGGCAAGGGGTGAACAGACCTAGCCCCCAAACAGCTTTGCCCAGTGCTGTGTAACCGGCTGAAGCTCAGAACCATGGAAGCTCCTCCCGCTTCGAGGTCAGGGCACGCTCCTCTGCCAGGCATTCAAGGCCCCAGATCTGCTCCCATCACCCACCAACCCAACTGGGTCCCTTTGGCTCTTGACGGAACTGCCGGCCAGCCTTCTAACTCCTGGGCTCTCCTCTGCGCCTTTGCACGGACTGTCCCCTCCACCTGGAATGCCCTCCCTTGTCTGACTCCTACACATTCTTTCAGGCTGGGCCCAACAGCACCTCCTCCAGGAAGACTTCCTGGGCCCTCCCCTGGGCTTCCACAGGGCTCTGGGCTTCCCAAGTGTCGTGATCAGTCTCCCAGAGGGTTTCCGCTACTGGACCGTGAGATTCTAAAGAGCAGAGGCCGCCGGGGCCACGACCACCCGCTTCCCGAGGGTCCGACAGCACTTGGGCCTTGGGTAGATGGAAGGATACACAGAAGGAGGCAAGACTGGGGGCCTGGAACCACCCTCACCGAAATGCACACTCCCTGGAGCTGAGCATCGTTGACTGTCAGAGCCTGCGGAAGCTTTGGAGGGCACCTGCTCCAACCTCTTCATCTGCATGTGGGGCCCGGACGGAGGAAGCAGCCGGCCCAAGGTCACAGGGGTCAGACGCCCCAACGGGGTCCCAGAACTCCGTCTCCCAGCCCGGCGCGCCCTGCACGGTGGCGCGGCTTCGCCAACCCCCTCTTGACAAGTGGAGTTTAATTATTTACAACGGCGCTTTATAGCTGCGGGTGAACCCACCAGAACATATTTTGTAAAAGTAATGAAGGCTCAGTAATGCGAGACCTCGCTACAGCTCCCGTCACTAAATCTTGGCCCAGGAGTCGACCAGACTGCGTAGGTGCTTTTTTCCCCTCCTCTCTCTCTTTTGGAGAGTTACAGGGTTTGCAGATTAGGATTGGCTGTGGCACAAGGCGTATCCAAGACATTTTTTCTCATTTATGGGGGAGAGGAGCAGGCTTGATGGGACCAGAGTCTGAGCCCCTTAAGTGGGGATCAGGATGGGGAGTCAGCTATGGACCCCCCACGGACACCCCCTGGGAGGTGTCACTTGCGGCAGGCGGATCGCTGCCAAGGAGCCCCCACTGTCCTCCAGCTCTGCGGGGGCAGAGGAGACAGAGGAACTGAGCAGTGGGGGCGGGTCTGGGAGTCTCTGGGCCTCAGTTTCCCCGTCTGTGAATTAGGTAGAGACTTTGCCTCTTCTGTTTCCTTCTGCAACGTTCCAATCTTTCTCCCTAGCAATAGCAATGGTGAGACCACAGGTTTATTCCAAGAGGCACTTGTGCTGTGGGCGTTCCCTAGGTTCTCGCTGAGTGCCCCCAAGCCCCCTCAGGCAGGCATTAACTCAGACAGTGTCAAGTGACATCCAAGGTCACTGCGCTGGAAGGCAGCAGAGCCAGGATTTGAACCCAGGCCCTCTGGCTCCAGAGAGCACACCTGTACAAGCTTTGCCCCGAATACCTACAGGGCCAGGCACTGTAATGGGTGCTTCACATGCTATGGCCCATTAGGTCTTCCTGATTAAGATGAGGCATGCTGTCTCCCTCATTTATAAGGAGAACACCAAGGTTCCCAGTGAACCCTGACTCGGAGCCTGGGTCTCCCACATAACCACACACCCTAGGTCTCCACTCAGCGTGGCTATTGCCCCAGGATTTTGAGCTAAGTTCCCTGGACTCCAGGAGCCACAGTTCGGCCTCCCCAAAATATCAAAGAAGCAAAGATGATGCCCCCAGCTCATTACATGGAAGGGCTGGGGGGTACAGACTGAGCTGGTAGGTGATGGTGTTTTGAGCCAGACTGAAGAGAGAGGGAGAGAGGTGGGGGGCATTTACACAGAGGTGTGCCTGAAACCTTCCAGCACTTGGGAGGAAGGTTGCGGAGCCTTACATAATAGAAATTGGGATGAAAAACTCAGATGGTGAAATTGAGGGTCTGGACAGTGAGCCCCTCATGGAAAGGGCCCATTCATCTGTGACTCTCCAGCGGGTGAGACAAGAGTAGCAGAATCCAGGGTTGTCAAACAAGATGACCTGATGTGGACCTTGTTCAGCAATAAGAGGCAACCTCGAGCCTATCTTCACTTCTCCGGGCTTCTTCTTTATCTCTACAATCAGGCCCATCGCCCCACCACAGAAAACTCTATCAGGCAGCTACCTAAACACATAATCCTGCAGGTGAGAGGCTTTCAAAGCTCTTTGAGAGCCAGTTCGATAAATGTACTCCCAAGACCATGCCAATATTTAACGCCATGCCAGAAAATTCTGCAAGCAGCTCATGTAAATACGTCCTGCTGGATATTGGAGCCAAACACTTTTGCTTGGTCCTCAGGGGAGAAGGAAGAGCTGGCAGACTATTCTCTGTGTTGATTATAGACCTACTCTCAAGGAAAGAAGATTAAATTGTTCAGTCATTCGACAAACACTTATTGAGCAGGTACTATGCGCTGGGGCTCTTGAAGACACTGGGGATACAGCAGTGCACGAAACTCAGAGTCCGGCCTTCGTGCAGCTTAGGTTCTCGGGGAGAGACAGACTTGTATTTTGAAAAATAGAGCAGGGAGAGGAAGGAGAGAGGGTGTGGGGGTCAGGGACGTCCTCCGTGGTAAGGTGGTGTCTGAGCAGAGCAGAACAAGCAGGAGAAGGAGGCGGCAGACATCTGGGGACGGTGCCTAGGCAGAGGCACCAGCAAGGCCAAAGCCTGGGCGTGAGCACACCGGGGCTGGATGGAGGAGCACTGGGGAGGCCAGTGGGCAGGGAGAGGAGGAGCCCGAGTGTGGCAGGGCCTTGTGGGAACACAGTGGGGATTTTGGCTTTTACTCTGGGTGAGATGGGAACCAGGGGAGGGCTTTTCAGCAGAGTGCGATGTGACAGCACCTTCAGCAGGTCCCCAAAGCCAGCAGAAGCCTTGAGAATAAGCCACATGCAGGCAAAGCGGGGGCAAAGCAGATGGGAGCTGCTGGCAGGAACCCAGGTGAGAGACGAGGGCCTGGGGGGGGTCGCTGCGGAGTGGGTGAGGGGTGGCTGCTCCAGGACGATCTTGAGGTCAGAGACCACGGGAAGGTTTTTTATTGCTACTCTGATTCATCGTCCAAGGTGAATCGGATTTTCAGAGTCTTGGCCACCAGGTCAACAGTTTCCTTTACAGGTGTCCTTGGCTGACATTGACACTCTCTTTTGACACTAATCCCCAGAAGCTAGAAGGAAAGAGACTTCCACATTAAAACTGTTATGCACCTGAAGGCAGGTGGGGGCAGGAGAGGAGCTAGCTTGGAGGAGAAGCCAGCCTGCTGTGCGGGTGGCCGAAGATGTGCTGTCCTGGGGGACCCAGGTCTTCCGGAAGGGTCCGTCTACCTCTGGCGAGACGCTGGTACATGGCAGCAAATCCGCAGCCTCTGGCATGGCCAATAACCTCATTAGTGCCAATGACCCCCCGTGAGCCTAAGTGCCAGGCACTGTGCTAAGTACTTTGCTTACAGTAGTTCACATAGCCCTCTCTACACCATGAGGTAGCTACTGTTGTTACCCCCACTTTACAGATGCAAGTTTGAGGCTCAGAGGCACTAAGTAATCAGCCTAAGGTCGCACAGCTAGGATGTGACAGAACTGGGGCTAAAACTCTGGTCTCTGGAACCACCCCTTCAGCCTTCATACACAATTCCTCACTCACCACCCAGACCCTTTGATCCTCTCACGGCCCTTAGCCCTTGACTATCCCACCCTTCTCTTCCCAGGCTGGGCCAGACCTCAACACCCACGGGCTCCATCCACACACACCCCCTTCCCCCAGGGCCGACTCCCTTCGGCAAAGGCTCTCCAGACCACCGGACCACCGTTTCCCACTTGCAGTGAGACCACCTCAACTCCAAATCCAGGCGGTTGGAAACGGGCAGTATTTTTAGAGAGATGAAAGCCAAGTCGGTTGCATATTGCAAAGACAACAAACTAATACCTTAGCAAGGCCGGGGGGAACCTTCTTAATGAATATGTAAGGACTAAGGTGTTAGATAAAATGACAAGACCAGAGGGGATCCCCCAACCCTGGCCAGCCCCCCAGTGGGCCAAGCACTTTGCTGAGTGCATACTCACAGAACCCTGCAGGAGTCAGGCCCGGGCAGAACCATCTTACCCACAAGGGCACAGGCTCAGCCAGGCTGAGTAACCCGCCCAGAGGTGCACAGCCAGCAGGGGTGAAGTGGGATCATGCAGAGGTTCACTGCCCACATGGCACTGTCCCAAGGACTGTTGGGGGGGTGGGGGAAAGATGCTGAGTCTTCCCTCAGCAGGTTAAACATCACACCTGCAATTTTGCTCTATTTACTTCAATGAACCTATTCCTTCCTCCATAAATCACACAGCAGTCCTGCCCTTGTCAGAATCATCAAAGGCCCAATTAACCCTGAATACCGTGGCCCTATTCTGCAAACTTCCCCCCAAACCACAGCTTTTCAGGCTGGGAATATTACAAAGCTGGTTGAAAAACAGCCCAGCAAGCAAGCACTTACTCTATAGCGACCCTGTGGGGGGAGGGGGGATCCCACATGCATAAGAAAACCACCCACAGCAGCTAAATTCTGACTGCCAAGCCTTTATTAGTGGTGATAAAAGGCAGCAAAAACAGTACAGGGCTTTCGGCTCCCAGGTGGGGGCTGCAGTCCCAGGAATTAGTCATGTTTTGACTGGTAGAGTTATGGAATTTATAATGGAGGCCCTGGAGAAATTAAACACGGATTATGGCCAACTCCCTCCCCCAGCTGAATGTCTCCTGTGCCTTGGGCTCCCTCACCCCCTCTAGGAGTCTGGTCTGCTGGCCCAGGGGGCTGGGTGAAGACGGTGACCCCCCCCCCCTCAGCACAGGGTCACAGAGGAGGTGGCTCTCACCTGCTCCCCACCTCACTTGGGTGGCGTCCACCCTTCATGGAATCCTGGGCTATAGGAATCAGGTCTATCCCGGGCAGTGCTGAGCATCCAACCGGGGTTCGGTAAGGCTCATCGAAATGAATCTGCGTCTTCAACCTCCTCAGAGTTTGCCCTTGCTAGGTTAAGCATCATTCTCTCCCTGGAGGGAGGCAATAGTCGACGGTCAGCAGAAGTGGCCTGAATTTGGATGAGTCCAATGAACTCTGTCTTCATTAAAGAAAAGAGTTGGACCCCCCTTTCACACTCTGATTTCAGGGCCTCTTTAAGAAGGCAAAGATGCCTGGGAGTGATTGTATATCAAGATCCTAACATCTTAGTGGAAAAGTTCATCAAAAGGACAGGATGAAAAAGAATCTTAGCTAGCAGCATGCTACAGCTTCAGGGCGTGCTTTGTGATGCCAATGTGTGGTTGATGGCTCCTAATCCTGGCCTTTTGTTGCAGACCAGGGACCCAGGGAGAAACTTAACCCTTACTGAGCACCAATATGTGCCAGGCACTGTGTTAAGCCACTTTACAAACATTCCTCAATTTAACAGATCATAGAAAAGGGCTCAGCACAAGGTAGGTGCCTAATAAATAGTCATTGAATGGATAAGTGACTTTAAGCCCCATATCAGCCCGGTGAGGTAGGGTGCTATAATCATCTCTTTACCAGGGAGGGGCAGTTCTTTGCCCCAGGCGACACAGCATGTGGAGGGAAACAGAGTCAAGCCCAGTCAGTGTCTGACTCCCAGACCAGAGCTCCCTCTGGTCAGCCAGCCAGGCTTCCTCCGTGAGCCGGGATTGTTGGCTCTGGGTTGGAGAATGAGGCGGAGGGAGTGAGAAGCCCGGGAGCTGTCCAGCATTTGCATTGCTGGAAGGAGAACGCAGGAGCCAAGCACTGGGACGGTGAGGCAGGGCACTCTCTTGCCCTCCATCCATCTCAGTCTCTCACCTGGGAGACCCCTCTCCCCGAGTTCTGCACCCCAGAACTGCCTCTCACCATGCAGGTCAAGGTGCTCTAAAACTAACAACTACCAGACAGCTGCCAGGTGATAGGACGGACGGTCTGCTGGTCCTTCAAACCCACTGCCACCCCAAGTACCACCCATACTAAATCCCCAGCATAAAGCATCAGAGCGGAGCAGGGTCTGGACAGCACAGAACGTTTAGCTTAGAGTCTAATGGAATGAGTGTTTTCTTGATTTATGCTATTGCTCTGGTCTGGTCCCTCTCGAGGCCATTCTCCAAGCTATACCCAGAGCTCCAGTGCAAGTGACGTCATGACTCTGCTTACAATTCTGAAGTCTCCACTCCTGGGTGTGACACTCAATGTCCTTCAAGAGCTGGCCCTACCTACCTCCACCTGTCCCCACTACCTACTGCCCTCATTCCCCAGCCATTCTAGGTGCCCCATCTATCTAACCCCAGATACCAGGTTGTCAAAGACAGCTATGGGGCTGGTGGCAGGGACAAGCATTCCAAACAAAAGGAACAGCAGTGCTAAGTCCTGCTCCTCTGCAAGAGTCATCTCAGGAATCCCTTCGTACGGAAGACCCCTCTGGCTGACTGCCTCTCTCTGTAGCCAGCCACTCTGTGACAATGTGATTCTGCTCCATCACTCAGACAAATTACCCTGCAAACACGTCCCCCTGGAAAGTAAGCTAGCGCTTTACGATGTTTTATCCGTTTGGTATCACTAGCACTTACCTGCATGTGAGCAAGCAAAAATAAACAGAAGATCCAGGTTTTTGCCTGAGGACTTGGTTAATAGAGACTGGTGTGTATAGAAATAATAATAGTTATAATAATAATGTACGATAATAATAGCTAGCCCCTATGTGTCTGGCACCTGCGAAGTTATAGATGTTAACTCATCAAACCCATATGGCAATCATCAAAACCACCCTGAGGGAAGCCTCTCCACCAGGTCCATTTTACAGACGAGAGAACTGAGGCACAGGGGGCTAAGTATCCTCCCCAAAGGCAACAGAGCCAGAAAGCAGCCCAGCAGGGACGCCAACCCAGACAATCTGGCTTCAGAGTCTGAGCCCTCGTCCATGTCACCATCTAAAGGAAAGGGACCCAGAGGCAAAAGAGGCCATGACAGTCTCTCCTAGAGCCAGGAGGATACCAGCGCTCACTTTGTCCTCCGCATCAGCAGAACCTAAAGCTCCTACCAGGGTGATCTCAGGGAACGTGGGTGTCCAAACCCCACCCAAACCCAAACCCAAGGGGGTCAAGCCCCAGCCTTGGTAGCAGAATCTGGCAGGACTGTACCCTCACACCCAGGAACAGCCCGCCTTGGGGCCCTTTCCTTTGTCCCCTCCCCCAGCGTCCCCTCCCCAACTGCCAAGACCCTGCCTCCCACCCCCCTGCACCTGGCTGCCCCTGGCAGGCAGCCCCAGACCCCTTGTGGAGGAGAAGCTCCCCCCAGCTCTTAGCAGCTGCCAGGTCATGCCGGAGCCGGCAGGCATCTTCCGGGCACCACTCACCGCCCCGCCAGGCCTGGCATGCCAGGAGCTCCACGTTAAGTTGATGGCCCTGCACAGCCCCACGGAGCTGCTATTTTTAATTTAATTGGAGAGTCGGAGGAGAAAGATGGTACCCAGCGAGGGAGTTTTAAAAGCTTTTGGGGTGGGGGAGGGGGGCAGAGAAAGCGAAGAAAAGTTCGTAATTATACACCAGGCAGCCAGATTTGATGCTTGAACAGAAAGGTTAAATGTTACATTCAGAATAAAATGAGAAAAAGAGTCCTGATGACAGTTGCCCAGAGCTAAATAAGGAAGAAAAAAAAAAATACCCCTTGCCCATCTCTTCTCCAGCTTCCTCTTCTCCCTCATACTCATTTCTGAGTTTCCCTCCTTCTGCCTTTTAAAGTTCAGGAGCACGCACAAATAAACCAGTTTGGAGCACAAAGATTACTACTCAGCATGTCAACACTTGATTGCCACCCAAAAGCAGCTTTCATTCACGCCTGAAAAAATCACACATTTTCATTTCTCAAGCCAACAGGTCTAATAGGGCCCAGAAGACTGGGATGGCCTTTGGGGAGGATACTGGCACTGTGGAGAACTACATGGGCTTTAGTATGGATGGACCTAGGTTCAAATACCTCCTCTGCCAAGGGACAGATGCCCTAGGATACTGGCACTGTGGAGAACTACATGGGCTTTAGTATGGATGGACCTAGGTTCAAATACCTCCTCTGCCAAGGGACAGATGCCCTAGGTCAGAAACAGAAGTCTGCTGGTTAAGACTTTCCTATTATAAAGAGACAGACTCAGATGGCACACTCCTTTCATCCTTCCTTTTCCAGCAGGGAATATAGATGTGATGCCTGGAGCTGCTGCAGTCATTTTGTGCTCACGAGGCAACACGCTAAAGGTGGAAAAACTGAGAAACAGGAAGGGTCCTTGATGATATAGACATACTGCTGTTCCTCAGGGCTGCCTGCCTGTCACTGAGACAAAGAAATCCCCATATGTTTCAGCCACTTTTAGTCTAGTTTTCTAGAAATGCTGAATCTATTCCTAACTGTGACAATCCTTTATTAGCCTGACCTTGAGTGTGAACTTGAGCACGAGCTTCACATCACTCAGCTTTGGATTTCCTGTGTGTAAATGGGGACAAATAGCACAGTGTGTGTGTGAGGATTGAATGTGACTCCATTTGTAATGCATGATGGCTGATGACTGCCATTGTTATTCATACTCCTGATTAAGAGGAAAGCAGTATCATATTATAAAATTTAAAGTCACCTCTCCTATCTCAATAACACTTTCTAGTTTTCAAAGAGACTTCTTGGGGCACCTGGGTGGCTCAGTTTGTTAAGTGTCTGCCTTCAGCTCAGGTCATGATCCCTGGGTCCTGGGATCAAGCCCCACATCAGGCTCCCTGCTCAGTAGGGAGCCTGTTTCTCCCTCCCCCTCTGCTGCTCCCCCTACTTGTGCTTTCTCTCACTCTCTCTCCTGTTCTCTATCAAATAAATAAATAAAATATTTTTTAAAAAGCCAAAAAACAAACAAAAAAGGGACTTCTCTTTCTTCATCTTAGCTCATCCTCCACACCAAATCTCTGAGGGAAGGGAGTATTATTCCCTATTTTATACCCAGCAGACTCAAGAGAGGTTAAGCAACTTGCCCAAGGTAGCTTAGCTAATGACAGGGCCAGGCTGTAACTCAAATCTGACTCCGAGTCCCTGGGGCCCAGGCCAAGCTGGCTCTGAGCTGTTCTAATACAGGTCCCACTTCTCCTGGGGACCACTGATGTCTCAAGTTTAGGGATAACACTGGGGCTGAGACAGTATGGTTCATGTGGCAAAGACAACATGAGCTGGACTCTGGCCTTCAAACTCCCCCTCCTGTCCCTGAAACGTCAGGGTTCCTTGGGCTCCAATCTTCTGCCCACTGCACTTATTACTCCATTAACATTAGGGAACTAAGAGCCCTGTTTAGAAGCAGCCATAGAACACTGTGGTTGAGGACCCAGACTGGATTTGAACCTCACTTTTGCCACTTAACATAAAAAAAATTTGTTAAATAAATAGTTCTCTCTGTGTATTAGTCAGGGTAAGCAAAACAGCTGCTGTAACAAACCACCCTCAAATCTCAGTGGCTGAATGTGGCAGATTTTTCCTCATGTCCCAGTGCAGTGCAATGGGGTTGGGTGGGGCTTGGGAGGGGGGGTATTATGCTCCAGCCAGTCATTCAGCCTCCTTCCATCTGCAGCTTTGCCCTTCCCCCATTAGATCCTCCACACCCTGCAGGCTGATAGGGTTATTTTAAGGGTCAGGCATTCTCTGAACTGGCCAGAACCTATGGCATGGTCAGGTGACCCTACCTATGGTGGGGTGGTGGTGTCCTGGGAAGTGTAACTTCACAGTGTGACAAGGAAGGAGGGGGTGGTGACCCCTCACCCATGGTCCCCAGCAGTCCCATCTCAAGCTACCCCATCAAAAGTAGGCAGCCCCAATCCCCCAGATCATGTGGCCTTTTTGCATTTGATTCACTATTTCATTCTTTGTCACCTCAAATAGTTTTCCTTATTTACTGTCTATGTCCCCACGGTGGACTGCAAACTCCTTGAAACCAGAAACCTCTAGTATCTTTCACCCATAGTCCCTCCAATATTTACCAAATAAATGTTACACTAGTAGAAACTCAAACTTTACCAGAATATTGGGACAGCTAGGATTAAGAGAGAGATTGTGGCAGAGGAAGAACGGGGGGCTCCATCCGGCTCAGTGGGTCCCCAGAGGCTGCCCTGGACCCACCCTGGTCCTCATGTACTCACACTCCCTGTACTCCACCCCGCCGCCGCCGTCCACAACAAAAGTCAACACCGGTTCCAAAGAAGTTGTTTATTTGCAGATATAAAACAAGACCCTGGCCACAGGAGGGAGGGCCCTCGGGCTCACCTGTAGGAAATCCTCCCTGGCCAGAGAGAATGAGTAAAACTAGGAAAACTTCATCTCTCCCACCCCACCCCCCATCTCCTAGTCAAAAATAACTGAAACCCAGCAGAAGGTCCCACCTCTCTTGCCCTGGTTAAAACCTACTGAACTGAGAACAGGACCGCTCAAGGAAGATGCCAGCAAAAGGTAAGTGGCTATTTGGAGATGTTAACTGACTACTCCCCTCCAAATGACAGACCACCCCCTGGAGATGCTGTCCCCAGAGGGCTTCCCTGTCCTCCTCTGGGCTGGATCCCACTCTTGAAACAAGATAAAACCCTAGAACCTAAAAAACACCCTCATAACTTCGGAATTTCAAAGCCAGCTAACTCCACCCCTGCCCCGACCCTGTCACTGGAAATTAATCCCTCGGAGCCCCTGGGACGGGTCACAGCCTCTGACTCTCTTCATACTCCTCTTTGGTCATCCACTCGGACTTATAAGAAGACAGATGGGCCACAACAGACGCCCCCAGCCAGACGCTAAAGTTTCTGTTGGAACCCACCCACATGGTGGCCTTGGTGGAGGAGAAATGATCTGCAATCAACTCCTTGTACAGGCGCTTGGTGAAGCCGGGGTAGAGGGTGTTGCCCCCACAGGCCATCACGTGGGAGGTGAGCAGTGGGTGCACAGTGGCCTCGCAGGCCAAGATGGCATCCACCACGGCCTGGGAGATGCTGGGCCCCTGCAGGTCGAACATCTGGGGGCTGAAGAACATCTCGGGGGCCAGCCGCTGCAAGGGGGTCAGCTCCACCGGGGTGCCATCGGGGAGCTGATAGGTGTTGTTCTCATCCGAGCCGCTCGGCAGGCTCTGGCGGAAGTCCAGCGCCTCTGCCAGATTCTGGGGCACGTAGCACTTGCTCATCTGGGTGGTGGCCACCGTCTCCAGCTGAAACAGGTTGTGGTGGTTGCAATCCTCCTTAAAGAGGCTCTTGAAGAGATAGGCCGACAGATCCTGGCCCGCGAACTCCAGCGTCTTGCCGCTGGGCCGCAAGGGGCGGCCCAGGTAAAAGGGCTGCACGCGGGTCAGGCCGTAGCCGGAATCGACCACCACGCCGGTCAGGAGGCCGGAGGCGTACAGGGACATCTCCAGCTGGTCGGCCAGCAGTATGGACGGCACATCCTGTAACTCAAACATAATCTGCAAGAAGGGAGAAGAGCCACTAGGGTATTTCGCCCACACAAAAGGCCCCGATCCATTTCTGGTTTCTGTTTTCCCCCACACTGAGCTACGTGCTAAGCTCTCGGAACTGAAGCAGGTGCAGACCTGTGTCCCCTGGGGGGCAGGGGGGCCTGCCCCGAGGAGGTGGGGCCCACGGCCCCTGGAGCTCATGCTATGGGAACAAGGGAGGCGCTAGAGGATTAGGAGTCAGATTTGCTCCAGGGTGGGGGGGGCTGTTTGAGGACCCCCACTGTTCAGAAGATTGTTTTTGATGGAGGGGTGGGAGGCACTGTCAGCTGCTACATGGAATGGTGCTGAGATGCTTGGCTGTGTGAGCCCAGGACCAGCGGGGGCTACAGCCAAGGGGCAGATCAGCCGCCTGACCCATTTCTTTAGAAAAGGGCAGAAGAAATTAGACAAGAAACACATATATCATATCCACCACTGCCTCCAAAAAAGGAGGGGGAGGAAGGAAGGAAAGAAGGAAGAAAGAAGGGAGGGAGGGAGGGAGATACATACTCTCACCTCCTGGTAAGTGAAGTCTTTTTTCCTCCACACATCAAGACAAAACTAGAATTCTGACATTTAGGTTTTGGCCAAGTCCCTAGGCTGATTTTCTCCCCCACCCACCACCACACTCCCTCCCCACCCAGATCTTTACAGATCTGGCACCCCAACTGCCTCCCTAATTCCCCAGCTCTGACGGCATCCCCAGGTTTCTGACCCTATAGACAGAGAAAGGTGGCACTAGTCTGCCGTTTGCCGTGGCCTTTGGCCAGGTAGCCTCCTCTTCAGGCCCCAGAAGGACCATCTTCCCACTGAGGCAGGGGCGAGCTCCCCCACACCCACACTCAGAATACTGTCCTGCCACCACCCACTTCCCAAATAGAAGCCAAGGTCCTCTTTTTCAAATAGGAAATTAAATATGAATCCCACTTAAAACTCTCCAGGATCTTCCGATTTATTTAGAGCAGAGCTTGGCAAGCATTTTCTATAAAAGCTAGACAGTTGGGGTTGCCAAATTTAGCAAATAAAAATACAGGCTGCCCAATTAAATTCGACTTTCAGACAAACAACAAATAATGTTTTCATATACGTATGTCCCATGCAATACTTGGGACATGCTTATACTAAAGTATTATTTGTTGCTTATCTGAAATCCAGCTCTAACGTTAAAGGCACCACGGATTTTATCTAGCAAACCTACAGTGAGTAAGTTTTTTAGCCTTTACACAATATGGATATGGTCTCTGCCACAAGTATCACAGCTCTGCTGATATGGTATGAAAGTAGCCAAAGACAATATGTAAATGGGTGGACATGGCTATGTTCCAATAAAACTTTATTTATAAAAACAGATGGTGGGCCAATTTGGCCCACCGGCTGTAGTTGGCCGAACCTTGATTTAGAGTAAAATCTAAGCACTCCCCACAGCCTCTGGGGCCTGAAAGACCCAACCCCTGCGAAGTCAAGGTGGAATATGATCTTGGAACATTTATGTGATCCACAAACAAAGTATCCACTGTCTCCCCTTCTCCACAGAGCATTTCAACTGCTGTGTCTCCATCTGTTGGAAGAAACTCCATGAACCCCATCCTACCTACAACAAGTGCCAGGCACACACTGGGTACTCAGGAAACATTTATGGGGCAAATTAGTTAGAAAGCAGAGTTCCTGATACTCAGTCATGTCTGAACACAAAATGCCAGGTTATTTCCCACTCGCCTTACCTCCAGGGTCTTCCGTCGGTCCGCAGGCTCCATCAGAGGGGTCTCTGTGACCATCACGGGGAAGTCCTCATGCTCCCGTCTATGTCTCTCCAGGACAAATGACCAGATGTGCTCCACACCCTCCCAGTTGAGGATACGGCCACGCTGGATGGGGTAACTAAAGGTATCAGGATGGCAAACGTCAATGCCTAGACTCACGCGCCTTTGGGCATAGCTGGGGCCAGGATTCTCCCTGCACGGGACGTAGTTCACGATGCTCGGAAAGACCATCTGCGGCTCATTCCACCCAGACAAGCCAGCCTTCAGAAAGCCAGACCCGTGGTCGATGATAATGGTTCTCGCGGCCATGGTGAAGGCAGAGGTGGGAGAGGTCTTCTGGACTCGACTGTGGAGGGAAAGGATGGGGGGTTATTCCAGGCCACCCCTGCTGCCCACTTTCCACCCCACAGTCAAGCTTCAGGCTCCCCTAAAGTGTGTCCATCTCCCCTTCCAAGCCTTTGCACAAGCTGTACCTGCAATGTTCCTCCTGTCTCAAACTCCTAATCATCCTACAAGGCCCTGCCTGCAAAGTCCTGCCAAGCCCTCCTTCCCACCCACCTCTCCCCTTGTACTTCGCACACTCGTCTGTTATACGATGGGGCACACTTCCACTCCACAGGAGCGGAGGTTGGGCCCTGCTACTCTTGGCAGCCTTCACAAGAAGCTTTCACCCAGGAAGTGATGGTGCCTGATGGTGACTGGCTGCCTGATTTGAGGACTCAGGGTCATGAGCCTTGGGGGCCACCGCACTCGCAATAACAGCATAGAGGCAATAGCAGCATGAACAGTGGTAACCACGGTGACAATGACAGTGATGACAAGGACAACCTGCAGAGCTACCATTCTGGGGTGCATGCCCTCGGTCTAGCTCTAGGAGGAACACCTTGCATGGGAGGTTGAACTATGTAAAATTGCCATTCGTGCCAGTCAAAAATGATCAAATGCACTTTCATATGGCTTGAGCAGGTGATCATTTCTTCTGTACCACAACCTGTAAGGCAGGCACCACAGGTGGGGACACTGAGGCACGGAGGGCTTGAAGTTACTTTCCCAGGGCCACACAACTGACCAGCAGGGCTGACAATTATACCCAAAGCAGATTCCAAAGGCCACACTCTGAGCATCAGGCTAAGCCCGAGAAGCGGGTTTTGAGTAGGAGCTAGGCGACTAAGTTACTGCATAAGGGAGGCCGTACATGGGATGTCTGACCACGATCATGGTGAGTTTCAACGCCTGTAAAGTGGGGAGAGTAAGAACCACCACGCCAGAAAGGCAGGTGTGGTCACTACCTGATTTCCAGACTTACTACAAACCTACAGTAGCCAAGACAATGTGGCACTGGTGAAATATTTGTCATAAAAACACAGAGGATGGAATAACAAGTCCAGACACAGATCCTCACAAAGTCTGACAAGGTGCAAAAACCAGGAAAGGAAGGGCCAACGGTCTTTACAGTAAATGGTAGGGAACAACTGGATATCCACATGCAAAAAAAAAAAAAAAAAAAAATGAACCTCAATCCATACCTCACACCTTATTAAAAAAAACTCAAAATGGATGATAGATCTAAACTTAAAACCTAAAACTAGAATACAACTTTTAAAAGAAACAGAGGAGAACATCACTGTGACCTCAGATACAGTAAAATTTCCTTAGCGAGAACATCATTTGCCTGGTCTGTAAAAGAACAAAATGACAGGCTGGACTTGGTCAAAATTTAAGAAATTTGTACTTTTTATTTTTTTTTAAAGATTTTATTTACTTATTTGACAGAGAGAGACACAGCGAGAGAGGGAACACAAGCAGGGGGGAGTGGGAGAGGGAGAAGCAGGCTCCCCGCAGAGCAGGGAGCCTGATGTGGGACTCGATCCCAGGACCCTGGGATCACGACCTGAGCCGAAAGCAGTCGTTCAACCGACTGAGCCACCCAGGCACCCAAGAAATTTGTACATTTTAAAAAAAAGATTTTATTTATTTATTTGCAAGAGAGAGTGCACAAGCAGTGGGGGGAGGCAGAGGGAGAGGGAGAAGCAGACTCCCCACTGAGCAGGGAGCCCCACTACAGGATTCAGTCTCAGGACCCTGGGATCATGACCTGAGCCGAAGGCAGACAGTTAACCGACTGAGCCACCCAGGCGCCCCAGAAACTTGCACTTTGAAAGACACTGTGAAGGGAAAAAAAGACAAGCCACAGACTGGGCAAAAGTATTTGAAACCATGTATCTGATAAACAACTTGCATCCCAAAACTATAATGAACAAACTCACAAAACCCAACATAAGAAAAACCATCCAATAGTTCAAGTGGGCAAAGACTCAAACACACCGGGTGCCTGGGTGGCTCAGTCGGTTAAGCGACTGCCTTCGGCTCAGGTCTTGATCCTGGAGTCCCGGGATCGAGTCCCGCATCGGGCTCCCTGCTTGGCGGGGAGTCTGCTTCTCCCTCTGACCCTCCCCCATCTTGTGCTCTCTCTCTCTTTCATTCTCTCTCTCAAATAAATAAATAAAATCTTAAAAAAAAAAAAAAAAGACTCAAACACACCACAAAAAAGATATACGGATGGCAAGTAAACATATGAAAAGAGGCTGAACTCATGAGTCATTAGGAAAATGACCATTAAAACCACAATGAGACAGCACCACCCGGCTAGGAGAACGCCCAAGGTCAGAGGCTGACCGGACCAGGCGAAGGGCAAAGACGTGGGGGGCCTGGAGCCCTCAAACGCTGCCAGTGGGAATGCAAAATAAAACACTTTGGAAAACAGTTTGGCAACTTCTTATATAAAGGTAAATATACACCCACCGTACCTAGGATTCCCACTCTTAGGTATTCCCCCAAGGGAAATGAAAACTTACATTCACCCCAAAACCCTCATGCACATGTTTATAGTCGCTTTATTCATAATCATCAAAAACGAGCAACCACCTAATGATCCTTCAGCTGGAGAATGGATAAACAAATCTCCATTCAGTGGAGTAATACTCAACAACAAACAGATATGAACAAGTGGTATGTGTAATAACGAATAAATCTCGCGTGCACTGGGGGAAGGAACCCAGACTCAAAAGGCAACAACTGTATGATTCGATTCCCATGACAATTCTGGAAAAGGCAAACGTGTAAGGACAGAAAAGAGGGAGCTCCTGGGTCGCTCAGTCGGTTAAGCATCTACCTTGGGCTCAGGTCATGATCATGGGGTCCTGGGATCAAGCCTCGCGTTGGGCTCCCTGCTCAGCAGGGGAGCCTGCTTCTCCTTCTCCCTCTGCTGCTCCCCCTGCTTTTGCTCACTCTCTCTCTCAAATAAATAAAATCTTTAAAAAAAAACAAATCTGGGGGTGCCAGTGGCCAGGAGTGGAGAGCGGGGGTGGCCACAAGGGGTTATGGCAGGATTGGGGGTGATGACAGAACCATGCTAGATCTGGGTGGTGAGGGTGAGTCTACGACCGTATACATTTGTCAACTCTTGCAACTATACACTACAAAGAGTGATTTTTACTCTAAGTAAAAAATGTTAAGGGAAAAAACCTGTGGGTGTGGGGACACATGAAGGTTGATGCAATCACCTTGCAGAATGCGACCTGTCACCCAGACGGCAGCCTCGGTGCCCAGAATGCACGTGGATGTTTCCCGTAAGAGCAACATCCAGGAACACAGCGCAGCCCGAAGGTGAAATCTGGGGCTGTCACCCCACTGGCTCCATGCTCTGCCTCCATTCTGGGCAGCAGCTGAGCCTGCACATCATTGTGGGGGATGACAGCCACTTGCCGGCCCTGGCCAGAGGCTCCCCACCACCACCAACCTTGGGGCAGTGATGAGGCTCCACCACCTTGAAATAGCTCTGACATCAGACGGGGGAGAGCAAAAAGGAAGAGAGATGGGGCCGAGGTGTTGGCCTCCTCCCTGGCCTGCTCACCCTGAATCACCCAGTAATGGAGAACCGGGTGCCTGGATGACATCCACCGACCTTGCTGCATCACAAGAGTGGGCTCACTGGTGGATGCTTCCCTGGCCCTGGCCTTCCGAATCGGAGGACAGGCTGCTGGGATGACCTCCACTGTCGTTGTGCATCAAGATGCTCACTGGGGGGGTGTGGGGGGGGGGGCAGGCTGGTGGCCTGAGGGACCTGGCCTGGGAACAGAAGGCACGGAGGCAGTGTGCCATTCCTCTCTTGGGCCATGACGTAGGAAGAAAGTCTGGGGGACGCCACGGAGCCCAGTTCCAAGGACAGAGATAAAATCTACATATTCAAAAGCATTTTTACTGAGTCACCAATACTACAAATTCCCACAGAGCACCCACAATGTACCAAGAACCATTCTAGCCCGACTCAGTGGAGCGGTTCCTGCCCTTCCAGACCCAACATCCTACTGAGAAAGATTGTCAGTAAGCACCAGATCAAATACATCATGCCAGGGGGAGGGAGTGGGACTGAGTACAATGAAGAAAAATAAAATCTGGTAAGAGGGCCAGGGAGAATAAGGAGCACAGAGTTGTGGTGTTGTTCTAGATGGGGCAGTCAGGAGAGGCCTCTCTATCAGGTGACTGTGAGCAGAGAACAGGAGTGAGAGCATGCGATTACCTGGAAAAGTGCCCAAGCCAAAGGAACAGTAGGTGCAAAGGCCCTGAGGAAGAAACTGGTGCGTGTGTTCTAGGAACAGCCAGCAGGACCATATAGTGAGAGGTGTGTAGTGGGCGAGGGGAAGGATGCCAAAGATCTTGGGCGGGCCTCACAGGCCTTCATATTGTTTAGAGACATGGGAAACCACTGGGGGCGTGGGGGTTGAAAAGAGGAATGATGATCTGACCTGAGTCGTACACACACCACTTGAGCTGATATGAAGAACGGAGCACAGAGGTCAAGGTAGAAGCAGGGGATGGAAAGGACATGACAGATGACAGTGGCCTGCATTATGGTGACAGCAGGAAAGAGGGTGGGAAGTGATCAGACTCTGGATGTACTTAGGGAAGACTGTTGTTAGAGTGGAGCATGAGACAAGGAGAAGAATGAAGGAAAAAACCAAGATCTGGGGCCTGAAAAGCTGGAAGAATGAAGTACCCACTTACTGAGAAGGAGAAGACCGTAGAAGGCGCAGGTTTGTGGCAGGGAGGAAATTGGGATTTTTTATGTTGGACGTGATAACAGTTTGCGATGCCTATTAGGTACTCATGACGATGCCCGGAGGCAGAGTCTGCAGATGTCTGAGCTGGAGATATAATTGGAACTTACTGAGTGGATGAAATTGCAAGTTTTGGGCATGGATGAACTCATGAAGAGACTCGGGGTAGATCAAAACCAGTGCCTGCAGGTAATTTAAGGTCTAGGGGCTGGGCGTTGAGAAGGAACCAGTAAAGACGATGAGAAGGAGTGGCTAAGGGATAGGAGGGCATGTCAAAGGCCAAGCAGAGAAAATATGTCAAGAAGAGAGAAATTAGATGACGACTGAGAAATATCCATGGAATTTAGCAACACAGAAGTCACCAGTAGCCTTGGCAAAAGAGTTTCATCAGAGTGTCACCAATGGAGAAAAGCCTGAGAGGTAGGAGACAGAGATCTACAAAACTGGCCCCCCTGCTCTGCAAAAACATCAGCAGTGCATATAACAAAAGAAATGTTAAGGGTTCGAAATTGAAGGACAGGTCATTAACACAATGTACATTTTCCAACTGTGGATCAGAAAAATAAAATTACATAAAGAACATTATCACGGCCTCCTGGTGCTAGCCAGGACAGAGTACTGCAGCCCTGCCTCCCACTGAATATAACTAACAACGTCAAACAAAATGCAAAAAGCAAAAGAAAAGCAAAACAGGCAGATTAAAGAGAAGAATCAAAACTTAGAGAAGCAACCCAGGGAGGGGTGAAGTTCTCGTCTGTTCTATTTCCCCTTTTTTCTTGCAGTGTTGGCCTGCGACGGGTTCCCAGCCAAGCTTCAGGAGGGTGTAACTGACCTCTAAGACCAAGGGAAGACCTGTCTTTCTGGCCATAACATCAGGAAAGGGGGCCCTTGTAAGTCAATGAGGATGGAAAGAAGAGAGCAGAGAAGGGACTCCTCTTGTTCAGTGTAAGAACCGGCTCAAGGCCCAGATGCACCTGTGCGTGCGAGGGAGGGACCCAAGCAGCAGCGCGAAGCCACTATGAGTGGAACTGACATTGGAACCACCACTCATGGAAGAAGACCAAGTACAGTCTGAGCCCAGCTGGGCCGCTGCACACTAAAACAGAACCAAGAAAACAAGTGTTCTCCAGAAGAGCCTCCCAGCAGAATATTCAGGATATCCAGTGTAGAAACCAAAATTACCCAACACACAGAGAATCAGAGAAACCTAATTAATCCTTCAGGGAAAAGATAAACGCCAACGCTGAGATGATCCAGATGCTGGAATTACTGAAGACGTCTGAACAGCGGTTATAACGGACATACATGTAGACATGCTGTAAGCGAAGGAAAGGACAGGTGTTTTCAGTGAGAAGTAGATTCTATAAAAAGAATCAAGAGGTATGCATAATATCTGAATTTTTTAAAAATCTTTTCCATAGTAGAAGGGAGGTGGCAGGGCAATGAATAAGATAAATTACGGTATCAACAGAAATTACCCAATCTGAAAAACAGGAAGGAAATAATGTAACAAAAAAAGCCTCAGAGGCCCATGGGACAATATAAAAACGTCTGATATTCATGTCATTGAAGTCCCACAAGAAGAGAAGAAAGATCAGCACAGTATAAAGTATTTGAAGCAATAATGGTTAAAAATTTCCCAAATTCTGTGAAAGACATAAATCTACCAATTCAGGGAGCTTGGCACACCACACCCCAAAGAGAATAAATTTAAAAAATAAAACACACAAACACACGTGTAGACACAGTGTAGTCAACTACCAAATACTGAAGTTTTCTCTTGCTTAATCTTGAAAGCCTCCAGAGAAAAATGAAAGCATTATAAATACAGAGGGTGGGGGACAACAATTAGGCTGACTGCAGACTTCTCATCGGACACAAATGTCAACCAGAATTCCATACCCACCAAGAGTATCCCTCAGGAATGAAGACAAAATAAGACATTCTTAGTTGAAGGAAAACCAAGAAAATTCATCCCAGCAGCACTGCTTTCAGAAATACTAATGATAAAAAAAAGAGAAAGAAAAAGAAATAAAAATAAAGAAAAAAGAAAAAAGAAATGCTAATGAAATTTCCTCAGGTTGAAGGACAACGATACCAGAATCTGGAACTGCAGGAGTGAAGGAGGAATACCAGATTTAGTAAATATCTGGGCAGTAATAAAAGGATCCTTTTTCCTCTTAAAAATGGATATGGCCACTGAAAGCAAAAAGTTATAACAACGTGTGGTGGTGTTTCCAGGGTATGTGGACGTAATGCTTGTTAAGTCCTATGAGAAAGGAGGTGGGGGAAATAAGCTATGTGGTTGCAAGTTTTACACATATATGAAGTGTACACATTAACTCTAATTAGACTGTTAAAGGCTAGGTATACAAAAAAAATTTTTTTAATTAAAAAAAAAAAAGCCTGGGTATATGCATGGCAGTCCCAAGAGCAAGCAATAATAATAATAATAATAATAACAATACAAAGAGGAACCCAAAAATACAATAGATAAAGTAAAACAGAATACTAAAAAACATTCAAATAATCTAAAACATGGCAAAGAAAGAAGGAACAGAGAAACAAAAGAACAGAGCAGGGAAGGAGAGACACAAATAGTAGCCCTATATCCAACCATATCGACATTTACACTAAAATAATATGCCTCAAGCCACACCAATTGAAAGACAGAGATTGTCCACTGGAATAACAACAACAAAAAGACCTAACTGCAGACTGTCTATAAGAAATTCACTTTAAATACAATGATAAAGATTAGTTAAAAAGTAAAAGAATAGTAGATCTTGCCATTTGCAACGACGTGGATGGAACTGGAGGATATTATACTGAGCGAAATAATTCAAACAGAGGAAGACATGTATCATATGACCTCACTGATATGAGGAATTCTGAATCTCAGGAAACAAACTGAGGGTTGCTGGAGTGGTGGGGGGTGGGAGGGATGGGATGGCTGGGTGATAGACACTGGGGAGGGTATGTGCTCTGGTAAGCGCTGTGAATCGTGCAAGACTGTTGAATCTCAGATCTGTAACAAATAATGCAATATATGTTAAGAAAAAAAAAAAAGAAGAAGATAGCAGGAGGGGAAGAATGAAGGGGGGGAAATCGGAGGGGGAGACGAACCATGAGAGACAATGGACTCTGAAAAACAAACTGAGGGTTCTAGAGGGGAGGGGGGTGGGAGGATGGGTTAGCCTGGTGATGGGTATTAAAGAGGGCACGTTCTGCATGGAGCACTGGGTGTTATGCACAAACAATGAATCATGGAACACTACATCAAAAACTAATGGTGTAATGTATGGTGATTAACATAACAATAAAACAATTTTTTATAAAAAGTAAAAGAATAGAAAAAACTAAACCATGTTAAGAATGAATCAAATGAAAGCAGGAGTAGCTACCTTAATATCAGACAAAGTTGGCTTCCTAACAAAGAATATCACCAGGAACAAAGACAGGTGTTGTAGAATGATAAATGGTCGGTTCACCAAAATGACATAATCATCCTAAATATATATGCAGCAAACAGGTATTCAAAACTCTTTAAGCCAAGACTAAAAGATGCATAAAAAGAAATAGAAAAATCCACCATTCGACCTGTAGGCCACGACTCCTTTTCCAGTAATTGAGAGTCGAAGTAGACAAGCCAAGCTGGCTGGCTGTTCATGAATTCTGTATCTTTGCTAATTTTCCAGCTGACATTTATAAAGCATTCTGTTAAACAAGAGCAGAATGCACATTCTTTTTCCAAAGCACATGGGACACTCACCAAGATAAGCCACCTTAGGAGCCACAAAACAAACCTTAACAAATGTAGAATTGAAATCATATAAAGCAGGTTCTCTCGTCATAAAGGAATTAGGCTAGAAGTCAAAAACAGAATGATATCAGGAAAATCCCCAAACCTTTGGAAATTAAATAGTACGAGTCTAGATAACCCATGGGTCAAAGAAAAAAAAAATTAGAAAATATTCTGAAATGAATGGAAATAAAAATACAACCTATCAGAATGGGTGGGGTGCAGCTAAAGCAGTGCTCAGAGGGAATTTATAGCGTTAAATGTTCATATGAGAAAAGGAGAAAGGTTTCAAGCCAATAATCTAACCACCCACTTCAGGAAACCAGAAAAGGAAGCACGCGTTAAACCCAAATCAAGCAGAGGGTGGAAATGATAAAAGTTGAAAACAGGAAACTAATGGAGAAAACTCAATAAAACCCAAAGTCGGTCCTTTGAAAAGATAGATAAATTAATACACCACCAGTCAGACCAAGAGAAAAAAAAAAAAAAAGGAAAGACACAAGGGTTGATATCAGGAATGAGGGGACATTACTTCCAACTCAACAGCATGAAAAGAGAATATTATGAACGGCTTTCTGCCTATCAGTTTGACAACACAGGTGAAATGAACAAAGTCCTTCAAAGACAGAAGCTACCACGATTCACTCAAAAAGAAACATATAAGCCAAATAGCCCTCAAACTTTTCAAGAAAGAAATGACTTTTTAGTTTAAAAACCTTCCAACAAAGAAAATGATAGTGGCAAATGGCTTCACTAGTAAATTTTATCAAACACTGAAGGAAGAAAGCAAGCTCATTGTGTACAATCTCTTCCAGAAAGCAGAAGAGGAGGGAATGCATCCCAACTCATTTTGTGAGGGCAGCATTACCCTGATACCCAAATCAAAAATATTGCAAAAAAACCCTACAAACCAAAATCCCTCATGAACATAGACACAAAAAAATTCTCAATGAAATATTAGCAAACCCAGCAATATATAAAAAAGTTAATACACATCAATTGGAGTTGGGGCACCTGGGTGGCACAGTTGGTTAAGCGTCCAACTCGGTTTTGGCTCAGGTCATGATCTCAGGGTCCTGGGATGGAGCCTGGTGTTGGGCTCTGTGCTCAGCAGGGAGTCTGCTTGACATTCTCTCTCTCCCTCTACCCCTCCCCCTTTTTTTAAAAAAAAGATAATACACATCAACTGAATGGGGTGTATCTCAGAGATCTAAGGCTGGTTCAATATTTTAATGCCAATATACTTCGACCTATCAACAGACCAAGAAGAAAAAACACATGAATATCTCAATGGAAAAAACCACTGCATAAAGTTCAATGTGCATTCATAATAAAACGTTTCAACAGTTAGGACTAGAAGTGAATTTCCTTAACCTGATAAGGGGCATCTAGAAAAAACCTACAGATAATGGTGAAAGACTGGAACTTCCTTCCCTAAGGTCAGGAACAGTAAGGACGTCCCCTCTCACCACTCCTATTCAACAATGAACCAGAAGTCCTACCCAGTACAATACATCAAGAACAAGAAAGAAAAGGCATACAAATTGCAAAGGAAGAAATAAAACTGCCCCTATTTACAGAAGGCATAATTACCTATGTAGAAAATCCCAAAGAACTTACAAAAAAAAAAAAAAAAGATCCTACAACTAATAAATGAGCTTGGCCAAGTCACATCATTCAAGTTCCATATTTTAAGAATCAGTTTTATTTTACATACCAGCAACAAACAGCTAGAAGTCAAAATTTTAAAAACAGTGCCATTCATAATAGCATCAAAAACCGTAAAAGACTTTGGCATAAATCTATGAAAATGTGTCATAAAATATGCTGAAAACTACAAACATTGGTGGAAGAAACCAAAGAAAATCTAAGTAAATAGAGATGCTGTGTTCATGGATGAGAAGATGTGATTATCATTAAGATGTCAATTCTCCCCAAACTGATTTATTGATTCAATCCCAATCAAAATCCCTGCAGAATTTTTTTTTTTTTTAGGTATCAACAATCTGACTCTTAAATTTATACAGTAAGACAAAGGAATGAGAATGGCCAAACAATTTTGAAAAAGAACAAAGTTGGAAGACTTACATTATCTGATTTCAAGACCTGCTGTAAATCCAGTCATCAAGAGACTATGATATCAGTGTACGGATGTCCACACAGATGACTGGGAAAGAACAGAGTGCAGGAACAGACTCTGACAAGTATGGCCAAGGATTCTCACAAAGGTGCCAGGTAGGACGCTGCAGTGATGAAAGGTAGTCTTTCCAACGAACAGTGCTGGAAACAAATTGAAGTTCTCTGTGGAAAACAAAATAACCTTGCCCCCTTCCTCACCTCTTGCACAAAAAATTACTAAAAATAGATCATGCAAACTGTAATTATAAAACTCCAAACTGGGGGCACCTGGGTGGCTCAGATGGTTCAGCGTCTGACTCTTGATGTCAGCTCAGGTCTTAATCTCAGGGACATGAGATTGAGCCCTGTGTTGGGCTATATGCTGGGCGTGGAACCTACTTAAAAAAACAAAACAAAACAACAAACAAACAAACAAACAAAACGGTAAAACCTATAGGAGAAACCATAAGAGAAAATTTTGCGACCTTATCTAAAAACATCTACGTGATAATACCACAGTCCATAAAAGGAAAGATTTTAAAAGAGTTTTATCAAGACTTAAAAAAATTCTACTCTTTAAAAGACACTACTATGGAATGAAGAACATTAGCCACAGGACCGGTAGAAAATATCTGTAAATCACATTTCTGATGTCAGACTTATATCCAGAATATATAAAGGACTATCAAAACTCAATAATAAAAAAAATGAGCATGTTAAAAATGGCAAAAATTTGGACGCTTCATCACAGAAGTTATACAGATGACACGCACACAAGAAGATGCTAAACATCATTAGTCATTAGGGAAATGCCAAGTAAAACCACAATGACACACTACTATATACATATTAGAAAGGCTAAATTTTTTTTAAAAGAACAATACCAGTCTCTGGCAAGGATGTGAAAGAACTAAAACTCTCATACACTGCGGATCGGAGCATAAAAAGGCTCCGTCAGGAAAACAGCTTGGAAGTTTCTTATAAACATCCACCTACCAGTCAACCCAGCAAAGTGATTCTTAAGAGAAATCAATATTCATGTTCACAGGAAAGACTTTGCACCAATGTAAATTACCCGCACCTGGAAACAGCCTGAATGTTCTCCAACTGGAGAATGGATAAACGGGGGTATGTCCATCCAACGGTGTCCCGCTCAGCAGTAGAAAAGAACAAACTATGGATACGTACAACAGAATGGGTGACTTTCAAAATCAGCGTGTGAAATGAAAGAAGCCAGACCTACAGGCTGTTATGTTTGCATTTCTAGTACATTCTGGAAAAAGGCAAAAACTGTCAACACAGAGAAGGGACAGGTGGTTGCCGAGGGCTAGAGGTGGTAGGAAGGGTTGACTACGTAGGGGCATGGAGGAATTTGGGGGGATGACAGAACTGGATTATATCTTGGTTACATATAGAATCACATTGAAAAGGGTGAATCTTAGGGCACCTGGGTGGCTCAGTTGGTTAAGCGACTGCCTTCAGCTCAGGTCATGATCCCAGGGTCCTGGGATCGAGTCCCGCATCGGGCTCCCTGCTCTGCGGGAAGCCTGCTTCTCCCTCTCCCACTCCCCCTGCTTGTGTTCCCTCTCTCGCTGTGTCTCTATCTGTCAGATAAATAAATAAAATCTTTAAAAAAAAAAAAAAGGGTGAATCTTATTTGCAGGCAAATCTTTTACGTGAATTTTTGAAAAGAATATTTGGGAAACTATTGGTGATATTTGAACATGGGTTGTGTCTTCAATGTCAGATTTCCTGCATTTGATCACTGTATTGTGGTTTTGAAGGAGAATAGCCTTGATTTTTAAGAGATGCGTAAAGAGGTATTTAAGGTAAAATGTCATGCAATTTACTTCCAAGTAGATCAGGAACTAACCCAGCACATGTAAATAGAAGAAACCTCAAAGCAAATGTGGTCAGAAAATATTGACTACTGCACAGAGGTGAAGGGCTTCTGAGAGTACATTGAACTGTTCTTGCACCTTCTCTAAGTATGAACAGTTCTTAAAATTAAAAGCTTTCAGGAAAAGAAAGGATGGGAGGACAGAAATCGGAGATGGTGAGTATAGACGATTTTGATGAGTTCTGCTATGAAAGGAAGCAGAGAAATTCAACAATAGATGTGGAGAGATATGAGGCCCCAGGGGGCTTGGGTTTCTTTTCTTTTCTTTTTTTTTTTTTAATAGATGAGAAATAATATGTTGGTTTTGAGCTGATGAGAATAATCCAGTGGAGAAAAAAGTTGAACGGCATCAGAACAATTAACCACAGTTAGTTCTAGACTCCGTACTATAAGAAACTTTTGTCTGCTTTTCCAACATCATCCTCTACCCTCTCCCTCGGCGCACAGGCCTCCAGCCCCACTGACCTTTTCCTGTTCTTTCCTTCCCCAGACCACAGCCTACTCCGTCCTCCCTGGGACCCTGGCGTTCCCTATGCCCTCTGTCTGGAACACCTGTTCCAGCTCTTCTGGAAACCGCTGCTTCTTGCCATGACCGTCTGGGTTCAAGGGTTGCCCATCAGAGAAGGTCTCCCTGTCCACCCACTCTCCTCCCAGCCAGAATCACAGCAGCGAACTTTACTAGTTCTATAGCACTTATCCCAATACCAGATGATGCTGTGTGTTGTCTGTCTTCCAAGTGCCGCCAGAATCAAGCCTTGACTCCAGAAGCTTCTAGCACCAGCCGACTCCCATCTGGGAGCTCACTCCTCCACGGATGACCACGACCCAGAAACCTGCTGGTGCTTACACTCTGCACACATATTATCTCAACTAAACTGCACAAGAAGCCAATGACAAGGGCATAGGACCATCTCTGGTGTACGGATGCAGGGATTAGAGTTTACACAGGTGAGGGCATTGGCTCCAAGACACCCAGTCTACAGGGCGACCTGGATTCCTATCCATGCCCGCGGCTTCCAGAGCCCAGGGTAACCACTGCCATGGCTAACCAAGGGGCTCAGGTTAACTAGTTCTCTAATCCTTCGTCTGCAAATGAGAACAACTAGCTTTCACGGATGCTAAAAGGACAAGCAAGATCGCTTACAGGAAGTGCTGTGGAACCATACCGCCTTAGGTCCTGTTAGTTGTGGTGGAGCCTCTTACTGCTAATTGTCTACACGGAATCTTTGCTCCCCGAGGGTCTGTATGGTGTTTGTGCACACGGGCACTCTGGGGTGTGTCCACCGAGGCTCCCTCTAGGGCCCCTAGAAAATGCTTTGTGTTTGGTTGGAGACATTTTTAAGGAACTCGGCACCTTTACCTACATTCTTGCTGGACCCTAAGGAACGCTTGTGACATGGGGATCCTCACTCCATGTTTGGATAGCAGCACTCGACCACTGCGAACTTGACCGCTGCTCACCCTGAGCGTACGTCCCACGACCCCCACGCCATTGGAGCACTTTGCTCCCCATCTCACAAGCACGGCCACCCTGTCAGCCAGACACCATCATTGGCTTCAGGTGTTTATGTAAGGAAACTGAGGCACGGGGAGGAAACTTACCGAGTCCACATAGCCATTGAGCGCTGAACTAGGATATGAACCCAGAGTCTCTGGCTCTGAGTTCATGCCTCTAACCCAACAGCTACATTGTTCTCAGCCTCTCCATGCTGTGGTCGGCACAGCACAAAGACACCCGTGTCCTGATCCCCAAACGTGTGAACACCCGTGAAAGGTTAGGTTATGTGGCCAAGGGGAATTAAGGTTACAGGTAGAATTCAGGCTACTAATCATCTGATCTTGGGATAGGGAACATATCCTGGATTATTCAGATGAGCCCAAGGGAATCACAAGCATCCTTGAAATGTGGAGGAGAGAGGAAAAAAGTCAGAGTCAGAGAAAGATCTAAAGAGGCAGCAACACTGCTGGCTCTGGGGATGGAGGTTGGGGCTGTGAGCCCAGGAATGCAGGTGGCCTCTAGAAGCTGGGAAAGGCAAGGAGATGGAGCCTTCCTTGGGGCCTCCAAGAGGAACGGAGCCCTGCCAACACCTTGATTTGAGACTCACTTTGTGCTTCAGACCTCCAGAAACGTAAGGGAATAAATCTGCCTTGTTTTAAGCACTAAGTTTGTGGTCATTTGTCATAGCAGCCCTAGGGAACCCATACAGATGCAAAAGCAGCTCACGTTTCTTTCCCGTTCATGGCTGACCAGGCCACAGGGGATCCGTGGTAGGGTCCAAAGGCAAAGCCCCCATCCCAAACACCCTCCCCTTGCCTCCTGTAGGGAGATCCCACCTGCTGGGCTACCAGCTGAAACCAGACATTTCATTATGAGGTCAGACATGGCTCTCAGCTTCCCTGCACATCAGGAACCAAGCTGGGGGACAAAAGCCAGGGGCCCTGCAACAGGCCTCATTAGGTCCAGAGTCCACTCCTGGAGGCAGTCTGGACCTGAGCAGGTCTCACCTCCAGAGGCAGAGGGGCTGAGCCTCATCATAGGAAGTCCAAGGGCAGGGTAGAATTGATCCTTCTAAAGAGCAACTAGGTTCAGGGAGTGCCTTCACTGAGGAAGGGGGAGGGAAGGTAGAAGGGAGAGAGACAGAGACAGAGGGAGACATCAAATTTGCATGAGGGGCACACAGGGTTTTAATTACTCCTTTTCTTAACTCCATTTTACCTTGAGGTATTTTAACATTACTCTCCCTGGCAGAGAGGATTGATTGATTGTCTCTTGGCATTCAGAACCCTGATTAATGTAAAACTAACCAGTCGTTCTGAACTCTGGGGAATTAATCACTTAAATGTGGAAATTACTCAATAAACCATTCAAACATGCAATAAACCAAGCCATTAAAAATTAATCGCTTGACATCATGGCCATGTAAACAGGGCTAATAAGATCCTGGCAGCCTAGAAAGAGTGAGAAGGAAAGGGGGAGGGGGAAGGAAATGCCTTTAACCAGCTGCCCCCCCAAGGACCAGAGGGGACATACCAATGTCCAGGCCACATGTCAGAGATCATCGGGGCAGGTGACATCTGGTCCCTGGGTCCCCCTCCCACCTGGCCCTAGGACAAGGCCGGCAAGAGAGAGAGGAGTGCTCACTGGGTTGGTAAGAGGTGTCAGAGTTAATGCTACAATGTTTGACAAATATTTGTTTTTGAAGATTTATCTTTATTTTTTTATTCATTTGAGAGGGAGAGAGTGAGAGAGCACAAGCAGGGGGAGCAGCAGAGGGAGAGGGAGAAGCAGGCTCCCAAATGAGCAGGGAGCCCAATGAGGGGCTCGATCCCAGGACCCTGAGATCATGACCTGAGCTGAAGGCAGACCCTTAACCAACTGAGCCACCCTTGACAAATATTTATTGAGCACCTTCTGTTTGCCAGGCACTGTGCTGGGCTCTGCAGATAGAGCCGTGAACAGGAAGACCATGAAGCTGTCATGGGGTATGCATATGTGTTAGAGGGAGGCAGGAAAGACTTGTTTTATAAAATATTGGCTATAAAGAAAAATAAAACAAAGGACAAGGGTAGGTAAGGGTAGTAGGTATATGGGAAGAAATTCCTATTATAAACAGGCTGATCAGAAAAGGCCTCACTGAGGAGGTGCGACTTGATCAAGATGTGAAGAGGAGAAGGAACCAAGCATACAGGTATGTGGGGAAAAGGCAGGTAAAGGCCACAAGGTGGGAGTGTATAGAGCCTGTCTGGGCAGGAGTGACCCAGCCATGTGAGCTGTTTTTTTAGTGGGGAGCACGGGGTGCAGAGCATCGAGGGCCTTGTCGGGAAATCCTAAAGGAAGATGTTGCCACTAAGGCTTCTGAGCAGGATGAGGGGGGCTCGTCCCTCCTACCTATTAGAAGACCAACACTGGCGGCTGGACTCAGGATGGGTGGGGGCACAGGCAGAAGCAGGGAGGCCAGTTGGGAGGTGGCCACATCATTAGGGTAACCACTGTGGCCCCCCAGTTGTATATGGGTCAACCCCATCTGGCCAACAACACCCACATCTGGCTTTGGACCCACTCTTTACTTAACCCTCAACTCAGGGCTGGGTGCCAAACCCCTCACCACAGTGACTGGTTCAGGTAGGGACATGGGACCCGATATAATGATCATCTTCAATGATGAAGAGAGGTTAATTCAGGGCTTCTAGAAAAGAATTTTTTTTCTCTTATCAGAGAGGGCCACCCCCAAGAGCCATTTTCTCCTGTTCAGCATGGGATCTGAAATTCCCACAGTCCTTACTGTGACACAGCTACCCCCGCGGTTAAAGTGGGCCCAGAAAAATGGGGCCAGGCGGCAACATCATGAACTTCTGGATCAAACTGCTCCTGAAGCCAGAGTCCCTCTGGGGTTTTCAGTTCTTGGAGCCAATCAATGTCCTTGTTTTCTCTGAGCCAGTTTGGGTAGCTTAGATTCCTGACTGACACAGAATTCTTATACTGTGTGTATCATTTCACTAGGCCTGACACATACCCTATGAGGTAAGTATTACACCCAATTTTCCAATTTATAGATAAGAAAAATGGAGGTCCAGAAACATTGCTCAATGGCATACTGCTGGAATCTGGCAAAGCTGGAATTTGAACACAAGTCTTGTTGGCTTTAAAATCCTTGCTTTGGGCTTATATTCTATCTCTAAAATCACAGGGACCTTCAACTGGGCTCAATGACTTAATTCTGGAACAACGATGAGGCATATACTGTCCCCTGCTCACACCCTTAGCAGACATCATCGCTAACAGGCATCACTCACCATCTGAAGAACGCTTTCCTGCAGGGCCTCGATGTGGTGTAGACCCTCTCCACCCGCTTCCAGCCACCGGGAGGCCCCACATGACATAGTAACTGAACACAGTCCTGACAAGTTCGAGAACTAATCCTGGCTGCTGAGCCACGGCTCCCAAGCCCACACAAGCCACCCTCTCCCAGGCCCCATCCTGCGGGGGCTAAAGGAGGAGACTGATGTCAATGCTGAAAGCAGGAAAAGCTACCAGGAGCTTGCGGTGGCTGGGCCCCTTGGGGAAACCCCAACCTGGAGGACAAGACTGGAGCACCACTCACAGGGGAGGCCAGGGGACCACACTTGTGTCCCATGTTGCCCTGAGCAGGTCACAAATTTGAAAACCAACAGAAGCTTCCAGAAAAATAGAAAATGCCAAATTTGGTAAAAGAAGAAATAAAAAGAAGTTGAGCAGATCAAACCATTAAATAAATTGAAATGGTAATCCAAGATACCCCCCCAAAGGGCCGTAACCACCAGATGAGCAGAGAGGTGAGCACAGAGGTGAACACAAAGGTGAGCTCTACCAAATGGATCATCCCTCTTTTACAGAATAGAGGGGAAAAAAGAAAGCACCAATTTTATTTTATGAACTTAGTATAATCTGAATTCCACAACTGAGTAAGGATACTATAAACAAGGGAAATCATAAGCGCATTCCACTGATCAACATAAGTAATAAAACTCCAACATAAAAGACCAGCTAACCAGGCTAAGAGTCAAGTTAATGAAACCCAGAGGCAGCATGGGTCAGATCAGGTCAGACAGCCCGGGTTCGAATGTCAACCTCTCCACTCCTCGCTAGCTGCATAACTTCCTTGAACCCTGCCCTGGACCCTGGACTCCACCCCCAAGGAGTACGTGCGCACACACGTATGTGCACACATGCACACGTATGCATACGCACGCACACACACACAGACACACACACATCCTCGGTCACTCGGCCATACAACCCAACATCCACTCTCATGACTAACACCATGCAGGCCCCAAAAAAGAAGCTGCTGCAGAAGTTCCTGCTCAACATCACAAAACAAGAGCCCACCTGAGTGCAAAGGTTGGGGGCTCAGAAGGACCCAGCTTTGAGCTGTAGGAGGCAGACTTTGGGCAGCAGAAGTACTTTGCTAAGAGGAAAGGCAGATTAACCACTGTCTCAAACCTTCCTCCCAGGCCCCATACAATAGACTCCTACAGAATGAAGGAACACGTCCTTGCTTCCTGCAGGCTCCCATTTGTGGGAGTAGAGGCTCTCTTGAATCAGCCAGACTAGGACAGCATTCCCAGCTGCCTCTTGGGGCAGCTCAGGAACATCTGAAACTTTGAACAATCCACATGCCCTTAACGTTTGTATGTGCCTGGATCTAGCAGTAATTATTTATCCTGCCAACTAGATGGACAGTGAATGCCAGAATTCTGTTTTCAAAGGGCAGGCACGTTCGAGCTTCAAATAACTTTGAATTTAAAAATTTTATTGATGTATACTTTGCCTCATAATGTTTGCAGCTGATTTTGAATTTTAAATGAAAAACTTCTGAAAGTTTAAGAAATTTTTTTCTATTTTTTATATTTAATTTATAGTTCATAAAAGTTTAATTTTGTATACTTTGTACATAATTACGTTTTACTTTTTTCATCTTTTATCTCACTGCTTTCAATAGAACCCAAATTATGGGAAAGCCTTGATTACAACAAAATTTAGTTATTTTACCGAATTGGAGGCAAAGAAAGTCAGTTTTGTGGAATAAATATGGTAATTTATGAATTATGGATGACTTCATTACTCATCCAAGTATTTCTGGCTTATTAATAGAACACTGAAATGTGCGGTAATAATTAAATTCGGTGATCTTGGTATCTTGTAGATTTGATCTTTATCAAGGTAGATTTCTGAGACAGGAAGATAGACTATATTTTATTTAACAGTTTGTTAACTTGTTTTATAACTTTATTTTTAAGTTGAAATGAAATTTAAGGTATATGTGAGTGGGGGGTTTTGCTTGTTTTAGAACAGTTTTTTTAAAATTTTTTATTGAAGTATAGTTAACATACAGTGTTATGTTAGTTTCGGGGCACAATACAGTGATTCAACAGTTCTACACATTATTCACTGCTCATCATGACAAGTGTATTTTTAATTTCCCTTCACCTGTTTAACTCATCCCCCAACCCACCTCCCCTCTGGTAACCACCAGTTTGTTCTCTATAGTTAAGAATTTTTTTTTGTTTGGCTCTTTTTTCTTTGTTCATTTGTTTTTGTTTCTTAAATTCCACGTAAGAGTGAAATCATATGGTGTTTGTCTTTCTCTGACTAATTTCACTTAGCATTATACCCTCTAGATCCATCCATGTTGCTGCAAGTGGCAAGATTTCATTCTTTCTTTATGGTTTAGTAATATTCCAGTGTATATATATATTTAGAATTGATATATGACTATTCATTTATACTCCTTTCCTGGCCCTACAAATGCTAGAGTTGGGCCTGACTAGCTGTGTGACTTTGGGCAAGTTAATTACCCTCTCTGTGCCTTCCTTTGTCTCATCTAAGAAAGGGATAAAAAATACTGCCTCACTCACAGAGCTGTTGCAAGGATTGAGTTAATACCTATAAAATACCTATAATACGGTCTGGCACATAGAACTTCATAATCACCTTTAGACCGAGTAGTGTTTAGCACAGAAGTGTAAGAATTATAACGATAGACAAACACCTTTGATCAAATTTAACTTCTGTTTTTAAAATCTCAACAAGGAATTAAAGAGAATTTCCTTAACTGGATCAATGCTACATCATAAAACCTACAGCAAATCTGTCTTTAGGTGAAAATCATTCCTATATACTCGCAATAACCAATGAAAGACACCACTCATGTTATCAATTCAAAGATATATCTTATATTAGAATTGACCCAAATGCCCAGGACTTGTATGAGGAAAAGTTTTAAGTTATCAAATGACCAAAAAGGGGGAAAAAAAAAAAAGGAAATCTAAATGTCATGTGAACATCATTAAGATGTTAACTCCCCAAATCAATCCAGAAACTTAATGCAACTTCAATAAAAATTACAGCCAGGTTTTTAAAGAATTTGATCAAGCAATTCTAGAAGAATCTGGAAGAAGAGAATTGCTCAATCTCGAAAAAGAAGAACAAAGCCTCTGGCCTCCAAGGAATGAAGAACTGTCCCAGAGGCAGGGTAATAAAAACAGCTATAATGCTCATATAAAACGAGCTGAACAGCGGAACAGCAGAGAGATCTCAGAGATAGGAACCTCCTTTGTGTGCCAAGGTGAAGCCTGATAAAGGTGGTCCCAAACTGGCGGAGAAAGGAGAAAATGTGGGTGGTGCGGGGGCAGGGGGAGGGACTGATTTATAGTACAGACGAAAGTAAAGTTACCTGCTTGCCAGACAGAGAACACAAGACAGGATCCAGATGGATCAAAGTAAAACTATAAAGCTAAGGGGAGAAATCATGGGAGAATCTTTCTGGCCTTGGCATCAGGAAGGGCTTTTAAAACACACACACATATACACAATTTCTAAGGCCAAAGACAAAAAAACAGGAGAGAGAGATGTAACTTTTTTCCATTCCGTGAAAGCACAGACGCATTTAACAGACACACATCACAATGCGAGAAGAATCCGGCAATGTCTAACAGTGACAAGCAAGGAACTCTTACAAACCAACAAGACAAAAAAAAAAAAAAAAAGACCAACAAATGGGGAGAATAGGTAAAGCGTCAGACTAGCCAGCTCAGGGACGGGTATCCAATTAGCCAGCAAGATGCAGAGGTGTTCTACCACACCTCAGTCAGCAACACAGGAAGGACAGCAAGGAGGTGTTCTGTATGCACCAGATTAGCGAAACTAAAAATCATCAACAGGTGCACGGGAGGATATGGTGGGTTGGTGGGGGGGCGGGGGGGTAGAAAGCTCTCAGCCCCACTGGCAGAACTGAGCCCAGCAGGACCACTTATGCAACCTGGTGACTGGGCATTCCCACTCCTTGGTCTGCACCCCCAGAGAAACACCTCCCTCCAGGCCTGTGATGGGGCTTTACAAGGACGTTCCCTGCAACCTTGTTTGTGGAGCGGGACCTGGGGAGACCACCAACATGGATGGTATCAAGGAGAGATGGAGCCCTGGACGCATCCACGGAGAGCTGGCTTGTCCCTGGACATTCCAGCCACAGACAGAACTTTGAAACAGTGTTGAGTGAACAAAGAAAAGGAGCTCATCAGTAGCACGATGCCAGGGACCTAAGTTAACACAGAAGCCTACATACTGTATATGGATGCACACGTATCTCAGGACAGACAATAAGCAGGTGCATCCCCGTGGGGAGGGTCGAGCAGCAAGCCTAGGAATGAAAGATGTGCAAACAGTGAAACCAGAGACGGGCCCTGACCAGACAAATGGTAGAATGACATGAACCTGCTTTACCTGGGGGGACAAAAATAGAACATTAAAAAAAAAAAAAAGCTAACCTAGTTTTGGCACGTGAAAAGAAAAGAATGAATGCAAGGCAATCATGTGAGATTCAATCGTCCTGGTAGAAATTAGGGCACAACTCAGACTAACAAATCTTGAAACCAGAGCTCCAAGAAAACTCTATGGGCCTTTCAAATCTCAATCCTTCCTTCCTCCCCGCCCCTGTCCCCCCACCTTTCTCTCTCCCCCTCTTTTGCTGGTTTAATGTCCTTCCCTGTGCTCGGCACCTGCCAGGTAAGCTGTTAGGCTTCCTCTGAGAGCCAGTGCCCCCACCAAGAGGCCGTCCAGTCCTGCCTCCCAGCATCAGAGGGCCCCTGCCCTTGTAGACCCCACCTGGGCTGCCTATCCTAACTGCACGTTCAGTGCCTGGCTCCCCCACCTGACAGTGAGGTCCGCAGCACCATGCCTTCCCCGCAGGTGGCACCAGGGTGGAAGGAGGTGAGGCCATGGGCTCCATCCTGCGGAACTAGCATGGGCATCTATGTAGCTCAGGACGAGACAGCAGGCAGAGCCGGGCTGATTAAGGCAGCTTAGTTCCAGTGCACATTTCACAGAATTACAAACTGATACGACCTCTGCCTTCTAGGCAGAACCGGCCTAATTAGCTAATTCTTTGAGATCTGGAGAGAACCCAAGTGTCCCTAAAGCAAAGTCATGGTGGGAGATGAGCTGGACTGTGGATCCACTCCAGGATTTGGCTACACGAAAAGCCTTTTTGGAGAGAGGAGAACTCCTCCCCCCACCCCCACTTCTGTCCTCTCCCCATTCAGATCTGATAGCTTTCTGGTCTCTTAATTATTCCAGATCTCACCCATCTCGTCTCCTGTAGAGATCGGTCCTCGGCTTCTTGCCCCCACCCCCACTTCACACCCCCTTTCTGCTGGTAATAATGGTTATTGTTTGCCGCAGGACACAGCTCAGGGAAAGCAGGGCTTGGGCACATTATCAGCACTACCTAAAGTCCCTCAGTGGCCCAGAAGGTGGCCACGTCCATCCTGCCCATACAGGTACAGAAATAGGCTCTAAGGTGCTGGGGACTTGCCCTCGGCCCCCAGCAGGGCAGGAGAGACGCCGGTCTTCGACCTAGGCTGGTTGGAAGTTTGCTCTCTTTCTGCTAAACCAAGGGCTTCTTAGTGACAGGTGCTCCCAAACTGGGCTGTAAGCCTGGGTGGCGGGAATGTGGGGCCCCTAGTAATGACTACTTCTCTGGGGCACCAGGGAAGGCCCCCCCACTAGCTGCAATCTGACAGCTCATGCAGAGGGGCACCTGGGCATGAGCCAAAGTGGATGTTCCCACCCACCTCGGGGCTGGTCTGTTCCTGCTGGAGTGCCGGAGATGTGCCAACTCTCATTGTGGAAATCCCCAGCTTGGAAGTTAACAAGCAAACTCCAGGAGCATAATACTCCCAAAAAGCTGCCACCTAAACCTCCCTACTCAGTAGGCTAAATCCAGAGCATCTTATCAGCTGCTGAAGAAGGGTCCACCTGGAAGAATTTAGAAGACAAGGTTGAGAAGCATACCATCGGTATCTGAAGCCAAGTGCATCTGGGCTTTGAATCCTGGACCAATCACATGGTAGCTTTGTGAGCCTGGAGGTTGGAAAGTTCCAGCATCCCTTGTGCCAGGATCTGTATACACACACACACACACACACACACACACACACACACATAGTCATCCCCACCCCTCCATCAAGTTAAAGCCCACCTAAACCACTTCCTGTACCTCCTCTTCTCCTTCACCCTCCAAGGAACCAAACCATCCCCAGCAGAGGCGGTCTGGGCATGCTCAGTAGCCACGGCAGCTGGGGAACCCCAGGATGTGCTGCCCCTCGGCTGACCCCGCCCTGGTGAGACACCCCTTGGGAGCAGCCTGCTCAGCAGCCTCCGCTGAGCACAGCCAGCTGCCTCTGGGCTCCTGCACTTACTAGCTCGGCTTTTAAAGGCCCCAGAGGGGCTCCTGGGGGTCTGCCCTGGCAGGAAGTGGACATTGGGGGAATGAGAGGCTGCACCATGCTGTACCCCATGCCAGTTCACTTGGTGCTCAAACAGTCTTAGAAATGCCCAGGCTCGTCTGAAGGAGGGAAAGAGCCACACACACCCCCCCAATCCGCCTTGTGCAAGCAGGGAAGGCAATCACGGCCATGTTCGGGAACCAAAGAGCAGGTACTGCCCTTCCAAGCTCATTGGGTCCACATCCCATGTCTACACATATCTAACCTCTCGTGCTCAACACGGAACCTTGGCCCTACTTTTTAGTTTCCACTTTCCAGCCTTGCTGAGAGGAGCCAAAGGGAATCCGTTCCCCCCCAGCGTTCTGGTGTGTGTTGCAACATTCTCTCCCAAAGAGTGCTCTTTTTTTTTTTTTTTTTTAAATTGCTCCTAAATCTTTCCCAGTGTAGCTAAAGCTTCCCTCTTCCTCCCAAGTAATGGAGGGAATGGAAAACTAAAAATAGAAGGAAATTTACATTTGCAGAACACCTGCTACATTTTACTACATTCTTACTTAATCCCCTTAAGAACCCTGGAAGGTGGTTTGAGTGTTTATAGTGAAGGAAATGGGCTCAGTGAAAGCCAGGTTTGCAGGGATGAACCCTCCCTAAAAGCGAGGTGTGGCCCTAAAACTGGTCAGCGCGGAGAAAGGTGGGCCATTCCATCTGCAGCTTTTAGGAAGTGTCCTTCGTGGGAGAAAGCGTGCCCTTCTTCGTCCTTCCTCCCTTCTGCTGGCTGAAATGCAGTCATGCTGGTGAGCTCCAGGAACTGGCTGGGAGCAAGAGGGACTTGGGGAATGGGAGCTATACATAGCAGAAATGGAGAGGAAGCACTGTGGGCCCCATGCCGGGCCAGGATGGATCCCACCTCTACACTATTTGAATGTGGGAGTGAATTAACTTCTCTCTTGCTTAGGCCTCTTAGATGGCTTTTCTGCATCAACCTTAAGCTGATACAGGGACTTATGAGGTAATCCTCCCTTTGCAGACCTTATCAGCACATTGTCCTACTGCCTCAGCATTTAAAGGGCTAAAGGGAATTTCTAGTATTGCTCACCCACCCCCTCCACAAGAGTGGTTTGGTTTTTAAGTACACTTTTCTCTGAGGGGGAAGAACTAGGTGTTATCTGGAAGAGCAATTCTCTAGGATCTCTACATTGCCCTCAACTTCCCCTGTGATGGCAACATCAGTCTGTGACAACCAGGAAAATGTTATATAACTTCATACAGTAGGAAGTAAGACACAGTGGACATAAAAAAAAATTACAGGAAAGAGAAAAGTAGAAAAATAAGATGAGACCAGGAAGGGCTACATACTTGCACCAATCTGACTGAGCTTCCTAGCGGCCAAAGCAAAGAGGGGAACACAACTCATGGTGATTGTTGGTTGTTTCATATCTATTTTCCAGGCTTTAAGGCCTGAAAGCCCCTTTTCCTGCAGGACCTAGAGAGGCCAGTGCACTCAGTGGACAATGCCAGCAACAGTCCTGGTGGTAAATGTAATAATGGATCTTAGGGTATAATGTATGCAATCCTCCCAACAACCCTGGGTATTGTCCATGGTCATCCATGTTTTACAGATGAGGAAACTAAGGCAAAAGAAAGCTAAGGAACTCTGCCCAAAGCCACACAGCTAGGAAAGGGCAGAACTGAGATCCCAGTCCAGAGAGCTGGACTCCATAATCCAGGCTCCCATGCAAGGGCTGTAAGGTTAGCCAGACCTGGGTTCTTTTTCCTTTTCTTTTTTAAAGATTTATTTATTTGAGAAAGAGAGAGTGCATGGGGGGGAGGAGCAGAGGGAAAGGGAGAGAGAGAAACTCAAGGAGACTCCACGCTGAGCCTGGAGCCCCATGCAGGGCTCCATCTCATGACCCTGAGATCATGACCTGAGCTGGAACCAAGACTGAGCCACCCTGGTGCCCCAGCCAGACCTGGATTCAAATCTTATCCACTTTCCACTGCTGAGCAGCCTTGGACAAATGACTACACCTCTCTGAGCTTCTCTTTCCTTACCTGTAATGGGAATAATCCCATAAGCCAAACGAGATAGTTCCAAGAAGACAACAAGAGAAATTTGCACGTAACTGATGTAGATGAGACTTTTCTGGGTGCCCGGGGATGTAATCCCAGGCTGAAGCCAAATGAGAGATGAGGAGGGCCAAGTACTCTCAGATTCCCTAACCCCCGCTTGTCCCCAGCCAGGACTGACCAGGAGGCAGCAGAACCAGTCCTAAACACTGACTCTGCCCACACATATTAAGCACAGAAGGTCAGCCTCACGGAGAGCAGAGTGTCGGCCGTGGATGGATGATGTAGGCAAAGAGATGGAGTTTTATCAAGAAGCAGGAGCCTGGAGGGGCCATCAGAGCAGCAGGACCCCCAGAATGCACAGAACCAACCCAAACCAGAGCAGACTCCCCCCCACCCTCTGCTACCTGCCCAGCCTGCTAAAGAGTGAGTTCCCTTCCTTCTGCCCCTTCTGAGAACATGGGGAAGCTGGGGGGCGGGAGCTGAATAGAGAGCTTTGGATAGGACATGAGAGCTGGGGTCCTAATACAGATTGGATGATGTTGTAATAAATGGAAGGGGCCAGAAAATACTGAAAACTGCCGGAAGGCATTAAGGTCCAAGAAAGGAGAATTCGAAGAAATCCTGTTAAGGGCAACAGGTGGAAAAATCAAAACCGTTTCCCATTTTTACCCACATAGCATTAACACTCCATGGACACACCCTTTGCACAGGGCCCGTGCATAGGGCAGGTGGTCACATGCATCAGCTCCATGTACACAAGGGTGAGAGCCCCAGTTGGCTACTGCAAACTGCCCCCACCCCACAACTGGGGACCCCATAGGGTCAGCCCCTGTCCAGGGAAGCTGCCGGATTTGAACATTCCTACAGCAGAAGACACAGAACCCTCTCATGGCACCTGTCTCTTGGGTCCATCTCCTCCCCCACGCTGCTGACCTCTGATTCTCCTTGACCTTTAGTCTGCCACCGACCTAGGTGACAAGTGATGGCAGGACAGTGTCCTCTGTCCTCACCTCTCTCCTGGTACCTCCCATCTTCACTGCTGCTGGGGAAGGTCTTGGCAAAGCCCCACCCAAAATCAAGCCAGGGGAGGCCACTGCTATGACCAGGAGGGCTCAGGAGAGAGCCCCATGAACTCTGGGATGAGACAGGAGCCGCTGAAGGTGGGGGCAGGACGAGCAGGGGAAGGAGGGGATGGGTAAGAAGGGGCTTCCCGTCACCCACCTGAGGCCCAAAGAGGGCAGAGAATAAATGCTGGACACAGACCCCTGGTCTCCGCATGGGTTTATATTTGATTATGAGAAAGACTGGGCTCTTTCCTGTGCCCGATGCCTCAGAAAACCCTTCCAGATAGCAGAAGACAAAGCCACGTGGTCACACAACACTCACGGAGTTACTGGTACACCCAGCCTGTTCCCACATGTTTGATCACACCGGCACAGACCTGTGAAACCTGCCTCTGATCCTCAGTTCCCCCTTTGTCAAGGAGGGTTGGAAAACCCATCCTCCGGGAAGATGAGAGGTCGCGTGATGGGGATATGGTGAATAAGGTACTGGGCGGAGACATCTGCCTACAGTAGGAGCCTAATAAATGATTGGGTGGGCCTTTCTTGCACTCAGAGGCAGCGGCCCTCGCTTGGCTGAGTGGCCCAGTCTCTGATGCAAAGGGGGGGGGGGGTGCTGAGGCGCTGAGGGGGCCCGGTGGGCTGCAGGCCCAGCGGTGGAGGTGCAGGATCCAAACCACAGAAGCTGGAGTCACGCACTCACAGATGGCAGGGAGGAAGGTGCTGCGAACACGCATCTCGGCTCCAGTTAGGAGGAATCAGGGATCGGGGGGAGCTCTTATTTTTCCCCCTCTCTCTTCCTCATGTGATGTGTTTCTGACACTAATCAGGAATCCATCCCCCTGGGAGCCAACAATAATGATTAATGGTGTTAAATATAGCCAGAGACCGCCAGGGCAAAATTAGGCGCCATGCATAAAACATCACTCGCCTCGTCAGGCAGGCAAATCAGCCGGGCGGTGGACCAGCACCCACCGTCGGGCGGCCCGACCCAGCCACCTCCCTGCCGCTGCCCACGGGGGTGTCTGCTGGGGAGCCCAGCGCACTGTGTGTGCCCAGACGTGCACCCTATAGACAAAGCCATCACCAGGCCCCAGGGTTAACCCCAAATTAAGGAACTGGTATTGAGGTGCTGGAAAGAAATGTGCTCAGGACCCAGATGGACCTCAGCTCTTCCACCTCCTAACTGAGTGGTCTCAGGTAAGTCACTTCCCACCCCTAAGCCTCAGTTTACTTTTCGTAGCCAATAAGGGGGTATCAAGGTATGGGGAGACCAGACATTTATGTAGTAGGCACTCAGAAGTTGTTAGCTCTCTTCCTCCTATTCCCCTACCCAAATAGCTCTGTAACTCAACCTCTCTGAATCCAAGTTTCTCGCCTACAACGTGATGTCTCCTGTCGCAGGGCTTGGAAAACACCTAAAATGTGCTAACACACACATTGATTATGCTGTGATAAGGTAGGAGCACCAACTCTGTGCTGAGCACTGTCCTAGATGCTGAGGAGAGCCCCAAGACAGAGCCGTCCGGTTCCCTGACCTCAGGGAGCTTATGGTCCAAGGGGGAAACAGGCAGTAAATTAAACAGATGCAGTAACTACAAATTATAAATATTTTCTAAAGGACATAAAAGGGGCTAAAATAAAAGGGAAGTGTGATTAGAAGGGGCTGCTCCATGGAGGGGACATAGGAGAAGGAGCCGGCACTTCTAGAAGTGCGGGAGAGGTTACTCCCACCTGGGCAACCACTCCTCCTGGTCCGCCCCACCCACAGGAGTGTCCCTCCCTCCCGTGACACGGGTCCCCCCACTCTTGGGGTGGCAGGGGGCGCTGAAGTAGCTCATCCCCTAGGATCCACAGTCTCCAAACTTCTCATGTGCACATGTCCCAATATGTGTTTATCGTTGTAAATGCACGCTGCCTTCCTCGTTTTATGTACATCATTAAACACACACCAAAACACGCCTCCAGGGAAGGAGGTGAGGACGTAAATAGGAATGAAGCTCTAATTCTGTCTCCTGTGCTCTGTGGCTCTTTTCACACCTTCCTGGGAATCCACATAGCCCACTCTGGTGACCACGGGTCAAGAGTAGCCCACAGCCCAGAGAAAGTTGGCTGGCAGACGCAGGCCCTCCCCTCCCACCTCAGAGGCACTGGGAAGGAGTCAAGTCTCCACGCTCTCCTCCACCACATCCACTGCCGGGGTGCACCAGCTCTGGGTCCCTTCCGCAGCATGGTGGCACACCTCCCCTGCCCCCTGCACCCACACCTCTTCCCGTGGCCTCAGTGGGGACTCCTCAGTAGGACAACCCTGCGGCTACCACTCCTGCTGGTCCTTCCTCCAGGAATTGCCCCTCGCCGCCCCCTTCCTCATCTTGCTAATTGAGCCATCAGCCCCCAACATCAGCTCAGGCTGCCTCTCGGCTCACAGGCGATACATGGATGAGGATGCCCACGGCAGGCAGCAACCTTCCTGGGGGCTTGGACCCTCCCAGGCCCCACCTGTCTGTGCTGAGGGCATTCAGCCTTGACACCCCTGTCTCCTGTCTCCGGACTGGGAGGCTCTGAGCTGAGGCAGCAGCCCCCTGACCATGGCCACCTATGCTCTATCATGCTGATTGTAATTATCTAGGTGACACTGAGCTCCTTGAGGGTGGGTCCATTTCTTATGTATCCCACGTCTTGAGTGTCTGGCCCAGGGCCGGGCACAGATCATACACGTGGCAAATGTCAGTTAGACTGAATTGTTGCAAAAGTAAAGCAAACAAGTGTGGGTGAGAAAGGTTTCTGGACCAACTCTGGAGATGCAGAAACCACAGAAGGAAAAATGGGTGTTTTTTTTTTTTTTTTAAGATTTTATTTATTTATTTGACAGAGAGAGAGCACAAGCAGGGGGAGAGGAAGAGAGAGAAGCAGACTCCCCAGTGAGCAGGGAGCCTGATGCGGGACTTGATCCCAGGACACTGGGATCATGACCTGAGCCGAAGGCAGACGCTTAACCAACTGAGCCACTCAAGTGCCCAAAGATGAGTATTTCTAATCACATAACAATCCAAAACCTTGCACGCAAAATATACCATGAACAAAGGAGGATCTCAGGCAAGAGGACCACTCTGCAGAGGCCAGAAGAGGGTTAATATCTACATGATACCGAATGCCGACAGGTCTACAAGAAGGGGACAAATGACCCTATGGACAAATGAGCAAAGGATTCACAGAGGTAATTCACAGGCAAGAGTGTCCAAAGAGCCAAACAGCTAAAAAGCTATTCAGACCCACTCCTAGTCGGGGAAACACAAATTAAAAGTAACGATGAGATTTCACTTTATACCTCTCAACTTGGTCAAAACCTTGATGGCAGGATATAGAGAAAGGACAAGTCTCAAATTTCTGGGGTAAATGTGAAGCGTTAAGCCCCTCCAGGGAAATCAAGCTGGCAAGAGCTATTACAATTAAAAGCACACAAACCTTCTGACCCACGGCAGGATTCGACTCCTGGAATTAAGCCCCAGAGAAGTAAAATCTAAAGATGCACCTAAGGATGGATGTGTGCATGGAAGTCTATCATCATGCTGCTTCTTATGGTAACAAACGGACAATGAATAACATTCAGCCGGGAACGGCCAGTCAATGACTATACATCCACACTCTGGAATACTATACGGTCATTAAAAGGAATGGGCTAGAACTACAGCTCTCCGTGTGGCAAGGTTTCCACGGGGCATGGGTGAATGAGAGGTGACCCAGGAATGTGAAAACATTGGTATATGTCTGTACGTGATTCTAAGCATGTGGGAAAATATGAAAAGATCTATACTAGACGGTCTCAGTGGGGGGTGGAAGAGGTCACTGAAGGAGGGTTAGGGGATGAACAGACTGAAGAAAAATTATGCTAAAGTGTATAACATAAGAGTTATGCATTTATATAAAACTGTGAAAAGGCACTGACATGGGGGCGCTTGGGGGGCTCAGTCAGTTGAGCATCCAACTCTTGGTTTCAGCTCAGGTCATGATCTCAGGGTCGTGAGATCGAACCCCGCATCAGACTCTGTGCTCAGCATGGGGGGGAGGGGTCTGCTTAAGATTCTCTCTCTTCCCTTTGCCTTTCCCCGCACCCCATTCATGCTCTAATAGATAAATGAAATACAAATAGTAAGAAAATGAAAATAAAAAAGGCACTGACATTTGTATACAGAGGAAGCGCACATACACACTCCCCTCCCTCCTTTATCGCCCTTGACCTCGTGCTCACTTCCATTCCCAGCTTCCTCCGCTCTTCCTCTCACTTCACGTAATTCAGGCAAGAAAAACAAACACATTCCAAATAAGAAGCTAAACACCTTATTTTTTTGGCACCCTTAACTCTCCAGAACACAGCCCACCACTACAAAGCAAAACAGATCTGATAGCCAAAACGGATTATATATTCTTCACTCCAAGCAAAGTGCTTTGAGCTAATTATTCTTATTTTACACAATTTAAATAAGCTTATTAAGCTCATTGTGGCAGAGGTGCCTCAAGGTGACCCTGAGGATCTACATCGTTGTATAATCCCCCCCATCCCTGCGTGTTGGTGGGGCCTGTGGCTTGCTTCCAACCGACAGAACATTGCATAGGTGATCGGACACCCGACGATTGTGTTTCCTTCTGGAAGACTCTGCCCTCGCAGGCTGAAGACCGAGCCTCCGCTGCGGGCCTTGAAGAAGTAATCTGCCGTGCGGAGGTCTGTGGGCAGCCGCTAGGAGCTGATGGTGGCCCACAGGGCCCGAGTGCCGTCCCGGCCCCCAGCCAGAAGAGCGCGTACGTCCTCGGTCGGACAACCACAAGGAAACGAACTCTGCCAACCATCTGAGTGAGTGTGGAGGAGATGTTTCCCTGATCAAGCTTCCCATTGAGCACACAGCCCAGATGATACTTGGACCACAGCCTCATCAGACCCAGAGCAGAGGGCACAGCTCGGCCATGCGGGGTGTCCCTGGCCCGCAAAAATGGTGAGATAGTCCATGTGTGCTGCTTTGGCCTCCAAGTCTGTTGCAGTGTGTAATATGCAGCAAGAGAAAATGAATACACTCATCAAATTAAGAAATAAAAGGTCGAGTTGAGAAGAACATACCAAGAACTGTAAGACGTGACCACTAGGATAAAGAATAGCAGATACGAACCAGCTAAGAAGTGTCTGGGGCAGAGGACCCTGCAGGCACCCCGTCCCAGCAGGGAACAGATATCTGAGACCCCGAGGGACCAGGAAGGCGGTGAGGACCAGGACATTCGAACTCCCAACTGCCCTCGAGACAACCTAGCGGATGGGTGCTTTCACGGAACGGAAGGGGCCGGTCCAAATCCTCTTATCCTCAATCAGTGAAACCTTCCCAGGGAGACTTCACTTTGCTGCACACAAGGGCTCTCGGGGCCAGCGCTGCCATGGGCAGACCCTCCAAGCGAGGGATCACTTCCCCTTCACAGAGGAGAGAACAGGTTCAGAGGTCACACAGCCAGCAGGTCGCAAACACCCAGCTGTGTCTCCTCTAACTCCATAGCCCACACTTTTTTTTTTTAAAGATTTTATTTATTTATTTGAGAGAGAGAGAATGAGAGACAGAGAGCACGAGAGGGAAGAGGGCAGAGGGAGAAGCAGACCCCCTGCTGAGCAGGGAGCCCGATGTGGGACTCGATCCCGGGACTCCAGGATCATGACCTGAGCCGAAGGCAGTCGCTTAACCAACTGAGCCACCCAGGCGCCCCCCCACACTCTTTTAACACACTATTGCGGCTTCCCTGGGCCTCAGTCTTCCCCATCCATAAAATGGGGAGAAGCATCTCCCAGGGAGTAAATGAGTTAATGTATGCAGAACATTCAGAAGAGTGCCCTGCAGGATGGGGGATGTGCTGACTCTCCCATTGTTCTATATTGTTCTATACTGCTGTCAAAAAACTGCAGACCGAGAGGCACCTGCGTGGTAGAGTTGGTTGAGCATCTGATTCTTGATTTCAGCTTAGGTCATGACCTCAGGGTCATGAGATCAAGCCCCACATTGGGCTCCACACTCAGCAGGGAGTTTGAGATTCTCTCTCTCCCTCTGCCCCTTCTACCTGTCTCTCTCTCTAATAAATAAAAAAAACCTTTTAAAAAATGCAGACAAAAAGGACAAAAGTTCAGTTTCTGAACAGTAACAACTCCTGGGGAAATGGGCATTTACAACTCGTTCTTCCAAACATATGGCACTTTTTCTTCATCCACAGGGGTCAAGATAACCAACTTTCTAAGGTTCCTATGAGGCATGTAAGTAAGGCGCCATCTTCCCATATCAGAGACAACAGGGCCTGACACGGTTGAACATTTGGCCCATACGCACAGTTAGAGGCAGGCAGGCTGACTGGAAGAGAGACCCCCGTTTAGACCTAGAGGGGGACCCAGGCCCACCTCAGAAACCCCAAGCTCCAGCCAATGGGCCAGGAAATCTCCTTGGACCAGCCCAGGCCAAGAGCTTTGTCATTGCAAAATTCCAGGCCAGCGGGGCCCGAGAGACGCATCCCCCAGAAAACAGAGTTACTCTTAGAATGGAGGTGAACCCTTGCTGCCGAAGAGCCCAGGAGATGACAGACATCTCCAGCAGACGGCCGTGTGGTCCTGGGTCCCCTCAAGCTCACGAGAGAGCGAGAGCTCATCTCTAGAACATGCCCAAGGGCCAGGGGGTGCCGGGGCTGCAGAGAACCAATGGGCAGACAAACAGGACTCCTTTTCCTCAATTCCAAGCCGACTGAGTCCAGGACACAGCATGAAGTCATGAAGGTTTTAAATAATGCACTCCACCTTCACAGAAGAGCCCCCAGGCCTAACCGGACACCGGGATCCAGCCAGGACTCCAGAGAGCATGAAAGCAGGTGCCTCACCCTCTGCTCCAGGTGCCCCCATGCCCCAAACATGGACCCAGTGCCGAAGACTGGCATCAGTAAAGTGCCTACAACACACTTCCCCCTGGAGAAACAGATATACAGCAGGAGCAGCAAGGATGTTCACAACACAATTATAAAGAAGGAAAAGAAACAGGGCCATTCGTCCAAAGAACAGAAGATTGGTTAAGTTACGGAGCTTCCAGATAACAGAATTCCGGGCAGCTAGTATCGATGCTTCGATGCTTCGTGAGCGTTCCTTCACATACAAAGGTATTAAACATTTTAGGTTACAATGTGAGCTTCACTGTTACATGTTTAATCATCCCTTTCGTGTCAAATGAAATACGGAGGAGAAGGTGCAGAAGGTCATATAGATCAAGGCGGTCACCGTGGCTATCTGGGTAAGATTAAAGGGATTTTTCTCCTTTTGCTTATCTGCATTTCCTCATTTTCCCTACCACGAACAGATATTGCTTTGTACAGTTTAACAACAACAACAAAAAGACGAAATCAGTACTTTAGCTTCTAAAACCAGGGCACAGTTTCACCCGCATTATCTCTTGTAATCCTCAAACCAGAAACAGATGCAGCAGCTCCAGCCCCGCCTAAGTGCCGCATCCGACCTGAACCGTGGATGCCATCCACGGCGCCATCCACGGCACCATCCACGGCACCATCCACGGCCGTTTCAGGCTCTTTCCTCCCATCTGTTCTGAAACTCTTCTCCTCTGGTGGTGGTGCCAACCGGGGTCTCTGGGGGCCCAGGGGCGTGTTTGGAGGCACAGAAGGCACCTGGCCCTGGAGTTGTACACCAAAGGTGTGTGTGTTCATTATGTACATTTTTCTGGGGAAGAATGTGGAAAACTTTATATTCTTAAAGATGGCTGTGACTCCTGAGAGGTACGACCCACTGTCCCGGGCCCTCCAGAACAGCCCTCTGCTCACCTCCTCTTTGTTCCAGCTAGCTCCTTCACTGATTCCCGTTTTCCAGATCCTCCTCCTCCTTCTACCTGGGCTTCCTGTGACCCATCCTCTGTCCTAACAGTCCCACCTGCCAGAGATGTGCCCTGTAAGACTGCTGTCCCTTATCTTGGAGTCTCTGACAAATCAAAGCAAGCTATGTGTCTTTGTAGGGGGGGAAATGTACATGGTGAGTTTTCTTATGGATCTGGGTGGTTTGCACCCTCCTGAAGCCCACCCATCAGCGGCCCCTGTAATAGGTTGAATAGTGTCCTCTAAAAACGTATGTCCACCCAGAACCTCAGAATATGACCCGATTTGGAAATAGGGTCTTTGTAGATGTCATTAGTTAAGGATCTCAAGATGAAATCATCCTGGATTTCGGTTAGGGCCTAAATCTAATGACTTCTGAGTTCCTGCTGTCCTAAGAGGAGAAGACACAGAGCCTCACAGGAAGGAGGACAGAGGCAGAGAGAGGAGGGATGTGGCCACAAGCCAAGGAGCATCAGGAGGTGGCCAGGAACAATCCCCCCAGAGAGCCTTTGGCGGGAGCACAGTCCTGCCCACACCTTGATTTCAGTACCGTGATACGTATTTCAGACTTCTGGGCTGTAGAATTATGAGAGGATACACTTCTGTTGTTGGAAGCCACCACATTTGTGGTCATTGGCTACAGCACCACTGGGAAACGGACAGAGCCCCCAATCCCAGAGAGACTGGAGGTGCCAGGTTAGAAGCTCTTTGGTACGAGCAATGGTCCCCAGGTCTGCTGTGCTCCCCGGACGTCCTCCACCCTTCATCCTCAGGGCGCCCCCACCCCAGCTCTCCTCCATCACTCCAGATTCAAGACTGGTTCCATCAAGCCAGGCTCAACAACCAGCCCTCTCCGCCATATCTCACACCCTCCCCTCACCTCCCACGTCCTATTAATAAAACAAAGTAAAAATTAAATTACTTCTAACACACCCCCGGTCTGTTTTCAAGAGGGTTGGATGGTTTGAAATTCTAATTTGCTTTCCAAGGTCTTAAAATAATTTCACAAGAGCCCCGGCGAAGTCACCCCCACCCCCGCCTGCATCACACAGCAGGATTAGACAGCAGGAGTTCAGGCTACGGCATCAGAATGAGAAGGAAGGAAGGACAGTGCCCAGACAACGGGAGAAGGGGCCGCTTCCGGCCCCTGTGCAGACGGTAGCTGCCATCTCAAGGGAGACCCCAGCCCTCTCTGGACCTCTGTTCTGCTGTCCACAATATCCCATGGGAGGCATTCCGAGGTAGGTCTGGCCAGACTAATGCCACTTCTTGGCCACAGCCAGTCTCGAAACCTGAGATTCTAATCCTTTTTGATTCATGGACTGTGACAGAGTCCCTGGTGCTCACCCAGATTCAGGCCCCCTCCCCGGCACATGGACGACTCACTTCCCGGCCTCAGGTGGGGCCATGAGACCAGTTCTGGCCTGTGAAGGTGAGCAGGTGAAGGTGAGTGGAAGAGATCACTTCCAGGGAAAGGAGTCTAAAAGGCATGGGGCTGGGGCGCCTGGGTGGCTCAGTCGGTTAAGCATCCAACTCTTGGTTTCAGCTCAGATCATGATCTTAGGGTCCTGACAGCGAGTCCCACATCGGGCTCTGTGCTCAGCGGGGAGTCGGCTTGAGATTCTTTCTCTCCCTCTGCTTTTCCCCACCCCTCTCAAATAAATAAATAAAATCTTTAAAAAAATTAAAAAAAAAAACACACATGGGGCCATCTCCCTGGGCCACCCCTCTAGCGGTGACCATGGATGCCCCATGGAGAGATAGGGGAGCCACAGATCCACCCTGGAGCTCGGAGTTACAGTGTGGAACGGAGCCATCCTGGAGAGTCCTTCAACTCATCTCAGACGCTGCATGGGCAAGAGCTAGACTTGCTTGTTTTAAGCCACTGATATTTCAAGACATACTCATTAATGCAGCACAGCCCGGCCCAGCCTGACTAACACAAGTACGATTTCCTTTTAAGGATCTGATGATGAGAAATCAGGGCAGAAACTAAAATGGACGTTCCAGAATTCACAACCTGACAGCAGTCAAACCCAGAAAGCATGGCAAAGAATTTAATGGACAAGGCAGGTGCGATGCAAGCAGGAGGGGTGGTCTTGGATTACCTCTAACTTCAGCCATGTGCAGGGCACAGGGCAGAGGTCAAAGACAGCTTTCCACAGAGATCCACCCAGGCTGACGTTGAACGAGGAGAGAGGGACAGAGGAAGGAAAGGGATCCACAAGAGGGGTCAGCAGGTGCAAATGTCCCGAGGGGAAATCCAACAGGAAGCTGTGAACCATTCAGTGTGGCTGGAATCTCAGGGCGTGTTGGGGCTGGAGCAGCAGGGAAGGGAGCACCAGGGATGGGGAGTGACTGGAGGCTCTTCTGTGAGGCTATCCCACCTCCAAGCAAAACCAGCCCTGGGGAGAGGTGGGCCTACGGATGGGGCCAGAAACATGCCCAGCTTCTCCTGACCCTGAAGAGGCTGGTGTCAACAGTCCCTCTACCATCACTTCTTCTACGGCGGGCCATGCGCCACCTCACACACGAGCAGGAGCACGCAGTCAGTGTCTGGGAGGGGGGCCCCAGGATGCCCCACCACTGCTAGCCTTCAACCCTCAGATACTCCCTGCCTGAGGCTCATCAGACACAGGGTGGTGCCCAGGACAGCCCATTTCCACAGTTAGAGCAGAAAAGGCCCTCAGATCTCTGGTCACCCCCCTTCCTTGTACCAAAAAGATGGGCAGAAGAGTGGGGAAGCAACTTGCCTAAAGGCACACAGCAAATCCACGGCACAGCTTTGGGACCAGAATGCAGACCAGGCCCCAAGCATGCACGCTTTCTTTTACTCCTCTGCTTCATAAGATCCCAGGGCCCTTGAGATTCCCGTTTCACCAGAAACTGGCCCTTCCCTGAATCAGCGGTCTCACCCAGCAATAAACCTTCAGCCAACCAGGTGTCACTTCTACTTTTCATGCAGGAAGGAAGGGAAAGGACCCAGGATCTCAGTGGGAACAGCTGTGCCTGGTGCTTTTCATGGGTTCTGGTGAGCCCCCAGGCCTGTGTCCCTCCCCCCAGCCCCCCCAGGAGCCTGAAAGACATCCTAGCGTACAGACCAAAAATGCTGCGGCCTTGCAGCCCCTCTGCCCAATGAGACTCCATCGAAGAAAGAACAAGCCCTTCGCAGCACAGCTAGAAGAATCTCAAGGCTCGGTGCCTGGATAAACCCTCCCTGCTCATCCCAACCTCCCAGAGCTGCCTCAGCCAACCTTGGCATAAGGGGCACACCCTGAGTTGTTGTTGGTGAGGCACATGCCCTTGGATAAGCACATGTCTCAAGACAGAGCAATTCCTAACTCTTCCCCAAACCAGCTGGGACCAACTTGTCTCCCACTCAGCCCTCCAGGCCACCACCGGGCACCATATCCGCTCTGTCAACTTCCAGAGCACACGGCATCTGGTGAGCAAGGAAAAGGTAAGAGGCCAGTTTCCCTGGCCTCAGATGGAAGGTTCTAGCACATACACCACCCCTCTGCTCCCTCACCGTCATGGCAGACATCACTAATCCATCATCAGATTCTTTCCCACCAAGTCCAAGTGCAGCCTGGGATCTCTCTGCAGCCGGTTAGCAGTGGTCATCTATCAGAGCCGGTGCGCAGGGTGAAAATACCTTCCCACACCTGTTAGCACCGGCCAAGGATCTCAGACACGGGGCTGCCTTCCACCTCTGGGCACGCATTTATCTGGTGGCATGAGTGAAAGAATCAGGACACACCCAGGAGCGGGAATGACACATGCCGAGGGCCCTGGGGTAAAGGATTTCAGGAGGCACTCTACCGAGCAAGGGATGCTGGGCACGCAGAAGTCACTGGTGGAGAAGGTGGGCTTATGCTGTAAACCACCGGTCAGCACTCTGGAGAGGCTAAGAGGTTCCTCAAGAACCAGGACATGGTATCTTAGATTTCCTGAAGATTCTGACCCAGCGGAACATGCACATGATTTGCATTTTTTAGGAGCTGGACTTCTTCTGCCATGCTGAGTTCCTGGCTTGGGAACAGAAAGCAAAGAAAAGGGACAAATAGGTCCCTCTGGAAGCAAAAGCTAAAAAGTGAGGCCACCCTAGGGATTGGTGCTAGAGCCAGTCTTACTTAAAACCCTTACAAGTGAGCTGAGTGGAACAGTGTGCGTGAAATTGCCAAGCTTACAGATGGTACTGGCTGCCAGGGAGGGAATGTGAGGCCGTCAGGGACACGTGGCAGGGAGAAGGGGAGAGAGGAGCGTGGAAGGGAAGCCAAGTCTGCTCCGGAGAGTCGGGCTCCGGGAGAACGCAGCTGCCCAAGCCCCCAGGGGACTGCAGGGGCCCCCTTCCCACCTCCTGGAGCACAAGTCCTGGCTGCCTCCTCCAGGCACCGAGCAATCGGACTCATCAACCCAGAGGATCCCTGCTATTTTCTAGGTCGGAGGCAGTGCCTCTTAGAGAGGACAGCTCTCACCAGAACCCAGTGGAAGGGGCAGGATGGAGGTCCCCTCCCGCCCCCATCCTGGTGCTGCCCTCACCACGAGCTTCTGTCCACAGCTCTAAAGCTTGCTATGGCTCCCTGTGGCCCTCAGGGGCAGGTCTCAAATCTTGGTTGAGGAGAAGAGGCTAAGGGATGCCAATCCTGTCCTGTCATTTACAGGCTGTGTGACCGGGGCCAGTGACCCCACCTCTGTGCCTGGGCATCTCCATAGCGCAGACAATGCGACCTGCTCCCAGAGCTGCAGATGAGAGATGGCATGTGACCAGCACTATTGTGTTATCAGTCTCCCAAAGACCTTCAGTGTGTTTTCTGCTAAGCCTCCTCTCTAGCATGCCCCCCTCAGCCCTCAGAGGTTAACGGCAGTCATACAGAACCTTCTGCATTCTCTCGGGCATGCTGCACTTATATCTACATGCCCTTCTGCTTGCAGTGCCCTGCCCTCCACCCCACCTTAGACTCCCATGTAACTGCTCCTCTTTCAGTCCTCTCATTGAGTGACACCTCCTCGAGGAAGCCCTCCCTGACTCTCCCAGGAAGACCAAGCACTTCCCTATACCGCCCTGGAAATCTGCTCTCCTAGCTCTAAGACCTTCCCTCTGCACACCATGCTGGGCTCATGAGCCCTGGTCTGTCCACCCCACCAGACTGAGAGCACTTGGGGCAGGTGAGTGTTGGGAGGGAAAGAAAAAGAGAGAGGAAGGGAGAAGCCTCAAGGAGTTCCAAAAGAGAAGTTCTCAAACATAAAGAGGGACATGGAATTGAAGCAAGCCAGAACGGAGATGTACCTTTGGTGCTGAATCAGGATGAGGACCGAACTGGCCCATCAGATTTAGCTCTCGCTGGTGTGAGAGATCCTGGCAGGAAACAGCACATACCCCGGGTCCAGGCCTGCAAAGATTTCCTTTTGGGTGTCACTTCTGGGTCCACCTGAGCTTTTAATGCTGATGGCACAGCCCTGGCTGACTGGACCTCCTGGCCTCTGGCACCTGTCTGTTGAGTTCCCTCTAGAACTTTCTGCCCTCCCAGTGCAGGACTTATAATGAACTCAGTCACTCCCATCCTCAGAGTCAACCCTCTTTCCTCCACTGCCAGGCAGAGCTAAGTCACGCTTCAGAAGCCAATCCATAGGGTGGGCAGGGCCAAAACCCCCATTCCTGCCCCGTCTACCTGACCCCTTGGATCCCAGACTTCCTGCCCGATGTCAGTCCCAGGTCTCTAGTTTCCTGGGAGTTCTTCGCCAACCCCTGCCCTATCTGGCCTCAGTGTGCCCCCCTATATTTTGAGATTCAGACTTATTTCTGCTCTCATCTGACAAGTCCTCTCTGAGGAGCCAGCAGGGAAGCCCTTCCAGACTTTCGTGGGGGAGCATTTCCCAGGAACCTCTAGGCCTCTTGCCTCAGCCCCAGGCTTCAGGGCCAGGCCCCCTGCACATGAACAGGTAAATGAAGAGGGCTACAGGCCATGTCAGAGGGGGAGGCAGAGCCCCACCTGGTGGATGCATCCCAGTAGGTGAGAGGAGACACCTGCCGCCAGATATGGGATACTGGCACCAAGACTCCAAAGAAGGTGCTCCTCAGCCTCCTTCCAGCAGCCTCCATCCGGCCTACAGTCTGGTGCCCTCAGCTGAGGTCAGAGCAGGGTGGCCCTGCCCTTACCCTCTATCCCTCTTGCTCACTGTACTCCTGGATCTCTAGCTCCCTTCTGTTCCTCAAACACTCCAGGCATGGACCTACCTTAGGGCCTTTGCACTTGCTGTTCCTGCTGCTGGAACACCCTTCCCCCAGACAGCTGCACAGCTTGCTCCTTTACCACTTTAGAGTTTCTACTCAGATGGCACTTTTCCGTGGGCCTTCCTCGGCCCCTGGGGAGTTAAAATTGCAAACCTCCCTAAATATTCTCCAGTATCCCTTTCCCCATTCCCTGCTTTATTTTTCCCCACTACACTTAGCACCATCTATCTACCGTAAGCTCCATGCAGGCAGGGGTGTTGGTCTGATATTTATTGAGCACCTACTGTGTGCTAGGCACTGAGGACACAGCAGTGGACAAGGCAGCCCACACCCCTATCCTCGGCTCTGCTGTTTGAGCCAGCGATCAGCCAAGATGCCCAGCGTGACTTAAAGCATGCTCTTTGGACTGCCCTTGTCTATGAGAGGGAGTGAAGCAATGCCTCTCGGGTCATGGTGAGAACAAGAAGTCCATGACAATGACACATAAACACAATCCCACTGCTCTCTCTAAATGACCCTGCGGAGGCAGCAACATGTCCCCCACTTTATAAAGCAGAAAACAGAAACTCAGACACCCTATCCACCTCACAATAACCAGCATCTGTTCAGCACAGGCCAGGCGCTGTCCTACACACTTTGCAGGGATCGCCTCCCTTAATCTCTCACTAACCCTATGAGAGAGATCCTCTTATTATCCGCATTTTACAGACGGGGAAGCTCGAGCACAGAGAGGTCAAGCCTGGTGCCAAAGTCACACAGCCGATAGGAGAGCAGAAATCTGAGCCCTTGTGGTCCCACTGTTTCTCTACCAGGTGAGACTGCCCCCCACATTATGTAAGGTAGGGCAGAGCAGGGCACTCCAGAAACGCTCATTCCAGATGGGAAACTCCTGGACTCTAAAACACAATAAATGCCTATGTGGAGGCGGAGCCTGGTCACCACCGCACCCCGATTTGGCCATTTCTGACACAGCCTGCATTGAACCCTTGCTCTGAGCGAAGAAAACGCTTCCTGGGCCTTCTCACTTCACTGACATAACTCAGATCCTCTCATTTCACTCAGGAGGGCCCAGAGAGGTGAGGCAGCTTGCCAAAGCTCACACAGCAAGGCATGGTGAGCGGTGAACACCTGACTCCCAGCCCAGCACTTTGCTGGTGGCCAGGAACTGCCTGAACAAAGAAATTCTCCACTTCTCCTAAACACATAAAACAAGTCCCTAACCCTTGTTATTAAATAATATTCCAGCAAAGCAAGCAAGCTCCCTGCCTCCCCAAGGGACTTTGGGGATTACGTCTCCAGTGTCCGACGCAGCAAGGACAATAACCAATTGACTCTTATTAAAACTCCAATAATGTTGGTGTGATTGCGGCTTTGATAAGAGTCCTGCTGTGAGCGGGGGTCAACCACATTAGGAAATGTAATTAGACTAATAAATTCCAGGCAATCCTTTTTCTTCTCTCTCTCTCTCTCTATTTGCTCCAAGGAGGAGCCACTCACAAGACCTCATTACTCACAGGGAGGCCCCACCATGGACTCTACCTGCAAAGGAAAGCAGATTCTTAGACCCCACCTGGGTGTGACCACAGAAAGACCCCTGGGCTCCCAGAGCGCCAGAGCATTCGGGACTTATGGCCCAAACAACAGAAAGCTCAGGGAGCTGCAGATGCATGGGTGGCATGGGGGTTTCCTATCGAACCCAAGGTGGTGCCTTGAGATTCCAAAAGACCAGCTTCGGGGGGTCAGCGAGGGGACAGACTTGAGAGAAGGAGCGGCTTCACCCAAGTCCCAGAGGCTGTCCTAGCCCCAAACTGCAGGATACAAGCAAGTCTTCCAAGGGGAAGCGAACCTTACAAGGAAGTCCCCCCTGTTTAGAAAAGACCCCGCCACTCCTCCTAACTCCTGACCTTCCAACGTAGAGTCAATTCTGCTGTCACACTTGTTTTGAAACTGCAAACGTGCTCTGCTGCGATCCATAGATTAGGGAACAATGTGAGTACTGCACAAATGTCACATGGCTTACACATCATTTCTTCCACAACAAACAACGGGCGAACAGAAAACCACACCAGCTGAGCTGCACAGCTGAACAAAACACACACACCTTGCCAGACAACGGCTCCGCCCACCTGCACCTGCCACTACAATGGTCCACTCCATTTCCCACGACTTTTCCTCCTGCCGCTTCACCAGCAACCTGACGCCCCTTCTCTATCCCCCCCAAGCCTATTTTATATTTTTTTTCTCTCCGCCCACCAGGCTTTTGCTCTCTTTACTCTCCTCTCCCTCTTGTACACACGACGGCAGGTGTGGGAACTGGGTGGGCAGCCGGCAGGGAGAGTAGGCATAACTCCCACGTGCAAACGTCAGGTCTTTTTCAAGATGAAGCGCGACATTTATTTAGTAGGTGTGTATTTCTTAACCTTAAACACGGATAGAACTCGGCCAGCTTTCATTAGATTCCTCCTCTTTCCTGTGTGTCACTGATAAAGTGCCTGAGTCTTGTGCCTAACTCCATTTTCCCCTAAACCCTGTGGGATTGTACCGTGTAATTTTGCATTACACAGTGATTCGGAGGCACACATCTGTCTGTCGGGTTACAGCAGAAGGGGCTTTTCGCACGCACAAACCACGCTATGAGACAAGGGTGGTGGAGGATCACGTGCCCATTGCACAGAAGCGGACGTAAAGTCCAGGGTGAGTCCAGACTCACCAATCTCCTAAGTAGCTCATGCTGGCCCCTGGTCTTGGATTTTTATGTTTATTGCACATCTATTCTGTGTCTGATGCTATGCTGTGCACTTTATAGCCAAGCTCGAGGCAAGAAGACAGAGTGAGAACAAACTTCAGAGTTAGAGTTCCTGAGTTAAAATCCCAGCTCTACAGTTTAGCTTTGTGACCTCAAGCAAGTTATGCAACCTCTCTGTGTCTCGTTTTCTTGTCTGTGAAATGGGAATAGTTCATAGAGAGGTTGTAAGGATTACAAAATTTAAAAATGCAAGAGGACATTTACTGTTTTACACTGTGACCTGAAACAAGGTCTGGGGCAGAGGAACCACCCTAAAAATGTTGGCTACTCTCATTATCAGGGCTTACCCTACAGACTGAAGATTCCAGTGCTAGCTGAAAGGTGACAGGGAACGGGGGTGTTGGGTTGGGGGGTGAGGCTCTTGCAGTTAGACCCAGTTGCAAATCTTGACTCGCCAACTTCCTCCTTTGTGGCCCCAGACAGGTGACCTGGGCTCTCAGCCTCAGTCTTCTCATCCATAAAGTGGGGTAACAGTTGCATGCCCCTCGCAAGGTGGCCGTGAGGATTCATGGGATTCCCTGTGCCAGTCGTTCGTGCAGAGGGCCCAGCACACTAAGCCCGGACAAGGCAGGAGATATGACCCTGGGCTGCCTCTGCCTGTGGGCGTGGGTCTGACTCATCTGAACACACCCGTTCTCCCAGTTAGTTTCCCCAGAAATGTCCCTCCCCCAGGCCCTAGAGCGCAGTAGCCCCACAGGTGCAGGAAGAAAATCTACTCTGGCTTCCTGGGCCTTCTGAAGGTCATCCTCAGGACCACTGACTCCTTGCCCAGGTGGATGTCTCTGTATCTTGTTGGAGAAGGTCCCTGACCCTTGGGTAGCCCAGATTCTGCCACCTAACGTCCATCCCTCCCCGAAGATGCTGGCACCACGGGTTTGGGGGAAGGCTTCCCTACAGCAAACTGCTGGTGGACAGGCCATGTCCCAGAGGACAGAATCCTCCCTGACCCTCCCAGGCCATACCCTAGCCCTGGGACAGGGGGCCGGGACTATGGTGGACATGAATGAACACTGAAAACCTACTGTCCGCCAGGTACCACGCTAGGCATTTTATATACAGTAACAATTACTCTGTCAGGGAGATCCTCTGCTTCCACTTTACAGATGGGGAAACTGAGGCTCAGAGTGGTTAAATAACCTTTCTACCCTGGAGCACAAAGGTAGGAAGCAGCAGAGCTGGGATGGGACAAGATCCAGGACCAAAGTCCATGTATTTCAACCAAGCATGCCTGCCCGCCTAGCCAGAGGGTCTATCCAGGTGTCCTGCTCATCTTCTATCCCCCAGCTCACCCACCGGTTCAATGGGGGCAATGCTGGCCCCATGCACATCACTGGATTATTCAACAAGCAAGGAAGAGGGCAAGGGGCTTTGAGTATTAGGAAAAGGGACCATAGGAAAATAGGATGCCCCCCCCACACACATACACACACCTTGTCCCCAGTGACCAGAGCCACAGGAACCCAGCTCAGACCCCAGCAGCGTCTGTTCATCCAGCGAGCCAGCCTCCCCCAGCAGTGTGTCAGGGGCATCTGGCCTCTGCCTGAGCACTTTCAGTGACAGGAGCTCACGATGCCCAAGGCAGTCTGTTCCAACGAGCTGCTAGAGGCCTCAGAGCCAAAAATCCACCTCCCCGTCAATTCTGCCCACAAATACTGGAGGATACCCCCGCTGGGATAACATCTTCTCTTCCTGAGCGTGATTATTATGCACGCTCTCTCCCCCGGCCCAAATCATCTCTTTCTGGGCCAAATATTTTACTGCCTCCAACCCACCCTTCCGGGATGAAAAGAATAATGGCCGAAGACAGAGGCAGTATCAGTGACTAACGCTTAACTAACACATAATCAGCGTTATCCTACATCAGGAGTCAGCAAACCATGGCCTGTGGGCCAAATCCAGCTCACTGCTGGCTTTTATACGGCCTCCGAGCCAAGAGTGGCTTTGGCACTTTTAAAGGGTTGAGAAAAAAAAAAATCAGAAAAAGAAGGCTCTTGGGTGACACATGAAAAGTATATGAAATTCAGATTCTATTATCTATAAATAAAGTTTTATTGGCACATGGCCATGTCCGTCATTTACATATTGTCTATGGCTGCTTTCAGGTCCCTACAGCAGACTTGATGAGTCTGGCAAACGAGATGGCCCACAAAGCCTAAAATGTTTCCTAGCTGGTCCTTTACAGAAAAAGCGTGCCCCAAAAGTTTGCTGGCTTATATTCTATACGTTTTACATGTACCATTTCAATCTTACAATAGCCTATGAGGACGTTAGTACTATAGTCTTCATTTTATAGACAAGGATGCAAAAGCTCAGAGATGTTACGTAAATTGCCCATGTCCCACAGCCTCACGTGGTAGAGCCAGGATTTGAACTCAGGCAGCTGGACTCCAGTGTCTGTGCCTTACCCACTCCCCCGGTCTTCCTGGTGGCTGCCTGGGGCTGAGAGCACACACCCCAGCCCCAGGGCAGCCATCCCTCTTCCCCGTCTATGGGCCCTCTTGGCTTCACTGTGCATGGTGGGAATGACCAGAGAAACTGCTCGGCCCATTAGCCACTATGACCCCCGTACCCTCTTCTAACCCTGTTGGCTCTTTTAGGGTCTTTCCCAAGCCCAACCGAAAAAGGACCAGTGAACCCTCTGCTCTCTGGATACTACAGAACTGATCCACAAGCACCCTCCAAACTGGGAACAGTAGCAGATGTGATATAAAATCAATAGCTCTAGCCAGAGGTCTCTAAAAATTCACGAGAGCCAATAAATCTAGCTCTTAGGCTGCCCACTGGCTTCCAATAAACCTGTCCTGCCCATAATCTTGCAAAGGTAGAAAGGAGAAGTCCCTGGGTCTGGGTCGGGTTAGAGAAATCTCAAGGCCACCCGCCCTGCTTTTCTCTCTCCAAATCTACAAGGGGAGAAGGTAGCATGCTCTGTTGCCATGGAAACTAGGCTAGGCTGTGTCTGCACCAGGAAGGATTAAAGACAGACATAAGAGGCAGAGTAGTCCAGAGGGACAGGGACAGGCTTGGGGATTCCTAATCTGTGATTAAAGTTTCTCAAAGAGGTTTCTACCCCATCATTATTTCTGAGTTCAGATGCACATTATAAACCTCAGGCTCATCAATAAATACAAATCAATAGATCTAGAAGGCAAATATTTGATTTTTATTTATATGCATATGAAACGTAGCTGTATCTCATCCAGCTGGAAGAAACCCAAATGATCCATTTCCATTGCCAGCTGGTGATCCACTGGCCGATTTCAGCCCAGGAAGCTGCTTTCATTGGCCTGCATAATTTTTTTTCCAAAAATTTCTAAATGAATCGCTAACATTTAAATTTTGAAATAAAATTTAAGAGCACAACTCAGGTTTCTGGCTTTCCTTAAGATAATTCAAAGGTCTGGCAATAGCAGCCCTATATAGTGACAAGAGGTTAGCCCTAAGCAGGAATTGCCCCTACAGGCAGGGCAGGTGCCCGCAGGGCCCCTGCACCCCCAGCATCCTCTTCCCTTGCCCATTTCACACCTTTGTCTTTCCTGGCAGGCAGAGGGCCCCTGCAGGCATTTGCATTCATGATACCCCACCTTGAGTACCACCACTCCCATTGTACTAGAAGAAACACTGAGGCCTATGGAGAAGAAACATCTTGCCTAAAAATGCAACAGGGAATTCATGACAGGGCTGGCCTCTCACTGTCCAGGGTAGGACTCAGCTCAGACATGTCTGGAAGGAAAGTCTAGAGGTGGGGTTAATATCTGTCAGCTACAAACGTGTCTAAGGTGAAAATTGGATTTTTCTGCTGACTCCAGTTCTGCTAGCTTTGTTCTAGCACTTTGGAGGGGGGAGAGGGGGGAGAGACTCCTCGGACCCACTGCAACCCCGCTGCACTGGCCACACGTGCCTGTCCACAGACTTGCTCCACGGTGCCTAAGAATACGGAGGAAGAAAATAAGTGGGCAGAAGCCCAGAGCAGCTCAGCAGGCTGCCCGGCTTCACGGCCGATGATTCTGTAACCCGGACGAGGCGAGAACGTTAGCCAGGCCTGGGATCAAACCCCCTCTTGGCTACTTGCTGGCTGTGTGACCTTGGCCAAGTCACCTGACCTCTCTGAGCTCCTGTCTCTTTCTCTGTGTCGCAGGGGTAAGCAGCAGTACTATCGAGTCGGGTCGCTGTGCAGGGTAAATAAGACCACCACAAAGCACTTAATGGAGTGCAGGGACACAGTAGGTGCTCTGCCAAAGCATTCCTCCCACCCTGCTTCCACCCCAGCCAGACGCAGCCACCCTCCTAAATCTGAACTCCTCAGACAGCGGTTCAATTACATGTTCAGCCGGTAGCTCCGGCGGCGCTCCCCACTCCCTCCCAGTGACTCACCAGCGGCTCTCCACCTCAACGAAAGCCAGCAGGCTCGACCCTGCCTCCGTGACCTTGCCAAGCCTCACTCGGAGCACCCCTCCCCTCCGTCTCAAGACCGGGTCCCTCAAGGCCCAGCCAGACCCAGCGTGGCTACAACCTCCCCCAGACCCAGAAACCTCTGTCTACTCCGAACTCTGCTCCACCAATCACTCGGAGGAATCTGACCCTACTCTCTAACACTCTGTGTGGCACAGGCTTGGCCCTTGGCATCTCAAAGGCCAGGACAGCTCACACATCTTGGAGATCCTTGCTGGGGACAGAGGGCATTTGTAGCAGCCAAGCACCTGTCCCTCCTTCTTTGGACACCGGCATGCCCGAATGCCTTTCCAGGACCGACCTCCCCTCCAAAATGCATTCTTGGCAGGACACCGCCAAACCAGGACCGGTCACATGGCCCAAACCCCGTCCATGAGATGCCTTCTCTCCCAGGACCTGGAATTCCCAGTCCTGCAGAATCATTCCAAGCCAGCTGGGGACACCCATCCCCAGGGGATCTCGGAAGGCTCTTGGTTCCTGGTCTTTCCCAACCAGTCCTTCTGCCAAGCCTCCGACTCTGCAAGCTGCCTCCTGATCACCTCCTTTCCTGATGTTGGCCAGAGCCTACTCCCATGGTTTGCCCAAAAAAGAGCCCTATCTGAATCTCTAAACCTCACATCACATAGACACATGCACACTCAGCTCCCAGAACCGACCCCACAGACACCCAGTCTTGTTAGAGGGACTTGGGCACAGCCAGACACGCCACGACCCTCACGCTTTTCGGAAAAGGCCAAGCTGCCAACCACTTAAGTAAGACGGTTTAACACCTCCCGGTGTCAGCCCACGGAATCCAAGGGAGCTGAGAAGCCATGCAGGGGGTGGTGGCTCTTGTTTGAAGAGATAAATAAAGGTAACAACAAGATGGAACTGAGCAGATAACATATGAAGCAGGTATTTCTGCAGATGCCAAAAATAGATATTGAGCACCTAAGCAGGATAAACACAGCGTGCACAGATCTTCATTCAATATCCAAAGAGCAAAGGGCTTCCAAAGCACCCAGAGGCTAATGAACAAGGCAGCCCAGCGGGCTCCGCAGACTAGCGCCCAGGGGCCGTGGCACAGAAGCAGCCAAACTCACCCTCAGCACAAGTGCAGGGAAGGTCCTAGCTGCCAGGGAAGGACACGGAGAAGTCAGCCAGACAAGAAAGGGTCAAGAGGAGAGATTTCTAAGAGACTCCTTAGAACCACCCTGGTCTAAGCAGCCGGTATCAACTCTGCCCTGGACCCCCAGCTTCCACGCTGTCCCTCTACCTCTACCTCACCTCCCATAGCCTGCCTTCAATGGTGGGAGCCAGATCATGTCATTCCCTCTGAGGGAAGAGAGGCTCAAATGCACCCCCCACCAGCATCTCTGCACTCAGCCTTCTGACCTTACCTCCTACCACCCTCCTCATAGGTCCTCAAGCATGCCACAGGGCCTTTGCACACACAGTTCCCTGTGCCTGGAATCTCTTCCCCACATTGTTCTTATGCTTCCCTCCAGTCTCTGCTTAGCCCACCCCTGACCACACTGGCTAGTCTCCCCCTCCCATCACTCCACATTCCCTTTCTATTCTTTTTCCTCCGTAGCTCTCCCACTCTGAAACTGTGTCGTTTGTCTGCTTGTGATTTGTCTCCCTCACCTGGAATGGAAACTCCGTGTGGGTGGGAAATTTGTTCTGTTCAGGACTGAACCCGTAACACCTAGAACAATGCTTGGCAATAACAGAGACCCATAAATAAGGCTGAATGAGTGAGTGAATAAGGAATGAACAAATGGACTAATGAGCTCCCTGAACAAGAAACACTACACATCCCGGAATGCCGACTTTCTGCCATTTGCATGGCGCGATGGTTAGAAGCTTGGTGCTGGAGACTGCCTGGGCTCCAATTCGGGCACTATCACCTCCCAGCTCCCTGCCCTCCGGTCGGCACTCCCTCTCTGGGCTTCAGGTCCCTCATCAGTACATTGGGGACCAGCAGCGTGGTGGGCTGCCAGGAGGTAAAAAGCATTCCCACTTATAAGGCAAGGAGGACAGTGCCTGCTGAAACCTCAGCCCAAGGTCATGATTTTTGCTTTCATTATCATTCTTCTGTAACAAACTTGAACCAGGTGGTAGAATCGTCAGGGGGTCTTCTTTAACGGGGCATCTGCACAGAAGGGATGGGGATGGCGAGAGAACACACACCATGGGCACGGGAGACGCGGGTTCCAGTCCGGCCTGCCGCTCCCACACAGCACAATGTCCCGGCTCATGCAACTTCTCTACCCGACCGGGTGATGCCCATGCACCGCCCTTGGCTCACGGGGCCGCTGCGAGGCTCCAGACTGGACCAGGAATGCGAACACAACCCCAGGGAGACAGGGAATCAACGCATCCCGCTCATGGATCATTACTGGCTCTGCACCAAGCCAGAGTTCAAAGGTGACACCTCCGACCCACGCCATGAAGCCCCAGCTCCCTTTGGAGATGTCAGCGCTGCCTCCGAACCCTCAATTACAAGGGCAGGGAGTGTTCCCGCTACTCACATTTCGGTCACAATATCATCCAAGAGCTGAGGGTTGTGCCGGGGAAATATAGTAATTACTCCGCAGGAGGGCTGGCTGCGTGAACTCCAGCTGATCTCAAGCCTGGGGTGAGCTTTAGCTCCCTGGGAGCTGCGGGGACCTCTGCCTCACCTCGGGGCCCCAGGGAACGACACCAATATCACTTCATGAACTCACAGCTTCTGTCAAGCCAGGCGGGCAGGCGAGCCTCGCGGCTGAGAACACGGGCCATCAGGTCGGTAAGAGCCAGACCTTACCTCGCCAGGCAGTGGGGACAGGACATTCACACATGCTGTGAAGGAAGCAGGGATGATGGCGTGTGTATACCTAGTCCCAGGCTCAGGGCAGACCCTCCAAAGAGGTGAAACCTGAGCTGGTGTGGGGAACCAGCCATGGAGAGGGACTGGTTCATAGCGTTCAAGCAGAGGTTGTGGTTTGAAAGCAAGGAGGGGCTGTCTTGCCTTATGAGGCTCACTCCTGCAAAAGTGAGAGCCCCCCCCATGCCAGCCCCCATCCTAGTCACTGGGAGATCCCCAACTCCGGGGACCAAGACTGACCAGGATGGGAGGAAGCCACCTGCCACATCCCCGTCAGAGCCCCGGGCTCACTGCTCTTTGCCTGCTGCTTTTCATGTGGTGGGGGAAGCATCCGGCACCTCCAGTTGGCCCCCTCTCCCCACCGACTCTGGATCCCAACAGCACGCCCCTCCCACCTGCCCTCTGGCTAGAGCCCCCCAGTTGTTGCACAGCTGTCCACTGAGAGTTAGGAGTCCCCAATCCCTGAATCTGGGTCTCAGCCACGATCCCCTGAGGGAGTTTGTGACAAAGTACAGGGAGACCCAGATCCAACCCCGGGTGATGGGTTCTTTGATCTGAGCAAGGCCAGGATTTCATTCTGATGCTTGGGAACCATAGGCAAAACCCTCCTCCATCTATTACACTCAACCATGAGCTCACCGGGGACAGAAACCACCTCCCCAAGCCCTGTATCCCCAGGGCCTGGCACACAGTAGGTACTCAGGGGAAGGTACGTGCTTAGCAGAGTGGGTGGAGAAATATTTAACTAGATCAAAGCCCCCCCCCCCCCGCCCCCAAGGTCACCAATGGTCCACTGTGCTCCCATCAAGCAAGACATAGGGGTGACCTGCTCTGAACCTGGACACCCGGGCTAAGTGGAAGAAAGGGGAGGGACCAGAGATCTGGGCACAGAAATGCCTGCTTCTGAGCCTCAGTTCCTCATCCTGAGAATGGGAGCACTGACTGCCTCTCCTATAAGGAGCAGAGAATTCAAGGCTCAGGGGATTGTGATCCTGATAGGTGAAGGCCCCTCAGAGGCCTCCCAGCCCAGCCCTTCCCACCTGAGAACGGTCCTCTCTGTCCACCTGAACAATGGGCATCGGCCCCCTGCTTGAATACTCCCAGCAATGGGATGCTCACCACCTTACTAGAAAACCCATCGCACCATGAAGCAGGCTGGCCCACTGCTGGAAGGTTCTCGCTTGGGAAGCCAGTCCTGTCCGCTGACCCCACAGAATAAGGCTGATCCTTGTGTCATCTAACCAAAGGGATGTCACAGAAATAATATCATGTCAGGTTGTTGTAAGGACTAAATAAAATAAGGCACACACAGGTGCTGTGCCCAGAGCCGGCAAACGTCAAGGGCTCGAGGCATTTTGCTGCATCAACCAGAAACCACAGGAGTGGAAGGCAAAAAGTAGGCAGGTCCTAGGGCCTTGGAAGCTGGGAGACAGACAGAGGGTTTGTCCTCAGAACAGACATGGAGGGCCTCCCTCCACTTCCCTCATGGCAGGCGGGGGGGGGGGGGGGGGGGGGGCGGGGCGGTGGCCAGACCAATCACAAATAAATGACCACGCCCTAGAACAGACCAGAACGCAGCAGCCCCGGAGCCCATGCTCACACTGACGCCGCAGAGAAAGCCTCCGGGAGGCAGCTCTTCCCAGGTGCTTCCTGACACTGCCTGGGGCCCAAAGCCCAGCACCATTCTGGGCTGCAGGCAGGGACAGAGTGCAAGCAAAGAGGCCACTGTCCTCTGCAGGAGGCTCCCTGGAAAGTCGGGAAGGGAGAAGCAGCTGCCGTGCCTCACAGCACACCAGCTTCTGCATGAACTCCCCCAGGGAGCCAGGGGTCAAAGTTGGGAGGAATGAGGGCCTCGATACAAGGAGAATTTTTTTACAGAAATATGCAGCTGTTAAAAGGCAGGCTCTTGGGCTACGCTGGGGCTGCATATGAAGTAGGGCTGGTGGACGGCCAGCAGCATGTGGGTGAGACAAGGAGGGGAGGCTGGACCGGACATCAGGCTGCGGGGGCGGGGGGGGGGGGTCCGCCGGGGGCCCTCAGGAGGATGAGCCACTGGAAAGACAGAGGGACCTTCAGAAAGGAGGACTGCAGGGTCATACCCAAGGCCTGCCCCACAGCTGCCCATCAAGGGGAAGGACCAGCCAGGGGCTTGCGCACACATCGAAGGGACCCTACTCAGCTGTACCCATGTGGCTTTGTTTCCATCTTCTGCTGTCTGGGTCTGGGACACATCATCTAAAACCATGATGACCAAGATAGGAAACAGAGGACTCATTGTCTCATTTAACCCTGGTGGCCACCCTGAGGTTACCCTCCCCACTTAGCAACGGGGAAACTGAGTCTCAGACTGAGGCGCAGAGCTCCATCTCAAAGTTCCCCAAGGGCAGACACCCACCTCTCCACATACTACACCCTGTCAGCTCCAAGGCTCTCAGCCTCTTGTTCTTGGCAGGGTTGGGGGGTGGGATGAACATTAAGGATCATTTTGCTCCAAGCCTTCTCATGCCCAAGGCATGGTCACGAACCCAGAAGTCCTAGGAACCCTCCCATGGAGAAGGCCTCTAGCTAGTGAAGAAGTGGAAAGAGAAAAATGTAACCAGACCCTTATGATACATCTCCAGGCAGAGGAGGGATTCACAGCACCTTCCTCCTTCTGGGAAGAAAGTCACCAGACTCTCCTCTCTGGCTGGAAGAAAGGGGCCCTGGGAGCCACAGAGAGGGCCCAGGGTCTTTCATCCAGGGTTCAGCAATGGGAAAGGGAGGGCAGAGTGGGGCACCAGGGGGAGCTCCGAGCTCCCTGGGGCTCCCCATGCCTGGGCCAGGAGGAGGCCGGGCGCATAGGATCCAAGCCTCCCTGAGTTTGGGGTGGGAGAACCATGGGACAAGGACATACAAATATGAGGGAACCAGGGCTGTCATCAGCTCAGCGGGCCCTTCTGAAGACCCCAGCACCCCAGCATCCCCTCCCTGCCCCCACATAACACCTATTGCTTCCACTGAAGATTCATCAGAGTGCTGAGCCTTGTCTGAGATCATTTTATGCCCGGGTTTGCTTGCTGATCATCTGTCTCCCCTGCCCAACCAGAGGCACCATGAGGGCTGGCTTCTGGCTGTGCCGGCATCTCCTGCCCCTGACACAGCACCTGGCATGAGAGGGCATGGTTCAATAAGTAAGTGCTGACTTCGGTATAATACAGCCTGAAACCAGCTGGACCCTCTCTCCACCCAGCTCAAACCCTTAAACCTGGCTCATGGCAGGTAAAATCAGGGCAGCTGACAGCTAAGTTGCCATCCTGACGTCCAAGGAAGTAGGAGCTGGGGGAAGGTTTGGGGGAACAGAGGAGCAGGGAGAACCACTGACCAGGAGCCATGCCCAAGACCACCACAGGAGTGCCCCGACGGAGACCCCACCGCCCACCGCAGACATCATGATACCCAGGCAGGAATGAAACCACCAAAAATCCCGCTGTTGTCCCAGATCCCAAAGGCACCTTTCCCAGGTACCCAGGCCAAAGGACTCAGCTCCTCATGCCAACCCAGCCCCCCAGCTCGGCCGGCCCCTGCCCTCCACCCCCCTCAGCCCCAGGCCTATGGCTCCAGAGTCAGACCCCAGGGACCTCCAGGCCCAGTGCAAACCACTGCTGAGCGGTCACACTCGAACCACCTGGCAGAGAGAAAGGGATCGGGGGAGAGTTCCCTGCCCCAAGCAGAGCCATCCCCGGAAGGACTGAATTCTGATGGCTCTTGGCCACACATACAGGCTGACTCTGAGGCATGAAAGTGTGGCCAGCTGTGGGGGCCTAGGCATGAGCCTGTGGTTTTAAAGGGCCCGAGGGGTGGGGGGACTGGTTTGTGCTTGACAGGCAGGTGGGCAAGGGAGGCAAGGAGGAACAGAATGGCCGTGAGAAGACCCCTGACCCAGCAGGCAGGAGACTGTGTGCCTTCAGACACTCGGGCTGCAGAGCCCCTCACTGGAAGGTTTGGACCCTGTGAAACACTCTCTCCGGGGAGGGGCAGTTCACCTCCACCCTTCGTCCTGAGGACTCAGTTATATTTGAGTTCCTTCCAGCAAGACCCACCTTACTGGCCCTCTGCAGCCACCAGAGCCCCAGTTACCCCCAAAGTACAGTCCTGTGTTAAGCATCAGAAATAAGATGAAGAGGGGCGCCTGGGTGGCTCAGTTGGTTAAGTATCTGCCGTCAGCTCAGGTCATGATCCCAGGGTCCCAGGACTGAGCTCTCTGCTCAGCAGGGATTCTGCTTTCCCCTCCTCTCTACTCCTCCCCCCTGCTCATGCATGTTCTCTCTCTCTCTCCAAATAAAATCTTTTTTTTTTTAAAGAAAGAAGATGAAAAAGGGGGTAGACTTCTAAGACTCTGTCTCCCCCAAGAAAGCAGGAGCACCTGGGATCGAGGTGACCTCAGATGAGCCCCCTCAACACCCCCAAACCCTCCTGCCCACAATGTCACCTCCATCCCCAGATGCTGAAGGGGTTAAAACAAGCCAAACACTAGAGGAAAGCCATATATTAGTGGCAGAATGATGGTGGGCCCCCATTTCCAAAAACCTTCCCGCCCAGTGTTTTTTGGGATGGACACCTAGTAATTAATTGTCCCATTTTAAAGATGAAGTGATAGAGGCTCAGCCCTTACATGAACTGGTCCCACGGAGTCTGTGACAGCAAGAACCTGGCCCAGAGAGACTGCAGCTCTGTGCCAGAGCCTGGCTCAGTCCCCAGGGGAAGAAGGGCAGGAAGCAGGGAAAGCAGAGACATGCATCCACTAAGCACCTGCAGTATGCCAGACAGTGTTCAAGGCCCTTTGCATCCAGGATCTTTCTAAATGCCACAATGACCCCCAAGGTTCAAATACAGTGCCCCTCTTCTTCCTCACTCTGCAGAGAAGGACCCACCCCCCAGCAACCCAACCCCCTCCAGCCCAGACCATGATGGGGATCCGGCTCACTCTGATAAGGACATCAGCAACCTTATTTAAAAGTCACTACTCCACATAATTAGAGGCACTTACCCCCTCAGATCCATCCTTCTCCTCCGATCACTTTTATAGCCAGTAATAACTCTCAAAAATTCCTCAACAGATGGAAATTTTGACTGATCATGGCTGTTTGACTAGCTGGGGTGCGGCAGCTCAGGGCTCAGTCTGGCAGGGTGCCCACTGAGGTAGCTGTCAGGGGGCTGGGCAAAGAGCCCAGAACCCAAGGCCATCTTGAGGGTCCACTCCTCAGAGGGAAGGCCCAGCAGGGCATGGGAAAGTGCCAGGCCCTGGGCAGCACTGGACAGCTGGGGCCCTAGCATTTCTGGGTCTAGAGGTGTCTTGGGACAGGGCACCAAGTCATTTCCCCACCCCTCTAGGTTCTTGGTCTCTCGATCCACAATGGTTAGTGCCAGGAAGAAAATGGGACATCCTAGCTTAAGCACCTAATAGTAAGAGCATGCTGGCTGCCACCCACTATGCACCTGCTCCATGCTAGCCCCGTGCCCAATGCCCACAGGCATTATCCCATTCAGTCCTGCCCACAATCCTACGGATGCATGAGAACATTCCCATTTCACAGATTCGCATCTAGATGATGGAGCAAAGTCACAGGCCTGGAGTCACTAGGCTGAGCTGCCACCTCCATCTGGGGAGTTAAGAGTTGGTGCCCATCCCCCCACTCACACAGGACCAAGAGATCCTTCTAGAACCCACACTGAATTTCATCATTGCTATTAAAAAAAAAAAAAAACAGGCCCACAAAACTCCCAGTAAGCCCTCAGCACCCTCTAGACAAGATGAAAGCCCCTTAGGCTGGCCTTCACAAAAGACCCCACCCGAAGTATCTATCCAAGAGATAATAAACATGTTACACAGAAAGGCCGGTCCAGTGGAGAATATGCAGAGCAAATTATTCCTAACAGCCCCAAATTGGAAATATCAACGTGAAAATGGATGAACAAACGATGATTTATAACGCGCAATGTGAATCACTCTGCAGCCAATCAGGAGGGAGAATCCACACAGTAATTTGAATGGGAGAAGTTCCATATTAGGAATGATTAACTATAATAGGAGACTGGATTCACAAGAGACTGGCTAGAAGGAATTAAAGAGCACTCTAGGGAAGAGTGTGAAGAAAGAATCCCTCTGTGGCTGACCCGCCTCAGCCTGGGCTGGAGAGAACCCCCAGGAAGCACCCTCCTGCCCCGGGCTCAGAGGTGTCCCCCCAAGGCTGAGCGAGAACCCCCCAGGGAGTACACCCACACACACGCACACACCACACCCACACACACGCACACACCACATCACACACATACACACACCACACACCCACACATACCACACACACACGCACACACATCACACATATACACACACACCCCCCCCACACACACACCACACACACACACACCACACACACACCACACACACACCCACACACCACACACACACACCACACACCCCACACCACACACACACGCACACACCACACACATACCACACACACACACCACACACACGCACACACCACACCCACACACACGCACACACATCACACACATACACACACCACACACCCACACATACCACACACACACGCACACACATCACACATATACACACACACACCACACACACACACACCACACACACACCACACACACACCCACACACCACACACACACACCACACACCCCACACCACACACACACCCACACACCACACACACACACCACACACCCCACACCACACACACACGCACACACCACACACATACCACACACACACACCACACACACGCACACACCACACCCACACACACGCACACACATCACACACATACACACACCACACACCCACACATACCACACACACACGCACACACATCACACATATACACACACACACCACACACACACACACCACACACACACCACACACACACCCACACACCACACACACACACCACACACCCCACACCACACACACACGCACACACCACACACATACCACACACACACACCACACACACGCACACACCACACACACCACCCACACCACACAGACGCACACACCACACACACACACCACACACACCACACACACGCACACACCCCACACACACACCACACACACACACGCACACGCACCCCCCGAGGGCCGCCGTCCAGACTTCGTTGAACCAGACACGCCCGCGGCCCACCACATGGCAAACGCCTGGCTTGGTGCCACACCGGTGGAACTTGCTAGAAACCCACCCGGGGGGCTTACCAGAAACCTGCCCTGGGGGACACCGCAAAAGCCGCCCGTGGTGAGACGCCGCCCGTCCGAGCTGCCTCCGCCTGCGCCTGCGGGGGGAGCGGCGGGGCCGGGGAGCCTCGAGTCAGGATCCGGCAGCGGGCGTGCGCGCCGCGTGGGCTCCCCAGCGCCCTCTACTGACGCGGCTGAGCGGCGGCCGGCTCGGGATTTAAAGGGCCCAGCTCCATTTCCACCCGGCGGGCAGGAAGGGCGGTCCGCAGCGGCCACGGCGGTCGGATAAGCAGCACGCTCCGTCCCTCCGCCTCCTCAGCCTCCCTAGGAACCCTCCTCACGCAACCGCCTCCGTGGCTCTACCCAGGAAGACACAGCTATCCTTCTTCTACTGTCCATAAAACGAAACGAACAGCCCCGAAGTCACCGCGGACCGTATCTATTACCCCTCAGATTCGGCCACAGTTCCACAGGATAGTCTGTCACCTACAGACAAAATTATAAAGTTCGCTTCCCAAAACTTGCGTGTAAAATAGAAATGGAGGGGCGCCTGGCTGGCTCAGTTGGTTAAGCGTCTGCCTTCCGCTCAGGTCATGATCCCGGGGTCCCGGGATCGAGCCCCGCATCGGGCTCCCTGCTCGGCAGAGAGTCTGCTTCTCCCTCTCTCCCCTGCTCATGCTCTATCTCTCGCTCTTGCTCTCTCTCAAATAAATAAATAAAATCTTTAAAATAAATACATAAATAAACGGAAAGGGTAGAGAATGGTTCATGGCTAAGTACGCTTAGGTCTTGTAATTACCCATTCAGGAACAGGGGGACATGACCTGGGCGTAGGTCCGTGGGCCAAGGGGACCCCCGTGCATCAGGCTCCACTTTCTATCGCCCGACCGCCATAAGCCCCCACCTTGACTTTGGGGCCAGAGTGGCATTGTGGGTCCCCAGGAGTCAGTGTTGATCCCTGACCCGCCTGCCCATTTCCTTCTCCGCAGTCCATGTCACTCTGATAAATGGCCCAGGACCCTCTCGGGAGGTCTGGAGGAATATTTACACTAAGTACTTGCAGCAATGATAAGACTTCCTCCTCAAGGGGAAGGGCTTTCTAGGTTTGTGAATTGACAGGTATGGAAACTGGAGGAGAGGCAGAGACTCTCTGTCATGGCAATGCAATGCACGTCAGGTTTTGGCTACCAGACCCAGAGCTTTTTATGTCATACATATCAAGTAGTACTCTCGTAGGCTGCAATTTATTTCATTCCCAGGCACACTGTGATCCACCAGCCACCAGCAAAGATCCCTATGGCCCAAGGCGTTCTGATTGCCCGTACAGCCCTGCTGCTTGGCAGTAGGTATGCCCACCTTGTCCTCACCGGTGATGTGCTGCCCCTTGGTCTCTGCTACTCCAGGACGCTCAGGGAGCCGGTCTCAGCGGAGGCAGCCTCTAAAGTCACACCCAGCCTACAAAACCATGGAGCATTTCAAGGATGCTCCCCTCAGTCATGTATCTCTCGATGCCTCTGTCCTCTGCTGCTTCTTATGAAACATAGTTGGCAGGGGGGTGGCGCAGATCACACGTAATATATCCAGTCCAGCGTTCCTGTCTCCCCACACCTTTGGACTCCCTCTTCCACATCATGATGCCGCTTCATTAACCTTAGGCTACTACTGGGCCCAGATGTCAATCAACCAAGTAAGCTGTTAGGGCCACCATCAACAGCACATGCTAACAACCAAACCCAGAATCTCCAGGAAGTGCATCCATGACAATGAATTCTGCCCAACCTAGTGTGATATCCTGCCCTCTTTGGTCTAAAATCCTTAAGATCTGGGTGCCTGGGTGGCTCAGTCAGTTAAACATCTGCCTTCGTCTCAGGTCATGATCCCAGGTCCTGAGATCAAGTCCTGCATCAGGCTCCCTGCTCAGCGGGGAGTCTGCTTCTCCCTCTCCCTCTGCCGCTCCCCCCACTCATGCATGTGCACGCATGAGCTCTTGCGCTCTCTCTCAAATAAATAAATAAAACCTTTTTTAAAAAAAGATAAAATCCTTAAAATCTACTCCTACACGTGGTCCCCAGAATTCTGTTGATATGTATTAGCAAACCTTGCAATTCTTGGGGTGCTTCCTCTCGTGTCCTAGTGAGTCACTGCTGAGATTTCACCCTTAGTAGAGGCTAGTGACAAACTAGGGGTAGTTTTGGTAAGTCTCCAGGGGAATGAGCATCCCCTCTCAAGATATCTGCCCCCACTGAGGTAATCACAGGGTTTTTAAAACAGAGGAGAAATAGCCTCCTCAGACACGGGCAGGAAGGCCACCACCAGCAATAAGGGGCGCTTGGAACCACGTGGGGTTTAAGATCACCAGTTTCATCGGGGGCCAACAGATGTCTGCCTTCCATGTTTCAGGGCCCCTTTCTTTCCCAATCAATGCCCTAATTTTCACCGGAAAAATCTGTCAAGATGGTGAATTCCATTGTGGTTGTAATTTGGCAACCAACACAATTAAATTTTATGTTTGATTTCCAGCAAATACCAGCCCTGCTGCTGTTAAAAAAAAAAAAAGAGCTCCTGTAAAGGCTGTCATGATGGCTTTCTGGTCCTCGGACCGTGACTTGAGCTGAGCCAATGGACCTATGCTTGTCATCTCCTCTCTGTAAGTTCTAGAGCCCTCAAAAGAATCCATCGCACCCCCCCTGCCATCCTTAGAGTCATCACCACTGCCATTAATGGTCGGGGCAGCATCACTCTGGCTCCCAAGGGACGTGTCTTGGTGGCACTTCATCTCAATCAACCCCGGGAGATAGCTTGGTTAATCGCAGGGCCACCGCATGCTTTGGGTGACTAGCACCCCGTCTCCTATCGGCAAGGAGCTCAGCACCATGTTCCAGCCCATGAGAAAACCAGTCTGCAAATCTCATCTCGGCAGACCCATCTCCTGCTATCACTACGACACCAAGTCTGTATTGGTTTGGGTCTAATCAAGAAAAACAAACCACACAGTAATTCCAACAGGGAAAGTTCCACATGAAGAATTATTAACTTCTAATAGGGGATTGAATGAATGTGGCACTGGCTAATAAAGAATAAAGAGAACTATAATTAATGTAAGAATAGCAGCTGAAGGAGCAGCCACAACCCACAGAGCTGAGACAGAGCCCCTAAGGAAGAGATCCCACCCAGGGCTAAGACAGAGCCCCTAAGAATGCCACCCCCCCAAGAACAGCCCCCTTGAGGGGCTTTGGTAAGACCCTCAAGGATGAGTCCCCCCCACACACACACAGAGATGAAACAAATTCCCCAAGAAAGAGTCCCCTAAGGCTGAGGTAGAGCCCCCAAGAAAGAGCGCCCCCATTCAGAGGCAGAGATAGACCCCCAAAGTCGAGCCTCCCAGGAAGAGATGCCCCCCACATCAGGCTGAGGTAGAGCCCGCAAGGAAGAGCCCCCACTCTGAGCTGATATTGAGCATAAAGCCCCCCAGAAAGAAACCCCCACCAGGCTGAAATACCCCCGCAAAGAGGAGCTTCCCCCAGAGCTGAGGAAGAGCCCCCACCCCCACCCAGGACTGATATAGAACCTCAAAGAAGAGAACCCTAGGGCTGATTTAGAGCCCCCCCCCCAAAGAGACCCCCACCATGAGGCTGAGAGAGCCTCCTCCCAAGGAGAAACTCCCACCTGGGGCTGAGATGAGGCCCCCAACAAAGAGTCCCCCCCAAGGCTGAAAAAACTCCCCAAGAAAAGCCCCTGAGCTGAGGAAGCGGCCCCCAAAGCACATCCCCTCCCCCACGGGGCCGCCGTCCAGACTTCGTCGAACCAGACACGCCTGCGGCCCACCACATGGCAAACGCCTGGCTTGGTGCCACACCGGTGGAACTTGCTAGAAACCCACCCGGGGGACTTACCAGAAATCTGCCCTGGGGGATACCGCAAAAGCCGCCTCTGGTGAGACACCTCACGTGGAAACTGCCTCCAAAGTGGTGCTGGGGGAGCTGCGGACCCCTGTGCGAGGCCAGAGCCGGGCGCTGGAGAGGCTACACGAGCCTCGAATCAGGAAGCAGGGCCCTGCGCGCCGCGTGGGCTCCCCAGCGCCCTCTACTGGCCCAGCTGAGCCGGCCGGTTAGAAATTTAAAGGGCCCAGCTCCATTTCCACCCAGCAGGCAGGAAGGATGGGTCTGGAGCGGCCGAGGCGATCAGGGATAAGCAGCACCAAGTGGAATATTACTCAGCAATGAAAAAGAAGGGACTACCGATACATGGATTAAAATTATAAATAATTAGGTTGAGTGAAAGAAGCCAGACTCAAAACCAGCACATTCTGTAAGTTCCCACTCACATGGAGTTCAAAAACAGGCAGACCGGTTTACAATGACAGAAATTTAAAAACAGGGTGATGAGGGAGGCGTTTTCCTAGAAAGAGGCACAACCTTCTGGGGGGTAAGGGACACATTCTCTGTTATGAGCGGGACAGTGATAACACAGGCGTAGACATTTGTGAAAACCCTTCACACTGAACATTTAAGATCTGTGCATCTCCCGGCAGATCAACTAGAAATCAGTTCTTAAAAATTAGCCCCAAGAGGCGCCTGGGTGGCTCAGTCGTTAAGCATCTGCCTTCAGCTCAGGTCTTGATCCCAGGGTCCTGGGATCGAGCCCCGCATCGATCTCCCTGCTCAGTGGGAAGCCTGCTTCTCCCTCTCCCACTCCCCCTGCTTGTGTTCCCTCTCTCGCTATGTCTCTCTCTGTCAAATAAATAAATAAAATCTTAAAAAAAAAATTAGCCCCCCAAAGGTTTGGTTTCAAATCCAGTCTCTGTGTACTACCTCCACACAATAGGTAAACAAATACGTTTGAGTAAATAAATACGGGAGTGAATCACACACGCGCTCTTTGCTTTCCTCACATCAAACAGTTTGACAGTACCCCCAAATCACTAAGCTGCAGTGGCTCCCCCTCAATCTGCAATCTCACTTCTGGTGGCTTCGGTTACCCACAGTCAGGCCCAGTCCAGAAGCAGTGCCCTTCCTTCTGACGTACGGTCAGAAGGTTAGTAGTAGCCTAAGGCTCCGTCACGGTGCCTGTGTCACGCACCTCGCCTCCTCTCATCACACAGGTGTTTTCTCACCTCACGTCACCAAAGAGGAAGGCTGACTACAGTATAATCAAGTATTCTGAGAGAAAGAGAAAGACCACGTCCACATAACTTTTAGTACAGTATATTGCTATAATTGTTCTATTTTTTATTAGTTGTTGTGAACCTCTTATTGTGCCTAATTTATAAACTTTATCGTAGGTATGTATGAGATAGTTTGGTACTATCCACTGGGGGTCTGGGAACGGATTGCCCCTGGGTCAGGGGAGACTACAGGTCTGCTTTTCCGGGTTCCCGTCACTCCCTGCTCTGAGCAAAGGAGCAGCTTCTATTATACTGATGTGAGCTTCAGAGAGGCAAAAAATACTCCCAGAGTGACCAGCATGTCTCAAGTGTTCTGTGCCTGACCGTGTTTTCGATACTCTCACATTCAAAACAAGCTATGCAGTAGTTCCTTCTATCATCCCCATTTTACAGATGAGGAAACTGAGATACAGCTCGTCTCAGTGTCTGCACTCTTAACCACTTTGTCTCTGGAGTCAGACTGTCCTGGGTTCAAATCTCCCAACTCTGCCACTTGCTGACCCTGGGTCTCTGGCAAGACAGTGCATCACCCTGAGCCTTGCTCTACCCATCTCTGAAACGGGGAGAACCACATTTTCCCCTTATTGTCAGGAGGTGCAAGTGAGTTGACACAGAGAACGTTTAGCCCAGCGTCCACCGCAGAGCAAATGCTCACCGTGAGTAAACAACAGATGTCATCAATTCTAAAAAGCAAAACATGTTTTCACATGTTAATGTCTCTGAAACCCGAATATACCAATGACATCTCCCCATCTCCTTGGACCATGCCAGTCATGACACAGATATCCGCGCCCGTGTGAGAGCAAACCCGGTCAAAACTGTTCGTACTCTTGTCACTCCCATGTCTTAGGAAATATCAAATAGTTTTCAGTAAGAATGAAATAAAAAATATAATGAGCCGAGAAAGCGTCGTGCCGTACTTTAGTTGGCAGGTGCTTTTCTGTCTTAGCGGCATGCTAAATTAACGGTGTGTCTTACAGTTGATGGTTTCGTGGATTTGATGAAATGCACCACAGTATTATCATCGCTGTCTGTCTTCCCCGCTGCGGACAATTGGATTATTGTACCCTATTCTTCCTGCCTGCCCGTCAGACAGACAGCCTTGCCTTTGTCGTGTGACCGCAGTGCCTCCCACCAGCGTGGGGCTCGGCCTCTTGAGCAGCGGGATAGCGCACCAGTTCCAAAACGCAGCCTTAGGGGACATTGCGTGTTTCTGCCCAGCCACGGAAGCGGGCCCTGAGTAGCCACTGGTGCGAGAAGCGCAAGAGACAAGCGTAGCCCGACCTGCAGCCTGCAGCCGAGCCCCCCAGCCGCCCCAGCCAGGTGAGCAAGAGGAGTAATTGCCTGTGAGCCACTGAGATTTGGGGGTGCTATTTGCTATGCGGCACTGACATAGTAGCAATAGCTAATTCATCCGCGAAACTACATGTGCTTTGAGGACAAGACCCGTAGCTCATTTATCTCTGTATCTCGATATCCAGACCGATCCCTGGACACGGTGGGTGTGGAGGGCACTCAGACAGATGATCAGAGATGGAAAGAGCAGGCCTGGGAGCCGGACAGACCTGGATTCAAATCTTGGCTCTGCCACTTCCTAGGCCTCAGTCTTTTTACCTGTGAAATGGGGCTCTGAAATCACAGGAGCAAGGGGAGGGGCGGCGATGGGGGTCAGGCTTCGCTCAGTGCCTTGCACTATCAGGCACTCAGGACACGCACTGCTCCCCCTACCTGAGTAGGCACTTGTGAGTGAATATGTGACCGAGACCCCCCGTAACCCATTTCTGCACCCCAGAACCTGCCAGAAAATTCTCTTCCAGATGTTCCTGGCACATGGCAGGCGGAACCTGGCAAGATAGAAGGTCTGGCAGGAGCCAGGAGAGGCAGTTGCCAAGCTGCTCCAGTGGTTCGCCCCCCACCAGAGGCCCCCTTTTACCCATTCTATTTCCAACCTGCTTGGCAGCCGGGTGCCCGGCTGGTGCCAGGCTCAAACTTGGCGGATTTTGTGCTCCCCCAGATTTTCTGCCCCAGTTATTCCCTGTGGTAAAGGCAAGGGTGGGGAACACGAGGGGTGAAGGCCTGCCCATCTGGTCCATGCATGGGAACAGGGTGGGCCAGCTCTCCTGGCAGACGATCTGCCAGCCAAAGGGGCCCACACGCACAGGACCCCTCTAGACCAGCGTGCCCCAGGTAACCCGCCATAGGCCCCGCCCTGGGACAGAGTGATCAGCAAGGAGCGCCGGATTCCTGCCCTGACTCTGTCACAGCCTGCTGGTGACCCGAGGCAGGTCCCTTAAACTCTCTGCGTCTCCATTTCTCTTGTCTCTACAATGAGTGTATCTGGAAAGTCTCCACGGTTCAGGTTAGAGCCTCCCTGGAGCTGGCGGGGGGCCCATGGAAAGCCCCCCAGGAGCTGTGTAGTAGCACCTACAGTCCAGGCCCTCGGAGCAGATGACCCCGAAGGAGCTGTGTGGTGGGCACGGAGAACCCCTGCTTCCTGGCATATGGGGCCTGGGGGCTCGGGGGGCTTCTCTCCCAGCCAGACCCTCTCTGATACCTTTCCACTGAAGAAGCCCCACAGGGCCATGGCCAGGGAAACAGACCGCAGTGGACTTTCCCCCTGACCTTCTCTTTCTGTGGCCTCAGAGATGCCCCTGTTCCTGGCCTCCTCCAGCCCTGCTCATTAACTAGCCCTTTGTTGCCATGGTTTTTCTGAGCCTTCCTCAGACAGCGAGCCCAGAAACAAGCAGCAAATCAGAGCATCAGCCAGTCTTGGGCTGAAGGGGCTTCAGAGGTGACCTACACACACATACACACCCTCTATACACACATACATGTGCACATACACACACGGGCACACAAACGCACGTGCACACATGTGCGCACGCACACACCCATGTGTGCACCCCTGTGTGCATGCACGCGTGTATTGCACACCCCCACATGTGCACGGCGTGTGCATATTCACAGACACATACACACATACACATGTACATGTGCATACACATGCGTGCATACTCACAGACACACGCGCACTCACACACACGCTGATCCTGTGCCTCAGCCCCACACCACCCCCTGCATGCCATGGCTGCTCCCTCTCCCAGAAGCCCAGCGACCGTCACCACCACCATCACATCTCCTGCCCCTCCCCGCTCCGCCCCTGCTGCTTCCTATCTGGCAAAGCCTTCAGTGCCCACCAAGGTCAGTAAGGCTCAGGGGACACAAATGGCTACGACTGGGCCGCTGGGAACCACAGGATCATCAGCCCTGTCACACCCTGGCTACGTGACCCCGGGAGTTGTCATCGATATAGTTATTTAGATGTTTTGTCACATTTCATGCGGCCTTCAGCCCTCGTCATGTACTATGTGTTCTGCTGACCTGAATTCATCCTCACAACAAACCTACAAGAGAGATCCTGTCATCCCTATATGCTGTTTATCCACTAGTGGGTGCCAAATTACCCCAAAACTTAGCAGCTTGAAACAACAAAGGCTTGTCATCTCATGCAGTGTCAGACGCTCAGGACCCCTGGACGGCTTAGCCAGACGGCTCTGGGTCTCCCAGGAGGGCACGGCAGGACGGTGGGCAGGGCTGCTGGGCCATCATAAGGCCCGACTGCAGCTGGAGCATCTGCTTCCAAGCTCGTCCACACGGCTGCTGGGAGGCCTCCGTTCCTCACCACCCGGGCCTCTCCGTGGGCTGCCTGAGTGGTCTCAGGACCTGGCAACTGGCTTCCCCCAGAGCTGGTCATCAAAGAGAGGGAGAGGGAGGAAGAGAGAGAGAGGACCCAAGACAGGAACTGCAGCATGCTTTATAACCTCCTAGCCTCGTGAGTGGACGCCATGCCTTCTGCCATACTCTGTTGGTCACACAGTCCGAGCCCGGTACAGGGTGAGGGGAGACCAACGAAGCCCGTAAACACCAGGAGGTGGGCATCATTGGAGGCCATCGTGGAAACTGGCTCTCAGGCCCATTATACAAATAAGAAACTGAGATTCAGATGAAGTGATTTCCCCGAGGTCACACAACCAGCGAGTGAGGGAGTGGGTATTTGGAGGCAGGATCGTCCAACTCCAACATCCACACCCTTCACTCTGCAGCTTCTCCTCCCTCTGGCGTTAACGGTTCCCCAAAGTTTAGAGGTGTTAGAAGTCAGACTAGATGATCTTTAAGGGCTCGTCCATTTGGAAAGTTCAAGTCTTCATTAGCAAGGGTACAGAGCGGAACCGGCATCTGTCTCCTGATTTCCAACCACCAGGCTCTCGTCTATGTCAAAGTAGCAGCCCTCAGCCCCAGTCTCAAACCACCTCCGGGTCTCGGTTGCCTCTTCTGGAAAATGGGAGGAAGGGGGTCACACAGACAAGACCTAACGATGGTGCCAAGCACGATGCAGGTGAGGACACGGATGATAACAGAGACGGTGGTGGTGCCACGGATAAAGACAAGGAGGATGAAATGATGACAGTGGTCGTGGGAGTGATGATGACTGCTGATGCATATCTGGAGCACTTCCTACGGAGCTAAGAGCTTACATTTCCCTGGTCCGGCGGCATGGGCACCACGTGCATGCTAGCTAGAACTTCAGAGTCTGTCCCCCGCCCCTGGCCCAGGGGATGGGCATGCACAGTTGAGTTGGAGAAGAGTGGAAACTTCTCAGAACCAAGAGCTAGCACGACCATCCAGAAGGGGAAGCCCCATCCTTGGCCCCACTTTGCATGTGAGAAAATGGGGAAATAGGATGTTTTCCAGCCAGCAGGAACAGAGCCAGAATAAAGGTCTTGGTCCTCACCCCAGACCCTTCCCGCTCCTGCCCCTTGGGCTGGAGACTCCGTCTGCCCCTAGGTGAGGTGAGGTTACAGCCTGAAAGCCTGGTCCCATCGCCTCCTCCATCAAGCCTGGTCCATCCCTCCTCCATCAGTCGGCCTCCTGCTGCTCACAGCCCCCCAGCCTCGCAGGGCTGTCAGCGGGTATATCAGAGGCGAGGAAGCCTGCCTGGTGAACATTGACCTTGTTCCAAATTACTCCAGGGCAAGGACACTCAGAATCAAGAGAGAGCATTCGGCACATCAGCACACAAACAGTTCAGAAAGAGGGGGAAAAATTAAGTCTTTGAAATAACATTAATCATGATAATGCTTTTGCTGGTTCCCTCCCTTGGTGTTTGCGGATGTTCTTCCGCGAGGTGAGTTTAACCCTGGAGGATCCGGGCTCTCCCGGAGTCCCCTGTGTCACATTCTCTCCCTCCCTCGGCCAAGAAGCTCTCCTGGGGCCACCTCTGCACACCTCCTACCAGCCTTCCTGGGTCCGGGTGTCCCTCCAAGGCAGGGTCAAAACTCAGGGGCCACACAGAGAAAATCACTGGAGTAAGCAGCTGTCATTGGGACTTGGGTGCCCAGCTCATCCTGGTTCGCCTCATTTTACAACGGAAAATCTGGTGTCCCAAGCACCGCCTCTGTCCCAGGCAGACCACACAGGGTAGCCACCCTCAGGCTGATTGCTAGCACATGATGGTATCACGGACGGGATTGTGCCCCGCACCCCCTTTCACATGCTGAAGCCCTAACCCCCATGTGACTGTACTGGAGACAGGGCTTTAAGGAGGTAATTAAGGTTAAATGAGGTCATATATATGGGGCCCTAATCCTGTAGGATGGGTGTGCTTGTGAAAAGGGGCCGAGATGGCAGGAATGAGCGTGCACGCATGACAACATCGGGAGACGGGGCTTAGGAGAAATCAACCCTGAAGGCACCTTGACCTTGGACTTCCAGCCTCCAGAACTGAGAGAAAACAAGGGGTGTTTTGTTACGGCGGCCTGAGCGCACTAATATACACGGAGAAAAATATAATCGTAGCAAAAGCCAACACTTACACAGCCCTCATGGTGCTCCCGGCACGATTCTAAATCTCGACACGTGTTAGCTTCTTTCCTCTTCATAAAGACCCCATGAGGTAGGTACTGTTACCATCCCCATTTTATAGGTAAGGAAACTGAAGTACAGAGTTTCAGGAAATTTACCCCCAAAGGCTCGCAACTAGAAAAACTCAGCGCTGGGATTTGAACCCCCTCAGGCTCAGTGCAAAACTCGACTCTTCCCTGCTAGGCTGGAGAAATTGAAAAATTGCCCGATTTTCAAATGCTGGCTGCTAATTAAGGAAAAAATAATATTTATGGGCATGAACTAAAGTGTCTATAACTCTCAGCTGCCGGCTTGTAATTGCTGCTCGCGGAGAATTTCAGCAAGTCGGAATTAAAATTTCGTCCACCACCACTGCCACACAACCTCCTCTGCTCTCCAGCGAGCATGGATCTTACAACGGCGGGGTCAAGAGACGCGGTCAAAAAGTGGGCAGAAGATACGAAAAGACACTTCTCGGAAGAAGACATACAAATGGCTAACAGACACATGAAAAAACGTTCGTCATCATTAGCCATCAGGGAAATTCAAATCAAACCACGCTGAGATACCACCTTACACCAGTTAGAATGGCAAAAATGGACAGGGAAAGAAACAACAAATGTTGGAGAGGTTGTGGAGAAAGGGGAACCCTGTTACACTGTTGGTGGGAATGCAAATTGGTACAGCCACTTTGGAAAACAGTGTGGAGGTGCCTCAGAAAATTAAAAATAGAGTTACCCTATGACCCAGCAATTGCACTGCTGGGTATTTACCCCAAAGACACAGATGTAGTGAAAAGAAGGGCCATATGCACCCCAATGTTCATAGCAGCAATGTCCGCAATAGCCAAACTGTGGAAAGAGCCGAGATGCCCTTCAACAGACGAATGGATAAAGAAGATGTGGTCCATATATACAATGGAATATTACTCAGCCATCAGAAAAGATGAATACCCAACTTTTACATCAACATGGATGGAACTGGAGGAGATTATGCTAAGTGAAATAAGTCAAGCGGAGAAAGTCAATTATCATATGGTTTCACTTATTTGTGGAACATAAGGAATAGCGTGGAGGACATTAGGAGAAGGAAGGGAAAATGGGGGGGGAATTGGAGGGAGAGATGAACCATGAGAGACTATGGACTCTGAGAAACAAACTGGGTTTTAGAGGGGAGGGGGGAGGGGGGATGGGTTAGCCCAGTGATGGGTATTAAGGAGGGCACGTACTGCATGGAGCACTGGGTATTATACGAAAACAATGGATTGTGGATCACCACATCAAAAACTAATGATGTATTGTATGGTGACTAACATAACATAATAAAATTTTTAAAAAAAAGAGAGACGCGGCAAAGCAGAGACCCCCAGAGCCACGCGGGGATTTGGGGGCTGTGGCATCCTCGCCCTCAGTTCATAGCTGGCACCGCTGTGCTCAGAGAGGTTAAATGGATCACTGAGGTCACACAGCAAGCTAGTGACCGGGCCAGAGAGGCCTGCTCACTGGTCACCCATCAAACTGAGGACCAAGGGGCCTCCTAAGCAGCCTCTCTTTGTTGTTTTTCTCTATGTCTCTGAATATGGCTTTCTATCCATTCGTCTGTCTGCCCGTCTATCCGTCCATCCATCCATCCATCCCCTCAACCAGCCAGTCAGCTCTGGTGCAAGGCCTGCCGGGGTTGGGGGGAGCTCCTGGAAATCAGGGGGTTTTGCCTCCCCTGTTTTTGAATTCCCAACTGCCACAGTTGCGCCCAAGTTAACCCCTTCCTGGCTGTCCTCCTTGGACAAGGCACCTCGCATCTCCAAGCCTTAGTTTCTCCACCTATAACACTGAGGGCATAACAGCACCTACTTCCCAGCTTCATGAGCAAGAGGCGAAGTGGGCACGTGGCAGGTACACAAGGGGCTGGCGCCCACGCCCGATCCACACTCCCGGCCCTGTGCTCTCCGAGGGATGGGACGGGCAGGTGGGAAGCCTTGCTGCGGGGGAGGGGAGGGGAAGGGAGGGGCTGCCCTGGGTCATAGAGAAAGGAGTGTGGGGCAAGGCTGCAGGGAGCTGACCAGAGATTCGGCACCAGAGGACACAGAGGGACAAGGGTCAGCTGCAAGGACAGCCAACCCGTCCCAAAAGTAGGGATGCCAAGGGGTGGGGGAAAGTGTCGAGCCTCACTGTCCTTTCTGGGACTGCACACACTCTGGGAGGGCCGCTGGCCCAGCTTCCAGAACCAGGCGGGGCTGCTCTGGTTTCCCCATCACCAGCTTCCGTGGAAAATCAGGCACGATAGCTGAACTTGTGCTCCGTTGTTGTCATTGGTTTTTAATTACACCTCCTCTTTTTTTTACTTTTTTAAACTTGGGGACCAAATCGGATCCAGCCGACCAGAAATTTATCTGTGGCGTAACTCGACGATACAGAAAACCTGGCCATCCACTCTCAGGCTACCGGGGAAAGAGAGGCAAGAAGAGGCCAGAGGGGAGGCGGGGGCTTGAGGTCACCGCTCAGCGTTTCTGCCTTACACTCTCCTCAAAGAAAGCCCTTCCTTGGGCACCTTCGATACCTTCTTTCTTCTCTTCCTGCCACTGCTTATGAGCATCTCCTGGGCGCCGGGCCCTGGCGGGCAGTAGAGAGACAGCCAAGAACAAGCCAGTCAGCTTTCTTGTCCAGGGAGTTTGCCGTCTGACTTACTCATTGAGAATCTTAAGATTCTGGAGGAAAAAAAATAAAAATAAAAAAAGAACTGTTCATAGTCGGAGTTTTCTCCAGACCTATCAGCCCAAAATTTAGTGCAAGATTCTGCCAGTGTCCCTAATTACATTTTATCAAAGGACTAAAAGACGAGACCCACAGCTTTCTCTGGGGCAGGCACTTTACGAGGATCATCTCATTTGATCTTTAGGGTGTTAATATTATACCCATTTTACAGATGAGAATACTGAGGTTCAAAGAGACAAAAGTTGCCTATGGTGAGGAAGTGACAAGGCTGTGACTTGAACCCAGACCTGAATGATCCCCAAATCTGTTCTTGTCACCACCAGGCTGCTCTGCCTCTCACAGAGAACTGTGGTGCCCCGGACCCTTCCCCGTGCCCGGATCAGACCTGAGTGTGATCCCGGGATGCCAGGGACTGGGAATGAGTGAGTGAGGGCCAGGGTGTGTGTTGGTAGCCACGGGGATCCGTGGGCACGAGTCCAGCCTTGGTGGGGGCAGTGGTCCCCTGACTGCAAAGTGGGGGTGACAGCTTATCCAGTGGCACTTTTGTTCTCACCTTTCTTCTCCATCCTGTCACTGTAGGGAAAGGACATTTTCTCCTCCATGGAGCTGAGGCTGAAGAAAGCCAGTGTTTGGGGATCTAGGCTCCAGTTTCAGAGCACAGATGGCCTTAGGCTCCACAAGGGGAGTCGGGTTCCCTGTCCCCCCAGCCCCAGGGGGCACAGGAGCCTTGGGGGACCATGACAGCCCTTTTTCAAAACCGGACTTCCTTCTCCCCCCTTGTGCTCTCTTTTTTTTTTTTTCCATTTTTAAATGTATTTTTGCTCAAGGTGTAGGGTGGGGGAGGATAAGGGGCTCTTTCTCCTATATTCAAAGGTTTTTCTGGAAAGGACATTCCTGCTTCTCCAGAAGTGGGCAGATCAACCCATGTCTCAGTGTCCCCATCTGGAGCAGCCAAAAAAGCTGAATCCTGTATGGCCCACCATCAGGGGTGTGTAAGGTCCCCACTGCACTGCTGGGCTCAGCAAGTTCTCCCGAGCGACTTCAGGCCTCCCACTGGCCAGATGGAGCTGGCCTGGCTCCCTTCCCTGATCCCCTCCACCCACCAGCCCTTCCCCCGCCTCAGCCTGGCACATAACAGGCATCACCAAAAACACCCTGCTGTTCCCAGGAGGAAACATTCCCAGAAAGAAAAAGTCCACCTGGTCCATTTCCTATCTCTCTGGGCTCATCTGCCAGTGGCCATCTCCAGTTTTCTTGTCAACACGAGTCAACGTGGGACTCAAAATATAACAAACTCGGTAAATATGGTCTGCACAAGATGACCTTTAAAAAGAATACAACGTTAAGTATAAAAATATATACAGACACCAAACTGTGAACAGTGGTTTTTTTGAGAAGGAAGAGGGTTACCGATGACCTTCACCCTCTAATATATTATATATAAGTTTTCACTAGAAGTAAACATTACTTTCCGGATCAGGAAAATGAGAATAGAGCTGTTTTAAAAACAGACAAGAACCATTAACCCCTCTGTTTGACAACTGAGTGGGCTAGAGAGGAGTCAGTAAACTATGGCAGGGGGGTCAAATCCAGCCCACCACCTGTTTTTATAAATAAAGTTTTATTGGAACACAGTGACACCCATTCATTTATGTATTGTCTATGGCCGCTTTAGCCCTCCAACCTTACAGTTGAGTAGTTGTGACAGAAATTGTATGGCCTACAGAAACAAAGATATTTACCATTTTACCCCTTCCCCAAAAAATTTGTCCTGGTCTAGAAAAACATAACTGAAGGAGAAGTTAATGTCCAGTGCAGGCAGGAGTCTCTAACACGTTTACAGGCTGGTAATTTGGACATCACAGAAAACTGGGTCTTCCAGGATTCAGAGGCCATTCAGTCCATCCTCTGCTTCTTTTCCCCATAGATGAGAGTCTCCTCTGCTCCGACCAATCACCTAGGGAGAGCAATACCACAATCACTCTCTGTCAAGGTAAGTCCTTCCTTAAGTCTAACCTAAATCTTACAGCCCTTAATCTTCCTGCCTCACAGCTCAGACCCTTGGCTCCACTGTGGGCACTTGGTTGGGTCTCCCACTGTTATTGGCTGAGACTTGGATCTTGCTCAATGCCCCATCACGCCAGCAAGACCCGAAGGATCAGGAGGGAAGATGGACAGCCAGCCTCGCCCCTTCCCTTCCTGGGCTCCAGGCCCCAGGGATGTGCACATGCAGGAGCTGACCAGTGGGGTCCACCGCACCAGCATTAAGAGGGAGCTGATGGCTTTGGAAGCAGTTGTTAGCACTTCTGGAAGAACGATTACTTTCATGCTGTATAAACACCCATCCAGACCCGTTCCACGAGGGTAAATGAAAGCACAAGAGCATCTGGGCTGATTTATCTAAGCCAGAGGAAGCTAGAGAAATTCATTTCCCCCTCTAAACGATCTGCTCCGGGTCCTAAATATTCAATAATTTCCTAGCTGGGAAATGGATTTCTTCTCCATCCCCATGGCAGGCACTTTGCATTCTTATGCATGACATCATCAAGGTATTAAGGGGCACGCTTTAGAGTAGGATCTGGGCCGCAGCCCCTAACCTTTTCCCAGCTCAGGGAGACTTGGTAGCTCATCAAGACCACAGGCGCCCTTTCCCAATCCCACTCCGCCCTCCCTCTGGGCAGCTGGGTCAGGGCAGCCCCACCCAGTCCCGGAGCCAGGCCTGCAGTTCTTGTCCCTGCCCAGCCCACCTGGCCCACCACCTGATCAGCTCAAGAAGAGGTCTGGCCACCCAGACCTGGAATCCTGTGAGAGCTCAGAGCCCTTTAACTGTCCATTTGCTTATCTGTCTTTCCCACTGGGGGGCTGGGGGGCGGTACTTGGAGGGCAAGGCCGATCTCAGGTTCATTCCTATGCCCCCTTGCATCTGTGCCAGACTGGGTGGTCAGTAGTTAGTGAATGAGTGAATGGATAGGCGAATGAATGAATGACAAAAGAACAGAAAGGTAGATGGATGGCACTTTAAACATTATTCACTTGAGTCCTTAGGGGAAGGACTGTGGTTTATTTATCTGCCCATCTCAGCGCCTGAAACATCATAAGCAGCCAATAAATGTTCATTGAATTAATGTATCAGAGAATGAGCCAGAAACACTGCCCTAAGCAGACTGGAGGGCTGGGCTTCCTGACTCAACCAAGATCGGACAGTACCTGCTCAATGGGGACTCTGACCCTTGAGGAGCCCGCCCCCCATCCCCACTTTTGGGTCTGAGCAGAAGGGTAAAGGCAGGATGCCCACCGTCCGCTCTGCACGCCCTGGCCAGGGAGGGGATTCTGCATCCACTGGCAGAAGGAGGGAAACAGGTCAAGATGCCCAGGGTCCTAGAGTTTGGGGCTTGGAATATGTTCATCGAGGAAAGGGATGGAGCCAGAGAGGAAAGGTCCAATCAGGCCAGATGCTTCCCAACGTCCTAAGGGGGTCAGGGGTCTAACTGTGCCTGGAGGGATGGAGACAGGCAAATGAAGAAGAAATGCAAAGAGAACAGCAGAAAGAAGGGGTCAAGAATAAGAGGCTGAAACAGAGGGTAGAGAAAAAAGGAAAACAAAACCAAGAAGGAACAGAAGGGGGCAGACATGAGACAGAAGGAACTCCCAGACCCACCACCAAGGGACAGGCCCCAGGGAAGACCTGCTGCCATTTTTGCTGGATGCAGAGGGATGCACTGGATGGCCCTAAGGCTCCTACAGTCTAGAAGCCAAACCAAGCTCTGCCAAGAGGAGTTGGAACCCAAGAAACAGTTTGACACCCCCCCACCGCCCTGCTTGGCCAGGTTTTGGAGAATCTACCCAGCGGGTGTGCTGGGAGCCTCCCCCACTGCCCCTGTGCCCAGCCCTGACCCCACTGCCTGGCCCAGTCTTTAGGTCCCATCACTTTGCCAGTCATGAGTGTGAACAGAGATGCTCAGGTGCCAAGGCACTTTTGGACCACACTTTGCAGCATCAGTGCTATGAACTGGGACATGAGCTTCCTGAAGGCAGGGATCCGGGTCTGTTTCATCCACAGCTGTATGCTCCGGGGTCTAAACAGTGCTCCTAGTAGGCGCCCAATACATGTTGATTGAATATGGGTGGAGGAATGAACAGACTACCCAGCTATGCCAGATCCAGGAGAAGTCATCCCAGTAGCTCCAAGAGGAAGGTTGGGGGCTGCCTAGGCCCCGAGTCTGGGCAGGCCCCTCAGTGGAAGCCAAGCCCAAAGATCTCCCCCAAAGCCCCAGGGTGTATCTTTGTCTCCCCTATCTCAGAACATTTAGCAGAATGCAGCTTCTGTTTACTTACTCTGTCCCAAGCTTGGCTGAGGCCAGTGGTTCTCAGCTCTTGACCACACACTAGAATCACCTAGAGAACTTTTTAAATCACCTGACCCATCCCAGATCAATTAAATCAATTGCTCAGAGCGGGGACCCTGGACCTTGCAGTTTAAAATCTCCGTAGGTGATTCTAAGATGCAGCCAGAGTCAAGGACCTAGCATCTAAATCCTGGAACAGTGGTGTTCCCAGTTCCCTGGACCAGTAACATCAGTGCTACCTGGCAACTTGTTAGGAAGGTAAATTCTGGGGCCTTGAGACCTGCTGAGTCTGAAACTCTGGAGGTGGGCCCAGCTGTGTGCTTTAGGAAGCATTTGGGGTGATTGTGATCCAGCCTGGGGAGAGGGTCGTGCTCTAGAAGTATTTCTCCAAAACCCCTCCAGGGAGGAGATCACTCACAGGGACGCCAGCAGGCCTGGAATGAGCTCCCAGGAAAGCCACGTTGCTGAGAGCCTGGGCGTGAGAAAGGACTGTTCCTGGGGCATCAACAACACAGTGAATTAATACGCTGGGAGGATAGGCTTTCTGGAACGGGAGTCTCAGCTGTTCCTGAAGAGCGGTATTCTTGGATGACTAACACGGCCATAGTCACAGTCCCCAGAGATCAGGGTTCCAGTGATCCTTAAATATCAGTATTCCCAGAACATGAACCTTCTGGGGTATCAGTTATCTAGGATGCACAGGAGACCAGCCGGATTGGAGCATCCATCTCCTGGGATGGGATTCCAGTCCCCTCTTCGGTATCAGGTCTGGCGGGGCATCATTCATTTCCAGGCTATTTCTCTCTATTTCCTGTGGAAATCCTTTCCATATTTCCCATCCCATTTGCCAAATGGAGCCTGTTCCACAGGCCTTTCCTGGAGCCCCGGAGACTTGGGGAGAGGGCGAGGGGAGTCCTGCAGGCTCCAAAAACTCTCCCTCCTTTGTCCCTCGGCGTTGCTGACGGGCTCTGGACGCAGCAGAGGAGGAGTGGGTGGTCGCCTGGTAAAGCTTCAGGTCTCCCCCCCAGATCAGCCCACCTGTTTCATGATGATCCAATCAGAACGTTGGCTTCCTGAGGGGGTGTCCATCCCAGCTCTGGGTGGGGACGGGGAGGGCAAGGGGGAAGGCACTGGAAGCCCAGCCCTCCACAGAAAGGCGCAGCCTCGGACCGGTGAGGCCCACTGGAAGAGGCCAAGGGCGGTGGGCGGGGGGGGGGGGGGGGGGGGGGGGCAAGGAGCAGGAAGCCTGCAGCTGGGTGGGGCGGGGCGGGGGGTGGTTACACACCTGCCAGCTGGGGCGGACCCGGAGCTCTCAGCAGGAGGGAGGGCCATTCGGTATCATCTCTTGGGTTCCTGTCCTGGAAGGCGGAAACTTCAGGTTCTAGTTCTATCCCCAATGCTGTGCAAGTGATTCTGGAAACGCTGCTCTCCTCTGGGCTTCAGTGACCACAAAGAACAGAATGAGCCTGGATTGTTTCTTCCAGTCTAGTCCATTCCATCAGACCCAGCCGACTGCCCTCATTCAACAAAAGGAATATGACCATCTTAAAGATGGAACAGCAGAGACCCCAAGAGGTGAAGGGACTTGTCCAAGGTCACGGGATGAGTCAGAGACAAAGGGGAGAGCCAGAGCCCTGAGGCCTGGCCCTCCAGAGAGACAGCACCCTACAAGGCGCTAGGGCTCGGAGTTCTCTCCTGACATCTGTGTGACCAGGACAGATGACTCCCCGTCTCGATCCTCAGTTTCCCAGTGACCTCTTGAAGGATTCTCACTTGAAGAACAAATAAAATAATAACCACAAACACTTAACATGGCGCCAATTTTGGCCCGGGGCCTGTTAGAGGCCCTGACACAGACTGATTCATGTCCTCTCCATCAACTTAGGACGTCCGTACTCCTGCCGGAGGCCGCGGTTCACAGAGGAGGACAAGGACTCAACAAAGGCAAATCCCTTGTCCACAGGCAACCCGAAAGCTGCCTGCAACCCTGATAAAGAGGGCTAGGGGCACTGTGGCCCCAGAGTTGGCTGGAGAGAGATAAGGTTATTAATTTGTCAGGGGGCCCTATTCAGTGGTGCTTATCCTTAATTGCAATTAAGAGGGCAGGAGGCGGCAAGAAGCAGAGCAGGGATGGAGACACTCATGGCACCTGAGGTGACCCCGATGAAGGGCTCTGGGGGGCTGTCCCCTGACCCATCGTGGGCATGGGGAGGGTGGGGTTTCACCTAAGTGGGGTAGTGTCCCCACTATGCCTATGGACCCACTTTCAGAGAAATGGGGTTCCAGTCCCAGCGCTGCCCCTTGGGTGAGCTTCTGCATCAGCCTAAGCTTCCATGCCTTCACCCAAAAGGGGATCATAATGACCCATCTCAAATGGCCATCGAGAGATTAGATGAGATAATCCACTGGAAGCACCAAGCACCACGCTGCCCTGTGCCCAGGGTCAGTGCGTGAGAGCCTGCGGAATTTCCAAGTCAAGAACAAAATGAAAGGTGCTGTATTTTTAAATAACCACCTCCACAAAATGCCCAGTTGATGGCTCTGAAGGGAGGCCAGTGGCTTTAAGACAGGAATCGATCTGGCCCTTGGGCAGGCCAAGAAAAGACTATCAATCCTTGGGCACATTAGAAGCAGGATTGATGGGGAGGGAGCTCAGGGCTGTGAGGAACGGAGGCCAGAGGGACCAGGCCTTGACCCTGGCTTGGCCCCCAAGGGGTCTTCCCTGCAGGGGGTTCAGGAGAGGAATCTATAGGAATCTATAGTCAGAGCTGAACCATGACTCCTGGGCCTTTTCCCAAAGAAGCAGCTGGGATGATAGGGCCACACACACACACACACACACACACACACACACACACCCCTGCACCCTCGCACCCTTGAACAGCCATGCCCATGTCCCATGGACAGCTGCTGGCAGAGCAGTGGCAGCTTCCCAACTCAGTGGAGTTAACACTGATGTCTACAGAGCACCTGCTGTGGGCCAGGCCCTGGAGTCGCCGAGGTGAACAGACCCCCCAAGGGGCCCACGGTCCAGTCTGGGAGACGCAGAATAGGGCATCACTGCCCAGGGGATGAGGGCTCTGAGAGAAGCCAGCCCAGGGGCTGCAGGAGCCCAGGGGAGGGGCCCAGGCCCAGGCTAAGGGCTGAGGAGGGGGCGACCCTTAGGCTGAGCCCTGAGGTAGGTCTTAGGCAGGGAGGGAGGAAGACTTGCGGTCAGCGGAGCAGCGTGGGAAAGAGCGGGGCGGGAAGGAGCAGGGTGCGTGTGCAGCGACCAGGAGCTGCCCTGCGGGGGCAAGGGGGGAGCCCCCCCACCCCTTGTCATGTTCTTCTATGAGCCATGAGGAAGCGCTAAAGACACCTTAAGTCAGTTCTAGACTTTCTGTCTGGAATAGGTCACAGAGGGGAGAGCGGGCCAGATGGGCTCCAGGTGGCACTGTTCACCCCCACATGTTCTGGGGGCCCTGGGGCCTAACCGTCGGGAAGCCACACGCCCTCTGCTGAGAACGCACAGGGCCGAACACCGCTCTGGGCCCCCAGTACCGTCCCCACAGCTGACTCTTGTCCGCAGGACTTGTGTGTATGGAAGGGAGACTCGGCATAACCCAACTCCATCCCAGGGCAGCTGGGCGGCCCAGAGGCTTTCTTCACCTCGTGACTTTTCTCTCTCATCAGGTAATCCCCCTCCTTCCTTTGGCCTTGGCTACAGAAAGGAGGAAGGAGGGGAGTGAAGGAAACAGACTTCCACAAAATGGAAATCCTCTCTACCGAATTGGCCACATGACCTTGGGCACGTCACGTCCCCCATCTGGGCCTCTGTTTCCCCGCTGTGAAGTGCTGTGGTTGGTACAGCTTGCTTCCCAGAGTCCGTCCAGGGCTAGCGTTCTGAGGAGTACAAAGAGCCAGCTCCCTGGCTCTTGGCTTCCTGGGCTGTGTGACCTCAGGCAAGTCCCCAAACCCTCTGGGCTTCTCATGCTTCTGCAGAAGGAGGGCAGTAACTCCCACCAGGCTGCAAATGGGGGTCGTGCAAGGAGACGGTGTATGCAAAGCACCCCCCCAGTCCTGGGCACACAGAGGTCCCCCCAGGACCTGCCGTGGGTCCTGCCCTGGTCAGCCGGGGAAGGTGTTGGGGGGAGCGGGGCTGCAGCGAAGGAGGGGGAGGAGGGAAGGCACACAGGCGCCCACTGTTTGTTCAGCCATTCTGGGTTTGGAATGACTCTCCTTTCATCCCTGTGAGTGAAGTCTCCACTTGTCCAAAGTGAGTGTCTACAGTGGCCCAGGCCCCCATTTATCACGCGGCGTTTGATGGAATATTCCTCCTCGAGGAATTGCACTACCAGACAGTACTCACGCGCGGCCAGCGTCTTTGAAACTGAACAGCAGTTTCTTTAAAGGGACAGGAGAGGCGCGCTGCATCCCAATATGCGGCTTTGAACACGTCGACATTAATAGAGGTCACCGTTCCAGGGGACGCGGGGCCTTTCCCAAGAATAAATCAACAGCTGGTGGCACCGGCCAGCCAACCGTTCTGTTTTGCTCACGTTTCCTTTTTGATCGTCTGCTGCCACCGGGGGTTACAGGGGTGGGGGAGGCAGGCACGTCTGTACCCACTTTGCTGGGCCTTGCGGGGAGAGTCCTGTCTGAAGGAGGCCTAGAGAGGTCATCCATCATCCTGTCCCTTCCACCACTGCCAGGTAGGATCTCGGAGTTTCAATGCAGGATACCAGCAAGCTTTACAGAGGGTTTCCTGGGAGTCAGGCATCAGGCTCAGGGCTCATGGTGCACCCTCTCATTTCATCCTTACGGCTGTCTGGGGAAACTGAGGCCCAGAGACCTTGGGGTCCTTGCCCAAAGTCCCACAGCTGGTAAGGGACTTACCCCAATCCAATGTCTGACCTTCACCACGCACCAGACTGCTGGTCAGAAGGGCTTTGGAGTCAAAAATGCAATTAACTGGGATTTCCTGACCTGTAGACCTACTGGGTGTGGTTCCCCCGTGGTATCATTTCAGAGAGGAGAGGCAGAAGGCTGGTGCCCACCTGAGCACCAATAGTCTGCCCTGATCTAGCCTCCTGGAGAAAGGCTGCAATAGTATGAAGCCCGGAGGAAGCTTGGCTCGACAAGTACACCCTGGACTTGGCAACTAGATAGTCCTGGTTCGAATCCTTGCTCTGCCATGTCCTAGTTATGTGGCCTTGGGCAAGTGACTTGACCTCTCTGGGCCTCGGTTTGAAAACATGGTCCCTCCAGCAAGGCATCTACACAGTCATGGGAAGGGGGCAGGTGTCTGTGTGTGACAGTCACCCCTCCCTTGCCCCAGGCCCCCCCCACCAACTTTTTTCCCAACACTTCACTGTCTGCAAGAATGTAGGTACAGAGTGGTTTGCCCCTGTGCTGGTCCTGCCCCATTTAAAACCCTTAACAAATGCTCCGATGGATGATGTTTTATGTTTCTGTAGTTTCTGATTGCTTTATCAATAGTGCTGCTTATGTGAGTTCCATGATTTATCTGCTTCTGCCCCCCACCTCCCTGTGTGGCCCTGGGCGAGTCATTCATCCTCCCGGGTCACAGAACACTGCAGCTGGTGGGAGGTGGTGAGGGACCTCAGAAATCATCAATCCAGGCCTTTCACTGTATCTGTAAGAATCACAGCAACAACCCAAACCACCCCCAAGCCCGTGGTAGACCAGTACACTGGCGGCCCCCAGTGACCATGGCTCCTGGTGTTCCTGCCTCATATTCCTGTCCCTCCTGCCCCAACTCTGGGTCAGGCCATGTGACTCGCTTTGGCCAATGGGACGTGAGCAAGCACGAGCAAGAAGAAACTCCATAGGTACTTGCTCTTTGGGGCTTTTTATCTTGGAACACCCCCTCTCGGAAGGCTACTTTGAGACACCCAGGCTCAAAGGAAGCCTGGAATACCAAGAAAAACCTAGGAGCCCCAGCAAGGAACCCCAGCTGAGCTTCCAGCCCGCAGCCAGCAGCCAGTCCAGCCCACCGCCGGCTGCAGCTGCATGAGTGACCGGGACAGCAATGGTGACCAGCTCATCTCGGTTTGCCTGGGACCTTCCTAGTTTCAGCCCAGAGAAGTCCCACTCCCAGGAACATGTCGCCTGTTGCGGTCACCCTGCCAGAAACAGATGGAGCAGAAAAACCCACCCATCAGCTCATGGGGTCAAGGGAAATAGCAAACAATTATTTTAACCTCTAAGTTGGACATGTTTTGTGAAGTAGCAACAGATAACCAAAGCAGGTCCCTCGTATGTGCCAAGCACTGATATAAGTTCAGCCTCTGATACAAGCTCTAATCTTCACAACAGTCCTTTTGAGATAGGCTTTTTTTTTTTTTTAAGTTTATTTATCCATGCAATCTCTCCACCCAGCATGTGGCTTGAACTCAAGACCCTGAGATCCAGAGTAACACACTCTTCGGACTGAGCCAGCCAGGCGCCCCTTGAGTTGGTTTTAGTACTCGACACGGAAAGAGCCTGAGGCTCAGACAGGTCAAGTGAGGTTTCAAGGTCAGGGGTTAAGAAATGGGGGAGTGAAGAATCCTGTGACAAACAACACTATGAAGAATTTTTAAAAAGAAAAGAAAGGAAGGAAGGGAAGGGAAGGGAGGGGAAGGGAAGGGAAGGGAAGAGAAGAGAAGAGAAAAAAGAAAAAGAAAGGAAAGAAGAAAGGAAAAAAGAGGAATGGAAAGGAGAAAAGAGAAGAGAAAAAAGGAAAGGAAAGAAAAGAGGAATGGAAAGGAGAGGAGAGAAGAGAAAAAAGGAAAGGAAAGAAGAAAGGAAAGGAGAGGAGAGAAGAGAAGAGAAAAAAGGAAAGAAAGGAAAGGAAAGGAGGGAAAGGAAAGGAAGGAAAGGAAAGGAAAGGAAAGAGGAAAGGAAAGAGGAAAGGAAAGGAAAGCCCTGGGTGTTTTTGCTGCCATCTAGTAAATAAGGATGCACAGTTCAGGAAGATGTAACTTCCCCAAAGCCCCACAGCAAGAGAGTCTACGGGGTACCTCTGACATTCTAAGTTTAATCACACAAACGCCTGCATCAGGGATATCTAGTGTCACCTTAATGTTGTGTAACAAACCATTCCCAAACTCAGTGGCTTAAAACAAGCATTTATTTAGCTCATGAGCCTGTGGGTCAGTCGAGTGGCTCTGGGCTGGGCTGGGCTCCTGTGTCCGGGGTCGGCTGGCCGTTGGCTGAGCAAGCCAGTCCAGTCCCCTCTCTGCGTGTCTCCCATCCTCCAGCAGGCTAGCCGGGGGGATGCTCTCATGACAAAGCCAGAAATGCAGGAGCAACATGCAAGATCTAGACTTGGAACCAGTGCAGTGTCGGTCCCCTTTGGCCAAAGCAGATCACAAAGCCAGACCAGGGACAGGCGAGGGAGTTACAGACTCTGCCTTTTGGGACAGCTGCAAGGTCTCATTGCAGAGGACGGAGGTATGGGAAAGACTGAAAAAAATCGGAGTTGTTCATGATTTATCACAACAGAGTCTTTACCATATTTCAGGCAATGTGCTGAATATTTTGTACTTGTTATTTATTTCTTGAACCATTCCTATAATTTAATTAGGCACTATTTTCAGCCCCCAGGATCCAGTTAGGGAAGCTAAGTCATATGACAATGAAGCGACTAGCCCAAGGTCACACAGCAAGTAAGGGGCAGAGCCAGAATTCAAGGCCAGATCTGCTTTGCTCCTAAGTCCATGCCCTTAACCACTGAGCCACGCCAGTGCCTGATTCCTGTAGCCGGCTCCAGCCTTGATATTCCAGAGGACAAGAGGCTGGGATCCCTGAAGCCTCTCCTCGGAGTCAGAGCCAGTTTCTTCCCCAGCCAGAAGTTTCTGCTGGTGCGGCAGGAAGTCCTGCTCACAGAGATGAAAGCCCCTTTGCCAGGCGAGTTAGCTCTGCTGACAAAGGACCAGCTTCCTTTAGAGTCGGTCCTCCAGGAGGGGAACAGGTGTGAGACACGGGAGGTGGAGGGATGCAGACAGGGGTGGGGCTGGGGAGCCCACGGGATTCATCTGCATGGGGGGTGGCGGGCAGCCTGGGATTCAGAAGACAGAGACTGCCTAAGCTACTAAAGCACTAGGGATGATCCAGGCCGGCAGCTTATGTTACAGGTGGGGAAACTGAGGCCCACAGGGGTGCAGAGACTTAAGAACACACAGCCGGCTGGGGGCTGACTGGACACTGGGTACTCTCCCCACCTGCTGGTGACCCAGCTCATCCTGGAGTCGCTGGGGGCCTCCTTACAGGCTCCCACGGAGAAGGGGGCCCGGTGATGGCTGGGGTCTGCCACGGCCTCACGTCTCCAGGGAAAGTCAAGTCTTGGGGCATTTGGGGCCCACTGAGCTATTTCTATGTCTTTTCTTCAAGGAGATTCAGCCGAACACGGTGCTGATCAGCAAACACCATTTATTACCTCTGCTGCTCCTGGAGCTCCGTTCTCCGAGACAGATAATGCCCCTTATCTCAGCCTGGAGAGCAGGGCACGGGGAGGCCCGGAAAGACGATCCCTGCCTTAGCGATAAGGATTTACCAGCTCCGGCCTCCGCAGCCTTGAGCAAACACAGCGCCAGGGGCGTGTGCTTGGTATTTGCATAGGGGACCGTACAAAGTGCGGCTGGGGGAGGCTCGGGGGGGCCCCTGGCAGCGTAGGGGACGCAGAGGACACACACCATGGACGCCCCACAGTCCAGGCCTCGCCCCTGCCTCTGACTCTGCGAGTGACCTTGAGCGAGGCAGGTGACTTCCCTGGGCGTCCTTCACCCCATCTGCTTCAGAAGGGTGTGGTTGAGATTAGGGGTTTTCAAAGTGCATTCCTTAGGATCCCAAAGTTCCCTGGAGGGGCTTCAGGGGCATTCCTGAAGGGGAGGAAGAGAAAGTGGAGTCCTAGCCCTGTCCCCCAGCTGCCCCCTGGAACAATTACTCTTATCTGCTTGATGTGCTGGAGTCCATGTGTGATGTCATTTCAACAGAGAGTCTCATTACTTCCAAGGAATTAGGCTAGATGAGCCATGAATCCCCTTCTAGGAGACTGAGAGGGTGAGGATGGGGGGACAGGGAGCCCGGATTAAGGGCTGCATGATGGGAAGGGGGTCCGGACTAAGAGAGGATGTGACCCCACCTGGCAGAACTCCTCACATCCACCCACCTCGCCTCCTTCCAACCCAGGGCCTCCCCCCTGGCTTCCTCCCTTGAAAAATCCATTACCTGCCTCCCACTGGGAGGTCTGGCCCAGCCACAGGGAGGATGGGGAGGGGGGAGTGGACCCAGGAGGCTGAGCTGCAGGGGCAGGGAGTGGAAGCCAGCCGATGGATGGGGGCAGCAGGAACAAAGTCCAGCTGCCAACCCGGTCCCCACTCTTCCCAGCTGTGTGATCTGGGACAGGCATGTGCCTTCACCTCTCAGAGTCTGTTACCTCCCCTATAAAATGGGGGGGGCGGTGGAGGGTACTGTGCCTCCCTATAGAATTGTGAGGGCCAAAAAAGATGTTAAAGTACTCAGCTCAGAACCTGGAACAGAACAGGTGCACACGAAGAGAGACACAAACTAATAGAAGCTCGGCCATGATCTCTGACTCCAGACCATTGGCAGAGCAGGGTACCCCTCGGTACCCCAGGGAATGTCAAGGTGGGGCAGAGACGGCAGTACCAAACACTTCTTCGGTGTCTCTGCAAATCCTCCAGGCCCCCCCAACCCCCCTTTCCAGCCACTTCTGCTTCCAGCAGCTTCCTGCAGAGCCCACGTCCCAGCACTGACGCTGGGACCTGACCCCTCACTCCGTGCTCCTTATATGAAGCTGCAACAGGACTCACAGGCATAGTCAGAAGTTGGGGGGAGCTAACACTCCTGGGAATAGAGTCCAGCACAATAAGTGCTCAATACATATTAGCTGTTCTTTTGGGTGGGGGGGGGTGTCAGAGGGAAAGAGAGAGAATCTTGAGCAGGCTCCACGTCCAGCTCAGAGCCCAATGCGGGGCTCAATCTCACAACCCTGAGATCATGACCTGAGCTGAAATCAAGAGTCAGGTGCTTAACTAAACGAGCCCCCCAGGCACCACCCCCCTCATGTTAGCTGTTCTTATTTGGAGTTCCAACCAGGGTTCCCCCCAGAGTCCTCCTTCATGCACCAGCACCTGCCCAAACCCCACATCCAGTCCAGGCAACAGTGCTAATTGGGCTTCTGACATAAGGCAAAGATGCGGAAGAAAGCAGTGGGGTATCAAAGCAAAAATTCCTACCGGAGACTAGCTAAGGCATCTCTGAGCTAAGCACAGGGGTATCAGGGAGGACAGGAAGACACTAAGATTCTGCTGGAGCCTCCACAAAATATGGGGGTCTAAGACAGAGAGGGTGCGTGCTGCCACTCTCAGGGAGGCAGAGATTCTGAGTTCCTTACATCGACACAGAACGAGAGCAGAAGAAATGTCTGCCTGCAGGGTCCAGGCAGAAAGCCTGAGCTTACTGTCTGCCAAGTTCCCTCATCTCAAAGGGAGAACATTCCCTGCCCATAAAGGCCACCAGCCAGGAGAGCCTGTAGGATCAGGAATGGGGTCAGAGGGGCACCTGGCTGGCTCAGTCAGTGGAGCATGTGATTCTTGATCTCAGAGTTGTGGGTTCGAGCCCCAGGCTGGGTGTAGAGATGACTTAAAAATAAAATCTTTAAAAAAAAAAGAAAAAAAGGAATGGGGGTGGGTAGGGGACAGGCAGTGACTACATGGATCATGAACTAACAACCAGACAAGACCAAGAACATCCCAAGGAAGGAAAAAGTTGGCAGGGAGAGGGACATGGGGAGCCTGAGCCAACAGAGATTAGGCTTCTGCCCCTGGTCAGAAAGGAAACTTGAAAGTGAAATTTAAGCTCAGTTTTAGAACAATAAAGAAGGTTGTATTTTTTGCACACTGCCATTGGTGGACGAGATAGCTACCAACAAAGACAAATAGGTATAAAAATCTGAGATTACTGTGTTGCCAAGTCTCCCTGCCGCAAGAAACCACTTCATACATCATTATCGAAGAGGCCTGTCTCCCTTCTTGCAAGGATGAGTCCTTGGAAGTGCAATTGCTGGGAGTCAAAAGGTACTAACTGCTCAAGCCTCTGAGCATGGTATAGAAGCACTCTCTTCCAGAAAGCTCGGACCAGTTGCTACTCCACCAGCTGGGGATAAACAGCCTGCTTCAATCCTCACTCTGCATCTTCAAGGAACGTCATTTTGTCTGCCTTTGCCAATTCGATGGGCCAGAGACTAGAGTCTCTCTGTCTCCATCTGCATCCTCTGATTACTAGAGTGAGGTTCCCCCCCTCCGCAGGCACTTTGGGAAAGCCAGAGAGTTCGGGTTACACGACCCTTGTTAAGCATGTGCATGTGCACAGGATTTTTGACATAAGACTCCCTGGGAAAACTCGCTCCCCTGTCAGAGAGCACCATCCTGTCGCTGGGCAGCTCTGATCCTCAGTTTCCGAATCCATGAAGTGGGGGGAATGACATCTGTCCTGTAGGAAGGACGTAGTGGGTATTTATTTGTAGTCTGCTTCCTTGGCTTTCTCTTTCTTCTTCCCTCTCCAGCCCATTGGCCTAATTTCCTGGCAATGTGGTTTGGTCACGGGAGGGTTTGACTGGCTTAGACCGATCGACGTCTTCCATCTCCCTGGGCACAGTGATTGGTGCAGCTGTGAGCACATGATCCAAGGGCCCACAGGCCCAATTCTGAGACTTGAACTGAGCTGTTGGGTGACCAGCCTCTCGTTTACTCACAGATGTGAAGGAGGAAGTTGCTGGCGGCCATCCTAGAGACCGAGGGACAGGTTTGAGGTGAATGATGAGACACCAAGGATGTGGAGCCAAGAAAGAGGTAAAGGGAAAATGCACTGGTCCTATGCCTACCAATCAGTGTGTAGAGGCTGGATCAAACCTTGCCTGAAGCAAGCCCTGTCTCTCTTTTAGTTATGTAAGCCAGTGAATTCCCTTTATTATTTAAGCTCACTTGCAATGCAAATTACAGTACTGAAGATGTGCATTACTGTAGGGACAGTGCCCGGTTTGGCACATAGAGGGCATTCAGGAGATCACCGCCTCGTGCACAGAAGCTGGTATACAAAGGCATAGAACAGACCCATGGGGTTTCGATCACAGCTCCACCTCCTCTGAGCTCTGCCGTGTGACCCAAGCAGCTTCACCTCCCTGAGGTTGATAACACCTGCCTTCTCAGGCTGTCGTGAGAATTAAAATAAAATCCATGAAAACACTCTATAGTCCCCAGCCCATAGTAAACACTCAACAAACTATTATTATTTATTAACAGTATTATTGTAACAGCAATGTTTATCACTACCTGTCTCCCAGGCTTGACGGTGAGCTCTTTGGGGATAGGGCCAAGTTCGTGTTGCCCTGTGTGTCTATTGCAGCAACCTGGCTCATCACTTGCTTGTTGGTTGCACGTTGCATGTTTGCCTCCTTGGACCTAGAGGCAAGTTCCTTGCAAGCAGAGACTGGGACCCACCTCTGTGCTCCACAGCGGGTGGGTAGGTAAGCCATGTGTCCCAAATCCTTGCTGATGCCTCAGTGAATCCTAAGACTGGCCGAGTCTAAGAATTACAATACCTACGAGGAAGTCACGACCATTCTCCCCTTTGGACGGATGACAAACTGGGGCCCGCCATGCTGATGGGGAGGTCGAAGTCTCCAGAGCCACAGTGGCAGTGGTAGAACCAGCATTTGACCTTGGCGCTGTAGGACCCCGGGGCCCATAAGTTGGCCTTCCTGTTGGTGAGAGGCACTGATGAGCCGGTGCCACACCCGATGGGTAAGGTGGCAAAGGCGAAGGCCCAGAGCCGACCGGACTATGGTTTAGAGGCAAATACTGACACAGCTTTCATCAATACCGTTGGTGGCGGTTTATATATATACTATTAGATGGTTGCTGCAGCTTGAGAAAAGGTGGTAAAGCTGGGGGAACGCAAATGGCCAGGAGTATGAGCGGGGAGGGGCCTCAGGCAGATGAGAGTCGGGGAGTGAGCGGTCAAGGGCTCCTGGTCGGGGGCTCTGGGTCTCTGGCTCCTGGGAAGCTGGGCAGGAGAGTGAGGCCCTTGTGCCTGGGACCTTACTGTCACCCTGACTCTTGCCCACACTGTGAACTACGGGGCGGGGTGGGGAGTGGGGGGGCCTGTCCCTCACAGGCCCTGCCATGGGCGCCTACACCAAGTCTGCCAGGGTTGGGTTCCCACATTTGTCTCCAAGGCCCAAGGCGGGAGATCCTGCTTCCTCGGTAAGGCCGCGGATATCTGCTGAACAGATGAGGGCACTGAAGTTCAGAGAGGACCACAGCCTGTCCTGGCCACCCAACTGACAGGAGGCAGTGTAGATGTTAGAACCCACTCTGTCCCCACCGCTGGTCCCTCCTGGGTGACCCCAGACTCTGACTTCCCACTACAAAGAGGAGACCACGGGCACCACCCCACAGGGCCTGAGTGTCAAGGGCAGGAGGGCCCGGAGCTTCCCTGGACGTAGAGACATGTGGAGGGGAGCTAAGGCCAGACACTGTCCTTCTCAGAGGCTGACAGAGGTCATTTACAAGCACTGGGGACACAGGAGACCATCTCTGCGGACACCCAATGCCTCTAAAAGCAGTTTGACCTTATGCTCCTTCCTGTACCCCACCACGTGGATGCACCCCAGTGCCCTCTGCCCTCCCAGCACCACACCCAGAGGCCAGCTCAGCTCCCAGCTAGCCGTGCCACCCTGGGGCACCACCTCCACCCCTCGGAACCCCTTCTGGAGCTGCAGAGACAAAGCAACACCCACGGGACTGTTTTGAGGATAGCCCCTAGCAACCCCCCCAAAAAAAGCAGCCAAAGGCTCCGGTCCCCTCCACACACCAAGCCTGTGAGTCCCTCCCCATCCTCAAGGCAAGGCTCTAGGGACATCCTCGCTGCCCCTCTGTCTCTCGTCCTCCCACCCTCCACCTTTCCAGAACCCAGAACCAGGAATGTCTGTGTCCTGGAGGGTCATTTTCCAAGCATTGCTCTCCACTGTCCCCCCCACCCTGGTGGGTCTAGAGCAGGACCTGGCATGTTCTCAGATCTCTGTGAATAACTGTTGAATGACTGACTGACCAACAGGGAAAACCGGGGTCCAGGGAGTTGCTACCTGGATCCCCGAGCCCCGGGAAGATTTCCCTGGCCCTCCACCCAGGCTGAGTTAAAGGCTCCTCCTAGGAGCTTCCCTGAAGCCCAGAAAAGTCCAGGAAAAGGTATAGGCTCTGGGGTCCAAACCTCGGCTCTACACTGACTAACTGTTTGTCTTTGGGCAAGTGACATGACCTCTCTGCGCGACCACATCGTCCCCTGTAAAATGAGGGTGACAGTGCCAGCCATGGACAGTGCCACCGTCTGCAAGGTGTCACGAGCCGGGCACCGCACGCAGCCTGGCACCAGGGACGTTCCGAGTGGTTTTTATTGGCGGCCACAAAGGTCTCGCGGTGTTGTCTCGGTGACCTGTCTTTCGCCACCTGCCCTGACCTCCCCAACACCTGCAGGGAAGCCAGTCAGGAGTTTTCCCAGAAGCCCTGCAGGGACCTCTTACTGCCTCCGCGAGCCTGCCGGACTGCGGCCCCCTACCCCCGCCCCAGGGTCTGCACCTGCCGCTCTTCCCCAGGGACGGGGAAGGGGCGCTGTCTGCGGGTCCACAGCCCCAGGGCTGGTCCTCGGCCAGCGAACAGACAGGTCGCCCATCAGGACCAACTCTCAGGTGTAACTTATACTCCAGAGCCCCTGTGGCATCAGGCGGAGGCCACTTTCTGCGGGGCTTCACCTGAAATCGCACGCTGGCCTGGATGCCCCACCCCCACCGCGCCCTCCCTCCCCCTGCCCTGCACCGCAGTCTTTAGCAGCTACCCAAGACTTCCCTCTGTCCCCATGTGCAGCTCGGGCCGCTTGGTCGATGTGGGAAACTGCCATCAAGAAAAAGATTCAGGGGGCACCTGGGTGGCTCAGTTGGTTAAGCAACTGCCTTCAGCTCAGGTCATGATCCTGCAGTCCCGAGATCGAGTCCCGCATCGGGCTCCCTGCTCGGCGGGGAGTCTGCTTCTCCCTCTGATCCTCCGCCTCTCATGCTCTCTGTCTCCCATTCTCTCTCTCAGATAAATAAATAAAAAATCTTAAAAAAAAAAAAAAGAAAAAAGAAAAAGATTCAGTGAGTCAGCCAGGGGATGACTTCTGGAGGGAGCAGCCGAGACTGAGAGTGGCAGGTCTCCCCCGGACCCCCTCCCAGCCCCCTCCCTTGCCCACGCTGAGAGCCATTTGCAGCCATAAGTGTTCAGTGTAGCATATGGTCTTCAGTGCATGGGCCTTGAGCTATGTAAACAAGGTTGTAAAATTTAAAGGTCAATCGGGCTGGGACCCCAGGGGCAGCCACCCTGGCATCATAGCTGGGGGCAGGGTTTGCACGGGACAGGTAGGAGGAGGTTCATGACAGCCTCGAGTCTGGAATGGAAAGAAGGGGTGATCTGGCCCCAGTGGATGGCTGCTTCTGTTTTGCTTGTAATCATTGGCTCTGAAATGATAGGATGGATGCAGGCCCACATCTGGACCCTACCACAGTCAAGGGGGTTGGATATTTTGTCTCTTTCAAAGAAAATACATCCTGGGGCGCCCAGGTGGCTCAGTCGGTGAAGCATCCGACTCTCCTTTTCAGCTCAGGTCACGATCTCAGGGTCGTGCGATCGAGCCCCGCATTGCGTGCCGTGCTCAGTGCAGAGTCTGCTGGAGATTCTTTCTCCCTCTGCCCCTCCCCCGCTCTCTCTCTCTCTCTCTCTCTCCCTAAAATAAATAAATAAATCTTTTGTAAAAAATAGAAAATACATCCTCCTCTGTGCAGGTGAACAAGGAACCCAACACGGGATCAAAGGTGCTAGGGATTCAGCCAACAAGATGAGAGACTTGCCCTCCTGGAGCTTACATTCTAGAGGGAGAAAAAACAAGCGAACAAGTCCTGACAATTTTAGATACTGATCAGTGCTATAAAAATCAATGACGGAGGGCGCCTGGGTGGCTCAGTTGGTTAAGCGACTGCCTTCGGCTCAGGTCATGATCCTGGAGTCCCGGGATCGAGTCCCACATCGGGCTCCCTGCTCGGCAGGGAGTCTACTTCTCCCTCTGACCCTCCCCCCATCATGCTGTCTCTCTCTCAAATAAATAAATAAAATCTTTAAAAAAAAAAAATCAATGACGGGAGGAGGGGTTCCCCGGGGGGGCTCAGTCAGTTAAGAGTGTGACTCTTGGTTTCAGCTCAGGACGTGGTCTCAGGGTCCTGGGATCGAGCTCCACGTCCGTCTCTATGCTCAGCACAGAACCTGCTTGAGATTTCTCTCTCCCTCTCTCTCTCTAAAATAAAAAAATTAATAAATCTTTTAGAAAATTCGGTGGGAAGGAAGCCTACATTCGCTCAGGGGAGCCCAATGGGATGATATCATAACAGTATCTGTATGAGGAGGTGGCGTTGGCCACAGTCCGCGGCTGACACAAGGCTGGGGGCTCCATCAGCAGGCCGCCCTAGCCTTCTCTCCACCGCCTCCCTTCACTGCAGAGCCGGCAGGTGTTCCCAGAGCAGAGGCCTCCTGGCCAGCCTCACCCGTGGGGATTTCTCACCCAGCTTCCTGACTCTGTACAGCATTGGTTAAGAGCGCGGGCTCTGGAGTTACAGCCCTGGCTTTAAATCCCAGCTCGGCCACTCACCAGCTGGGTGCCCCTGCACCTCGTTTCCAGAGCCGTAGAATGGGAATAAGGGCAGTACCTAGCTGGGGGAGTCACCGGTAGGAGTCAGTGAGGTGGGCGGAGCATGTGCGGAGTCAGCCCGCAGGAAGGGCTGGCCATCATGGTTCTGTTTGTCATGAAGGGGATGCCCTCTACAAGAATCTGGCTGAGACAGGAAGAGAAGCAGCCCACGAGCTGGAGGCAGAGAGATGGGGTGGTGAGGAAGGGGGGTGAGCCGGGGAGGAGGGGCCTCGAGGGCTCAAGGATCAGGCCACGGATGTACAGGGAACCGAGTGGGGCTGCACAACTTCTTGAAGACATGCCGCAGAGGGGCTCTGAATGGCATGCAGGATGCTCTGGGATGCTCAAGGACGCGCAAGTTCCCCCAATTTGTCAGATGAGGGAGACAGCAGAGGAGGGAGAAGGGTCAGATAAGCCTGGGCTGATCCTGGCCTTGGCCACTTAGGGGCAGCATCACAAAACGGGGTGCTCCCAGAGCACCATCTGTTAACATAGACATAACCCTGGAACCCACCTCCCTGCGAGGTCTGTGAGGACCGAATGAGATCTTGCATGAAGTCAGCACTGGGTTCTTGGAAGTTAGTAAAATTACAGTGAAGAGTCTGATTTTAAGATTCAGTGAACCCAAGGCTCAAGATTTTAAGATTCTAGTTTACGAGATTAAGACCACTGGTACTTGAATGTCAGTTCTGGGAGGACAGGGATTTGGTCTGTTTTGTTCATGGTTGTATCCCTAGGACCTGGCAGCCAGGGGTTGGCATATAGGTGAGCTGTGTGTGTGTGTGTGTGTGTGCAATTGTGTATGTGTGTCGGATGAAGGAGTAAATGAAGGAATGACTGGATGGGCAGGCTGACCACTCTGTCCCCTTACCCAAGCCAGAAGGGAGGATGCCGTCCCTGACTCTCTGCCCCGTGCATCCCACCTCCTGCCGAGCAGCTCTCCGGTCTGCACCCTCCTCCCCTGCAGCAGCCCCTCGCTCCCCTGGAGCCCAGACAGCCTCCTCACCGGCTCACCCTCCCCTCCCATCTCAAAAAGCTCATTTACAGAAAGAAAAGTTCATTAACCAAATCCGGGGCATTCAGCCGCAGGGCTGACCCATTATGAGGCACAAAAGAAAGTCTTACCTTAGTCACTTACACAATTAACGGCGAGGACCTCGGCCACTGCCGTCCCCGGCACACCCTCCTTCCCATGGCCCTGGACTGTGGCGGAGCAGGAACCCCACAGCGGTCAGGTGACGCTCTGGCACCTCCTCCCCTCCTCCCCCAGGACTCCGTGAACCTGCGTCCAGCCGCTCCCGCCTCATTAAGCAGCCGGCACAGGGCCCTGGGAAACGTCTTCATTAGGTGACCACACTGGCTTGTGTAAATTAATTTGATAAAGATAATGAAGTTCAGCAGAGCAGAGCTGACCATGTTTCTGGGAGAAGCTGCCCTGAGGCCTGAGCTCTAGGAACCAGGATCTGGGGAGGGGGGAAGGGGTTTGCAGGCGGCACTGCAGGGGCTCGCTGTCCCCCCAACCCCTGCCCGCCCCCCCCCACTGCATCTCAGCCTTGTGGAGGCTGAAGGACCCCAGGGCGCAGGGGGGTATCTTGTCCGAAAGGTCTCTGGAAACAAGCTGGTTTCAATCCTGGCTTTGCCATGTGCTATAGGTCACCTGACCTCTGAGTGCCTCAGCTTTCTCAGCTGTAAAATGGGCATGACGATCCTGCCTCCTAGCACCGATTAAATGAAGTACTACATGTAAAGCATTTCTCACAAGCCTGGAGTTCATAGAGGGTCCTCAGGAAATTATAGCAGTTACTTGTATTACCAAAATAAAATAATGGAAGCTTCCCCTCACTGACCTTGTGTGTCCATTTGGAAAATGGTTCTTTTAGAGAAATGATTAGCTCTTGATTTTCATGAGGCCTCTCTCATGCTGGGCTTTCTGTTCCCTTTGGGGTTCAAAGGGTTGAAGAATTTGGTCAAGTTTACGCAGCTGCTAAGTGGTGAGTGCAAGATTTGAACCCAAAGCAAAGGAAGGGCATCTGTGCAGACGTGTGAACCTGCAGACAAATGGGCTGGCCCCGTGTCTGAACACACCCGATGCCTCTGTGTTCCCTCTGAGCCAGCTTTGCTTACCAATCCAGGCAGCTACACAGGAGACAAACAGCACTGAGCACACACTGGCGGTAGGTGGTGTTAGATCGGGGATCCCTGGGGATCGGGAGAGCCCGAGGCTCAGGCCCAGTTCTGCGGCGACTGTCTGTGGCCCCTTGGCCAAGCCACACCCCTCTCGGAGCCTCTTTCCCATCTCTAAAGGGCAAGGAAGGTTTCCAACTCCCGACACCTTTTCAGCCCCATTCATTCCACGGATCCTCCTCTGAGCCACCTGCTCTTTGGTTTGAGGATGCCTGAAATTTCTCCCCACGTGTTCTGCCTCCTGGCCCAGTGCCATCCCACGGGGGCTGAGAACCACCTGCATTCTGTCCCCGCAGAGAGTAGCAAGAAGGACTAAGTGTAGACAGCAGGGTTCCCTGACTCTGCATGAGGCGGTATCGTGGGGATGCAGGATCCCAAACACAGAAGTTCTCCTCGGGATGCAAAAATCCCCAAGCTAGGGCGCCTGGGTGGCTCAGTTGGTTAAGCGACTGCCTTCGGCTCAGGTCATGATCCTGGAGTCCCGGGATCGAGTCCCGTATCAGGCTCCCTGCTCGGCGGGGAGTCTGCTTCTCCCTCTGACCCTCCCCCCTCTCATGCTCTCTCTATCTCATTCTCTCTCTCAAATAAATAAATAAAATCTTTAAAAAAAAAAAAATCCCCAAGCTGGGGTACGTGATAACCGCTGATCAGCAAAGAAGAATAACAATGATAGTGTGAAGGATTTTTTTTTCCTTGCTGTAAACGAGAGAGATGCATTGGGTGTCTAATTAGCAAAATATTAGGTAATTGGTGTAATCTGGGACTATTCCCTTCTTTGACAACCTCTACTGGGCTGGCCCATTTCAAGCCTGAGCTGCCGGTAATATCAGCTGATAATTGTAATACTGAAAATGAAAAATCAAATCAGAGCCATCGGAGGCTCCCATTAAATTGATTTAGGACTGGAAAAATTAATGGGATTCCCTTGCCTCCCCCCTCCTCCCCGCCTGGTGTCTGCCTCGCTCTGCCACATGGAGAGAGGATCGGTGGGGCTCTGCCACTCAGCTTCTGGCCTGCCCCCACCCTGCAAAGAGCCCACCCCCCCAAAAGCCAGTGGGGAGAGTTCAGTAAGAGAAGAGAGGAATGCACCCAGCACCGCAGCCTCAGACTGAGCTGGTGCATTTTTCCTTTCCTCTCGCAGGAGAACTGAACCTCTGGGACGAGGCCCAGAACAGTCGGTGCTATTTCTAAGTTTGATGAGGCAAGGAAATAGAGTCAGTGTGATGTGTGTCCCATCAGTTCAAGTGACAGAAATCAACTCAAACCAGCTTAAAGCAGAGAGAACATTTATTGACTCATGAACCCGGGAAGTCCAGAGGGAGAGCTTACCCAGAGACGCCAAGAACCCAAAGGTGTCACCACACCACCTCCTCTGTCCCTGCCTCCCCTCCTTCCCTCCCGCTGTGGTTAGGCGGGCTCCACACTGAGCTGACGATGGGGGCGGAGAACGGGACCACAGACAGCTTCCAGGCTGACGTCCTCCCAGCTTAGCAACCCCAGAAGAAAAGAGCCCATCTCCCCCCAGCATCAATCTATAAAGCCCAGGAAAGGGCCCCGATTGGTCTGTCTAGAGACATATGCTCTTCTCCAGTCCCATCACTATTGCCAGGGAGTGAGACATTATACGGACCGGGCCTGGGTCCCAACCCACTCCTGTGACTGAAGGAACAAGGTATTATTATGACTGGCACCCCACCAGGTGAGCAAGTGAGGCGGCATCCCAAAAGTAGGCTTTTCCTACCGGAAGAGGCAGGGGCGTGTGGTTACATGAAATAAACCACCCCCAAATTTAGCATCTTAAAGCAACGTGCTTTGCTACGATCTCTCATGATTCTGTGGGGTGCCGGGAGCACGTGGTTCTGCTGTTGGACAAGACATGGTCCAGATCTGTAGTTACCTGGGGACACGACCAGGTGGCGCATCCAAGACAGCTCAGTGGCAAGCGTGGCGCCCGTGGCCGGGATTGTCTCTCAGGCCCTGTCTGTCTCCACAGGTGTGTCCCCGTGGTCTCTCCATCAGGGTAGCTGGACTTCTCACGTGGCAACTCAGGGCTCCCAAGTGAAGACAAACCCGGACTCAAGAGGAAGCTAAACAAATTCCACTTCTCAATGGCGGAATTGACAAAGAATCTTCACCATCTTTAACCGCTCCCCCATCCCCAACCTCGTCGGAGGGTGGGACTAACAGTGGCAGCAGGGGTGCCCCTAATGTGCATCCATCTGTGAGTGAACTCAGGAAGCTGAAGTTCCTTCCCTCCAAGGGAGATGCCCCACCACCCCCTCCCTGGGGGGCAGCCTGTGACTGGGCTGGTGTACCTCTGTTACCACGAAAACCAAGCCATTCTGGAGGCGCAGGTGCCCTCGGGCTCCCTCCTCGGGGGAAAGTCCAGCGAAACAGCAGAAAGAGGAGAGAGCCTTTGTCTGGGAGAGAGAGAAGCTCTCTCTAAGGCTGGGTTTCTCACTCTCCTTAACCAGGGCAGGAAGGTTTTAGAAATAAACCAGCCTGTATTCGAGTCCAGGACCTCCAAAGACCAGGCACGGGGCCTTGAATGGGTCACCTCGGCTCTCCGCACCTCCGTTTCCTCATCTCTAAGAAGGGGTTGATAACAACCCACTTGTAAGGCTCTAAGGAGAAAATGGGCCAACCTGTGTGAGAGGTCTAGCCCAGCGCCTGGCCTGTAATGGCTACTGAATAACGAGGACGCGGTAGAAGGGTTTCTGTCACTCCTCACTGCATGCACCTGTTCAAGGGGCTGCTCTGCGCCTATGAGGATACTCTGCCCTGCAGGGTTATCGCAGTTTCTTCAGCTGCTTTGTATCCAGGTGCCCAAAGCTCTCCTTCCCCCTCAGTCCCGAGCATCCCTGGAGAGCGCTAGCCCGAGTCCTTCCCTGGCCTGACCAGCTCCAGGAGACCGGCGGCCATCTGAGCTCCCTCGTCCCAGCCTGTGGGGTTCAGGCCAGCTTAGAGGAGTCGAAGAGCCGGACTCAACATACTTCTGTCATTTTACACACATTGAGTTTGGGCTCCTTGAATCTCACATCCAGAGAAACATGCAAATGGATGCAAATGAGTCCCTGATTTATGCAAAACTGTATGCAAATGTATGTCCCCGAATTTGCCAAAGAAAAGGGCCTGGTCACCTAATTTAACAGAAACAACAGGGGAAGAAGATCGTGTCTGTCCATCGTGTCTGAGTTAGGCTCGGGCTGGAAAGAACTCGGGAGACCTTCTGGCATGGAGCTCAGGGGTCTCAGCCACCCTGGGCCACAGGCACCCCAACCCCTGGAACCAGGAGCCCCCAGGCCTGGGTTTGCCGACAGAGTCTAGCTTCACCGTGGTGCCACTGTGGAGTTGTGGTTTTGTTTTCCTTTTTAAAGCTGGGCCTTTTAATCACCCTTACCTTCCAAGGGGAGGTCAACAGCTTTCATAGAACTTGGGGCAGAGTGTTTGAAGATCTTAGTTCTCCGTCCTTCCACATCTACCTCTGCTCCGAGTCGAGAGACCAACAGCACCAGGCTGTGGAGGGTCACGGCCACGATGGAAGTGCTGGTATCACGCAGTCCATGAGTGCCACCCATGGCAAGGTGACATCCTCCAGCTGCTCCCAAGGAAGGTGCTCCTTGTGGGCCTCGACTGAGACCACCCGGTTCCCCCGCAGCTGAGCCCCCCGAATCTTCCTTCCCCCCAGACGGGGCCCTGGGAGAGGATGCTCCCCTGCCGGCCCTGACCACCTAGAGCCACCTGCTCACTGCTGGTCAAGCCCAACATTGATGTCATCACTATCAAAAAGAGCTCACACTGGGGGCGCCTGGGGGGCTCATTCAGTTAAGCATCCGACTCTTGATTTCAGCTCAGGTCATGATCTCAGGGTCACATGATCTCAGTGGGATCAAACCCTTTGGGCTATACACTGGGCATGGAGCCTGCTTCAGATTATTTCTCTCTCTTTCTCCCTCTGCCCTCCCCTCCACTCATGCTCTCTCACTCTGTCACTAAGGAAAAAAAAAGAAGTGCTCACACTGAGTGAGCAGACCCTCGGCTGAGCACTTCACATACATCAGCTCCTTGACTCAGGCTAGCAGCCTGGAATGGAGGACTGTTAGCATTACAACCGGAGGAATGGAGGCCAGTGAGTGAGAGACTCCACATCTGTGAGACCCCCAAGGCCAGTTTTCTCTTCCCTACACATTGGACCTCCAAGAACCTCCACTTTTTTTTTTAAAGATGTGTTTATTTATTTTGAGAGAGACAGAGAGAGAAAGCACAAGCAGGGGGAGAGGCAGGGGGGAGAGAGAGAATCTCAAGCAGACTCCCCACTGAATGAGGAGCCTGACACGGGGCTCAATCCCCAGACCCCGAGATCATGACCTGAGCCGAAAACAAGAGTCGGACGTTTAACCAACTGAGCCACCCAGATGTCCTGTGGAACCTCATCTTCTCAAACCTTTGTTGCCCATGAGGCTGGGGCTCAGCTCCAGGCAGGCAGGGACCGTGTCCACTCATTCACTGCCCAGGTCCCAGAGCCCCCCAAGGAAGCTGACACCCAGTGGCCCGCAGTAGACACTGGCTGAGGGACCACTTGCTCAAACTAAAGCACGTTTTCTGCAAACGTCCACGGTCTGTTTTCTGGACCCACTAAATTGCTCACAATGGGATGTCTATTTATCAGTATGGTGTTGACTGCCCTTTGCCAGTATTTTCCAAAAGAGCTTGATGAGCCATACTAGGGTTCGTGCGCCCTAAGCCAACAGAACTGATAGAAGTTTCTGCACAAATTGCTGGGTTCTCCAAGCCTGCTGAAGGAGCTATGCATCTCTGAAGAAGGTACAAAGGCTTCCCGGCATGCCTGGGCGTTTAACACTCTAAAGAGTAGCATCTCGGATCCGGACACCTGGCAGGGCTCCTATGTGAGCTGATCTTCAGCAAGTGGATAACGGCTCACTATGGGCCAGGAGCTGCTCTGAGTATTTTACACGAATTAACTCCTTTCATCCTCAAAACAGCCCATGCACACAATGCTGTTAAGATCCCCATGTTCTAGAAGAGCAGACCAACGCCAAGGGTTTGCAAACATTCTGTGGCTTGGATCGGCACTCATGCACTTGTCCTTGAACAGCGTCCTCAGGGGACTGAGCGCGGGGCAGGGCCAGGAAACGGGCCTGATTTACCACCGAGGATGGGGGGCAGGTATTGCAGGGTTAAGTGTATGGGCATGGAGGCTGTAGCCCTGGGGTCCTCTTCTATGCTGCATGACCCTTGGCAAGTGACTTCCCCTCCCCGAGCCTCGGTTTCCTCATCTGTAAAGTGAAGGTAATAAAGAAGCCCTCTGGGTGTGGTTGTGATGATTCACTGGGATCGAGGGTACAACGCAGTTGCCACGGTGCCTGGACCCAAGAAAGGGATTAGCATGCTTGGACTAGCGTCAGGCAGGACTTGAGCTCCCAGAGGAGCTTGCAGGGACCTGTGGATCCCACACAAAACAGTGGCAGAGCCAAAACTCAAACCGAGTCTCCCGATTCAAGGCCCAGAGCCCTCTCCCCCACGCACCCCGGCGCATCTGACGGGGCTGGCTTGCAGGTGTGTGGGGCACCTGTAAGCACCTGTTCCCTGCGGAGGGGGAGCCAGCTGTCTGCCTCCAGGAGAGAGCCTGTAACGGCCACGCTTCTCACCAGGAAAGGTTTGTGGTTTCTGTTGATAAGAAAAGATGACAAGAAATAGCTCGGGTAATTATATTAATTTTCCTCAATTTACACATTCTTGCTATTTGCCATTTCCCCAGGAATGTGTAAATGAGGAGTTTGAGTGGTTCAGCAGCACTGTAATTAGGTCGGCATTGTTAAAAAAAAAAGTTTCTGTTGTGTCATTATCAGGTCTCTTCATGGTGGAGGGTCCTGTCTCCCCTCTTGGACTGGGGGCTCGCCAAGGGCAAGGGATTTATCTCCCACTTCAGCTCAGGAGTCTCCACCTTCTGACTGGAGAACACTCTGAGGACAGGAATGTGTCTCTCCCATCAGACGAGGGTCTCCTCCTGAGCAGACGCTATGTCTTTTCCATCAAACTGGCAGGTCCCTGAAAATAGGGCTGGGTCTCCCCCATCAGACTAGCAGCTTCCTTATCAGCCTAGGTAATAGGGGCTTTGAGTCCTCCATCAGGTTCAGGGACAGTCTTATCTCCCCAGTGACTCTGACCTAGTGTCAAGCCAGCGAGGGTGTATGTAATGGGGTGATCTGTTTGCCATATAAACCTGAGGTTTATTTTCATCCCCTATAGATCTTGATGAGCGGATGTCTCCCTGGCCCCCACCCCATTGAACCAATGCCAGCTAACGTGCGTGTGTGTGTGTGTGTGCACGTGGTCTGAATGTTCATGCCCCCCACCCAAAGTTCATGTGTGGAACCCTAACCCCCACTGTGATGGTATTTGGAGGTGGGGCCTTTGAGGGGGTGATGAGGCCATGAGGGCGGAGCCCCATGATGGGATCAGCGCCTCTAGAAGAAAGAGAAGAGAGACCAGAGCTTCCTCTCTCCGTCAGGGGAGGACGCAGCAAGAAGGTAGGCATCTGCAAACCAGGAGGAGGGCCCTCCCTGGTCGCCGAATCAGCCGGCACCTTGATCTTGGACTTGCCCGCATGCAGAACTGGGAGAACCAAACTGTTGCAGCCCCCAGCCCCCAGCCCCTGGTAGTTTGTTACAGCAGTCCAAGCTGGCTGAGACAGGGGAACAACCTAGAATAGACAACCAGCTTTGAGTTCCAAATGTCATATTTTTGTGTCCATAGCAAGACTATATCCCCCTTTAAGCCTGGCCTCGCTGGAGAAGAAAACATTTTAAAGTTATAAAAGCCAGCCCCCCCTTTCACTCCCCCTGGTCGTGCGCGCAGTCTGGGGGCCGCAGGACTCTCTCTCTGCCCACCCAGGAGGCAGGCTGGAGCGCCAGGAGCTATGCTTCCGCCCGAAGCCTCAGCTGGGGGCTCCCTGACGGCAGCTGGGGGACAGGCTTGCTCTGTGCGGTCTCCAGAGTCGCCACCGCCGGCCGCCCGCTCACAGCTCGCCCTGTTCTGGCTCCCTTCCCTCCCCGTCCCACACGCATCCCCTCCCACCGGTCCCTGGCCTCACCTCCCTAAATCCTCGTCTCCGGATCTGTTTCTGGGGGAACACAGGCCAAGCCACTTCCTTTCACGAAGCAAGAGTGTCTGAGCACAGAGATGCCCACGGGCCGCTGAGCCGCTTTCCCCAGCAAGAAATCCCAGTACGCAGCGAGTCAGAAATGGGACAGACTTGAGGGGACAGGCCTGAGGTGGGACAAGACCGGGGCTCCTGGGCAGGGAAACGGCACCCCCACCCCACACCCGAGGCCCTCCCCAGTCCAGGAGAAAGTCAGGAAGCCCGAAGGGGACAGAGCACCATGGGCAGGGCAAGGTGTCCCCTGCATGCCCAGCAGGGTGGGAGAGCAGGCCAGAGGAGGGGCTGGGCCTGCAGGTCCGAGATGCCCCAGCTGGTGAGAGCCCTGGGGCTGGGGTGCGGAAGGGCGGCAGGAGGGGGCGGCGGCTGGGTTACCCATGGGCAACCTGCTCTCAGCCCAAGAGAACCATCAGCGGCTGCAGAGAATCCCAGCTGGAAGGTGGGCCCGGTGCACCTGCCTCCTGACAACAGCCTCCCTCCCCCACTGTACCTGCTCATCAGGGGGGGGAGCAAGAGTGCTTTTCCCTCTCAGCCAAGGGCAGGGGACGAAGGCACACAGCCCACCTCAGCCTCAGACCCCACCCAGGCCCCTGCTGCTCCCAAGGTCAGTTCCGTCCATGGCACCGGACACGAAAGATGGCTCCCTCCTCCTTTGGACTCTCTCCACCCGGCTTCCAGGACGTCAAGCCCCCACCTCCTCCACTCCCTGGAGATCTGGTCCCGCTCACACCTGTCTCTCACCTGGACCTCTCTCTCGAGCTCCAACTCACAGTCACTGTCCTGCCTGCATGAGACGATCAGTGGCAACTCAGTATAATGTGCCCCAAACCCAATTCCCAGTCCCCCCACCTCCTGCCCCAGGAAACAGCAGCTCTGTCCTTCTGGTTGCTCGGGGTCATCTTTGACCTTCTCCCTCTCCCCCCAACCCATCCTCAAACCCTGTGGACCCTGGCGTCAGAATCCAGCACATCCGCCGTGGCCGCCTTGGTCCCGCCAGCCGCAGCGTGCCCCAGGACATTGCAACAGCTTCCTCAGGGGTCTTCCGGCTCCCACATGTCTACCCTTGCCCCCTGAGGATTAGCCTCCACTTAGTAGCCAAAAGTGATTGTTGGGAAAAAAAGGACAGATCGTGTCCCTCTTCTGCTCAAAACCCTCTTGATGACCTCCCATGTCACCGAGGAAAAGGCAGAGTCCCTCCGTGATCCGACCCCCCACTCATGACCAGCCCCCCACTTCTGCCGCCCCAGCCACACTCCTGCCTTGGCACCTTGCCCATGCTGTTCCCTCTGTCCAGAACTTCCTACAGCCTGATGTCTGCTCCTCCTTCAGGTCTTGGCTCAGATGTCACCTCCTCAGTGTGGTCTCCCTAAACACCAGGCTTCACGTCACCAGCCCCCTCCCCGACCTTTCTCACTCCCCTCCTCAGTGTTCTCTCTCCAGAACACAGTCTACCTGCACATAGCGGGCTTTCCATAAATGCCAAATGAATGACACTTAGTTCCCATGGCCTAGACTGTTGTTCTGTCCTCTCTGAGACAGGGAGGTTAAGGTGCTTGCCTGACATCACACAGCCAGTAAGTGGGGACAGCATACAGGGAACTCTGGTCTGTCTGTCTCCAAAGTTTTGCTCTTGGAGGTGGGTGGTCTGGTGGGGGGAAGAGTCTGGCCCTGATGCTTCCTCGGGGGGTTACTTAATTCTGGAGCCTCAGGTCCCCCACCTGCAGAATGAGGGGAGCACGGCAGGGGAGCAGCTGTGAGGACGAATGAGCGCCCCCAAAGTGTTACCTAGAGCAGGGGCCTCCCTCCCGGGCCAGGCACGTCCTTCATGCGTCTTCACGTCTCCGGAGCCATTTCCGACGCCCCCAGCCCGCCTTCACTCTGTTGGCAGAGACTCGACAGGGGGGCCGTTGACTGATATGATAATTCCACGATCGTCGTTAAGTCCGCCAGTTTCTCAGTGACGGATCTCCAGGGTCCCGTTCAGCTGAGCGATCTGTAGGTCTAGGATCTAAGAGACCCGCAGAGTTCCCAGACACCCACTCCCGCACACAAGGGGGCTTCTTAATGAGACAGTCTGCCTCAAGTCATTTGGAAGGAGGCAGGCTACGAGGAGGATTGCCACTTGTCCTCGGCAATTCACTGAGTGAGGCGTCATCGTCCCCGTTTTAGAGATGGGGAGACTGAGGCCTGGCGGTGAAGGGACACGCCGGAAGACACACGGCAGGTCTTCCATGGACGCAGACCTGCCAGATCCTAGCCCCCAGGCTCGCTCGTCGCCCCAAGTGGCCGCAACTTCCCGGTGACAGTTCTAGGAAAGGTCTCACCCAGCATTTGACTCAGGGGATCAAGGCACCCACTGGGAGCCCTGCCCAGACAGCGTTCGGTAATGAGCTTGAGCGAGTGTGCTTTTGTTCCTCTCCCGAGAGCAGTGCGCAGGACACTGGTGGGTCTCCCTTTGATACTAAAAGGGGAACGGAGGGTCCGAGAAGAAGGGCGCCTCTGGGATGGAATGTCCAGTGTCCTGAAGGGTCAGTGTCCAGGGTCACGGTTCCCCTGGACACAGCTTCCCGCTCCCTGCCCTGGGGACCCGCACTAGACCACTTGCCTATGGGAATAAATCCACCTCCTCACAGCCTACCTTGGCTCAGGCTGTCCCCTCCTGGAGCCCTTGCCCTTTCTCTCAGCACCCTTGACCTCCCCCAAGCCCTCAGCCGGGGCCCTGATACCTGCACTCTGCTCTAACTGCACTTCCTGGGGGCGGAGGTGGCCGCTGCCTTGCTCACCTCCATGGCCCCAGCGGCTCACAGGGTGTCTGAGAACGGGGGCCCAAGGGGTTTGTGAAAGAGCCGAATGAGCCAGGGCTCCTCCGGGGGGGCGGGGCGAGACCCCACCAGGGGGTTAGGACCTGGCTGAGGTGGCCTCCCCCTCCACGGCGGCTCCCCCCTCCGCCAAGGGTTCCCAGAGCGTCCATGGAAGCCCATGGAGCTGCACAGCTGGGTCTCGTTGACAGGGCTGCCTCCCACCCCCGCTGATCTCCGCTTTCCTCCCCCACCTCCGCCCCCTGCCACCTGGTGCCGCCGCCAGTGAGTGTGAAAGGGAGGCCCCGCAGGTGGGCGGGTGGTGGGTGGACAGACACGGGGACAGATGCCAGTGAGGTGGTGGGTGGGAAGATGGAGAAACACTTCCCTTTTGGGTGGTGGGTATTGGCTTTGTTTCTTTCCCTGCAGGCGGCTCTAGAAATCTAAGGATGGAGACGGAGCCAGAAAAAGGATGCCAGGGCCCCAAGCAGCCCCACCCACAGCCTGGGCTCTGCTGCCAGCATCTGGAACTCACCCCCTCCTCCCTCAGCCCCCTCCCCACCTCACCCTGTCACCCTTAGCAGTAGCCCCCGACCCCCAACCTCCACAAGGTGAAGCCCTTCAGATTTCTTCCCTCCCAGGTGGGGAGGGACAGGTGCCCAGGCCACCTGCCTCCATCCCAATCCAGAGCAGGGAGGGCAGCCTTCTCTTCAAAAACTATTCAGATGGGGCGTCTGGGTTGCTCAGGTGTAAGTGTCTGCCTTCGGCTCAGGTCATGGTCCCAGGGTCCTGGGATCGAGCCCCGCATCAGGGTCCCTGCTCGGCGGGAAGCCTGCTTCTCCCTCTCCCACTCCCCCTGCTTGTGTTCCCTCTCTCGCTGTGTCTCTGTCAAATAAATAAAATCTAAAAAAAAAAAAAATAACTATTCAGAAAAGAAGCTCCCAAGAGTCCCTTCTCAAGCAAAAGAGACTTTCTGGGATGATGGAAATAGTTAGATCTGTATTGTCCAGGACGGTCAGCACGCACTCCATGGGGCTCTTCGAGACACACTAGAAATGTGGCAATGGGACTCAGGAACTGAATTTGTGACTTTATTTCCTTTTAATTAATTACAAAAGTAGAAAGCTACACGTGGCCAATGGCGAGGGCATCAGACAGCTCATTCTAGGGCTTGTGCTGTGTGGTGGGTCTCCCTGGTGCTCCAGCTTCCAGAACAGCCCTATCTCACGACAACTGTCTCTTCCCCATCACATCTCAAAAAACAAAACGTCAGTCCAGGTGCTCACGTTATTGTCTTTTATTCCAGCATCTCCCAAAGCTCCAATATGTACAGATTTCATTTATACACATAATATACACCATATATACGTATTTATAGATATTCACACACCAGCCCACACGCTCTCAGACTCTCACGCGCACACGGCCTTCCCGGAGAGGCGCGTGGCCGCCTCTGAGCCCTGCTCGGCCGCACGAGAGGCCCTGGGCTTGCCAGGCAGTTGTGAGGTTTTGTGTTTTTGTTTTCGTTTTTTTTTTTGCTTTTAAAAAGAAGGCCATTTCCTCCAGAGGTATCCTCTCCCCAAGCCCAGACTCCTCCCCCAAAACACTCTGAAATTTTTTTTTTTTAAAAAGGAAGAAGTTCTCCTCTGCTCTGCCAAGGTAGCTCCGGGAGACCCAGGCCCATCCTCGTGGCCCCTGGAAGGTGAATCTACCCAGTGCTCCCGGGGGGGGGGGGGGGGGCGGGGAACCCCGGATGGCGGGAGGGGCCCCCAGCAGGCGGAGAGCCCGCCCGGGCAGGGGCTATAACGTCAAGGGCACCTGCCAGATGAGGAGGGCGCTGTCCGTCTCCCCGCACGGGGCCGGCCGCCCGCTGCCCCCCGGGGCGCTGCCGAAGTGGCGGTAGCCCAGGCCCCCAGAGATGATGGCCACGGAGCAGATCTCCTTGCGGTGGGCGTCGCGGGCGCAGGGCCGGCTGCGCACCCAGACGTCGGGGTCGTCGGCCATCTCGTAGATGGAGCCGTCCTCCTCGCTGTGCTCTAGGGCCGAGCCGTCGGCGGGCGCCGGCTCCCGCACGGACAGCAGCGGGCCGGGCAGGTGCGCGGTGGAGCGCAGGCGGTACTGCAGGAGGATGCCCTTCTTGCGGGGCAGCTCTCGGCCCACGTGGCTCGCGGGCATGGGTGTGGGCTCGGGCGCCGGCCCGTCCGCCTTGTCGTCCTCGGCCTGCGGCCCCTCGGCCTCCTCCTGGTCGCTCCGCAGGATGTCGGGGGCCAAGATGCTGGTAGCCACGGCCAGGAAGGCCACAGGCCCGCAGTGACCGTTGAGCGAGACCATGCCTTTCCCTGCAAGAAAGGGGCAGGGAGAAGGGGCCCGAAGGCCCAGGGCTTTAGGGGAGGCACCCACACCTCTATCTTGGAGAACTTTCTGGGTGCTGGTTATTGTTTTGGGAACTGCAATCTATGTTGGAACCTTCCAGAAGGCTTTGGGTCTGGGGGAGGGCTCTCCCACACTCTGGGGCCATTTTCTGTGGAGGAGTGGGACAGGGAACAGGAGTGACCTTATAAACCTGTTGGGGGGGGACCCTTGGGGGACCGTCAGTGTGAAAGCACCTGCAGCCCCCGCCTGAGCCAGCCGCACGTCTTCCTGCCTTTGCTCGAGCCACTGGCCTTGCCCGGAGAGCCTTCCCCGGAGAGCCTTCCCCAGCCACCTGATGCTACACCCTGTCCCATAAGCCCAGTTCGGGCTCCTCCACAGCACATCCTTCTTGACTCCACCCACAGACTGCCCAGCACCCCGGTCTCTGGGCCCCGAGGTCCCGGAACACCTGCCATCACAGCACCTGCCCCCTCCCCCGACCTCAGCCGCCTCGGGCAGACCATCAGCACTGGGGGGGCGCGGTCTCGGCCCGATGCATCCCTACAAACCAAGGACCAACACCACAGGGAACAAAATGACCTATGTGATAAAAACAGGAGACTTTGGGATTTAGGAACGGAGGGCTCCCGTTCCAGCTGGGCGGGTCCACCGTCAGGGCTTCCCCCCAACCCCACCCACCCCGGCCCCCCACTTGCTCATCACTCTTAGGGCAGAAGCAGAGAGGGGCCCAGGGCTCTGGGTCCTCCCTGACCCCGCCCTTGCTCTCCTAGCCCTAGCACCCCCCGTCAGGGCAGACCTCCCGCTACTCCATAGGAACACATTTGCACATGGACCCCAACCCCAGGAGCCCTCGGTTGTGTCGGTCTTTGGAACCTGGACATTTTGAAGCTGCTGTGGGGAAGGGACAGGAGGGGCCCAGCCGATAGTCAGGGGCCTCCACCAATCCTGAAGCCACTTGACCAACACACACTATTGCGCCCATTGGCCAGATTAGGAAACTGAGACCCAGAAAGCCGCTGGGAGACCTTGGGGCGGGATGACATAACCCCAGTGTGCCACAGTGTCACCTGTGATCTCAGGGGCATTGGAGACAATGCCCACGTCAGAAGAGAGCGTGAACCTCTGGGCACAGGCTCACCCTCCCCGGCCATCTGCAGCTGACTCCCAGGCCCCGCCAAGACCGGTCTCCAGAGCCTCACCTGTGATCTTGGGGATGCCTTCCAGCCGAGGCACAGGCAACAGGACAATGACCCCCTGGTCGGTGCCCACCCAGAGCAGACCCTGGCAGATCAGGAGGCTGGTGACACACAGGTGCTTCTGGCCTGTGGAGAGAGAAGCCAGCATGAGCAGCACTCCCTCCTGCGGGGGCGGCAGGGGGTTCTGGGGGCTTCAGGTGAGGAAGGGGCGTGGTCCGGCTCCTCGGGGGAGACAAGCGGGAAGCTGGATGGGGCTGTGGTGAGGACGTGGGGTTGGGAGTCTGACCTGGCTGGGTCGGGCCCCTGCATCCCGAGCCTCAGTTTCCACCTGGGTACAGTGGGGCTGCGTGAGGATGGGAGGGGGTAGCGCCACACAGCACAGTGCTGGCCCCTGGGGGCCCTCCGTGGGGGGTGCGGGTTTGAGGGTGAAGCAGATGCGGGGCCGGTGCAGATACAAGAAGCGGGGGGCGGGGGGCTGGCAGTCTGCTGCGGCCCCTCGGTTTCCAGCACAGGCTTGCCCACGTGGGTCCTTCCCCGGGTGAAGGCCGAGCGCACCCAGCAGCCCCCCGGCCCGCCAGTGACGCGGACAACTCCGTGCCAGGAACGGGCACGCTGCTGACGTCAGTCCGCATTAGTTCTTGTCTGGCTGGCCCCCTGCTGCTGTCTCTTCCTTTTAGCGAGACTGGCGGTGGCAGGGAGAGCGCTGGGGTCCCCACAGCTCTTTACAGGGGGGATGCGCCGTGTGGGCTCCAGGGCCCGGTGCCGGCCTCAAACCCGGGCCCTGCCACGTGCCAGCTACACGACCCAGGCCAGGCCCTAAGCCGCTCTGTGCCATTTCCTCACCAGCCAAAGGGGATGATGATGCTATCCCACAGCCTCGTCCCGAGGATTAAATGAGTCAATTAATGAACGTAAATCCCTGAGCCCAGTGCCCGGCCCACGGCACACACAGAGCGCCGTCGACCACCTACTGCTGTTAACAAGCCCGGGCAGCGGGAAGGGGCATGAGGCAGGGCCTGCGCGCAGACCCCTGCCTCTCTAAAGGGCCAGACCCCTCTGCCCCACTGCAGGGGCTCACACCTCCCTAAAAGGAAGTTCACGTGCACGCCACGGGGTGTGTGAAATGCTGCTCGGAGCCCTGGCCGTCGACCTGGGCGTGCATCCGCACCCCCGGCCGGGCCCGTACCCCCAGAGGTGAGCCCCCAAACTGCGTTTCTGGCAAGCACGCAGGTGACACGGCTGCTGCTGGCCTGGGGACTGCGCTTAGAGAAACGCTGCTTTGGAGCGTCGAAAGCACACATGAACCTGCTCTGGTCTGACGGAAGCCTCGCGGCGGCTGAGGGACACAAGACACCGGTACTGTGCCCGTTTTCCAGGGGAGGAAACTAAGGTCCAAAGAGGTCACCCAGCTGGTGGGCGCAGGCTGGGAGCCGGGCTCCGGTGTGCCGATTACCGTCTACACTGCAGCCACCTCTCTGCTCTTGAGCAAATGACTGCAGTTCCAAACGGGTAGGGGTGTGGGCTTCCTCCGAGCAGAGGGGGTGGCTCCCCAGGGCTACCGTGCTGGGGTTCACGCAGCACCGTCTGACAGCGTACTCTACCATCACCAACCCACTCGCCCGGCACCCCGGAACATCCCAGGCGCCCACTGGGCGCGGGACTCTGCGCTCAGTGCTGGAGACACGGTGGGAGCCACACACACAGTTCTGCTCTCGGGGAGCAAACCCTCTAGGACTTTCCGTGATGATGGAAATGTTACCTATCACGCTGTTCGATTCTGCGCCGTCAGCCACATGTGGTTGGTGAGCACGGGAAATGTGGCTGGTGGGATGGAGGCACCGAACGTTTTATTTTGTTCAGTTTTCGTTGTAAATAGTGGCTACCGATTAGCGCCGTTTGGAGAGGGGAAAGAGGAAGGGAAACAAAACGAGGAACATAAGTACCAGGCAGAGGATTCAAATGGGGGATGGGGCAAGGAGTGGGCAGGAGGATTTCCAAGTTTCCTGCCTCACTCTGCTTTCTGGAAGGATGGGGAAGCAGGTGTGGGGATGTGAGGTCTGGAGGACAAGGATAAGGCAGCCACGCCAACTCCCAAGCTAAGGACTGGGACACAGCACATGCAAAGGTCCTGTGGCAAGGATGAGTGGGTGGCAGGAGCAGACTACAGCTAGCCCCGCTCGGGGATAGGGGCAAACTCAAGACAGCTGGAGAGCAGGTGGGCCGGGGTAAGGACCAGATTGTTCACTCTGAGCAAGATGAGAAGCTACTAGAAGGTCTGAGTAGAGGAGCAGGTGACTTGGTCTGAAGGAGCGCTTTAGCCACAGAGTGGTAGAGGACAGGAGGGAGGGAGCAAGCAGACCAGCCAGGCAGAGACGGTGGTGGCGAGATGCCACGGTGGCCTGGAAGATGATGAGGAGCCAGGGCATTCGAGATCCGTTTTGAAGCAGATGGACAGACCCATTGACAGACTCGAGTGGGTAGGGAGAGAGGACAGGAATGAAGGACAACTCCGGGCAGCTGGGTGCATGGCAGTGCCTCGGACTCAGATGGGGAAGCAGCCTGGGGTGGAAGGCCACACTGTCTCCTGGATGTGCAGCTCGAGATGCGCGTGCAACTGCCTGCAGGCAGTGGGACCGACGCACCTGGCAATAGGATACAAACTCAGAGAGTCCTCTTTGCGGTCCTGATTCAGTGTGGGGATGCAAACCCCGCAAGAAAAGCCAGTTCGTCTCTGGACAAGGGCGACTGCACAAATGGGTCTGGGTGTCTGTGGAGCTGGGACTCCCCCATGCCTGGGTCGGTTCAGAAAGTGTAGCCGCCAAGCCAGCAGGGCAGGCTCGGGGCCAAGCGAGGGTGCTCCCCGCCCTCCTGGAGTGGGTGCAGGCTGCCACTCTCCCTCCTCACCACCTGGCTTCCGCTTGGCCCGGGTCAGGGTCTCTGCGGCCCCACCTCTCCCTTACTGCTTGCTTCCCAGATGGAAGCCTCGTGTGTGGGTGAGGGCAGCCGCTTACCTGCACACTCCGACTTGGTCCCCCGGCTCCCGGGCCAGCACCCTGGCTCACGAGAGTGTCTGCCGGTGCACGAGGGAATGAGTGCCAGGACAAGCGAACACAAACAGAAAAGTGGAAAAGGACACGGGTGTTGACGTCACGTACTGGATGTGCGAACTGACAAGCCGCTTTCTATCTCTCATCTCCCAGGGAGGATTATAAACCGACCTCGCTTTATTTTATGATTATTAGAATTATGCATGTGTGTGTAATACAGACACACAGTGGGCCCAGCTCTGAGCCCAGCGAGTACGATCAATGAAAGGAGGCCATTGGGACAACGTCTGTGATTATGAAAAGGACCTGGACTCCTGGCTGAAGATCGACTCCATCAGAGCCATAAACCCACAAAAATAATTAAGCCAAAAGAGTGAACAAGGGCACATTTTTCATCCTGCTGCCTCACCTCCTTTTCCAGGGCCCCTGGGGCCATGAGCCCCGGGAGAGACCATCCCCCAATGCCCCCGCATCTTCCCGGCCCCACTGGACAACCGAGACCCAGCCGATGTGAGGGAGGCAGCAGGTGCCAGAACTGAGAAATGACTTCATCTGCAGACCTCATTCTGAAGCCCTTCCTCCTCCCTGTCTGCAAGACACCTCACAAACAGTCCGAAAGAAAAAAAATTCTAATGGTGGATAAATATTTTATCACAGGGACTTAATGCAGCCGTGTTCAACTCACCCAAGCCATCTATCTGTAGATATACAACTTTAAAAGGCTCTGGCTCTCAGAGAACATTTTATTAATGACCTGTCTAGTTAAGAGGAGGGGGAAGTTTAGGTTCAAAAAAGCATTAATCCCAGTCGGGTACATGAGTGGAGGAAAGGGGTCAGGGGAAGGAAGCGTGATAAATTTTTAACATGCCCTTAAAAAAATCCACACTTAGAAGAGGAACAAATTTATTACTAATTATGCAATTATTTCATTTGGTGGTGTGGGGGGGAAGAAAAAATACTTAAAAGTCTTTTAAAAATATCTCTAATAAAGAACTGAAGAATCCTGCTCTGCTGACCTTCCTCCGGGGCACGATGTGACGTAGGCGGAAGCCCCCCCCGCCCCCTGCGACAGCTCTGGCCCCGCTCCCCTCGGGCTTGGGGGGTCCTGGCCGGGCAGGTGGGGCTGACCAGGAACTGCCAGGCTTGGGGACGGGGGCCCAGGGCAGTAACCCCTGGGGACCTTCAGGGAGGCCCTGCCCCCCAGAACCTCAGCCTCCGCCCCCGCTGGGCCAGCCCCAGGGATGGCTGGTGAGCGAGACGTGGCTTCTATGCTGGACATAGCAGGTGCAGCCGGAAGGACATGGGTGGGACAGTGGGGCTGAGCAGCGAGGCCCCCAGATGTGTGGCCCGCGGAGCTGGTGTGGTGAGGGGCAGGGATGGCCACGAGGATGAGGCCCAACCTCCCCGGGAGGCGGGGACTGGGGGTCCTGGGGCCCCCCCACTCGCTGCCTGTCACGGGGTTGGAGGGCGCAGAGCCAGCCCAACTCCAGCTCTGGTCTATCCTGCTCCCACTCGGATCTCGGCCCCTCCCTGTATAGATGGGGAAACTGAGGCCTGGGACTGGGGATGCTGTACAGTGAGCCTGTGAGAGGGTGCGATTCAGGTCCTGGCTCTGGCCTCCCCGGCAGCGCGACCTCCGGTCATGTCCCCTCCAGGGTCTCCGTTGACCTGGCTCTGTCATATTCATAAGGACAGGGCCTGCCCTTCCTCCCTTAAAGGGGAACGGCCAAGGACAAGAAAGCTGGTGGGTGAGCAGATGCATTTTAAGGTGACATAAAGCCGCAGCTGGGCAGAGGGGCTGCAATGTCACCTGCAGCGGGCTCTGCCTCTGACCTCCGACTGCATAACAAGGGACTCCCTTCTCCCCCTCCCCTGCCCCACAGAGGAGGCCGAGGAGATTTAAAAGGCCTACTTTTTTTGTTGTTCTGCTAGCCTGAAATAATTTAGCTTTCAGTGTAAGTGTGGAAATATTTCTGTGATATAAAGAAATTTTTATCATAGTTAAAATGGATTTACCTTGCATAATGGCTAAATACTGAGAAATACAATGAAACTGAAGGAAGAGGAAGGGAGGGGGAGGGAGGGAAGGAAGGAAGGAGGGAGGGAGGGAGGGAGGGAGGAAGGGAGGAAGGAAGGAGGAAGAAAGAAGGGAGGAAGGAAGGAAGGAGGAAGGAAGAAGGGAGGGAGGAAGGAGGGAAGGGAGGGAGGGAGGGAGGGAGGGAGGGAGGGAGGAAGGAAAGAAGGAAGGAAGGAAGGAAGGAAGGAAGGAAGGAAGGAAGGAAGGGAGGAAGGAAGGGAGGAAGGGAGGAAGGAAGGGAGGAAGGAAGAAGGGAAGGAAGAAGGGAGGAAGGGAGGAAGAGAAGAGAAGGACAAGAGCCATAACCCAGGCCCACACAGCACATCCCAGAAAGCGCATTTAGGGGCGCCTGGGTGGCTCAGTCGTTCAGCGTCTGCCTTCGGCTCAGGTCATGATCCCAGGTCCTGGGATCGAGCCCCACATTGGGCTCCCTGCTCGGCGGGAAGCCTGCTTCTCCCTCTCCCACTCTCCCTGCTTGTGTTCCCTCTCTAGTTGTCTCTCTCTCTGTCAAATAAATAAATAAAATCTTTAAAAAAAAAAAAAGTTTAAAGAAAGTGCATTTATTCTCCTCATGCATGTCCCACGCTCCAAGCCTGGGCAAGGCACCTTCCCATGCCTAGAGGCATTTCTCTGAGCCAGGACCCACCTCTGCTCCCACAGAGGGACCACAGGCCCCAGGAGGCAGCGACAGCTGCCCAAGCCCCACGGTGGCCGAGCCAGGACTTGGGCCACCTCTGAAACCATCTCTCCCCTGTTGCCCATAGTGGGACTCTCAGGGGACTCCCGGCCCTGCCTCAGGCCCACTGCAGGACCATAGACAAGCCACGTTTTCCTGCTGAGCAAACCTCAGCTTCCGCACATGTACGATGGGGACAACCCCCACTCCGTGGGTTACTGTGAAGTGAGGCCCTGTATCTAAAAGCCCTCGGAACCCGGCTCAGTGCAGGGCTGAGGGCAGGGTGCGTGGCAGGCGGCTGTTACACACTGTCCCTGCCACCGCTGATCTTGGGCTTAGTGACCACCGCCCCCTATCACCACCAGTCCAGACCCGGGGACCGCTATTGTGACTGGCAGGAAGAAGCAGGGGCCAGGGTGATCTCTGGGTCCCCTAGCTGGGGTTAGGGACCAGGCCTCTGGGGTAAGACAGAGGCCCCCACAGCCCCTTAGGTTCTGGCTAATGTGCCTGCCCTTGGCCCGGCCTCATAGGACAGGGAGATCAGTCCCCCAGCTCAGCACGTGGCCACTCTGGCCTCCACATGGCCCATCTGCTGAGTCCTTGTAACAATTAGCTCCCCACCTGCCAGGCCGGCCCCGTGTCCCTGGCCCCAGGGCCCCTCGGCTCTCCCAGCTGCTGAACCCGGCCCAGCTTGGACAAGATGGAGCCTCCGCATCCTCTCAGACAGCCTGTTTGTCTGGTGGAAGCTGGGCCAAGCTCTAAAGCCAGCTGGGGGTGGAATGGGCCCTGAGAAGGCATCTGCCCTGGCTCCCTCCAGCACAGCCTGCAGGGTCTGGGCAGCATCTCAGGCGGCAGATGGGAAGGGGGTTGCCACGGAGGCCTCGGGCAGATGCGGGGAGAAGCAGAGTGTTAGGGGAGCTCCAACCTTCCTCCTCTCTGCTGAGTATCACCAACAGCTCAGCAGGAGGAAGCAGGGCCCCAAGGGGATGATGTCCTAGCCCTTCACTCTCCCCCTGCCTCCAAACCCCAACCAGCAAACCAAGACAGTTGCCTTTCTTAGAAAAACCTCTAAAGAAAGAGACCTCTGGTCAGCCTTCTCTCTTTCCCCTCGCCTCACATTCTGTACATGACGTGAGGCAGAATTGGGATTCTGGTCACCCTGAGGAGTGGCAGGTGTGGATGGGCCTGGGTTCCCACCCAGTATGACTGTTTAGCAGCTGCCCCACTTGGGAGAGTCTGTTGAGCCTGGAGCCTCACTTCCCGCGAGAAGTGAGAGGGAAGAGTGATGACAGCAAGAGAGGTTTGGGAATGACAGCCCTGAGTTCGAATCCCGGCCCTGCTGCCTCCGCTCTTGGAGGCCAGTTTTCAAAGCCGGCCAAACACTGCTACGAGGGCTAACAACGTGGGCTGGCCCGGACGCACCTCTGCCCGGCCGTGGAAGGTGCTCCACGAAGGTCGGCTCCTCCCCTGCACAGGCCCAGGACAGCAGGGCACGATGCCCAGCAGCAGACTCACCTGGCAGGAGGAAGGTGGTCCTAGTGGCAATGTTGATCTCCTGCAGGTGCTCCAGCGTCTCGGTGTGGAAGAGGCGGATGGAGGAGCCGGACGAGAAGGCCATCCAGACGCCGCTGCCAGCCTTCACCATGTGCGTCACGCTCACAGTCTCATCCTGGTGCGCCTCGAAGCTTTGCTGTGGCACAGACAGCAGGGTGTCGGTGCTGGGCTGGGCCCTCCAGCTGAGCCTCACGGGGCCAAGCTAATCTAGCCTCGGCCTGAACCAGACTCAGGGCCAGAAGCGAACCTCAGGAGCCCGGCAGTGGTGTGCCGATGATAAATGTTTAACAACGGGTAGGGAATGCCAGTTTGTCATGTCGGCCGATCCCCGTGGTATAAAAACTTCTAATGTGGCCCATCACAAGCTTCCCACATGACACAAGGAGCTAGGAAAATGGTAACGCACACAGTCAGCTCTCAGGAGTTGACACCACCAGGCTCTGGCAAGCTCCTGTGACACAAGGGAAAGTCAGGGCCAAAGTCAATGCAAGAGGAGGTGGCAGCCTATGTACGTTATCGAGAGTTACAAATGCAACAAAACAATGATCAGGGAAGGGAGGTGGGTAGTGTGAGTCAAATCCTAACCTTTTACAGCAGGGATGCAACACATAATGTTCAAAATTTGATAAACCAAGAAACAGTAGGGAGTTGGGTTCAAGATGGTGGATCCTGAACTCACCTCCTCCCACAGACACGACAATCTACAACTACTCATGGAATAACTCCCCCTGAAAGGGACCTGAACGAACAGAGCCTCCACAACAAATGATAAAAGGACACCACTGAGACGAGATGAGAGGCAGACTGCCCAGGGAGAAAGCCCCGCCATGGCACATCACAATCGGGAAGGATAACAAAGGTACAGAACTCCCCTGAGGAATGAGGAATTCGAGCTCCACCTCAGGCACCCCAACCCTTAGATCTTGCCCGGGAGAGATGAGCCCCCAAAACACCAGGTTTTGAAAATCAATGGGGATTACATTCAGGAAAACTAGAAAACTGAAGGGAACAGAAAACTCACTCTTAAGGGGCTTGCACACACTCACTCAACCTGGAAACCAGTCAAAAACACCAACGTGAAAAAAAGCATACATCTCTGATCAAGAAGATCCATTTACTAACAACCTTAAAGGGTCTGTCAGAGTGGCAGAAAACATCAGGGGCTCTCCCCATGGACTGAGGTTGGAGCCACTGGTAGGACCATCTCAGTCTACCTTCCTAACACTGGGCACCATTTTGGATTCTCCCTGTAACCTGATAGTGCCAGTGAGTGTATTCCACTGAGAGTCTTGTCCACCAGTGTACCCCAGCAGCCGTGGACATGCCCCCAGCCAGGCCAGGAGCCAGTGTGCCACAGCCACAGCCCCATCGCAACAGGAGGGCACACACAGCCCACAAGAGGGACACCCCTTGAGCATATGGCTCTGGTGACCAAAGAGACTGCACTTCTGGGCCCCACAGGTCATCCCCTGTATAAAGCCACCCATTTAAGACTGGGAGAGGTTGGTGACTCACCGAACACATAGAAACAAACACAGAGTAGGGCAAAATGAAGAGACAGAGGAATATGTTCCAAATTAAAAAACAAGACAAAACCTTAAAAAAAGAATTAAATGAAACAGAGATAAGCAAACTACCTGATAAAGAGTTCAAAGTGATGGTCATAAAGATGCTCCCCCAATTCGGGAGAAGAATGGATGAACACAGTATGAACATCAACAAAGAGATAGAAAATATAGGAAAATACCAAACGGAAGTTATAACTGAACTGAAAAATACACTAGAGGGGTCCAATGGCAGACTGAAGTAGAACAAATCAGTGTGCTGGAAAATAAAGCAATGAAAAACACCCACACAGTGCAGCAAAATGAAAAAAGAATTAAGAAAAGTGAAGACATCTGAAGAGACTTTTGGAACAACATCGAGTGAAATGACATTTGTGTTATAGGGATCCCAGAAGGAGAAGAGAGAGAGAAAGGGCCAGAAAAGAAGAAATAATGACTGAAAACATCCCTAATCTGGGGAAGGAATCAGACATCTGGGTCCACAACACCCAGAGTTCTAAGCAAGATGAACCCAAAGAAATCCACACCAAGACATGTTGTAATTAAGATGGTAAAAGTTAAGGATAAAGAGAGAATCCAAAAAGGAGCAAGCGAAAAACTTGTTATGTACAAGGGAAACCCCACAAAGCTATCAGCAGATTTCTCAGCAGAAACTTTCCAGGCCAAAAAGGAGCAGCATGACACATTTAAAGTGCTGAGAGGAAAAATCTTCCAACCAAGGTTATCATTCAGAACTGAAGGAGAGATTAAGAGCTTTCCAGATAAGCAAAAGCTAAAGGAGTTCATCACCACCAAACCAGCCCTACCAGAAATGTGAAAGGGCCTCCTTTAAGCTTAAAAGAAATGGCACTAATCACTAGTACAAAAACATACGAAAGTAAAAATCTCACTGGAAAAAGTAAATGTATAATAGCAAAGATAGTGAATCAATCCTTACAAAGCAACTGTAAAGATGAAAAGACATAACTGGTAAAATTAACTAAAATCACAATAATTAGTTAAGGGAAGCACAAAATTAAAAAATGCACAATGTGTCATCAAAAATATAAAACATCAGAGGTGAGAAGTAAAAAAGTAAAGCTTTAGAAGTATTTAAAATTACATTGCTATCAACTTAAAACAGACCGCTGTTGTCATAGGAGATTTTACGTGAACCTCAAGGTAACCACAAGGAAATACACAAAAGAAAATGAGAAAGGGATCTAAACCTAACAGGAGAAAGCCATCAAACCACAAGGGAAGAGAGCAAGAGAAGAAAGGAACAGAGAGCAGCTACAAAAACAGCCAGGACGCAATTAACAAAATGGCAACAAGTATACCCTCATCGACAATTACTTTATATGGAAATGGACTAAATGCTCCAATCAAAAGCCACAGAGTGGCTACATGGATAAACAGCAAGACCCATCTATACACTGCCTACGAAAAACTAATGTCGAAGTAAGGACACCCACAGGCTGAAAGTGAATGGAAATGAAAAGAAAGCTGGTGTAGTGATACTTACAAGTACAAAATAGACTTGCAAACAAAGACTGTAATAGAAGGCAAACAGGAGCACTACACAGTGATAAAGAGATTAATCCAGAAGATATAACTTTTACTAATACATGTGCATCCAACAGGGAGCACGAAAATATATAAAACATATCTTAACACACCTGAAGGGAGAAACTGACAGCAATGCAATACTAGTAGAAGACTTTAATACCCCACTTTCATCAATGGATAGATCATCCAGACAACAACAAAGAATAAGGAAACATCGGCCTTAAATGACACATTAGACCAGATGGACTCAACAGATATTTATAGAACATTCCACCCGAAAGCGGCAGAAAACACATTCTTCTCAAGGACACATGGAACATTCTCCAGGATAGATCACATGCTGGGCACAAAAGAAGTCTCTACAAATTCGAGAAAACCAACATTTTATCAAGCATCTTTTCCAACCACAATGGTATGAAACCACAAATTAATTACAAGAAGAAAATGAGAAAAACCACCAAAATAGGAAGATTAAAAAACATGCTACGGAAAAACCAATGGGTCGAAAAAGAAATCAAAGAAGAAATTCAAAACAATACCTGGAGATAAATGAAAACAAAAATACAACACATCGAAATCTGGGTGGGGGCGCAGTAGAGGTGGTTCTAAGAGGGAAGTCTGTAGTGATGCAGGCTGATCTCAAGAAACAGGAAAAATCTCAAACAAACAATATAACTTTACACCTAAAGGAACTACGGGGAAAAAAAGAAACAAACAAACCTCAAAATTAGTAGATGGAAGAAAATATTAGATTGGAACAGAAATAAGTGAAATGGGGACTAAAAAGACAATATACAAGATCAATGAGACTAAGAGCCGGTTCTTTGAAAAAGTAAACCAAATTGACAAAGCCTGAGCCAGACTAACCAAGAAAAAAAGAGAGAGGACTCAAATAAATAAAATCAGAAATGAGAGGGGAGATGTGGGGCTCATACCACCGAAACACAAAGGATCATCAGGGTCTTTTTTTTTTTTTTTTTAAGATTTTATTTATTTTTTAGAGAGCGAGCGAGAGAGAAACAGCATGAGAGGGGAGAGGGTCAGAGGGAGAAGCAGGCTCCCCGCTGAGCCGGGAGCCCAATGCGGGACTCAATCCCAGGACCCTGGGATCATGACCTGAGCCGAAGGCAGACGCTTAACCATCTGAGCCACCCAGGCGCCCCATCAGGGTCTTCTATGAACAATGATATGCCAGCACCCTGAACAACCCGGAAAAAAAAACAGGTTTCCTATCCTAGAAAAAAAAATGGATATTCCTAGAAACATATAAATTTCCAAGATTGAATACTGAAGAAAGAGAAAATCTGAACAGAATGATTACTAGAGCAAGGAGATTTTAACAGCAATCAGAAACCTCCCAACAAACAAAAGGCCAGAACAAGGCGGCTTCACTGGTGAATTCTACCAACACTCAAAGAAGATTTAATACCTGCCTTTCTCAAACTCTTCCCAAAAATTGAAGGGAGGGGAAGTTTTCAAACATATTTTATAAAGCCAGCGTCACCCCTGACACCCAAACCTGCCCTGATACCAATTACAGGCCAGTAACATAGATGCAAAAATCCTCAACAAAATATCGGCAAACTGAACCCAACAATATATTAAAAGGGTCATACACCATGACCAAGTGGGATTTACTCCAGGGATACAAGGATGTTCGACATCTGCCAATCAATGTGATAAAGCACATTAACAAAATGAAAGACAAAAATCATATGATCACTTCAATAGATGCAGAAAAAGCATTTGACAAAATTCAATATCCATTTGTGATGTTGAAAAACTCTCAAAACAAAGTGGGTATAAAGGGAATGTACCTCAACATAATAAAGGCTGTATGTATGACAATCCTACAGTGAATATCATCCTCAACAGTAAAAAGCTAAAAGCTTTTCCTGTAAGAACAGGAACAAGACAAGGATGCCCACTCTCGCCACTTTTATTCAACATAGTACTGGAAGTCCTAGTCACAACAATTAGGCAACAAAAGAAATAAAAGACATCCAAAGCAAAAAGGAAGAAGTAAAACTGTCGCTATTTGCAGAGGATATGATACTATATAGAGAAAACCTTAAAGAATACACCAGAAAACCACTACACCTAATAAATGAATTCAGTAAAGTTGCAAGATACAAAATCAATATACAGACATTTGTGGCATTTCTGTGCACTAATAACGATTCATCAGAGAGAGAAAACAAGAAAATGATCCCATTTACAATTGTATCAAAAAGAATAAAACACCTAGGAATAAATTTAACCAAGGAAGTGAAAGACTTGTACACTGAAAACTATGAGACATTGATTAAAGAAATTGAAGAAGGCATGAATAGATGGAAAGACAGTTCATGCTCATGGAACTAACTGGAAGAATATTAAAAAGATGTCCATCTTGGGCGCCTGGGTGGCTCAGTCGGTTAAGCGTCTGCCTTTGGCTCAGGTCATGATCCCAGGGTCCTGGGATCGAGCCCCGTGTCAGGCTCCCTCCTCAGCATGGAGCCTGCTTCGTCCTCTCCTCCCCACTCGTGCTCTCGCTCACTATCTCTCTCGCTATCTCTGTCTCTCTCTCTCAAAATAAATAAATAAAAATCTTAAAAAAAAAAAAAATGTCCCTCCTACCCAAAGCAGTCTACAGATTTAATGCAATCCCTATCAAAGTTCCAACGCACACTTCACAGGACTACAACAAATAATTCTAAAATTTGTACAGAACCACAAAACATCCCAAATAGTTAAAGCAATCTTGAAACAGAGAAACAAATCTAGAGGTATCATGCTCCCTGATTTCAAACTAGACTATAAAACTATAGTAATCAAGACAGTACAGTATTGGGACAAAAAGAAACACACAGGTCAACAGAACAGAACTGAGAGCCCAGAAAGAAACCTGCACACATATGGACGATGAATCTATGCCAAAGGAGCCAAGAACACACAATGGAGAAAGGACCATCTCTTCAATCAATGGTGCTGGGAAAACTAGACAGCCGTATGCAAAAGAAAGAAACTGGACCCCTCTTTTACACCAGACACAAAAATGAACTCAAAATGGATTAAAGACTTGAATGTAAGACCTGAAACCATCAAATTCCCAGAAGAAAACAGAGCTGGTAAGCTCCCTGGCATGGGTCTTAGTGACATCTTTGTGGATCTGACTCCAAAGGAAAGGGAAACAAAAGTGAAAATAAACAAGGGGGACTGACAAGCTTCTGCACAGCAAAGGAACCCATCATCAAAACAAAAAGGCAACCTGCTAAACGGAAGTGGGGGTTAGTATCCAAAATACATAAAGAACTCATACAACTCAACAATAACAACAACAAAAACCCCAAACAACACAATTTAAAAATGGGCAGAGGATCTGAATAGACGTGTCTCCAAAGACCTCCAGATGGCCAACAGACACATGAGAAGATGCTCAACATCGCCAGTTATCAGGGAAATGCAATCAAAACCACAGTAAGCTATCACACCTCACACCTATTAGAATGGCTAAAATCAAAAACACAAGAAGTAACCAGTGTTGGCGAGGATGTAAAGACAAGAGAACCCTCGTGCACCGTTGGTGGGAATCACACAGGTACAGCCACTGTGGAAACCGGTATGGAGGTTCCCCAGAAAATTAAGAACAGAACTACCCTGTGACCCAGCCATTCCACTTCAGGGTATTTTTTCAAAGAATACAACAGCGCTAATTCAAACAGATACATGCACCCCTATGCTCACTAAAGTTGCGTTTACGATAGCCAAGATATGGTAACAACCTAAGTTGTCCATCGGTAGATGGATGGATAAAGAAGATGTGGTGTATTGATAGCATGGAATGTTACTCAGCCATAAAAAGAATGACACACACCGGGGCACCTGGGTGGCTCAGTCGTTAAGCGTCTGCCTTCGGCTCAGGTCATGATCCCAGGGTCCTAGGATCGAGCCCTGTATCAGGCTCCCTGCGTCCAGCGGGAAGCCTGCTTCTCTGTCTTTCACTCCCCCTGCCTGTGTTCCCTCTCTCACTGTGTCTCTCCCTGTCAAATAAATAAATAAAATCTTTAAAAAAAAAAAAAAAAAAGAATGACACACACCATCTGTGACACGGATGGACCTAGAAGGAATTTTGCTAAGTGAAATAAGTCAGAGAAAGACAAATACTGCAGTATTTCACTCTTATGTAGAATCTAAAAAACAAAACAAAACAAGCAAACAAACAAAATAAAACAAAAACAAACTCACAGATGCAGAGAACAGACTAATGCTTACCCGAGGGGAACCAGGTTTGGGGGCATGGGTGGAAGGGGTGAGGGGTCAGCTGTATGGTGACGGAGGGTAACCAGACTTGGTAGCATATACAGATATCAAATTGTAAAGCTGTACACTGCAAACTTACAGAATAAAAACAATTACGGGATGTCAGGCACTTATTATGTGGAAGGCCTCTCACTTTGACTTTGGGCTTGAATTTTTAAAAAAAGGAAAAAGAAAGAGCAGAGCAGACAGATGGGAGTCAGAGGAGAATTCCTGGAGATTAGGAACAAACAGGTGCATTCCGTACCAGGGAGCGGGGCTGGGGTGGGGGAGTGTGAAGGCCCCGCAGGAATGAGCACCGCGTGTGTGAGAAACAGAAAGGTGTCAGAGTGGGGCCCGTGGTTAGACGGAGGGGGAGAGCGCCCCAGGATGCTGCCATCCACGTCCACGGGGAAGGCTGACGGCAGTTAAGTGCCCGAGGGGCTAGGCTGGGAAGTGACACGGTCAGGTTTGCCTCTGAAGGACGTTCACTTCGACAGCCACGTGGCAGGGGCTGGAGGTGTGGGCCTCGCACGGGCTCAGGGAGTGAGGAGTGGCCCCAACTCCTCCCGGCTCAGATCACCAAGAAGCTTCCCACTGAGACAAGGAAGCCGGCTGTTTGGGGCGGGGGTGTCCATGGGGAGCCAAGCCCGTGAGAGCAAGACTGTGGCCCACACAATTGCTTTTCCGAGCCGGTCCCTGGTGCCTGAGCTCTGCATGTGGCCCAGGCTGATGGGGACAGGAAGCTCAGGGCCCCGGGGTTAGGGGAGGGGAGAGGCCGAACAACATCCTCCCCTCCCCTCGGGCCAGGCTGCTCTCAGGAGGCAGGATTCTGTGGCACAGCTCGTCCCTCAATGGGGGGACCCTGAGAGCAGAAGCCCCAGCTCCCTCTCAGCCAGGAAGTTCACCCAGGGCAGAGGCATGTTGTCTCCATCAAAGTGGGGGCTCCCCAGCGGCGAGGAGGGGGGGTCTTATATGAGGTGTGGCACACTCCTGCTCCCTCAGACTGGGGGCTCACACAAGGGGCTGGCGGGGGGTCTCTGCTCCTCTTTCCTCAGCAACCCCCCCCCCCAATGAAGGCCCAGGTCCTGGAGGCTCAGCCAGTGAGCCTCTGGGATTTAGAGGGAGGCCAAGCCCCTCACAGCTTCCGCAAGCTGGGCCCAGCCCACACCGTCAAGGGGAGAGGAGCAACTTCATCCCTGTGGCCCTTCACCCCCAAGTCTGCTGCCCACAGCCCTGGAGCGCTGGCTTTCAGTTCTCCTTAGTCCTTCCCAGGAACCCTGGGCGGCCGGGGTGCTTATCTTCCCGAACCAGCCTGTGCTCAAGACAACGTTCCTGAAGGCCCAGCCCCAGGTGGAGCACCAGATCCAAACAGGACGCCTCCCAACAGGCCCTGCGGGAGAGGCCAGCAGAGGAGCCACAGATGAGCCGCTGAGGCTGGACCCCACTTCCCACGGGGCCCGCCGTCAACGAGCCGACCGATAAACGGAGGGGGCAGCAGGGGTGGAGGGGGGCACCCGACAGGCTTTGTCTGCAGACCTTCCTTCCCCCAACACGGCACGCACACACTTGCACACAAATGCACACACGCACGCACGCCAACAGGAAGGCGTGTGCGTGCTCGCCCCGCTCCTGTGGAAGGGTTGGAAGCCTCCGAGAAAGCCAGAGCGCGTGGGAACCAGCAGGCCTAGGGCCGTGGAAAGCCGCGCCTGAGTCAGAATCCAACTAAGAGAAGTCAGCGGCGGAAATCCAGGCTCACTTGTGCAGACGCACAACAGGTCTGCCCCCAGGCCTGAGGGTCTTTATAAAGGCCTGTGCAAACCTGCCAAGCCCCGCGGTACACGGTGGGGGAAAGGGCAGGAGGCATGAGCAACGGGTGTGGCAGCTTCAGCCCCTCCCTCCTCCGTGATCTCCCCGCTCTCCGGGCCCCCTCCCCAGGCCAGGAGCCCGCTTACGGAGCCAGGTCCTGGGAGTCCTGGCTGGGCCTCCCGGGGACACAGGACAGGGCAGGTGGCATGCCGGCAGCATGGGCCCCAGTACTCCTGGGGGGGTGGGGCAGGCAGCAGTGAGGCCCAGTCCTTGCTGCCCACGGGGCTCAGTGCTAGCTTCCCATTTCTCCCCTCTGGACCCCTCCTCTAGCCCCTGGCCGGTCTTGGAGCCCAGCAGTGTGGGTCACCTTCCCTCTCAGAGGCCTCTATCCTCCTTGTCTCTGAAGAAGGCCCCCTGCCCAGCAGCCACCAGCACAGGCCTGTCCCTCCTCTGAGCTCCGGGAGGCCCGGCACCTCCTGCCTACTCGGCCCCCACAGTCCAGGCAGGACGATTTGCCGGCTGCTCATCCTGCCCCGGGAACTGCATTAGGATGATAGTCTAGACCACAGTCTGCAAACAGTGACCCTCAGACTACAGAGGCCTGCCCCCTGTTTGGGTGGGTCCCCTTTTATTGGAACATGGCCACACCCACACAGAAAAGAACCCATTCCGGCAGCGTGGGAATTCAGCCCGCTGACCACACACCCCGGGGCCTTAAGGACAGAAAGATCTGCAAAGTCCTGGACTTGACATAGTAGACTTGGTGTGGGTGCTGGGGCGGGCCCAGCGATTCGGACACCACGTGGTGTGGCTGAAGTTCACAGAGATTATTCTCGGGGGCCAGGGTTTTCACAGCGAGAAGAGTCGAAGACAGAGTGAGAGAAGGTGAGGGTGGAGGTCTGCAGTCTCAGATCTGGATCAGAGCTGTCTGTGCGAACCTAAGTTCTTTTTCCTGGCCCTGTGCACTGAAAGGGTCTGGAAGCAATGACATTCAGCAGCAGGGAGCACCCCAGACTCCATGCCCACGAAAGGGAACCAGCCTGGATACCCCAGAGAAATGGCCCATGAGGGGCAGAACTTCTCCCGATGCAGAAGAGCAGGGAAGCACCCCATGAATAATGGGGAAGTAAGTGACCAAGGGACCCAGGAGCCAACACGAAGGGGCTCCTATTGGCCAAATTTGAGACAATTTGAGTATCAAGAGGAGCGATGGTCCTGGATTATAGCACACTGGATTTTAAAAGAGTCTATAAACGTGTAGAGGTGATAGAGGAAGGGGGGTTGAGTCAGGGTAAGGAGAACTCTTGAAATAATGAAAATTTGGGGCAAAAGTTTGCCGAGGAACAGGATATGCACACGTTCTGAAGGAATTCCCTGCAGGTGACCCAGGAATTACAAAGGGAAACCAGTCCCTTTAGGATGAGGACCCCTGAAGGACCTGCCTGAACCGATCGGGGATGGGACCAGCCTGCATTTCCCCCCTCCTCCTGCCATGCCATGAGAAGCCCACAGCTCCCCCACGCAGAATCTGGCCACACACTCAAAGCCCATCTGAGAAAACACCAGCCAATTCCTGGTTGTGAAATTTTTATGAGACTGTGGCTTGGATTTCTCAAAAAAAAAAAGTCAGTATCACGGAGACAAAAAATAAAATAAAGGCAGAAGTATTGTTCTAGATTAAAAAGAGACTAAAGAGGCATGAAAACCAAATGCAATGTTCAATCCCAGCTGGATCCTGCACGGGGTCAGGAGAGAAGCTATACAAGATATTTGGGGGACGACTGGGGAAAAGGCACCTACAGACACAATTCCACGTTGAATTCCCGGGCAGGATGATGCTGTGGAAGTTATGTGGGATAGCCATGCCACCCCTCCCTATTTAGGGGTGAAGAGTAATAATGTCTGCAACTGACTTTTAAATGGCTTAGCCAACAAAGGGAGTGTATGTGTAATATGGGGGATTACGGCAGAATGCTAACAGTTGGTTAACTAGGTAAAGAATATTTGTGTGTTTATTGTACTATTCTTTCAACTTTACTGTAGTTTGAAATTTCTCTAAATAAAAAGTTGGGGGGCGGGGAGACAAAGTTATTTAAAAAAAAAAAAAAAAAAAAAAAGCCGGCAGCCAGAGGGAAGGGCCTGGGCCTGACGCCTAGCTCCTGGCTCACCTCTGGCCAGGTCACTGTCTCTCCTCTCTCACCTGTCAATGGGGCCAGGAGGAGAACCTGCCCTCTGGAGTCCCGGGAGGCTCCGCGGGCAGGGCTGGCCACTGCGAGGGCTCCGTGCATTCCACCTGCAGTGAGGAGCTGGTCGGGGAGCTGGGAAGAGACCGGGGTGCTGCACCGACCCACCACGGCCTGTCCCCCTCGCCCGGCTGCAGGCACGTGCACCATATGGTTCAGGTGAGTGACGCTGCTCCAGGTTGTGCTGACGCAGCTCAACCTCCATCGTACAATATTTATGTGCCTCCAGGTGACGCTTCTGTGCTCGGTTTCTATAAATTCCCAGGGTGAGCAGCTCACCACTCAAAGTCAGTGGAGCTGAGAGGATGCCAAGGAGCCGGGAAGGAGCGCTGGGACGTTCGGGGCTGGCTGGGGGCTGCCAAAGAGGTGGCAGAAGGCTGGCATGGCTCCGACCTGCTGGACACCTACTGTGTGCCAGGCCCTCCCCACGCCACAGCATTTCCTCCTCGCAGAGACCTTTATGAGAGAAGAGGGGCCGACCCTAGAAAGGGGAATGTGAGCCCAGGTGGTCCCATGGGGCAGGGGCAGAGCTGGGCATGGGCCTGACCCCTGGACTCCAAGTTCGGGATGCTCCCCCAGGCATCTCCTGCCGGGCACCCCAACAGAGCGTGGGCATGCAGGGGCTCTCCGTCCCGCTCCTTGCTCGGTCACCAGGGCGGGCTGCCTGGTCCAGAGATCGCCCACGGAGCACGTGCCAGCCCCTCAGCCAGCCCTGCCTCCATGTCACGCCCCAGCCACCTGGAATGAGGGCACCACTGCCATCCTTATCAAACAGGCAGGCTTCAAGAGACATCCACGGTGCGGGCTCACTCCACCAGCCAGGGGACAGGCTGGGGGTGGAGACGCAGAGGTCCCGCTCCGAGCGGCTGCTCTGGGCAGTGGGCAGGTGCAGTCTGTGGTTTAAAGGCAATCGGCACAACTCCCTTCCCTTCCTTTATCTATCTTACTCTTATCAACATTTCACAGCTGAGGAAACAAATAGAGAGGCTGAATGACCCTCACAAAGTCATAGTGCAGGAAACGGGGGGAAACGCCAGGATGCCAGCTCCGGGTGACCAGCCGCCCCGGTTTGCAGGGGGAGGCACAGCGGTAGCACCAGAAGCCGGACACCCAGTCCTGGGCAAGCTGGGACGGATGGTCACCCTGGTGGGACTCCACAGCCCATACCCGGTCTCTGAGCCACACACAAAGACACCTTTGTGTGGGCTCCGTCCAATGCCTCCACACACTGCCTTTGGAGTCCGACCTGGTCACAACCAAGGGATCACGTGCCAGAAGCAGAGGGGTCCTTCCGGGGCATTTCGCCGGGCGGGGGGGAGGGGCTTTAGATGTGACTCCATCTCTCACCAGCAAGTCAGTCAGCACCTCTGGGGCTCAGCTGACTCATCTCTAAAGTGTGGGTTACAAGAGTCCTGACCTGGTGCTGGACTCTTCCAGCTCAGGGCCACCACGGGAACAGAAAAGGGACAGACAGATGGATGGCCCTGCCCGCCCCAAGACTGACAGCCTGCTCTAAACTTTTAACAACCCATTTTGGAATTAACTGTGAAATATTTGGCACCTCTGGTACATTTTTCTAGAAGGATGGTCAGCCGTTTTTGCCAATATCTCTAAAGAGTCTGCAAACCACCCTTGGCCTCCCAAAAGTTAGATATGCCTACGCTACACCTGCTTGTCACTGAGCACATATGACCTCTCCCCACTGTTCTGGACTCCCCTTGGCCACAGAAGTAGAGGTGAGCAGGCTCGGCCGAGGAGGCTGTGCCGCCCTCCTGCTGAGGGTGTGAGAGGCGCCCGGAAGGGTCACGTCTCAGTTCCAGGCACGGATCTGCACCCAAGACAGCTGGGCAGGGGGCAGGGGCACCACGGGGATAGGGGAATGATTCCAGGCTTGACCCAGATCCCCAGAGCCCAACTGGATGCTGTCAGTGGGATTCAAGCTACAGTCAAGGACTAAACAATGTGAATGTAACTGACCAATTTCCGCCTCTCACCTGCACACATACACACAGGTGCACACACACCTGTTCACACACACAAGCTGTCCTCACCCCCATGCGTCTGCTCACACTGCTCAGGAGCCTCTTCCCACACACCCATTCTCACTGAACCTGCTCCAGGAGGCCTGGTTCCCGTCTGGCCACACTGTCACTCCTCTCCTGGGCTCCCGGGCTCGGTGGAAGGTGTGTCTGCCCTACAGCAGAGCACGGGCACAAGGATAAGGCCCCTGCACCCAGGGCACCTACTCTGGGTCAGGACTTGTGCTGGCCACTGTCTCACCCCACTGCCTTCTCTCCCCAGGTATCCGGGGGAGCCGACACCTGGCCCTTTGCCTCTGGCCATCAAGCCAGACATGGTGGACCCCGGGCCTCGGGACCAGGCACTAGAGAAGAAGGAGCTGGAGATCCTGGCTCCACCATCGGATGTCCCACGTGATCCTGACCAAGTCCTGTCCCTGTAAAACAGCTGTGACACAGTGTGCTTCACATGCATCCAGCTGCTTAGCCCTGGGGTGGGTTCTGTAATTATCCCCGTTTTACAGGTGGGGAAGTGGAGGCACGTGGCGGGGAGCCAGGGGCCGAAGCCAGCCAGCCCAGCTCCCAAGCCCACGCTGACCACCATGCGAGCCCACTCAGTCGTGGCAGCAGGATCGCCCCCTTAGAGCTTCCGGCCCAGCAGACCCTCCCCCAGTCTAGCTGCCAGGCGTGAGATGATCATCCTGTAACGGTCTGAGTGCACCAGGCGCTGGCCTGAGCCCCTCCCTGTGTGATCTCACTCGATCTACGATGACACCTGGAGTCTGGTCCTGGCCTCAGACTCCCAGTCTCCACCGTAGGAAGGCCCAGCCCAGGGCCCAGCCTTCAGGGGTCCATTCGTGGCTCTGTGTGTCTTTGCCAGCTCCTAGGGGGCTAGGAAGCTGCTCCTTTGGTGTCTGTCCTCCCTCCCCGCTGCGGCAGGGCTCAGAGGGGAGAGTGACCGCAGAGGAGTGGGGGACATGGGAGAGCTCCATGGATGGGAGGACAGACTGACAGCCAGAGACGCTGCGGGGCAGGGGCTCAGAGGCGGAGGACTGCCACCTGCCACTGTCGTCTGCCCCTCCCTCACCTCCAGTCCCCCATCTGTTCTCTCCATAATATCCTCTTCCATCTGCCTTCCCCCCACCACCTCACTTGGCTTCTCCACGGCTTCACAGAACCTGCTCCCTGAGCCAACAGCTTCAAACCACTTGTTTTTACACCATGAAATCCTCTACCAACCTAAATCTTCCAGGACAGGGGGAGACCAAATATGGGATACAGGAAAGCTCTGAGCTCTTCCCGGTGAGGAGAGAGGGGGCCTGGAGCCCTGTCCCTCAGCCATCCCCAGCTCCACAGGACATCCCTGGAGATACCTCCTCACAACCCCCAGCGCCCTGGAGCAGAGCTGGCCCTGAGTCATGCGCGGCCCCTCGATACCCTCCCCAGGAGGGGGCCCCACAGGAGCACCAAACCCACCCCCAGCCCCTGTCCTTCACAAGCTTCCTGAAAGGAAGTTCTTCTGAAAGTCTAACCTCAATTCTTCCTGCTGCTGGAAAATGCTCACGGTCTGAGCCTCCTGGGAAGTCTCCACAACCTTTAGAAAATCAATGTCTGGAGTTTCACCTGCCAACTTTTCATTTTAAAAAAACAATAGGATGACAACAGCAATGACACACACACTTAAGAAAATTAAGACAAAACTGTGAACAGAGATGACTCCCTGCAGTGGCATGAGCCCTTCCCCGCATGCTCAGGTGGCCCACACACTGGGGCTCAGGCACCCCCAGGACTGGGTGAATCTTTCCGCCCTCACGCCAATTTGCATACCATTACCCAGGAAGCCCTGCGCCTAGATTTCACTTTTGCAAATTCCCACCCGTTTCGTGTCATAAATAAGACAGGAGACAGAAAACTAATACAGCCCAGTGATGCATTATTCATGCCACGTCACACTGTTATGATAGATTTACAACAGCTAATACATGCAAACTAAGTTTGGGCACTAAACGTGAAAATTAAGGGGGGGGGAAGGTGGCCCTACGTGGGGGTGGGCAGGGGGACATCTGGGGGCTGTCGGTGTTCAGGAATCCAGAGAAGTTTCTTTTCGGGCATGCCTGAGGACCAAAAGCATCAGTGCCCGTATCAGAGGCCAGTGGCCAGGCACTGAGGGCGTGGCGACCGCAGGATGTGCGGGAGCCCGAGCCAGGTGGGATTATCGACAGCACGCGCTCTGAGAAGCGCCCTTCATGTGCTCAGCACTGAGCTCTGAAGCAGGTTAACAGCACACCCCTGTCCAAATCTCCCCTCCTTGTCCACCACAGCCAGAGCCCATCGCCCTAAAGGAAACACCCATCACAGCCCTGCACTGAGAACCTGCTACACATCAGCCTGGTCTCAGCACCAGGCATGCAATGGGAGCCAAGCAGGCGTGGTCCTGCCCTACACAGCCCCGGTCTCGTTAATCCGGTAAGTGTCCCCAGAACATCAACATGCAGCTTTGGCCAGTGCTGTGAAGGAGCACGGTGCTGTGGCGGCCGGTCCCAGGGGGTGACCCGGTGCGTGTGGAGGACGGGAGGTGGTCCAGACAGACTTCTCTGCCGGTGGGAGAGCTGCGGTCTCATGAGAGGGAGGCTGCCCCAATTAACCCTCACAACAGCCCTGCAGGACAGGAGCCAGGCCCCGGGCCCAAACACTGATACAACCTGCCCTGCGTTCCGGCACTTTCCAGGCGACCTGTCCCCAGTAAGTTTATTCTTTAATCAAGATGCAACAGCCATCCCACAGCCGGCTTCCCCTCCAGCGATCGGTTAAAATGAACTCCATATGACTGGATTAGACTTTGAAGGTGCCGATCTAGATAATGAACACAAGGATGCGGTGTTGACACAAGCCCTAGCAAGCTACATTATGATTTAACAGGTCTCACGGCGGCTCCGCTGGGATCAAGGAGCCGAACAAGCAGTCGGTGGGCAAGCGTCAAACCTAGAGACACACTGTGGGGGCTGGCTCCGCAGGGGGCAGGCTCAGCAAGGTCAGGGGTGGCCACCGGGGGCCAAGTGGACCTAAATGGAGACAGCTGGTGGGGGGCAGGGGTACAGTGAGAGGCCTGTCCCCAGGGAGCCCTCCAAACCGTATCTGTGCTCGGCGGGGCTGACTCTGACCCAGCTCATGGTGCGCTCTCTGCTCAGAGCATCTTCCCTGCCTCCTCTCTTCCTGCACTCATCACAGCCATGCACCTGCCCAGTCCAGCTCAGGGGTCCTGACCTCCAGGAACCTCACCAGCTCCTGTCCCTCCTCCAGCTGGATCTGGCACCCCTCGTGCCTCCCCTGGGTTCCCACTGGGCCTGGGCTTGCCCCCTCGCAGTCTCCTCACCCTGGGCTGACACTCAGCGTCCCGGGTCTGCTCCCCACACTGGCCTCTGAGCTCCCAAGGAGCTGAGACCAGGTCTTACTCACGTCCATCCCTCCAGCACCCCACACAGAGGGCCTGGGAATCAGGACACCCATCTGTCCATACACCATGACTACGGACTCAGAGCACCGCTGTGTAAGCCGGACACGGGGGAAAGGAAAATGAACAGGCAGCAATCCTTGGCCCGGAAGACATGCTGGTGAAAAAAGCACATGCATAAACAAATCAGAGTTCCCAGCAGTTACATTTAACAGGACAGAAACTGTAGGGGACAAATGCAGCCCAAAGGACACAGCCTTCTGCCTACCCAAGCAGCTGACACAGAGATCAAGAGCAGACTGAGGAGTCAGACGCCCATGTTCAGATCCCAGCTCGGCCTCCTTCTAGCTGTGTGACCTGGGGCAAGTCACTTAACCTTTCTGTACCTCTGTTTCCTCATCCATAAAGTGGGAATAATAATAATGCTCATCTCATAGGGTGATTTAAGGATTAAACATGTTAATTCCTGCAAAGTACTTAAAACCCATACCCGATCCATATACGTTGGTTAGTATCATTTTCCTGGGGGTGGCAAAAATCAGGGAAAGCTCCTTGGAGTTAACACAATCCCTAGATTAACTCCTTATGTCTCCACATTTGGGCCAGAGCCCCAGCAGGCACGCACCTTCAGCCACTGGCACACTCCCGGGCCCCCTGGTTCGGAGCACTGAGCAGTTAGTCCTAAGCACCCCAAATCCCCACCGAGGGTTTTCTCCAGCCTGGGGGAGAATGTGCCACGTCGCTGCTGATAAGCAGTGCCCTTCCTCTGAAGTAAAGCGTTCTGCAGAGAAGTGTGCTGAGCCCTGGGACAGCAGCCCTGCTCCCCCAGGCCCAGCCGGCCACAAGCCGGGCCCCACAGACGGCGTCATTAGGCAGCAGCCAGTCCGGGCTGTTTCCAGAGCCCTGGCGCTGAGGTGGGCAGGCTTCCTCTCTATCCCAAGCAGCGGCCAAGTGCAGCTTCATTAAATATGCATGGTGATCACCTCGTTACTGTACCGAAGGGCTGTGTGTACTGAAGGTGAGCTGCGCGCACCAGTCAGCACACAAACTTTTCAATTTCCGCGGCTGCAGACAGGTCGCATGCTCCCTCCGACCCACCACCCCTTCCCTCTGTCCTGCCTCCCCGCACCCAACACCCTCCTGATGCCCTCCATGGTGTGCAATGCAGGTAAAAGGCCATATTGATCCCCTTCTTCAGAGCAGCTGGTCCACAACTAATCTTAAATCATTGCAGCTTAGAGCTGGAGCCTGGTGGCTGCTCAGCCCCAGGGAGGGTAGGGCCAGAGCTGAGCTTCGGGGCCCGGGCAGGACTGCACTGCGGCTGGCAAGAGGTAAAATCGGGTGAAAGAGAGCCAGGGCCCGGCCCCATCCCTGTCCTGCCCTTCATCCATTTGTCTCACGATCCCCTTCCTGCCGGCAAAGCCAGGATGGCAGACCCGCGACATGGACGCACACCCCATACCCACCAGCAACACCAACTCAAAGGGAGCTTGAATCTCCAAATAAGCCCTATATATGGTAATAAGGACTTAACTGAGGCAAATAATCACAGTGATAGCCAATGTTCGTTGAGCACTTGCTATTTGCCGGGCCCTGTGTGGAACAGCCCTTCCACACTAAGTATTCTCATTCAACCCTCTACAGAGTCCTATCAGCATCGCATTCTCCAGGTGATGCCACTGAGGCCCAGGAGGGCTGGGCGCCTTGTCCAAGGGTGCACAGCTTGGCAGGCAGAGCCAGGGCCATCTAAAGCAGCCAGCCAGCCAACCACACACCTCCAAGGGAGTGGGGTGCCCAGGGAACCCAAGAGGGGCATGGCCAGGACAGAGATGGGGGCCACTGCCCTGGGTGATGCCTCTCAATCCGCCCCTCCAGAAAGTCTCAGGGCCCTGGGCGGGGGCCAGGGGGACCCAGCTTTCACCAGGGCTCAGGCCCTGTGGCCCACACCTCCTCCCCAACAACCATCAGCCGCTGACTCCCATGTGGTTTCTGGGTCCTCTGAACCCTTCCTTAGAAGAGTCTTCTTTAGAGACACCTCTTAGTTCACAGCCTGCCTCCCAGTGTCCCCAGCTGCCTCCTCCCTCTCCCTTCATTGCCCCTGTTGGCAGGGCTAAGAGCGTCCTTTGGCCAACAGGGCACTAGGAGGGCTTGCTCCTTTCCATCTCATCCTGTCTCTGCTCTTGGCTTCTTCACGTCTCTGGGCTCACTTTTCCCACACAGTTCTCCTGGTCCTATTCTTGAGGTCGTGTCTCTCCATCAGATTGGAAAGCCCCCAAGGGCAGGGGTCTGTCTCCCCCATTTGACTGGAGACCTCCGAAGGGCAGGTGGTATCTCGCCATCAGATTGGAGGCCCTCCAAGGGCAGGCCTGGGTCTCTCCCATCAAACTGGAAGCCCCCCAAAGGCATTGCTGGGTCTCCCCCATCAGATTGGAGGCCCTCAAGGGCAGGCTATGTCTCCCTCTTCAGATTAGAGTCCCCCCAAGGGCAGGCTGGGTCTCACTCATCGTACTGGAGGCCCCCAAGGGCAGGCTGTGTCTCCCTCTTCAGACTGGAAGCCCCCAAGGGCAGGGCTGTGTCTCCCCCATCAGTCTGGAGGCTGCCATGTGCAGGACTGGGACCCCTCCCTGCTTCCCCAGCTGCCCTCAACTGGGCCCCAGTGCTCAGCTGCTGGCTGAGCACCCCTCACACGGCTCTCCTCCACACGAGTTGGAGCCTGCACAGGTGCTAGCAGGAGAAAGCCAACAAGGGCACCCAGGCCTGGCATAAGGACAATGCAGGGACACTGGGGGAGGTGCTGCAGGGGGTAGGCCAAGGAGTCAGATGGGCCCCGTCCTTCCTCCTACCAAGTGGCTTGAGTTTCAGGGACCCCAAAGGCCCTGGGGGAACCAGCTCTCCCTGTTCTCCTTCTCAGAAGGTGGAGGAGGTGAGAGGCCCTTGGGGCAGGTGGGGGGTGGTAGCAGGCAAGCCCCCCAAAGCAAATCAGGGGTTGGGAAGGGGGTCTGTGGCTACAGCTGCTCAGGGCTCCCCTCCCCACTCTGGCTTCCCCCCAGGAGAAAGAAGACCAGAGCGGGAGGCAGTAGCCTCCTTCCTGTTGAGGCCCCCCCGGCCCCTCCCCAGATCCCCCACCTGGCCGGGCCCAGCGGGGCCAGTGAGGTCACTGGTCCTCAACAGGATGTTCCCAGCCCTCGGCCTGGGACTGGGGCCCAGGAGTCACCTTCAACCCCCAACACCCTTCTCCTCTAAAGGATGAAGAGAACTCAAAGCCTAAACCCTCCAGTTCTGCCCCGAGCACTGCCCCCCACCCCCGGCTGGCGGGCTGGGGTGTAATCCCTCCTCCTCCCTTCCCAGCACCAGGAGGGGCCTCTAATCAAATGTGCCCAGCACTTGGCACTGACCAGGACTGTGGCTCCCAAGCATTATCTCAGTGAGCGAGAGGACCCCCGGGAAGGGACACTGAGCCCCCTTTCACCAGTGGGAAACTAGGGTTCACAGATGGGGCCCTAACAAGGCACCAGCAGGTGAGCGGCACTGGGACGCAGAGCAGGGCACACACAGCTCCAGAACTGCCCCTCAGGTTCCAACAAAAACAGAAAGTGAGCACCACGACCCTGAGACTCAAGCCAGGGTCCCAGGGCGTGCCCACAGCTCCCTGGGCCTCAGTTTCCCCACCTGATCCAGCCCTCAACACCTGTGATCTTACAATGGCAGGACTCCCTTAGTGTGCTTGCCTGGCTATTACGTAGCCAATTTACAGCCCATTTACAGAGATGAGCCAGTGGGCAAATGGCAATCGCCCCCCCACAGAAGCTCACCTGGGGTACCTGTCTGTTCCAACCCTGAGCCTATACCCAAACCTCTACTCTGGGCCTGATTACCAAGGCCCCACTCCAAGCTGACAATCCAAACAAATCAAACGATGGCAAACATCACCGAAATACCACTGGGGAGCCATGCCTGAGTCCACGCCTGTGGTCCGGGGACCAGGCCCTCATCCCGGCAGCCAGGGCGCAGGAGGTGCTCAGCCCACAACATGGCAAGGGGGACACTGCAGCCTCCACCTCCACAGTTTAAGGAGCCCAGGGGTGCCCAGGTGGCTCAGTCGGTTAAGCGTCCGACTCTTGATTTCGGCTCAGGTCATGATCTCAGGGTTGTGAGATCCAGCCCCGCGTCGGTCTCCATGCTCAGTGGCAAGTCTGCTTGAAGATTTCCCTCTCCTCCTCTGCCTGCTCTCATTCCCTCTCCCTCCCTCTTTCTCAAATAAATAAATATTTAAAAAAATAAATTAAATAGAGCCCAGCCTCCAGGACAGCTGCGTCCACCGGCCTCCCCTCAGCACAGCCGGGTCCTGGGTACGGTGTGAGGCAGGGCTCCCAATTCCTGCTCCACAGGTAGCAAGAGACACAGCCCAGGGGCCAGATCACGGCTCAGCCCCGTGGTCGGGACCCTTCCCCTCCAGGCAGCCCCGGGGGTGCATGCTGGGGCAGAGGGCAGGGCCCAGCAGTGATTGGCGGCCCACTGTGCTTCTCAACAAACTCTCACGGATTCCTGAGACACAGCTGGGGCTGAGCACGGTGCCAGGCAGACATGAGAAGGGTCCACATGCACCCAGCAGATGGCCCAGAGGCCGACAGCCTTGAGCCACAAGGTAGGGCCAGTACCTGAGTCTGCAAGCTAGTGGCATCCACCACGGTGACCCGAGGCCCACAGCTGGCCCACAAGGTGTCCTCCAGGCTCAGCAGGGTGCGGACGGGTCCTGGCCCCACAGTCAGGCACACGGGAGGGCTCTCCAGGTCCCAGGGGACACCTCCTACAGGGAGAGGAAAGAAGCAGGTCAGGAGGGAGGTAGGGAGGGAATGGCACATAGGTCAGGGGCCCAGGGCTCCTCAAGCCTTGGGAACTGTCGGGAACCCTCAGCAGTGGGCCCAGCCGGGCCCCACAACACCCTCGCGCCCCTCTCTCTGGCCCTTCTCCCTCCTCCAAAGGGACAGGGCTGTTCCTATCTGCCTCCATTATGCTCCACCCCCTCTGGGGGCTGTACCCCCCAATTCACTCTCCTTCCCTCCTCTATCCCCCTATCTCTTTCCCGTGTGGGTTCCCCCCCCCACACACACACACTTAGTAAGCACCAACCCCGGGCCAGGCCGGGTGCTGGGTACTGGGAGGACAGGAATGAGTCTGATACAGACCCTGACCTCCAAGAAAACCCAGCTGGCCGGAGAGAACAGGGGGTTGTCAGCAGCCCCCACACAAGGTGCCAAGCAGAGATGAGCAGGTAAGCACAGGGGGGCTCGAGGAGTGCTGAGACAGATGGAAAACCCTGCCCAGGGGCAATCCAGAGAGACTTCCCAGGAGACGTGGCATTCGCACGGCCCTGCCAAGGCAGCTCAACATGGTGGGAAGTGCCCTGAGCTGGCCCCCGTTCTGCTAGAAACTCAATCAGGACTTTGAGCACATCTCTCCCCCTTCTCAAGGCCTCCGTCTCCCTATCTGTAAAATGGGGAAACCACCCAGACTGTCTCTGAGAATTGTCACTAGATGTTTCTGGCAGACTCTCGCCAGCTCCGAGATCTCGCCGCCTCCGGGGCACTCTGTCACCTTTACCAAGATCTCTGATGACCTTCTTCTTCCAGAGACACCGCCACCTCCAGGGGCAGAAGAGGAAGTCTGAGAGGCGATTGGCGCCAGTCTACCACCCCTGAAGACAGAACACACCAAGGGACCTGGCCTGGCTCTGAACAAAATTCTCCCCTGCCCACCCTGGGATGCTCAGCCCACCCAAGAACGTGCCCAGAATGTTCCCTGGCACGTGAGCAGCGCCTTGAAGACTGGCGTTTCTCTGAGGTCACACCCAATGTCACACAGAACCTCAGTGGCCGCCCTGTCCTGCCTGCATGCCAGGTGAGAAGGGGGGTTGAGAGGGAACGGGGGGCATACTCCAGAGACAGGCAGCAGTGGCTGGGGTCTGGGAGGGGGACAGAGCCGGCTGCTGGCTTGTCAGTGCCCGACAACCCTCACATGCTCCCCACCAGGCCCCTGGAAGGAGTCTGAAGGAACCCCACTCACAGACCCCCCATGAGCCAGCCGTTGGGGGGGCACAGCGGGGAGCAGCAGGCCCCCGAGCTGGAGTGTGGCAGAAGCCGCCGCTTGGGGTGTATGGGGAGGAGCCCTCGGAGGACAGACCAGATCCCCTACCACCCCCCTTCCCTCGGGCTTTCCCTCTTCCTCTACCCTCCCCACCTGTGAAACAGGTTCTCCCCTCGCCCTTCCGTCCTACTTAATATGCCCAGACGCCCCGCTTAGCTAGGAGCCGGGGAGTCGGGTGAACATGAACACGGGCCAGAATCCTGGCCGCAGCCCCCAAACGTCTGCCAGGCCTCGGACCGGCGGCGGCGCCTCTCGGAGCCTCATCTGTCCAATGGCACGAGTGTGCCCGCACGTGGCCAGGGCCACGGGCCGGGGGACACGTCGGGGCGCTGAGCACAGGGCCGGCACACGGCCAGGGCGGCTGATGGCTGTCGCTAGCGCCGCTGAGCCCCGGCACGCCAGGCACGGTTTTCGTGAATTCCGTCCTTAACTCCCGGCAAGTCTAAGTGGAGGATCCTATTCTTATCCCTGTTGTACGCTGAGAAAAGAGACGCAGAGTTTAAATAACCAGCCCGTTGACAGGGCCAGAAAGTATCCGGGGCCTGTTAGCTCCTGTTTGGTGTCATTCACCACAACGCAGCGTCTGCGGGACCAGGCGTTGACTCCACCTGACTGATGTGACAACAGAGACCCGGAGAGCTAAGCTGCACAAAGCCACCCAAGGGGCGGCCCGCCAAGCAGGATTTGAACCGTGCTGACCGGCCCCAGCCTCCTTCCCCAACCCCTGCTGTCCTCTCAGCTTCCCGGAGTTTCCAAAGGGCTCTGGGACCAGGATGGTGAGTGACCACAAGGCGTCCAGGCCTCCAGAGGGGACCCTGACCTCCACCAGGACTCAGAACCACAAAACGCAATGCCTCGGGCGCCCCCCCGTGGCCATAGGTGAGTAGTGCGGGTGTGTGGCCGAAGCAGGAGCCGCTCTGGCTGGAGAGGGGGGTTGCTGTGACCTCTCCCAGCGAGGAAGCAGCTGCGGATGCTGGGACCACATCCGAAAACAAGGAGGTGAGGGCTCTGCCCCGTGGGCATAGCAGTTTTCACCACCAGAGCCCCTGTACTATCTACCTTGTATTTTTCCGTCACAGAGCATGGTCGTGGCTGCCGGGCATAGGGGCTAGGGTCTGACACCCCTGAGGGTCACATGCACGCTGACCTCTCCTCCCCCTGCTGGTGTCGCCAGATATCCCCCAAGAAATCTTGACTCCAGGACAGAATGATAAACTGGTAAAATTTAATAACAGCAATATTTTTTATATCAAAAAGGACAAGGGACAAGTGTCCCAGATTAGAGGACAAAGCTCCAACAGGCTTCCCTTTGGTGGGGTTCAGCTTCCCCAGCTGCACCGCGAGGGGCCAGAACTCAAGGTTCCTCCCAGTCCTCACGAGCCACAACCCTAGGATTTTAAAGGCAATCACCCTGAGCTCTGGGTAGGGCTGACCTACGCCCCACCTTGCCCTGCAGTGGCTCTGGGTAAGCAAGCCCATGTCCGGGCACACACGCGCACACTCACACGCACACACCCGCCCCGTGTGACAGCCCATCCGTCTGGGCCCAGCACCGGCTCTCACGCCAGACAAAGGGAGATGAAGACCCCGTCTCACTCAGCAAAGGCACCTTGAGGAGGCGGGAGCTGGTGGCCCTCGGGGATGCACACCGCCAGGAGGCAGCACAGAGTGGAAGCCCTCGAGGCTGAGACAGGCCCAAGGGCAGCCCAAGCCCGTCCTAACGATAGGAATGACGGTGATGCTGAGTCCCTCTCCTTCCCGGGCTCCATCTGGGCATCTGGGCACCTGTGTGCCTCATCACATCTGGCCCTCACAACCACCCTTGGAGGTGGGTCTGTCCTCACACCCGCTTCACAGGTGAGGAAACAGGTGAGGAGAGCTGGAGCAACAGGCCCGATGGCTCACAGCTGGGACTCCATCCTGGGCAGCCTGGCTCCTCAGTCCATCCCTTACGCATTCCATCATCTGCCTCCTCGAGGGGGTGACCCTGGCCCTCATCCCCAGCATCTAACCAGGGACGTTCCCCTGCCCCCACCCGGGCCTGGTCATGCTCCCATGCCTGCTGAGAGATGGGGCGGCGGAGGGTCCCAGGAGGGGACAGGTAGCTGCCTGGCTCATCTCTGGGTCCTGGCGTCCTGAGTGCTCAGTATTCCCACTTCATGGGCACTGAATACGCAGTGTTCAGTTGTTGAGTTAGTGAAAGGATGAACAAATGAATGAAGGAATGCAGGTAAGCAGAGGCTCCCGGGGGCAGCAGGCTGACTGCCATGACCACACGGCTCTTGGCCTTGGACTCCAAGGCCCCTCCAGCTCTGATGTGACGGGACTCCGTGTGGCCTGGTGGCCTTGAAGTCCTGTCACCTCTCAGCTGCTGGCTCCACAGCAGCTCCCCGGGACTTGGGCAAGTTCCCAGGTTGGCTCTGCGCATCTTAATATTTCTGGTCCTTCCCTTCCGCCACAAGTCAAAGCAGGAATGCCATTTTTACTGGATCTTGGTCTCAGCCAAACTCAGGCAGGACAGTAAACCTATGACTACAAACACTGACTAATCCTTCATCCAGTACTGGCTCTGAGCCCAGGTAAGGGTCTGTGCCCAAATTTCCCTTTTTATAAAGACATCCATTGCACTGAATTAGGGGCCCACCCTTGTGATCTCATCTTACTAATTACATCCACAACAACCCTACTTCCAAATAAGGTCACATTCTGAGGTATCAGGGATGAGGACTTGAACCTGTGAATTTTGAGGGGACATCACTCGACCCATAATAGCAGCTTTGGGGTCTAACCTGGTACTTTGTCAGAACCAGAAGGGCCACTGGGGACCCCTGGACTCCATACCCTCATTTTCCAGGTGGGAAGGGACTTCGCAAAGTCCCATGAGTGAGCCGAGACCCGAACCCAAGTGTCCTCTTTCCAGGGCTAGGACCCTCTCCAGACGTAAGGGGATTTGGCTTCTCTGGGCAGAGCTGGAGGTCATCTGGCCAGGAAGAGAAGGTTGAGGAGCTCTACCAGCTTTCCTGCCTTCGGCTCAGGTCGTGATCCCAGAATCCTGGGATCGACACCCATGTCGGGCTCCCTGCTCAGTGGAGAATCGGCTTCTCCCTCTACCTGCTGCTCCCCCCGCTTGTGCTCACTCTCTCTTCCTCAGACAAATAAATAATAAAATCTTAAAAAAAACTCAGTTGGTGGCATTTTGTTATGGTGGCCCCAGCCATCTGATCCACCCCCTCACCCTCTCACACCCCGGTGACCAAATTGGTAAGTCAGGAACCAAGGGACAAAGGGCGCAGGGCAGCCCAGAGTGGGGACCAGGGGGCCAGAACGGGGCAAGGCAGGGCTCACAGAATTCAGTGGGAGCCAGAGGGTGGGGGGGGGGGGTCCCTTTGAAACCCATGTCTAAACCTCCAAAAATCGGAGCCCATATTTACATTTACACGCATGCAATGTCTGTCAGTAAGAGGGATTTTTTTCCCTCCCTCTTCCCCCTTTAATTAAAAACTATAAATGCCTTATCAAAAGCTAATTAAAAATACCAACACAGTGCCAAGTGGCAAAAAAATAGCTCAGTACAAATATCCGTTTATAACCCTGCAACAGGCAGTGACGACGCAGCAATTAGAGGCTCTTAGGAGGGAGGGAGGGGGAGGGAGGGGAGGGAAGGGAGGAGGAGGGAGGGGAGGGAAGGAGAGGGAGGGGGATGGGAAGGGAGGAGGAGGGAGGGGGGATGGAGGGGAGAAGGGGGAGGAGAGGGAGGAGAGGGAGGGGCCTGCGGGATGCCGAGCCTCAGACTCCTCAGCCCTCTCTGGGTGCACTGGGGGTGGCTGCCCTCCCCCCAGCACACATCTTGGAACTGGGAGCTGAGTAAGCCACAAGGGGACCGGGACCACGGCCCTCTGTGTGGCTGTGCACAGGCCGTGTCCCCTCCCAGGGGCTCAGCTTCAGCAATTCCCGCAGGTTGTGGTGAGAACTCAGAAAACGTGCACACATTAAGCACCTGAATGTTCCTGGCTCGCAGCAGCTCCGACCCCACCAGCCTTGCCCTCCAGACATCACACTCTGCACCATCCGTGGCTCGTGGCTCCATAACATCCCAGGTTCAAATGCCTAACGCCATTAAGCACTCACTCTGCCAGGCCCCAGGCTTTGCCTTTGCTAGGTGGTTTAACCCATGGGGACCCATGAGCCCTGGGATGACCCAGGCACAAAAGCAACCGCTCACCAGTGGACACAGCCATCGAAAGGGCAGTGAAGTGACGCCGGACCCCAGAGTCCTCGTGACCCCAGAGTCCCTACTCTTGTAGAGTCTCCTGCCAATGGGGTGAGCTGCCTGCATAGCAGTGAGCACCCCATTCTGCGGGGACCCCAGTGGGAATCAGGGATCTCCAACTACCCCAGATTCCCTGATTTGTCTCTGAGCTGCCTCCTTGGCCTGCCTCCCAGCACTGCTCCGGTACGGGATGAGCTCCCAGGCAGTGCCCAGGGCCGCCGCCCCCCACCCCCAGCATCCTCACCACTGGTCCGGGGGTAGGCGGCGAGGGTCCCGTCCTGCAGACCGGCAAGCAGGTGGAAGGCGCTGTGGCTCACGCAGAGCACAGGCTGTGGGCCGGGGCTCCTGCAGGCGGCCAGGCACTGGGTACCCGTGTCCACACTGCCGTAAACCAGGATGCTGTGGGGGAGACCCGAGTGACTCACAGAGCCCCCACCCCCACTGCCCAAGGGCCCTCCTCAGGAGAGGCCTCCCTCCCCTGTCAAGAGGCCTTTGTTCCGCCCTTCCAGAGCCTGGACTTGCCCAGGGTCTTTTGAGGATGGCGCCCTCCCCCCCACCCCTGCCCCAGGGAGAACTGGAGGGGGCTGGTAAAGGTGCTAAGAAGCCTGTCTTCAGCACCACACAGACCCAAGTGGGAACCCAGACATGTCGCCGTCCCGCTGACTGACCCCAGGCTGCTACCCCTCAGTTTCCCCCCAAAATGGGGCAATGATGCCAGCCTCACGGCCACAAAAAGAAATGAAGCACCAACGCGCGCCTCCTCCCCAGGCCCCTCACCTGCCATCCTGGAGCCCAAGGCAGATGGTCGGATGCACTGCAGCAGAGGGGTTAGTGGTCACATGGCTCTCGTCTCCACTCTCCCCCTCCTCTGGCTCGGGAATGTACTCCATGCAGAGCACAGGGGCCGCCAACGGGAAGGACTTGACCGTGCGGGGCGAGGGCCGGTTCAAGGAGAAGATCTCAACCTGGCCCCCTGCACCTTCCTGCCCGCCCCCAACCTGCAGCAGAGACCCAGAGAGGCCATCAGGCACAACCATGAGGGTGGGGACAGAGCTCGGCGCCTGCCTTCCCGGTGACCTGTCCCAAACTTCTACTCGTACTGAGGTTGGGCATCAGGAGGAGCACCCCCTTTCCTGCCCCCACACATCCCACTGTCCCTGAAGGTCACTCTTCCCCAGCTGCCATGGCAACAAGTTAGATTCAGGGCCCAAAGGAACGCAGGTAAGGAGCTAAGGTAGACCAGATACCCAGTCAGCTCTCTATCTCCCCAACTTTAGAGTAAATTTCAACCAAGAATAGTGAACATACATCTGTCCCTTTACAATGTCCTTCTCTGTCTTTTTTACCGTTCTACCTCTATGTTTAGCCAATGGTAAGCACTTAATATATACTTGCTGAATAGGTGAACAGATGGATAAATGGATGGATGGAAGGAAGGGATAGAAGAATGGGTAGATAGATGAACAGATGGATGGATGATTATATGGATGAGTGGACAGATGGATGGGTGGATGAATGATTATATGGATAAGTGAATGGATGGATGGATGATTGGATGATTATATGGATAAGTGAATGGATAAATGGATCAATCATGGATGGATATACCACACGCTAGATACTGGGGAAACAGTGAGGAACAAATCACCCTCGGAGAGGATATTTGGGATGGACTCTGAAGGGTGAGCCAGAGTTTTCCTGCCTGCATGCCTGGAGACAGGAATAAGCCAGAGCTGGAAGGTGGCCAGAGGGGGGGTGAGGTGGGACCTCAGGAAGTCTCTGGGAGAACATAGTCTGTACCACAAAGAACATAAGGGTGCCTATCTGAATGGAGAGAGGCTCTGCCAGGAATCCCAGGGGAAAAAAGGCAGGCACCAGAGCTGGGCAATAACCAGCCCTGCTTCCTGACCCTCTGGGTAAAGACCCTGCCACCCAGATACTCTGCACAGCTTCACTCATTTCCTTCATGGCACATGACCATTTGCAAGAGTCATGCTCGCTTCTTTGTCCCTGGTTTTCTGTTGTCCCTGGTGAAGCTGCATCTGCCAACTCTAAGCACAAAGCCTGGCACAGAGGTTCCCAGGAAGACCTTCCTGGGTGAAGGTGCACATAATGGGGGCCAGCAGGCAGGCAGCACCCCCTTCCCGGGGCCGTCCTCCATGCTTTTGTCCTGAGGCCAGAATCCCTGGCTGAGCTCAGGAGTGACTTACCCAAAGGTAGCCCTGTGGAAGGGACGTGCTGACTGCTGAGAAGCCCAGCAGGGGACAGCTGACAGGACTGTGGACCAGGGCCCCAAGCTGTGGAGACACAGAAGGCACACATGGGGCTAAGCATCAAGGTGTCGGAGATGCCAACGTTCGGCAACAGGACCTCTGTCTGCACTACCTGTGGGGGTTGTTAAACCTACAGATTTCTTGGCCCCACGCAGGTCCCCAGTGAGAATCCCTGGGGACCGGCAAGCGACAGGGTTCACAGGATGTCCAGGCAATACCTATGCACTCACATTTAACCAGCGCTCTCCTAGAACCTTCTGGCTAGGAGGCGCCTGAATGATACCCTGGGCCAGCCACCGATTTTTCAAACTAAGCAACATCTGGATAAGATTTGATGAAAACCACTAACACCCACCCCGCCTTATTTTACAGATGGGGAAACGAGGCCCACAGTGGACACATGATTGCCCTAGGCCACAGGAAGATGACAAGGCCCAGCCTGCGCCAGCCTCCCTCCTAGGTCTCCCTGCATTCCTCCAGAGAAGCATAGTGGAGGAAGGAAGGGGTGCTGGACATCTGGTTCCACCCTCCTCAACAACAGAACCATTCTGCAGACAAGCCCGCCAGCACCAGAGGGCTGAGGGGCTTGTGCAGGCTGCCTGTGGGGGCCAGGGGCTCCGTCTGTGACCGGCTGTCGTCAAGAGCTACTGGCTGCTTGCTCCTCCTGCATCTGCTGCCCCAAACCCCAGGCCAGATGGCTCTCTGGGGCCTGTTCTCTGAGCTAGACCCCACCAGTCTGTCTCAGGCCAGGACAGCAGTGCGAGGAGGTGGCCTGGCCCTGTCACGGACCCTGCTGGAACCCTTGGCCAGCAGGAAGGGGAAGGAGGCCGAGAGGGGACAGCTGGAGGTGGCCCAGGGAGGAATGCAGCCACCCCTGGACTTTGCAGGGCAGGTGCTGCCCTCTGCTGGCGCTGCGGCCCTGGCTGGCCCCAGCCTTGCGGATGTTCTAACGAAGTGTCTAATGGCTGAAGGTGAAGAAGCCCAGAGAGGTCACCTCATCCAGTCCCCGCATTGAGGAGCTGGCAAATTTGAAGTTCAGGGCGTGGGGAGGGGAGGCAGGGGACACGACTGGCTCAAGGTCACACAGCAAGTTGGCAGCAGAGTCAGGGCTGGAATTCTGAGTTCAACTCCCGGTCCAGCGCCCTTCCTACTCTAGTTAAATTCTACCCAGAGGCCAGGCTGCCCCATTGCAGGCCTCCGCGTTCCCAGCTCCCACTTCTACGAGGCTGGGAGCACAGGTCCAGGCACCCAGAGCAGGAGGCTCCCCTCGCCCTGACCCCCGCACCCCCGAGCACCCTCAGGCCCCCGCTCCTAGTCATTTTGCTTCATGGTGGGCCACATGCAGCTGAGGCTGCCCAGCCCCTCCTGCCAGGGACCTGACGTTTCCATGGCAACTCCAGGGGGCCCGGATGTCAGCTGCGCCCACAGAGCCCAGGGCCAAAGTGATGGCAAAAACTGAAATGGCTCCTTGGACCCAGGAGTCCCATCTGTGCCAGGAAGCTGACTCTCCCAAATCAAGGTGCCCTGGCCAGTGAAGAGGAGAGTGGCTCGGGGCTGGAGGATGGAGATAGGCTGTGGGTGCGGCCAGCCCGGGCTCCAGTCCCAGCTCAGCTGCTACCAGCCGGTGACCCCACAAGCCAGTTCCTCATGGTCATGGAGACCCTGAAGCCTCGCCAGGATGGTCGCGGGGACTGGAGAGGCAGACATAACGCACTTGGCACGGGGCTGGGCACTTCGTGTGGGACGTGCTGCTGGCCCTCTATGTGCGCCACCTTGTCTTGTCAGCAGCGCCACGCCGGGAGGGGTGGGCTGCGCAGAGCTAGGAGGAAGGGGACCCCACAAATAGCAAGCAGCTCTGGCTAAGGAGGGCCAGGACAGAGGCACTCGGCCAGCATGCTGAGGCCTAAGCGAGCCTGGAGCAGACCCTCTGCAGGTCTGGACTGCAGCCCCCGGCCCCCTGAGGCGCTACATCGTAGAGCACCCTGGCCCCCTTTCCCAACCCCAGGCAGGCCCCAGGCTGGACCGCGGCTCACGGCGGGGGGACACTTTTGCACTGAGCCGTCCCCTTGCCCTCCTGCCACCGCTCCAGGGACAGTCTCCAGCCCGGATGGGTGCCACCAGGGGTGCTGCTGGGGTGACAGTCAGCTTGGAAATCCTTCAGAACAGACACTCGCGTCTTTCTGGGGGCCAAAATGCCCTCCAATCTTTGTTTCCATCTCGAACTCTGAGTGCGCGCCACACATCAGGCTAGCCAGGGTCTGGTGTGAATCACACCGTGTGCTAAAACATTCCCAGTGTCACATGGCTGGCATGTGCAGAGCTGGAGCTCCAGTCCAGGGATGGGTGCACCCTGATGCTGTCCTCTTGAGGAAGGCCTCGGTGTGGCCCAGCCTGGGCGCCGGCCACCCATCAGCACAGAGAAGAGCAACGCTCCCTCCTACGGCCCCCACATCCCTGCTCCTTTGAGGGAGAGCACCCCCGCACACCCTCCTCCGGCTAATAGTACAATAGCACTGACCTCGTCTACACTGGGAGGGGGCTGGGGCCAGCAAGCCTTTCCCGGAGGACACACTTAGTCACGGGCTCCCATTAGGCCAGCCGCAGAGCCCGAGTCTGGGGCCCCTGGGACAGGGCCTGGGGAGAGGCCGTGGGCCAGGAGGCAGGCCCACACAGCGGCGGACACGCTCACATCTGTTCCCAGGGTGGTTGGACAAGACCTGGGCACTCCGAGGCCCGCAGTCATCTGGGCTGCCCGCACAGCTGATGGGGCACATCTGCCCGGGCTGGGGTGGACGGCAGGTGCAAGAGGAGTGGAAGTGGTGTCTTGGGACCCAGCAAATGGGAACATGCAGGCTCTAGTAGGTCCCTCAGGAGCTCCACAGGCTCGTTGTCCCAGAAGGCCACTCACATAGGGGGCTCCTCGGGAGATGGCAGGCAGGGGACCTGGAGGTTGCTGAGGATGCTTCTGGCTGCTACGTCCCCAGGCCTTGAGAATTACATATGAGGAGCTTCTCAGATGTGTGCCCCCAGGTATGGGGTGGAAGACAGCTCCCCAGTCAGGTGGGTTTCTTTCAGGGACGCCCTGGAGGCAGCGGCTTGTCTGTGACCTCACCACCCAGGAGTGATCTGTCAGGCCATCGTCTGAGTCCCATATTCTCGAAAGGACTAAGGCCATCGGGGGAGACGGAAGTCACCCCGGGGTCAGCCTTCTCCACAGGATATCCTAGGGCCAGGTAAGCCACAGCCAGGGTGGACCCTGAAAAATTCCAGCTCCATGGACTCCCTGGGAACCCCCTACCCCATGCTGGGAAGGAGCGCACAGGACTCAGCAGGCCTCCCCATTAATAAATGAAGTCTGAAGGCCTACAAAGGCCGGCTTCCCTGAGCCCTACAGAAATGAACAGCATCTGGCCTCCCCTGCCAGAACGACTCAAGAAGACCCTCGTTCCCCAGTGAGTGTGGGCAAGCCCCACCTCTGAGGGTCTGAGGGCAGTGGGGAGGACCAGAGTTACCGGTGGTGAAGTGCCTAGAACAGAGCCTCCTGAAAGCACTCACCACCACACTGTGTTTGCTGCTACCCTGGTCGCTGGCCACCGAGCCATGCTGGGAACCTGACCGCACCCCCTAAATCAGGCTGTGGCACGGGGAACATTCCACCACCCCCTGACACCACGTCCGGGTGCACAAGCTCAAGAGCTGGGTATGTCCTTCCTGCCCCCTCAGCGCCTGTCTGAACTCTCATCAATGTGGCCAGCCCTACCCCGGCACGCTCCCCGAACGCCTTCCCGTGTCCCCTGCCCCTGTCCCCTCCTCTAGGCTCTAGGAATGGGATGAGAAGAAGGAGAGTGGGGCCAAAACACCCCAACATCCAAAGGAATATTATAACACAAATTTGGCAATAAAAATTAATGCAAAAAAAAATCCACGATGAACAATCAGTAAGATTTTAAAGAAACGGACCCTGCATTGCACAGCCCTGCCCCACCCTAATCCCAGCCTGTTACCCCCCAAAAAGCAGCCAAACCAAGTCCACAATTTTGCTGATTTGATGTTGTAAGTATTGCATTAAAATTTCACTCATCGTGATGCTTAGGATTAGGTGAGTGCCCAGCTCGCCTCACCCCAGCCTGGCCCTGCTTCCACCCACACCAAGTCCTGCCACCGCTCAGCGGGAGCCCTGCACAGAGCACTGTGTCGGTCTCTCAGTCCCCAGTCTTGCTCTCTCTGGGGCCACAGTTCACTCGCTCACACCTCAGCCGGAAGGACCAGATGATCTTTCCAAAATGTACATCAGAGGGTGCTGGTCCCCTGCATGGAGCCATCCTTGGGGTGTCATTGCCCTGAGAATGAAACCCAACGGCGACCAGCCCAGCAAGCTGGCGTGGACCAGTGCACCCACATCAGACCTGATCCCCAGCCTCTCCTCCCAGCTCACCGAGCTGCAGCTTCCCAGACTGCTCCTGACTCTGTGTTGTGCCGTCTGTTTGGGATATTCCTCCCCTGGGCCCGCAAGGGGTTGGAGCCTTCTTGCCACTCAGGTCCACCACCTCCTCCGAGAGGCCTTCTCGGCCCCCTAACAATGGAGCCCCATCCCTATATCCGTCCCAGCTAATATAACACACAATCACTCTTCTGCGTTCCCTTTTGTTTGCCGGGGTATTGCTGTCTCTCTCCAGACTGAAAGCTGCAGGAGTGTGGGGACCTCGTACGTTTGGTCACCACCATACACCCAGTGTCCCGCACAGGGCCTGGCAACATTGTAGGTGCTCAAAAATTATATGCAGAACAGACAAATGAACAAACTCATGGCTGAACTGACATCTCAAGGGTATGCACTTTTCACTGTTTGGAGCCCTGATCTACAGCCCAGTCAGCTTGTCTCTTAGGGCTTATGTATCTAGGTCCCAAGCCTGTGCCTCCCCCTCCCCAGAGCTCACATGAGCTCCTCTCCTAGGGAGGAGGATAGGCAGTAAGGACCCCAGAGGGAGCGGTGAGCACGGGCGGGACATCGGGGACAGGTGACAGCAGAGGGAATGTGCTAGTGGTGGAATCGGGCGAAGCAAGGTGCCAATTCCTGGACCCATTACTACTGGCTGTGTTTTTAGAAAATCACGTCACCTGTCTGAGCCTTAGTTTCTAACCTGGGAAACAGATCTAGAAACATCTATTTGTGGGGTTCTTACAAATATCAAAACAAGAGAGTGGTGGCAAAGCCCTGGGGGGATGTAGTAGGTGCTTGACGGACGGAGGCATGATGGCCACGGGGCCAGAGCCTGCTCCTGCCTGGCAGCATCAGACAGGGGCCAACCCATGGTCTGGCGGAGCTACTCAGGCATATTCCGGCCTCTCTTCTGAGCTGGAGTCATGCCATCAGCTGATGAGATCACTGCTACTTGTTAGCTCTAAGTCACGGAATTTTCCGCTCACTTGACCCACAAAGGGCATCTGTCCCCATGTTTTTGGTGGGGAAGCTGACTCCTAGAGCACCAAAACGTCTTGACCAACTCCATCGGTAAGAGGTGGAGAAGCTGGGACTGTATCCTGGCCCTCTCCCGCTGTGGGCACAATCTGGAAACCCTGGTTCTCCCACGAGCCACCTTCGTGGTGGGCTCAGCAAGATCCATTCCACTCACCTGCAGGCTGAGGCCCCGGGAAGAGAAGGCAGGGATGCAGCAGGCCAGGATGGGGCACCAGAATGGGGCTTTGCTCTTCTTGTCCTCATCCGGACACAGCCAGCCCGGCTGGTTCTCCTCCCCTACAGCAAGAGGAAGGAGGCGCGTGAAGCTGGTCAGAATCTGAGGACCAAGCGGGCAGTGAGCAGCCCTGCCGAGCCCAGGGGGCCACCCCCAGCCCCATGCCTGTCCAGCCAAGATGAAAACCAGCCTTGCTCCATGGTCATGGCCATGCGTCCAAGGCAGCGAGTCAGGAAACCTAAGAGTTGAGTCCTGGCTCACCCACCCTCTCATTGAGCAGCCTTCTGCAAATTCCCCCAACTCTAGGCTCAATTTCTTCACCCATGAGACAGGGCATAAAAACGCCTTTGTCTTGAGGTCGTTATGAGGATCCAGTGAAACAGTAGATGAGAAAGTTTCAAAAATGTTGTGATGTTGAGCACAGTCCAGGCCCTGCTGCCTTAACCTAGAGGTCTAGAGGTGCTTCTGGGGTGGTGGGGGCGGGGAATGGCCAAAAACAAGCCAGAAGACAAAGTGACACAAACATGCTGCTCTTCACCTGGCTCTGATGATGATGGTATGGTCAAGAGGATGACTCTCTCCTGCTTCCTTTGAGACCCACCCTGAGACCCAGGTGGTCATCTGCCTCCACGTTCCCAGTCTAGCTGGACACTGAGGCCCCAGGGGCCTGTGAGAAGTGCAGGTTCTCAGACCCTGGACTCACATCTGGACATCGCTGTGTTCAAGAGCATCTGCTAAACCACACTCTGCAATGTCTCCTTCACATGGGTCAGGGCTCCCTCACACGCCACCACCTCCAAGAAGTCCTCCCTGACCACCCTGGCTATGATGGCCCCCTCTCTCAGAAACCAGTCTAAAGACCACATCTTATTTCCCACATAGCCTTCACCACAATCTAGAATCACTTTGTCTATCTCCTTGTTCACCGTCTCTCTGCATACATCTCTAGAACGTAAGCTCAGGGCAGCAGGACCTGACCTGTCTTGTTTGCTGAGGTCTCCCTGGCACCAAGCCCACTGCCTGCACATGGTGAGTGCTCAGCAAGCACGGGTTGAAAAGATGAATGACATGAGGGCATGAGTGAGTGGGTAAACTACCATCCGTCCCAGAGGATTCTCCCTGTTCAAGAGCCCATCCTTCTCTGCACTCCATATGGGGCCCACCTTCTAGGAACCCCGACAGCCAGGGCAGGGCATGGTGAAGACACCCACTGCGTGTCCACACACAGGCATATGTCAGGTCCTACAGGTGTCCCGGGTTCTCGTTTTCACAGTAACCAAGCTCAGTGAGAATCACGATTTTCCCTTTATGGACAATGAGACCGACTCGAGGATGATGTAATTGACTAGGTCATGTGCATGGCTGGTGGCAGAGTCCAGATGAGGACCTGGGTCTGCCGGACCCCAATGCTGTCTCCTGGCAACCAGCCCCCCCACCCTGACTGAGGGGCATGACTGACTCTGGACAACCAGGAGGTAGCTCTGCCCCGGAGAGGGAGAGCCAGAGGATGGCATGGGGCTCCCTGGGCAAGAGGGGTCACTTAACGCAATGACATCAAGCTCAAGGGCACCTGGAGCTTCAGGGATGGGAGGAGACGTCTTCCACAGAAGAGGCGTGATGACAGCCTTCCCACCCCTCACGGGGCTACTCAGTGGCCAGGAGGAAGCAGGGACTCGGGCCCAAGCTGGCCCAGCCGAGCAAGGGTCAGCTCCATCTGAGGGGGCTCACCAGTCACAAGGGGCCTCCAGACCGGTTTCCCACGCTAACCACTGCCCCCCACGACAGCCAGAGCCATCCCGCTACACTTCCACTGGACATCGCCGTTCCCACGTCCTTCGAGTCCCATCCACGTGGAATCAAATCCAGACTTTTCCAGGACAGTGAGGATGATCCTTCCCTCCCAGCCTCATCCCTCGGTCCCAGGCTCCACTGCGCTAGGCTTTCCTCAGCCACTTACACGAACGAGCCCAGGACGTTCCCTCTGCCTGGAGTGCTGTCCTCCCCACCCCCGGGGCTGGCTCCTCTCCTCCCCGAGGCTTAGGTTATTTGTCCACCTCCTGGGAGCGGCCTCAACTGACCACCACCCACCCCCGCCCCTCCATCGCTTTCCCTCTCAGCCCCTGTTGGTCTGTCATGGCTCTGAACACAGTTTCTGGCTCCTTTATTGGCTTGGCTCTTTTTCCTGTGTGTGTGCACGGGTGTGCCTGTGCGTGCGTGAGTGTGCGTGTGCATGTTGGTCTGTGTGCGTGTGTGCCCACAGGCTCCCCAACCTCGCCTGTGTTCTGTATGAGGAATGTCAATCAAACCTCAATAACGTGGCCTTTAACAATGCCACTGCCACCAGAGGAGGCGGCCTCCCGGTGCCGGTGGTGGCACGAGGAGCTGGGACGAGGTGGCATGGGAGGATGCTCTCTGAGAAGTGAAAGACATCCGCAAAACGGCAGGCACTATGACATGAACCACCTGCTTCGGCAGAAGCTCCAGCCCGCGCACCCAGGGCACCCACCCCACCAGCCGTCCAGTAGCTGCACAGTGAGCTCACCCCCCAGTGTCGGGCCCTCCACCCCACCGGGTCCTGGAGGCAGCACCCCAGGAAAGGACAGCTCACCAAGGAGGTGAGGCCGTCGCGGAAAGGGCAGCTACGGCATAGGACAAGCACCATCATAACGGAATGCGCACGTGCACCACACCTCACAGTGTACGAAGCTCTGTCCCCCGTGAGGCCTCATTTCATCCTCAGGGCCACCAGGAGGGGTGGGTGTTGGCATCCCTCTCCTACCCGGAGAACTGGAGGCCAGGGGGACGTCCAAGGCTGGGCCCAGGAGGCGGAGAATGCACTGAGCGCGGGCTGACAGCCCAGACAGCCCACCCTGCGGGGCAGCACCCTTCCCCGGGCAGGTGCGGACATCACGACGCTGCGCTGCCTCTTGGACAAGCCCCTGGACGGTGAATACGGATGGGTGGGACTTGAGTCTGCCCTGCTCTCAAGGAGACCACCGAGAGCCCAACAGACGGCTCAAACGCAACTGCCCCCCCAGGGCGCCACCTCCTTCCTGGAGTTCGGCCCGTGAACATAAAGCACCCCCATCACCACGCCGCCCGAGCTCCTCTCCTCTCCTTCCCCCCGCACCCACAGCCCATCAAGTCCTGGCAATTTATTACGATATATATTTTTTAATGATCTGACCTTCTCCTTCCAGATGGTGCCTTCCCTGCCTGCAATCGGGGAACGTTAAAGGAAAATGGAGTTGTAGCTCCCCATCTGCCACTGCCATTGTTCCTGTCACAAAACCAGGGCGGCTGAGACCAAATTAGAAGGCTGTTGCAGTTGAAAATTGAAAGCCCGCTTGGGATAAGGGACGTTAAGAACTGGCACTGTCGGCAGAGCCGAGATTTCCAATTGACATTAAGTGGGGGCTTATTTAGCGCCCAGCTCTGTTTGCCAGCACCCACTGAACACAGGAGCACCCTGTGGGGCAGTGGGGGAGGCTCAGGGGCTGGAGGCCATGGCCCCTTCTGCTCCCCCAACCTCCGCGCCCCCAGAGCCACCCCGCCCGCGGCAGGAGGCTGACTGTGGCAGCTGGGCCCCAGCTGATCCCAACTCAGCCTCCGGCTCCCTCACTGTGTGACACAGAGCCAGAAACCGAACCTCTCTGAGTCTGCTGCCTCCTCCGGAAAATGGGGGAAATTATTCCAACCATTCAAGGGTCACCGTGAGTGCTGGAGGGAAAAAAGATTCAACGCCTGGTATATGCTAGGCCCTCAAGAAATAGTGAGATCACTGTCCCGGAGGTGAGGAGTCTGCCTAACCGCAGGCTTGAGGGCGGCCACCCCACCTGCACCAGGCTGAGCCGCTGGCCCTGCCCTGCCCCTCGATCCCGACCTGCCTCCCGAAGTCCTCCCACGCTCAGTCCCAGTGCTGTGCTTTTCCTGCCACCGCTATGGGTGACACTCCGGGGTGGCAGCCCAGACCGCCCTTCTCTACGTTCCAAATCCGAGGCCGCCCTCAAAGGTCCTCTTACACCTCCAGTGCCACGGAGATGCCACTGGCCACGGCCACAGACATAGGGGCTGGCGGGACATGGGCACCCTCCTTTTCCAAACACCAGCTCGCAGAGAGAGAGACAGACACCGGTGCCCAGGGAGGCCAAGCAAATGGCCGTCACCCAGCTGGGGTAACACCGCTCCCAAGGGCAGACCCACTGCTGCAGCCTGAGGGCCTGGGCAGGTCCCAGCGCCCATGTCTGCACTGGCTGAGAGTCAGTGGAAAGGACAGCTGGGGCGTGCTCAGGGCCACGCTCAGGATCTGTCACTGGATCGTCGTCAGGGGGAGCAAGGGGGTCACTGTGAGGACTGAGGGCTGGACAAGTAGCCAAGTCCGAGGCAGAAGGGAGGGCCCCCCAAGTCGCACCCTGTGAGGATGTGTCCCTGTGAGCTTGGGACCAGCCCGCAGCCTGCCCGGCCCAGGTCCTTGGGAAGGTGGGAATAAGGAGGGGTGCAGTGGGAGAGGCTCCAGGGACCCAGGGGCTGTAAGAGCCACAAATGCAGCACTTGAAGAGCTTCAGGTGAAGGGACACAGGCAGGGAGCACTGCAAGCCCACAATCATGCCTCTTCCTTCTCTGGGGTCTTCCATCTGCAACCCTTCCCTGGAGCCTTTATGAACAGGAGACTAATTGGCAGAGGGGTGGGAGGGTGGCCCGTCCCGTCCCTGTTCTGCACTGAATCGTGTGCGACCTTAGACCAGTCACTTCCCCATCAGTGAGATGCAGGCACCCCCTTGTCCTAGGAGCTTCTCCCACAGGCCAGGCGCTGGCCATCCCAGGAGCCTACCACACTGTCTCCCCGTATGTTAACAAGAGCCCTGTGATGGGGGCACTGGCATTATCCCCACTTTCCGATAGAGAAAGGCATTTAAAGGTTAAATCATTTGCCCGAGATCACAGAGCTGGGAAGGGACAGAGCCGGAAACTGACCCCAGGCAGCCCAGATCCATTTCACTAGGCCCTAAGATCCCAAAATGTAAGAGGGGAGAGGACCACTGGAGCTCTAGTCCGACTCACCTCCCAGAGGCCTTTCCCCAGGCCACACGGCACAGTAGGGGCCCCACTGGGATGTGAAGCAGGTCCCCAGATTCCCCAGGGCACCCTGCCCTTTCCTCCCTAGGGGCAGAACTGACCCCCCCATTCTGGATCCCAGGCACCCCCCAGTCCAGCTCTCTCTTTCTTCAACATTTAGTGGATTATGATCTCCGTACGTGGTAGTCAGGAAAAGAGAAATACAAAAAAAAAAAAAAAAGAAAGAAAGGAATCACATCCTTTGTGAATAAATGTTTTTAACATATTCTATTACTAACAGGCTCATATTATTCCCCGCCCCACCTGACCAAGCACTGCAGATTAAAAAAAAAAAAAACAAAAAACCTGGCAAAATAAAAGGAACAAATTACTCAAGCCCCAGGGGAACCCAGGCATTCAAATAAGATTTCCAATGACTCTCCTTCCATTAAAAACTTTTGCTGCGGGGCGTCTGGGTGGCTCAGTCAGTTAAGCATCTGCCTTCCGCTCAGGTCATGATCCCAGGGTCCTGGGATCTAGCCCCACATCGGGCTCCCTGCTCGGCGGGAAGCCTGCTTCTCCCTCTCCCATTCCCCCTGCTTGTGTTCCCTCTCTCGCTGCTTCTCTCGCTGTCAAATAAATAAATAAATCTTAAAAAAAAAACTTTTGCTGCAGCGAAGTCACTGGAGACGAATCAGCTGAGCGCATGGCCGGCAGCCGAGAGAGGAGAGGCTCACACCCGCCGGCCCCTCTCCCTCCAGCGCCACACCCCACTCGGCAGAGCAGCCGGGCCTCCAACCAGAGACTGACCTGACTTTTAGAGCAGGTGTACAATCAGCTCAGGCGTGCCCAAGACTGGACTGCTCCGCGGGCCGGCCCGGAGCCACGTCAGCCTTCCCTGGGGCTAGAATTCCCGCGGTTGGCTGCCAAGGCTGGGGCTATCTCCACTTAAAATCCTCTCTCCTCCCTCTGCAGCTCTCCTGGTCGCCTGGAAACATCCAGCAGAGGCTTTTGCCACGTCAGCACCAGATCAAGGCCTCTGACCCTGGCTCCCCCAAAGCCACCACCTCCTCCCCATTTCCTCCCACCTCCCCATGCCCTCTCAGCACAGTGGACAGAGCCATCCACTCAAGTGGAAACCAGATCAGGATGCTGCCCAGCTCTCACTGCTATAAGGAGTTGCCCATCACGCTCAGAATGAGTTCCATACATCTCGCCCTGGCTTTCTGGAAAAGCTGCCCGACCTTCCCCCTGCCTACTTCTCGCCCCACGGTTCATCAGCTCTGGCCACCGCAGCACCTTTGCACTTGCTCTTCCAAAGCCTAGACTGCTTTGCCCAGATCTCTGTTAGCTTCAGATGTCACTTCCCAGAGGCCCTCCCTGACGGCAGTCCTGATCCTCAGGCTCAGTGACAGTCACGTCACCCATCTCTGCCCCCTAAATGGCACCACCTCTCCCTGTTGATTGGTTCCTCATGTAATGTCTACCAGCTCTGCCCCTTCCTGCTGTGTGAGCTCAGGCAAGTCACTGCACCTCTCTGGGCCTCGGAGCCCTCCACTGTAAAAGGGGGTTCACAACAGAACCTACCTCTCAGAATTATCAATGTGAAAAGAAAAAAACATGTGTAAAATGCTTAGAAAAACGTCCGCCATGTAGGACGCACTCTGTAAACATTGTCTTATTTATATGATCATTACGGGGTGCATGAGACAAAAAAAGAGGCCCTGGTTGAAAATCAGTTTACTCTAACCTGCATTGTTTTGTTTTTTTTCTTTTGGTAACAGCTTGATTGAGAAAGAATTCGGTTACCGTAAAACCCGCCCTTTTAAAGTATTCGCATCAAGGTTTCTAGCATATTCGGCACTACCTACGTTTAGAACATTTCCATCCCACCGAAAGAAAGCCCCTCAGCAGCCACGCCCTCACCACCCTCCCCCAGGGCCCTGACAACCACTCATTGACATCATCAACTGCCATCACTTTACAGACGGGGAAACTGAGGCTCAGACAAGGGCAGTGACTTGTCCAGGGTTACTAGGCAGAGCCTCAGGACTCAGAACCCTGGCTCCCGTGTTCCTCCACGGCACCGCCTCCCTCCAACTCAGAAGCCCCCCTGCCCCCACGCATCCACACATGCACACCCCAAGCCTCCCTGCTCTGCACCCCTGTCCCCTGAGGTACTCTCCCCAGGGCTTTACTCACGGAGTCCGATCTTGGCCAAGTGCAACCGGTTGACCCAGGAGATCTTGCTCAGGGGGTTGGGAGTGATGAAGACCACCATGAAGCTGATGGGGCGGCCGGACCTGCGGCGAGAGGGCGAGGACCGTGAGCGCCCAGAACAAGTGCCTGGTTCTTCCCTCAACCACGGGCACCAGCTGTGGTGCCAGCTCAGCTCAGAGTATCAAAGCGGGGCCAGAAAGCCTGGTGGCCCCCCCAAAGCCTCCATCCCCTGGGGGAAGAGTCCCTCCACCCACCGTGACCCCAGAATGGAGGTCCCTCCCTAAAGCCACCAGGCCACGCTCCCCAGCCCAGCCCCTGGGCTTGGTGCCCAGCGACTCGAGAGGCCAGGGCTCCCCGGTCAGCTTTCCACGGGCCTCGTCAGGCACACGTACACATCCGACCGGGAGCGTCTGCAGGGAGGAACGGGCTCCCGCGGGCCTGCTCCCAGCTCCTGGCACAGTACAGCTGCTCAGCAAAGACTTGCAGAATGGACACATGAGTGAATGGGCTTGTGACAGGCTTGGGCAGCTAGAGGTCACTGTTGTCACACTACTGTCCTCTCACCTTGGAGCAGCGGGGCCCCTCAGGGTCCTCTGGGGTCTGTTTTCCACCGGGCGGCGGGGAGGGGGGCCATCCCAGGGGGCGGGCAGGGCCAGTGTCACTAACTCTCCCAAGGGAGAAAGGGAGAAAGGGGTGCAGGGGCGGGAAGGGGCTGTGTGAGGCCCCCTCAGCAGGGGAATGGCACATTGGTGGGTTGGGATTCCAGCTCAGAGCCCTGCCTCTCTGTCTCTGAGACTCCAGCCTGGAGCCTTGCGTCTTGGGCTCCTGGGCTCAGGGCCCTGCCTCAAACACCAGTGCTCCGATCTTCCCGGCCCTGAAGCCAAGGTGCCTGTAACACTCTGCCCCCCACCGTCCCCCCATCCTTGAGGTCAAACCTGGGCGGTGAGCCACCGCACTGCACCAGCCTAGGCTTCAGGTCAGAGCCCAGAACCTACTCCGTGGCCGGCGGGGGCGGGGGGGCACTATCCGACAACCCCTGGAGCCTCACTGCCCTCATCTGCAAACTGGGGCTCAGAGCTAGCCTTCCCTATCTCTGCTAGACCTGTCATCAATTCCACAAACATCAGCTGAGGGTCTACGATGGAGCACAAGTGCCAGGGTGGGCATTTGGGGGTAGGGGCCATGCTGGGGGGAGGCTGGGTCCGTGAGGAGACCCAAGGCCTGGTCCCAGGGCTCTGCACCGTCTGGAGTGAGGGAAAAGGTCACAGCACAAATGGAACCAACCAACAGCAGAGCATCTCCTAACAGAGGATAGGCTTAAGTCAAGTATGAACCAGTCACTCATTCATTCATTCATTCATTCAATGGCTAAGAGCTGTGCTGGGCAGGGCCCGCAGTGTGTATACACCCACGCCCATGACCACACTGATGAATGGGTCCGCTCCAGGTGCCCTCTCTCCGCGTCCCCCCACCACCCGTCAGCGGTGGCCGCTCCCCATCTCACTTGTCAGGTTTTCCAGGAAGCAGGAGCCTGAGACGACACTTGTTGGCCGAGTGGATCTCCTCCTCCTTTACCCGCATTAGCCTCTGCAGGGCCAGGCACCAGTCTTGAGCCACGGTCATGTTTAGGTTCTAGGGTTGAGGAGGCCAGTGAGATCACCACCCGGCCTGCTGGCTCCCCCAGAGCCACACAGGATTCTCGAGCATCCGGAGGGACCCCAGGGGGAGAGGAGCTGGGGAGGTCCCGGAGCTCAGCAGGGACCTCTGGCTCAGCCACAGGAGGCGGCCGGCTCCCTGGGCTGCAGGCCCACAGCAGGCTTCCCAGCCCTCGTTCAGACCCCAGCTGGTACCCCTCCTGTGAGAGGGACAACCTCCCAGCCAGCATCCTCTCCAGCTTTGGGGTGAGGTCCAGGAAGGGGCTGCGAGACTGACTGGTCAGTGTGCAGAGAACAAAACAATCACCACACAGCCAGACCCCACTTAACCCAAATCAGAGCTTCACCCCCGAACCAGAGGCCGCATACCAGACATCTAGGTAGCAGTGGGGAGTTCTAGCTGCTCCTCTTGCCTGTGGGATTCAGGAGCCAGGAGCACGCCTGGGGCCTGGGCTAAGACAGGAGCCCTCTCCCACTCCACCTGCTGATCTGGGCATTGCCCGAGGGAGGAGCCCAGAGCCCAACAAAGCCGGGCCAGGGCTGGGTACCTGGTAGGTGCCGTGCAGCGTGCTGATGAGGAAGGTTATCTGCTCGACCACAGCCAGATCTTTCTGCAGGTCCTGCAGCTCCTGGAAGAGGCGCGGGGGGCCGAAATACACCTTATCTGGGCAGAGAAGAGACCCAACTCAACTTCAGGGGTGGAGGAGGGGCTAACGAGGACCCAAGCATCCATTTACTGCATAAAAGAAGACCTGTCGCCCTGGAGATACGGCACTACAGACACAGAAGGAGACATTACCAGGCTCTTGCCCTGGTGGAGTTCCTAGGCGGGGGGAGGGGGGGGAGGAGGCCCAGATCCAGTCACAGGTAGTCCAGCATCTGGGGTCCAGGCCACTCTCAAAGGGTCACAGGAGGCCAGAAGACTAAGAACCAACTGTGCGTGCAAGAAGTGAGGAACCTTCACAGGGCCAGGCGTGTGGTGGGCTTGCTGCCATAAAGGAGAACAGCATAGGCAAAGCACTGTGGCTTGAGGAAGCCCACGAACAGCAAGGTGTTCACAGATGTACTAAGGACCTACTATGTGCCAGGTTCTATTCCAGGTGTTGGAGAGATAGCTGTAAATAAGACAGAAAGGATCCCTGTTCTTACGGAGCTTATGACCTGGATGGGGGAGACAGGGGCATCAGTCAATTAAGAACCACAACACATGAAAGGCACTAGGGAGAAAGATACCAGGGCAAGGGCACAGTGAGGGTGCCCGGATCTCTGGGGATGATACAAATGTAGCACTGGGGGCATGGGAGACGAGCAGCAAGAGACAGAGCAGGAAGGAGCAGCAGGCCAGGAGGGAAAGTCCTTGAATGCCGTGTTAGGGAATTTCGGCTGTATTCTCTAGGCCAAGGTCTCTCGAGCTGGGGTCTTATGGAACCCTGGAGGAGGGCTTATTTGGGGTTTTCATTTAGAAGAGTATCTGGAGAACAGATGTACATCCTGAGTCACCTGGATAGAATGACTTTCAGGCCATGTTTTGCTGCATGGTGTCAGGGCTTCCATGGGCTCTGGTAATGAGCACGAGTACCTCAGCTGTCACCAGGTAATGAGCAGGGAGCAAGGGGAGACCTGGCAGAGAAGTGATGCACTCACACCAAAAGAGCAAAGACAGACTCTGCAGTGAGCCCAGTGGGTAAGCTGGTGGGCCATGCGGGTCACCACAGGGCACCCTAAGGGAGGGGTACAGAGATCTCAAAAGAACCTGCCCCAGAAGAGGCCCACAGCCACATCGTGAGCAACTGGGTTCCAGCAAAACAACATCATCCATCACATTAAATGAATGCTGTTAATTTGAATTTTATTGTTTTGTAGCTTCTTTTTTATCCCACTTGTGGTTTTGTTTCGTTTTTAGTTGTTCAAGGGATATAAGCATCACGAGTTTTTCATACCTAGTCTTGTATTTGCACATATTCAAATAACAATGTGATAAAAAATCATTCAAGGCCAACTAGGGTTCAACAAGAATGCTTTCTTTTCCCCTTGAAGGGAGTCAGGCCACGTAGTACTCTCATTTGAGAAACGTGGCAGTGAAGGAGGGGCCCCAAGGTGGTTGGGAGCAGTAAGGTGGAGTCAAGCTAGGGCCAAAGGCGCCTCTGGGGAAGACAAATGGGGCCCTTCGCTGGGGGCTTCTGGAAACCGCAAAATAGCCCTTCCTGCTCACAGACCCAGGGGAAGGGGCCCAGTACTTGGGAGTAGGCACAGCCGGCCAGCCCCGCCCTCCGAGGGCAACAGGGCATGGTGCCA